>NC_054482.1:20318552-21559802 GCF_017639515.1 Carcharodon carcharias
GATGGGGATCTTCAGTTATGTAGGTAAGTCAGAGAAGCTGGGACTGTCCTCCTTGGAGAAGATTAACAGAAGATTTAAGAAAGGTGTTCAAAATCATGAGGTGTCTGGAAAGGATCGAGAACTAGAGGGCACAGATTTAAAAGTAATTAGTACAAGAGGCAAAAAACTACAAGAGGCAAAACTTTTTCATACAGCGTGTGATTGAGACTAAAATGCACTGGCAGAGAGTGTGGTGCAGGCAGGTTCAATTGAGGTATTGAAGAGGAAATTGGATTGTTATCTGAAAATGAAGAATGTGCAGGATTACAGGGAGAAGCCGAGGGAATGGCGCTCAGTGAGTTGCTCTTTTTGAAAGCTAGCATAGACAAAACAGGCCAAATGGCCTCCCTTAGTGCTGTAACGATTCTGTAATTCTGTGAACATAAGAATTAGGAGCAGGAGAAAATCTCTCAGGCCATTAAGCCTGCCCTGTAAAAAGAGAAAGGGAGGTGACAACCCACACAGCCTCATTCTACCAAGGTTCTGCAAGGTGCAGAACTAATTCAAGTGCAGCACCAAAAACTGCCACACCGATCCCCCACTCACCCACAGCTCCACACTTGTTACAAAACACAAACTCACCTTAATGTTGAGCTCTGAGGTTAGGAATGCCAAGTCCCTACAGTCTTCATACTCCTGTGCATGCATAGGTTGGGCGTGGCCTGCACATGTGCAGTCCTGCATCTTTAAATTCTTCAGGCCAAGGATCGGCCCAGTGCAGAAGAAAAACAGTGCAAAACAAAACTGGGTCAGGTGACTGGGGGCAGAGCGCCATAACCGGCAGACAGGAGACAAGAGAGGGGGACACAGAGAGATCCCAAAGGGGACCCCCAGGTAAGGGGCAAAGACAGGAACCAGAAATGGGTCCCAGTTAAGGAAAAAGAGATGAGAAGAGAAATGGGCCGTAAATCAGAAAAAGGGCTATGGGCAGCAGACTTTAAGAGGACTCAGGAGAAGCCCTGGTAACTGAAGTCGGCCACTGGGGCAAAAGTGCCCCTTTGGATCAATTGTGTTCTGCCCGGCGCAGCCAAAGAGCCAAAATTGTGCTTGTAAGTAGATGCTTGAGTTTATTTGGGGATCCAGAGCAACGGAACTTTGGAGATGAGATTGAAACCCTGTGAGGTGGGCTGTTGCTGAAGCCATTCAAGTTGGAATGACTTTTGAACAGCATTCCCAGGCGAGACCTTGGAAGGTGAAAACTGGACTCCCTCATGAGAGGGACAGAGTTTCAGTGAGATTGATTGACTCACAGTGTTACAGATGTCTGGTTGGGTTGTTGAGAACTCTGCGGAATCTGTTTTGGTCGCATTTGGCATTCATTATACAGTCTGGTGTGTTCGACCACAGTTTGCTTGTTAATTCACATGTGGCTCATGTTAAAGCTGAGTGTTAGAGAATAAGATAGATCTTGTAAATTGTTTTATCTTTCTGATCTTGTATAGTAAAGTGGAATCTTGTGGCTTTCTTCCATCGGCAAGTGTCTTGAATCTCAAACTTTGTCTACCTTAAACAAAATATTATCGGTCCCTCAGGGATCTCACCAATAATTTGAGGGTCTGGCCAAGGATCATAACACACACCTTATCCACCCTCTGTCAATGACCATTACATTGTCCTCTTACCCAAAAAGCAAAAAAATTATAGCCAACTCAAAATAAACGTGGTAAACCAATGTATAAGTAAATCATGCAGTATTGCACACAAACACATGCTGCTCACCCTTGACTATTTCCCTAGTACCTGTTTTTTGTGTGCGTTTTTCTTTCTTAGGACTCCTAACGCACTGCTATCCCAGTTGCTGCAGCATCGTTGCTGGAAAGCTGCTGACTTTCACTGGGGGAGACTGCAGAAGGCATTGCAGAATACTCTTGAGCAGCTTTGGACCTAGAAAGTCCAGCTTTAGACTACACCACCTTCGTATAGTCTGGCTGAAGGATGGCAGCAAGGGCACTGGCGGGTGACAGTGGTGGGATCATGAATACAGTCATCCTGAGAGCGGATAGAAGGCTCATCCCGACACAGTCACTCCCACAGGGCAGTTCCTCAGCAATCTGAGTTGGAGGACAGATTGACAATCTTTGGACACAAGCATTGTAAGGGTGGCTGAGTTGCTACTATTGTTGGTAGAGTTGATCTGCAGACACTTCGTGGGTGGAAATGTTAAATTCATTTACAATATACTCAGCAGCATCTACACGTGTGCTTTCAGCTCGATCTCTACGCTGACTGCTGAGGTAGCCTGTGCTACTCTCCTATTGGTTACTACAGATCATGTGACCTTCCTTAACAAGTATTATTCTTAAAGGTACATTACATGCTAAATAAAACTATAATTACTACAACTGGTATTGATAGACATGATGGTAGAAGATTGACCTTGCATGGCGGCAAGTTGATCTTCCATGACATCAGTCTGAACTTTCATGCAGTACTCAGATCTTTGGTCTCAAACTGTTTATGCTGCAATGGAAGCTGAGTAATTTGTCACCAGACACTGCATTGCAGTGGGGTTCCCCAATGTGTTCATGAAGTTGGCCACCATATGTGATCCGTGGTTTATGCAAAGACCTGTGCTAAATTGGTGTTAGACTCCTTTATGCTCATTGATACTGAACACAGACTTTCTGGCAGGCTTCCCACCAGCGAGTGCTATGCAACATGTTGGGCTACGTGGGTGTGAAGAGCTTAATGTGTGAGGGGGAGGTGAAGCATGCGAAGGTTAGGTATGAATCCTAATTCAAAGAGATTATTGATTGGTGAGAGATGGGGGTGTGGTGAATTGAGTAGTGACTGAGGCTAGTGATGCAGTTGGTAGAATATGGCCTGCTCTCCATCATCAGTAAAGTGATGGAAAGGGTCATCAACAGTGCTATCAAGTGGCACTTGCTTAGCAATAACTTGCTCACTGATGCTCATTTTGGGCTCCACTAAGGCCACTCGGCTCCTGGCCTCATTACAGCCTTGGTTCAAACATGAACAAAAGAGCTGAGCTCCCGAGGTGAGGTGAGAGTGACTGACCTTGACATCAAGGCAACATTTGAGTGTGGCATCAAGAGGCCTGAGCAAAGCTGGGGTCAATGGGAATCAGGGGGAAAACTCTCTGCTGGTTGGAATCATATCTAGCACAAAGGAAGATGGTTGTGGTTGTTGGAGGTCAATCATCTCAGCTCCAGGACATCACTGCAGGAGTTTGTCAGGGTAGTGTCCTCAGCCCAATCATCTTCAGCTGCTTTATCAATGACCTTTCTTCCATCATAAGATCAGAAGTGGGGATGTTCGCTGATGATTGCACAACATTCAGCACCATTCATGACTCCTCAGATACTGAAGCAGTCCATGCCCAAATGCAGCAAGACCCGGAAAACATCCAGACTTGGGCTGACAAGTTGCAAGTAACATTCTCACTATAGAAGTGCCAGGCAATGACCATCTCCAACAAGAGAGAATCCATGACCCCTTGATGTTCAATGGCATTACCATCACTGAACCCCCACTATCAACATCTTGGGGGGTTATCATTGATCAGAAACTGAACTGGACCAGCCGTGTAAACACTGTGGCTACCAGAGAATGTCAGAGGCTAGGAATCCTGTGGTGAGTAACTCACCTCCTGACTCCCCAAAGCCTGTCCATGATCTACAAGGCACAAGCAAGGAGTGTGTTGGAATACTCTCCACTTGCCTGGATGAGTGCAGCTTCGACAACACTCAAGAATCTTGACATCGATCAGGACAAAGCAGCCCACTTGAATGGCACCCCATCTACAAACGTTCACTCCCTCCACCACTGTCTATTCCTCCAACACAGTAGCAGTGTGTACCATCTACAAGATGCACTGCAAAAACTTACCAAGCCCCTTTAGACAGCACCTTCCACACCTACGACCACTACCATCTAGAAGGACAAAGGCAGCAGACAGGTGGGAACACCACCACCTGGAAGTTCCCCTCCAGGTCACTCACTATCCTGACTTGGAGCTATATCGCCGTTCCTTCACTGTCGCTGGGTCAAAATCCTGGAACTCCATCCCTCACAGCTGTGTGGTGTACCTACACCACATGGACTGCAGCGGTTCAAGAAGGCAGCTCACCACCACCTTCTCAAGGGCAATTAGAGATAGGCAGTATATGCTGGCCCAGCCAATGACGACCTCATCACATGAGCGAATTAAAAACAAGTTGAAGATGCATTCACTGACTTTCACCACTCACGTGAGGCCATTAGACTTCTTGTGATGTTGTATACTGGTCCCTAGGGCAAAACATCTGGCATTGGCTTCTGCTGTTATATCCTCCTGCTCGATGTGTCTGCAGGACCTGTCACACACCTGTGGATAGAGGACATTTATTCTCCTTTCCACCTTCTCCACCAAGACCTGCAGTGTAGCTTCGGAAAACATTGACCATGACTAGCCATTGCTCTTTGTTGCACAACACTACTCTGAATGCTGTCAACATTCCAGTGGTCACAACGCCCCTTCCCATTCAGACTTACAGTCTTTAAGCAATACAGGTTAGCTGTAAGTCACGCTAGGAAGTAACGGTTTTGGCCCACCTGCTAAAGTTAGGCTTTCCCACCCGGCTGGACATATTCTGGGAGACGTCGGCATAAGTAATGTCACGCAGTCCCAGCGGCGTGGCACGTGCGCTATCAGGTTAGCTGGGTTGGGATGATGTGAGTGACTCTTCAATACGGGCAGGTCAACTACCCACTTGATTCAGAAACAAGTTCAGCATCTGAAAGCTATCCACTCAACAGAATGAATTCTCAGCCTGCTAGATTTAAGAAGTAGAGAAAACAATGGCTATTCACAACACTACAGAGATGTAAACCTTAACTACTAAAACTTTGCAGATGCTCATTGTCCTTTTCTGATCTCATTTCTGTTCCACGCTATTAATGTTGACATTGCTCATCATCTCGGCCACTTTTAATTTGTTTTTCCCATGGTCCTGTTTCTTTTTCTCTCCCCCTAAAGCCCTTTGCCTTTGCACACAATGAACCTTGCTGAAGTCAAAGCTCCATGAACATGTTAAAAGTAGAAAGGAAATCATGGGCAGCAAAGATTTTATATTTTGCACAGTAAATCTAAAATAGCTGCAACTAAAACTGGTTTCTTTTGTAATAGAGACGTGCTAACCAGTACACACTGGCACATGTGTGCCTGTAACAGAGAGAAAATGAAGAAAATATGAATTTCCAGCCGGGACCTGGGAGGAAACGATATGTTCTGTGCACAAGTGTAGTATGTGCAGCTTTCTGCAAATTGAGTTGGAGGATGTGTCAATGGTGACACGCTTGCCAAGAACAGAGAGTGCTGGAAGTATTTTTACTGCGAAAATGGCATTCCAATCTCCCAAAATGCTTTATTTGGCCACTGGGAGATTGACTCCGATTTCAGTAGTCTCCTGGCCATTCCGGGAGTGTTGGCAACCCTTGCTGTAGTGTGCAGCCATTAATGGCATGGTTAGTGACGGCTGCAGCATGTAGAAATCGTGATAATGAGCAGGCAGGCAGTACAAAATTGACATGCTGCTTGCATTGCATTGAATGGGTATGAGGAATTATGCATTGCTGTCTCCATGCCCATTATTGAGGGCTAGCCAACTTGGCTCCCAATGGCATTTGACGAAAGGACAAAGGCACATGAGAAAAAAAGTTGTGCTGTGAGCTATTATGATTTGGAGTTCACTGCCTGGCAGAGTGGCAGGATCACAGAATCATTGCAGTGCAAAAGGAGGCCATTTGGCCCATTGGGTCTGCACTGGCTCTCCAAATGATCATTTTACCTAGTGCCATTCTCCTGCCTTCTCCCAACAGCCCTGCAAATTTTCCTTTTCAAACAATCATCTAATTCCTTTTGAATGCCTTGATTGAACCTGCCTCCACCACACCCTCAGGGGGTGTATTTCAGACCCTACCTACTCACTGTGTGAAAATGCTTTCTCTCAATTTAAATTCCAGCAGCTGCTGTGATGGGGATTTGAACCTGTGCCCCCAGTGCAATAGCCTAGGCTATTGGATTGCTAGTATAATGACATTACCACCATGCCACCATCTCTTCCCACCTGTCCAAAGCTCATAGTAATAACTTTCAAAAGGGAATTGGATCAACCCTCAAAAAGAAAATCCCTGGGCTATTGGGAGAGAGCAAGAGAAGGGGGCTGATTGGATAGTTGTTTCAAAGAGTCAGCACAGGCACAATTGGCCTCCTCCTGTGCTGTTTCATTCTTTGATTCTTTGAACCAGAAGTGAAAGGCGAAGATCCACATGAGGTTAGGCCAGGCTGTAACAGCAGATTTGACAAGATTAAGCAAGAAATACTCATTAGGTGACACTCAGCTTGGTTTTAAATACCTGTAGCATCTTGGAAGCAGAGGGAAGTGAACGAAGTAAAGAGTATCATAGTTGTAAACCAAGGGGAAGAATAAGAGATGATGCAATGAGTGTAAGTTCTGAGTTCAATTCAACAAGATTACGGAGTGAAGAAAACATATACAGAAGTGTGTACTTGTAACTTGGTGAAACCAAGAGAAAGAAGTCAATAGATCAATGACCATAGAAGTATTGATAAGCTGGAAAAGAATAAATAGATAATGCGAAATCTAGCCAATAAAAGTATTCCCTCAACTGTGCAAACATCCCAAATAATTCAATTAACAACAATGATACATTAGGCAGGTTTTCATTTTGTTTTCCACTTAACAGAACTGTTCATTTGTCAGCCTTTATTAAATGCATCTAGTCAAATAGCCTGTTGACACTCATTGGCTAAGCTCATTGGGTGCTCACCCAAAGGGCAACTGTTGTTCCTGGGGCCATAACTCATTATAAACCATCAGAACAGGCCAATTTATTTTCAGTTGAAAGAAAGAAAGAAAGACTTGCATTTGTAACTCTTTCGAGTACAAACACGTTTCCATCTGTTTCAGATGAAGTTACATTGTTTCATAGTTTGCCATTGTGAGATTTGAACTCTTGATCTTAGGGTTACAAGCCCAGTACCATAACCACTTGGCTATTTAGGCCAAGCCAACTTGCATTTGTATAGCAGTTTTCATGCTCTCAGGGCTAACCAAAACATTTTAGAACCAATTAAGTACTTTGAAGGATAGTCTCTGTTGTAACAGGTGAAATATGTCAGCCAATTTGCACACAGAATATTCCGGCAAACAACAATAAAATAAATGACCAGATCATCTATTTTAAGCTTTGGTTGAGGGATAACATTTGGTCAGGATACTGCAAGAACACTCCTGCTCTTCTTTGAAACTGTTGTGGGACATTTGATATCCACCTGAGAGGGCATCAGTTTAACAACTCATCTAAAAGATGCACCACTGATGGTGAAGCATTCTCTCAGTACTGCAGTGGCGTGCCAACCTAGATTATGTGCTCAAATCTTTTTTCAAGAGCTTGACCTAAGAAGAATGTTTCTTTTTAAAGTTTCTGCTGTTATCAAAATACTACAGGGTGTTAATTATTCTGTGGATTCATAAGGTCTGTTTCATGGATGTTCAGAAACTCTTAAATTGATTCCTAACTCTAAAGTTGTGTTTAATGGTCAGAGTAAAAATGAATCATCATTGTGTAAATATAAAATTATATTATATCTACACAGTTCTCCTATTTAGTATATCTTTGCAATGTGTAATTAGATTTTATTTGATTGAGCATCACTGTAATATTTCTAGTGAATACAGCCAGCACAGGTACAGGCATGTCATGCCTGCAGGTACCTGCATGTCATAACTATAGAAAAGGATTATGTAACACAATAGAATATGATAATTGTAATCCAACTTTACACATATATTGCAGTTGTAAGGTATTAATTGTTCTATACACTTTAACAGATCAAAGCCTTGAAGTAATCCCTAGGTGTTACATATCTGCTGTATGATGGGTTTTTCCAAAATTACAATTTAAATCTTTAACTGTCAGCAGGAAATGATGAGTGTGAAGCTTCTCACTGCTTCAATCATTATTTTCTTTTACCTTGACTATCCGTCATTGTCCTCAGAAGGTGGTTGTTGAGTGCCCTTTTTGGATCATCTTTGTGATGAAGGCGGCTCCACAATGATGCTAGGCAATTACAGAATTTTGACCCAGTGACAATGAAGAAGTAGAAAATAGGATGATGCATGTTTTGGCGGCAACTTGAAAGTGATAGTATTCCCATGATTGCTACTCTTGTCCTTCTTGGTGGTACAGATCATGAGGCTGAGAGTTGCTGTCAAAGTAAACTTGGTGAGTTGTTGCTGGGCATTGTAATAATGTGTTACTGATGGAGGGGAGCTGCTATGCCCTAGATGCAGTTTAGCTTTATGAGTCTTTTTATGGCCATCCTGGTGAGTATTTAATCATTTTGAGCTTTGTAGATGGAGAGATATTGCATGTTTGTTGAAGTATTATATTTTTATTTACTGTACGATTGTGAAAAATAGTGGCATATAACGCCACAATGTTTAAATTTCAATTCAATGTGTAGGGGCCACCTACTAATGGGATCCACCTTTGATAATAAGGATGAGCAAATGTTGCTCTGCAGCTTATACTCTGACCCTTAAAACAGTATTAATATTCTAGCGGCCTAAAGAAACTTATCGTCATCAGATGAGGCGTTACAGAAGCCTGACTCTATTGGCAACGGTTTGGGACGTTCTGAAGATGACCTTGCACAATGCGGAAAACAGTGCAACTGTCTCTTTTGTCCAATGACCAACTGAACCATGCTAGTATTTGAACTGGGTCTCTCTTACACCCAGTCCACAGTGCAGCCAACTGGTTGGTTGATCGGTTACAGTGATGAATCCCATTAAATATAAGCAATGGTTATATTGCTGCAAGTTTCAAAAATCAACACTTGAAAACAGTTTTAGGTTAAATTAAGAACAAAGAAAAAATAATTTGCGCAATAAAAAGATACATAAAATAAACCTGTACATTCAACAATGGTCATTAATATTTTGCATTATAGTCTGCTTACTCGAGAAATTATACAACAGAATATTTTTGTTGTTGCTGAAACTACTCATTGTTGAGACAATGGTCTGCACTTCACTTATTCAATGAACATTGTCATTTACTTCAAGTATTGAAATATGAGGATATGCATCAGTTAATTTTGTTGATGCTGATTGAAGAATATATGGTGAATACAATGAAAACTCACAATTTCTCTTTAAATAGTCCTATCGGATCTTTGTCCACTTGAACAATAGACATCTCAATTTAATGTCTGATCCAAAAGAAACACGTCCAATAATGCAGCTATCCCTCAGTGCTTCACTGAAGTGTCAGCCTAGATTTTGTGCTTAACTCTTTGAAAGGAGATGTGAATCCATCACCTCAAAACCCACAGGTGAGAATGCCAAGACAACACTGATGGGAGAGGATGAGCGTAACTTCAGAAGATTGGGGAAGGAGGAGAGCAAAACTACATTAAGGGATTGAATGGGCGGCAGATTAGTTGGAAGAGGAGCAGCACAGCATCTTGGAATCAGGCAGCAAGGAACAGGCATAACTTTGAACAATCAGATGAAAAGTTAGGATGAGGTTTAGATTTAGACTAGCAATAGCAGAATTGAAATCAAGAATTTGGAAAGGATCGAACAGTATTGAACTTCAATCATTTTTGATCAGCCAAGCTTGAACAGAAATCCGATGGAGCATTAACTGTGTAGATGAGTACAGTACAAGAAATAATGATCTGCATGACTTTAAGAGAGCATACAAGCTCCAAACTCAGGGCAGAATTGACAGCACAGGCAAGTGACGGGAGGCGAGCTTCTAGCACAAAGCTTATCCGGAAGGATTTCCATCAGGATTTCAGGAAATATGGGCCTTTCAGAATTTTACAGCTTTTATAGCTTTTATTATTTTAGCTTTTTGATTAAAATGCTGTTGTCTTTAGATTTGGTTATACACTTCACTGGCTTGGGAAATAATATGGCCACTGAAAGAATTCAGTAAAAACCGTTTGAGTGATTTGATTTGATAATACATGCTGGGTTGTGAGTAGAAACTTCAAAAAGAAAGAAGCTTTTGATTGTTTGATTTTCTGCTGTGTTAATTATATATTCATTGTGATTAGTTGTACAAATAGTGGGCATTAACTTGGGATTCATTTGTAACCCTATAAATAGATGGGTACTGTGGGGCCTGGGGTGACTTATCAGCCCAGTTAATCACGTTTTAATTTGAGTTTTGTAAGTTTCCTTTAAGGTTTGTCTTTCTTTGTGCAGTATCCCTTTAAGGGGCTGCTTTTTAATTTGTCCCTTGCTTTCTTAATTTACTTTATTTGGTTTTATCAAAATTGTATAAATAGACACAGACTGAAACTGTAGCTGTTGATTCAGGAGGTGCATGCTTATTATGTGAAACTCTGTGAATTAATGCTGATAAAAGGTTGTAAAGGTTGGCTCATTTCTATCCTTCACCACCTGGCCTTCTAGAATATGTTACGGACAGGAGGGTGATTAATTTAAACAGCCCTAGTTTCTCTTCTCACTACCTGTCCATAAACATAAAGGTATTTTTGCTTTTTTTTTAAAATTTCCTCCTTTATAAGAGGTATTTTCCCCAATCCCTCAGTTTTGGAGTGATCCAGTCCTCTATTAATAACCCCACAGCAAACATGAGGTAGAGTGAAATCAGAGGGTTAATTTATTTTACACACACCCAAAACATGGGGAGGGAGTGTCGCTATGTAACCCCAGTATATTCTACACAACAAAAGTTGGATAAGGGAAAGAAAGAGGTACAGGGCAAAGCCACAGACAAAATAAGAATTATTGTTTCACATGAGTCCAGAGTCCAGGATCAAAGTCCAATGGTGTATTCCTTCAGAGAGGTTAGCAGGCTGTAGCTGATGCGGGGTGATCCACCTTTCCAGTAGTGCTAACTTCCACGATAGGAGAAGTATGTAGAGATGAATTAGTCTTGTAGTAGGCACTGGTACAGATGTTCTGATGTTCCAGTAGAAACAGTGCTGATGAGGGCCAGGCAATTTAAACCTGGACAGAGCCCTGGCTTTGCTGCTGTTTGGTTAATGGAAGGTGGCAGACATCCTTTGTTTAGCTCCAGAAGGCAATGTTTCAAGCTCTAGCAGATTGGGGGTTGTCATGTTAAAAAACTCCCACTCCTTCCTCTTTGATTGGGCAAAGGATGTACTCCTGGTCTGGATCCTTGAGATGGTTAATATTTCATCTATTAATGAGTTTAACAGAGATTTCTGGGTCTCTTTGTCCTTGCAGATGTATTGTCTCTGTTGGCCAGAGTTCTGCCATAGGAATGTAAAGGGTCTTTGTGAATTTCCTTGGAATTTGATTTCTGCATTCACAGGGGGAATGGTGCCTTTTTAGAAATAAAAAGATTCCTGCTGTTTTCTGAAGACTAGAACTTTCTTTTGTGTGAGTCGTAGCTAGTCAGGGTTCAGTCAGTATAAAGCTTTTGACCATTTAAAAAGAAACAAAATAATTTTATAAAGTAGCCAGGATGATATAGAAATATATATTTATTTCCTTCTTGTCTTCTGGGCTTGATAAATATAATATGCTGGTTACTTGTTTGTCATAGATACCTTTTGTTGTTTTATTTTGTTGCATTTAGTTATGTGCTCATGCTGAAATAGATTGTTTGCAAACTCACTGACCTATTTGACCCTAAGCTGAACCAGGAACCCCACATCCTCTCCAACACCAGTAGAACCTACTTCCAGCTCCATAATATCACCTATCGCCACCTCTGTCTCAGCTCCTCAGCTGCTGAAACCCTCTTCAATCCTTTTCTTACCTCCAGACTCGATTATCCCAAAACTCTCCTGGCAAGCCTCTTATTTTCCACACTCCATAAAGATAAGTTCATTCAAAACATTGCTGCTGCTCCAATCCACACCAAATCTGGCTCACCTATTACTTTTGTGCTCGATGACCTATAAAAGTAATTCCCATTACTGTGCCCAAACCCCTCCATGTCCTCGCTGTTCCCTAACTCTATTACTTTCCCTAGTCCTCTAACTCACCAAAAATTCTGTGTTCCTCCAACTGACCGCTTGTCCTTCCACCACTCCCTTTGCCCCATGGTTCAATCATTCAGTAATTCAAACTGAATTCCTCCATTTCAAGTATAAATGCAATGCTTGACCATATTCTAAAGAGAATGCACCATTTTTTTTTCAGCTATTTTAACTCCACATTTTTAACAACTGCAGCTGGAACCACGTGAAGTTACATGCTCAATTAATTGCTGAAACAATGGTTACATCTTTCTTTATATATCTACTATTCTGTTTTCAACTAACTTGTCTGGTTCATGCGGAAGCAGATAAGACAATCAGGTCATGTTCCTCTTACACATGTAAATTATATTGTTAATCATGGTTAATAGCCCACAGATTAATATTAATTTTGAATTCTTTTCACTTACACTTGGGAACTTAATTCAGTGTTGGACAAAGGAGCAATAACAGAATTAACCAAGCCTTTGCTGTCCATTGCTTTCTAAACTGACATGATTGTGATTTCTTATTCACTGAGACGAATATAGCACCACAACCAGCACATATAGCTGAGAGCGAATCAACTCAGTAAACACCACAGATGGAATCTGGACCCTCTTTATCTACCAACAGCAAAATACATTTATTATGACATTGTAATTCTAGCAGGAAAATGTTTATTAGCAATAGCATTATGAATACTGCAAATTAAACCCAAAGTAGCTGTTCATCATTTTGTTCTTTGGGTTTGTGTAGATTTAGGTGTAGCTTTACAATAGAAATTTAAATGTACACGTGTTTCCAAATTAAGCAGAACCAGTTTGCTGGCGAATAATGTTTTTACAATATACCGTGTTGCATTTCCACCTAAAAATTATCAAATGTTTTAAATCAATTTATGGATAATATACAGCTATGATCAGGCAATTCAGCAGTTAGATGAAGACAATCAATTTCCAGGTTTGGTCAATTAAAGAAAAACAAAATGTATTAGCTTCTGCGTAATTACATCTTTAATCCTGCAGTTTTTTATCCCTCCTTTTACATTCCTTTGTTAAAATAAGCTTGATAGAGAAATTTGTTGATGCACGCTGTTTCTGCATTTAATTGTATGTTGGGAATAAGTCTACATCCTATAGGGGTGACGTCCGACTTCCACGGTAGCTCATCACAGGCCATTGACTGCATTTGAAAAAAAATCATTCAGAGTGTAAAATAGGATGATTTGCTATCGCCCATTTCACACTCTAGCCAAAGTCAAATATCACCCTGTAACTCCAGTCCATAACACACTGAAACACCACTGGGAGGCACTGGAATGCTCTCCATTATATCTGAACAACCTCTTAATGGAGCATCCCACATTGTATCACCCCATTTATTATCTATGATGATGTGCACCAGGCTCCCCACGGGACCAACACTTAATATTGGAACAAAGTTTCACCACAATTTGTACTTAATACAGTTTCATTCTTGGTAAAACTGAATAACTAATAAAATACAGTTGGGTACTGACTGGAGAGAATCATTACAAACTGTGTTGTGATAAATTTCTGCAGCAACAGGGATACAAATATAGTCAGTAAATGATAGAGAATCATTTCAAGGAGCCCGCAGACAGGCAGACATGGTTGCAGTCACAGTTTGGTCAAAGTGTTAGAAGAAGGTTGTTAGACATCACATGTATTTTCAATTGAATGCTACTTCAAGGGAATACAGTACAGTGTTTGTTAATGTATTTGAGTTCAAGTTGGTGATATGCTGCAGATCTGCATCCTGCTGGTTCAATTACAACATTCACATACCATTTTGTTCAGCACAAGCTTTTGCTTATCAAGGTGAGGAACGTTGGTATCGTAGAACAAAAAAAAACCTACTGCAACCAGTGCCAAAGTCAAACATCTGCAGTTTAGGTTAATTACAATTTGTGTTAGAGGCAATATGAGTCACTGTCTAGACAGCCCCAGCAATGTGCTTGAACTTGTGGCAATTTCCACAGCCCTAGTCAGATATCTCAATGGAATCTTTGATTAAGGCTGCCCAATTAATGCAGAATTATGAACAGTTTTGAAATATGAAAAAAAACAGAGCAAACAAGAGTTATATTTCATCAGTCAGCCCGCATCTGGGAACACAGAAATTTCAGGGCTTAAATACCAACCAAAAGTCTCTTCCCCCAGTCCCACTATAACTAGACATAAGAACATAAGAAATAGGAGCAGGCGTAGGCCAATCAGCCCTTCAAGCCCACTCCACCATTCAATGAGATCATGCCTAATCTTGTACTTCAACACCATTTTCCTGCATTATCCCCGTATCTCTTGATGTTTTTAATATGTAGAAATCTATCAATCTCAGCCTTGAACACACTCAGTAACTGAGCCTCCACAGTCCTCTGGGACAGTGAATTCCAAAGATTCACCACACTCTGAGTGAAGAAATTTCTTCCCATCTCAGTCCTAAATGGCCTGCCCCTTCTTCTGAGACTGTGTCCACTGGTTCTAGACCCCCCCACCCCAGCCAGGAGAAACATCCTTCCTGCATCTACCCTGTTGAGCCCTGTAAGAATTTTGTATGTTTGAATGAGATCACCTCTCATTCTTCTAAGTTCCAGAGAATAAAGGCCCAGTCTATTTAATGTTTAGTCATTGGGAAATCCTTCCATCCCAGGAATTAATTTTGTGAACCTTCTTTGCACTCTGTCTATGACAAGTACATATTTCCTTTGGTAAGGAGATCAAAACTGCACACAATACTCCAGGTGCAGTCTCGCCAAGGCCCTACATAATTGTAGTAAGGCTTCTTTACTCCTACACTCAATAATGAAGGCCAACATACCATTTGCCTTCTTAATTGCTTGCTGTATCTGCATGTTTCAGAGACTCGTGAACAAGGATATCCAAGTCCCTTTGAAGTACAACAATTCCCAGCCTCTCATCATTTAAGAAATACTTTATATTTCTGTTTTTCCTACTGTATATGTGTTTTTAGTACCAAAGTGGAAAACCTCATATTTATCCACATTGTATTCCATCTGCCAACTTTTTTCCACTTGCTTAGCCTCTCCAAATTCCCTTGAAGCATCTTTGCATCCTCCTCACAACTCACACTTACACCTAGTTTTGTCTCATCTGCAAGTTTGGAAATATTACATTTAATCCCCACACTCAAATCATTGATATAGATTGTGAACAGCTGGAGCCCAAACACTGATACTTGCGGTACCCCACTAGTGACAGCCTGCCAACCTGAAAATGACTCAATTATTCCTACTCTCTGTTTTCTGTGCGTTAGTCAGTTCTCAATCCATGCCCACATATTCCCCCCATCTCATGTCTTCTAATTTTGCTTACGAACCCCTTGCGTGTGACCTTATCAAAAGCTTTCTGAAAATCTAAATATACCACATCCACCAGTTCCCCCTTATCTATTCTGTACTTACACCCTCAAAATACTCCAAGATATTTGTTAAATATGATTTCCCTTTCATAAATCTATGTTGACTCTGCCCAATCCTACCATTATTTTCTAAGTGTCCTGTTATCACACCCTTTATTATAGATTCTAGCATTTTTGCTACTATGGATGCCAGGCTAACAGGTCTATAGTTTCCTGGTTCCTCTCTCCCTCCTTTCTCTAATAGCAGGGTTACATCTGCCACCTTCCAATCTGCAGGAACCGTTGCAGAGTCTATAGAATTTTGAAAGATGACCACTGACACATCTACTGCCTCTGAAGCCACCTCTTTCAACACTCTGGGATGCTGATCGCCAGGTCCAGGGGGTTTAATCTCTCTAGTACTGTTCTTTCATTAATATTAATATCTTTAATTTCCTCATTTACACTAGTCCCTTTATTCTCCATTATTTTTGGGAGGCTTTTAGTATTTTCCTCTGTGAAGACAGACACCATCAGTGGGATCTTCCAGTCCCACCCGCCAGTGGGATTTACTTGTCAGATATGCAGCAGCTGTGCTTCCTTTATGCTTGCCCTCATTCACATTCTCACGTAGCTCTCTGCTGAAGCTCAACTGGAGTGACTATATTGTAAAGCCAGTGACTCTTGCAGTCTCTTGTTCAAGTGCAAAAAAAGGCAATGGCTCCAATGGAAACCTCTCAAAGAAATCTTCCTCTTTTCTATCAGCTCTGACTGCATTTCAATGTTTTGACCCAGAAGGAAAAAACAGTAAAAATTGGAAAATAAGAACACTGGTCCGAACTGGTCTTGTCTACCTTAAAGAGGAACACCAGTAAAAACTGGGAAACAAGAGTATTGGTCCAAACTGACTTTCCCTTCTGGGGAGCACAAGCAGTTTGAGGGTTCCCACTGAACTGGGCCCCTGAGGGCAGCCCTGGGCTCCTCCCACACTGACTCTGTCCCCTCCTGTCCAAACTATTTTCCACTTATGATTTGTTCGTGCTTGCAAAATGGTGGTGATAAGATTATATTTTGAGACCAGCTTCAGCCCTCCCTCTGTGAGTGATCATGCACCTCTGATCTTCCTTGAACCCCATGTTGTGCAGGTGGAGTGCACGCCCGTTATTCTCCAGCCTCCCCCGGTAATCCTGGGTCCTACTGTAATTGTGGTTGACATTCCAACCCTCCCACCTGACCTCGTAATGGTTGATGTCCCCATGTCCACTGTGGACTTCAACCCTCCCCATTCTGAGGCATGGTCACGTACAGAGGTGGTGATTTTGGCAGAATAGCAAAGTTTTGAAAAAGCCCCTCTGTTTTACGTTTTCCCCCTTTATAGGCTGCAGATGCCTCCCCTAACCTTCACCATCCCATCTACAGCCCAATTCCAAATCAGTCAAGACCATGGCCAGCGATGGTAAGATCTTGACTACACCCTGCACACCAAGCTGTACCTTATCCTAATTAAGTACACAGCCCTTACTCCTCCCTGGAGCAGGACCATGACATGTGTGCCATACATAGCCCTGCGGCATGGCTAGCAAAGCCCTAGGACTGCATTTAATTTCTCACCCTGACGATAAAGTAATCTCATCCTCAGGACTGCCTTTAATCTCTCGCCCTGACTATAAAGTAATCTCAGCTCCAGGACTGCATTTAAGCTCTTGCCATGACTATAAAGTAATCTCAGCCCCAGGACTGCATTTAATCTCTCGCCATGATTACTTGACCCCAAACCAGGGACTATGACTGTCTTTCAATGAGCTTTCCCATTTCTCCTTTACTGCTGACAACACAGTGTCCCTTCTCCCACCCTCCCATGAGTTCCTGTGCAAGCCTTCCCTCTTCTGCTACACTAACACAAACCCCCCTCGTATTCTGGAGTCTGCGTACATCCCCTCCAATTTATGCATTTCTTTTCCCATTCTACCCTCTACTGTGTCTGTGTTCCAGTCTTTCATGTTGGGCTCCAGCTTCCCCACCCTCATTCTGCCCTCTGCCTGCCATCACTCCACACCACCCCCCCCGCCCCAACAACTCCAACCCTACCATTACCCATTGCCCCCCTGCCCCATGTCTCCTTCCTCCTTCCCACTATATCTCCAACCCCACTATTGTCCACTGACCCCATGTCTCTGTCTTCCTTTCCCCTCCCATCCCACAATCTCCCAGTGGCAATGTTGGTCTCTGACTCATCTGCAGCCCTTCCTGAGCCCCACAGAAGATACCCTCCCAGAGAATGGAGGAAGCCAGTGAGTGAAGCAACTCTACACCCCCACCAATGAACGTCTCACTGGTATTGGTGAGAACCTGGAGCAGCCTTGCTCCAGGTAGGCTTTGACAGTTGTACTCACCTCAAAGTCATGAGCAAAGTGAGGGTGGACAGCTGCATGCCACTTATTTCCAAATGTGTTCCAGACCAGTCTAATTTCCCACTGACGTGACACTCAGTTGGGAGGGGGCTACATGATTCTGGTGACTAGCATTTTTAATGAGCATTCATGGCATGGTAATGCATGCAAATGTCATTTACACCACGGATAAGTGGGAAGCTTGACCCGGCATCAGTCCACCTTCAAAGTGGTGAGGGGAAATTTCCAAACTGTTTTCCCGCTGCAGGGTTCTGATTTTTGGCCTCTCCAAATTTTCTGGTCCCGGCCACCATAAAACCTGCCATTGGCTGGAGGGGAAGTTCTGCTCTATGTCTTGATTTTAGAACTAAAGTCATCTCTCACTAGAGTACTAATGCCATCTATAATTAACAGAGCTACCCCACCACCTTTTCCCCAGCTTCCTGTCCTTCCTGAATGTCACATACTCTACGATATTCAGGTCCCATCTTTGGTTTCCTTGTAGCCATGCCTCTATAATGGCTATCAGGTCAAATATATGAATTTCTATTTGAGCTGACAATTATCTGTTTGATTGCGAATGCTGTGGGCATTCAGGTACAGAGCCAATAACTCAGTTTTTTTTCTGATTATCAATACCTTTATTGTTACGTTGACCTATTGCCTTGTGATTTCCCTTTAATTTACTCAATCTTCCCCTAAAAAGTCCCTTACCACTCCTATTTAGTTTAAGGTCCACTCTACTTCCCAAACACTGGTCCCAGCATGGTTCAGGTGAGCTCCGACCCAACGCTACTTTCCACAATACTGGTGCCAGCGCCCCATGAGCCAGAACCCACTTTTCTCATACCAGTCTTTGAGCCGTGCATTCATCTCACTAATCTTATTTACCCTACGTCGTTTAGCACATGGCTCAGGTAATAATCCAGAGATTATTACTTTTGAGATACTGCTTTTCAATTTGGTGCCTAGCTCCTCATACTCTCTATTCATAACCTCTTTCCTAGTTTTACCTATGTCATTGGTACTTGCATGGACCACGACAACTGGATTTTTCCCATCCCACTGCAAGTTCCTCTCCAGTCCTGAGCAGATATCCTGAACCCTGGCACCAAGCAGGCAACACAGCCTTCTGAATTCTCGCTGTCAGCTGCAGAGAACAGTGCCTATCCCCAAGACTGTACTGTCCATTCTACCGCTACATTCCTTTGAACTCCAACCCCACCCTGCTGAACATGAATGGATTCCTGTACCATGGTGCCATGGTCAGCCTGCTCATAGCCCTCACACTTGTCCATGCAAGCCACAAGAGCCTCACACTTGTTGCTTAGCTTCTTGATCCCCTTACCTGCCTATCTTGCAGTCCCACTGCCCTGTCCCTGACCACTGACCACTGACCAAATCAGATAACACTTCCTAAGGGGTGTAACTGCCTTCTGGAACAAAATGTTGATGTAACATTCCCCCTTTTGATGCGTTGTACTGTCTGCAGCTCAGTCTCCAGCTCAGCAACTCTGAGCCAAAAATCCTCAAGACGCAGACACATACCACAGATGTGGTTGCCATTGATTGCAATGGCATTCAGGAGTTCTCACTTGCTGCAGCCATGACACATCACACATCCTGTCATCTTTATTCTGTTAATTAAATTTAGTTTTATTAATTAATGTAGAATTCCCCTCTTCACCAAACTCCCCCACTTACCAAACTCCTGGCTTCACACTCTCTCTCTTCAGGTAAGCATCACTCAGAAGCCCTTGTATTTATACATTCTGAAAAACAATGATGAGCCAAGCCCTGCTAAAGCTCAGAAATCAGTTTAAGATAACTACCTAATTAACTAGCTACGGCTGCTCTCAGAGAGCATGTATATCACTGTTTAAGACTGGAATAAACTTACTTCTTAATTTACCTCATTACTTAAATTGTAAATTTTAGTGCATTGCTATTTTTTTTTATAAAAAACTAGTCTTTAGAGAGAAATTAACCCTTAAAGCTCCCTCACTTACCAAACTCCCAACTTCACATGCTGTGCAACTGTATGTTTGAGCTACATTGTTGTGTGAAACTAGGGGATACATTCTGCTAGATGCAAGGTAACTCGATTTTTATCTTATATTTTGGTTGACTCAGTGCTTAGTCACTGAATCATGTAATCAGCACACCTCTATTATTTTCTTAACAGTGAAGCTTTCTGCTAGGAAGGGAATTGGGGTCAGAATCTGTTAAGTTTAATAATGCTACTTTGGTAGATACAATCCATTGAAAAGGTGACATGCACACGCTGTCTATTCTGATCCCAACCAAGTGACAACTGTTCTGTTTCAGTGATGAAAGGAGCAGTTGACAAATGCAGTTTTCTTTTTAATGATAGGATCCTCGTGACAAAAATGTTTTGTTTAATTGAATATTTTGTCCGGTTCAAGGTGCTTTGAAGGGTCTGATATTATATGTGGGTGATATTTGGAAATAGTTGAGCTGTATTGACTGTACTTCAAATGGAGCCAGACACAATTTTAATCAAAATGCTTGATACTTCCGCTCCAGCAAAAGCATTAGGAATGATAGCCTCTATAAATAAAAGTGGCAGAAGAGCAGCTTCTACCATCTTGCTTTAGCATCCTCGTTTACTGCCATTACAAAACTTTTACTTATAATGATCATTACTGTAAGTAGATGAATACAGTACTCAGTACTGTACAGTACAGTAATTGTGCAGCCCAAAATGACTGCAGAAGGTATATTGGAGACTGGTGGTTTAGTTAAATTAGAGGAGGGAAACACTGGGTCTATTAGTGCCTGCCTTTTGGGCACTATGTGTGTTCTTAGACCCCAAAATGCCTTCTGCAGCATGCAAACACACTTGTGGAATGGATTAAATTGCCACATTGCTGAAGGCTTTAGCACATATGCAGTGAATGTCCACTGGAAGTGTGCAAAGCATATGTCAATCAGCATGCAGCACGAGTTGGAAAATGAACAGAGACTACACAGAGCTGGGCAAACTTCTAGAAGAGGGATGAGGAGGAAAGGGAGAAGGGCTCTCAGCCAGATTGTATCTGGATTTTTAGGAAACCATCTCCTACTTCAGCAAGATGTCTGCACATCATAACAGACATCTTCACTCATATGCCCCTCCCCCCAACCACCTAGTGCAATCACAAGTCTAATCTCAGAGCAGGGCAATGCCCAAATTTCCAGTGGCTGTGAAAGTGAGTGTGGTGATGAATCTAGGGTGGAGCAGGAGACTTATGCAATACTGTTTGCTGCCCTCTGTTGCATGAGGGAGGTCACTGAGACTGTATGTTCAGTTAGAGATAATTACATTTCAGTCTCTCTTGCCAGAGACAAGCAGGTGGAGCATGCATGTGGCTTTGCTAGAACTGCAGCATTTGCAGTATGGCACGTCAACTCTACCCTATACTGGAAACAAAAGGAATTTCAATCCCTTAAGATCCAGCTGGTTGTGGCCATAAGCAGAGAATAATGCAGGTCAATACCCAGTGTCCTGGCAGCAGTCATGATGCTTTCACTCTTTGGTAGTCCACTATACCAGTTGCATTTGAACCAGTACAGCAAACCAAAAGGGTGGCTCCATAGCGACATTACATCACTGATGACTCCAGTGCACACCCATGCACACATGAGAGATTCACTCTCCATGAAGCCGCTTTCTCTCCCCAGTGGGCAGCACATCAGCAATCCCAGAAACCCACTGGAGGACAGATTGCTGGACTGATAACCTCTGATGGCCTCTTAGCATCTGTAATCTGAAGCCATGAGCCTGAGTTTCCACTGCAGTACTCAGACATTGACTGTTTAGTGCTTGTGCTGCAGTGGAAACTATGACATTGGCCATCAGATGCTGCATCTCTATTGGTTTCACAAGTGTCTGAATGGAGTTTGCCACCACCACCTCCATGCTGGAGAGGATCGGCCCTAAGCTCTGTGCAAAGCTCCATGCCAAGTTGGTACTTCCATTCTCCCTGACATTGACCAGGCTTTCTGGGAGGCCTCCCAATACACCAAGTATTTTGCTATGCCTACCGATCAGCTTTCTTCTGCAGTTCTGTGTGACTGACTCACAAACTGGCCCTTGCATTATCTTTTCCCTCTTCCCTGGCTGCAGCCCATTCATGCCCCGTGCCTCACCTTGTACAGATCCTGCCTCTAATCTATCCTTTAAAATACATGTAGTGCAGCTAGTGGCTGAGAGTGTGAAATCAAGTGATGGTGCTATATCTTTTGCATCATTCTATTGTTGATATTAGTCCACTGCCCTGGTAAACCACTTTGTATCAGAAAGAACAATGGCACAAGCTTAAGGCTATGGCACGATGACAGGGGTGGGACAGTAAGAGGTGCATGCTTACACCATCAGCAGCTTGTAAATC
The DNA here is from genome assembly GCF_017639515.1 of Carcharodon carcharias. Taxonomy (NCBI): domain Eukaryota; kingdom Metazoa; phylum Chordata; class Chondrichthyes; order Lamniformes; family Lamnidae; genus Carcharodon; species Carcharodon carcharias. The sequence goes on from NC_054482.1 coordinate 20,340,758, forward strand.
AGAAGAAATTGTGGGATGGGGGGGCAAGTAAGAAGTGAGAAAGAGGGTTAGGTGTGAGGAAACCGTCATCATCAATGGTTTCAGCCTTGTCACTTGACACAGCTTCAGCAAAGGGTGTCCTAATAATGGCCAGCACTGTCTCCTCCATTGGTGGCTAGGGACACACAGGTCCTATATGAAGGAATCTGAGTTCTGATGAAGAGTTGTTAACCTGATATGTTAACTCTGCTTCTCTCTCCGCAGATACAGCCAGACCTACTATGTATTCCCAACATTTTCTGTATTAATTTAAGCAGAGCGGGTTAGCTTTAAGTAGTACTGAGAAGTAATGATTTCTGGCCCCCTCCACTGTTTTAATCAACAGTGTGGTTGATGCTGGCTACATGCAGCAATCATTCAAATGAGCAAGCACCATGAAGATGGCATGCTGCCTGCATTACATTGAATAAGCGGGGGTTAATTGCGCATTGCAATTCCCTGCCCATTTTCAGGGGCTATCCAATTTAGCTCCCAACATTTCTTGCTGCTAATCCCATTTTTATTGAATTACCTGAAATAATAAGATACAGCTAAATGACAGTTGCTCTTTTGTGTCGTGATGCCAGCTGGAAAGGCTGATTTTGTGGTGTAGGAAAATCATGGGTCTTGTTTTAATCTGCTCAGTCGAGTTACTGATCTCACTTTATTTTCTACAGGTGAGTGTGGCTGCCAGGAGGGATATACAAAAGATCCTGTCCACAAGCATCTCTGCATCAGAAATGATTGGGGGATAAACCAAGGGTGAGTGTACATACTTTTCACACATCCCTACACCTAGTCTCCTTTGCCATCACATCCAAATGTCTACTGGGTGGCGACAAATATTACTGTACGTACCAATTATTGCCCTGTGCTCACCATTTATCAGTGACAAAACTTTTGCTGGCTCTGCTCCTGCAGATGTGTACGTATTTAACTGTGTGCCAAACAACGTTTCAGCTACTTTTTTAAGCTGCTTTTATGTTTGCTCTAAGATCCCTGCTAACAATACCAGCGCCCAGTAGCCATGTTTTGCACAGCTAACCGTATCCCTGAAAGTGGATTTTCAGGATTGAAGAGCATCAATATGAAATATCCTGAGAAAACATATATTGCCTCTCCATCATACCCAAGTAACACTCTCTGCTGCAGTGTAGCCATTGTCTCCTATAATTGTTGCAATCCAGTTACATGAAGGTATCATAAGTATCAGGCATGGCTCACTTGGTAGCACTCTTACCCCTGAGTCATAAGGCTCCATGACAAGTCCCACTCCAGGGGTTAAGCACAAAAATCATTGTTGACAATTTCCTGCAATACTAAAGGAGTTGCACTGTTGGTTGTGCCGTCTTCCACATAAGGCTTTAAGCAGAGGTCACCTTGATTGGCTGTCCTTCCCTCCCCCCATTCCATCCCTGAAGGCAGAATGGAGCCAGAGAAATGCATAAAATGTTGTGCCCATCCACCTCCATTGCAGGCTAAAAATTCAGCCCTTGGCCTTTATTTGACTGATGAATCCTAGGTGTGATCTGGAGTTCAATGCAGCAATAAGAACAACACAAAGGGACAAATAGTCTTAAGGTTTGCTGCCAGTATTATCAACAGGCTGAAATATAGTGCAATGATTTGAATATATTCCAAGTTCTGATCATCAGTACACTTTGGCAAGGAGTTGAAGACTGATTAGACATGAGACAATGGTGCAGCTGTTTGGCCTTTCCTCAATTATTCATTGTTGTAAGTGCATGTCAGTCATTGGTTCAATACATTATCAGGATTTGAGGTAAAATACCAACAAATAAAGTAGAAGGGAGTATGTAACAGATGCCTGTTCAGTCAGATTATATATATATATATATATATATATATATATAAAATCTGTATATGATACACTTTGACAAAGGTTTAAAGGAGTTTTTTTAGTGCATTATCCCTCAACATGATCTAATACAATGTTCCACACTGAGAGCCAGAAAGACTGATTGACACATTGGCATCCATTGAGACACAAAGCTCATTAATACATTGCCTCTGAGCATTTATATCTATAGACTGTAATTGAGGTCAGCAGTAGCCAAAATAGTTAATCTCCATGGATGAAAGTTAGTCAAATGTCAGTAGCCGGAAAATAACATCAGCATTGATTTTTCAGATTGTTCTGCTGTCAGAAGAGTGAATGAAAGAACAACAGGGAACTAAAAGCCTCTGCTGTTGGTAATTCTTTTAAATTAATAAAGGCACCAACAGTCAGAGGTTTCTAGTTACCTCGGGCTCTGCACTCTTTATATAGAAGTACATAACCCAACTGGTCTATTCCAGTGCTTATACACCACTCAATCCTATTTTCACCCAACTTCAGCTAACCCTACCACAGATCTTTCTATTTCTTTCTCCCAGATGTATTTAGAGTACCTTTCCCTTAAATGTGTCTACGCTATTTGCTTCAACTACTCTATGTGGTAACAAGTTCCACATTCTAACAACTCTTTAGGTCAAGTTCCCCTGAATTCCTTATTAGTGTTATTAGTAACTATCTTATATTTATGCCTTCTAATTTTAGGCTATGTGAACAAGTGTAAACTTCTTCTCTATGGCTATCCTATCAGACCATCTTTATCATGTTAACAACCCCATTAGGCCACCCATCAGCTTTCTGTTTTCTAAGCAAGACCCACCCTGTTCAGTCATGGATGCATTTAAGGGGAACCACTATCATACAAAGCAGAAAGGAATAAGGGATTATGCTGAAAGTATTAAGTGAAGAAGCATGGGAGGAGACCCGTGTGGAGTACTGTATGTGGGCCAGTTGGGTTGAATGCCCTTTTCTGTGCTGCACCTTCTATGCAATTATGTGTTCCCTTTCAGTTCCAGGCTGTTCAGATTTCCTGCCCCAATAAATCTTTCAATGTTTCTGTAGAAGTTGTATGGAAGACAAAGCGTAAACAATAACACCAGCACAGTGGAAAGAACCTCTGACCACAATTAATGTTTTTTCTTATCAAGCTGTTATTTGACTAGTACCTAAAGCCAAAAAAAAAACAACTCACCCGTAGTCTGTATTGGCTAATCAGCCCACTACAACAGAGTTGGGGATTCTTTTTAGTTTCCAAGATAACCCAGAATAATGCCATGTTCTTGGATGTTAGGGTTTAGTATACCATACACAGCAGTATCTTCTAGTATTAGATGCTGCCATTCCTAGCTCACCCTCTCCCCAAAATATCTTGCTGCTAAGTCCTTACCAGTTGGCACCAAGAACATGAGTCTTATAGTAACGAGGCCTAGCCCTCTAAATCGGGTGGCAGACTGACACTATCATGTGGCAGACCAGTCCATTTCACCAGTTGGCTTGCTCGATAACTAAAATCTACTGTCTGTAGTAATCAATATGCATGCAATAAATTATAATTCCCCGTGTGTTTGCATTTTTTCCAGATAACCCATGTACACCCAAACCTACGCATTCCTCCGTGTTAAAATTCCACCCATCCACCCACATTACCCTCACTCGATTTTAAAAGTCATTGTATAATAATTACTAATAGAAACTCTCTACCCTCTCTAATTAAGGATTGTTAAGACCAATTACAGTGCTATGTTCTCTCCATCGATAAATGCAGTCAGCAGGCAAAAGTACTGGACAAAGATTAAATCTAGAGACACCTTGATCTTTGTAGGTCAGAAACTCACTAACACAAGCAGGTGAGCCAGCCAGAGAATGAATGAAATTTCTCTTCACATTGAAGCTCGAATAATGAGTTCTGAGACATCCTGTTCTTGCTGAACACATATACCAATTTTTTCAGCAATTATCTGCTGGATAGCAATCCTGTGTGGGACACGTGGTTGGTTTTCTCTTATCTAATCCTAATGACGAATTAAATTGCAAATCTTTTTTGCTATGCTGGCTGACAAGCCAATTCAGTGCACAATAAGAAATGAAGTTGGATTTTATTGTGGTCAGTTTGGTTGAGTTCTACAATGAGTTGTATCATTATCAAACAAGTCATTGGGAAAACCCTTGATTAAACTATAGCCACGTTCCAGGATGGTATAGCTATGTCATTTTGTTTCTTGCTGGGTACTAGTCCAGTTCTTTCAGATTAACAAATCTACTTGTGTCTGATTGACTGATGCCCCTTTAATTGGAAATGATATCTGTTTCCAACAGCTATCTATGGGACCACATTTGTATCTCTCCTCTTCGTAGAAAGAGTAAGATTCCTCTAGAGCCAATATAATCAATTGTGAAGAAATTTCCTTCCGTTTTAAATTCCTGCTAGGTTATAGGATGTTAAAGAAGATCTAGTCAAATCCATTGAAACTTTTTTTAGATGCCCAATAGAAAACCTGAATTAAGACACTCTCATTTTTGATGAGAAGGCTGTGGGCTTGAGTTTAATACCAGAAACCTGAGCTCAACCTAGTCTGACATCCAATCCCTGAGCTAGTGATATGCCAGAGGTGATGTGCTTTCACTAAAGTGTCAAACTGAGTTTAGACGGTTCACTTGGAATGCTGAAGATCTGTTGCCACTATTAAATATCAACATTGTTCACTCAATCAACACTATTATAAATAGTTAATCTGCATCTACCTATCAGTGCTGTTTTTGGATCTTAGTTTGCATAAAATGGTTGCTAGAAAGGTAGACCTAACAACAGCCATTACATTTCATTGTATGACCATTGGTCCTGAGAGCTGAAGAGTTGATAAACTATTAAACCTATAACCAGGAACCAGGATTTTTAGCTTGTCAGGCGGGTGCAGCAGGCCCAAGAGTGGTCACAAAGCAATTAATGGCCAGCCAGCATGAAATGCACAGTGCAGCGCTGCCCGGGTGGGGGCAGGAGGAGGGCAAGCAGAGAAGTTCGTACATGCACGCGAGTGTGCACAATGAGAGCTCCCTGAGGCACAGAGCTGCTTCAAGGAGCTGGAGATTTAAAAACACAAAAATAAAAAAATTACCACTGTTAAAAGCATGTCCCCTCATGTGACTCTCTGTCACATGAGCAGGGACATGCCATTGAATGAAATTAATTTTTTTTATTATCATTAATTTCTGTCGGAAACCTCATCCCACCCGTGGATGAGGTTTCCTAAAAAAATCCAAAGTCTGCAAGTTCATGAGGTGGGACGGGCAGAGAAAGGTTTCAGGCAATTATTACTTTAATGGCCTTAATAGGCCTGTTAATTGTCAGTGAGCGCACTGCCGACTCCCGTGAGCACCCGCTGACTGAAATATCGTGTGAGTCCACGATGACATTGGGACTCCCGACACAATGGTGCATCGTTTCGCGCTCGAGCGGGTCAGGCACGCACCTGCTCACTCAGCGCAAATTTCTGCCCGATATGTAAGGTGTGCAAACCTATATATTTAATTGGGTTTTAGGCACAATCAAAACACTTACAAAGTTATAAAACAGGTGGTTTTTCATATTGAACCAGAGGTTAAAAACAGTACTGAAACTGGGAACAAGAATAGAGTAAAAAAAAAGAACGATATATACCAACCTAGAAAACTAGCAAAATGAAACTACAAACAACTTCAGAAAATAATAACATAACCTGCAAAAAGCTACAACTTGATGAAAGCACTGAATGTGACTGTGGCACAGATAGTCCTCATTTCATCTGGAGAAACTATGAGGATCTCAGGATAGAAGTTGGAACTCTTGTGTTGCCAAACCTGAACACCTATTTAGCCACAGTGACAGGAAGATATTCATAGCTCCCTTTCTCCATGTGCTCCTCTCTGTTCATACTGATATTATCCCTCACCAGCTCATGGTTGTTACTCTTCACTTCCCACTACTTCACACTGGTTGTCTACACCACCACCACCTGTGCAGTTCACCGCGATGCTCTTTTCCAATTTTTTCTCCTCGCCAAAACCTGCTACAACTCTCCTCCAAGCCTTCACCTTTACACCCTCCCCAGTTCATGCTAGTTTCACAGATGTCTCCTCACTCTTACCTGAAGCTTCTTTTCCATAGAATTGATCACACTGAGTTATAAGGATTCTTAATTAATTGTTAACTTTCTGTGAATAATTTGATTTTCATTCAAAGCTATGCACTGGAATCTTTGAGACCACACATACCTGGCAATCAGTGGACAGCTTTGATCTTCATACAACTTTGGCCTTCGTACTTGCAAAGGAATGTACTTGTCTTCGAATGGGTGCAACAAAGGTTTACAAGTTGAATCCAGGGATTAGAAGATTGTCCTATGAGGAGGAACTGAGTACAATGGTACACACTCTAGAATTTAAAAGAATGAGAGATGGCCTCATTGAAACATAGAAGAATCTTACAAAACTTAATAAGGTAGATGTCAGGAGGCTATTTCCTCTGGTTGGAGCATAGAGGCCTAGTGGGCATCATCTCATGTTAAAGGGTTGGCCATTCGGCCATTTAGGACTGAGATGAGGAGAAATTTCTTTACTCAGAGCCTTGTGAATCTTTGGATTCCTCTACCACAGAGGGGGACAATGCTTGGTCAAGGCTGAGATCAATCGATTTTTGGATTCTAAGGGAATCAAGAGACATGGGGATGGGGCAGTAAGGTCAAGTTGAGACTTAAGATCAGCCATGATCTCACTTAATGACAGAGCAGGCTTGACAAGCCACATTAACGTCAATGAAAAAAATAAAGTAAAATATATAGTTGAAGCATGAAGTTGCTTTGCTATCATTATCTTACTTAATGGCAGAGCAAGCTAGACTGGCTATATGGCCTACGCATGCTTCTATTTCTTATGTTCTTTAGCGTTTTATTCTCATTTTTAAACACTATTTGGGGCAGAGCACACACAAGACAATCTCATTAACATTTTTAATAAAACACTGCTGGGAGGCCCTTCATGAGAGCTAGAGAACTATCATATAACCATTGTATGACAGCGCACTGACAATTACGTCAATGAAGAAAATAAAGTAAAAGATATAGTTGAGGTGCGAAGTTGCTTTGCTGTCAACCACATTTCCCATTCAGTTGTGAAGCTTCTACAAAATGTAATTAAATTGCTGGTGTCATGGAAGTGAGCATTGAATAAGCTTGTTCCAGTTTCGAAAATCAGGAGAGAGTAGAGCAGCTCTATTGGAATGTGAAATGAAATGGTCCTGCTCCTCATGAAAACCATAACCTAGGTTAAACCTCTTTTGGGTGTTGCTAATTAATATTCTTGGTTGGCTGGTAAAACAAAATTTGATATCTTTTAACTTTCATTTGGAAACTCTACTGTAATTACAGTCACCTCAGTGTCATGCTAGGAGACAAAGAGACACAGAGCTATGAGAGCTGACCGGGTTGATGAAGATTTAATTCTCCTCGGTCACAATGGTTTTCTTTCCCAAACTGTTCTCATCCATTTTTATTTTAGTCATATTAGTAACTATAGCCAGGATGTTTTGCCCCTGCTGTGGTGGGACCCGCTGCAGGGGATCTGATGGGCCAGCTAAAAGCCCATTGACTTTTGGCGGGACCGAAAGATCCTGGAGGCAGGCAGGGCCAGAAAGTCTTGGCCTATGGGTCAGAACTAAACCGAAGGCCCTCAAATTTAATTATTCACCCTCCCTCTGTATAAAGTTCTTTGCTTAAAGTTTTGGGTCAAAATCCTGGAACTCCCTCCCTAATGGCACTGTGGGTGTTCCTGCACCACATGGACTGCAACGGTTCAAGAAGGCAGCTCACCACCACCTTCTCCAGGGCATTTAGGGGTGGGCAATAAATGCTGGTCTAGCCAGCGACACCCACATCCCATGACCAAGTTTTAAAAAATATTATACTGGCTTCATAAACTGTCCTTAACCCTTTTCACTGGCCCTGAATTATCAACATGTGCTTTGCATTCAGTGACTTCAAAACTTTTTTTGAATAGCTTTCCCTCAACCATCAAGCTTTGTTCCCTTGAAATCCCTGCAAAATGCACCTTCAACATTTTTTGTTGCACACTATGTATTTTTAAACCTCTCTCCAACAACTAGTTCTGAAAAAATGATTGCCCTCTATTACTGTCCTCAAACCCTTTATTTGATTCCCTGCAGTGGCTGTTGTAAGTTTAACAATAGTTACTGATCTCCAAAGTAAAGATTTGAGCTGGAGTGTGGTACTCTGACTTTTTTTCTAAACCTCAAACCTTTCAGGTCCTAGTCCTATCCTGTATGTAACCTCCATATATAATCTCTTTTTTTAAGCATAAAATGTAGCTGAAGCAAACACTACCCCTGCCTCATAGATTAAATACTATTTACATTGAACACCATCTGACTCATGGGGCAGACTTTTGCTGTCGGCAAGCAGGGGGAGGGGCCCGCTTGCCAACGGGATGACGTTGGGCGGAACTCCCGATGTCACCGCGCCCCATTTAAATTCTCAGGAAGGCGGGGGTGCAGCAAAATCAGCTGTGCACCTGCCGACCTGTCAATGGTCAATTGAGGCCATTGACAGGATCATTTAAACAATTAAAAGGACCTGCCCGTCCAACCTTAAGGTTGGCGAGCAGGCCAGGAGCCTCAGTGGCAAATAGATAAAACAGGAAACCTCATCCACGGGCAGGATGAGGTTTCCTGTAGGGTTTCAAAAAGTTTAATAAACTTATTATGTAAATTATGAATATGTCCCATTTCATTGTCACATGAGGGGGACATGTTATGGAATTTATTTTTTCTATTTTTCATATTTTTAAAAGTTTCAGCAATCTCCCTGAGGCAGCACTTAGCCTCAGGGAGATGTGCGCTCTTTTGTGCACATGCGTGAAAGAGCACACTCTCGCTCTTGGGGAATCCCCCCCCCCCCCCCCCCGCCTGGACAGGAAGTGCATAGTGCTTCCCGCCGGGCGTCATGCTGGGCGGACCTTAATTGGCCCGCCAATGTAAAATGGCGGCGGGGCCTGCTTCTCCAGCGGGGATCAGCTCCCCTCCCGCCAGAGATTAGGTTGGACCAGCCCGCCCGACAGGCAGAAAATTCTGCCCATAGACTAACTCCACAGTTCTTGAACCGTTGACACAAGCCCTGTGAACATTATGCTGAAGATGTGGGCAATTTATAGGGGTTAAATTACCTAAGACCTGAAAATAGATATGGGGATCACTGTGCACGATTACCCTTGTCCATTCATTGTGTTGCAGGCAGCGTCATAAACTCCTGCTGCCTGCAGTTTTACATAATTGCCAAATGCACCCAGCACAATCCATGCTTTCTCTGGCTGCAAACATCAGCAAAGGGCCTGAGTAGCTGGCGCTAGTTAAAGGCAGCATGCAAAGGAGGCGCTCCGTGGCTGCAAAAAACAGTGAGGGTCAATTAAAAGCTGATTCTGTGCCCTGATACTTTGAGCAGTGGCTGAACACGTAAGAGCACATTCACCAAGGTTTTCAGATACCGCTTTAGAAGTCATTGTGGAAGAGGTAGAAAATAGGAGAGATGTACTGGAGGCTCTCCAGACACATGTTGAGGTGGTAAAATAAGTAGTGGCAATTTAGGACTGTCACTCCTAGAAAATGGATGCTGTGCAAGAAGCTTAATGACCATACACAAATTGGCCATGGTGAATGAGTTCATTCTCATAAAGCATATCCTGCCAATTGCACCATGAGCTTCATCTACTGATCAATTGACAACAATGCCACCCTTCATTTACCAACAATCAATATCAATCAGCATTCAAACCTAACTTCATTTGCTTTACCTCACTCACACACTAACAACTGTTGCAAGCCTCGCACCCAAAACCCATAGATCTCATACACCAACAACTATTCAACCATGACAGCCAGATCACCCAAACACATTACAGGACACTCACTGACACAGGAGATGGTAGTGCATAACAGAAGGCAGCAGCAAAAGACTGGAAGACAAGTATGCCTGGGTGTTATAACCCTCATTGAGAATTCAGTGCTGGTTATCTGTAGTAATCTGACGTGCAATATACCTTTAAGACAAATGTTGCAATGTAAGCTCACATGATCTTGATACCCAATAGCCGAGTAACGCGGGCTACCTCTGTAGAGAACTCTTGAGTTGGAGTCTGAAGAGAGAAGTCAGAGTTTTGAGTTGTAAGCACACAAGTGTAGCTGCTGAGTTTCTTTTGTAAATAAACAGAATGTGTTTCTTCTAAGAACGGTCTACAGATCTTCTCTGTCTTGGTACTAACTCGGTCACCCCAAAACAAGCGTGCAACCCAGATCCTTCAGCCCCATCAAACCAAAGGCATTGGATCCAACAGATGGTTACATAAAAGTTGAGCCATGGTCACTTTGACAGCCACAGGGCCATGCCTTGCTTTTGGGATTGCAGTTGTGACTCCGGCAGTTGGCAGATTTCAGTCACAATCTCTTTAGCGAATTGAAGAATTTTCATTGGTTGTGAAGTTAAAGCAAGAGCATTGCGCTCTAAAGATTCTTGGCAGATATGGACTCTTACTGAGAGCCCTTCTTCCTCTTCTAGCAATTTGTCTCTTGTTGTGACCGCTCTTCATTCTACCAGTCATGCTCAATTCCAAGAGGAATTCCTAGCAGGCCTGAAAGCAATGTCTTTTAGCATTGCTTCAGAATCAACAAAATGAACTTCTGCACCAGCCAGACCATTCTCATTAGACTTTTGAAACTTTATGCAAGTATAGAAAAGCTGTATACAATTGCACCAACTGCTGGAAGGAATAATCCAACAACTATAAATAGATAAAAACAAAAAACTGCGGATGCTGGAAATCCAAAACAAAAACAGAATTACCTGGAAAAACTCAGCAGGTCTGGCAGCATCGGCGGAGAAGAAAAGTGTTGATGTTTCGAGTCCTCATGACCCTTCAACAGAACTGGGTGAATCCAAGGAGAGGAATGAAATATAAGCTGGTTTAAGGTGGGGGCGGTGGGGGGGGAGAGAAGTGGAGGGGGGTGGTGTGGTTGTAGGGACAAGCAAGCAGTGGTAGGAGCAGATAATCAAGAGATGTCACAGACAAAAGAACAAAAGAACACAGAGGTGTTGAAGTTGGTGATATTATCTAAACGAATGTGCTAATTAAGAATGGATGGTAGGGCACTCAAGGTATAGCTCTAGTGGGGATGAGGGGGCATAAAAGATTTAAAAATAATGGAAATAGGTGGGAAAAGAAAAATCTGTATAAATTATTGGAAAAAACAAAAGGAAGGGGGAAGAAACAGAAAGGAGGTGGGGATGGAGGAGGGAGTTCAAGATCTAAAGTTGTTGAATTCAATATTCAGTCCGGAAGGCTGTAAAGTGCCTATTCGGAAGATAAATAGCTTGTAACTATAAATAACTTGTAATTCCTCTATGTAGAGCTAGAGGTCCTTTGTGCCTTTTTATCCCGTGTTTAGCTGTATGAAGTTAAGACAGGACATATACTACAATGTGACCATTGATAATGACAGGGATGGCATCAAGTCCACAATGCACTGGTCAACTTCATAATCTGCTTGCTATCCTTGCTGCTAGCTGCTGTTGGGTGTGCGCATGCAGATCCTTTCACTAAGGTGGCTCTCAGATACAATTTTAGAGCAATAGAAAGCCATTAAGAGCCTAAAAAGGCAGGTATTACAGAGCACAACTGAGCTGCCCATTGGACATCGAGTTCTGTAGTTACTCACCAGGTCACTTTACATAGCTGGCTATCAGAATGTCTAATATTGAGTGATCCACAAAAACAATCCTCTTCCAGTTGCACACCATCAAGGAACATAGGAAGGAACATGGAAACAGGAGTTGGCCATTCAGACCCTGAACCTTGTTCTGCCATTCAATTAAATAATGGCTGATCTTAACTCCATCCACCTCCTTTGGTTCCATAACCCTTAATACCCTTGTGTAACAAAAACCTATTGATCTTAGTTTTGAAACTTTCAATTGACTCCCAAACTGCAACCGCTTTTTGGAATGAGAATTCCAGATGACTCTTTGTGTGAAGGAGTGCTTCCTGAGATCACCACTGAACACCAGGCTCTAATTTTAAGGTTATGCACCTTTATTTCAGGCTATCACATCAGAGGAAGTAGTTTCCATCTACCCTATCAATGCCTTTAATCATCTTAAACACTTCAATTAGATCACTTCATTAGATAATCTTCTGTACTCAGTATAGCCAGTGCAGATGTGCTGAATGGGCTCCTTCTGCACTGTAAAGATTCTTTGATTCTGTGAGAGGAATATAAGTCTAACCTATATAATGTGTCCTCATAATTTAGCCCCAGTATCATCATCTGTACTGCATTTCCTTCAAAGCCAATATATTCTTCCTGAGGTGCGGTGCCCAAAACTCAACACAGTACTCCAGATAAAGTAACCTGACTCATAGACATGGTGCATTTTATATCGAGCAGTTATATTTATAGTGGGCTGAATTTTTCCAGCCCTGTGTGGGCAGCCGAGGAGGTGGGTGGCCGAAGAAAATGTGATCAACTCGTATTATGAGGACGAGTTATATAGGCTAGACTTATATTCCTCTCACAGAATCATAGAATCTTTACAGTGCAGAAGGAGCCCATTCAGCCCATCTGCAATGGCTATACTGAGTATAGAAGATTATCCAATGAAGTTATCTAATTGAAGTGTTTAGGATGATTAAAGGCACTGATAGGGTAGATAGAAACTACTTCCTCTGATGCAGTAGCCTGAAATAAAGGTGCATAACCTTAAAATTAGAGCCTGGTGTTCAGTGGTGATCTCAGGAAGCACTCCTTCACACAAAGAGTCGTCTGGAACTCTCATTCCAAAAAGCAGTTGCAGTTTTGGATTCAATTGAAAGTTTCAAAACTAAGATCAATAGGTTTTTGTTACACAAGGGTAGTAAGGGTTATGGAACCAAAGGAGGTGGATGGAGTTAAGATCAACCATTATCTAATTGAATGGCAGAACAAGGTTCAGGGGCTGAATGGCCAACTCCTGTTTCTATGTTCCTGTGAATATATTTTCACCTTGCTGCACTTTTCCTTGAGGCGAGCTCTTCACAATGAATAGCCAGTTAGGGCACATGATAGGACAGTTATCTCCCTTTTGTAAGAATGGGAGTGAAGTTTTGCCAATGGCAGATGGGGAGCCCAGAACTGGCCTCACATCAGGAGGTCGAAGCCGCGAACCATTTGAGGCTTCTTATTAAGTTGCCAACTTTAAATCACCACGGTCCGGCCTCTCCAAGCAGAAGGCATGACTTTGCAGCTACTTCATGGAGACTGATGCCTCTTCTAATGTTATACCCATTGCAATGGAAGCTACTGAACTTCCACTAAAGGTGCCTCCATGGTGTTGCTGCTGCTTCTACTGCTAGCCTTCCAGCATGGTGTCCATGTGAAGGAGGCTGCGGACCCTAGCCATGGGCCACATGAATGGAGCTCATGATCTGAAACCCAGTTGCCATCCCCAATTGGAGGGAAGCTTCTCAGCTGGCCACCTTCAGGAAGGTCACATCTGGCATCCCACCACAGCTACTTCTGGGCTCCTGACCTGGAATTGAGGCAGGCATAGAGACGCTGACCTGCCCAGGAAACGTTAGCCCTCTGTGCTGGAATTTTATCTTCAAATTATTTTAGATAAATCGAGCTGATGAACCTAGGGTTCAGCTATTGTTTGAGACATGAATAGAACATTACAGTGGCGGTATTAGATCTCAGTCAAACAGTGAAGATTTACAACAGATCAATCACAGGGCCAAATTTGAAATTGTGAACTGTAGCATTTTTGGTTTACTAATCGGATATTCCCTTCCAAGGAAATAAATCATGAAAGAAATCGGATTCTCACAGTAATGGAAACAATTTGGTTTTCTGTGAAGAATTACAGGTGCATATGATAATCTATGCAAAATAGTACAATTTTTAAATTTTATTGAAAAAGGTAACCCTGAGTTTATTGCAGGTTTATTTGGCAAGAGGAAACATGTCTCTTCTGATTAAACAGTTTCGTGAACTGTCCATGCTGAGACCCACACTGGTCCAGAGACAATGTACTCACGTGTCAAGCCCTATTTTAACACGTTTCAGCCCTCAAAAGTTGGTGGGTCTGGTTTGAGTGGGAAGGTAAAAATTTAACCCCAACTCACCAACCTGTTTTAACAGAAGCAGGAGTGTGGTTAGAGGACCAATCTATTCCAAGGAGATGGGACTTTGATTCACATATTTTAATGAGGCTGATCACCTCACATAGTTTTTCTTTATTCCACCTTTAATGTTGGCCACTAATATTTCCAGGGCCTCAAAGAAATTCGCAACTCAAAAGCAGGCAAGCGTTATATTGAACAGGCAAAGAATTTTCTAGCACTGCTTCTGGATCAGGAAGAACAGGAGTGTTTCCTCCAGCCAACACACAAACCTGTTAACCTCACCAGCATTTGGACAACCCCCCTCCCTACAAGCCCCTGTGATCCAAGTGCCTCCGATGTCCTCCACAGCTCAGGATCTCCTCCTGGTCACTCCTTGTCCTTTGTTGGGTCTTTACAATATTCTACTCTCCTCAACCCCAATCATTGACCCCTCCAGATCTTCCCTCCTCCTCCAATCTCTGATCCTTTCCGTGTTGAACTTCTTCCCCAATGTTATGCCCTTCCACAATCATCTGCCCAAACTCTTCCACCCTACCACCTACTCCTGTTTCACCCTATCCCAACGATGGCCCACACAAATCTTTTCTCTTTCCAGCACCTAACTCTGTGCCCCCATCCCCATCAAATTTCCACTCAACCCACTCAAGAGGTATAGCTTGTAGATGCTCTATCTCAGGACTCAGCTACTGTGAGTTCAGCTCCTTGTCAGTAGGTACACAGCAACATTATAGCCAGCTACCTCCCAGCACTTGAGAGGCACAAGATAAGCTATCGTGTCACACAGAGGACCTCAAGGTGAAGCACAGTGGTAAGCAACACTAGAGAGATACAGTGTAAAGATTTTGACTAAAGTTCCTGTGTGTATTGGCATTCTTGGGAAGGCGTTCAAATTGTGATGCATGGAAGCTGTGTAATTTATGACAAACCAGAGGGCACTGATGGGAAGGAGTGGGTGAAGTAGACAGCTCAGTTCACGCAGGTGCATTAGGAAGGAGAATCTTTTCTATAGTAGTGTGGCAAGAATATGCATTGTACCCATCAAAAGGCTGTCCTGTTTAGGCTGGTGTTTGTGCTCCTTTGATTATTGTAGTGAGGGGAATATCGGCGTGCATCCTCAAATGTGGGGTTCAGGCTGATGGCCATCATGCATCAGTGGCGCAGCCTCTGATACTACCTCTTTTCCGAAGTAGGAGAGGATCTTTAATTGGGAATAAAAACAGAAAATGTTGGAGATAGTCAGCAGGTGTGACAGCATCTGTGGAAAGACAAACAGAGTCAGCATTTCAGATCTGTGACCTTCCATCAGAACTGGGAGATGTCATGAAAGTAATAAGTTTTGACCAAGTGAAAGGGTGTGTGGGAAGAAGAACAAAAGAAAGAACGTGTAGTGTTTCTCTTTAAGTGATTCACTTTGAGAGAGCCTAGTTTGTTGCGGCACAACAATGTTCATATTGAACATTCTTTATCGATTATGTCTTTCTTGCATGCGTCATCAACTTGTAGCAAAGCATCAGTAAGGCCAGGATGCAATATCCTTATGTTTCAGCTTGCCTTGTGAAAGATTGGCGTCTTCTTTCTTGAATTTGTTTTGCTTGCTGCATAGAATATCAACCCGTCTGTTGAGACATGGCTTTTGCTCCAAGCAGCTATTGAAGCAAGTGGGCCATGGCAGGACTGCACCAAACTGACTGTGGACTGCCCAGCTAGGGGCTGGGTGTAGCTATCCATTGAGACACGATGAACACTCCCACCATTGGAAGCAACCCCTGGTACTTGTGCTCTATGCCAATCGAATAAGAGCTTATCATTGGTAACTTTTTAAATTCAATTCTGGGTTGTGGACGTCACTGGCTAGGCCAGCGTTTAATGCCCATCCTTAATTGCCCTTGAGCAGGTGGTGCTGAGCTGCCCTCTTGAACCTCTGCAGCTCATGCAGTGTATGTACACCCACAGTGCTGTTAGGGAGGGAGTTCCTTGAGTTTGACCCAGTGACAGTGAAGGAACGGTGATATATTTCCAAGTCAGGATGGTGAGTGACTTGGAGGGAAACTTCCAGGTGGGGGCATTCATATTTGTCTGCTGCCCTTGTCCTTCCAAATGGTAGTGGTCGTGGGTTTAGAGGGTGCTGTTTGAGGAGGCTTCGTGAGTTCTTGCAGTGCACCTTGCAAATGAACTGTTGTCACTGTGCACTGGTGGTGGAGGAAGTGAGCGTTTATGGAAGGGGTGCCAACTAAGTGGGCTGCTTTGTCCTGGATCGTATCACTTCTTGAGTATTGTGGGAGCTGCACTCATCCAGGCAAGTGGACAGCATCCCATCACACCCCTGACTTGTGCCTTGTAGATGGTGGACAGGCTTTGGGGAGTCAGGAAGTGAGTCACTCACCACAGAATATCTAGCCTCTGACCGCTCTTGTAGCCACAGTATTTATATGGCTAGTCCAGTTCAGCTTCTGGTCAATGGTAACCCTCAGAATGTTGATAGTGGGGAATTCAACAATGGCAATGCCATTGAATATCAAGAGGCAATGGTTAGATTTTCTCTTCTTGGAAAAGGTCATTGCTTGGCATTTGTGTGGCACAAAAGTTACTTGCCACTTCTCAGCCCAAGCCTGGATATTGTCCAGGTCTTGCTGCATTTGGACATGGACTGCTTCAGTATCTGAGGAGTCACAAATGGTGCTGAACATTGTGCAATCATCAGCGAACATCCCCAGCTTATGATGGAAAGAAGGTCATTGATGAAGCAACTGAAGATGGTTGGGCATAGGCCACGACCCTGAGGAACTCCTGCAGCGATGTCGTGGAACTGAGATGTTTGGTCTCCAACAACCATAATCATCTTCCTTTCTGTTAGGTATGACTCCAACAAGTGGAGGGTTTCCCTCTAATTCCCATTGACTCCAGTGTTGCTAGGGCTCCTTGATGCCTCACTCTGTCAAATGCTGCCTTGATGTCAAGGGCAGTCACTCTCACCTCATCTCTGTTTCTTCTCAAGTTGTACCAAATCTCAAGTGTCCTTTTCAGGGTGTAGACCTGAGAAAATAACATGGAGACCCTGAGTTGCCCAAGCAGCAGAACCTCCTCTTGACATTTCTTGTATTGTCCAAAGAAGAGGATGAAACCAGTATTGTTTTGTACCAGCTCTATTTCCAGAAAGCTGCCTGATAGATGACAGATTACCACCTGCATAACTCCACTCCAAATTTTCTGTTGGGTTAACCCCCTTAGTCTTCTTCTCTCCCAAGACACCGAAAAGGCAGTGGGGCTATTTACCTATATCTGGGAGTCTGGTTCATGGGAACCAGGGCATATCCACAACCAATGTGCCTGCAAGGCGGGGGTCCAGGCCTCCTCCGAGTCACCTGTAGTTTATCCTGGGACTGCAAGGTACCCGTTTACCTATGTTGCCACGGGGAGGCACTGCATAGGGCTTGCTGATGGGGAGGCTATATACTTGCAGGGAAAGGCTTATGCACTTGGCTCTCTTCTCACAATACTTGTACTGCTAGCCAGCAGTGAGAGCAGAAAGCAAGATTGACAAGCAGACAAATGACTACACATCAGCCACTACATTAACACACGTGATGCATCACATCAACCAGAGACATATAGTACACCTATTTAGGCTTGAATTATTACTGTTATATATTGGCACTGAATTCATATTTGTTTTACCCTGACACTTATATTCCAGTGTAGACAAATGACCTCCACCTGAAATTTTGGTGAAAGTTCTCATCAACAATATCAGCACAGAAGCTAAACTAAATTTTGCCATTAATAGGGTCAAGCAAAATTCTGTTGAACTCAACTGTTCTCCAAGTGGAATCTCTAAAAGTGCTGAGCTACTTTTCTAATTTGTAGTTTGAAACGTTGCACTTGGTTTTGATTCATGTTGGGAACTGGAATCATATCTGGTCCCATTTTAATCGACAGGTCCCTATGTCCAACAACGCAAAAAGTGAAATGCAAGAGCATCTGCAGGGGCCACTTTAAAACCAAAAGCAAAATACTGCAGGTGCTGGAAACCTGAAGTAAAAACCAAAAAATGCTGGAAAACCTCAGCAGTTCAGGCAGCATCAGTTCTCATGAAAGGCCATCAACCTGAAATGTTAATCCTCGTGCCTCTCTCCACAGACACTGTCTGACCTGCTGAGTATTTTCAGCACTTTTTGTTGTTATGCCACTTTGAAATCAACTGATATAGCCAACTGACTCTCACTTTTACTCTTCCAGCTCAGGGCAAGTTCTGAAGTACGTCTAAAATAAGTGCAATGCTTGCTGCAGGCCAGTTTCTAAACTGTTGTAAATACCTGAACTTGGTTGAGTGGAATAAAAAAGATTAATTTTTTTTTCATTCGTTCATGGGATGTGGGCTTCGCTGGCTAGGCCAGCATTTATTGCCCATCCCTAATTGCCCTTGAGAAAGTGGTGGTGAACTGCCTTCTTGACGCGCTGCGGTCCCTGTGATGCCCACAGTGCTGTTAGGGAGGGAACTCCAGGATTTTGACCTAGCGGCAGTGAAGGAACGACATTATCATTCTAAGTTAGGATGGTGAGTGGCTTGGAGGGGAACTTCGAGGTGGTGGTGTTCCCATCTATCTGCTGCCCTTGTCCTTCTAGATGGAAGTGGTTGTGGGTTTGGAAGGTGCTGTCTAAGGATATGCTGCCTTTTTGCCTGATTTTCAAGAACTCACCTGAAATATCATTGCAAGTTGCTTCAGCAGCATTTGGGTGATTTTCTATTTCATTTTGTTTTGCGATCCACAACACTGGTCTCTTTAATTTGCCTTGTGTGATCGGCCCTTCAGGCTCTCCAACACGTATAGAATTGGAATTGTGTAAGCATGGTAGGGGAACTCTTCAGATCGTGATTTTAATATTCATCTGATGGCACATTATTCTGTGTCATTCTGACAGAGAAATACATCTGACTGTTGCACCCCTAGGAATTATTTTTTAACAGAGCCATGTTCACACTGATAAAAAGAAGATTCCCCGTTCAGCTCTGAAGCTGACTGATGTAACCAGCGCACAAACTTATGGACCAAGGAGGCCTGACTTGAAAGCAAAGCAAAATCAGATTTTCTCCAAGTTTTAAAAGGCTTTCCTGTCATCTAACAATATGACGGTATTTATTTGTCAGGCTGATGTAAATAAACGAACGATGCCTCTTCCATGAATTGAAGATACTCTTGGGCTTCATTACAGGTGCCGCAGGCTACGGTACAATGCAGAACAAATATTAGACTGTATCTGCCTTGCCATCTGTGTGCCAGTGTGCGCATTAAGTTTATGATGTGGAAAAACAAGGATGAAAAACAAGTTTCGCACAGCTAGCATTAAAAGAAAACAAAATACTGAATTTTAGAAGTCCAAAATTAGAAAAAGAATAAAGCTGGCAGTAAAAAGCATTTCTGTCAGCGTCAGAAAGAGGAAATACAATTTCCTGACCTGAAGAGATTGGCAGGTTCCTTTTTATTAACAGGGGCCAGTTGCAGAAAGATTAGATTAAATAATTATAGACAATTGAGCACTCCAGAAGCACTTCAACAGAGAGTTACAGAAGAGACTGAAAGTGTGTTCTCATGGCTTTAAATGAAGGTTAGAAGCATTATTTGTATGCTGCAGCTCACTCCTCTTTCTGGTGGCAATGATCAGCACTAGTTTGCCTTTACTTCTGATGTAGTACCTGCATTCCATTCCATCTCCAGTTTACCCTTCCTGTCCAAACCCTACAATGTGGTGTCACCTCCCAAATTCATGGTCATCTTTTCTGAAATTCCATATTTGAATACCTGCGCCCAGGTTTATCTCTATGCCGCTGTACCAAAATGGCCCTTACGAAGGTCATAAGTGACGTTCTATATGACTGTGGCAGAGGTGAATTTTCCCCCCTTGCTCTGCTTGACCCGTCTGCAGTCTTTGACATGGTTGATCACACGATCCTCCTTCAATTTTCTCCACTATTATCCAGCTGGATGGGATGCAAAAACCTGGTTCCATTCTTATCTGTCTAATTATAGGTAGAGTATTACTTGCAATGGCTTCTCTTCCCAGTCCTACACAGCTATATTACCTCCGGTGCCCCCGAAGGATCTATCCTTGCCAACACCACCCCCCCACCACCCCTAATATTTCTCATCTAAATCCTGCGGTTCAGCAATGCCATCTGAAAATACAGCATCAGTTTTCACAAATAAAAACAGAAAATGCTGGAAATACTCAGCACGTCTGGCAACAACTGCGGAGCGAGAAACAGAGGTAACGTTTTAAGTCATGTTCAGGTGCTGCCAAAACTGCTAAGTATTTCCAGCATTTTCAAATTTCAGATTTTATTGCAGATTTCCAGTGCCTGTACTATTTTGCTTTTGGATCAGTTTTCTCATGTATATTGATGACACCCTGCTCTATCGCATGACGGCCTCTCTTGACTCCATTAGCATTGCTAAATTATCAGACTGCTTGTCTGACATCCAGCGCTGAGTGAGCAGAAATTTTCTCCAATGAAGCACTGGGAAGAGTGAAATGATTGTTTTCTCTCTGCCCACCACAAATTCCATTCCCTGGCTACTAATTCCAGCCTTATCTCTAGCAACTGTCTGAGGCTGAACCAAACTTTTCACAACCTTGATATCAGATGTGGCTCTGAGATGAGCTTCAAACCACACTAAGACTTCTCATTTCCACCTCAGTAACACTGCCCAACGCCACTCCTGCCTTAGCTCATTTGCTGCTGGAACCCTCATCCAAGCCTTTGTTATCTGTAGTCTTTACTGCTCTAACACAATGGCCAGTTTCCCATATTCTACCCTCTATAAACTTGAGGCCATCCCCAGCTCTGCGACCTGTCCATTACTCACACAAATTCCTGTTCACCCCTCCTTGCCTGTGCTCGCTATCCTACTTTGGTTCCCAGTTAAGCAACACCTCAACTTCTCAACTTTGTTTCCAAATGCTTCCATAGCCTCACCCCCTCCCAATTACTGAAATCTCCCCCAACCCAACAACCCTCCAAGGTATCTGTATCCCTTTAATTCTTGCCTCTTGAACATCTCCGATTTTAATTGCTCCACTATTGGCAGGGATGCCTTCAGCTGCCTAGGCCAAAATCCTTTGCTAATCTGCTCTGCCACTCTAACTCTTTTTCTTTCTTTTAAGGCTCTCCTTAAAAACTACCTCTTGGACCATGCTTTGGCCGTTTGGCCCAGTATTGCCTTGTGTGGCTCAGTGTCAAGTTTCGCATTATAATTCTCCTGTGAAGCACCTTGGGATGGTTTATTATGTTAAAGGTGCTATATAATTACAAGTTGTTGTTGTTTAGAAGATAGGCAGCGTATAGTGAGGAAGTACACTGAGAAAGCTCGTTGACTTTAATGGAGTTTACCAAGACCTACAACAACTTTGTTCTTGTGTTCTTATGTAGTATGCCATGACTTTTTTTTTCCAGTTTAAATCCTTTCCAGTAAAGTAACTCATGAATTATTCACATCTTATTAATGCAGTTGCATGTCCTATTTCAGGAATGTTACACTATGCTACACAAAAGGCATTCAAAAGTTAAGGTTTTCCATTAAAAAGTACAAAAAGGAAAAGCCTTCATGCAGAAATCTGACAAGGAAATAGTTATATGAGGTCAGACTTAACATTATGAGTAATATTGCTTTGAAACTGCTTGGATGAGCAGCAAGAATATGACTAAACAGTTAGGCAATTAGAGGCTGCGGTATTCTGGACAACGCTGCCCTGAAATAAAAACTGAAAGCGCTGGAAAAACTCAGCAGGCCTGCCAACACTGTGGAGGGAGAAATAGAGTTAATGTTTCGAGTCCAGTGTGACTCTTCTTCGGAACATTCTCTTCTCTAGAATTGGGAGCTTGTGAGGTAACACAAGAAGCTTCTTTTAAAAATCTCTTCATCGTTGCAGTCTGAGGAAAAACACTAAGAACAAATGAACTCAGGAGAAATTATGTCAAGTAAGTAGTCTTTCTAATAATGGATCAGTTAATGGGTGGAATCGTCCAGTGGGGAAGCGGGCAGGAGAAAGGGCTTTTTAGCCGCTGGCTGCAAGAATGGCTTTTAACGCCTTATCATCCCAATCCTGCCTCATTAATCATGCATACCCGCGAAACACAGTCTGATGGGGCAGCCTCTCACTCACCTGCCCCGCTGTCACCTCAGGCCTTCAGTAAACTGGGTGCCGTGTTTAAAGGCCGCTCCTGCAAAGAGCCAGCACTCATCAAGGAATAGGAAGCTGCTGCGAACTGATGGTTGCCAAAGGAAGGAAACGTGCTGCCCCCAGATTTAGCGACACCCACCTCCAGCACCTGCTGGACGCAGTGAAGTCCAGCTGCAAAGGCCTCGACCCCAGCTCCGGGCGAAGGCCAGCAAGCAAGGCCACCAATCCAGCACGGGAGGCGGTGGCACTGTTGGGATGCGTGAATGCCCTGCAAAAGAGGACAGCCACCCAGAAAGAGGATGAATGGTCTCAGCTGTTCCTCCACACTTCTCAACACGCTCAACTCACACAGTCACAAACCCATCACACATCCGCAGGGATCTCACACCTCAAGGGACAACAGTCCTAACTCTCACACATCTCCATCAGGCTTATATCCTCTTGAGCTCACATCCTCATCCCATCCATGGCTCCACTCACCACACAAACATTCCACGCAGTGCCATGTGTCCTACTCACGCTCTCACCATCTGTTTTCAAGAAGGGAAGCTGGCTCACAGTAGCAGGGAGAGGTATAAGACCAGGGGTGGAGTGGCCCACATTAGGCCCCTCACTCGCTTTGAGGAGTGTGCCATCGTGCTGACTGGTGAGGACATGGACTGTGTCTGCAGTGATGGTGAGGTCGGTGGTGAACACCCTCGTGAGGATCCTGCACCACATCATCCCTCTCTCAGTGCAACTGCGAGTGCTCTCTCTGCTGCTTCTGACTCTGCTGCCATGCACTAATTATCTCTACTTTGGTTCACAGGGAGCTCTGCCAAGTGACTGACACCCTCAGCCATCCAGACCCTCAGCTCCATCCAGGTCCTCACCTCCAGCCAAGAGGACACCTCGTCTATTGAAGAGCTGGAAATAAGCAACATGGAAGACCTGTCACAGTGCTTACCCACACGCTCCACCATCGGTGGAGACATACACCTCAGTCAGGCCTAAATCTAGAGCAGGCTTGGGTTCACAATCTGGTGGTCACTGCAGGGACGTGTATCTGCAGCAGGGGGAGGCAGGTTCAGCTGAGCTCCCTGGCACTTGGAGGGCTGCTGGGGAATCAGGCATTTGAAAGGTCCAAGTCAGCTGACGAGTCTCTGGATTCGGCCTTCCAACTCATACTGCAGAGTCAGCAGAAGGCAGGGGAACATCACGCAGAGCTGTTGGAAGTGTTCAACAGAGTGGCAAATGAGTCAGACAGGCGCGTCTGCTGCTCTCTGATGAAGTGGTGCACGTATGGAGGTCTCCTTGGGAAGGATGGCAGGACGCCATGGAGACCCTGATCCAGCGGAACGTGGAGATGTGTGCACACCTGCCCTTCATTGTGGGAGCCATGGGTGAGTTCCTGCAGTGGCAATGCGAGAGGGAAACGGTGCACGTCAATGCTCCTCCAGGTGCTCCTTCCCCTCAAAGGGTCAGGCCGGCGTCCTCGGGCACCTGAAAGGAGGAAGAGCTGCAGCTGGATACCTCTGGCTCATCCATTCAGGAATCTCAGAGGCCTCTCCCTCCGAGTCCCCTTTGCCTGTGAGCCCCTCAACTTCATCCTCTGTAACCACAGAGGGAGCAGCTGGCTCACAGGAGGACAGACAAAGCAAGCCGGGGCTCAGCACAGGATGCACGCCAGAGTCATCAGAGGCAACAGGGCAACCATTGCGCAGGCTGTCTCCACCCATGATGTGGATGTCAGGGCAGCACCTAGACGTGGTGAGCCTAGAAAAGTTAAGAATTTCTGATCATAATTGGTTGCACGGGTGAACACACTTGTCACGTTCTAATCTGAAAATATATCCTTTCACTGACTAATGTGTAATGGTGTCTTTCAGCTTCATTGACAGGCTTCGCATGCCCTCCCCCGAATCACTATCCTGCCCACACCCCTCCTGCACCCGCCACTAGCAGTTCAGTTGCACGTAGCTGGCCCATGAATAACTCTGGAGGGAGAAGTGTCTGTGTGGCAGAGCGTTTCAGAGGCTTATGCTAGCACTCTCCCATGCTCATGGAGCCTTCCTCCATCACACTCATCTTAATGTCCTGAGCATTTTCAATGCTGCCTGCTGGGGTTCTCTTTCAGTTGTCCATCTGAGCTGACCTGCATCTCCGCCCACCCACTGATCACACTCCCATGCAGCAACTTTTCCAGTCCAACACAAGGCTCCTTTCACATTTTTTTAGAAGCACGGTACTGGTGAAGTTTGTCTTTAGCTTCTCTGTCATCCCCCTTCCCCCGGTCACCCATGTCCTTTTCCCCATTATTGCCCACCTCCCACCCAGCAACACATTCCACCTCCCCATGGTCACCTACCAGCCAGGACCCTTTACTTTCCAGGATGAACATGCACATACCTAATCTTCCCGATAATCCAACCCCCATCATCATTGACCTCCCCGACCTCTTCCTCCCCGCCCCAGGGTCCGTGTCTGCCTCCAAGTCCTCAACAACCATCCTCACCTTCCTTTCTATCACTACCGTCACACCCTTACTCTCCCACCTTACTGGCTTGCTCTACCCGCTCCCATTATCAACATTTCCTCTTACCATGCCCACCCTCACTTTACTCTCCAGGAGGCAGTCATCAACTCCACAGGCCCCTTCCTTCCATGTTCATCTGGACATCCCCTCAACCCCCCACCTCCGCCCCACCACACCTTCCTCCACCCTTACTCCTTATTCCACCCTTACTCCATCCTCCTTTGAACTCCTTCCTTCCCCTGGACTCCCTTCCTTCCCCCCGAAGTCCTGGCCCCCCCTCCGAGCTCTTTCCTCCCCCGAAGTCCTTCCCTACTCCAAATTTCTTCCCTTACACCTTCCTCCCCCCTCACACCTACCTCCCCAGTTGCCACATTCTCCCCCATTACACCGTCTGCCCCAGTACTCTGCCCCAATCTCACCCCGCCCAACACCACCATTACCTGCACTCAGCTTCACCCGCCCTGACACCATTGTTCCCTGCTCCCACCGGCACACCTTCCTCTCCCAGCCAAACCTAGACTTACATTTCCCAGCCCCCCGGTACACCTTCCTCTCCCAGCCAAACCTAGACCTACGTTTCCCAGCCCCCCGGTACACCTTTCTCTCCCAGTCAAACATACTCCTTCCTCTCTACCCCCTTGACGATCATCCGTAGGAGACCATGGCCAAGACACTGATGTCCTGAAGCAGACTCTCAATGGTGACCTTCCACTTTTTTGAGCTGCTTCGCTGCGGAGCCATGTCCATCAGAATCCAGCCAGCATATGATGTACATTTCTCCAAGGTCTGGTTGCTGTCGGGCTCCAGCCTCTTCTCCTCCTCGGGTGTCCACAAGGTGAGCAAGGCTCTGGTGGGTAAGCCCTGACTTCTGCCTGTCACACTTGTCAAAGCGTGTTCTGCACCAGCATGTTTTCTCATCGACATAGGTGATAAATTTGACGTGGGGTGGATGATTCCGGTGAACAGGGCTTATAATGATGTGCAGATGTATGAAAATGAAGTTCCCAACACACGGCGGTGGGATATGCAGCCCACCATTGGTGGGCGAAGTGGACAATTGCAAACAGGTTTCACAACAGCACGAAACTGATTTTTGGCCTTCCCACCATATTGTCAGCTCACGCCCGACACCAGCAGGCATGGAAAATTCCAGCAGATAGCTAGTTAGGAATAAGATATAGGGAATCTCAGGAAATTTAAAACATGGATGACTGAATTCACAAAAGCATGGTTGTTCCTAATGTGTTGAAGCCCTTGAAATGTCATGACAAAAGATTAAATAACACAGGCCAGGATTTCCCGGTTGGTGAGCGGGGTTGGGGGAGGGGGCCCGCTCGCCGACGCGTAAAATTACACGGGATGATGTCGGACGGAACTCCCATTGTCCCCCCGCCTCATTTCAATTTTCAGGTCGGCGGGGGCTCAGCCGAATCAATTGAGGCTATTGACAAAATAGTTAAAGTAATTACTGGACCTGCTTGTCCAACCTTAGGGCTGGCGGGCAGGCCAGGAGCCCTAGTGGGCTTAAGAAAAAGCATGAAAACTCGTTCACGGGCAGGATGAGGTTTCATGTAGGTTTTAAAATTTTTAATCAAAGTGTCAATGAAAGCAATGGACATGTCCCAACTCATGTGACAGTGACACATGAGGGGACATGTTAGGGGAATTTATCTGTTCTGTTTTTAAAAATTTTTCACACAGGAGCCAAACTCCCTGAGGCAGCACTTAGCCTCAGGGAGATGAGTGCGCTCTTTCGTGTGCATGCGCAAAAGAGCACACTCCCAGCTCAGGGAATCTCCCCTGCCCACACAGGGAGTGCATTGCGCTTCCTTGCGGATGTCACGCTGGGCGGGCCTTAACTAGCATGCCCACATAAAATGACGGCACACCCCCGATCGGTGGGGGGGGGGTGGGCGGCAATTGGAGGCGCGCCCACTCCTAAGCCTCCACCCCGATGGGGGTGGGGATGTGGATATTCTGCCCATAAGAAGGAAAATTCTTCCAATTGTACCCACTGTGCTGGCCTTACTTTGCTGGGAGTGCAGTCGAAACTCCAATAGTGCACAAAAAAGCTGATTTTCTAACGTGCATCTGGCACACCACATTCACAGATCAGTCGCAGCTCTGTGGAGTTTCCAGAGCATTGGGTGCAATGTGAGCTAGATGTTCTTGCCTTTGGTTTATTTTGAGTGGTTTGGGGAGAAATGTCGCAGAACATCCCCTCAAGAGATGAAAAACATTAAATGGGGTCCCCGGCTGTAGCTTTCTACCCCTTGCTTTCCTGTCTAGTCAGCCAACCTCTCAATGTGGCTAGCTACCTGGCGGCAAGCTGAGTCAAAGATTAATAATATCGTGCAGCCATTAAATTCAACAGGACATCAGCGTTCCCAGCATTTCTGAATTACTCCTCCCCCTTATTCTATGTACACCCACTCCTTCAGCTCCCTCTAGCTTTCGGGCCCCTGGTTTTCTTTACTTCAGTCTCAGTTATGTGTAATAATTTCCGTCATACTGAAAAGATACAAAATTGTTGTTGCTGCAATGTAAGACTGAGGGCTTTGCAATTGTGACATTAAAGTGCCAGTGCAAGAGCTTTCTCTCACTCTCACTCTCTTCCATGCCTCCTACCCAGTTGGTTAATCCATACTTTAAAAAAAAATTAATATAATTGTGACCGGCATATGCTCAACATTTTTAATGTTGAATAACTATGCAGTCAACTCACATGGGGATAAATACTACTCAGTGTAACCCATTTCGCTTTGATTTATATATCTGAAATAATGATTTATAAACAAAACTGTAATGAATATGAACAGAAGAAACAGTTATATTGGAAAGATCAACATGATAGCAGATGAATTCTTGCAAAGTTATGTTATTTTTCATTGATTTCCTTTTACTTCACTGCTAATTACTGATTAAATTTATGTCTAAAGATTTAAATGAATGCAGTTTTTATGGTGACTATAAATCTATAATTTATAAGTTATGTTGATACTAATAGCACAATCATCTTGGGGTGTCTGCCTCTGTCTCTTTTCTCACAGAAAAAATGGTAGGATAATAGAAACATAAAATATAGACAGCAGGAGAAGACCAGTTGTTTCTTCAGGCTTGCCCCACACTTCACGAAGGCTGGAACTTCATGACTAGTTTCTTCCCAATCCTCCTCACCCAACCCTCCCTACCTGCTGTTATGACTGGGTGTGGAAGAATGAACTGGTTCCCCTTCTATTCAGCTCACTTGGTTGGTCACAACAATAGTTTTAAAATTTATTTCCTCCATAAAGGCTTTTCCAATCCAAATGTATTTATTTGTTAATGAGGAACCAATCAGACCAGGTTTTCTTGAGTCAAAGAAAGAGTGAGTTTATTAGTTACTAATCCTGGCAAAAAATAATTAAGACACTCTCACACACACTCTCACACATACACAAACACACACACGGA
Organism: Carcharodon carcharias; assembly: GCF_017639515.1. Lineage (NCBI taxonomy): Eukaryota > Metazoa > Chordata > Chondrichthyes > Lamniformes > Lamnidae > Carcharodon > Carcharodon carcharias. The sequence goes on from NC_054482.1 coordinate 20,368,972, forward strand.
TATTAAAAGTAAGAAAGTTAGAGTCCAATGAAAAGTTAAAAGAATATACAATTGAGTCCTTTGCTTGTCTTTGAGGCATAGTTTGTTGAATGTTGCAGCTATTTGAAGTTAGCTGGTTTCATGTAGAATTCTGGTTCAGGTCAGCACTTTGTTGAAGGTACACTTTTAGCTTCAGAGAGAAAGAATCTTTACTGCTCTCTTCCAGCAGTGTTTTCAGTGACAGTGATGTGTCTTTCTCTCTTTCTGACTCTGTTTGGCAGAACCAGTTTTTAAAACCCTGTCTGTGTATTCCCAAAAAGGAAATTTTGATTAGCATGTCTTGCAGTCATTGTTGCAGACCAAGTAATCACATCTTTTAGTCTTTTTATCTCCAATACTTTTGATATATTTCAAGAGAGGAATCAACAGGAAATAGTGTTTCTTCATTCTCTACAGGGGGTGTGAATGTCTGATGAGAATTTGGGTATTTAACTGTTCCTATTGTCTTGATAGAACTGCAGCTGATCAAAATCCATTGCTTTGCATTTTTAATGCCTTCCTTTCATGATATTCCCTGTTTGAACTGAACTTGACACCACCTCCTCCACCACCACCCCCCCCCCCCCCCCCCCGCCCCCTCCACCTACCGTGTGTGAAATTCCAGGCAACAGGTCTGCAGTGCAAATCATCTGGAAACTTTCCAGAACAGTGGACAACATACAATATCATACATCAGGTGACTCATGGCAGCCATTTTTTGATAGTGTCTTTTCTTGCATTTTTTAAAAAAAACAAGTGTTCTTTAATCAGTTCAATATATCTGTGGTTAACTGGTAACGTCGTAGGTAGATCTCACTCAGTCACAATTTCTTGATGTTGTGACAACACCTAACCCCATCAGCCATGTAATCCCCTGGGAAAGGCAAAAACAGAAAAAAAGGAACAATAAGGGGGAAAAATATTCACTATTCACTGGGAACTGAAGAACCACCTGATATCCAATCTATATAGTTCAAATTGGAGTCCTGTACCCCAGAGAGATGTGGATGCTCAGTTATTGAATATTTCAAGACAGGGGTTGATTGTTTTTTGATACTAAAGAAATAAATAGATTGGGGATAGTGCAGGAAGATGATCTGAGATAGAAGATCAGCCACAATAGTATTGAATGGCAGAGCAGATTTGAAGTACTGAATGGCCTTTTTCTGCTTCTATTTCCTCTATTCTTGTATTCGAGAACATATGTTTCCCAGCCCTCGCTAATCTGTTAAACTAAAATAATTTATCAATAGACATGTTATTCTCCCCTTCATTATTTCACAGACCACTATCAGGTTGTGCCAAAGACTTCACTGCTCTAAAAAGACCAAGTTTCTTAAATCCATCTAAGTAGCTGTTCTTTAAACTGGAAATCATTCTGATTTACATCCCCCCCCCACGACATACACACACACACACACACACACACACACACACACACACACCCCAATACCCCCACACCCCTCCCCACCATCACCCCGGTCCTTTTCCATCCATCACGTGAGGCAACAAAATTGGGCACAGTGCTCCAACTGTGGTCTGACCAGCGACCTATATCATGACAAAATGGTATTTATTGATTTACACCCTGCCTATACCTGTTAGCTTCACCTACAACTTTTCTATATTGGTCCTGAACCTTCAGTGAACTGTGTACAACATATTTTTGTCTCTCAACCTTTGGGCTCAAGCACATCTATTAAGTGCAATTTTTTAGCTGTGGGTTTGGAGCCAATTTCTAGGTTGGTGTTTCAAATTCTCACTAATGCCACCAGATTCTATCTTGTGAAGTAACTTCATCAATTTTTTTCCCTCATGCACTATACTTGTGACCTGCTCAAAGAAGTCAATCAAATTTAAGGCAGAAGCTATTTTTTCCAGAAGCTGTGTTGCGTATTTCTGATGACTCCTTTCCTTTCCCAGTGATCATAAAGGGAATCTTCTATGATTCATTTTAGTATCTTCCCAATAATGGATGTCAGACTATTAATCTATACTCAGAATTATAGCTCAATTGGTCAGATGGCTAGTGTATGGTTCAGAATAACACCAACAGCATTGGGTTCAATTCCTGTTCTGACTGAGGTAGGATTGGGACCTGCCCCCTTGCCCTGAGAATGGAAGGCAATGGCAAACCATTACTGATAAAAACAGCTCAAGATGAAGCATTGACGAACTAAGGATCTGCCTTTGGGCAAAGCGTACATGAAAGAATAGGTCTTTACCAAAAATATAAACCGGTGAAACTTCATCAAATTCAATCATTTTTTTTTAAAAAAACAAAAACCAAATATTATCTAATCACTAAAAGGTAATGGATATAGACTCAATTTGCATGTCACAAAATACTGTCCTCTTCTCTTCTTGTAAACCATTTTATAAATGAGGATTTTTTAACATTGTTTTGAAGAAAAAACAACTCTGGTTGCTTAGTTTCAGTATCTTGCACTTCTGCTCTATACAAATGAGTTCAAATCAATTCACTATAGTTTTTCATTCTCTGAGTGTGACGTAACAAAGTGAACATTGCTGACTGGAACAGGCTTCATCAATTACTCCCAATACTATTGATTATACATAATCACTAATGCATTTATGTGATCAGGGCATTGCAATGGAAACTAATAAAGGATATATAATCCTTCTCTCAAGGCAGCTCTATTTCCCTTACATAATATATTTGTGTTCCTGTTACAAGTTTAGAGCATGCCTTAGACATTCTCTTGGGTACATTGGACTGAGGTAACTGACTGGCAAGTGGATATAACATTAGTGAGCTGGCTGAACTGTAGGAATAATGCCTAGCAAAGTAACTGAGCAAGAATGAAAAATGTTGGATATAACAGCAAACATATATTCTGGAGCTTTGCTGGGTTTAGTTTTCAGCAGCAAAGAGAGGTTGTTCAAGAAGGTTAAACAAATCTGTTTTCCATGATGGTGCATGGCGGAAAGAATTGACTTGATGGGCTTTATGGTATTTTCCTTCAATTAGATATTCCCACCTCCATCTTATACAAATCCCAACATAAGAATATATCTCGTTAATGAATTCCATTCATTCGCATTCATTGTGTCAAAATCCATCTGCTGCTTCCTTAGATGGAAAAATGCACACTGAATCCTAATGATGTTCTTAGCTAGGTTACAAATTCCCTGGACTGATAGTTTAATTTTGAAATCCCTTTAGTGCTCAACACATAGCGAAACAATTCACAACTCAATATTTCACGTTTATCACCTCTTTCATGCTTCTTACCAATAATTAACTCTATCCTCTTCCCTTTCTACAGCCTTTTATTTGTTGCTTTAATTGTTTCTCCTATTTTTCATTGTTTTTCTCAATGTATTGCTTACTTAACCATTTGGTAACTTCTCAAAAATTACACTGGATTATGGGAATAGAATTTGCAGAAGTTCAAGTGTATCCAGATTCAACATTTTCCGTATTCACAATTTCAAGATATGTAAGGCCAGAATTAGCTTCAATGTCAGGAGAAGGGTTTTTTTGCCCCTGAGAATGCTGGGCCTTTGGAACACGTTGCCAGCTTGTGCAATGAAAGCTGATTTGCTAACCACATTCAAATGAGAGTTGGTCCTGTTTAAGACTGGGATGGAGATCCCCTTGAACAGAAGGTAGGTGCATTAGTCAAGACCAGTAAGGTTTCCTGGAATAGTGCTCATTGCCTAAGGAGAGGAGAGGAGACAAATTTTCATTATTTTTTCCTCAGTTGGTCTGGGTTTTTATCTAGTTTTCTCAGCTCTCCCAGGTGAATGAATGGCTCTCAGGTAATGTTGGGTGGCATATATATGGTGATGCCAAGTCATGATAATTGTGTGGGACAGGCTGGATGATACAGTAGTGAGCCTTTTCATTTCCATTGTTGTCACATGTTCATATTGACAGTTAACAGGATCATTATCTAAACAACTATCTATGTCTATAAGAAATTAACTTTTTTTTACTGGAAATTCCCTTGGGGATTCTCCTGGTCGGCCATCGTAACAATGGTGAAAACTCTTGATGCATCAAAGTAATGAGCTTTATGTAGACCTTTCATCAAATTACAGCAAACATTTAGTGCGGGCACTTCCTTTACCGCCACCACTTGGTCTTGTTGACTGTGGTTTAGCACGGCTGAGGAGTTCACTGAATTTCTTTTGGCAGCGAAAACTTATAATCTCCTGCAAAGCTCATTTTTCAAGTTAAAGTAAGACATGGCAACCACCTAAGGGAAAGACAGTGCCCACCAACCCCCCCCATCTTACTCCATCAAGATCTCCATATATATGTACAGGAGCTTCAGCACATTGTTGACCTATTACGTTTCCCTGGCTATCCTTCTTATTCCTCCTGAGTTTTTTTTTGCTGTGGTTACCTAAGAGAAATGTACTGTCCCTTTAAGCTGCATTTATGATCCCAAAGTAACATTAATAACTGATAATAACTGATTATCCACCCCTAATGATTTGACTTATCCTTTGCATGTTTCATATTGCAGCTTCCCACAACATGCAGAGGAGGGGAGGGACCAGCCAGGGCACCCTCTGTCTCAGGCAGGAATCACTTCCCACCCACCTCCTCGTTTTACAGCCAAAGAGTAAAATCAGCAGTTATAAATATTAGAATAATCCTCCTTGCCATTCTTTGGGTTTAATACATTGCATACATTTTGAAAACACACAAATATTATAAAAGTGGTCTTGCAAAATCAAACACTTTATCTTGTTATCACATATATCGAGGTGCATTTGAGGTGCATATTGAGTATTTGGCTGAACACCGTGCTTTCTATTACAATGTGCATTACCATGGATTTACTCACATGTAAGATTATCTGCCATTGCTAAGCCTGTTTGACTTGGTTTATTCTGATCTTTTTGAATAGTTTCATCCACCCCGAGTTTTATGTCATTAGCACATGTATAAATATTGCCAGGGGTATCTTCTAACATCTAATTAATAAATTGTGTGACTAGCAGAAATATTTCTTTGTGTACCTCACCTGCCCCACCCTGCTACCCTGGACAGAATTTTCCCAGCCAAGTGGACATGAGTTCTGGTAGGTACAGGGTGGGAAAGTCCCAGAAAATGATGTTAGGTCAGGTCACCCTGCCCTCCTCTGGTTTTCCCCAGGATGGATTCCGTATTCTGTGGGGAACTTCCATGAGTCCGAAGGGAAAGCCATTGGAATGATTAAAAAGGCAGTTAAGGGGCCCTCTTAGCCATGAATTTCTTCTTTTCCAACAGTGTATGGATGCCATGCTGTGTTTGCACCTCGCCAGGGTCACCGAAGTGAGTACAAAACAGGAAGAGCTTCTCCAGTGAAACTGGCAAGTTTGGAAGCATTAGATAAGTTACATTGAAGAGCTTCAGCCATGGTTATTGAGACACTGCTGTTCAAAATATTATTTATCACAGAGAGTGTTTTCACTGCTTATCAGGTGATTGCCAACTTCTTGGAAGGCACTTCACCTTTCGAGCACTTCACTCACCTTCAGCTGCACTTCCCTGCAGCCAGCTTCCAACAGGGCATGGGAGCTGCTTATGCAACTCTCATTTCCAGCTCTGCTGAGGGACAAGAGCAAAGCACACATGAAAATCAGCAGCAGACGAAGGAGCAGCACCAGCTGCAACACCAGCTGCCATCTCCTCAGCTGTATGCCTCTCCACCGGGCAGAGGGGGTGGACAGTGAGATGCGGCTGAAGTGAGATGGGACCTCCCTACACAGAGCCTGCAGGCAGAGGATCAGCTCTCCTGACATGTCTGAGGACCAGTGCCTCAGGAGGGTCAGGATCTCATGGCAGGTCACTGCTGACACCTGCAGCCTCCTGGATCAAGACTCCCTTCCCGAGTTAAGCATGGGGACATGCATAGCCAATGGCTAATAAGGCAGCTGTCACAGGAGAATCACACCCCAACCTGGGCCTCCACCTCTCGCCAAGTAGTGTGCTCCCTTTTCCTGCAAGGAGAGAAAGCAAGAGGTGTGAATGCTTATAATAGCTTCTGTGTAGAGAAGGACATTATTTGTGGAGAGTGACTTTGAGGCATGCTGTGAGAGGACAATCGACTGAGTCCAAGTGTGAGTTTTGGTCGTTCAGATGGGAATGTGAGGTGACTGCAGAAAGAGGAATGGTTGAAACTGTAGGGTGTGTTGACCTGAGGCATGGTGTGCAGCAGAATGCTGGGAAAGTCAGAGTGTGGGGCTTGGTACCAGGAAGTGTTATACTACTCACCTATCAAGTCCTCCTGAGGTCCTGATCTTCTTGGTCTCCAGATTGAAAGGACCACACATCTGCTACTGACTTCCTCAGCTATTTACACCCACACCAATTGGTTGGAGAGGTTGTCCTCTTCCTTCCAACCTTGAGATTGCTGACCTCACTGCAGCCCCTCAGATCCTTCAGCAGGACCTCCAGGTAAGAGTGACATCTGAATGTGGGCAGCCTTCCCAATCTCCTCTCCATCCCATTGGTCACTGCATCAAATATCCAAGCATTGATGACTCATTGTAACCTATGCATTGTTACCTTTAATTTGAAATCCTTCCTTTGACAGAATGCTCACTTGCCTTTCCTAATTTGTCAGAGAGCCTGGAGACAGGGTGATAAGTATCTTACTCAGGGAAAAAGCAAAGACAGGGTGCGCAAACCAATCAGGAAGATTCCTGACCGAAAAAAATGGGCTCTCAGCAGGAGACCATAACCACCCGATCTGTTCAAGCAGCAATTCTCCTACCTCAACCTCAATGAGGAACAGTGCGTCAGATGTGTATACTTCACTAAGGAAGCGCTTCAGCTCTAGCGCATTGCCAGTGGCTGGGAAGGTGACCATACCCATTAACTTTTATGCGTCTGCTTTCTTCCAGGCTGCAGCGGGTGAAAATTACAACACTTTCAAGTTTCACGACCACTGTGGTATCAGGGTTGACCAGCAGCCACCATGCCAGAAAGGAGCCTACACCGCAGCCATAGCACGCTCAGGGCAGGCTAAGCAAAGTAAAAGTAGGTCTTGCCCTCCTCAGTCGGAGGAAGTCCTACCCATGAGAGCGGCCGACCAGCCTGAGTGGCCGGCTGCCCTAGCATGTCCAGCCAGAGCTCAGTGGCGGGGTCTGCTAGGCCTCCAAAAGGAGTGCACAGAAGATGGGTGGCTGCTGGAACTGGGTAGGCTCTGGTCTTTTAGGGTGGGGAGGGATCCAAGAGCCCAGGGATTGGCCAGTGGGGGGTGAGTGCCAGGTTTTGGGGGGTAGGCAGCAAGGAAAGAAAGGCGAGTGACATCTTGGCAAGGGGTGTCCCCAATCTTGCAGGGCATCCTCTGAATGGTGGGTTTAGAGGGGCACCCCCTTCCTTCCTGCCTTTTTCTTATCTGGGTCATAAAAATGGGCCTACGCACTCCCCCCTGCCTGTCCACACCAACCTTATTATGGTGTGGGCAGCGCATTATCCTGGTCAGTAGGCTTGCTAAGAAGCTTAACTGACATTTATTTATTTACATATGGCAGGTGGGATCCCAACTTTGGCACCCATCCACTTACTGCATTATGGGGGTCAGCTCAGGGTGGGTGGGAAGCTAGTGAGCTAGTCATCCAACATAACTTAATTACCGCCACCGAAAACATACCCAGCAAGGACACATAAAATCCTCCCATTGACTCTGCCCATCACTCTGCAGGTGTCATATTGTGAGTCCTCTAATGTTGGACACTGTGTTTTGAGTTTTGCAAGCACGGGCTGGTTGGTTACAGTCTGTACCTTGCCCGTTGCAAACAGCAGATGGGACATGCAGTTTGATACGATCCGCCAGACTTTGACATGTACAGCCTACATACCAAGCCTCACACTGGCACTGAAATTCATATGACACGTTACTCATTTGGCTTGACGGCAGCATTCCGTTAGTGGCGAATATCACTCATGTTGCTACTGCCTAGTAGCAGCATGAAACAGCTAGCTTCACCTGTTGCTCAAATTGTTGAGATATCTTGCCCTTCCAGGGTAATCTGAAGTAGACTGGACACTTTTCAAGAATGAAAGTGTTGGCCTTGGGCCCTTTCATGAGTTTGCATGATATATAGCATGAAATGATCTGATCAGGTCAGCCATTATCCCGCAGGATGTCTTTGATACCCCTATTTCAGCATCAAGCTTGCATTTTGAGCAAATGGCTTTGAATAATGCTATGGGCGGTTGGCGAGGTAAGTGTCCCTTGTACAGCTGAACTTATATTTAAGAGGAAAGAGTCTGATGAAGAGTCATACGGACTCGAAACGTTAATTCCTCTCCGCAGATGCTGTCAGGCCCGCTGAGTTTTTCCAGCAATTTTTATTTTTGTTCTGTATTTAAGAGGCATTTTTAACAGGGTCAAAGCCCAAATTCAGTGTTCTTTCTGATACACTTTCCTGCAGCCAGCTCCACCATCTGCCCCAGCCAGAATGCACCTCTCCTTTAAGGGCACCAGGCTGGCTTTAAGTAGTGCAGGCTAGTTTTAAGTGTGCTCGCATTGCACCAACTTGGGTTTGCTGATGAGACATGCAGCCACTCAGCAGTGCATTTAGTGCTGGGCTGCATGCAGGTATCATAGAAGTTACAGCAATGTTGGAAACAATGAGGGTGAATTGATTACTACAAGCTGAATATCCTTTGTCCGTTCACCTGAAAGCCAAACACAACCAAAGATCGCACATTTTTTTGAACAGCTACGCAGTTAATTTGTACATTAATAAAGCAATGTAATATATTACAGGCATAATAAGTTTTAACAAGTAAGGAGCAGGGTGTCTGAGAGCTGGCAAATAGAGAAACAACCTAGTATTTGTAGACTATAACTCACAAAGGCTTCAGCTCTTGTAATGTAAGTATGCTTAGGCCGGCCGTATATATCGTAGATCTGAAAACCAAAAATATCTGAATACCAACATGCAATCAGCCCCAAGGGTTTTGGATAAAGAATGTGCGACCTGCACTTGCAATACTCATGCTTACTTGCTGCCAGTATCCAAAGTTACAGTGCAATATTTTAGCAAAAATCAATCAGTAGGTCGTAAATGAAATAAGTTAGTTTGAATGAAGGACCAGAAACAAAACTAAGCACAGGACCAACTTGCATTCATCCATTTGACAATGGGAAAAGTAAGGATGAAGAAAGCATAATGCTGGTGTTCAATCTTGACAATGTAGAATGGATGCATTTCAGCAGTTTCCCCATGCTGAGTGATGAAGTCAAAGTTAAGACCAATCACATCACTCCTACTCATCTATAATTGCTTAATTCAAGGATGTCGTGGCAATATTTTCACATTTGAGCACATTGAAAGACAGTGCAAGAAACATTCTTGTTTATGCACATCAATCTGCACAGCGTCATCTGCATTCACAGTGAAATGCCGAATTACTGTCATCGTTTAGCAAGCCACACTGAATTGGGTAAATGCAAATAAAGTGTTTCAACAGATATATTGTGAATCCACCATTTCATTAATAGACAAATAATCTTTGTAACAAATTAGAGGAGGCACTAATGATACCTGCATCAGTTTTTCTTCCCAAAGACATTATTACTGTCAATAGTCTGTATTGTAGCCTTGAAACTGGAACATCATTTTTCCTTGATCTTTTATCTCTTGTAAAATATTAATTTTTAAGCATATTTTCAATCCTTGAATCTATAATAGTTCTATTTTGAGTAAGGACCCTGTGAAGTAATCAACGATAAATGAAATGTCATGTGAAGGGGAATGAAACTCAGTGATAGGGAATGGTCACTTCTGACAGAGCACAGGATCACAAAAGTACACATGTTTCTGTAACACACCTTGGATGACCTATTATCCCATGGCACTATAAGGAAAGACAAGCCTATGGCACAGCAAAGGTTCAAAACATCATCTACGATGTGTGAGGGAATATTAGTGAGTTCCAAACAGCCTTCATCCATTCACGTTGTGTGAGCTGTTGAGGCAAGTATATGTGAAAAATCACGGAGAGGAAATGGCACTATGCTCCATCCAGCCCACTATGCTCCCGAAAATATAATGCTCTGTGTGTGTCAAATTATACACTTTTTACCCTATCAAGAACCATGTGACCTCCTGGGAATGTCAAGAAAACAGATAAAGAACAGCCCAACTTAGTGGGTGTGGGAATTGGGAGAATACCCTGGGGAATTTTCCTTAGACCTGTACCCCCTCCAACCAGGCAATCAAAATTAGCCCAAGAGATCACTTCGGCCCTAATAATTCTAAGCAGCAATCATCTTGTGTATAAGGTGATCCATGCCCCAATCAGACACATGGCCGGTTTTCACCAGAAGGAATAAAAATAAGCATGCAGAAAGGATAATGCTGCAGCTGCTGTTCAACCTGCACTGGACTGGGCTGCACTGAAAGGGTTGGTGCCGGTTGTTCTCAGCAGTGTTCCTCAGTGATTCACTGCATGAAGTCAGTAGTGGTGTTTCATCTCAGATGAAACAGCTGAAGCTTAAGGGTTTCCTGCCAGCAGCTCCAAGTGATGCTCACAATCCGAGTCACATCTAATTGTTTGAAAGAAATGGTGGGTGAATCTTGTACCCTCCCCCTGCTGCATGGTGAGTTTGGTGGTGGGGAACGTTTAACCAGGTGGTGGGTGGACGCTCCGCACCTTCCCTTGGCTGCAAAGGCCTTTGGATGGCCTCCCTGCACCACCCCTCCCCTCATCACCAATTGAGGTCCTTAAGTGGGCAATTAGTGCCCACTTAAGGGCCTCATTCCACCGCCACTGGTATGGCCCTCATTCGAAGGCACCCTGCCAGATCAAGTGACTCGGTATTGGGAAGGGTGGGGTTGGGGGCACTGAGGGCCATCCCCTTGCCCTTGTAGCTGAACACCCCTCCCCCATCATCCCAACACCCCAAGTGCACGGCCTCCTTCCCACCATAACTCAGCTGTGCCTGGGTCACTCCTCAACCTGAGGCCTTGGGCCGGTGTCATATTGACAGCAGCCGCCAGCTCCCTGATTGCACTGCTGAGTACAATTACTTCTGGCCTTTGATTGGCTGGCAGCTCTTTGCGGGCGGATTTCTACCCGAGGGGCACTTGTTCCTTGGGGGAAAGCTGACTGCTGGCCTGTTAAGTGCCTGATTGACAGAAGATGCAGAGGTAGTTCCCAAAAAGAGGCAACAGCTCTCCAGCAGACAGCCAAGACCTCATCACCTGTACAAGATTCCACCTGGTGTTTCATCAAAAATGATGAAAGGCCACAGGCCCGAAAACGTTAGCTCTGTTTCTCTTTCCACCGATGCTGCCAGGCCTGTTGAGTGTTTTCAGCATTTTCTGCTTTTATTTGAAATATGCATAATGTAGAGCTCTCATAGATTTTCCCTAATCCAAGGCAAGGCTCAGGGATATAACCTAACATTAAAATAAATTATTCAATCTTGACCAACTGTAATCCAACAACAACAGCAACAAGTTGCATTTACACTTTTAATAGTAAGCCATTCCCTTAAGAGTATTCTCAAGCAGAATTTGACACTGAGCCATGTAAGGAGATATCAGGACAGATGGGCAAACATTTGGCCAAAGAATGGGTGTTAGGAAGCATCTCAAAGGAGGAGTCTGAAGTAGTGGAGTTTAGGAAAGGGATTCCAGAGCTTAGGCCTAGGCAGCTTAAAGCATTTTGTTATGACATGGCAGATGATGTGTGCCAGGCAGACCAAATCCACAAGGGAAACTTGGCCACGCTATCACAGCAGTTTTGCAATTTGTATTTATTATGCGATGTGTGCACTGAATTCAGAAGTAATCTAAGTCCACTAAGACCTTTGGAAATTTTAAAAATTAAATTAAAATATTTATTAACCAAATGAAAGATTTTAAGCACACACATAAGACTACACTTACTAAATATTATGACAACTCCTACAATTCCTAATTATCCTGACTCTCTTTTACATACCCCCTTTAAGGCACCAGTCCAAAATAAGTTTTAGATTTTAAAAAAATCCAGCAAGTTAACCCTGTCCCCATTTGAGAGTGGAATTCCAAATGGCTTTCTCTAAGTTTAGTTACTGGAAACAACAGACTTATGCACCAATGGCTAGAGGCTTCTTCAATACTGTTTCATGCACTCCTGTTAGATCCTACAGGGCCCCCTACATAGTCTTTCATTATACTCAATATGTGTTTCTCTCTCTTTAATATGTAAATTCCATTGTTCCATATGTCTTTGGTAATGTACCTTTCCTGTAATATAAAAACTTTCATGTTGCCAATGTCATCAGTAACCTTTGGGGAAAATAAACACACTCCTTAGCCTTGCTTACCTGGCTAGTTGTAAACAAACTAACATCCCTTTGAAATTGAAACAATCCCTTCACTTATTTACAAATGCAAATTTCCTTCACATCCTACATGTTAAGACAGCATCCATGTTTACTCATTAGCATTTCAAGAATATTTCTACCTCTAGCTTATTTTGATAATTTCAAGCTTGCAGTCTACCTGACTTCAGATGTAATTAAATCACACTGTCAAAACCATCTATACTCACATCTATAAACCTACTTTACAACATACCAGAAAAATATTGTGAAAATTATTATACTTTTGTAACAACGGCCACTGATGATGGAACAATTGAAATCTGGAATGCTCAAGGGACCAGAGTTGGAGGAGCGCAGTGATTTTGGAGGGTTGTAGGGCTGTAAAGATAGGGAGAAGCACAGTTATGGGGAGATTTGAAAGAAGAATGAAAATTTTAAAATTGAGGCTTTAATGAACTGGACAAGGAACATTACCTCTAATACCAGCACATGACCATGTGTTTCCCCGAAATATTTAACGACCTATGACAATTTTTATCTTTATAAATTTCAGTCCCATCCTCAACTATAAATTTATTCAGATTGATAACAAAGGAGACATTGAGTATTGGATTCGACCCTACTGTTTGGATTCTTTTCAATATTTGTACTATTCTGTGGAAGGGAGAGGAGATTTTCATTTTTAGTTTAATTGTTCTTTCTAAATTTTTCCTGTACTCCGAGCAAACTAGTCTGCCGAAACCTAAATTAACAGAAAATAGCTTCCTTTATATTATTAATGTCTGTTTCATTTCAATGACTTGAACCATGTCTTCTTGCAACCTTTTTTTCCCACAAGATTCAGTTATGTCAATATCTTCTCACAACTTGAAGTTTTAAATACTTGAATCATGCTTATTGCTATTTCAAGACACTCGCAATTCATCAATGTCCTTTTGAAGGTATTTTGCCCAAAACTTCACAAAATATTCCAAAATTATCTTGCCAATCACAAGGTTAAAATAATCTGCGTTGCCTTATAATTAAATATACCACCTGAGATACATCCCATTACTTGGTTAGTCTAGTTGCTAAATATTGATTAACATAACTTTCCGAAAATAGTTGGATTTGCTCCCAAGCCTTTTCCCTTTTCATCCTTACTAATGTTCCTGAGCCTGGTCAAGGCTGCCATCCACAGTCAAAGATATCCAAGATCACTGAGCTGAAGTTCTTGCACCTTTCAAATCCTGGTGACCATTAAGCACGAACGTACAGTCACTCCAGTCATGATCCCATCCTCTGTTCGCCGGATAATTATGGATGAAAAAGGCCATCTAGCCCAGCTCATTTCATCTATCCAGAATGACATTTGAATACATGCTCATTGGTCATCTTGCATGACCAGTGGTACTGCATGACATTTCTGTTTTGGTTTCCCCTGATTTCATCATCTTAACTTGATATTAATCATTCTTGTCAGTCTTGTTTTATTTAAATTACTGTAATTTTAATGGTACAGCTCCTTGGCAGAGGTATTTCATATATCCTGGAGAGATTGGGTTAACTTGCTGTGGCAGCTCGAATCACCTCACTAAATAGGACTTATTGGCCTGAACTTTCATGTAGATGGAGAGGCTGTCCATCTTTGTGAAAATGGCGCCGGAGGTTGATATCCAGATATCTTCCCCCGAACCCAGCCCCATCATTGTCATGGGATGGAGCAATGGGGGCAAGCCGAACACCGGACATCCATGGTATATGGAGGCAGCTACACATGTTCAAGTGCGGCGGCCTTCAGCCTGATCTGATCTCCACAAGGAGGGAGAATGAAATATGATGGGCAGAATCATCCCAGATTTGCACTAAGTGCGGTAGCGGGCGGGTAAAACGACGTTACACCCATCGGCCGTAATGGCGGCTTTTCACGCCGTGTCATCCCAAACCTGCTGGACTAATTATCCATTCCTGGGAAACACGCCATTTCCATGCCACGACTGCTGCAAAGAAGACATGGTCCTGAAAGGCAAAGAGACTGCAGCCCCCAGGTTCAATGACTCATCCCTCAAGCTCCTTTTGGATGCAGTGGGGGCTCACCGTAATATCCTCTACACCTGCTCTGGCTGCAGGATGGGCAGCACCCTCACTGATCTGGGTAGGGAGCTGATGGCAGCAGTAGTCAGCACCAATGCCCTTCAAAAGAGGACAGCGACCCAGTGCTACAAGAGGATGAATGATCTCCTCAGTTCCATCAGGGTAAGTCGCTCTTCTCATCACTCTCAACTCACAAATTTCAAACCATCACACATCCACAGGGCCCTCACTCACTGGTGGTTCAAGGGACATCACCATTCACTCTCACACACACACCTTCATTATACACATCCCGTCCATGGGACCACTCACCACCCACACATGCCAGGCATATTTACCATCTGGCCTGGCAGGCACCCTGCTTTTACTTTCCCCATCTGTGTTCATGCAGGACAAGCTGGCACACAACAAGAGGGAGAGGTTTCAGACTGGCAAAGGAATATCTGAAATCAAGGTCCTCACGGTCTTTGAAAACAGAGCCATCCGGCTGGCTGGTGAGGATCTGGACCATTCCTGTGCTGATGGTGAGGTTGGTGGTGCTCTACCATGTGAGGGTCCAGCAGTGCAACATCCATCAGACAACCATGCTATGAGTGATGTGTCCTCTTTCACAGGCCACTGCCATGCACTAATTATCTCCCCTTTCTTCCGCAGGCACATCTGGAAAACAGCCGACGGAGTCCACAACCCAGCGTCTTCAATCAAGCCCCAAAGAAACCTCTGAAGAGAAATTTGGAGGCACCTTCCTTGAAGACCCATCACAGCGCTCTCAAACCCTCCACCAGTGCAGAAGCACACAACTCGGTGGGACTTAGCTTTAGAATAGACTTGGGATCACAACCTGGTGAGCACATCACACTGCTTGATCTGCAGCAGGCTATGGCAGGGCGTTCCCAGGTGTCCAACACTTGGGGGACTGCTGGAGGCCTTAAATCTACAGAGTCCGAGTCAGATAATGAGCCTCTGGACTCGGTCATGTCACAGTTGCTGCAGCTGCAGAGGCAGGTTCGGGAACATCAGGAAGGGATGTCCACTGCACCCCTCAGATTGCAAAGCACGATGGAGCAGTGCCGACATGCCAACCCACTGAGGTCAGCACTGGTAGGGTGGCCACCGCCATGAAGACCTTGGGCCAGCAGATCGCTCCTGCACTGCTGCGCAGGCACAACTACACCACTGACGCCATAGTTGGCCTCCAACAGTATGTATGTGAGAGGGGTGCAAGGCAGTTCGACCTCACTCCAGCTACCCCTTCTCCTCACGGAGTCAGCCTGGGACTCTTTGGCACCCATAGGGAGGATGTTCATCAGGTGTCTCCCCCCAGGGCTATCCATCCAGGTGACCCCGGGAGTGTCCATTCTATCTGAATCCCCTCTTCCTGTGACCTCAGAAGCTCCAGCTCCACACAGCAGGACCCCAAAAGCAGGCTAGGGCCCTCCAGGTCTCGGCCCTCCAGAGGACGCCTGCCAAAGTCATCACAGACAGGGCATGGCAGTCAGCAGGCTGCCTCCACCTCTGCTGTGGAAATCCGGGGAGCACCAAGATGTAGCGGCAGATTTAGGAAAGTTAAGAAGATGTAGTTGCACAGCCTGGGCTCTGGTGTTAATCACTTGTACATACTGTTCACTATTGCAAATAAACTCCCAAGAATGTCTCCCTGCCTGTGGCTCCTTGTCCTGATGAGCAGTGTTCGTATCACTCAGATGTGAAACCTTACTGCACAAGATAAAGGCAGGTGTCTCAGTCCAGGGCCTCTTCCCTGTGCTCTGTGCAGCCTTCAGACAAGGTGATGGTTTGGCCTTACACTCCCTGGACACATTACTGATGCCTGCACCTCGACAATGCTTGTCATTGCTGCCAGAATGTTGTGGGCAGGCATCACAGAGTTCTCTCATTCTCTTTGTGCGCTCTCAGCACCTTAAAGGTGGGGCTGGCCCCATCTCTTCAGCATCTGTAACCAGTGACTCTGTGCTCCTGAAGGGCTCAGGTGCTGAAGGCGGACAAAGAATCAGATGCTTCTAAAGTTTCATGGCTGTGCCTCTATGACATGATCCTGATCACAGAGCGCAAGTGAGCTGCCCTCAGCCAGACAGCAGTCAGACATTCTCAGAGGCTGTGTGAAGATCTATGGAGTGTCCTCGCTGCATGTCGTCATCATCCTCCTGCTATCGAGCAAGTGTTAGGGCTGCCACTGTGTCTCCATGACAGGAGCATTATCACAGAGGGTATGTGCGCTGCCATAAGCCAGACTGGAGTCAAACATTCATAGATGCGATGTGAGGACCTATGGTGTCTCCTCACTGCATGTCGTCATCTTCCTCCACAAATCTAGCAGCTATGAGGGTTCCCCAAGCACACCTCCCTCATCTGGCCAGTGCGAGCACCTCATTGCCATCATCGTCACCTTTGAGGACCTCCTGACCCTTATCGCAGTTGGCATCCTCCTCATCGGAGGAGATCTCCATCTCTTTCTCAGCCAACTGCTCTCCCCGTAGCAGCGCCAGGTTGTAAAGGGTACAGCAGGTGATGACGATGTGCGACACCCTCTGTGGACTGTATTGCAGGGCTCCACCAGACCGGTCCGGGCACCGGAACCTCATCTTCAGCATCCCGATGGTTTGCTCCACCAAGTTGCAAGTTGCAGCATAAGCTTCATTATACCTTCTCTCTGCTGTAGTCTGAGGCCACCGCACGGGTGTCATCAGCCACAGCCTCTGCAGGTAGCCCTTGTCCCCAAGGAGCCATCCCTACAGCTTCTATGGATCCTGGAAGATGTGAGGGACCTTTGACCAACTGAGAACGTTGGAGTCGTGCACACTCCCTGGAAACTGTATGCAGACCTGCTGCGCATTCAGAAAATGGAAGCCCTTGCAGTTGACATAGTTGACCACGTGTTGTGACAGAGATCTGAATGCCACATGAGTGCAGTCAATCACACCCTGCACCTGTGGGAAACCCAAGATCTGGGCAAATCCAATCGCTCTTGCATCCTGGCTCCCCTGGTCCCAGGCAAAATGCACAAAGTTGTGAGCCTTCATGAAGATGGCATCTGTGACCTCATGGATGCATTTGTGGATGAGCCTTGTGACATCCCACAGAGGTCGCCGGTGGAGCCCTGGAAGGAGCTACTGCTGTAGAAATTGAGCATTGTGGTCACTTTCATGGCCACTGGCAGGGGATGCCCTCCATGTCCAAATGGCAACAAATCCTGCAGCAGGTGGCAGATGTAACCAACCAGTTCCCTAGACATGCACAGTCTTCGGCACCACTGGTTGTTGGCCATCTGCAGAAATGAAAGGCGGCATCTATAGGCCCTGGGTCTGGCTAGGCACCGATCAGTGACAGCTTGCTGCCCCTTCTTCCAGAGGATGCTGCTCCTCCCTCTGCACAGCCAGGCACTTCAGTCACTCTCTACTCAGTTGTCTTTGCTCTCTGTAAGTCACAAGACATCCAGCTAAGTCACCAAGCTCCATGATCCTGATGTACTCCTCCTGCAAGATGAAAAAGACAGATGCGTGGGGTAGGAAAGGTGTACTAAGAACCTGTCCTGTTTAAGTCTGAAGGCCCCTTCATGCATCCCAGAGAGTGCTGGCCACCACTTGGAGAGCCAGAGTTTAGTGCGCTGCATGGCTGCCCGAAACCCCATCCTCCTCCGCCCCACTCCACCTGACCGACTGGCGGCAGCTTTGCCCATTGGACTGCATGCTGTGCTCTCAGCTCAGGCTTAGACATTCTGCTAACCGGTACTGCAAGGCTGCACTGTTAGCTTGAACCACTGATCCAAACTGGGATGATGACATTGCAAGAGACTGTGAGTGCCTCCACCAGTGACTGTTCCATGGCCAGCTGTACAACCAGACCAATCGTTCAAATGTCCTGCAGTCCACTAAAGCGCTCCTCACTTTGAAGTCTGTGCCCGAGCGGTGAAAAGGTCTGGAGCACTTGGTGGGTCTTTGATGCCTCTGTGTTGCTTGAAAGGGCAGAGAAGCTAGAGGCCGGACTCCAATCCTTTCAATATGGCTACGCCTGAACTGTCTCAGCTGCGGAGTAATGTTCACTTTATACAAGGTTTCCCTAATATGTGGCTGCTTCTGTCCCCCACCTCCTGCTCCACAACACATGTGCTTATGCGCTACCTTCAACCACAGAGCAGCCCTTGATCCCCCCGCACCGCCTCCAATGCAACTCATCCTTGAAGTGCAATCATGCTGACCTGGGCGGGGGACGAATCCAAAAGGGTGGACTTATAATGTTATGCTAATGTATTGCAATGAGGTTCCTGAAATCTGATGGCAGGAAACATGGCCCGCCATCTGTGGGTGAAATGGACGATCGCAAACTGGTTTCACGACGTTGTGACACTGATTTTTGGTCTGCTTGCCATCTTGTCTGTTCACCAAACATCTCCAATGCCAGTGGATGATTCCACCTGGTGTATGCACAATAGGCCTGGTAGGACAAAGGCCTAAACTTACCAGAGTTCTGTGTCGAGGCTGGGTACCATTTTGGAGAGATAAGGTACTTTTATGGATATGGTCCCTGGACACCTTTGGGAGAGTTCAGGTGCCCTATTGGAGAGATAAGATACCATTCGGGAGAGGTCAAGTGGTCTTTGTGATTGTTAAAAGTGGACATGACTGCGCACAAAAAGTGAATAAGCTCATTGGAGCTGTCAAAGTAAGCTGCCAAAGGGAGCTGTCAAGCTGCAAGGCATCTAAATCTCCTGTTCTTTAAATATTTGAAAAACACAGTCTGTAGTGTTGAAAAAAAATCAATGCTTGCTATTTAACTCTGTCTGTTTATATAAGCCTGAGGGTTACAATTACAGGATTAGCGCTGCATAACTGATTTCATAATCTAACACCATTTGATTGACGGCTCCAAGTGCTTATAAATTCTTTGAAGTGAAACAATGAATGGAAATGCGTGTTCTTACAAGGGAGTAAAGAAAATTAAATGTAGTGATTTTTTTTTATCAGAGTGTTTTTTTAAGTAGGGAATTCATCATTAGACACTCAAGAACTTTATGTGATCTCAGCATGAGTCCAGAGGTCTGCCTATGGTGGATACTGAGTGAGCTGGCGTGGAGAGTGTAAGGGCAAAGAGTGGTGGGTGGGGGAGCATGGGTTGTCATAAGTTGGTACTAAGTTAGTATAGGTGCTTTAAATGAGGGTCGGTGGAGGTGTATAAGTTGGTATGGAGGTGAAAGGGTGAGTGAAGGATCATAGGTTGGCATTGAAAGGTGTGAAGGCTCATGGGGGTAAGGCGGAGAGACATGAGATGGCATGGGTTAGTATAGATGGGGCATGGGGATTGTGTGGAAGGGTGAGGGGTGATTGTTAGAGGGTTATTTTCTTGTTTCATTTTTTTCTCACAGCTGGGACAAAGTGCCAGAGCACCGAGGCTGGCCTTTGGCCCATCCCACTTTTGCAACTGGCTGTCAATGAACTCTTCCCGGGGCCAGCAGGCCCGACACCTATAAAACCCAGCTCCTCTGAATGAAAATCCAAACTCCCAAGACACGCTTTCAGGACTCGGCTTCACGGAACTGGGAATTCTCCCAACTCTGAGCACCCAGCGTGAGAGCAAAAATTTAGGCCATTGTGTACACCAGTTGCTTACTGGATGCCTTCTGTGGCCAGTAACATTCTCTAGTAAATTAAAACAGCCCTGATATTCCCATTTTGCCTTAATTTCAGGTATTGTTTTGTTAGTTTTATTTGGTTTAAACTAGTTTGTGTGGTCCACCTCTTCATGAAATTTTAATGATGGTGTCCTTTAAGAGAAACAGCTTAGTTAAACCTAGTGTGGGTTTGGGTTTAATCCAATTCCAAATTTGCAGTGCTCTACTGGCTCACTGGATGCCTTCTGTGACCAAAGGATATGCACGGTAATTAATTACTCCCAATGTTGCAGTGATTTCACTTCAGCAATGTTTGTGTTTTTTTTATTTGCTTTGTTTGGGTGGACATCTCCTTCCTGGAATGGAAAGTACTTAGCGCTTCACCTGCTCCAACACTCCGATGGCCAATTTCAATTTATGGCCGATTCTGTGCTATATTTGCTGACTAAGCATTTAGGTTTAAAATTGAGACCAATATTTTTGCGATCAGATATCCACATGCTGGATGTGAGGAGCCCTTATGGCTCTCCCTGTCTATAATGCTGTAAGCTCCTGAGAAGACTACAGGATACCAAAAGCCCCGTGCTATCTTCATTTGATGTATCTTTTTCACAAAGTGCTAAAGATAGTTCCTCTAGCAAATAAAAAAATGATTTCCTCCATGGTGGGAAAGTGGAGTCCACCCAATGTTTTGTTGTGGGCAGAAGGATGGTATCCCATCGATCCTAAAACAGCTTAATAAAATTTTTAACGCAGTAGCTGAGAAATTCAAAAGAACAGGTGCCTGTAGAGCAACTTGAACAATTACAAATGATAATTAAGAAACAGCACTTGAGCTTGCTGCCATGCTTACATTTCCATGCTTGGCCTGCAACAATGTTCCAGTGAAGCCCAATGCAAACTGGAGGAACCTTCTCCACCTTCTGATTAGGCACTTTACAGTCTTCTGGACTTAAAAGTTCAACAACTTCAGACCATGAACTCTGTTCTTTACTTTGATCTTTTGAATTTTTTTTTCCCAAACCCCCACCCCCCCATTCCCCCACAGGACCATCTGTAACTTGCTTCACTTTCATAGAGCACTGACCCTTGTTCTGCCATTAACACATTCTGCTATTTTACCTTTATGCCTCTATTAGCACCCTATTTAATATTTAACACTACCGTTACCTTTGTCCTGTGTCCATAACATCTTTGTCCTGAGCTCCCACCTATCCCTGACCTTCTATTTTGCTCCCCCTGCACAACCCCACCCAACTTTGTTCAACAGTATAAAATCCATCACAATTCTACTTCTGTCCAGCTCTGAAGAAGTCATATGGACTCAAAATGTTAACTCTGTTTCTCTCTCCACTCAAGCACCAAGTTAATACCCAAACTTGTGAATTGTCTTTTTGGACCTGATTTGAATATGTTTGTCATTTCAAGGCATGTATATTCCAGGAAAATTGTCTCTTTCTGCCCCACTCCATGAAGATGCTCCACGAGCAGTTTGGGTGTGTTGGGAATTGGGTATCCGAATTTACTTCCCGAGCTCACCGCTTGTGCTTGGTGCCATTCAGAATCATACCCTTCATCAATATATCTACACATCATACATGTGTAAGACCACTTAACTTAGTCCAGATTTAATTCATAGACTCATTATGAAGATATATTTTTAATAGCAAATAGCTATTAAACACAATAGAGTTAAGGAGTGATACATCATACACATCAATCTGGTCTAGAGATCACGGGAAATTGGGTCTAAGGCAGGAAAATGAGAAGGGGGCAGAGGTAGGAGAGGAGGAAGAAAGTGGGAGAAGTGGATGGAGTAGAAGGAGGACAAGAGGCCAGAGAAGAAGAGGTAAATAGAGATAGAGCTTAAGTTGGGAAAATTTCTTGTGGGATTTGGGTGGATAGAATAGCTCTGCAAACTTTAGCATGAGCAGAAGGGAACTCTGCTACTACTTCTCAAGTGCAAAACTTGAGAAATTGGGGTCGTTGGGTTCCAGAGCCAATGCTCGATTGGAACAAGAGGTGGGGGAGCAGTAGATCAAAGGACAGTTCTCTTCAGAAAGGCTAGAATTTACAGATCAGTTGAGATGGTTGGGCGTATTGCAATGAGAATTGAGGGGAAGGCTCAGGGGATGAGTTAGTCTACTTAGATATAGTGGGTTATAACAACTGAGGCAGAGAACAGTGGTCATCTATGATGATGTATGGGACAGTTCTTGCCTTGAAGAGCACTTTTATTGATTATATGTGCATTGTTGCTGCCACTTTCGCGACTCAGTGGAGTGAGTAATGATTATTGGAGTTCATTTGAACATTGAATAGCAAGTTTAAATCTTTACTGCTAAAATTCTTTTCCTTTGCATACTGGGGGAAAGATTTGTTCACACAATGCTCCTTCTACATAAACTGCATCAATTTCCCAGGGACAGGCAACAGTGTAGGCTGCTATTTGAACAGCCCGTGCAGTGTTCTTCAATCATATCTTTCCCCCAGTGTGTCTTGATGTTGGGAGAGGCTCCATTATTTTTTGCAACTCAGATCTTTGTTGGCTAGAATCAGAGAGATAAGTGGACACAAGTGGGGATGGTACTATGAAGAGAGGGATGGGGACCTGAAGTATGCTTTAGTAGCCTACCTAAATTGCTATATTACAAGTCTAGAAGATCAGCTAAGAGGGATGACATTATGTCTATTTTGCTAGTTGGTGCACCATTATCTTCCCAGGAAAGATTTGGGCTCAGTGCAGTGGAGCTGTTGGAGTGATGTTCATTTTAACATGCATTAATGGGTCAAGTAACATAACCTTCACAGCATCACATCAAAGGGCAATATAACTACTTTCAGAATATTGTAGGCAGTCATCCTTTTTTTATTAAAGATACTGCTTAGCAAGCTCAGGTTGATCTTCTTCAGCTGTTGTAGTCTCAGAACTGATATTTTATCTCCCGAGAGAGAACATCCTTCTCTTCCAGATCCTATGAAAGTGGTCTTTATGAAAAAGAAATCAATTTTCTATCTGTTTTATGTCTAACTTAATCCTCCCTGGAGCTCTTTTCAGGGCTCAAAGTTTGCATTTCTAAATTCTTGCACATCTGTCTTGTTAATTTTGGTTTCAGCATGTACTTATGATGTTAAATTTATCTGTAAATTCATCATTAGAACCCAAATTATTTATTGAATTGCTTATGTATTCAGGATTTGTTTAATTACTCGACTTCGCCTGTATGGTATTTCATCAACAGTTTTCAAATTATGATGTGACCCCAAAGCTGGAATTTTACCAGCACACTTGGGTCCTGATATCAAGACCAAATGTGAGTTCCAAGCTCAGGCAGGTGGAGACGAGACCACGGTGGCCATTTTACCTGTGGCGGCCAATTAAGAACTGCCTATACAGGATGCCAGCCCAGTCAGAGGCCTAGGTGGTCGCTGTTGAGATTGTCAGGAGAAAGAGAAAGTACCTCCATGTTGAGGTGTCCTCAAAGGCAGACAGGTGCTGGCAATCAGAGGGGCGAAGCCTCCAGCAGCAGCGCTAGATCTGCGGGGCAGCCATTGACATCATGGGGCTCATCTTTGGGACATGGAGCATCCGAAAAGGATGGTTACCACCCACGCCCCCCACCCCCCCCCCCCCCCCAAACCCGCCAAACCCCCACACCCACCCCCTGCACCCACCCAACCCCCTTTATTTTGAAAGGAAAGTGAATGGATCAGAAAAACTGAAAGAGAGAAATAAAAGAACAAGCTGCAAAAGTGAACATGCTAAGAACATGCTAAGCTGCTGCTTAGCATGACATATGAACAAATGAACCAGAACAGATACTGTATGGGACTCAGTAATTTTTGAGTTAATTGATGTAGCTAATTAGCAACCTTGAATGAATGAACACATCATCATGGTTTTGTCAGAATTTAAATTTTAACAAAGGCTAAAGAGGAAAAAAAATGGAAAACCTCATGTGAGTGAATTTTAAACTCATCAGAAGATCAAAAAGTAGGAAGAAGGGCTATAAAATAAAACAGGTGAAACATTGAATCTCTTAAAGACTATGGCCTTGCAATGGCTGCTTGCAACTATCACATATAGAAATCTAACATGCTTGGTTCATATTTTTGTTTGCTACCTTTGTATATTTGGCATAGAAGGAACAAAAGTAAATATGTTAACACCAATATCACAATCAAAACAAAATCATTGGTGGAGGAACTGAAGATGGCTGGGTCAAGAATGTGTGCTGAGTACTCCAGCAATAATGTCATGGGCTAAGATGATTAGCATTCAACAACATCAATTACTTTTATTTATTTTTAGTGTAAATCAAGCCATTTGATTCCCACTGATCTCAGTTTTGCTGCAGCTTCTTGATGCCATACTTCTGGTGTTTCATAACTGAAGGAGTTGTGAATGGAGCTGAACACTATGGAATTGCCATTGATCAATGATGAAGCAGTGGGAGATGGTAGGGCCCAGGAAACTGCTCATGCAAACTTCTAAAGTGGCTGTAATGATTTGTCTCCAACAACCATGACAACTTATCTATGTATCAGATATGATTTCAACCATTGAAGTTATTTTCAATTGGTCTCCATCGACCTCAGTTTTACTTGGACTCCTTGGTTTCATGCATAATTGAACATCTCCTTGATGCTGAGCACAGCTACTGTCACTTCTCCTCTGATTGGCAGGAGAAGTTGTATAATTTGTATCTGTAGTAAGGCTGCACATCATGCCACAGTGACAGAAGATTCCCAACTGAATTCGGCATGCAACTATGGCATTAAATTCCAGCACCTCCCAGTTTGTCACAAGGAGATCCTATTTAATTCAGGATCTTTTAATCTTTTAATTTTTCTTATTTAGTACAGTGGTTACAAAAGGAATTGTTTGTAAGTACTTCAGGTTGTTTTGAGGCAATGAAAATGCAAGTTATTTCTTTAATTGACAAATTATCACATACAAACAAGTCCATTGTATGTGACTTACAATATAGTCTCATATGCTTGAGCACATGTCAAAAGGAAGTTTATGAACTTGGAGAAGGAATTTGTTGACTAGCTATTGGTTAGATTGAGCTTTTACTCAAAAGGAAATGCCACTGATTACTCTGTTGTTTTTATTACTAATTTTTATCTATGTTGTTTCTGTCTTCTTCCATTCTGGTCTTACATTGAACCTTTCTTTAGCTGTGTGTCAACCAATAATGAAGTGCTTGTGTTATATGTTTATCTCTGCAAACAAACTTTTTCATCAATATATTCTCCCCCTTTAAGCATAAATCTATGATAAAATAGCTTGATCTGTCTACATATGTTGCAAGTGTGAACAAGTGGAATTCTAACCAGAATTATACTTCCTAAAGCAAAGTAACCCAACACACTCCTAGCCAGCCTCCCATGCTCTATCCTCTATAAATTGAAGGTCAATCAAAACACTGCTGTCACTTACCTAATTTGCACTAAGTCTTGTTCACCCATTTCCCTTGTGCTTGCTAACCTATGTTGTCTTCTGGTTAAGCAATGTCTCAGTTCAAAATAGCTCATTCTTGTTTTCAATTTCCTCCATGCCTTTGCCTTCCCAATCTTTGTAATCTCTGCCTCCAGCCCACAATGCTGCAAGAAAACTGGAGTTCTCTGAGTCTGGCCTCTTGAGCATCCCTGATTTTAATTAATCCAACTCTGGAGGCCGCAAACTCTGGAATTCCCTCCCTAAACCTCTCTGTCTCTCTTCCCCTTTTCTCTTTTAAGGCACTTCTTAGAACCTAACTCTTGACTAAGCTTTTGGCTATCCATCCTAGCATCTTCTTATGTGGTTTGCTGCCACATCTGGTTTGATAACACTCCTATGTTAAAGATTCTGAATGAATCATTGAGTTATATGTTAAATATAAACGCTGAGTTCAATAGTCGGTCAATTGTTTGCAACTGACATGAAGGGCGAAATTTAAAACCTATCCACTTACACAGAATTAAGATCAGGGTAATTTTCTGACTCAGTTGATATTAGCATCCATTTTAATCAATTGATTTGCTATTGGATTTTATTGATTTGGTTTGAGATTCACAATGTTGCCTTATAATGGCCAATTATCCCTTAAACCTAGTTTCAGTCTAAGTGGAACTGACTGTCTCTGATTTCAGGAGCTCACTCCTTATGTTCCTTTATTAATGCAAAAGCCTTTAAGCTGATCCTGCAAATCTCACTTATTCCCATTTTAACCTTGCATTTTATTTGCATTTCTCACTCTTCCCTGCGTAATACTCAGGCAAACATTCTTTTTCTGTGCTTTTGACACATGTTGAATGTGCATATTCTAAATCCAAATCCGTGGCTTTAAATTTAATGGACTCAAAATGGACTGGAGATACAGCTTTGTGACACAGGCTTCTGGAGTAGACTGAAAGCACAAAGAGATGAATATTCACTTCAACATTTCTTTCTGGTCTGGACAATGATAAAGAAATCCAGATCTATAGGTACCCACGTGTCAGCTTAACCCCCTCACAATAGGATCATAGTGTCCTAAGGGCACAGAAGGAGGCCATTCAGCCCATTGATACAAAGCCAGCTGTCAGTAGAACAAACCAGTTAGTTGCATTTAACCCAACTCTACAACCATAGCCTTGCAAGTTTATTTCCCTCAAGTGTCTATCCAATTTTCTTCTGCAATTGATGATCTTCAGTATTTGACACACTTCCAAGTTTGGTATCATAAGCAAACTTTGAAATTTTACTCTGAATTCCAGCACTCCCTACCATCTTCCAGTTTAAAACACAATCATTTTCCATGTTTGACTGTTTACTTTATCCAAGCTGATGCTGACTGTCCTATTCCATGTGCCACAATTTTGTTAACTATGTGGTAATTTGTCAAAAACTTTTGAAAAAAAATCAATATAGACAACATCTACGCTATAATTATTCTTACTTAATTTCTTAGTGTGCAGTACCATTTCTTGCTTTTAGGTGCCATTTGCAGTTGGGCTCGGCTTACCACTGCAGATACCGGCAATTTTTACTTTAGCATTGCCACTTTAATTAGTCTCACTGATCGTTGGAAAGTTGGAGAGAATGTTATGTTGTTTCAAAGCAGTTCACTGTAAATCAGCTCATTGTCCACAGTTAAGTACTGTTAAATCTCACAGCTAACTGAATTACTGAGAAATTAGAAACTTCGGGAAAGGAATGGAGATTCTTGCCACTGACTCTTTTTGTCATTGATTCCAGCATCTTGACAGCTGAGAAGCTCAGCTGTTCTGCAGACAAGCAGTCTGAGTTGGGTTGCAGAGAATATGAGTTGAATATCACAGCTGACTAAAAATTCTGGCTATGTAATGAGCCAGGAGGCTGGGAAGATCACAAGTAGGGGAGGCAGAGAGACAACTGTGACTTCTACTGTACTTACAGATCAGCTGGTTTGTCACAGTGAGAAATTATACCTGACATCGCAGAGCAACACTTTTGAGCAGTGAAGCAGAATTTGAATGACGGAATGTATTTTATTAGAAAATAAACTGCAAACCCACTAAGCCAAAATGTCATTGAATGATGGACTATCTGAACTCATGCATAAGCATATAATAAGGGCCCAAGATCAGGTTGACAAACTGAAGTTGAGATTCAAAGCTATTGAAATGCGACATTGGCTATTCTGTTCCATTCCACTGATGTTTCAGTGGATTTGGCAGTAGACAGGGCCAGAAGTGTGGTTAGAGACATGCTCTTCGATGTTCCTGCTATTCCACACTGCCATTCTCTGGAGGTAGTCTGAAGTGCCCGTAAATATGCAAGCACATTTATTTAAATTGCAATGTTTCTTGCCACTTACCCTAGATAAATGCTGGCTGTAGGGGCATCCTGCTAGGTCCTGGCATCCAGAGCTCAAAGGTTGGTAGAGCAGCCCGTTTAGTCACTTGTAGAGATTTGCCATGTGGAGACGCCAGGAACAGCTGGCAAAAAATTGGTTAAAAAAGAACAGGCCAATTTTTTAGGCAGCTCAGAGGCTGCCTTTTCACTGCTCATCTCGCAGAATCCAAACAAACCCAGGACCAAAAAATTGTCCCTGTCCAGGATGATCCCTGCTAGAAAGACCCCCAAATTGGAATGCACAAGCTTGCAAGTAGAATAGTTCAAACCAGGAAATGCTCCAAAGCATTAAAAAAAAATTCAAAGATACTAAAAACCTAAAGAGTTGGTTGCGCAGTTCCAGGAATCCCCTTCTTTTTAAATTATATGAGATATATCAAAGGAAAGAATCACCAAGTCAAGGAAGTCCATAAAAAGCAAACTGTTCAAGTAATGATTTTGGAGGGACAGGAAGAGGCATATACTACATTGACAGATATTTCTTGCATGCATGATTTGTGTTGAATCACAATTGAGAAAATTAAAGGGCTTCCCCCTTGTCTTAAGTAATTTTCTATTAGATGAGGAAAGTACTTTTATTTATGTGGATTGTTATTCTGTAGACCTTTGATTACATTTATCCTAAAGGGCATTGACAAAGGATCAATCACTCCATTATGTAGATTCAACTGTTTCTAAATCTACATTTTAATTTATATCACTTATGAATCCTCAGTTTAATGAGCAGCCCACTTAATCAGCACCTATCCACCACCTTAAACATTCACTACCTCCACCACCTACAAACAGTGCAGCAGTACATACCATCTCCAAGATGCAGAGCAGCAAGTCATCAATCCTAATTTGGCAGCACTTTCCAAAAGTGGAGCCTCTACCACCTAGAAGAACAAGGGCAGCAGATGCATGGGAACACTATTACCTGCAAGTTCCCCTCCAAGCCACACAACACCCTGACTTGGAACTATATTGTTGCTCCTTCACCGTCACTGCATAAACAACCTGGAACATCCTTCCTTACAGCGCCTACACAACATGGACTGCAGCATTCAAGAAGCTGGCTCACCAGCACATTTTCAAGGACAGTTAGGGATTGTCAATAAATGCTGGCCTTGCCAGAGATGTTTATGTGCCCATGAAAGAATTAGAAAAATCCTTCAGAATGACTACATGGACAACTATTGAAAAGAAGCTGATCAATTAGCTGCTGCATAATAGATGGGGACCTGCAGGCTTGCCACTGCAGATTAAAACTGTACAGATTAAATTACCAAAATGATTTTTCTTGACCCTTGGCAAGTTAATCTTCTAGATAATCATGTGGGTGTGCTGGATGGAAACATGGCCAAATTTAGTTGTTAGTTTCCCCCTGGTCAAATTACTTGCAAATAGTCAACCCTTAGTTTTACACAGGAAGGCTGGTTCCATGTAGGGGCACTGTCTACGCCAATCCATCATTGATTTCCAAAATAATGCCAAAAGTGTTTAAATTGTGGCTTAAAATGGTTTCAAAGTCCATTTTGGTTTTGGATAACCAAAACATAGATTGATAAAGAGAAAAGGATTGTAATTATAGAATGTCTTAACAGCTGTCAGAGGTGCCTTGAGATACCTCACATATAATAAATTACTTTGAAGTGCAGTGATTTCACAGCCATTGTGTGCAAGGCAAAATCCTCCAAACAGCAATCAAATGAATGAAAATAGAATTACCTGGAAAAACTCAGCAGGTCTGGCAGCATTGGCGGAGAAGAAAAGAGTTGATGTTTCGAGTCCTCATGATCCTTCAACAGAACTGAGTGAATATTAGGAGACGGGTGAAATATAAGCTGGTTCAAGGTGGGGGGGTGGGGGAAGAGAAGTGGTGGGGGCGGATGGTGTGGTTATAGGGACAAGCAAGCAGTGATAGGAGCAGATAATCAAAAGATGTCACAGACAAAGGAACAAAGAGGTGTTGAAGGTGGTGATATTATCTAAATGAATGTGCTAATTAAGAATGGATGGCAGGGCACTCAAGGTACAGCTCTAGTGGGGGTGGGGTGGAAAGACTAGCAGGGCATACAAGATTTAAAAATAATGGAAATAGGTGGGAAAAGAAAAATCTATATAAATTATTGGAAAAATCAAAAGGAAGGGGGAAGAAACGGAAAGGGGGTGGGGATGGAGGAGGGAGTTCAAGATCTAAAGTTGTTGAATTCAATATTCAGTCTGGAAGGCTGTAAAGTGCCTAGTCAGAAGATGAGGTGCTGTTCCTCCAGTTTGCGTCTCTCGGACTGCTGTTCCCGTCACATTGCGAGATCCACACTCAGTGCCATGTGCCGCCATATGAACACACTCGACCTCTCCCTCCAGCAGCACCGTCGTACCCTTTTTCAAAGCTGCGCGTCCCCCCAGTTTCATTTTATTCTTCGGCTCATCCGACACCTCAACAAGAAACTTTTTCTCTTTCTCTCAAGTGCTAAGGAACGCAAGCTCCAACAACTCATCGACACCAACACCCATCTCGGACCCTCCACCCCTGCCTGTCCCTCCGTCCCCACCCCATCTTCCAATCCCAGCCCCGGCAGTGTATTCACTATACCCCCTGACCTTCCCCTCTCCGACACTGAATGTGCAGTGCTCAGCAAAGGACTTAGTTTCATACCCTTACGCCCTGATCTCAATGAATTTCGGGCTCGGCACGATGCTGAACTCTTCTTCTGCCATCTTTGTCTCCGTGCTCACTTCTTTGGGCAGGAGTCCTCTCTCCATTCAATGGATCCTTTTACCCACCTCCAATATTCTCCCTCCACCTGGACCCTTCCCTCGGGATTCTTACCTTCTCTTGATCTTTACATTGAGAACTGTCGGCGTGACATTAGTCGTCTCAATTTCTCTGCTCCTCTCACCCATTCCAATGTGTCTCTCTCTGAACTTAGTGCATTCCGTTCTCTCATGTCCAACCCCAACATTGTCATCACACCCGCTGACAAGGGTGGTGCTGTTGTTGTCTGGCGCACTGACCTCTATCTCGCGGAGACTGAGCGTCAACTCGCAGACACTTCCTCCTACCTCTCCCTGGACCATGACCCCACCACTGAACATCAAGCCATTGTTTCCAGGACTGTCACTGACCTCATCTCCTCTGGAGGTCTTCCTCCCACAGCTTCCAACCTGATAGTCGCCCAACCTCGGACGGCCCGCTTCTACCTCCTACCCAAAATCCACAAACAGAACTGTCCCAGTAGACCGATCGTGTCAGCCTGTTCCTGATCCACGGAACTCATTTCTCGTTATCTTGACTTCCTTCTCTCTCCCCTTGTCCAATCCCTTCCCACCTACATCCTTGATTCCTCTTACCCCTTACGTCACATCAACAATTTCCAGTTCACTGGCCCCCAACTGCTTCACCATGGACGTCCAACCTCTCTACACCTCCATCCCCCACCAGTATGGTCTGAGTGCCCTTAGTTTCTTCCTCGAACAGAGGCCCAAACAATCCCCATCCACCACTACTCTCCTTCGTCTGGCTGAAATTGTTCTCACACTGAACAATTTCTCCTTTAACTCCTCTCACTTCCTCCAAATAAAAGGTGTGGCTATGGGTACCCGCATGGGCCCCAGCTATGCCTGTCTCTTTATGGGGTATGTGGAACATTCCTTGTTCCAGTCCTACTCTCCCACAACTCTTTCTCCGGTACATTGATGCTTGCTTTGGTGCTACTTCATGCTCTCATCAGGACTTGGAAAAATTTATTAATTTTGCTTCCAATCTCCACCCCTCCATCATTTTCACGTGGTCCATCTCTGACACTTCCCTTCCCTTCCTTGACCTCTCTGCCTTAATTTCTGGCGATAGACTGTCCACCAATATCCATTACAAGCCTTCTGACTCCCACAGCTACCTCAACTACAGCTCCTCACACCCCACTTCCTGTAAGGACTCCATCCCATTCTCTCAGTACCTTCGCCTCCGTCGCATCTGTTCTGATGATGCTACCTTCAAAAACAGTTCCTCTGACATTTCCTCCTTCTTCCTTAACCAATGTTTTCCACCCACGGTCGTTGACAGAGCCCTCAACCGTGTCCGGCCCATCTCCCGCGCATCCACTCTCCCTCCCAGAAACATGATAGGGTCCCCCTTGTCCTCACTTATCACCCCACCAGCCTCTGCATTCAATGGATCATCCTCTGCCATTTCCGCCAACTCCAGCATGATGCCACCACCAAACACATCTTCCCCTCACCACCCCTGGCGGCATTCCGTAGGGATCGTTCCCTCCGGGACACCCTGGTCCACCCCTCCATCACTCCCTACTCCTCAACCCCCACCTATGGCACCTCCCTATGCCCACGCAAAAGATGCAACGCCTGCCCCTTCACTTCCTCTCTCCTCACCGTCCAAGGGCCCAAACACTCCTTTCAAGTGAAGCAGCATTTCACTTGCATTTCCCCCAACTTAGTCTACTGCATTCGTTGCTCCCAATGCAGTCTCCTCTACATTGGAGAGACCAAACGTAAACTGGGCGACCGCTTTGCAGAACACCTGCGGTCTGTCCGCAAGAAAGACCCAAACCTCCCTGTCACTTGCCATTTTAACACTCCACCCTGCTCTCTTGCCCACATGTCTGTCCTTGGCTTGCTGCATTGTTCCAGTGAAGCCCAACGCAAACTGGAGTAACAGCACCTCATCTTCCAACTAGGCAATTTACAGCCTTCCAGACTGAATACTGAATTCAACAACTTTAGATCTTGAACTCCCTCTTCCACCCCTACCCCTTTCCGTTTCTTCCCCCTTCCTTTTGTTTTTTCCAATAATTTATATAGATTTTTCTTTTCCCACCTATTTCCATTATTTTTAAATCTTGTATGCCCTGCTAGTCTTTCCACCCCACCCCAACTAAAGCTGTACCTTGAGTGCCCTGCCATCCATTCTTAATTAGCACATTCGTTTAGATAATATCACTACCTTCAACACCTCTTTGTTCCTTTGTCTGTGACATCTTTTGATTATCTGCTCCTATCACTGCTTGCTTGTCCCTATAACCACACCCCGCCCCACTTCTCTACTTCCACCCCCCACCTTGAACCAGCTTATATTTCACCCCTCTCTTAATATTCACTCAGTTCTGTTGAAGGGTCATCAGGACTCGAAATGTCAACTCTTTTCTTCTCCACCGATGCTGCCAGACCTGCTAAGTTTTTCGAGGTAATTCTGTTTTTGTTTTGGATTTCCAGCATCCGCAGTTTTTTGTTTTTATCAAATGAATGATATTGCTTGTTTTTCCCTTGAGTTCCTGATGTTTGAATCTGATCTGGATTTAGCACCCATGCTCTTACAGTCTCAATCTCCAATAGCTTGTTGATGCCAATGTCTGCTTTAGCTGTGATTCAGTGAAAAATGCTGACACAGAGGCCCTTGCTATTCTTTAAATAGTGTCATGAAAGTTTTAAGGTTCATCTGAGCCTTTACTGCAAGCAGATAAAGCGAGTGCTTTAATGTTTTATCAGGAGGTCAAAACCTTTCAAACTGCAATAGTCCAAATGTACAATAATGGAGTATCAACCGAGATGATGTACTCAACTCTAGGAAGGATTCACTGAATCATAATGAGCCAAGCAGACATTGGCTCATACAAAGGTGAAGGATGAAAAAATCCTTGGAAACTCAGTTATTAGTGTCAGGTTTACCACTTGTCCAGTTTCAAATGGACTGTTTAGGATTTTAAGCACATGTCCAAGGTCTTCTTCAATGTAAAACTTCCACATTGTGGCTCCTGCCTGGGAGTTGATGTGCAGTAGATTGGCTGGTCCACCAGTGTAGGTTCCCTGTCGATTGTTATGTATAGAATTCAAACCACTGCAAAAGTGTAGGAAAGCTTTGGACTGGTGGCTGGCAAAAGTCTAGCTATACCTTGGGTTAGCTACTTGGTATCAAAAGCTCTTTCTTGGATCTGCCTTTTTCTTTGCCAAGTCAAGCCAGGTCCTTAGTGTTACTGACATTATGCATTCCATAAGTTATCAATGCCAAGTTTATTGGGTTACTGTTTTGTGGGGATGGTGCTCTTTGGTGCCAAAGATGGCAGTATGAAAAAACACAACAGCTTTGTGTTTAGATATGCATGGGTGAGAACACTTTCATTCCAGGAGTTTGCCAGTTCTAAACCACATCCCTTGTCACTTGAAGATGTAGACTTGAAACTAAGTTCATCAAATCCCTACCACATGTAAGTACTGCTGTGTGGGCAGCAGTTCACACACAAGAGATAATTTATTCAAAGTGGCTGGGCAAGTGCTTTGCCTTGCTTTTCCTTCCAGTTTGTTTCTGATTATTGATTTCTACACTATATTTACCTTTAGTATATGTTTTTCATTACCATTTTTGGTTAACTCTTTATGTTCCTGCTTTGTTTCTCTCTAAAGAATCTTCAATTTCTTTTATCAGAGAAATCATTAAATGCTGATTGTAATTGTTTTTCTTTGGAGTACTCGGGACCTATAAATGCCATCATCCCTATGCAAATCATTATAAACTTGGCCCACTAATGGGACATCCATTTCAGTGGGTTGTCAATCTAATCTAGTGGCATTTCTCAACCTTGCTGCCAATTGCTTTACTTGCCGCCTTCTCCTCTTCAGTTTGTATTCTGTCTTTATACCCCTTGTTCCCACCTACTTAAATTTGCAAATTTAACATTGCTTTGCAAAGATGTGCTCTGCATTGCAGCCTGTTAACCACTGGCTTTCTACAGATTTTCCAACCTTTTCAGTTCTCCTTTTTACTTCAGCTGCCACCACCTTTATTCTTATTTGTTACTCCCACTTTCCATGATCTTCGTTTTAATACTTTCTGTATTTCTGAATCTAAACTCTAAACTGAATCTGAATCTCACAATTGGAACACCGACTAAACTTGTCTTTATTATGTTTGTTTTTTGAAAAGTTGATATTCTTAAGCCCATCTTTAGAAATGTCATGTCACACAAACTCAAGATTAATTTAATATTATACTGACATCCTGAAATGTTAACAATAACTTATTGTTAATGTTACAGTATTAATGAAGCTGAATGAAAATCGGTTCAATCTTTTTACTTCCCTCCCCTTTTCTTCCTTCAACTGCTCAATTTTTTTTATATTCCACCATTTTTATTCAATTGTCTAAAACTTATAAATATAACTGGATTTTGTTATCTACACCATTCCATTATCGATTTCCAACATAATTCCAAAATTGTTTAAGTTGTGGCTTAAATTGGTTTCAAAGTCCAAACGATATATTGAGAAAGAGAAAAGGATTGTACTTAGTGCAGTGACTTCACAGACATTGTATGCACGGCAGAATCCTCCAAACAACAAAAAGATGACTGCTATTGTTTGTTTTTCCCTTGAGCTCCTGATGTGCTTCAGGATGTTTGAATGTGATCTGGAAATAGCACCCATGCTCTTACAGTCTCAATCTCCATTAGCTTGTTGATGCCAATGTCTACGTTAGCTGTGATTCAGTGAAAAATGCTGACACAGAGGCCCTTGCTATTCTTGAAATAGTGTCATGGAAGTTTTAAGGTTCATCTGAACCTTTAGGGCAAGCAGACAAAGAGAGTGATTAATGATTCATCAGAAGGGCAAAACTTTCTCACAGTGCAATAGTCCAAATGTACAATAATGGAGTATTAACCAAGCGGATGTTCTCAAGTCCTGGAAGGATTCACTGAATCATAATGAGCCAAGCAGGCATTGATTGGCTCATACAAAGGTGAAGGATGACAAAATGCTTGGAAACTCAGTTATTAGTGTCAGGTTTACCACTTGTCCAGTTTCAAATGGACTATTCAGAACTGTGAACACATGTCCAAGGTCTTCTTCAATGTGGAACTTCCATCATCTGAAAAAGGAACCTCAAAGTCAAATCCATGGTTCTACAGTGTTTTAACTTCTCTGGTTTGAACTTTGCAGTGGCTCCCTTAATGTAGTTTCACCAGTCAATGGCACTGGCAGTTCTTATTATGACTGGGAGATCACACCATATATTAATTAGCGGTGCGCTGTGGTCATTGAAAGATTGGGGGAAAAGCATGGCTAAGAACATGGATATGTAGCATATGGACCCTCAAAAAAGGTTGGTGGAAATAAGAGGGTATTAAATTCAATTTTCATGTATATTGTTTGGATCGTTACTTTGGATTTATAGGGATTTCACTAACCACAACAGTTGTATTGTATTCATGTTGTTTTATCACTGTTCTTCAAAGTAAATCTATGGAGCAACTGCAAATACATCAGTTTATTTAATTGCGATCATCATGGAAATTACATCAAATTACTACAATCTATTCAGATGTATTCACTACCCTCCCGCCCCACCGCCCCCCACCAGATACCTGAAGTGAAATGGAGTCATAACCAAGCTGTTGTTTGGTACCATGGGGATTTTTAAATTTGTTTTTGCTGCAGTGCTTTCTGCTATTTAAATACAGCTCATTATGGAGAAGTGTTTGCTCTCATTCAAAACAGACTGAGGAATAACTGCCTGTTTTTTTGAAAATCTTTATTCCATGTAGTCCCTGGCCATACACAGTGTTTCAGCGTGGTTTTGATCTGGTGATGGGAGAACAGCCGTCAGATAGAATTTTCAGGTAAGCCCGCTTTTCACGTATTGAAGTCTTCACATGTTCCTTGGGCTCCGAAAGTTCCCGGAATGTGCAGACATCTGTTATGTAACAATGAAACAAAAGGTGCTCTCCGATCCCCCTTTTTGAAAATGAGACTCTGCACAGATTGAATTGTCACTCCAATCTGCCTGTCACTGAGTTTTTTTCACACCCATGTTAAATATGATTGCCGAATAGGAACAATTTCAAATTACCTTGTGCAAGCTCGTATTCTACGTAGGCCAAAAATCTCACTAGAACTGCTAAGTGCACACCTACTGGGCTGGATTTCACAGTCAGCAGTGATGTAATAGTGCCGCCACTGACCTTGACCCAAAGATCAGTGACTTCTGTGCTGTATATTTCCCGTTTACTAACTAGCTTAAACCTGGCTTCAAGTCAAGAGAATCTCCAAGCATCCAGCAGCAGTGATGTCATCAAGTAGAATAACAGCCAATCACACTGAAGTATTCTCAGCCAGCAAAGCAGGAAGTAAAAGCCACTGAACTTCTCCATGTTACGGATAGCAAAATAGATGATTAGGACATTCATATTGGATTATGACAGAAACTTAAATATAATAAAATTCCTAATAAAATGTGAAATTTCATAACATGGAGAAATTTGACATTCGCCAAATTTAATGTTAAATTTTCAGGGCCAGCAGCTCTGAGAGGTAGGGAGGACAGCAGGGCTGGTAGTTGCCTCTTAATTGATTGCCACCAGTGAAATCCTGCCATCCGCCCACCCTGGCTTCACACCTGCTTTTGGACACAATGGTGGGACCGCCTCATTTGGGAAAATCCAACCCATAGTGTAAGAGTAGAAGTTCTCAGCAGTCTAGTAATTTGTAATTGATTGCATTCTAGCGAGACCTCAACAGTGCGCCCTATGGAGAAGCAGAGAATCACTGGTGGCAACTTTGGGATTTATACTTTTAATTGCTCATCAGAATCACAGAATCACAGGATTCTTAGAGCTCAGAAGGAGGCCATGTCTGCACTGACTGTCTGAGCAATTCACCTGGTGCCATTCCCCCGCCTTTTCTCCATAATATTCTTCCTTGTCAGGTAATTATCTGATTCCCTCTTGAATGCTTCAACTGAGCCTGCCTCTGCCACACAGCATATTCCAGATTTTAACCACTCTACTTGAAAAGCTTTTCCTCATGTTGCCATTGTTTCTTTTTCCAATTATCTTAAATCTGTGCCCTCTCATTCTCAATCCTTCCACCAGTGGGAACAGTTTCTCCCTTACTCTATCCAGACTCTACATGATATCAAATACCTCTATCAATCTCCTCTCAACCTTCTGTTCTCCAAAGAAAACTGTTTCAACTTCTCTCATCTATGTAACTGAAGTAGCTGTAACTATATCCTTAGTGGACTCCAGAAGACGTGGTCAGTATCAGAGTAGTAATGGATTCAAAAGCTGACAGATTCACTGTTATTACTACCATCATTGGCCATGCCTATGTGTTAATAACAGATAGGCCTTGAATGAACTTTTATCAGTCATAAACAAGGGCAGTTAGAAAGAGATTTGTCCATTTGTTTTGTGTGTAATGGAGAAAAAGTGAGTTGAACAGTGTGTGAGCAAATAGCATTGTTTCACACTCTCTGTTTCACAGAATAACCAATGAGCCTTGTTGTGTAACAAAGGCACAGTCTCTGTTGGAATAACAATGGATCGATCTATGGCAGTTGGAGTGAAACTAGATCCCTCTATCTGATGAAATGCTAGTGTATCCCTGCAGCTAAATTGCAATAAACTGTGCCAGTAGCAAATTCTCTTGATATCTCTGCCATCAGTTTCAAAAATCTTCTTCTAAACTTACTTTGCTATTGCTTGTCTGTGTTAGTTTCTCTGTCTTTTCTGCTTGTAAATTTGACTCACCTTTCTCCCATTCAAACAAAGGTGATCTGTTTTCACTTGTAACTGTTGTCTTATTGTACTTGCAGCACTTTCACTTGGTTAACTCTCAATGGTCTAATCTATGATCACCAGTCTTGTTTATAACATGGCGATTGCATTGAGTTCCTTTTAACGGAAAAGCTCTGCTGCTGACTGCTTAGGTGCATCAGTTGCTTTTACCTGGAATATCTTTAAAACCTGTGGCAATGTTTACAACATGCACTCCTGCACAAGTTAGTACCATTCTACCCCCCACAAAAATCACAGACATGACTATTTAATTTCCTTTCAAATTATAGATACAGTGACTCAAACCCAGCTACCTGAAAGCCAGTGATGTCTGAAAACTGGACTTATTTTTTTAAGCAGCCATGTAAGGATACCCCCAGGGAGACAAGTGAATAATTAGAAGTTTATTAATTTAAACATTCAGCCCCCCCCCCCCCCCAAGGTAAATTCCAAGTGTGCCCTCTGGCCAGTGAATGAAGAACAAAGTGCACGCTCCCATGCTGTATCATGTGTCTGTTGTTTGCCGCACTCTGAGTGTTCAGAATAACCCTTGACTCCGCCCAACCCAGCTCGGTCTGACCCAACCCGAACCGTAGTCCCAACATGGTGCCAATCTTACCATTAGTGCTGCACTGCAGGTATCTCCGGTGAATGAAAGTACCGAATGGCATTTTCCTCTGTGACTGATAGGTAAGCAGTACCTACAGCCACCCATATCTGTAAAGAATATGACAATGTTTACAACACTTCTACATGAGTCATTATCATTCTACCTCCCACCAAAGCCATTGACATGACTATCTAATTTCCTTTCAAATTATAGGTACAATACCTCAAATCTGGCTATCCTAAAACTCAGGAAACTATGGACAGGATTTACTGTTCCAGGCCCAAATCCCCAGGGGTGGGAAGCAAGAGTGCTGTCTGCCGCAGAGCCCACTTGGAAATCGTGCGATGCTGGTCTCATTAATTATGCAGCCGGGGTTTTCCCAACATTTCTCACGGTGAGGCCGACAGGGAGTCACGCACTCTGCCGTCAAATCCAGACGCCTAATTTAAAAAGTGACCAGAGAGATACAGCCTCATTGTGCTCTTAATTATGAACCACGACATGAAACGTCGAACCCAAGGAGTGCTGGCACCCAGGTTCAGTGATGCTTTGCTGGAAGTGCTGCTAAATGCAGTGGCGGACAGGAAGGACGTCCTCTATCTGAGGGTGGAGGAGGAGGCCTGCCTGATTCACCAACCCTATGTGAGATGCGGTGGCCAGGGTGGTGAATGCCAACTGCATTCGCCAGAGGACAGACCTGCAGTGCAGGAAAAGAATGAATGGCCTCATCCATGCCGCCAGGGTAAATGAACCCTCTACTCCACATACTCCCCTGACTGAATGGGCACTGGGACTTGTGCCTCAGTGCCAAGGTCACCATCTGTGCTGCCCATGCATTAACAATGTGTCTCAATCTGGTGCGATGATGCCTCATAGCCCTACTGCAGTCTATGTAGTCTACAGGCAGTGAGTCGACTGTGGGTCTTTGACAGTGCCACACAGAGAGTTCATATTGTGTGTAGGGGTGGGGAAGGGGGAGGTGGCATGAATGGCAGCAGCATTCACTACTGATGCCATGCCACTGTTGGCCTTATCCTTCTATGTGCATGAGCCCACCCCTCTGAAGGGTGCTGCTAAAGACTAGTCCTTGTGGACTAGCTGCAGTGCATCTTTCACATGGCACAGAGCAGCTAGTGAGTTGTTGGTGAAGACTGGCATCATGCAAACACACCTGATAGCTCTCAAACCATCTTCTCTCCTTGCGCAGGACAAGTTAAGAGAGGGGATGGGAGGGAGCATGGTTGACCTCTGACCTCACACCATTCAAAGAATGGGCTGTAAGGCTGGTGGGGTTGGAAGATCGGGACTGTTAATGTGCAGACATTGAGGTCAGCATCTGGCCTCCATCCAGTAAGGAACCAAGCTTACTGTCTTGACATAGAAACCTAAGGGTCCTGCTCAGTGCCATGTTGGAGGCAGCCCATGCAGTCACTCACTGTCTCCTCTTTTGATTAGAGCTGCCAGCAAGAAGAAGGTGAGACCTGACCCTGAAACCGAGTCCAGCACCAGCTCCAACCCACAGAGTAGAGAGGATGGTGAGGACAATGAAGATACCTGCAGAACCATCACCTTAGTCAGCTGCACCCTCCACCAGCCCAGAGACACACACCAAAGTGGGTACTAGATCTAGTTCAGACAGGGTCTCACACTCGGGGGGTCACTTCACTGACCGCAGCAGGAGGAGGCAGGGACAGCCAAGGTCACGAGCACTTGGAGAACCGCTGGGAAAGAGGCTTCTGCTAAATCTGGATTAAATGACAAGACTCTGGGAGCATGGGAACATCAGGTAGAGGTGTTGGAGGCCTTGAACAGGATGGCACGCGAGGTGGAGGAGTCCGTCCGCCTGCCGGCTGATGAAGTGGTAACGACAAGTGTGCACATCGAGATCTCCGTGGGAAGGATGGCGGAAGTCATGGAGAGCCTCGTCCAGCAGTATGCCCAATTTCTCCTGAAGATGCACAGAGACCTGCACTCTATCACTGCAACCATTACCAAACTTTTGCAGTGGCTACATGAGAAGGGGATGGGGCACCTTGACCTCCCTTCAGGTGCCCATTTCCCTCAAGGAGCCAGGGAGGGGCCCTTGGGCACCCAAAGGGTGGAGAAGCGTCAGGCAGATGCCTGTGGGACCTCCATTCAGGACTCTTTGAGGGTGCCTGGCCATTCTGATTCCCCTTTGTCTGTGATCCCATCAGCTCCAGCCTCTGGGATCGCAGACGGTGGACCTGCCCCAGAGCAGTA
Source organism: Carcharodon carcharias (assembly GCF_017639515.1). Lineage (NCBI taxonomy): Eukaryota > Metazoa > Chordata > Chondrichthyes > Lamniformes > Lamnidae > Carcharodon > Carcharodon carcharias. The sequence continues at coordinate 20,410,247 of NC_054482.1, forward strand.
GGCCCAAACTAAACCCAGGGCCTTCCAGGCCTCAAGGCTCCAGAGGACACCTGCCAAAGTCATCAAAGACAATAGACCATAGTGGTGAGCAGGCTACCTCCACCCCTGCTGTGGATGGCAGGGCAGCACATAGATGCATTGGCAGGAGACATAAAATAAAGAAGTACTGATCTCACTGTGATGGCATGGGTGCACTATCATTGCTGATTGTTGATGCATACTTGTTAACCTGTACAATATCACCTTAAGGAAGTCTGCTGTCTTTTCATTGTGTCTGTTCGCTTTAATGCTTGTGAGCACCCCATATATTCAAGGGGACAAACCTGCCCTGCTTTATGTCCCCCCCGGAATTGTGTGTATGCAGGGAGGCATTGAGCTTTGCCATGGCCTTATGAGCCATGTGTGTGAAGCCTCCCACACATGCTGCTCCTTTGCACTTCACAGCCTTTTTGATCCAATTGCCTTTGCCTCGTCAAAATGACATGTTGGGGTTCCCCTTCAGTTGTCCAGCTGAGCTGACCTGCAAATCCGCACACCCAATGACCCCACTCCCATCCAGCATTTCCATATCTGGACTTTGAGCCGCTGGGTAGGTCTGGAGCAGCCGTGCTGCGCGTGTCCTTTGAGGCTCACTGAAATACCTCTTACCCTCCCCCCAATTACCCACACCCACACCCCCTTCACCATTGATCCCCCCGGTGTCACTTTCAACCTCCTGCCGTTCACCTTGAACCCCCTCCCATCACCCTTCAGCCGGTTACAGTGAATGTCCACATTCCCTTGCTCCCCAACAAGTACTCCAGTCACTGTTCCAATGTCCCCCCCACCTTGCCCTTCCCATCCCAAAGAACGGTGTTTCATTTTGTCTCCCACCCAGCAATCATATCTCTTCATCGCAGGACCCTCACCCCCATCATACCACATACCATTGCCCCCTTTAACTAACTATTCCATCCGATCACTAATTCCCCTACTTTGCCCACCAGGATTCTTCACTTGGTACCGAAGAGCCCTCCCTCTGAACTCTCCGCTCATTTACGCTCCCACTCTTCACCCACTGCCTTTCCTTCATTTGCGTTCCATTTTTTCCCACTGCATCTATCCAAGACCCCTGCAAGACTTCCAACTTCCCCCCACTTTTGGCATCCAAACCCTCTTTGTGCCTCTCCCCCCGTCTTCTTCCTGGCCACCCCCTGCCCGCAATAAAAGTCCTCATCACTAACTGCTGCGGCCATACACCTGCTGCCGATTGCTCCACTTGCTCAAGGCTCCATTGGCTGTGCACGGCTTCCCCTGCAGCTCCTGGCTGCAACATTGAGAGGCTCCACCTGCAACTCTTGGCTCCAACGTCAACTCCAGGCTGCTCCAGTTATCCATCCAGGTAAGTCCTGACTTGTGCTCGCCACATTGGTCCAAACGTGTTCTAGGCCTTCATGAAGTCCTATTGGCATTACAGTCCATTGGACAGGAGGGGTGCTGTGGGAGGAAATTCCCGTCGACTGTTCATTTGAATTTCGACCATCAGATGTAAAACAGCTTCCTGACAGCCTCTAGAGGGAATAGCGACTCGCCATTATCCCGCCATGACGCTCAGGACCACAAGTTCCCATTGTCAATTCATGCCACCAGGAAAATTATTTTTCAGCTCCTGACATATTGTCCGCTCCCCCGCCCACAACAAACCCTGCCGTTGGCAGTACTGGGAAATCATGGCTTATATCTTACATGACCTTCAAAATGAGGGAAATAGCCAGACTCTGGGACCAAATAAGATGTTTACGGGAAGGATAAGCACCTAGGAGCAGACATGTTGCAATGTGCATGAGGCTGAAGCCAATCATCACCTTGCCTCTGAAAACTAGCAAGATCAGATATCTGGCTCAGGGTCAGGCCTGAGGTTGCCGGTTTTGCAACCCTCTACATGTACTTTAGCTGTACTATGTTGAGTTCAATTTTATTTTTTCTCTATTAACTTGGTTTGCCTAAGGTACTGTTCTCTCTTCCACCTGCTGGAATTCATAATGGCATAATTGGGAAATGTCAGTGAAGGCCTCTATGGAAACTGCACAAACAGATGGTAATTTCCTTCTAACCTGCACCAAATGGCCTGTCAATCAAAGCAGTCCAACGGACTGCGTTTTCATTAACTCCCAAAGCTTTTGCCTGTTTTCCTTTCAACCTGCATTTTTGTGGAGTTATGGAGCATCAACAATGGTGGGTGGGACCTGGATCTGGATGTTCCACCCCCATTTCCAATAGATCCCATTTTTACTGATTGGGTAAAGGGGATGGGGTGTGGTTCACACAGGTGGGAAATTCAAACTTAGCAGGGCCATTTGAACCTCAGTACTGAATTCAAATAAAACACATTTTCACTGTAGTAAGGGTATTAACCTGCTGTGTGGGAGTTACAAATTTTTAGATTAGTCATAAATGCTCTTGAAGAATGAATAAGGTCTGTGGAACTGCTAAGCTGTGAAGTTATTTAAATCATCAGCCCCTTAAAAATATCAAAAAACAATCTGCCTGTGTCATTGAGAGGTAAAAACAAAATTCAAGTTGTGAAGTTATTTTAATACCCAACTCTTTAAACATTTAAAAGAATACGCCTGTGTCAGTGAGAGGTTAAAACAAAATTCAAGTTGTGAAGTTATTTTAATACCCAACTCTTTAAACATTTAAAAGAATAGGCTGCCTGTGTCAGTGAGAGGTTAAAAAACACAAGCTGTGAAGTTATTTAAATAACCAGCTCTTTAATTTGTTTTTTTTAAATAGGTTGCCTCTGTCAGTGAGAGTTGAAAAAAATATGGGCAGGATTTTATGCGGTGGGGCCCGCTTGCCGACGCGTAAAATGACACTCGGTGATATTGGGCAGAACTCCCGATGTCATTACCCCCAATTTAAATTTTCAGGAAGACAGGAGCGCAGCGAAATCAGCTGCATGTCTGCCGACCTGTCAATGGCCAATTGAAGCCACTGACAGGGTCAATTAAGCAATTAAAGCACCTGCCCGTCCAACCAACTAGAAAAAACATGAACCCTCATCCACGGGCGGGATGAGGTTTCACGTAGGCTTTAAAAAATGTTAATAAAGGTTTTGTAAAAATTATGGATATGTCCAACTCATGTGACATTGTCACATGAGAGGACATGTTGAGGAAAATTTTATTTTTATCTTTTTTACATTTACAGCTGATCTCCCAGATGAATGCGCGCTTTCATGCGCATGCACGACAAAGTGCACTCTTGATCTTGGGATATTCCCCCACCTCGCCCCCCACCCGCCTGCAGCCCTTAATTGGCCTGTGCACATAAAACAGCGTTATGCCTCCGATCATGGGCACCAATCGGAAGCAGGCTACTATGCGACAGCTCTTCAACTTCCCCCCTGAACAGGGGAACATTCAGCCCTATGTTCTAGCAGTTACACTAGCTATTTGTTGACATTACCCAAAGGGCCATCATTATGTCATTATTAAAGCTGGCTGCTTTACACAGCCTATTTTCACTCAGTAGGAAATCTTAACTTCATCATTTGATTGACAGCTCAAGGAGGTTATTAAAGAATTAGTTGTATTTGATGCAGGGTTATGAATACAAGTCTATTTGTTTTTTCAGGGATTATGTAGTTGAGGGGATTCAAATGTATTTACATGAATGTAAGTGTTTTTTATACTACAGTAAAAGCTGGAATAGCTATTTAGAACATTACTTTATTTCATCTTAATATGGCCCTGAGGTCTGCTCTTGTTGGATACTTTGTGTTACATGCTTTGCATTGAAATGTAGAATTCTCAATTGGATATTGCAGATAATTAGCACATTTAATGAATGGAAGTTGTTTTTCAAGTGACAGGTTCCTCAAGTAGAGCATGCAACAATGTGTGGACTCCACCAACAGCCCTCTGTGCCTTGGGGAGGCCAGCAATCCAGTGAAATTAAGGTTTTTGTTTTCCTTGCTGTGCAGTGGACGCGTTGATTTTAATGAAGTTGGATGCCCTGCAGAAGGTAGAATCTGTCATCTGATGATAGTCCCTGTGAAATATGCTTCAACAGTCTAAATCCATGAATGCCTGGTGTATGTAAGGGCAAAAGGTGGTAGATTGGCATGAGTTGGCATTAAGTTGGTATGGAGGCAATAAAGGCCATGGGGGTGAGTAGGAGGCATGTGTTGGCTTGAGTTGGCATAGATGGGACATGGGGAGTGAATGGGGTGGGTGTGTGAATGGATGTGAGGGTGAGGGCTAGAGGCCCTAATATTTTAAAAAACATTAGGGGCAAAGTCCCAGGGAACCTTTTAAACAGCCCACCTCGGCACTCGGCAACCCTTCTGGCAACCTCCGATCTGCATCTGGGGGTACTCGGACCGACTCCATTCCTCATAGAGCGACTATGTTGCCATTCAGGTGAGTTTCTCCCGAAGCAGGCACAGCGAGCTGGGAGATTTCCCAACTCGCGCTGCACAACTGGGGAGTGAAAACCCAGAACTTCATGTTTAAGGAGAGGGGGATTTAAAGAACTTAGGATCATGGCGCCTAGACAGACCCTATCAACCCTTTAACAGTATTTACACCTATTCCATTAATCCCCTGACACCTACACTGTGATTTAAGGCCCTTTGGACCGCCAAAATAGAGCCTGTTTGAACTCAGCACTAAGTTCAAATGACCTTGGGTTCCCTCCTGTGTGAATCACATCCTGTCCCCTCCCCGCTGCTGGCAAAAATTGGATCGGTCAGAAATGTGGGCAGGAGTTACGCATCTGGTTCCAGCCTGTCATTTTTAAACATCTGTGTAGTCTTCCCGGCTCCGTGAAAATCTGGTCGTAAAAGTCCATTCAGCATGGAACAAGGGATTTAAAATTAACCTTAACATTCTCAAGGCAAAGCACTTCAATAATGTTTATGGGTGTAAATTTGGTGGAACTATGGCCTGCATTTTCAGCTCGGTGGGAGGGTGAAACGTGGCCAATTAACGGCCAGCCAGCGTGAAATGTGCACTGAAAAGCTCAGCACCGCTGGGGTGGGGGCAGGAGGAGGGCGGGTGGTGACTTTTCCACAGGCGTGGGCGAGCGCTGAGAGAGAGTGGACATGTTGCTTTTAATGAAGCTGGACGGCCTGCAGAAGGTAGCATCTGTCACCTGACCCTCTGAAATAAGCTTCATCAGTCTGAATCCACTTCCTGGACAGTCAGGACCATATTTTGAAACTGCCTCTAGTTGAATGCCAATTTGGCAATCGGTTCAGCAGACAGAAGGATGGCTGTCGAGAGAAACTCAAAATAGCAGTCTGAAGGTTTCTTCTGAGGTTTTCTTCTACATTTAGAATAAGGTACATTGGTGTGGTAGAGCAGCAGAGAGGTTTCTTCTGTTAATTTAATGCACCTTACCTGGGAGCATTTGCTGGTGTGGTCTTCAGTGCTTATAGCTGGCATGTTTGTGTTAGTGCAATTTTAGTAATTGCTACAAAGTGTTGCATTAAGATGGAGTCAGCAGCCAGTTCAGCTTCTAAATCTTATCAACATCCAAAGAGGAGATGAAGAAATTATGAAGTCTGAATGACAGCCAGTAAAGAAATGTAAGCCTGTCACTCAACTACAGATTCACCGCATGCCCTATACAAAGAGTGGCACTGCAGTACTGAGGGACTGAGTTTAACTCTTTTGGGAGTCAACCAATTAAACTAAATTATCAAAATGAGGGACAAGATAAACACAGCCCCTAAATTAGGAAGACTGGAAAACCAAAGACAAATTTTAAAGGAAACTTACAAACATTAAACCTAACTGTGATTGAGGGGGTCAATAAAACACCCCAGTCCCCGCAGTGCCCACCGGGCATGGAAGGCCTCAACAGTGCCGGCAGACACCGCGTGCTCCCTCTCCAGGGACACCCGGCCGTGAACATAGCAGTGGAAGAGGGGCAGATAGTCGGGTGGGATCAGGTTCACGAGGAGGTCCTCCTCCTTCCTGCCACCACACCACCGCGCCCCCCCCGACTCCGCCCCGCACCAGGTGCCCATAAATCAGGAGAATGGGACTGAAGTGCAAACAAAACTTCAATAAAAGGTTCTTTAAATAACTGAAAAGGGAGCGCAGCCTACAACACCCTACATACACGGGCTCCACAAGGCCGCAAAAGGCTCAGGTATCTTGGGAGCCCGTGAACCGACACATCCTGCGGTTATAAGGGGCTGCTGCATGCAACACCCTCCATCCCAGGTCCCCAGTGGAAAGCAGGAGGACACCTCCATAGAGGGCCCCCCAACGGGGACCTCCACCGTTGGACGGCAGCAAGGCGCGCCAGGGCGGGCGAGGTCAAGGAAGTGAAGGGTGTGCAGCGGCATGTACAGGACACGGAGGGCATTTCCATGAGGTGACTCAGGTTGCGGGGCACCGGCTCCCGAGGGAGGATTCGGGGCTTGGGACCAATGTGGAATTCTGTCCAAACAGGAGTATGCTCAGTCGGAAGACTACCTCGAGACCCATTACGGCATCGGGGCCAGGCACAACCATCCTGAGGTCATGCATGGCATTGGCCATAAGCCGGACATCCATGGGCATGCCACACGCCAACTTCTATGGAAGCGTCCAGCTCACTCCTCCGCCACCCAGCACGTCCCCGATCCTGGTCACCCCGGCAGCCACAGCCCTCCTCTCCACCAGCCACTGAAAAGGACGGAAGGGCGGATTCCTGAGCAGCGGCTTTCAGACAATAGCCGCTACTCCTGACGGCGTAGAGCTGCGTTGCAAAGCGACCACGTTCCAAACTTTGATCAGTACTGGTAAAACACGGGCAACACCTGCAAGGAGCCACGAAGGCTCCTCAGGTCTATAAACTGGAGCTGCACATCATAATTCAGGCCATGCACCTGGCAGAAGAAATACATCACCAGGGCACACCATCTCGGAGGGGCTCGATGTAAAGGTATCACTGCAGGGCCTGAAGGTGGAAGGTCACCATCTGGGTGCGTAGTCCAAGGAAGGGGTCAAAGTGAAGGAAGGGTACCACAGTATGGCAGCAATCAGCTGGTTTATGACCAGAACTCGACCCCGGCAAGACAGCACTCAGAGGGGACTGAGTTTAAGTGAACAGCTAAATGTATAAGCTGAAAGACATCTATTAAACACTTCAATATGCCTGAAATCGACTGTGCTTTTAAAATGGTAAGTAGAGAGGATTAAGGTAATTAAGGTAATCACATTTTAATGAGGCGCAAAGAGCTTATTGAATTGCCTGAAATAGCCGGTGTGCTTAATACACTGTAAGTACCACCTTTGTAATTGTCATCCACGGTGATGCAAAATGATTATTGTTAATTGCCCGGTATGGATCGTTGTCTGTCATGGGCATGAGTAATATAAATGGTGGGGAGTATGCAAGTTTGCTGAAGCTGAAAGCATTACCTTCCCTTATCTTGAATGGAGAATTCACCAAAATGAACTGGAGAGGCAATGTAACAGAGGACAAAAATAAAATACTGCAGACACTGGAAATCTGAAAACAAAATAGAAAATGTAGGAAACATGCAGTAGGTCAAGCAGTATCATGAAGAGATTATGGAGAAACTTGAAAAACTGTTCAGTAGCTCTCTTCTTTCCAGCTGCAATTTTTAAAAATTCATTTACAGGATGTGGGCTTCGCTCGCTCAGCCAGGATTTACTGCTCACCCCTAATTGCCCTTGAGAAGGTGATGGTGAGCTGCCTTCTTGAACTGCTGCAGTCCTTATGGTGTTGGTTCATCCATAGTGCTGTTAGGAGTCGAATTTCCAGATTTTGACCCAGTGACAGTGAAGCAACAGCAATATACTTCCAAGTCAGGATGGTGAGTGGCTTGGAGGGGAACTTCCAGATGGTGGTATTCCCATGTATCTTCTGCCCTTATTCATCTTTCCTTCTCTTTATTTTGCTTTTTGTACCTGAAATGACATTGAATTCAATATTCCAACTGACACTTCCTGGTTCAGACCCTGCAGCTCATTAACAATTCTTCAGTCTCATTGGTTTCGGAGACGCACAGTTGCTTACCCTGCTCTCACAAATACCAGATGTCCGGTGGAGGGCACTACAATGTTTTGTGATCCACGTGCAGCAACTTGGCCTACAAAAACACATTGAGGTTAAGCAGACAAATCTCGCATGTTCAACAGTTACAGTCAGTTCTGGCGTATTATTCCCTCCGATGCCATTGAGCAGTAATATGGAACCTTCACTCCAACTTAAGGTCAGAAATGAGATGTTTGCTGATGATTCCACAGTATTTAGTCCCATTCATGATCCCTGAGATAATGAAGCATGCCTGGATACAGCAAACTCCAGAAAAGATTCAGGTTTGAGCTGATAAGTGGCAAGTTACATTTGCACCACACAAGTGCCAGGCAATGACTAGCTCCAACAGGGAGGATCTAACCAACTCCCCATGACATTCAATAATTTACCTTCGCTGTGCCCGCCATCAATTAAAAGGTCACTTAAGGCTATTAAAAAAGCCAATTGATCCGGATTTTACGATGCCCGTGTGATTTCGCGCTCATTACTTGGGCAAAACAAGCAGGCGGCCAGCCCACATTTTGCAAAACCGCATCCACAGATGGGATAAAAAGGGTCAGCAGCCTCGCCATTGTGAGCAGTGAGGAGTTTAGGAGGTAGTTTGCTGCTGATTACTTATTGGTACTTGGCAGCTTCTTCTCAGTTCTGAGCTTCATTATTAGCATTTCTAGGCTTCATTTCAGGACTCACAGGTGTCTCCAAGGCCTCCGGAGGATTTTGACCATGTGGACCCTTCCAGGTATCAGGCAGCCTTCCCTTACCCTGGTAATGGGGATTGTGGTCTCCGCTGGAGGCACCTCCTCTGAGGAGGAAGAAAGGGGCAGAAGGGAGAGGCGGCTAGGTGTCCCAATGCACCTTCCAGGGAGGGACCTGTGGGAGGAGAGGGGAGGGGCAGGCACAAGGAGTGCAAGGTCAGCAGTTAGTCCAAGGCAGAAGGGGCCACAGAAGATGCCACTATCTTGCTGTCAGGGTTTACAGGCAGCGATGCGGCTACCTCATTATGTCCGAGGTGCAATGTCGAAGGAGGCTCCACCTCTCCAGGAAGACTGTGACCTCCGTTTGTCAGATATTAGGACCTGAGATCATCTCCAAGTCTGTGGGTAAACAGCTCATGCCAATGGTTCTGAAGATAACAGTGGCCCTCAACCTCTATGCCTCTGGCTCTTTCCAGGGGTCAGTGGGGAATCTGTGTGGAATATCCCAATCAGCTGTCCACAGTTGCATCAAGCTGCTGACTGAAGCTCTGTTCAGGCGGGTATTGACTTTCCTTCATTTCCATATGGACGAGGTCAGGCAGGCTGAGCGAGCCAGAGGGCTTTCAGTAATTTCTGGGTTCCCCCGCGTCCAGGGTGCAATTGACTGCACACATGTGGCCATCAAGGCGCCAGCGGGTGAGCCCAGTGCCTTCGTCAACAGGAAGGGATTCCACTTGGTGAATGTACAGATAGTGTGTGACCATAGGAAGCAGATTCTGCAAGTCTGTGCAAGGTACACTGGCAGCTGCCATGACGCTTATATCCTCAGACATTCCCAGGTGCCAAAGCGATTCATTGCTTCAGCCTGACTGGATGGATAGCTGCTGGGTGACAAGGGCTATCCGTTGAAGAGGTGGCTCATGACGCCTCTCCACCACCCAAGACCAGAGGCACAGCAGCATTATAATAGGAGTCACGGCTCCACAAGGGTGGTGATAGAGAGGACCATGGTCTTCTGAAAGGTGCACTTCCGAGGCCTGGACCATTCTGGGGGAGCGCTACAATAGCCCCCAGAGCAGGAGTCACTGATAGTGTTTGCATGCTGCGCTCTCCACATTCTGGTACCGGCAAGGCAGGACCCACTGGAGGAAGAGGATCTTGATGCAGCCGCACAGGCCACAGAGGATGAATCCAGTAATAAAGCAGAAGAGGAACATGGTGAGGAGAACACGGAGGGCATGGAGGCAGACCTTGGTAACATCCAGGGAGGCAGGGACATCAGGAACGCCTTGATCCCACGCTCCTCTAGCTAGGCTGCCAAAGATCTGCTTCCACCTCATGCCAGGGCTGCCACCTCCATCCAGGATGTCTGAAATTACCCTTTCATTTGAACCCAAAGTCCATTCAGTTACTGTGCAATAAAGTTCATAGCCACTCACATCCAGCATTACATACTGGCATCCCCTGCACCAGGTAAAAGAGATGATTCATACTCAGGCCATTATGACAAAAGAAAACTTATCTCATTTTGACAGTCCAAACAAATTAACATAGCCTTCTCTGGTGTTCATTTTCACACCAGTAAACATAAAACATTACATAACAGAAGATCACCAGTGAACAGTCCCTCTTGTGCTCAATCATGCCTTAAACTTACGTTTACAAGTGCTATGTCTTGGTGCCTGTGCCCTAGCTGCCAGTGACATTGGAGATAACCTGCTGACTCTGCTGTCCTGTTGGCCTTGATGACCTTGGCCGTCGTCCTCTGGCCAGTGGAGCCTGTGCTGGCCCCAGCTGGGAGGGAGCGGCCTGTGCCATGGCTGGCATCTCCCCAGTCTTTGCAGCCTCATTAGATGCCATGATCGCTGGCAGAGGGTCGGAGGAGCTGTTGCTATCACCCAGACTGCCCGAGAGGAGCCCACAGAGACAACAGGTAGCCTATGCGCCAACATGAGGTCACTCTGGATCTCCCTGCCTGCCATTGATGGGTGGACACCGAGCTGGGATACTGAGTGCCTCACCCATCTTCCACACTGGCACTGATCATCTGAGGTCATTGCCTGTGTGAGGGCTTGCAGGTCTGAGCACAACCCCAGGAATCCCTGATTCTGTCCCTGGAGCTGCCTCTGAGAGTCACCACTCTCTCAATGGAGGAGGCAGTGCACTTGGCCATGAGGGTCAACACAGTGCTTATGCTCTGCATGGACTCTACAACCAAGACCATGGTACACATAGCCTCAAATCTCTGCCAGACCCTCCCACACATCCCACTGGACATCCAGCATCTCCGGCTAATGGACCACTCCAGGGGCTCATGATCTGCCTTCGACTCAGCATCATCCTGGTCTCCAGCAGCCCTCCAATTGCAGGTGCCCTGGGCATACTCTGACTCCGCCTCTGCCTCAAGCGAGTATGAAGTGCCCTCACCGCTATGGACCATCATTCTAGCCGAAGATCGAACACCCACAGAGGTGCTGGTATCTGCCCTGGTGCCTGGCTCAGAGAGCGAGTGTGACGCAAGTACAGTTGAAACCCTACCCTCCTTTGGCATCAGTGGTGGTTCTTTGGTGTCATGTGAAAGAGAGCCTCCTGGTGAATCTAAGGGATGACACTGTCATTGCGCATGCCAGTCACCTTGGTGAGACAATGGACATCTGCACCATGGTGCCATCATCTTTCAGTGATCAATGGGGGGTCCAGTTTTGAGGCTCCCATTAATGAAGAGACTACACAAGAACGTCTGCATCATCCGAAACTCTCACCTTTGAGCACCGCACTCTTACCTTCATCTGACACCCCCGCCTCTCCACAACCGGCTGAACAAAGAGCGTGGCACTTCTCCTGCTCCAAGACGTCCAGCTCAAACCTGGTCAGGATTTGGAGGTTTGGGGGGCCTTTGCCTGTCCATGACCTTCCAATGTTGTTATGGCTCCTCTTCTGAAAGGAAACAGGAGCATTGCTTAGTCCACTCTCTACCTACAGCGCCACTGCAGCCTGGCCAACTCCACTTTGCAGGGCACATCCGAGTCGTGGCCCTCGAGCTGCAAGTCGTTTAGTCCAAGCAGCCAGGGATCCACCCCTTGGCCAGCCCTGGAGTCATTGACAGTTGGCACTCAGATTCTAACACCCCTGAACTCAACGGGGGCATGACCAGCCCTTAACGCTTCACCACACTGATCCATTCCAACACAGTGCTCACCCTTCCTGAGCACAGCAGGTCATTGAATCTTTTGCGGCAATGTATCCATGTGCACCGCACAACATTGTGGCTGCTGACCTGCGCCGCCACCTCCGCCAAAGCTTTTTTGGTCTGGTGCAGTAGCCTCGTCCTTCCATCTCTGGGGACGAGGGTGTCCCTCCTGGCAGCCACCTCCTCCAACAGCGCCACGAGGCACTCATCTGAAAACCCGGGGGCTGAGTGGCCACCCAACCTCCCTTCCTGCTTGGCGTCTCCATCTGCTGCTGGGGCCATAGCTTTGCTCTGCAGAAGGCTCAAGAAGTGTTCTTCCCTTGTAGCCTTCAAGGAGCTGCTTGTGCCAATTTTAAACAGCCTGCCAGGTCAGCATTGGACCTGGCTACTGATAGGCCCCCTCCCCTGCCCGGCCCTTCACGACCATTGGGAAGCTACATTTCATGCTGGGCGGGCCTTAATTGGCCAGCCGGCATGAAATCGTGATCGTGGGCCAATCTCAGGCAAGGGCTTGTTTCTCAACCGGTCCAAGGCCCGCCGATCATGTGCGCCAGCCAAGGGTAAAATTCAGGCCCATGTCTAATGTACACCGTGGGTTTATCTCACCCTGGCAGTACAGAGGTGGTTAGTGTGGGAAATAGAAAAAAAAATCACATCAGCGTAATAAAGAATATTGAATGAAAAAAAATGAAGGCAGGTTTAGACTACCTCTCCCTGTGCTGACCTGGGGGTATTTACTTATAATAGATTCCAAAACTTGAAAAAGGCAACTCATCACTTCCAAGTCTTGATTGTTCACAAAAAGGGGAAAAGGTTTCATCCCATCTTATGTAGGTCGGTGAATCTACACCTTCCCGCTTATACTCAAATTTCAATGTCTGAGCTGAACTCATCCCGGTGAGGTAAAATGGTCAAGGCTTGCAACTGTGTATTTTTTACTGTTTATTGTACCACAGATAAGATAGAAATGTTGGTACAGTGCTCCATTCAGTTCCAGTTAGCACCCGTATATGCTAGCCCCTATACCTCTCCTTAATTTCAAATAATACTCACCCTGAAGGTCGCTCAGGGAATTCTGTCCCATCAGGTGCAGATGATCATTTCTATCTGCGGTTACCTTTGCGAGCCATTCCCTGTGTCTCTAAACACATGTTCCTTATAGCACATGACAATGATTGATTTTATCCGGTCTTTTGATTGTGACATCTTAAATCTTGTATCGATTCCACATCCCGGGTTTGTGAATAGCCCCTTAACATACATACATGTTTTGATAGGAAAACTTCAGGAATGCAGTCCTGCCACATCCAGTCATGAATGGTGGTGGACAATTAAACAGCTCACCGGAGGAGGAGGCTCCACAAATATCCCCATCTTCAATGATGGAGGAGCCCAGCACATCAGTGCAATAGATAAGGCTGAAGAATTTGCTGCAAGCTTCAGCCAGAAGCAGCAAGTGGATGATCCATCTCAGCCTCCTCTGAAGGTCCCCAGCATCACAGATGCCAATCTTCAGCTGATTCGATTTACTCCACTTGATATCAAGAAACGGCTGAAGGCACTGGATACTACAAAGGCTATGTGCCCTGATAATATTCTGGCAATAGTACTGAAGACTTGTGCTCCAGCACTTGCCGTGCCCCTAGCCAAGCTGTTCCAGTACAGCTACAACACTGGCATCTACCCATTATCCAAAAAATTGCCCAGGTCTGTCCTGTACACAAAAAGCAGGACAAATCCAGTCTGGCCAGTCTACTCTCAATCATCAGTAAAGTAATAGAAGGGGTCATCAACAATGCGGCACTTGTTTAGCAATAATCTGCTCACTAATGCTCAGTTTGGGTTCTGCCAGGTTTAAACATGGCCAAAAGAGCTGAACTCCCGGGGTGGGGTGAGAGTGACTGCTCTTGACTTCAAGGCCACATTTGACTAAGTGTGGCATCAAGGAGCCCGAGCAAAACTGGAGTCAATGGGAATCAGGGGGAAAAATCTCTGCTGGTTGGAGTCATAGCTAGAACAAAGGAAGATGGTTGTGGTTGTTGGAGGTCAGTCATCTCAGCTCCAGGACATCACTGCAGGCGTCCCTCAGGGTAGTGTCCTAGGCCCAACCATCTTCAGCTGCTTCATCAATAACCTTCCTTCCATCATAAGGTCAGAAGGGGGGATGTTCGCTGATGATTGCACAATGTTCAGCACCATACTGAAGCAGTCCATTTCCAAATGCAGCAAGACCTGGACAATATCCAGGCTTGGACTGACAAGTGGCAAGTAACATTTGTGCCACACAAGTGTCAGGCAATGACCATCTCCAACAAGAGAGAATCTAACCATCACCCCTTGACATTCAAAGGCATTACCATCACTGATTTCCCCACTGTCAACATCCTGGGGGTTACCATCGGCCAGAAACTGAACTGGACTGGCCATATAAATACTGTGGCTACAAGAGCAGGTCAGAGGCTAGGAATCCTGTGACGAGTAACTCACCTCCTGACTCCCCAAAACCTGTCTGCCATCTACAAAGCACAAGTCAGGATTGTGATGGAATACTCCCCACTTGCAGCTCCCATAACACTCAAAAAGGTTGACACTGCCCAGGACAAAGCAACCCACTTGATTGGCACCATATCCACAACCATTCACTCCCTCCACCACCGATGCACAGTAGCAGCAGTGTGTACCATCTACAAGGTGTGCTGCAGGAATTCACCAAGGCTCCTTAGACAGTACATTTCAAGCCAATGACCACTACCATCTAGACAGACAAGGGCAGCAGGTAGATGGGAACACCACCAAGTTCCCCTCCAAGTCACTCACCATCCTTGGAAATATATCATTGTTCCTTCACTGTCACGGGGTCAAGATCCTGGAACTCCCTTCCAAACAGCACTGTGGGTGTACCTTTACCATGTATACTGCAGTGGTTTAAGAAGGCAGCTCACCACCACCTTCTCAAGGGCAACTATAGATGGGCAATAAATGCTGGCCCAGCCAGCAAAGGCCACATCCCATGAAGATCATCAGATTGATAAATGTGTTTTACTTTTTGTCGCAGTTTTGAGATTAACATTTCCAGCAGTTGTGTGGCCCATAGTGGAACCACAGTGATTTTTTTTTTAAGTGATGTTAACAGCTCAGCCACAGGGGTTCAGTGCTCAAGACAGTCACTTAAATCTGGACAAACAAATATTATTGTGTGGTTTGATTGCACCAGCTATTTTTTAGTTAACATACTCATGAAGTCAATCCATCACATCTGTGCCTGTGTTTGAACATTTTCTGAATCTCTAAATGTGAATCTGGTGCTGGCTGTCAAATAACACAACTGGTCGGTAATCCTTGACCTTAGTCTCAGGTTTGTGATGCTGGTCCCCAAATACTGTTTTCCTCAGTCAGCCTAAGGTTGAGGAGGTGATGATGAATTTCTTTATCTATGTCTGCCTTCATTGAGAGGAGGGTTCCAAGATAGGGAAAATGGTCCACAGTTTCCAGGATCTTGCCATTGATCTTACTTAAGTGTTTGTAGTGGGGGGTGGGGGGGGTGGGTGGGTTGTGTGGGAGGTGGATGGGGGTGGGGTAGGTGTTTACTGTGGGAGCTGGTTGGAAGAGGACCTTTGTTTTCTGGGTGTTCAGTGAAAGGCCCATTCTCTCATTTCCTTCAGAGGAGGAGTCAACAATGACCTGGAGCTCAGTTTATGAGTGAGTGTGTACACCAGTCTCGTCTGCATCCTGAAGTTCTATGAGTGAGGTTGGCTCTTGAAGACTTGAACAACCTACAGTAGGCACGTCAAAGCACTGGAAAAGTGCCGCAAGCAGGGCTTTCACAAAATCCTCCAAATCCAGTGGCAAGGAAGACGGCCCAACAGCAATGTCCACTTCCAAGCCTATTTGTCTAGCATCTGCTGAGTGGGACATGTTGCTCATATGCCTGACACCAGGCTCCCACAGCAGCTGCTCGCGACAGCAGACTCCCAGGAGAACAGTGGAAAGGCTTTAGGGATGTCCTCAGGCATCCCTGAAGAGATCAAACATATCCACCTACTCATGGGAGACCATGACTAGGGTTTTATGGCCCTGCCGAGGCATGACTCTGTCCGTCGGATGCAGTGAACCATTTATATCACCATTCAGTTCGGCAGGGCTGTAATATCCCATTGAGCGGGAGGAGATCAAAAATCCTGGCCCATGGCTTGTGAGCAACCAAAATAGAGAAGTCTTATTCAGGAAGGAACTGGGCACATCGAGACAATTCATCAGGGATGTGCAGAGGTGAAGTTGAGGTGTCAGAGGGACCGTACAAACCCACAAACAAGCCATTTACCCAGATCTTCAAGCACCAGCCGAACTGTATATTGCAGAGTCTGCAGGTCGCAAATTGGACTTATCAGCCATTTCACGACCGATCGAATCAGAGTGGAAGTAAATCACCTTTCATCCTGAGGGACCGCCTTGGAGCAGAGAGTCATGTAACAACCAATCCTGGGTTCAAGTCCACCATCAACAAGTTCAGGCCTCCAAATGGGAGTCTTCTCCACTAACTTAAAGCTTTGGAATGTGACAGACTGAGGCAAATTGATCTTACAGCCCCAAAGGGGTGACCTGAGGAAATATGTGTTATTTTAAAACAGAATATTGTTATGTATATATTTTAAATATAAGGGCTTTCCATTATCACTGAATAATTATTTGAAAAATATAGTCAGCACTCCCTTCTCACTAACACAGGATTCCACGTTACTGCTGGGAAAAACAATATTGGCTATCCTGCAGCCCCTTCCCTTAGTGAGACATCACATTCAAGGCCATTACTGTGAATTGGCTTGAAGTTCATTAAAATGATTGCTAGCTGGATTTTAAACCTACCAACATTGTTTAAAGAACTCCAACATTGGCAGTGTGTGGACAATGTACAAGGCTTTTAATAGATGAAAATAATTGCCAAGCTGTTGAAATAACATCCTGACTAAACAATTGGAGATATTACGTAGTACTTAGAATCTCCTTTAAGTTCTTCAATTGATAGTGAACTAGCTTATACACTAGTACAATTGATAGAATGTACTCAAGAATAAGTAAGTGATTTATATTCAGATTATGACTTTTATGCAATAGTTTATGGTAATTTGTTGTTTGCCTAAAGAATACGACAACTCTTGACAGTTTATCTCAGCTCAGTGTTCAAATTCCTAATTAGAATCACAATGGATCTGAACTGGAGAAGACCTCAGGTCAATTAATCCTTAACCCTAGATCTGGCAATTTGTCACAGTGGAACGTTGTGAATTAAGATGTATAACAGTACACTTATAATAAATGTCACTACAATCAACTCTCCATTTTATACAAAGGTAATTAAAGTTCTTGGTAATTGATCAAACTTACACTGTACATTTTTTCTGATTCAATTATTTTTTACCTGTTATTATGAGCATGTTATACATTCAAATTATTGCTGAAAAAAGAGACATTTTTGTCACATTTCAAACAATGATTGGCAGTTAATTGTCAGTTGCCATTAACTGTTGCATTCTCCATGGCATTGCCTCTACCAATCAGAGTACACTTGCGAACCAATCAGCACTCTCTTGTCATACAGTTTCAATATGTTGCTTCCTCTGACATTGGTATTTTCTTGCAAATTGTCCTGATGAGTGCAAGGTGAAAAGCTTTGACAAAAAATGTCTCTTTTTTCAGCAATATTCAAGTTCTATACTACCAAACGATGAAATACAAATTATAAAGAAATTTAAATACAAAGGTATCTTTGCTCAAGATAAGTTCTTGGAAAATTAGGAGTTTGAGTAGTTACTCCACCATTACTGAGAGTCATATTTAGGTCAGTATATATTTCCACCAAAAGATTTTGGTCAAAAGGAATTACTTTCATTGCAATCTTATGCAATGTTCTTAAATAGTTCATTTTTTAAAATGGCCACGTTTATATTGTCATAATTATATTCAACACTGGAACAATGGGCCTTAACTTCCGACTAGTGTCAGAAAGTGCTGGCCCGCAGGAATTAGAAGAGATAAATACCTACTTACCTGGTCTTGAAAATTAGGTTACCACTTCCATTCATCGGAGCTGCTTGGGGCCTGCATCGAAAGATTCCTTGCAGGCCCCAACGAAGTGTAGCTCCAGCGTATTCAAGGGGGCCACGACCCCCTTTTTACAGCCCTTGCTGCCATAAAGCAAGAAATTTAAAGGGCCAGGGAAATTGACAGGCCAAGGAGAAGGTAAGTGTCTAAAGTACGTGCATAGAATTTGTGGGGTCGGAGATCGGTGGGGGGGGGGTGCGGTGTGGAGGGTTGCCGGAGGTCAGGTGGGTAGGGGTGGGGGCGGGGTGTCGGAGGTCGGGGGGGGGTGGTGGAGGGTCGCAGAGATCAGGGGTGGGGGTGTTGGAGGTCAGGGAGTTGGGGGGTGTCAGAGGTCAGGGGGTGTATGAGGTCGGGGATGTGGGGGGAGTCCCGTGTTGTGGGGGTTCGGGGTGTGGGGAAGTTCCGTGGGGTCGGTTGGGCTCTTTACAACAGTTACTCAGAAGTTAGAAGAGATTTTAATTCTTCTAACTTTTCCTGAGTAACTGTTGATATAACCCCAGTTGACCCATCCAAAGTTAGCGATTTAAATTGCATTTTCGGGTGGTTCCCAGCGCAGGGAATTGTCCAAAGGAAGTGTGCACTTCTGGGCAATTGATGTGCAAACCCTTACCTAGGAACTTCCCAGATGGATTCCCCACCGCACCTTTAGGGTACTCACCATGTCTGATGCTGGTGAGCTCGGAAGTTACAGGCCTATGGCCTGAATTTTTCAGTCGGCAGGCGGGCACAGAGCTGCCTCAGGGAGATTGAATCGCTATTAAAATGATTAAATAAATGGATTAAAATGATGTAGGTACAGTGCTGTTAGGAAGGGAGCTCCAGGAAGGTTGACCCAGTGACAGTGAAGGAACCGTGATGTTCTAAGTTAGGATGGTGTGTGGCTTGAAGGGGAATTTGCCTATGGTGGTGTACCCATGTGTTGGCTCCCCTTGTTCTAGAGGATAGAGGCCGTGAGTTTTGAAGGAACAGCCAATGGAGGCCTGAGAAGTTGCTGCAGTGCATCTTGCACTGGTGCACACTGCTGCCATGATAAGCTGATGGTGGAAGGAGTGACCGTTTAAGGTGGTGGATGGGATGCCGATCAAGAGGGATGCTTTTTCCTGGTTGATGTCAACCCTCTTGTGTATTGTTGGAGCTGCACTCATCCAGGCAAGTGGAAAGTATTCTATCACACTCCTGACTTGTGCCATGTAGATGGCAGACAGACTTTCGAAAGTCAGGAGGTGAGTTACCCTGAGCTGAATTCCCAGCTTTGACCTACTCTGATAGCCACAGTGTTATACAGCTGATCAAGTTCACTTTCTGGTCCATGGTAACCTCCAGATGTTGAGCATGAGAATTCTGAGATAGCAATGCTGTCGAATGTCAAGGGAGATAGTTTAGATTTTCTCTTGTTGGAGATTGTCATTGGCTGCTCTTTGTATTGCAAAAATATTACTTGCCACTTATTACCCGGAGCCTGAATATCGTCCAAATCTTCTGCATATGGACACGGACATCAGCAAACATCCCGCTTCTGACCTCATGATGGAGGGAATGTCATTGATGAAGCAGCTGAAGATGATTGGGCCTAGGACACTACCCTGAGGAACTCGTAAAGTGTTATCCTGGGGTTGAGATGTTTGGTTACAACGACAACCATTTTCCTTTGTGCTCAGTATGATTCCAACCAATGGAGAGTTTTCCCCTGATTCCTATTGACTTCAATTTTACTAGGTTGCTTGCTGCCACATTTGGTCAAGTACTGCCTTGATGTCAAAGGCAATCACTCTCACCTAAATTCCTGGAATTCAGACCTGTGTTTGAACCAAGGCTATAATGAGGCTCAAACTGAGCAGCTTATTGTTGTGTAAGTTCTGCTTGATAACACTGCCAATGACAGCTTCCATTACTTTAATGATTGAGAGTAGATTCGATGAGGGTGGTAATTGGTTGGATTGGATTTCTTCTGCTTTTCAGTGGATAGGACATACTTGGATATTTTCCCACACAGTTGGGTGGATGCCAGTGTTGTGGCTGCACTGGAACAACTTGACTAGGGGTGTGGTCTTTTCTGGAGCACAAATCTTCAGTAATGGCCTACTCCTGCATTTCTTTGTTCCTATGTACTACAACTGGGATATTGTCAGGGACCATAGTCTTTCCAGTACCCAGTATCCAGCATTTCTTTGATACCACATGGAATTGGCTAAAGATTGGCATCTGTGACGTTGGAAACCTTGATAGGAGGCTGAGATGAATCATCCATTCAACAGTCCTGGCTGCAGATGGTCACAACCCCTTCAGCCTTGTCTTTTGCACTGATATGCTGCGTTCGCCCATCAGTGAGGATGGGAATATATGTGGAATAAACTCCCATTAGTTGGTTAATTGTCCACCGCCATCTCCTGTTGGCTTTTCCTATCTTGAAACACGTCAAAGGTTTCTGAGAAGAAACATCAAAAATGTGATTACCTGTTCTACATCTACAACATAATGACTACAGCAGACATGGTAATTTATCCAGCACCTACCTGGCAATGTGGAAAATTGCCTAGCTGTGTCCCACCCACAAAAAGCAGGACAAATCCAACCCAGCCCATTACCACCCCATCAGTTTACTCCTGATCATCAGTAAAGTGATGGAAGGGCTCATCAACAGTGCCATCAAGTGGCACTTGCTTAGAAATAACCTGCTCACTGATGCTCAGTTTGGGTTCCATCAGGATGACTCAGCTCTTGACCTCTTCACCATCTTGGTTTAAACATGCACAAAAGTGCTTAACTTCAGAGATAATGATGACCATGAAACCATTGCCAATTGTCATAAGAACCCTTCTGGTTCACTAATGTCGTTTAGGGAAGGAAATCTGCTGTCCTTACTTGGCCTGGCCTACTCTGTTGACTCTTAAATGCTCTCTGAAACAAAAGGGGCAGTTAGGTATGGGCAATAAATGCTACATCCCGTGAGTGAATTAAAAAAATTGAATTCCTCTGCAATATATAGCCAGCAGTGCTCTAAGAAATAGCTTGCCAAGCCAGAGCCAGAGATTGTCAGAGCAGAGATTTTTGAAAAAGATTTCAGCAGAAGAAACAGGCTGAAGAGCTCTCTCTCTCTCTCTTTCTCTCTTTGAACAAGCACAGTGACCGGTTCAAGAAGTCATCATACCAAAATCTAATGAACCAACATCTCATAAGAGTTGCAAAATGTGTGTGTGTGTGGATAATAAACTTGCTCTTTCTTTCACCCAAGAAAAGTCATTTGACTGGCTCCTTATTGTTCACTGTGTAGATAGTAAAAAAAAATGCATTTGGATTCAGTAAAGGCATCCAAGTGAAAAAGAAGTTTAAAAACCTTTGTTGCGACCAACAGAGGATGCTGAATAGAGCGGGCCTGTTCACTCCTCCTCGCCTAGTCATAACAGTGGTATCGGCAGGAAGTTTCCTTGCCCATGTTTGATCTGAAGCCATGAAACTTCAAGGGGTCCAGAGTCAATGTTGAGGACTCCTAGATAAAGGCAAAACACTGCAAATGCTGGAAATCTGAACAAAAACAAAAAGTGCTGGAAAAGCTCAGCAGGTCTGACAGCATCTGTGGAGAGAAAAACAGAGTTAAGTTTCGAGTCCACATGACTCTTCTTCAGAGCTTGTGTTGAGGACTCCTAGGGTCACTGCCTTCTAACTGTATATCACTGTGCTGCCTAAGGTGAGTCTGTCCTGCCAGTAGGACAGGGCATACCCAGGAATGGTGGTGGAGGAACCTGGAACATTGACTGTAAGGTATGATTCAGTGAGTATGACTATGTCAGGCTGTTGCTTGACTAGTATGTAAGACAGCTCTCCCAATTTTGTCACAAGCCCCAGAGGTTAGTCAAAATAATTTTGTAAGGTGGACTGGGAAGGCTATGTAATACCTTCAGGTGTTTCTTAAAAAAGAAACTTCTATTCTCCCATGCTGTCAAGATTAATAGTGTTGAGTTGAGGGTAAACCGAAAAGAGATTTCCAAATATTTGTAGACTTAGGGCTGAGCATATCCAATTACTGCAGAAGGATAATTAACAATACAAATAAACTGTTATACTACATTGCTAAAGTAACAGAATACATGTCAAATTAATATCTTGCCAAAACTGTACTTTGTTCATATCAGTAACTTGAGTACTGAGCTCAGTTTTGATCATTGGAGACAAAATAAGCTCTGCAATAACAGAAACTTTTGGATGTTGTTCATGAGGAACTATGTATTCTTTCTGAATAGATGAGCTTACATGGGCCAGATGGCTTTCCTCCCTCATATCTATCTTGTGACTATGCACTTGAAAGGTGTTATGCTAGATGGGGAGTCTCATCAGCCACAGAGCAGACTGATACCAGCTTTCACTCTCGCACAGAAAGGCTCTCCAGTTCAAGGCAGCTGTGAATAGCAATATGCTTGAGCCTTATAGATGAGGGTTGTTTTGCACTTGGGCAGTGAAGAGATTGGTGAGAGAGCCAGCTATTTACAAAGTTATGATAGGATTTTTCTGATTTCTGCCAAGCAGGATAATAAGTGAACATTATCACTGACTTGTTGAAACAGGCATAAGTGCCTTCTCTAACAGGTTTTTGAGATGGCAGTGTGTATATTGAAGAGATAACATTTGTCTTGTGTGAAGGGTCTGTACCCAGGTCTGCTGGCAGACTCCTGTAGCTTGCACACTGCACCCAATAAAAAGCTTCATGGAAGATCCAGTGACAGGAGTACTGTATTATAATCCTGCTGCTGAGCAGCACAACATAATGGTTCAAAGGTGGTATGTCTAGCTAAGTGCAGTTAATTTCTTCAACATGGCCTTTACCGTTATCACTGTCTTCCTCTAAAATATTTATTGTTGTCAAGCTGTAAAAAATGTCTCGACTCTGTAGCCATGATTGCTCAGTTAATTCCTTTGGGGTGGATTACAGATCTGCAGCAAAAAGAAATGAATGTTTGATGATGCATATTTCCAGTCTTAATCAGTCTCTATAATTTTTTAACTTCCCTTTCAATTCTTTTTGTGATTCATTTGTTTTTTTTTTGCTCTCTCATTGCCTCAACAACCAAAAGAAACTAACTCTCATTTATCTAAATGTTCTTGAAGATACCTGTCAAGTCATATATTACCTTCTTAATTCTCATCTCGCCTCAAACCTCTGCATAACTCTGGTCTCTCAATTATATCTATTGCATTTTCCTCTTGCTTTTGCATCTTTCCTGCATGAGGAAATGTTACTATATGCCAAATGCAATTGTACAAGATCACCACCTTGCTTTTCTATTCGATGTCTTTATAGAAAAACAAAATTCAAATTTGCTCTTTTAATAACTTTATCCACTTGCACTGTCACCTTTTAATGGTCTGTGCATTATTAATCTCCTCCTCTAATCCATTTAGCATTTTAGCATTTGCTGTATACTTCCAGGGGAGAACAGAAGATAAAATTAAGAAAAATCCTTTTGCCGCTCCATCCTGTCAGCAGTAGGTTTATTTTTGCTGATTACTGTCATGGCCAGGAGCTTCATAGCTATCTGTTAATCAGGGACCTATGTTGTAAATCGGACCCTGGTGGTATTTTACCAGTTTAATAAATGAAATGCCACCATGGGTGAGGAATAAGAGGAGGCCGTCTCAGTTAAGTCAACACCTCTTGTGAGTGGAGCCCAGGGCTCCCTTCTCCCCACCTGTAAATCAGCCCTGTGCTCTTCCCTGTAACTTAATGTCCATAGGGCACCTCCGAAACTGGCCAGAAGTCTATTTATGCCTGATTCTTAGGTGGGTGGCGCACACATTCTGCTCGTTTTACACCTGGATTGCTGTGCAGTTTTGATTTCCTTACCTAAGGTAGTATATGCTAGCTTTGAAGGGAAGGCAATGAAGATTCATTAGACTGACTCCTGGGATGAGGGGATGAAAGCAAAATACTGTGGATGCTGGAAATCTGAAACAAAAACAGAAAATGCTGGAAAAACTGAGCAGGCCTAGCAACACCTATGGAGAGGGAAACAGAGTTAACATTTTGAGTCTGTATGACCCTTCTTTAGAGCTAAAAAGAGGTAGAAAAGAAGTGATTAAATTTACACTGTTTAAGGGGGGGTGGGCAGGTGGATCTGGATAGAAGGCCAGCGATAGGTAGGGACAAAAGAGAGATTGACAAAGATGTCATGAACAAAAGGACAAAGGGAGTGTTAATGTAGCGGTAAGGGCTAGAAAAGGTGCTGATAGTGGCATTAAGGTAAGAAAGCAGAATGTGATAATAGCAGAAGAAGGGTCAGCACTATGTGAAAGAACAACATGGAACAAGTAACAGATGTCCCTTTTTGGAGGTGGGGTGGGAAGAGGGGGTGGTGGTGGGGAAAAGAGGATAGAAAATTGGATAAAAGGAAGGGGATAAAAAAGGGGATAAAGCAATGAATAAATGAATAGAAATTAAAATTAAAAACAGTTGATAAAAAACAGAAATGAATGAAGAAAAAAGGGATTAAACAAGAGGTGAGGATAGAGGAGAGAGTTCATGGTCTGAAGTTGTTGAACTCAACATTAAGTCCAGAAGGCGATTGTCCTGCGAGGACAGATTGAGCAGACTAGGCCAATTTTCTGTAGAATCTAGAAGAATGAGGGGTGACCTCATTGAATTATGCAAAAGGGGCTTCATTCTGTGAGGACCTGCCTGGGAAGTCTAGCACAAAGGGCCACAGTCTCAGAATAATGAGCCAGCCATCTAGGAATGTGATGAGGAGAAATTTGTTCAGTGAAAGAGTCATGAATCTTTGGAAATCTCTACCCCTGTGCAGCTCAGTCATTGAATACATTCAAGATGGAGATCAATAGAAATATCAAGGGAATTAAGGGATATGGGGAAGGTGCTCTTAGATTACAACCATGTCCTTATTGAATGACCCAGCAGTAATTAAAGCTCCTGCTCCTCTTTCTTTTGCCTGATAATATTCCCCAAATTATTACTACACATTTCTCTGCATTTGTCAGTTATCTCCTCATTTTGTGCCGGTTACATATAGTCTTTTTCAGTCTTTCACGACAAGTTGTAACTTCTCAGCTTCCCAGCATCGGATTGGAGGTTACCCCCAAAGGTGCGCTGGGGAATCCCTCTTGGAACTTCACGGGGAAGGGTTTGCACGGCAATTGCACAGAAGTGCAAACTCCCCCACACCCCCCTGACCCACCCCCACCCCAGTGTACTCCCCCCCCCACACCTCCAGCCTGTCGGGAGAGACAGGCATGGAAGAAATTTCGAGTAAGTAATTGGGCATGGAGTGGCAATCCGACGCTGATTGCCACTTCGAGGTAATTATGGATCATTGTGTTTTACCCATACAACTTAATGCTGTCAAAAAAGTTTAATATTCATTGAAACCTTGAGACCAGATTATTTATGTTTATAGCTAATTGTTGTCCCAACTCAGGCTGTGAAATTTCACTCTTCCTACCCTCCAATTATCTCTCTAGCTATGAGGTCACATTCCCCTTAATTCCACATGTTATCTTTGCTATAGGATTCTCATGTGCTGGCTCCTGGTTTAGAGCCATAGAACCATAGAAAACCATTCGGCCCATCGGGTGATAGAAGTAATGAATCTACTGGGCTCCTGAAGCAGCATATCTTCATACTGTGGGCTGCATCCAATAGGCTGCAAAAAAGAGTGTAATCAAATAGTGTCTATATGATAAATCTTAGTCTGGAATCTCTTTGATGGTAGGATTATTGCCTAATGTTTGAAAGATTTTTAACCAGTAAAATAAATATCAGTGAGTGAACCAATTATTAGTTGGACAGGGTAATGTAATCTGCATAGGTCGTTGAGATTAACTATAAGTCAAATGTCTGTCTTAACACTTTCTTTGGTACAGTGGCTTTGGTATACACCTGTGAGGAGTCAAAGTGTCTTGCATTCCGGGTTATGTATTTACTGCCATTATCCAATTAACAAGGGCAGGGGTAGGTGTGGCAACAGGATCCAAATAGAATATTGTATTCTTGCGCATATCCCTCGCATTTGTTTCTGCAATCTTTCAGTTGACAGGTTTTTAGTAAAGTAGAAAGATCCGAAGCATATCGTTCAGCTCTTTATTTTACAAATAGTCATTGAGGGTTTAGAGTAACGGTCAAACAAAATCCCAGCTCCTTCACACAATCTCACTTCTGTGAAAATGAAACATAAAAAAGTAAACTGCATGCCCTTTCCGCTTCATGACAGTAGAACTAGAAATCACACGCCGTAACTAATAAAATATACTGTGCAGGGTGGTAATTAGGAAGTTCTTCTTCCCATAAAGAATGACCAACATGTGGAATAAACTTCTAGAGACAGTGTTGAAGACAAAATGGTCAGGTGATTTCAGAAACAATCGGGGGGGGGGGGGGTGGATTTTCTGAGCCAACTGGAAGTGGGTTTCATTGTAAACAGGGATTATGTTCCCTGAGATTAATGTAACATTGGGACCCCAGTGAGAGCTCCACAAAAGACTGCCTCACCCATACCTGTGCCGGGAAAGATAGTCATTGTGGTAGGAGCAGCATGTGTAGCTCTGTCTGGGGTGATGAGGAGTGCAAATGCTGAGAAGTGGAGTACCTTGAGAAGAGTCTCTACTGCCAGTTAACATAGTGCAGGGCATGGCATTTAATGTTTTGGCACCATCAATTTAACATGAGTTCAAGTGTCAAGGAATGGTGTGATATCTAATGCTGTCACCAGATATCTGGGGCTACCTCCATCTCTCCATAGGCAATGCCCTGTACTGGTGCTGCCCTGCCAATTTCTAAAGCTTCCTCCTCCATGCAGTTAGTGTGGCTCTGGCAGCATGTATGCACCTAGCTCTCCACCTGTCCCTGAAGTTGTGGGCACTCTTGTCCTGCAGTGATATAGGGTAGAGTTAGAAGTATGAGAAGTAAGCTGTTTGCGGATACTGGAGGGTGAACATTTTAGAAGGGTGACTGTGAGGAATGGGTGTCCAAGAGGGCAATAGGATAAGGGTGAGTTTGAATGTTGTCTGTTGAATTGGAAGTTTGAGGTGGAGGCTGGAGAGAAAGGCATGTGTGTGATGGCAGTTGGTCAGGGCAGTGCTGTGCAGGAGAATGATCAGGCGAGGGAGTGATGGCTGCCAGCTGAGAGACCTCATGAGGTCATTAAAACTCTGGCTCCAGGTCCCCAGCACCACACCTCAGCTGCAGAACAGCCTCTGTGACTTGCAGTCATGGCTACTTTGTGAGGCAGGCTGGCTTCGTCCTGCCATCCTAAGGGAAAAGGATGTCCCTTTATGCTCTCACCACATCAACCATGTCTTCCAGGAAGGAATCTGAGAACATTTCCATGTTTTCCCTGCATTCTGCAGCAGCTTTCTCCTTTTCACTGGTAACCTGAATGTTACAAGCACAGCTGCCATTCTGAATCCTGCCAGGGTCCCTTTGAATGGGGATACTTCATTGCTTGGTCAGGTATATCATCCTGCCTCCTCTCCCTCATTGGCTGGAGAACCCAGAGGAAGTATGATAATGCCATCAATTTGGGAAAGAATCATGGCAAGTTAATCAAGTTCCCGACCAAAAGTTGCCCTACTGTTCTGGCAGGGAACGTGTCCAGAAGATTCTCCCCAGTGTTGTGCTACAATGCAGAGGAGCACCTTCAACAACCCAAAAGGCCCTGATATTTATTTTACTTTACCGGTTACCACCAGTAGATAAAAATAATCTCAATAGTAAATAGCCTCCTCCAGAGGTCCCCAGCATCACAGATGCCAGTTTTCAGCCAGTTTGATTTACTCCACGTGATATCAAGAAACAGCAGAAGGCATTGGATGCTGAAAAGGCTATGGGTGCTGACAATATTCCAGCAATAGTACTGAAGACTTGTGCTCCAGAACTTGCCATGTCCCTAGCCAAGCTGTTCCAGTACAGCTACAACACTGGCATCTACCCGGCCATGTGGAAAATTGCCCAGGTACACAAAAAGCAGGACAAATCCAACCCAGCCAATTACCACCTCATCAATCTACTGTCAATCACCAGTAAAGAGATGGAAGGGGATATCAACAGTGCTATCAAGCGGCACTTGCTTAGCAATATCATGCTCACGGATCAGTTTCAGTTCCACCAGGGCCACTCAGCTCTTGACCTCATTACAGCCTTGGTTCAAATGTGGATGAAAGAGGTGAGGTGAGAGTGACTGCCCTTGACATCAAGGCTGCAATTGACCGAGTGTGGCATCAAGGAGCCCTAGCTAACTTATAGTCAATAGGAATCAGGGGAAAACTCTCCACTGGTTTGAGTCATACCTAGCACAAAGGATTGTTGGAGTTCAATCATCTCAGTTCCAGGACATCACTGCAGGAGTTCCTCAGGGTAGTGTCCTAGGCCTAACCATCTTCAATTGTCTCATCAATGACTTTCCTTCCTTCATAAGGTCAGAAGTGAGGATGCTCGCTGATGATTGCACAATGTTCAGCACCATCTGCAACTCATCAGATACTGAAGCAGTCCATATCCAAATGCAGCAAGACCTGGACAATATCCAGGCTTGGGCTGACAAGTGGTAAGTAACATTCATGCCATACAGGTGCCAGGCAATGACCATCTCTAACAAGAGAGAATCTAACCATCACCCCTTGACATTGAATGGCATAGCCATCACTGAATCCCCCACTATCAACATCCTGGGGGTTACCATTGACCAGAAATTGAACTGGACTAGCCATATAAATACTGTGGCTACAGGAGCAGGTAAGACGCTAGGAATCCTGCGATGAGTAACTCACCTCCTGACTCCTCAAAGCCTGTCCACCATCTACAAAGCACAAGTAGGAGCATGATGGAAAACTCTCAATTTGCCTGGATGAGTGCAGCTCCCACAGCACTCAAGAAGCTTGACACCATTCAAGAAAAAGCAGCCCGCTTGATTGGCACCAACACACAGTAGCAGCAGTGTGTACCATGTATAAGATGCACTGCAGGAACTCACCAAGACTCGTTAGACAGCGCCTTCCAAACCTACGACCGCTACCATCTAGAAGGGCAAGGGCAGCAGGCAGATAGGGACACCACCACCTGCAAGTCGCTCTCCATCCTGACTTGGAAATATATTGCCATTCCTTCACTGTCGCTGGGTCAAAATCCTGGAACTCCCTCCCTAATAGCACTGTGGCTGTAAATACACCACACGGACTGTAGCGGTTCAAGAAGGCAGCTCACCACCACCTTCTCAAGGGCAATTAGGGATGGGCAATAAATGCTGGCCTAGCCAGTGATACCCACATCCCACCAATGAATGAAAAAAAATGTTTTACTACAACTTCAGAGAACGAGGCCTGAAAATTGATACGTTTGAGTCTTTGTGGACAGATGTCTAAGGGAGTGATGTATTTTTCAGCAGTTTCACTATATTTAAAGCAACATTGGGAGTAAAATTGAAAAAGAAGCAGTAAAAGAAATTGGAATAAAAGAGCTGACAGTAACAAAATTACATGTGAAGTACTGATATATGGAGTAGAGGGTAATAAGGGATAGAGTAATGCGATAGAGTAAAAAAATTGTCAAGAAAATAGGAACAGAGAGAGGCAGTGAGGATGAGAAGGGATAGTCATAAAAGGAATCAAGTACAGTAAGTGCCTGTTTTAAGTTGCCCCACGTTAAGTCATCCCCCTAACAGTTATCAAATTTTCAGGCCAGTATGCACGCCTTCAATTTCAATGTAATATCATCCTGCATCTTTTGCACTATTTCACGTTGTCATTGTGTGTTGTCACTTAGCATTGCTGAGTGTCATTGCATGATGCTTTACATCATTGGATGGAATCATCGCAGATTTGCACTAAGTGCAGTAGTGGGCGGTAAAACAACGTTTTACCCGTTGGCCGCAATGGTGGCTTCTCACACTGTATCATCCCAAACCCGGGAAACACACCGTTTTAATGGT
Organism: Carcharodon carcharias; assembly: GCF_017639515.1. Lineage (NCBI taxonomy): Eukaryota > Metazoa > Chordata > Chondrichthyes > Lamniformes > Lamnidae > Carcharodon > Carcharodon carcharias. The sequence goes on from NC_054482.1 coordinate 20,440,201, forward strand.
GGGCACATTTTTATTCGCCTGCCACGCCATCACCTCACCGCTTCATCATGCTGGGCATCACATTCAAAGCGCAGCTGCGTGCACCCTACCACCTCACTCTGCCCTGGGTCATTCTCACCATTCCCTCGTACCTTGCCCATCCTCAGTTCGCTTCCCAGGAGCCAGTCATGGACGCATCAGACCCCTCCCTTGCGCATTCACCTGGACGTCCCCCCATCAGGACCCTTCCCCTCCAGACCCCTTGACCCCTCTGAACCCTTTGCTCCCTTGAAACCCTTTCTCCTCCCACTGGACTCTCCCCCACTTGGGTCCTTGGTTCTTACTTCCACCTTGCCTCCGGAGTCCACCCCCCACCTAGTCCTCCCCCACTTCCCAACTCCTTCCTCCATCCTTACTTCCTCCAGCCTTATTCCCTCCCCTCGCCACACTCCTCCCTATTCCCAGACTCACTCCCCTCTATGCATTCCTTCCCCCTCCAAACTCTTCCCCTTATACCTTCCACCCCCACCGCTTACACCTACCTCCCCAGTTGCCTTCTTTTCCATGTTACCCCCTCCACCCCATACTCCCTCTCCCAACCTCCTCCTGACGCCTTCATTCTCGCCCTCCCAAACGCACCTCTTCCTGACACCTCTTCCTCTCTCAGTCAATCCTAGACCTTCCTCTCCCACCCCCCTGGTACATCTTCCTCTCCCAAAATCAGCTGGATCTTCCTTTCCACCCCCTTGTCCATCATCTGTTGTGAGCAGACCCTCAACTGTGACTTTCCAACTTACGTGAGCTGTTTCGCAGCAGAGCCTTGCCCATGGGAATCCACTCAGCATGCCATGGATGTTCCTCCAGTGTGCCATTGCTGTCAGGCTCCAGCATCTTCTACTCCTTCAAAGTCTGCGATATGAGCAAGGCCCCGGTGGTAATTCCCGACTTCCGCACGTCACACTTTTGAAGACGTCTTCTGCACCGGTGTCCAATCACAATGACATGGACGGATGATCCAGTGGGAGGCTGGGGGGTGGAAATGGGGTTGAGGTGGGTGGGGGTGGGGGTGGGGGGTGGGGGGGGGGGGGGGGGGGGGCGGGGGTGTGGGTGGGGGGCTGGGGGAGGTGGGTAGTGGGGGGGTGGTGGGTGGAGGTGGGAGGTGGTGATTCTGTCCGGCTAGCCTTATAACGATATGCAGACTTATTACAATGAGGTTCCCAATGTCCGATGACGGGGAACACAGCCCTCCATCGACGGGCTGAGTGGACGATCGCAAACTGGTTTCAAGACGTCGCAAAACCAATTTCTGGCCTTCCCGCCCATGTTGTCTGCTTACGTCGCCTAGCACGCCCGACAGCAGCGGGCACGGAAAGCTCCGCCCCTTGCGGGTCATCATTTTGAGGCGTTGTGTTGTGTCGATGTGATGTTGGGCCCCGCAACCCGATCAGCTCCATCCTGAAGCAAATGCAACCGGAGACGGTCATTTGCACTTGAGAGAACTGAGATTATTTTTTCCAAAAAAACTCTCAATGAAGAACATCCAAACCACCAGGTTTCTTTTTTTGCAAAGAAGAAGATAAAGCCTGGGCTCTTCATTTCTGTGCAGAAAGGACCCATGTTTTTGATTCTGCAAGCTGATTTAATTTTGGAGCCCCTGGTGTGCCTGCTGTAGAGTTTTACACCGGGTAAGACCATTTTAAACTCTGTTAGAGAGAGGCATTTTCTACTGTGCACAGATAAAATTACTTTCCTTATCTCAGAGCTTGTTTGAGTAAAAAAATACAGGGTGTAGCACCTGTAGTATAAAGCGTTAACACATGGGATATGCTAATGTATGACGTAGATGATGAATAACTACTGATACCAAAACAAAAACAGAATTACCTGGAAAAACTCAGCAGGTCTGGCAGCATCGGCGGAGAAGAAAAGAGTTGACGTTTCGAGTCCTCATGACCCTTCGACAGAACTGGAACTTCTGTCGAAGGGTCATGAGGACTCGAAACGTCAACTCTTTTCTTCTCCGCCGATGCTGCCAGACCTGCTGAGTTTTTCCAGGTAATTCTGTTTTTGTTTTGGATTTCCAGCATCCTGAGTTTTTTTGTTTTTAACTACTGATACCAGCCAGTCATGTGTTAGACTCTTGAGAGAGAGGTTTGAATCATGCCTAGGAGCAACTCGTCTACTCTGTAACCTGTTTAGGTGTAGTACTAATAAATAAATGTTAAGCAGATACCAGACTTTAGACATAGAAGAACGTGCCTCACAATAATACTTACCCTTCAGAAGGCTGACTCTGCAATTTTATGATTAATTTTGGAGCACCAAGTCTGGCCCTTGCTCAACTCTACAGCAGATGAAACAGAGAAGCCATGTTAAAGCCAGTGAGGTGACTATTTGCTGAAGTTGAGGCAGGGAATCCATTTTAAAGTCCTTTGAGATTGTTTCGCATTTGTGATTTAGTGCTGCAATCCCTTGGAATCACTCTTAAACATCAATCAGAAACGCCCAGCAAGTGAGAGTATTAAGTCTTGCTGCTGCTAAGAAAACAAGAAAAAAACTATCAGCCTAGCAGTCAAATTGAAGGTTTTAAAGTGTCTTCAGACCAGAGAATGAGCAGTCAATATTGGTAAAGTGCTTCGGCTGCAGCCTACGTTATTGGGACCAATCCATGGTAACACTGGCAAAATTAAACAAAATGCACCTTTACGTGCTGGCAGAGTGAGTCGGACTAGAGGCAGCATAATGGAGACTGGAAAGACTTTTGGCAGCTAGATTGAAAACGAAAACCAGTACCAGGTGGGCATGACGGTCATCCAAGCAAAAGCCAAAAGCCTGTGTGAAGACTTACAGAATGAGCAGAGTGAGAGTCCCCAGTGAGAACGTTTCGATGTCAGTCAAGGATGGTTCGAGCATTTCAAGAGGTGTTCCTATCTACACAACACTAAAGTGGCTAGTGAAGCAGCTAGTGCCAATACAGAAGTGGCTGATGAATTCCCTGCCTTTTTGAGGAGAAACATTAGAAGAAGGTGGGCTACTCATCAAAACAAGTTTTTCAATGTTGACAAGACAGGGCTTTATTGGAAGTGTTTGCCAAAGAGAGCGTTCGTTTGCAAAGAGGACAAGATAGTGCCAGGATTTAAAGCTGCCAAAGATCACCTGACTGTTGGGCTTGATGGAAATGCTGCACGGGATTATCAGTGGTGTATCAGTCTGAGACACCGAGAGCTTTGAGGGATTATTCCAAGGAACATCTGTGGGTCAATTGGAATTCAAATAAGAAAGCCTGGATGACTTTCAAGAACAGTGTTCTCTGTATGCCATCCATGCCTGGTGGACGTATTACACTAGAGAAAATCCCATCTTCAAGATGTTGCTCCTCTTGGTAATTGCCTAGGCCATCCTATCAACCTTGATGAATTGTCTGAAAATGTGAAGATAACTTTCCTGCTACCCAACATGACTTCATTGATACATTCAAGGCCTCATGCCTATGCCATACCCTCTCCCAGCGAATCAAAGCAACAGGTGATGAGAATGCACCATCGGTCTGGGAATTTTGGCGTAACTACAGCACCCTTCAGGGCATTGACAATATTGCTGATTCATGGGCTGAGGTCACATCGTCGTGTCTGAGTGGTTGGTGGCAGAAATTGTAGCCTGAGTGCGTCAGTGATCACAGAGAATTTCACAACGCTGTCCCTGAGGTTCAGCTTGAAATCATCACCTTGGCGAGGGGGGCTGGCTTTGATAAAGTGGACGGGGCTAACATGGTGGAAATGTTTGAATCCCATGAGGAGGAATTGCTTACTGAAAACTTTGGCCTGAATTTTGCACTCATCAGGCGCACATGATCGGCCTGGGAGTGGACGGGAAACGGTCGCTGACTGCGATTGACCCCGACCACGATTCACTTTCAGCACTGCCAGTGGGGGTGGGGGGAAGGGTGGATAAAAGGGGCAGGCACCGACATCACCGCTGGTGCAGACAGCTGCCTCAGGGAGCTGCAGACCTCTAAATAACAAAGCAAAGCACAATAATACTGCAAAAAACGTCCATGCAGCACAATCAAGCGCCTGAAAACATACCTGATTGAAAAAAAAAAGCCCCAAGATATCTATTTTTATTTTCTATCCTAACTGAGGCTTCATCAAAAATGTGAAGCCTGCCTGGCCGATTGGCCTGTCTGCCAACCGTAAGGTTGGACGGGCCCCGAGAAACCGCTTACAATTGTACTGTTAATGAACTTAATTGCCCGCTTAATTGTTGGCGGGCGTTCTTCCTTTTGTGCGCACCCACCGAGTGAAATATCGCGCAATGCGTGATGATATTAGGACGCTCGCCCAATGTCATCTCGCGTGATTTTACGCCCATTCTGGTCAGGCATGCGCTTGCCCGTGGGTGGTAAGATTCTGGCCTCTGTGCAGCTTGAGAGTCAACAGGCTGAAGAAGAGGACCATGCTGAAACGCCAGCCGCTTGAGTTTTTGTCAACAAAGCGACTGTCAAGAGCTTTCCAACTCATGGAAGAGGCAATGGAAATCTTCAGAGGATAACCCAGACAGGGAACGCAGTGTCAAAGTGAACAGGGTAATGAATGAAGGCAATAACTGCAAGAAGGAGATCTACCAGGTGAAGAAAATGAAAACTGTCCACTGTCCTTGGATAATTTTTTTCAAAGTAGTTGGTGATTCTGGCCCTTCATCCATGACTTGGCTGTTCAACCTACTCCACCTTCGATTCAAAACCAGAATCGCTCCAACTTCAGCCATTGAGCTATCGTCTGCAGAAAATGCTTGTCTTCGTGCTTACTCAGAAAATGTGTGAGAAAATGGGCTTTTCACTACCACCAGTGGGGAAAAAAAAAGGTTCTCTTCCAAGCAGCTCCTACAGTACAACGCCTCCTCCTGTCAATTAAGATCAATTTGGATAATTTTCCATAAATTGCGAGCACCCTCTGGGTGAAGGCAGACATAGGCGACAAATTCCACATCACTGCCACTGTGCCAATTCAATGGTCAGCTGACTGAAGATAAGTTTGCAGATTGGCGAGGTGTGGGGTTCTCAAAACCTAGACTAGAATCATGGTCCGCCGGGCAGCAGTGATCTCCGCACTCCCACCTATGTTTCTGAGACTTGGACAACCTGCAGCAAGCACCTTAAAGCACCCCCAGCAGCATCTTCGAAAGATCCTCCAAATCTAATGGCAGGAAAGGTAGTGCAAGAGCAAAGTCGTCCCCCTATGTCAACATGCGCAGCATTGAGACACTAACCACTCAAAGCCAGCGCCAGTGAAATGCTTTAGGGATGTCATCAAAGTAACCCTGAAGAGGCAAAACATCTCCACTGACTCATGGTGGCCAATCAAAATGGGAGAAAGTTCATTCAGGGAGGCACCGGGCACAAAAAGACTTTGTCAGAAACACGCAGAGACGAAGTCAAAGTGGCGGAGAGAATGCAAAAACCTCCAAACCACTCATCTAAACGACCCTCCAAACAATACCTTCCCCACATTTGGCAGAGTCTGCAGATTGCGCATTAGGCATGTCATGTCGGAGCCCATCGATCCAGAGTAGAAGCAAATCATCCTTGAATCCAAAAGACTTGGAAGAAAGAGACTAGTGAGTGTTACCTAATTTGAATTTATATTTAGTGGTTTATTTTATTTTGCACATTATTTCAGCTCGTAATGCACAGTGCTGCACATGTACAGTACAGTATTTCAACTTGCACATTGTTTTTTTTCCCAGCTGAGAAATGTCCAGAAGAGCCTATTCTAGTTTTAACATTGATTCCTATGGGAACCTATGACTCACTTAAAGCAGTTTCACTTAAAGTTGTGATTTTCAGGAATGCAACCACAACCTTAAGTGAGGACTTACTGTATGGTACCAAAAATAAGAGTGTCACAGCAATAACAGGAATGAAATCACTGAAAAAGAGGCACACTTAAGGTTAAAAGACCTTTGTTTTGAAGAGTGTCTGACTAAAGTTTTAAAGAGATAGGAATTGAGCCAATACCCTAATTATTATATTTTTAGTTGGTTAAGTCTTTTTAGAGGAGCTTCACTAGAATTTGCATATGAAATTAATTATATTTTTAAATAAATCTGTGAGGTGATTTTACTCTGTTAATATATTCAATTCTAGGTATTTAATGTGATTACCTTTGATAAATTTGAATGTTATTTAATACATTTTAATGTTTTTAAATTACATGGTAGTCAGTGTGATTGATGTATGCAATGAAGCAGAGCGAAAAGAGAATCCATTGTTACACATTGTCAGGAACAATTATGTGGATAAAGGCAACTGTTTAAAATTCAGAGAAAGTATACTGTTAATTCCATATCAAAAGAGATCAAGGTAATGGTCCAACAATACAGGCTGCAAGAGGACCTGCTCTGAGTAAATGATACTGCTTTGGAATCTCAGTGTTGCTGATCACCCAAGTCTAACAATAAGTTGCTGACTCTTAAGGCTTGGGCAACATATTTAGGGAGATATATATATATATTTTTAGGGTTCTTTAAATCTATGTAGAACACTGTCACGACCGGTCCCGGATAAGGTCCCCAATTTGCTAAATTCCCAGACGAGATCCCCAATTTGCCATGACTCGGATGGGACCCCAATTTTATTATGATCCCGGGTGAGGAGGAATCAGCTGGCTCTCCTCTTTATTTAACCCCCTCGATTGGTCGCAACAAAGTTATTTTTTCTTTCTTTCATTCATGAGATGCGGGCTTTGCTGGCTGGGCCAGCGTTTATTGCCCATCCCTAGTTGCCCTTGAACAGGTGGTGGTGAGCTGCCTTCTTGAACCGCAGCAATCCATGTGGAATAGGTACACCAGCAGTGCTGTTAGGGAGGGAGTTCCAGGATTTTTGACCCAGCGACAGTGAAGGAATGGCGATATATTTCCAAGTCAGATGGTGAGTGACTTAGAGTGGGACTTCCAGGTGGTGGTGTTCCCATCTAACTGCTGCCCTTGTTCTTCTAGATGGCAGTGGTTGTGGGTTTGGAAGGTGCTGTCTAAGGAGCCTTTCCAGTTTCCTGCCGTGCATCTTGTAGATGGTACACACTGCTGCCACTGTGTATGAATGGTGGAGGAAGTGAATGTTTATGGCTGTGGTGCCAATCAAGTGGATTGCTTTGTTCTGGACAGTGTCCAGCTTCTTCAGTGTTGTGGGAGCTGCACTCATCCAGGCAAGTGACGACTATTCCTTCACGCTCCTGGTTTGTGCCTTGTAGATGGGGAGTCAGGAGGTGATTTACTCATCACAGGATTCCTAGCCTCTGATCTGCGCTTGTAGACACAGTATTTATTTAGCTAGTCCAGTTTAGTTTCTGGTCAATGGTAACCTCCAGGATGTTGATAGTGGGGGATTCAGTGATGGTAATGCTATTGAACATCACGGGCTATGATTAGATTCTCTCTTGTTGGAAATGGTCATTGCCTGTCACTTCTGTGGTGCGAATGTTACTTGCCACTTGTCAGTCCAAGCCTGGATGTTGTCCAGGTCTTGCTGCATTTGGACATGGACTGCTTCAGTATCTGACAAGACATGAATGGTGATGAACATTGTGCAATCATCAGCGAATATCCCCACTTCTGACCTTATGATGGAAGGAAGGTTATTGATGAAGCAGCTGAAGATGGTTTGGTCTAGGACACTACCCTGAGGAACTCCTGCAGCGATGTCTTGGAGCTGAGATGCCTGACCTCCAACAACCACAACAATCTTTCTTTGTGCTAGGTATGACTCCAACCAGCAGAGAGTTTTCCCCCTGATTCCCATTGACTCCAGTTTTGCTGGGGACAAGAGCAGTCATTCTGACCTCATCTCAGGAGTTCAACTCTTCTGTCCATGTTTGAACTAGGGCTGCAATGAGGTCAGGAGCTGAGTTACCCTGGCAGAACCCAAACTGAGCATCAATGAGCAGGTTATTGTTAAGCAAGTACTGCTTGTTGCACTATTAAAGACCTGTTCCATTACTTTACTGATGATCAAAAGTAGACTGATGGGGCGGTAACTGGTTGGGTCGGATTTGTCCTGCTTTTTGTGTACAGTACACGCTGGGCAATTTTCTACATTGCTGAGTAGATGCCAGTACTGTAGCTGTGCTGGAACAGCTTGGCTAGGGGCGCGGCAAGTTCTGGAGCACAAGTCTTCAGTACTATTGCCAGAATATTGTCAGGGCTCATAGCTTTTGCAGTATCCACTGCCTTCAGTCATTCCTTGATCTCACGTGCATGAATTGAATTGGCTGAAGACTGGTATCTGTGATGCTGGGGACCTCCGAAGGAGGCCAAGATGGATCATCCATTCGGCACTTCTGGCTGAGGATTGTTGTGAGTGCTTCAGCCTTGTATTTTGCACTGATGTGCTGGGCTCCTCCATCATTGAGGATGTGGATATTTGTGTAGCCTCCTCCTCCAGTGAGTTGTTTAATTGTCCACCACCATTCAAAGCTGAATGTGGCAGGACTGCAGAGCTTATTATCTGATCTGTTGGTTGTGGGATTGTTTAGCTATCTATCACTTGCTGCTTATGATGTTTGGCACGCAAGTATTCCTGTGTTATAGCTTCACAGGGTGACACCTCATTGTTAGTTATGCCTGTGCTGCTCTGGCATGTCCTCCTACACTCTTCATTGAACTGGGGTTGTTCGCCTGGTTTGATTGTAATGGTAGAGTGGGGGTTATGCCGGGTCATGAAGTTACAGATAGTGTTTGAGTACAGTTCTGCTGCTGCTGATGGCTCACAACCCCTCATGGATGCCCAGCCTTGAGTTGCCAGATCTGTTCAAAATCTATCCCATTTATCACAGTGGTAATGCCATACAACACGATGGAGGGTATCCTCAATGTGAAGGCTCCACAGTGACTGTGCGGTGGTTACTCCTATTGATACCATCATGGACAGATGCATCTGCTGCAGGCAGGTTGGTGAGGATGAGGTCATGTATGTTTTTCCCTCTTGTTGGTTCCCTCACCACCTGTCGCAGACCCAGTCTAGCAGCTACGTCATTTAGGACTCGGCCAGCTTGATTGATAGTGGTACTACTGAGCCACCCTTGCTGATGGACATTGACCCCACCCAGAGTACATTCTGTACCCTTGCCACCCTCAGTTCTTCATCCAAGTGCTGTTCAATATGGAGGAGCACTGATTCATCAGCTGAGGGACGGTGGTACATGATAATCAGCAGGAGTTTCCTTGCCCATGTTTGACCTGATGCCGTGAGACTTCAAGGGGTCCGGAGTTGATGTTGAGGACTCCCAAGGCAACACCTTTCCGACTGTATACTATTGTGCTGCCCCCTCTGCTGGGTCTGTCCTGGGACAGGACATATCCAGGGGTAGTGATGGTGGATCCTGGGACATTATCTGTAAGCTATGATTCCAGCTGTTGCTTGACTAGTTTGTGAGACAGCTCTCCCAATTTTGGCACTAGCCCCCAGATGTTAGTAAGGAGGGCTTTGCAGGGTTGACAGGGCTGTGAATGCCATTGTCGTTTCCGGTGCCTAGGTCAATGCCGGGTGGTCCGTCCAGTTTCATTCCTTTTTTTGTGACTTTGTAGCAGTTTGTTACAATTGAGTGGCTTGCTAGGCTATTTCTGAGGGTATTTATGAGTCATGTGTAGGCTAGACCAGGTAAGGACGACAGATTTCTTTCCCCAAAAGATATTAGTGAATGGGATGAGTTTTTACAACAATTGACAATAGTTCCATGGTCATCATTAGACTTTTAATTCCACCATGTGTCGTGGCAGAATTCAAACCCAGGTCCCTGGAGCATTACCCTGGGTCTCTGGGTTACTACTCCAGCGACAGTACCACTACACCATCGTCTCCCCTCTTGGTATCATTGGATCTTTTCTCCATGCATACCTTTTCCCTGTCCAAATGTATTTACTTTTTATCAGGAGCCAATTTAAAGAGCCTTTCTTGAGTCAAAAAAAGAGTAAATTTATCAGTCACTAAAACTCGAGGAAAAATAATAGAATGAGGCGGCACACTCATACACACACAGATCAGAAATGAGAAGTTAAGAGTCCAAGTTAAAGTTTAAAAATATACAAGTCCGTCCTTGGCTTGTCCGTAAGGTGTAGATGGTGGTACATTGTAGCCATTCAGTTGAGCGATTTTGGCAGAGCTGAGTTTGGCAGATTTGCCGTCTGTTGGAGATGCTTGTTGGCTTGTCCCAGGGGGAGGAATGTTGGTTCTCTCTGCAGGGTGACTGAAGAGACTGTCTTGTTTCCGCTTTGCTTGTGGTTTCTGCTAAAACCTTGCCTCCAGAAAAAGAGAGAGAAAGGAGAGAAATCACTTGCTTATCTTTTCAGGGATGACGGACTGGTGTTTCTTCTTGTTTCTGTCACTCACAAACACTGGTCTCCAGCCAGCTTTTTAAACCATTTCTCTTGTGTATTCCTGGGAGGGGCAATTGTCACATCTTGGGCCCAGAGCCTGTTCTTCTTCCATCTCAGACCATTTTACGCATTCTGAGATATAAATCAACCGGGGATGGAATTTTGGGTGACTGCTGAGATGTGGAAATAAGCCTCCATTGTCAAGTGTCTCTGTTTGAAGTAGGCCATGGCACGTCTTCAGGTGCAACATTCCATGTTATCTCAGGACAAGTCTGTCAGTATAATCCACATAGAAACTTTCCAGAAAGTGGTCACTTTACACCATCAGCCATCTTTAGTTGTCTTTTAAAAACGCACTTCTTCCTTAAAAACAAGTTTCAATGTGCCGATAGTTAATTGGTAGCTGTAGCCTGCTGTAGTGACAACACTTTGCAGAAACTAGTCCGATGTCACCAAATTTCAGGCATAGGATGCAACAGACCTGCAGCCACAAGTCAAGAACAATCATAATGTAAATGTTTGTTGTTGACATGATTTAATGTTTGACAGGGTGTGGGGACGACCTTGTGCCGCAGTGGTAGAATCCCTACCTCTGAGCCAGCAGCTCTGGGTTTGCGATTTGACAGTCGCAACGTGGCCAAACAGGTCCATTATCAACCTTCAAATCTTTCCAGTATGCCGGTGGCAGGTGGCAAGAGTGGGAGTGTCACCTGATCAGCCAGAACCATGCGGTAGTTGCAGAAGAGAAGACTCCATGCTAAGGTTCTTGTCACAGGCTGTGTCCCATGGCGAGTGTCTCCTCACTTTGAGGGACCACTCATCATCATTTGACAGGGAGCTGGTGCATAGGTTAATGGACCAATGCTGTTCTACAAGACGATGGTGTTTCCAAATGGGTGGTTTTGGTGCACCTTGTAAAGATTTTATTTTTTACCTTCAGTTACATAAGGTAGTGGGCCAGAAATTACTGCCAAAATAGGAGTGAGTTTAATGTGTGCACCATTCCTCTGTCTCAATTCGCAAATCTCAGTGGTTAAGGAAATGGACTGCTGGCCCCATTGTGTAGCAAGGTACCAGATGTTCGATGGCCATCTCCATGCTATTATTAGCTAGAACTTTCATTTTTGAGCTGAAGAGTAAGGGGTAAAATTTAATTAACGGGACATGATGCAAAATGTCTCGCTCCAACAACTGTAGATAATTGTCTCAGAGAGCATCATAATTCAGGCTGCTGTCTTTATGCAGCAGATAGACTGGACTTAGCACACTCTGAGGTGGTGTCAGGTGGCCGGTCACCACCGCTCACGGCAGTCGATCCTGAAAAAGAAGCATGAACACAATCACTGGAATGATGATGTTAAGGGTCAGAAGCATTCATGGGTGCAGCAGGTGGCCATGATAGCCAGAGATGACGGATAAATGCAATTTCTCCTCGTGCTCCACACCCGCCAATCCAAATTCAGCATCGGATATCGACCAACTGCTCTGCTGCCCTGTCAGCTGCAGGGTTACTAACTCTACCTCTGTCTATGAACAAATCTCTGACAATCCACTCTGGTCTTGGATCTCTCCCTGGTGTTGTAAGCCCCTTTGTCCTGCAAGCATAAGGGGAGAAAATATGAGGTTTCCAGCGAAGCTCAGGAGAACCTCTGGTTGCCCAATAGCCCCTGGTCCCATGAGGTGTCAGGTTGCACCGCTGTCCTCCCAATCCTCACGCTCTCAGGAAATCTGGGTACTGGACAGAGGAAGATACAGATTCTGGTCACACACAAACACACACACACACACACACACACACACACACACACACACACACACACACACACACACACACACACACACACACACACACACATGCCGAGCCTTTGCAGCTGCAGAAGTTGGTGAGATAAACACTTTACACTTCGACACTTTGAACCATTCCCCTACTTTTCCCACCACATCCACTCATTGACAGCATGAAACTCAAAACTCACCCTTGCAGTGCAGAGGAGATCATTTATCGGCCCTGCACCCAGTCCCTCGGATGGAGCCCACGGCCACTCATCTCCGCGGTGACCTTCATCCAGGTTGTCTTCGTCATTCGTGATGCCCCCTTGTGGTCATCAGCTGGAAACAGAATTTGACTGCGTTCCAGATAAGCCCGGAGGAGGTCCCGCAGTGAGCCCACGCTAAACAGTGGGGCAATATGCTAGGTGGGTTGTAACACCTCCAAGCACAGTTGAACCTGTTGATGGCACCATCTGAATTTTTCACAAAGACGGGGATTTCTTCTACGTAGAGCCTCAAATAAGTTTTACTGTCACATTCACACGCCGGGCAATGCTGGCCAGCTCAATGTCCGTTCTCCCTCAGAAAGACTGCACGCGGAGTTGCAGATTTTAAGCGGAGCTTCTGCCCTTTAAATAATCCCTGAGGGGATTCATGGTGACGCAGGTCTCCGGATATCAAAGCCGCCTTAGCCACGTGATCCAGCAGAATTACCGCGTCACACACATTCAGGAGCTTGTTGCCATGTGATCAGGCTCAGGCAGCCGTATCCTTCCTGCACCGGATTCCCAACTTTCCTGTGCCCACCGGTGCATTCATTGATGGTAGGGCAAAATCCAGCTCAATATCTTGCAGGTTTTATTGGTGGCTTCATTGCTGCGGTATCCCCAACGATCTAGAGTCCCACCTGTTTTATACGTTCCCTGATTCCCGAGGACGCAGCAACCAAGCTGAATGTTCAGCATCTATTCATGTCTCCTCAGATGCAAACAGATGTCGTTGATTTAGTGGGAGAAAAATAGTGTGCGATAACGTCGGGCAAGCACCCCGACATCACGCACACTCGCGCGTTATTTCGTTCAGTGGAGTTGACAGCGGGCCCACCAACAATTAGGGGGGGCTGTTAAGCCCGTTACCTAATTAATTAAATAGGCGTTTTTCCCCTACCCTACCTACTTATCTTCATAACTTAAACGTTTCATCCCAGGCAACATCCCTACGGTTGGCGGGCGGGAGAATAGGCCAAGCAGATTTTGGATTGTTGTGGTAACCTCATCCACGGGCGGAATGAGGTTTCCGATGTTAATTACAAATAAAATAACAATTTTTCAAACTCATTTTCAACGTGTCCCTGCTCCTGTGTCAGAGTCATATGAGGGGTCATCACAGAATCACAAAATCTCAGAGTGCAGAAGAGGCCCTTCAGCCCATCGAGTCTGCACTGACACGTGAGAAACACCTGACCTACCTACCTAATCCCATTTACCAGCACTTGGCCCATAGCCTGGAATGTTATGACGTGCCAAGCGCTCATCCAGGGACTTTTTAAAGGATGTAAGGTAGCCCGCCTCCACCACCCTCCCAGGCAGTGCAGTCCAGACTGTCACCACCCTCTGGGTAAAAAAGTTTTTCCTCACATCCCCTCTAAACCTCCTGCCCCACACCTTGAATTTATGTCCCCATGTGACTTCAACTAAGGGGAACAGCTGCTTCCTATCCATCTTGTCCATGCCCCTCATAATCTTGTACACCTTGATCAGGTCGCCCCTCCGTCTTTTCTGCTCCAACGAAAACAACCCAAGTCTATCCAATTTCTCTTCATAACTTAAATGTTTCATCCCAGGCAATATCCTGGTGAATCTCCTCTGCACCCCCTCCAGTGCAACCACATCCTTCCTATAATGTGGCGACCAGAACTGCACACAGTACTCCAGATGAGACCTCAACAAGATTCTATACAACTCCAACATGACCTCCCTATTTTTGTAATCTATGCCTCGATTGATAAAGGCAAGTGTCCCATATGCCTTTTTCACCACCCCACTAACATGCCCCTCTGCCTTCAGAGATCTATGTATACACACGCCAAGGTCCCTTTGTTTCTCACAACTTCCTAGTGCCATGCCATTCATTGAATACTTCCTTGTCAAATTACTCCTTTCAAAGTGTTTCACCTCATACTTTTCAGGGTTAAATTCCATCTGCCACTTATCTGCCCATTTGACCATCCCATCTATATCTTCCTGTAGCCTAAGACACTCAACCTCATTATTAACCACCTGGCCAATCCACAAAGTTACTAATCATACCCCCAACATAGTCATGTTTACCTTTTTTTTTGAAAACTTTATTTTTAATGTGGAATACCTTCAGCTCCCTGAGGCAGCTCCGTGTCTTAAGGCAGCTTTCACTGAGCGCACACCGCGCATTTGCAAACTTCCATGCTCGCCCTCCTTCCCTCTACACCCCGGCAGCGCTGAGGTTATCAGCACGGGCTTCATGCTGGCTGGCCGCTAATTGGCCAGCCAGCATGAAATCGCGGTCGAGGCACGATCATGGGCAGCGGTTCATTGCGTGGCCGCTCCCAGGCCCACCCTTCGCACCTGACCAACGAGTTGAAAATTCTGCCCAATATGTCCTAAATTATTCTGGTATCACTGCAACCAAACATCCTTTATATATTTCTAAAGTCCTCATCATATTGCTTTGAGCAAGGATGTTTAATACAGCAGGAGACACTGTAGATGTATGATAGGAATCACAATGTAAAGTTGAGGAATGTTTCTCTAAACGTCAGTTTCCCATAAATGACAATGTCTAGCAAATCTTGATAAATCTTTGACACAGAAATGAACTGAGTTTTGTCAAGAAAACTATACGTTGTTTGGGGAGCTTGTACAAAATGTGTTTTTAAAGCACTTACAATGAGTTTCTGACACTTATTTATTTCTTTTTATCTCACTTCCTGTTAGGTTTATAGTATATCTGATTCAGTATTATTTTTCCTGCATGTTTTAATTTTGACTAATTGCCAGCCTTTCTCCCCACATTTTAATGGTTTTCACTATAGAATGAGCAGCAAATTTTACTGCCTGAGGCTTCCAGTATAAGATATTGGAATCATTCTTACATTCAATAGACAGGGGGTTGATTTATCAAAGCTTATATCAACAAATCTCAATATTTGGCAAAGTAAATTGAGCGAAGAAATTAGATCAAACACCAAAATGTGGGAGATTCAATCAGATGAGAGAATCTTGGAAGAATATTGATCTTGCATACATTTTGGGGAACCTAACAGCATGCCAATCCAAATTAAATTAAATTTTTAGAAACTTAATTAAGTTGAACCAAAATAAAAACAGAAAATGCTGGAAAAACTCAGCAGGTCTGACAGCATCTGTGGAGAGAGAAACAGAGCTAATGTTTTGAGTCCGTATGACCCTTCTTCAGAGCTAAAGAGACGTACAAATATGATGGAATTTATACTGTTTAAGGGGAGGTGGAGCAGGGAAGCTGGGTAGAGGTCAGCGATTGGTGTGGGTTAAGGACAGGTTGACAAAGATGTCATGGATGCAAGACAAAGGGAGTGCTAATGGTAGTGCTAAGGGCTAAAGAAGGTGCTGATAGTGGCATAAAGGTAAGAAAGCAGAATGTGTGAATAGCAGAACAAGGGTCAGCATTCTGTGAAATAACAACATGGAACAAGTAACAGATGGCACTTTGGGTGGAGGCAGTGGTACAGGAAAAAGGATAGAAAAAGGGATATTAAAGGGGATATAAAGGGGATAAAACAATGAATAAATGAATGAAAATAAAAATGAAAATAAAAATAAGTAAATAGAAAATAAAAATAGATTTTAAAAGAGGGATTTAAAAAGGGGTGAAGACAGAGGAGAGAGAGTTCAGTGCCTAATCGGAAGATGAGGTGCTGTTCCTCCAGTTTGCGTTGGGCTTCACTGGGACATTACAGCAGGCTAAGGACAGACATGTGGGCATGAGAGAAGGTAGTGTGTTGAAATGGCAAGTGATAGGAAGGTCTGGGTCATGCTTGTGGACAGAACGACGGGGTTCACCTTGGAGTGGCTATTCAACAAGGTCAATAGCTTGAGTTGAGCCATGTGGAACAGTGAAGCTGATACTATCAAAGTTCACCACAGTTAGTTTATTATTAAAGACTGAACCAGGACAGTGTCGTCTCTAGGATTTTAATAGGGCAAGAGAATATTATGGGCTAGATTTAGTGGTTTCCAGGGGGATAAGGGAGGTGGAACAGGAAATACTCGCTCCCGCCCTGATATTTCAGCATGTCGAATCAAGCATTGACCACCCAATTAGTAGCTGGCTGGCAGAATGCTAGTGGTTAGTATTGTGAAGGCATGGGTTCCATGCACCCAGGAGTCTAGGGCAGGACATCCGGCAGGAGAGGAGTTAAGCCATGACTGGAAGTTACATTTGGCCACTGATTTAAAGGTCTCTATCCTTCTCACTCTCTCCTCAATTGCTATGTCAGCTGATAAAAACTGAACAAATAAAGTCTACTTAACAGCCAAACACTGCCACCTTCAGATGAAGATTCTGCTGCCACATGCAACCCTGCTTGGGCTTTTGCAGGGCTTTTCATCTGCCCATACGCTGCTCCCTCATACCTGACATAACTTACTCCCAATGTTTTCCCCGTGCGACTCGCAAAAAAATGGAGTGGGCATCAAAAAATTGCAGTCGATTGACTTGTTAACAAGATCGATAGCTTGTTAATTGTTTCCTTCAAAAGGGCGGGCAGGCTTCCAATTTCAGCACCCACTCTTCTGTATCATTGGAGACAGACATGATGGCGTCTGTTTGCTAACCCAATGTCATCATTCCATATTTTATGTAAGTGCGGGGAGGCAGACTGCCTGATTTGTGGCCATAAATCCGGCCCTACGGCCAGGATTTCCACCTTGTCGGGCGGGCGAGCAGCGGGCAGGCCTGGGGGCAGCCGTGAAGTCAACAGCCGCCCGCGATCGGGTCCCGACATGGATTTCACATGAAACACGCGCTGCAGGGCTCAACGCTGCTGGGGTTGGGGCAGGAGGAGGGTGAACGCGGAAGATTGCGCACGTACCTGGGTGCGTGCAGTGACAGCTCCCCGAGGCACAGAGCTGTCTCAGGGAGAGCTGAAGGTTTATAAACTCAAAAATTAAAAACTTAAGCAATGTTAAAAACATGTCCCCTCGTGTGACTCTGCCACATGAGCAGGGACACGTTCTGAGTGAAATTTTAAAAACTTAATTTAATTTTTCTTTGCTGTTGAAACCCCCATCTCGCCCGTGGATGAGGTTTCCTAAAAAAATCCAAAGCCCACCGACTGAAATATGGCGCGAGCGTGCGGTGATGTCGGGATGCTCGCCCAACGTCATCGCCCATCATTTTGCGTTCATTCGGGTCAAGCATGTGCCTGCCCAACCTGCACAATATTCTGCCCTTTGTGTGCCATGTTGATTGTATTGAACTATATCTACCTGACTTGCTTAAATAAATTTTATAATAGTACAATTGTAGATTTTGTTTTATGTCTGGCAAAAGTATAATTTGTGGCATGTAATATTTTGATGAAATACTAGTGATAACAAGTCTGTCACTGCTGGAGGTAACAGAATCAGTTTCCGGTGATGAATTATGAGTATCACACAAGTAAATCATACCAAATGGTGTGACTTTTCCTGTTGTAAATTATTGGTACCAATATGTTTTTTTCAGCCGACTGATGATACTGCCTGACAGGTTTAGTCAGAGCTGAATATTTTTCCCTTTAGCTCTCTGTTGACTTAGCATCTTTTTTGGTTTCCCTTTCAAAGGGCACAATTAGAAAGAATCTTAAGAACAGATGAATCTTAGGGTAATATATCATCGCTGCCCTCTGCATTGATTCCGGAATGGAGCAGCTCAACTAAAAGAGGGAGGAACCAAACAAAAACAAAACAGCTTTATCCAGGCCAGAATACTTTCCAACTGTTTGTCTTAAAGTCAAAAAGGCTGGATTTTATGGTTCCCCTGATATCAGATGGCAGGCCAATTGGGACCCACTTTAGCGCCTCATCCTGCCCCAGCTGGAATTTAACTAAGTGGCAGGAGAAGCCTACACCAAGCATCTAGCCTGGCAGCTTTCACTGTGTGGACTGGTGGTGGGCAAGGGAGGGGATTGATTGCCTTCTTAACGGACTCCTTGTGCCCATTGGAGGTCACCTCATCCAGCTGGTTTACCCTGGCCCCCCAGCCCATTTGCTCCCTTGCTGGGGCTGGCCAGCCTGGCTCCAGTGAGACCCTCAGACTTACCTACAGTCCTGGTTCCAGCAAAGCATGTTTTCCTGTACCCTCACCACTTGTGTGCTGCCAGCCTCTGATTAACTAGCAGCTCTCTGAGGTGGGACTTCTTGTGCTGAGTGGAGGACGTCCTGCATCAAGCCACTTAATGGGCAGCCTGCTGTTAAATTGCTATGGGTTGAGCCAGCCAACCGGAAGAGTGATTTGACCAATTGCTCCAACATGAAATCCAACCCTGTTTAAAGCCCTGAAATACTTCTGTTTCCCCAGGTAGCCTTGTTATGAATGCTTGGCTGATCTCTTAGACTCACTAATGGAACCAGCTCAGCAGGAGTCTGTTTACACAGGCTGAAGTGGAGTGTTCACTTTGATTGATTGACAGCTTTATGGTGTTTAAAAGGTTATTATTTCTTTGATCCATTTTTCCAATGTCTTTATGTTTATTTGGGCAAGATTAAAAGGTGTGGAGTAAAGCTTCTATTATTAAAACTATGAATGGCAGTTTTTGACTGACACTTTTATAAGGTTCCATGAGTAGCAGCTCTTTTCAAAACAGATTTCTGAATGAGGGTTTTTTATGACCATTTTATGACTTGCAATTGTTAATATTTGGCTCATTGGTTCTGTATGTAGCTCATAATGGGTGATAGGTCATGGAAAATGCAGGGGCCATGGAAGGGGCATAGGGGCATAGAGCGGGCATTGTGATAATGAAAGGCATGTGGAAAGGGCATGGATGGATCATTGGGGAGGGGGGGGGGGGCATGGGCAATATGATAGAGTATGGATAAGAGCTTTTAAAATTACCTTTCAAATGATTCCCAAATCCAGATTCTGATTCATGACTTCTCTGAAGAACCAGATGGTTCTTGAGAAGATGGTCAAACTCTAGAAAATTGCCTTTCCCTGCAATGGAACCCGCCAGGGTGAGAGTGGCACCCATATTCCACACTGGCGAAAATTGCTTGCTCCGGGAATGGGGCAGGAACACTGCAATTGGGTCCTGCCCACCATTTTTAAAGGCCTCCAGAGTCACTAAGTCCCGACTGCAAGAAAATCAGAGTCTTATTGTCAAGATTTCAGTAATGTCACAAGAGGGAAAATAGTGGTTTTGTGCAGTGCTGCATGACATTTACATCTCTCTGCTTTTGCTCAATGTCTACTTCATGAGGTGTCAGTCCGAACAATGTCAAATTAGTCAACAGTTTTTATGCTGTTAAATTAGAACCACGGGGTATTTGATGGAGTCAGCCAAACATTTGCTTCATCTGGATCCATTCCCAACCCCCATTGACTGGTCCGTAACATATAACCCCAACATGCACACACAACCTTTGCCTAGCTGTCAAAGTGTTTTCAGAATTCATAACACTAAGCCTTGAACTGATATTTAAATGATGCTTAACTCTTATTCCACTTATGCTTTCAATGACAATTGCATTGGAATTGATTCGAATTCCCAATATGAAATCTATTCTATTCCATTGTACTAATCTTTTGTTTCAGTTAGTGTTTTTTAAAATAGATAAATTTAAAATAGATTCGTTCCTGTGAACTGCGAAAGATTTAAAAGAGGAAAAGGCATACGGTCAAGTTTTTCAACAAGAAAGCCCAATGGCTCTCACTAAGAGAAAGTGGTTAGAAATGCTAGAGGACAAGTTAGAAAATACATTGTCTGAGCCAATTAAGACCTCCTGTTTTATTTTGCAGTATCACACAATGATAAGTGATGCTGATTGAATTAGGTGATTTGGATTATGACTGTAACCTTGAAAGAAAAAGCAGTTCATCAATTTCAGATCAAGCCTCATCTCATCAAGTGTTTGCTCAGCTAGCCCATGGAGAAATGGAAATGTGCAAGATGTGAATATCCTGTTCAGGCCACAGAGAGTTTTATTATAACACTCCTGGGCTATGCCATCATACAAGCAGATATGAAACAGTGACAGCCAATTCCCATAAAGGTAAGATATGCAAACCACATCAATGAAAAACAGATGCCTCTGAACCTGAGAAGGTGCCAAGGGCAAACTTTGTGGCAGTTGTTCTGGGAGCTGTGATTGCTTATCAGTTTCATAAGTGATCCATTTAATATTTCAATGCTATAAAAAAATCAAATACACTTTGGAAAGAAATACTGCCAGTGTGGCAGCATAGGAGAAGATAGTAGCTATAGTGGATGGAATAAAAATAAATAAAGAAGGGGTACTAAATGAGTTGGCAGTACTCAAAAGCTGAAGAACACCAGGTCCAGAAAGGATGCATCCTGGGTTACTATGAGATGTAAGAGTAGAAATTATCGAGTTCTTATGACAATCTTTCAATCTTCCTTAGACATGAGAATGATGCTTGAGGACTGCAAGATTGTCGATGTTGTACTCTTATTCAAAACAGGAGGAGCGATTAACCCAGCAACTGCAGGCCAATCAGCCTAATGACTCTCCAGAGAGAGCAGGCATGCTCTTGCCATTCAGGGAAACATGAGGACAATAATCTGTTAACGATAATAATCTGGGACAAAATCATTTGCTACTTGGGAAAGTATATGGTAGTAAATGAAAGTCAACATGGATTTATTAAAGGTAAAGCATGCTTGACTAGCTTGACTGTGTTCTGATTGTGTGTCAGCTTTGGTTCAGTTGGTAGCATTCTTGCCTCTTAGTCACAAGGTTCCAAGTTAAGTCTCACTCCAGAGCTTTGAGCACGTAAATCAAGGCTGACAATCTAATGCAGTACTGAGGGAGCACTGTTAAAGGTATTGTCTTTTGGATGAGACACCAGACAAGGCCTCATCTGCCTGCTTGGGTAGATGTAAAAGATCCCATGACATGATTTCAAAGAAGAGCACTGTCCAGGCCAGTTTTTAACCCTCAATCAAGGGTGCAAAACAAAAAAAACAGATTAGCTGGTCATAATCACATTGCTGTTTGTGGGAATTTGTGGAGTGCATATTGGCTGCCATGTTTCCTTCATTACAACAAAAAGTACTTCATTAGCTGTAAAGCGCTTTGAGACATCTGGTGGTCATGAAATAAATGCAAGCCTTTCTTTCTTTCTGTGATGACATAACAGAGTTGATAAACGTAGTGCGGTGATATGCTCGTGAACTTTCAAAAGGCATTTGATAAAGCACCAAATAATAGACTTGTTAACAAAATTAAAGCCCATGTATGGATGCAAAATTAGCTAAAGGACAGGAAGCAGAGAATAGTAGTGAATTCAGATTGCTTTTCAGATTGGAAGGAATAATGCAGTGATGTTGTCCAGAGGTCGGTATTAGGATTACTGCTCTTTTGGATTAATTAATGACCTACAGTTGGATAGACAGGATATAATTTCAAAGTTTGCTGATGGCATGAAATTTGGAAATGTAGTAAACAATGAGGAGGATAGTAATAGGCTTAACCAAAAGCAGCCTGGGCTGACACGTGGTGGGTGAAAGTTAATGCGGAGAACTGTGAAGTGAAATGTTTTTGTAGGAAGAATGAAGAGAGGC
Organism: Carcharodon carcharias; assembly: GCF_017639515.1. NCBI lineage: Eukaryota > Metazoa > Chordata > Chondrichthyes > Lamniformes > Lamnidae > Carcharodon > Carcharodon carcharias. The sequence goes on from NC_054482.1 coordinate 20,462,120, forward strand.
AATATAAGCTGAATGGTACAATTTTAAAAGGGGTGCAGGAACTGAGGCCTAAGGCAGTGATGCAGCTACCTCAATATGTCCGAGGTGCAATGGCGAAGGAGGCTCCGCCTCTCAAGGGAGGCAGTGACCTCCATTTGTCAGATAATTGGCCCTGAGATCAGCTCCGACTGTGTGGGTGGACACCCTATGCAAGTGGCGCTGAGGGTCACAGTGGCCCTCAATTTCTATACCTACAGCACTTTCCAACAATCGGTGGATGATCCTTGTGGAGTCTCCCATTCAGCTGTCCACAGTTGTGTCAAGCTGGTGACAGATGCTCTATTCAGGCGTGTATTGACTTTCATTCATTACCGTACAGACAAGGCCAGCCAGTCAGAGCGAGCCAAAGGCTTTGCAGTGATTGCTGGTTCCCTTGCGTCCAGGGTGCCATTGACTGCACACACGTGGCCATCCAGGTGCCAGCATGTGAGTCGTGCTCCTTTATCAACAGGAAGGTCTTCCACTTCATGAACGTGCAGATAGTGTATGATCACAGGATGCAGGTTCTACAAGTCTGTGCAAGGTACCCAGGCAGCCCCCATGACGCCTACATCCTCAGACACTCCCAAGTGCCGGGGCTCTTCATTGCTCCAGCCCAGCTGGATGGATGGCTGCTGGGTGACAAGGGCTATCTCCTCAGAAGGTGGCTCATGACGCCTCTCCGCCATCCAAGAACAGAGGCCGAGCAGCGGTATAATAGGAGCCACGCCTCCACAAGGGCTGTGGTAGAGAGAACCATCGGTCTTCTCAAGATGCGCTTCCGATGCCTGGACCATTCAGGGGGCGCACTCCAGTACCCCCCAGATCATGTGTCACTGAAAGTGGTTGCATGCCGTGCTCTCCACAACCTGGCACTGGAAAGGGGGGACACAGAGGAGGAAGCAGATGTTGACGCAGCTGCTCTGGTAGCAGACGATGAGTCCAGTTGTGAGTCCGAGGACGAGCACGGTCAGGAGAATGCTGAGGGGGTAGACGCTGACCTGGGCAACCTCCAGGGAGGCCTTGATCCAACGTTCCTTCAGCTAGCCTACCAAAGATGAACCACCACCACATGGCAGGGCTGCAGGCTCCATATTCGATCCCTCACAAGAACATTTGCTTGGTGAACAACATGTACTGTGTGCAATTTCAATAAAGTTCAATGAGAAACAGGTCACTCATAACATCATGGATTACACTGCACCTGCAGAACTAATGAAGCACCCAGAGGCTTGTTGAACACAAACACATTTAATGATGTGGTGCCTGGCATACATTATACAAATTAAATGGAAAGGTGTTCCTCATCACACCTAATAATGAATAACTTGAAAGTGGGGCAAAAAATATCACCAGTAATAAGCCCCTGTTGTGCCTAAGGTGCTTTAAGCTTGTGTTTGCGGGTGCTATATCTAGGTGCTCCCCCTTCGCTGGCACTGGCATTGGAGACAGCCTGCTCACTCTGCTGTCCTGTTGGCCTTGATGACATTGGCGGGCGTCCTTTGGCCCATGGAGCTGGCCCCGCCTGGGAGGGAGTGGCCAGTGGCACGTCTGGCATCTCCCCAGTCACTGCAGCTTCACTGGATGCCATGGTCACTGGCAGAGGGGCAGAGGAGTTGCTGCTGTCATCCGGAGCAGCCTGAGAGGAGCCTGCAGAAATGACAGACAGCTCGTGTGCCAATGTCAGGTCACTCTGGACATCCCTGCTCACCGCTGATGGACGGGCACCTAGCTAGGATACTGGGTGCCCAATCCATCTCTCACACTGACAGTAACCACCTGAGGTCATTCTGGTGTGAGGGTCCGAGTGCATCCCCAGGAATCCCTGATTGAGTCCCTGGAGCAGCCTCTCCATGAAAGTCAACACTCTCTCCATGGAGGAGGCAGTGGCACCCGGCCATGAGGTCATCGCATTGCTCATGCTCCACATGGACTCCTTCACACCGGAGACCATGGCACACATTCCCTCATGTATCTCTGCCAGATCCTCCCGCACACCCTGCTGGACATCCAGCATCTGCTGCCTCAGGGACAACTCCAGAGGCCCATCATCAGCTACCGACTGAGCATGTTCCTGGTCCCCAGTAGTCCTCTGACTGCCGGCGCCCTGGGCACTCTCTGCCTCCGGCTGCATCTCAAGCGAGTGTGAAGTGGCCTCACCACTGTGCACCGAGATATTATCCGATGATCTAATGCCCACTGAGGTGCTGGTATCTGCACTGGTGCCTGCCTGGCTGAGAGGATGTGGTGCTGGTGCGTTTCTATCATCTGTGTCCTCTGGGGTGAGCGGCAGGTCTTCAGGCACCTCACCCCAAAGAGCCTGAAAGGAAGAACAAGGACGTGTCATTAGTTGAAGTCCTTACACTGTTACTGTGCATGCCTGGCATCCGGATCAGGGTGCCCTCGTCTTTCCATTATCACTGGAGATTCCATGTTCGAGGCCCACATCAATATACAGACAACAGTGGAATGGTTATCATGACAGACATTCTGACCTCAGTGCACTGCACTCTTACCTCCCTGTGATACCCCAACCACACCGCAGGCGGTTGACCTGGGTGCAGGACACCTCTCCAGCTTCAGTGCCTCCTGCTCGTACCTGATCAAGATTCGAAGGTGAGGCAGTCCTCCGCCAGTCCGCAACCTCTCAGCATTATTATGGGATGTCTTATCCTGAACGGACAGAGGAGCATTGATTAGTCCACCCTGTACCTGCATTGTCACTGCAGCCTGGCTACCCCCACCTGAGGATCACCTCGCAAGACTCAGCCGATTCGTGACCCTGGAGCCACAAGACACTCATTCCAAGCAGCCAGGCCTCACCCTCTTGCCCAGATGCTGCCTCATTGACATTTGCCACTCACACTCTATGAACTCTGAGGTCTGGGGGGAGATGGGGGTGGGGGGGGCGCTCCTAACTGCTGTGCCAAGTGAACAATGCCAACATGGCACTCACCCTTCCCGATGGCAGGAGATCATTGAAGTGCTTGTGGCACCACACCCATGTGCACCTCACCACATCATGGGAGCTCACCCTGGGTGCCACATCCTCCCAGGCATTTTTGGTGAGCTGGGGTACAAGAACATCTCTGCATGCTGCCACCTCCTCCAGGAGGCCCACGAGACACTCGTCAGAAAAACGCGGAGCAGACTGCCCCACCAACCTGCCCCCACCTCCCCCCCCCCACCCCCCCCCACCCCCCCCACCGCCTGCCGTGTTCAGCACTGACGATCTCCATGCCAACGGTCCTTCCAGTCAATGGCAGCCTTCGCATGGCTGCCTGCGCCATATTTGAATCGGCTGCCAGATCACCATGGGACCCGGTGGACATTGAGCTCCCGCCCTCGCCTGCCCCTTCTCGCTGATGCCGGAGTTGCGTATTACACTGGGCTGGCCGTAATTGGCTCGCCGGCGTAAAATGGCGGTGTGGAGCCGATCGCAGGCGGCGGACAGGTTCTCGACCGCCCACGCCCACTCCCACCGAGGCTGCCTTGAAGTTTTATCTGAGCTTATTGAGGCCATGTTTGGAATATTGATTTGAGTTTTGACCAGCACATTACTGAAAAGATGCACAGTTAGTAGAGGGAGCCCAACGACTGAATTTAAGAGGACTGAATTATGAAGAAAGAGTCTCCACACTTGGAACTTCAGACTCTGCAAAGAGAGGGAGGACTGAATTAATAGATCCTGAAAACTCAGATATTGGTCTCGAGGTTTGGAGAGATATGAGTCACTAAATGAAATAGGAAGTTCAGGCAATTTTTCCTCAGTAATTGAAAACTGTAGATTAGATTACCAGCTGGTTAGTGGATCAAAAATAATGACAGCTTTCAAAAATGAATTGAAACAATTCATGTTGTAATAGGATTTAGGGCTTTATGTTTGATTCACAGTAAGGGGCTAGATGAGAGGTTTGAAGATGGAACAGTAGCCTTTCTCGTGTTCTAATATTATGAGGTAAACCCATTTATTAAAAAAATAAGACTCGACAAATTTGGTAAAGGAACCCCGAAATGACCATCAAGTGTCAGTGTCTACTCTAAATATAGAGTGCTCTTCTTCAAACCATCTTCAAATCATACTTTTATTAAGCGTTATTTCATTGACTTGACCAATCAGGATGGTCAGTGTAGCCATATTGCCAAGCTCTGAGCTGATCTGAAGATCCCCATCTTCATAATCACCAAATCCTGCACCAAATTGTATTTAGAGTAGAACATACTTAGAATAATGTTACCGATCAACCTACATCAGACATCTCATTCTTTGAAAGAAGCCCATTGTCCTTTGCTTTCCTTTCTGCTGTGGTATGTTTTGGAGCTGCTCTATATTAAGATGTTTGAGCGATCTTGGTGCCTGGATGGTGTTTCTCTGGTGACAAAGTCCATTATAGTAGAGCTGCTGAAAATGACCAGACATTCCAAAGTTCTATTCTTTATCAGTTTTCTCCTGTAAAATTGATCTAATAACCAATTTGAATGGCCTAGAGTTTGCACTAGTAATAATGCAAAACTGTCAGTGTTCACCGTTGTTAATCCATGGAAACTGAGAGCAGCTATTGTGGTAGAATTTTCAGGCCCGTTGAGGCCGGTAACAAACTGGGTGGGATCCAAAGGATCTGGCGTCGACTAGTGTGCCGATTTTCTGACCCCATGCCTGGTGTTGACCATCTTAGCGGAGTCAGGTTCAGAGGCTGGCACAAGGCGGCAGCCGATTTGGCTCATTAAGAGCCTTGCTAAGGGCACCAAATGGTGGGCTATTGGAAACTTCCAGTCGGTCTCCAGTTGCCAACATGATGAAGGGCATTTTATCTGCCTGGAGGAGGGTACCCAGTGGCAGGCCAGGGTGCCAGTGCTGCAGGTAGTCCAATAGGCCTGGGTGCGGGTGCAGCCAAAGGCCACCTTGTAACTGGTTAGGAAATTGACTGAGCAGCAGGACACCCGCAGTGGCAGCCTGGTTGTTTTTTTTTTCTATTTTGAATAGAGTTATTTAAAAAGTTGCTTGGAACCTTCATGTTCAAGTGCCCTCTCAGTTACTTACCCTTCACTCATCTCAAGCTGGGAGGCCCCTGATTATCCCTCCAGCTTCAAGAGCCCAGCTGCTGCAAATTAGTTGGACAGGTTTTCTGGGACAGGTTCACTACCCAGACACTGTCCCAACTCCTCTTTCTGGTCTACAAAGTGAAAATTTAGGCCCTGTGCGCACAAAGAATAGCATGGAAATCCAGAAGTTGTTGCCAGTGATTTACTGCCTCCCCTGAGATGCGCTGTTGAGGTACCCTGACTTTAATCAATGAAAATCAATTGAATTGACAAAATTTCCACTTCAATACAGTTGGTCTCAAAAAAAAATCCCTTGAGAAAGTTATTGTTGAATGTACCTGGGTGAGATGCTAACTTCATAATTACTATTGAACGTGATCAGTAGCCCTGAAAAGCTAATATATCAGTAATATGCCAAATTTCTGCATAACGTTAAAATCCACATTTAAAGAAAACTTTTCTTTTTGTTTTTTTAAATAAGTTTATTTACCTTTATTTTAACTATTATCTTAATCCAATCATAGTCATTTGTTCTGCTTTCTGAAAATGTAACTTTCCAGTGAAGCATCTAAAGTGCTTTAAACCTCCTGATTGGCTGCATGTGAATACTTCATTGTGACTGGCTGCTTACCAGCTTGCCGACATCACTGCTGATGCATTCCGAGACACCCTTTTGACTTGGTGCCAGTTTTAAACTGTCATTGGGAAAAGTGAAAACCGCCCCACAGATAATGCTAGGTAGGATTGTAGGAAAAGGAGTCGGTCATTTAGTCCCTTGAGCTTGTTCTGTCATTCAATGAGCTCGTAACTCCATAACTCTGTAATACCCAATTTTGCTCCATATCACTTAAAATTTTTAGGTAACAAATATCTCTCAATCTCAGATTTAAAGTTTACAATTGATCTAGCATCAATTTCACATTGCAGATTGTTATGATCCCCAGCTGAGATTACCCCTGGACAAACCTGATCCCAGGGTGGAACCCAGCCTGATAGACCCTAACTTATTTTTGTTTGTTTAAATACATGGAGAGTAGCTACTGAACAGAGTCACAGGAGTCAGCTGATTAACTTTTTACAAAAGAATAAAACATTTATTGAACAAGGAAAGATGAACTATATTACAATACTCCTTCACCCACAATTATACCTTTACAGATATATACAGATCTGTAAGGATAACACAAGTTACAAAAGCTGTCTTATACTTTAATGTACACAGTAAGTACCCAGTCCATGTAAACCTACGGCACCCTGTGGTCAGACACACCACACTCTGACCTCAAGTGTCAGATGCTACCTCAACCAGATGCTATAGATCTCTCCTCAACTCCCCCCAGATGCTTGTCACACTGTGAGCCAACCAATCTCACTCACTGAATTCCATCCTTCACACGAGGGTTTCTAATTTCCACTCTCCAAGACCTCACCTTGGAATATTCTCCCAAACTGACGCCTTCCGAAAGCGTTCACCTCCAGGGTTTCAAGCTCTCCTTTTGATGTTCCTCTTCCCTGGGTCACCACTTGCATTCAAGCTGTCTTCCATACACTCTCTCTCACCAGCTCAGCCTTAACAGTACACCACTGCTTCACATGTCCGTAGCAAAGAATTACAGACCTTCAGGCCAGAATTTTTACCTTGATGGGTGCGTGGGCCCCACTGGCTCAGCGGCGGGCGGACAGCCGAACTCCACCGCCGAAACGGGGCCCGCCGCCATTTGAGTGGGCAGGCCAATTAAGGCCTGGCCCAGCAGCCTGCCCGACAGGATCCTGTGTGGGGGTCGTGAGGGATTCCCCATCTGTCAAAGTGCGCTCTTTCACGCATGCATGCACTGCTCCCTGAGGCAAAGTCCTGTCTCAGGGAGATTAGTGACAGTATAAAAATCTTTAAGAATAGAAAAATATTAAAATTATTAACATATGTTAAGAATGTCACACGAGATGGGACATGTTAATAAATTTCACATAAACTTTATTGAAGTTTTTAAAAACGAACATGAAACCACATCCCGCCAGTGGATGAGGTTTCCTGTATTATCAGGAGCCCGCTGGGGCTCCTGGCCTGCCCGCCAGCCTTAAGGTTGGATGGGCAGGGCCTTTAATTGGCTTAATTATCCTGTCAACGGCCTCAATTGGCCGTTGACAGGTCGGCGGGTGGACAGCTGATTTTGCTGTCCACCCACCTTCCTAAAGATTTAAAGGGACCCGGATGATGTCGATGGTTCCTCCCGATGTCATCCCACATCATTTTCCCGTCGGCAAGGAGGCCCCGCCCCCAAATTGCCAACGGAAAAATTCTGGCCTCAGTTGTCTCTTTGACTGTTTTTTCTTGCAAGCTGTTCTCACTTTAAATCTAAAGCTTGGAGCCTTTCTCTCTGCCCCTCACTCTTAACATCACATAACAGGACCTTTTTCCAGGTTGGCTGTCCTTCCTTTGACTACAAGGTCTCCTTTGGACTTGCCCCTCTTCCACTCTCCTGGATTTTTGGGGTTTTTCTTCACTTGGGACCTTACAGTCCTTTTGGGAAACCTGTAGTTCCCTCTTCCAGTGTCCAGTCTCTCTGGGGTCTTGGCTTCAACTGAACTTAAAATTGTTGTTTCTTTAGTTCTCTGTGTATGCCTGTGGGAGGAACCTGCCTATCTGCCCCCACCACCACCATCCCCCTCCAACTGGGGCAATGGCACCATTCTTTCTACTCATGTGTTCACTTTTACTCTATAAGGATTGTAAACTTCTCTTTAGTAATGCAAGCAGCCTTTTAAAGTGAAGCAAAAACTCCAATTGACCTTTTATAAACACATTGATACAGAAATACAAATCAAACTTGAACTTTAAAGCTAAAGCTCATTCCCAACACGCACAAATGTAAATATAACTCACTTAAACAATCTCTATTTCCTAACAAGATATAGAGTTCCAATTTTCTACTGCCCTTTGTGTATAGAAATGTTTCCAAATTTAATTCCTGAAATGTCTGGCTCTAATTATTGACAACAGCCTCATGGTGGACTCCCCAATCAAGGAAATAGCTTTTCTCTATCTGCCCTGCCTGTTCACCTTGATATCTTGAAAATTGCAATCAAATCATCCCTTAACCTTCTAAATTCCAGGTAATACAGTCTTAATTTGTATAATTTCACCTCATAATTTAACCAGACTAAGCATCACTATGGCAAATTTACACTGCCTTCCTTACAAGGCCAATATACCCTTCCTAAACAAAAACAAAAAATCGCTGGAAAAACTCAGCAGGTCTGACAGAATCGGCAGAGAGCAAGATTCTTCCTAAAGTCTGATGCCCAGATAACTCTCAGAGCTCCAGTGTGGTTGAACCAAGGCTTTGTATAGCTAAGCATGACTTCTTCCCCTTTGCATTGGACAGAAGTCCTCTCAATATAAAGGCCAGAATTCCATTAGTCTTTTTATTATTTTCTACACCTGGTCATGGCTATGAGCTTAAATCCCCAGGTTTCTTTGCACCTCCACTGTTCCTCACTTTTCACTATTTAGAAAGAACTCTGTTCTATCCTTTTTAGGTCCAAAGTGATTGACCTCACATTTGTGAACACTGAAATCATAATTTCTTTGGAATTTCATGCTTCCACCTACACTGCTTATAATGCCATCCATCTTTGTGGCATTGACAAAGTCCAATATGATGCTTTCTATTTTATCCCCTATGTCATTAATACATGTGACAAATATTTGAGGCCTCAAAACTGATCCCTGTGGGACACCACCAGCCACATCCTGCCAGTTAGCATACCTGCCCATTACCCCTCCTCCCTGACTCCTGCCGCTCAGTCAATTTCCTAACCAGTTCAATAATTTGCCCTTCAATTCCAAGGGTTTCAACTTTAGCTAACAGGCTTATATCAAAAGCTTATATCAGACTTTATCAAAAGCTTCTGGAAGTCCAAATGAATAACTTTCATTGGCATTCCCCTGTCGATTACTATAGTCACCATTTTTCAAAAGCTTCAATCAGATGTGTCAGGCGTGACCTACCCTTTATAAATCCATGCTAGCTCTCACTGATTAGCTGAAAATTTTCAAGATGTTCAGTCACCAAGACCATGTCAACCTTAATTACAGACTGTAGCAGTCTCCCAGCAACATATGTCAGGCTAACTGGTCTGTAATTCCCTTGTTTCCCTCTTTCAACTTCATAAAATAACGGAGCAGCATGTACAATTTTCCAATCTAGCATCGGCTCACCAGTGAAGAGAACGTTGAAAGATTATAGTTAGAAAGTCGGCAATGTTCTCATCCACCTCCTTTAAAACTCTGGAATGGAAACAATCTGGTCCAGGATTTATCATTCTTTCATACCATCATTTTCTGATCTACTGTTATTTATGTTAATTTTGGTGAGTCCCTGTCTCTGGATCAATATTGCTTTCCTTGGAATTTCTAGCATGTTGACCTCTTCCTCTATGTAAATACTGATGCAAGGTGATTTTGTCTACCATTTCCTTATTTTCATTGACAATCTTACTGTAATCAGTTTTCAAAGGGCCCACAATGTTCCTGACCAACCTCTTTTTAGTAATATAATTGTTTAAATTTGTTTGTGTTTGTTTAATATCCTTTACATGTTTCTTTCCATGTTCACTTTTTGTATCTCTTTTGTATCTCTTCTATCTGTTTTGTCACCCCTTTGTTTCTGTTGGTATCTTTCCTATCCACCAAGATCTGTACTTTTTTCTGTACTTGTGTACACTTTTTCTTTTAGTTTTTATGTTGTGCCTCACTGCTTTAGTTATCCATGGCTGTTATTTTTGGCAAATAAAGTTAGTTACTGTGCAGATATCTGAGATGTTTTGATGACATCATTTTTCCTTCCCCTCTGCCCAGCAGTGGAGCGTGTGTAAGACATTCTCTCCAGTGGTCTGGCTTGACAGTCGATTAAATTCACCTCATAGAGTGTGAAGCTGTCACTTTCATTGTAACTTAACACCCAAGGGTTGAGTCAAACATTACCATGGCCATAATTTTGCTGCTATGGCAAAGAGTTTTCATGAAATAAGAGTCATCTCCAAACTGCACAGATTCTACCTTTGTCAGCTGAATGGTAGCATTTAAAAGCTGAGAGTTTCAAGAAGGTTTAATAATAATTCAGTTGGAATGTGAAAAGACAGTGCTACTATTTTTAATGCATTGATGAGTGCAACTGAGCACTTGATGGGTAAACATTACTGATGGCTGATAGCGAAATAGAAAATAATTCAGTTCACGCTGGCTGTTCAGGCAGTGTTACCAGAGCAGCTTTTGTTCTGACACCCGTCACACAGCAGTTTTCCATGAGCTAAGACATGAATTATTGGGATTAGGGCCGGAATTTTCCACTCCTGTTGGCTACGAGCGTTTGGTGGGCGAGAGCGGACGATACAGCGAGAAGGCCCAAAATCGGTTTTACGCCACCATGAAACCAGTTGGCGATCGTTTGCTCAGCCTGTCAATGGCGGGCCAACATTTCCCGCTGTCCAACATCGGGAACTTAATTTCAATGCATTTGCATCTCATTATTGTGCACTCATGCTGGAATCATCCCCCCGACATCAAATTTATGGCCCACGTCAGCATGAATTCAGAATGGCTTGATTCACGACGTGCACCTGGTGAGCTGAACTTCAAGGGGAACTTGGAGGTGAGTGCACACAACCTTGCGCAGCACTCGTGAGGATCACCCGTAGGGCATCAAGGAAGATGCACAGAGCGTTTTTGGGGAGGGGGGGAGTGGGGAGTGGGGAGTGGGACGGCACAAGCAAGTCACTTTTTCTTGGTTGGCTTTCAGTGCGGTGCCCAGGCAAGGGCTCTAATGCAGGTGGGGCAAGGCAGCACAGACTGAAAGAAGTATGAAAGCACGTGCTGGGGAGATGGTACAGGAGGGTTGGGGGTTATGTGGGGAGGGTTGGGAAATGGCAGAAGCGGCCACATTCTTGAAAAAGCTTGTCAAAAGTGAACATTCTTTCATGGATGAGACGGGTCAGCTGCGGCTCCCTTTCACATGCATGGAGATGGGCCTCAGAATCTTCTCTGTCCACTCAAGCAACACAAAAGCATGAATGTGCCACCAAGTGCTCCAGAACTTTTCACCCTTTGGGTGCAGACTGCAAGCTAATGTGCATTTTAGGGGGCAGCAGAACAACTGAACAACTGGGCAAGTTGTAGAATCCCCTTGCAAAAGGTGGCCATGGCGCAGTCACTGGTGGAGGCCCTCACAGCCCCTTGCAATGTCTTCATTAAAGTTTGGACCAGTATCCCTCGTGGTTCAAGCTAACAGCGCAGCCTTGCAGTGCAGGTTAGGAGAATGCCTGCGCCTGAGTTGAGTCCAAGTAACTTAATGTCCTCCTGTATTATTGTTTCTGCAAGCTTTCACACTACAAAGGTTAAACTGACCTGTAGTTGCTGCGTTTACCCTTACACCCTTTTTTTGGACGTGGGTGTAACATTTGTAATTCTCCAGGCTTCTGAAGGCCACTACCTTCATATCTAAGGAAGATTGGAAGATTATGGGCAGTGCCTCTGTAATTTCCACCCTTACTTCCCTTCGTATACTTGGATGCAACCCATCTGGTCCTGGTGACTTACCAACTTTAAGTACACCCAGCCTTTCTGCTATCACCTCTTTATTAATTTTAACCCATTCAATCTCTCTACTACCTTATCTTTCATTATGACTAGGGCAGTATACTCTTCCTTGGTAAAGACAAATGCAAAGTAGTCACTTAGTTCTTGCCAACTCATGGAGTTCCCACTGAATACAGTTTGGGTCTACCTTAGCAGTGTACCTTACGAAAACATGTAGACTCACTGACAGAAACTCCTGAATTTCCAAGGGCAAAATCTTGATTTTGTTAGGTGGGCTCGGTGGGAGAGGGTGGGGGCAGTGGGGAAGCCGGACACTGCCCACGATTGAGGCCAGAAGGTGATTTCACGCTGGTGGGCCAATTAAGGCTCGCCCAGCGTGAAACAGCCCTCATTGCTGCCTGTGCAGTAGGGGTGGTGGGGAGGAGAGTGAGCAGGGCGAACGCTAACTTCATGCATGCACGTGAGTGCGCGCTTCCGAATCTCCCTGAGGCACAGAGTTTTCAGAAAAAAAAAATTAAGGAAATGAAAAATGTTATGAAACATGTCTCCTCATGAGACTCTGTCACACGAGCAGGGACATGTTATGAATTGAATTTTAAATTGTTTATTTTATTTTTATTTGCTTTAGGAAACCTCATCCCACCCATGGATGAGGTTCCCTAAAAAGCGCAAAGGCCGCTTGGCCTTTTTGCCTGCCCGACAACCGTAAGGTTGGACGGGCGGCAAAAAACGTAAGTTAATTGGAACTTTAATGGCCTTGACAGACCTTTTAATTGTTGGTGGGCACCCTGCCGATTCCTGCATGCGCCCGCTGACCGAAATATCGCGTGACTGCATGTAGACATCGGGACACTCGCCCGATGTCAACGTGGGTCATTTTACACACGAGCGGGTCAGGCGTCCGTCCACCGGGGTGAAAATCTTGCCCCTAGTTATTCTGTGCGTGTGTAGATTCCAGAAGTTGCTTTCAGTTTCAGCCGAGTAACAATGACAAATGCTGATAGGTTGTCTGTCTTTATTACTGCAAAATCGAGGCCAATATCTTTCCTGATGAAGCTCTCTACTCATCTGAATAGCGCCATTGTTCAAAGTCACTCGTTGACCTCTCTGCAGGAGATTATTCAAATGTATTGCCAGAGAGGTGCTAGTTGAAATGTTAATTGATCTTTTCCTTTTTTAAGCGCTCAATGATCTGCTCCTTTACTTTTATCTAATGAAGCTTTCGTGCTCTCTTTATCTTTTCACCTCTTAACTAATTTTAACTTGAAAACAAAAACAAAAATACCTGGAAAAACTCAGCAGGTCTGGCAGCATCTGTGAAGAGGAACACAGTTAACATTTCAAGTCTGCATGACTCTTCAACAGAACTAAGGAAAAAATAGAAAAGGGATGAAATATAAGCTGGTTTGGGAGGGGTGGTGGGACAAGAAGAGCTGGATAGAGGGCTAGTGATAGGTGGAGATAACCAAAAGATGTCACAGGCAAAGGGACAAAGAGGTGTTGAAGGTGGTGATATTATCTAAAGGAATGTGCTAATTAAGGGTAGAAAGCAGGACGAGCAAGGTACAGATAGCCCTAGTGGGGGTGGGGTGATGGGATCAAAATAGGCTAAAAGGTAGAGATAAAACAATGGATGGAAATACATTTAAAAATAATGGAAATAGGTAGGAAAAGAAAAATCTACATAAATTATTGGAAAAAACAAAAAGGAGGGGGAAAATCAAAAGGGGGTGCTGATGGAGGAAAGAGTTCATGATCTAAAATTGTTGAACTCAATATTTAGTCCAGAAGGCTGTAAAGTGCCTAGTCGGAAGATGAGGTGCTGTTCCTCCAGTTTGTGTTGAGCTTCACTGGAACATTACAGCAAGCCAAGGACGGACATGTGGGCAGGAGAGCAGGGTGGAGTGTTGAAATGGCAAGCGACAGGGAGGTCTGGGTCATGCTTGTGGACAGCCCAAAGGTGTTCTGAAAAGCGGTCACCCAGTCTGCGTTTGGTCTCTCCAGTGTAGAAGAAACCTCATTGGGACCAACTAATGCAGTAGACTAAGTTGAGGGAAATGCAAGTGAAATGCTGCTTCACTTGAAATGAGTGTTTTAACAATTTTAACTTGATATTTGAACAACCAGGGCATGCAAATGCTCTGCAGCATATTCAGGCTATCTAAAGGGACATTCCTCTTGACACCATTAAATAACTGATCTGGCTTTGGTTGAAAAAATACGTCAACAACCTGCATCCAGGAATAACACACTACTGTAGATGAGAGATATCTGTGCAAGCCTCATTGAAATGCACTTCAACTGAAAGTGTCTCTCTTGTTATGAAATGCTACACATCACAATATATATCAGCATGACAGATGTTTACATACATATTGTCAGATCATATCTGACAGTGCATTGTCACAGTAAATTGTGAAAACAGAAAAAAACACCCACGGTGATTTAGCGACTCTCCAAGCCACAAATACTTTATCAAAAAATGTAACCTGAAATAAATGTATCCATTTAGATATGGTTAACAGTGATCATATTTCTATAAAATATTATAAACACAGCCCAGCTGATGCAAATTTCTGTATCAAATTTGAGCCAGAATGTCTACAGCTTCTTAAATAATCTTCCTACTAGTGAGCCAGACTTCTGATTTGAAATTTAACCAGGGAATTCATTTAAATATTGTAGAGCAACTGCGAATTAGACAGAAGTGTTTCTGCGCTTCATGCGAAGCCTTGACAGAAGTTAAAGCTGGATTTGTTCATACTCTGTGTCGATGCGTATAAGCTCGATGCATGTGACCCACTGCACTTAGCATTTCGGACTGTATGTCTTTACTAGAGATGTCTTTACTAGACAGGGCCCTTGAAGTGTAACTGTGTCCTCTGTAAGGCAGAGTTCATGTGCAATTCTTACCCTCTGGTGAGCATGGCATCAAATTCCCCTTCCCTATATCGTGCAGACATGAAGATCCATCCTCTTGTCTAGCCTTTAAAACATATTTGGTGCTAATATCTAAACTGGTGCTTTCTAGGGTTAGATTGAGTGGTAGTGTATGTTCAGGAAGGCCAACTTCCTCTTCTTGAGCTTCAGAGCTACATTCAATTTTCAGCACCTGAAATGAAAGGGAGGGATAAGAATTAGCTTTTAATGTGATGGAAGAGGGAAGGTTGGCGAAAGCAGATATGTTTTGTCCTGCAGTGTGTAGGGTGAGATAAAAGTAAAAGGAGAAGATAGAGGATGAGTTTGGAAAAAACCCTTGAAAAATGTGTTCCAGCACTGCTATTCTTTATGCCATGACTGTCCATCTGCCTTTGTTGGCAGACATGTTTTGTTTCTTGGAGGAGTAGGCGCACAGACAAGCTCAGTCTCATCTGATGGCAGTTTCCTGACATAGGTTGAGTACCACACCTGCAAAAAAGAAGGGAGTTATGTTAGTGACAGTCTTTGGAGTTGTTTAGAAAATGGAGCACATCAGAAGTACAAGTTTCATAGAAACATAGAAACCTCAAAACTAGGAGCAGGAGTAGGCCATTCAGCCCTTCGAGCCCGCTCGGCCATTCACTATGATCATGGCTGATCATCCAACTCAATAGCCTGCTCCCACTTTCTCCCCATATCCATTGATCTCTTTTGCCCCAAGAGCTATATCTAACTCCTTCTTGAAAACATATAATGTTTTGGCCTCAACTACTTTCTGTGGTCGCGAATTCCACAGGCTCACCACTCTCTGGGTGAAGAAATTTCTCCTCATCTCAGCCCTAAATGGTCTACCCCATATCATCAGACTGTGACTGCTGGTTCTGGACTCCCCAACCATTGGAAATATCCTCCCTGCATCCACCATGTCTAGTCCCGTTAGAATTTTATAGGTTTCTATGAGATGCCCCTCATTCTTCTGAACTCCAGTGAATATAATCCTAACCAACTCAATCTCTCCTCATATGTCAGTCTCGCCATCCCAAGAATCAGTCTGGTAAACCTTTGCTGCACTACCTCTATAGCAAGAACCTCCTTCCTCAGATAAGGAGACCAAAACTGCACACAATATTCCAGGTGTAGTCTCAACAAGGCCCTGTATAATATAATATAATTGTTCCTATACTCAAATTGTCTCGCCATGAAGGCCAACATACCGTTTGCCTTCTTTACCGCCTGCTGCACCTGCATGCTTACCTTCAGCTACTGGTGTACAAGCACACCCAGGTCTCGGTGCACGTTCCCCTCTCTCAATTTACAGCCATTCAGATAAGAATCTACCTTCCTGTTTTTGCTACCAAAGTGGATAACCTCTCATTTATCCATATTATACTGCATCTGCCATGCATTTACCCACTCACTCAGCTTGTCCAAATCACACTGAAGCATCTCTGCAACCTCCTCACAGCTCACCCTCCCACCCAGCTTTGTGTCATCTGCAAATTTGGAGATATTGCATTTAGTTTCCTCATCTAAATAATTAATATACATTGTGAATAGTTGGGGTCCCAGCACCGATCCCTGCTGTACCCCACTAGTCACTGCCTGCCATTCGGAAAAAGACTCGTTTATTCCTATTCTTTGTTTCATGTCTGCCAGTCAGCTTTCTATCCATCTCAATACACTACCCCCAATCCCATGCACTTTAATTTTACACGCCAATCTTTTATGTGGGACTTTGTCAAAAGCCTTCTGAAAGTCCAAATAAACCACACCCACTGGTTCCCCCTCATCAACTCTACTAGTTACATTCTCCAAAATTTCCAGTAGATTTGTCAAGCATGATTTCCCTTTCATAAATCCATGCTGACTCTGTCTGATTCTGCCACTATTTTCCAAGTGCTCAGCTATTAAATCTTTTATAATGGACTCTAGAATTTTCCCCACTACCGACATCAGGCTGACTGGTCTATAATTCCCTGTTTTCTCTCTACCTCCCTTTTTAAATAGTGGAGTTACATTAGCTACCCTCCAATCTGTAGGAACTGTTCCAGAGTCTATAGAATCTTGGATGATGACCACCAGTGCATCCACTATTTCTAGGGCCACTTCCTTAAGTACTCAGGGATGTAGATTATCAGGCCCTGGGGATTTATCGGCCTTCAATCCCATCAATTTCTTCAACACCATTTCCCTACTAATACTGATTTCTTTCAGTTCCTCCATCTCACTAAACCCTGTGTTCCCCAACATTTCTGGTATGTTATTGGTGTCCTCCTTTGTGAAGACAGAACCAAAGTATGCCTTTAGTTGGTCAGCCATTTCTTTGTTCTCCATTATAAATTCCCCTGTTTCTACCTGTAAGGGACCTACATTTATCTTCACCAATCTTTTTCTCTTCACATACCTATAGAAACTTTTACGGTCAGTTTTTATGTTCCCCGCAAGCTTACGTTCGTACTCTGTTTTCCCCTTCTTAATCAATCCCTTGGTCCTCCTTTGCTGAATTCTAAAGTGCTCCCAATCCTCAGGTTTGTTGTTTTTCTGGCCAATTTGTATGCCTCTTCCTTAGACCTAATACTATCTCTAATTTCCCTTATAAGCCATGGTTTGGCCACCTTCCCTGTTTTACTTCTGCACCAGACAGGAATAAACAATTGTTGCAGTTCACCCATTTGCTCTTCGAATGTTTGCCATTGTCTATTCACAGTCATCCCTTTAAGTAACATTTCCAAATCCATCATAGCCAACTCATGCCTCATACCACCATAGTTTCCTTTATTAAGGTTCTGGACCCTAGTCTCAGAATCAACTACGTCACTCTCCATCTTGATGAAGAATTTTATCATACTATGGTTGCTTATCCCCAAGGAGCCTCGCAGAACTAGATTGCCAATTATTCCTTTCTCATTACACATTACCCAGTCTAGGATGGCCTGTTCTCTAGTTGGTTCCTCAACGTATTGGTCCAGAAAACCATCCTGTATGCACTCCCGGAATTCCTACTCTACGGTATTGTTACTAATTTGATTTGCCCAATCTATATGCAGATTAAAGTCACCCATAATTACTGATGTTCATTTATTGCATGTGTCTCTAATTTCCTGTTTAATGCCATTCCCAACATCACCACTACAGTTTGGGGGTCTATATACAACTCCCACTAACGTTTTTTGCCTCTTAGTGCTTCTCAGCTCTTATCCATACAGATTCCACATCGTCGGAGCTGATATCCTTCCTCACTATTGCGTTAGTTTCCTCTTTAACCAGCAATGCAACTCCACCATCTTTTCCTTTTTATCTGTCCTTCCTAAATACTGAATACCCCTGGATGTTCAGTTCCCATCCCGGGTCACCCTGCAGCCATGTCTCCGTAATCGTGACTATATCATACCTGTTTACATCTATTTGCATGGTTAATTCACCCACTTTATTGCGAATGCTCCTCGCGTTAAGACACAAAGCCTTAAGGCTTGTCTTTTTAACATTACTTGTCCCATTCCCACTATTTTTCACTGAGGCCCTGTTTGATTCTTTCTCTTGATTTCTCTGCCTATCACTTTCCTTATTCCCCTTTCTGTCTTTTGTTCTTATCCTTGATTCCCTCTCCTCTGACTGCTTGCATAGGTTCCCATCCCCCTGCCATTTTAGTTTCAAGTATTAATTCAAACATCATACAAGTTCAAAGGTATGCCAATGCAGTCTGCATTTTTATACAGTGTATTTACAAGCACTTATCACAGTGGATGACTTACTCCACTGTTTCTGTATCAAATTGTTGCATAGTTGATATTCAGTTTGTGGTAAGTGGGGATTGCAATTTTAGTCAGAGCGTGAGTATGAAAGGAAGGAGGTAGAATCCTGTGCTGCAGTCTTTACAGGAGAGTGAAGGAAAGGAGATGTTAAGAGAGCAATATTCTTGTTGGCTCCAAAGAGGTCGTTAAACTTTTTATGTCATTGCAGCCATTTCGTGAGAGATATTCTCTTGACATTGTCCTCCTCTATGACTTTGTTAGATGTGGAAAGTCCCTATCCATGCTTTCCTGCAGGTTTTGGAAGCTGACAAGATGCTGGATGCTAGAGCTAAGATGGCAACAGTCTGCGTGCCCTTTGAGTCACTAAGATCTATCATCAGTGGCTCCATCACATTGGGACTGCTTGCAGTTTTGAAAGAGCTAACACCATGGTTGACTACAGGGCATTGACACCATGCTCGAAGGCAACATCACTACAAGCTGGACCCCGCCCTCTCTTAAATTGTGTACCAGCTCACTGTCAAGAACTTCAGGACTCTTAGAAGATTCTTTTTACTGGCATCAGCAATTTTCTACTGGAGGACACCATCCCTTGGTGTCTTCATCCATGCCTTCTTACAGCATGTGAGCTCTCCTTCCTGGCTTTCTGGATTGTCCTTTGTCCCTGCCTTTGTTCTCGTGCATGAATGCTGGTACATCTTTTGGCACAGAGTCCTGTACTTTACTCTGAGCTATGCATACTGCTGGTCCCTGAGCTGGTGTCTGAAAGGGTATTGCTTAATGACTCCTAGATTGCTGGCCTCTGTTCCATGCTTCTTTGGTGCCCTGCTGAACTTCATGGTCTGAAATGGAAAATAAGGACTAGAGTTAGCACTGACAGGCAAGGACAAGCAGAAGGAACTGCTTAAAGCACCAACAATCGTGTGCGTGTGTGAGAATTCCATTTCAGTGAGGAGGAAACAAACGTCAGATGGTCAAATACTCTGTGGATCATGTCCTCCAGCCTCACTAATTGCCATGCTCCTCTGGTGTCCCTTACTCCTTATGTTTGTTACTTGTTGTCCCAGTGAGGACAGCAAATGGATGAACCCGCTGCCTCCTCCTATCCTCACCTGCTCTCCCATATTGCGCGCCAGCTTGTCCTGTATAAAAGAAGGCTAGTGAAATGTCTTAAGGCTATGCATGTCAGCATGAAATAGTGTGAGAGGTGTATGGAAGCTGGCAAAGGAATAAGGTGAGAGAAGTAATAGTGAACTCAGTATTATGTACAACATGCTGTAGTAAAGTATGAAGTAGCGTTCAAGAGCGGGAAGTGGTAGAAGAAAGGTTCAAGTGCTGGGGCGACAGGGCTAAGCAAAGAGTCATTACACTAACAACTTATATTTATATAGCCCCTTTCACATCATAATACATTCCAAATTGCTTTTCAGGAGCACTATAAAACAAAATATGACACCGAGCCATGTTTAGGCCAGAGGAGCAAAAACTTGGTCAAAGCAGTAGGTTTCAAGGATTATCTTAAAGGAGTTCAGTGAGATAGGGAGGAGGAGAGATGTAGGGAGGGTATTCCAGAGCTCAGGGCCCAGGCAACTGAAGACACGGCCACCAATGATGGACTGATAAAATCAGGGATGCTTGAGGCAATCAGATGAGCACAGATATCTTGGAGGTTTTTGGAGCTGAAGGAGATTACAGAGGCAGGGAAGGATGAGACCATAGAGTGATTTGAAACAAGGATCAGAATTTTAAAATCAGGATATTGCTTGACCAGGAGCCAATACAGATTAGCAAGCACAGGAGTGAAAGGGATAAAGTCTTGGTGCAAGATTAGATATGGGCAGCAGAGTTTTGGATGACCTCAAGTTCATGAAAGGTAGAATATAGCCAGGAGTATGTTGGAATCATTACGTTTCAGGGTAACAAAGGCATGAATGAGGGTTTTAGCAGGAGATGAGCTCAGAAAAATGTGAAGTCAAGTAATGTTCCAGAAGTGGAAATAGGCAGTCTTAGTGATGGTGAGAATATGTCAGAATCTCATCTTGGGATCAAGACTGTTGCCTGGGAGAGGGATAGAGCCAGTAGCTAAAGAACGAGTTTGGAGTGGGGACATAAAACAATGGCTTCAATGTTCCCAATATTTAGTGGGAGAAAATTTGAGCACTGGATGTCGGTTAAACAAGCTGATAATTTACCAAAACTGGATGAGTCAAAGGAGGTGGTGTGAGGTAGAGCTAGGTGCCATCAAAATACACATGAAAACTAATGCTTGCCTTCAGATGATGTCACCGAAGGGTAGAGTGTAGATGAAAAATAGGAGTGGACTGAGAATAGATCTTTGGGGAACACCAGAGGTAACAGTAGGGGAGCAGGATGATCAGCCATTGCCAATAACAGTGATCTGGTTGCGACTAGTTAGATGACAATGGAGTCAGATTAGAGCAGCCCCAACCAGCTGGCTGACATTGGAGAGTTGTTGAAGGAGGCTGGAGTGGTCAACTGTGCCAAAGGCTGCAGGCACGTTGAGAAGGATGAGGAGCGATAGTTTGCCTTTGTCGCCATCACAGAGGATGTTATTTGTGACTTTGATAAGAGTTGGTTTGTATCCTGTGGCACAGGCAGAAATCTAATTGGAGGGATTCAAACATCGAGGTCAGGGAAAGATAAATATAGATTTGGGAGGGGACAACATATCCAAGGACTTTTAGAGAGGAATGGGAACTTGGGTAGTGAGGACAAGGGTGGGTTATTTGAGGAGAGGGGTGATGACTGCAGATTTAAAGGAGAGAGGGACAACACCTGAAGAGAGAGAACCATTAATAATATTGACTAACATGGGGAGCAGAAGGGGAAGTTGGGCAATTAGCAGTTTAATGGGAATATGGTTGAGGGAACAGGGGGTGGGTCTCATGGACAAGATAAGCTCAGAGTGGGCATGAGGGGAGATAGATGAGAAACTAGAGAAAGATCATAATGAGTTATGAATTTTACATTAGTAGCCCTTGTAAGGTCATTGAACTTATTTCTCCAGTAGAGTAATGTTCTGCACGTAGTGTTCTTTCCTTCACCTATTCTGTTACCTCTGTTGCCAGAAAACTTGGTTGGAGATACCTCTGGCAGAAAGTAGGCTCCGACCAATTTCTTCCATTATCACATCCAAAGTACATCTGAAGAAATGGATGCCCTAGCATCTCCTCTGCTTGCCATCTTTAATTGGTCCCTGCAGCTGATTGTTTAAACTTAAATACGCAGTCATTTAAGTGATCTTGAAACAAAAAGCTGATTCTCATGTCCAGTCTAAAAGCACCGCTTTATTTTTCTGCCCTGGGTCATTTACTTGGCCTTGAGCGCTCCTGTTGTAGGCCCATAAGCTGGCAGGCTAGCTCTAGTGGATGAGGTGTATTGTGAGATTCAACTGCATACACCATTGGTCCTTAGCTCCAGTGGGAGATTGGCAGCCAGCAGGTCTGACTGATCTGGACCTTTTTCAGGAAGGGGAGAGGGAGCGCTAAACGCCCAAGACCGGCAGACCTTACCGGCAGTCTTCACCTTCCCCAAAGGCTACTGCCCTGAGCTCTGGTTCCTTTCATCTTGTTTGCAAAGCTCCAATGTGTTTTCCTTTCCTGCAGGTCCATGCCAAGCTCCACTCCCTCTTCCTTCTCCTAAGGAAAGTTCTGGAAATATGAGGGCATCGTATAAGAGAACTTAATCTCTTTTTTCCTGGCCTTTTCCACCAGGAGAGCTGGGTGTTTCCAGGGACAAGCATCAGGAAAATCAGCTACACAGCCTATTCTGTCCCATAAGGTGCCCATAGAATGTAGTGAACAACCTGCATAATCTACATAAGCAGCTTATTGTGATTCAGTTAGTGGTTAGTTCTGAGTTTTATTATTCCACATACAGTGACATATTTAGATGCAGGTTTCAGTTTTAGAAGTTTGCAGTAGCAGTCTACATAATTTTAAAAATGCTGGAGAAAATCCTGAAATGTAATAGGATTGGAAAATAAATAAGTTTGAATAATACCAATGCACATCATTGTTCAGAGCCTATAACAAAAAAAAAACACGTAATTGGGAACTATTGCTCCTAACCTGGCATATTGTTTTGTATGGGACTGAAAAAATACATATCAGTAAAGGCTAATGCTTTAAGGTTTGGATGTTGGGCTGCAGAAAAGATTTTTTTTTTTAAACAATACCTAGCTTGGGAGTGCTTGGTGGCAATATGGAAAAAAAAACTTGCCTTTGCATTTAGCCTGTGCTATCTCGGATTTGATGCTGATGCTGGAAGTCCAAAAGTATTATATTTTTTCAGTACTGACATCTCTCACATTAATGAGCTGGAGAATTCACCAGAACTAAATGTTAAATGTTAAATATCAATATTTCCCATTCTGTGAGAGGAACATTTGAACAGAGCCACTGTAGTTATTCCACTGTCTCTTGACTTGAACTATATCATATCTACTGTCTATTCATTTTAAATTAATTCTCATGCTATAATAGATAACCAGGACATGGTCACATGCTTCTGTATATATCCCAGACTTTGAAAAGGACTGAAAACGGTACTATAAAGGATGGTTTTGGTGATGCTATTCATGATCTCAATTGATAGTTCATTACATTCTATTCCATTGCTTAATAGAAAATATTAGACTGCAAAATTGATCTAGAGGGTTTCAAACTGCTTACCATTATCTCACAAGGTACCTACTCAGATCTTGGAACATCTTTAAAGTATTGATCCTCAGCTATTTCTTCAGAGACTTTTAAATGCTAAAGAACATATTACAGCTTAAAAGGGCACATCATTTGTTTTATTTGTTCTTAGGATATGGTGTCACTGGCAAGGACTCTCTAAGTTTCTAATTGCCCTTTAGCAGGTAGTAGTGAGTGACATTCTTGAGCCGTTTCAGTCCATGTGGTATAGGTACACCCACAGTGCTGTTAAGGATTTTGACTCAGTGATAATGGAGAAACAGGATGGTATGTGACTTGGAGGGAACTTACAGGTGGTGGTGTGCCCATGCATCTGTTGCTTTTGTTCTTCTAGCTGGTAGTGGTAATGGGTTTGGCAGGTACTGTTCAAAGAGTCTTGGTAAATTGCTGAAGTGCCTCTTGCAGATGCTTTCATTGTGAGCTGGTGGAGGGAGTGAATGTTTAAGGTGGTGGATGAGTGCCAATCAAGCAGGCTGCTTTGGCCTGGTGTATGTCAAGCTTCTTGAGTATTGTTTGGAGCTGCACTCATTCAATCAAGTGGAGAATATTTCATTATACTCCTCACTAGTGCCTTGTAGATGGTAGACAGGATTTGGGGTGTCAGTAGGTGAGTTACTTAGCACAGAATTCCTAGCCTCTGATCTGCTCTTGTAGCCACAGTACTTACATGCCTGGCTCAGTTAAGTTTCTGGTCAATGGTAACTCCCAGGATGCTGATGGTGGGGGAATTCAGGGTTGGTAATGCCATTGAAAATCAAGGGAAGATGGTTATTTTCACTTATTGGAGATGATTATTGCCGTGCATTTGTGTGGCACAAATGTTACTTGCCATTTATCAGCCCAAGCCTGAATGATGTCCAGGTCCTACTGTATTCAGGTACAGTCTGCTTCCATATATGGGGCTGAGATAATTGGACTTAACGACAACCATCTTCTTTTGTGCTAGATATGATTCCAAACAGTTTCCCCCCTGATTCCCACTGATTTCAATTTTACTCAGACTCCTTGATGCCACACTTGATCAAATGCTGCCTTGATGTCAGGGATCACATCACCTCCGGAGCTCAGCTCTTTTGTCCATGCTTGAGCAACAACAGTAATGAGGTCTGGAGCTGAGAGGCCCTGGCAGAACCCAAAGTAAACAGCGGTGAGCAGGTTATTGCTGAGTATGTGCTGCTTTATAGCACCGTCCACAACACTTTGCTAATGATTAAGAGTAGACTGGTAGGGTGGTTGGGGTTTGGGGGGGTGGGGGTGGGGGTGGGGGGGGCGGTTGCTGAGTGAAGGGTTGGTGTTGGTGATTGGGGAAAGGGTGCAGTAATTGGCCAGATTGGATTTGTCCTGATTTTTGTTGACAGGGCATATCTGGGAAATTTTCAACATTGTCATGTAGGTGCCAATATTTTAGCTGTACTGTAAGAGTTTATTTGGTGTGCAACTCGTTCTGGAACACAAGTCTTCAGTATTACAGATGGGATGTTGTTGGAGCCTATAGCTTTGTTGCATCCATTAGGCCATTTCTTGACATCACATGGAGTGAATAAAATTATCTGAAAATTGGCATATCTGGCAATGGGGTACCCAGGAGCAAGTCAAGATGAATCATCCACTCAGTTGAAGATGATTGCAAATGCTTGAGTCTTGACTTTTGCACTGATATACTGGTCTCTCCCATCATTGAAACTGGTTATTTAATTGTCCACCACCGCTCATGACTGGATGTGGCAGATCTGCAGAGTTTGTTCCAATTCATTCATGTAAATATACTTTGCAAAACTACTTCTGTTTGGTGAAGAAGAGCTCTGTGTCATTTTTGTAACAATGACTTTGCACCCAAATGGGCTGTAATCTAGTTTCCTTGCCTTATCCTTCCTGGCATGAAAACAATGACTTATGCTGAGCTATTTCATGTCCTATGCCAATCCTTCTTATAGCTCTCGCTGTTGGCCATTCTTCTTGCACTATGATGGTGTCAGCAGGATAGGATGGATAATAATTGGGATCCCTGGCTGTCGCTTCCACTCCCTATGTTTTGTGCACCTGGTTCAGATCAGCTAATTCAGCACAGAGCAGTGCAGAAACTGGGATAGTTTTACTTTTGGTAAAGAATGCATTTCATTCTCTCCCTCTTCTGGCTATGTCACACAAACATACTGTCAAGGTGGCACTCATGAGGCAGGCTTTCTTTTGGCTTCTAAAGACACAAGGTAATGCACAGGGGCTGACCCTAAGATGGTTACCCCTCTGATTTTGGAGCCTCCTTTCCAGGGAAGGGAATATTTCCCATGACCCTTTACTGTGGTAACATGGCTAAAGTTAGGATGTCACCATCTCAGGAACTGGATCTCAAAACCCATACAGTACTACTTTGTGTAACCTTCCCTCTCACAGTTTCAAATCAATTCCTGATGGGCCCAGGTGGGGGACAAAGCTACCGATGAATTAGCATAAATTGGTCCTTGGCATGCAATATTAGAGATATTTTTTAGGACTGCATCTTTACTCAACAATAGAATCAAATCATGCCAGACTGAAACCCCAATATCTATTTCACTGTCAAGGTGGACGTTGAAGTCTCACAGATAACTAAGCAGATTTACTTCATGGCATTTGCAATTCTAGTAATTAGAATGACCTGAATGAGAGCTACGTATAAGTCAGGAATGAACACTTCAGCTCCAGAAATCAAATATGAATGTAAGCCAATTATAAATGTTTCATAAGCAATAATTATTAACCATTAATATAATTCATTGCACATTGTAAAACATTTATGAACTGATTACAAGTCTACATTTTTACCTTTATGAAAGTAGTTCCAATTATTGCCGTATCAAAATTTGCTTTCTGCTCATATTTTGCTAAAATTATTCCCAGTAAAGTTTTATGTTTGAAATGAATATCATGATTGTAGTATCTGCAGTGATTGAACACCACTTTCAGTGTTCTGAAGTTAGAGTTTACTAGCGCAGAGCAGGAGAAGCAGTGAACCAAACTAAACTGAACTATTAACGTTAATGTCTGCAGTCGGTGAAGATTCTACCTTCAAATTTATGTGTCATGCACATTAAGGGAATCATTGTTACTGCTGGAAAATGTTTTTAAATGATATCACAATTGAATTTTCTGTAATGGGCAACTAATCTGCAAAGCCAGTTACATGTCCAGACGGCAAGTTGAAAATAGTGTTCAATAGAATAATTGATTATTAATGTCCACAATTATTCCTAGAATCACCGGACACTTCTATGACCAGAAACAGCATTACTTTTACTTAGAGTCTATTTCACACGTACTCCACCCACTCTTCTCTGAAAAGAAATGAAAAAACCTTTTAATTTCCAGTATCACTTTCGGCTTGTGAATTTTGTGCCTGTGTAATCAATTTCTGTGAGCAGAGCTTATTAAATAAGCTCTTATTATAATTCTGATTATTCTTTTCTCCTGGCATTCCAATTCAAGGATTAGCTCCTCTATTAGCCTTTTTTTTCCAAGAGGCCAACTCATCTGATGATGTGCTGTGTAAATACTTAGTCAAACAGATCAGGATCATCTGTGTTTCAATTTCTCATGTATGTTGAGTTAGCTAATCTCAGGCCAATAATTGTTCTCGTTGTTATCCTGGTTGGGAAGATGAAGAATCAGCCAGAATCCTCCCCCTGTTTTCTATCCAGTGACTTCCATTAAGGAACGTGTTTGTTGGGCAAGGACAGGATTGGTGCCAGCTGTGATGTCTGTTGGCGTTCATTATCTACACATGAACACTATGACCACTTGGGCATTTTCCAGAGTGTCTAATATCTGTTGATTTGTACTTCAAAATGAGTGAGCACCTTCTGGAAAGAAGGGCAAAAAAAAAACAACAAGCAAACACTAATGAGTGTTGGAATCATTCCTTTTCTGAATTTTGTGCAATGTCATATTCAAACCAAGATGACCGGAAACAACAATGGTTATGATTTGTTGATTGCATCAGTGATACATAGCTGGCCATTAGTGTGCTTGGTCCTGTGGTGGCAGTTTCACATGCACAAAATGAGCAACCTCCCAGCCCACATTTCTTAGGAACTGGGCAAGTTTGAAGCAGAAAACCATTTAACAAGTTGGTAGTTGAATATGGAGTCAAAAATGTTACTGCCGAAAGCAATGCTTAGAAGCTGGTAGGGGGAGGGGGAGGTGGGGTGGGGTGTGTGGGAAACAAAACATGAGATTACAGTTTACTGTCACAACCACTGGTAGTGCCTGCAGCATGGTGCACATTAGCTGCAGATGTCCTTTCAGCAATTAGCACAGTTTTTGTCAATCCCTCCCTTGTAAATTGGAGCATCTATCAGCTCTTTTGTGACTATTCTTTTGTGACCATAATCTGTTGCCCTCTGCTTATAAATGAGGTTGATACCTGACCTGCCTGATATCCCATTTTGCTCCCTTCCTCTTTCTCCAAAAAAGTAGTGGTACAAAACCTGTAAAAACAGTTTCAAGATAGAGGCCTGGATTTTTGCAGAATAGGAAGGATCTTGGAGCTATTTACAAATGGTGGGTGAGATCCGATTCTGGGATTCCTGACCCTGTTCCTAGCACCCGCATTTTTCACCAGCATGGAATAAGGATGCGGTTAGAAAGCCTGCACCCTGAACTCTCGACCTAGCCAACTCTATTGCCAGGGTAGGCATCGCCTAGCCCCCCTCAATTTCCTTGGAGTCAGGCCAGGTCCTTCATGACCCATGGCTCATGAATCTCAGAGGAGTTGTGAGCCTTAGTATGGATTTGAGAAACTTTTAAAAAGTAAATTCAAAAGGTCTTACCCATACCAACTTATGCCCCCTCCCTGAAAATTCATGCCAACTGAATGCCAATTCATGCCCCTCACATACTTCCATGATTCCATAGCCCTATGCCAACACAGTACCAACTCATCCCTACCACTCACTCCCAATGGCCAAACCATGGCCCTTACATGCCCATTCATTCTGTATACACTATGTACAGAACCAATGAATTGGTAATAAGGATATGTGTGGAATTGCTTAGAAAAAATACATACCGATAGCTTTGGAGAGAAAAAAAAACTGGTGTTCGTACAATCCTACAAGAGTGTCAATCAAACAGACCATTAAAGCATCAATAACAGGAACTTTAAATAATTCACACCTCTTTAATCTTGAACAAATAAACTTTGAGACATTGGCAAAAGAGGTCACAAAGAAAAATAACTGAGAACCACATAAATATGCCAGTCGAGCAAAATTAACAGTTCTTTTCAGCTGCATAAACATGACACCCACCAAGTTAATTCTTTTATGAGACTGGGCTCTCAGTCAAGCATTCATAATTAGGCTTGCAATGAGACAGTCAATTGGCATGGGGGCTATAAGAGGCCATGGGGATAGAGGGCATGAGTTGGTATTTAGGTGGTGCGAAGGCCTGGAGGTGGCATGCAGAGTGGGTGGAGGCCGGGAATGATGGGGTGTGCAAAGTAATGGCTAGAGGGCCTAAAATGTAACCAAACAACTGGGACTAGACCCAGAGAATGGAAACGGGCCTTTTAACCAGCCTGCTTCAGCACTGGCTGCCTCTGATCTGATTCCGGGAGTGGTGGGCCCAACTCCACCCCATACCTGCACCTCCACCCCAAAGCAAAATTTGTGCCATTGGGGCACTTGCTACCCAAGCAGTGCAGCAAGCTGAGAAATTTCCTCACTTGAGCTACGTGTCTCAGTAGAGAAAATCTGGGTCTTAGTATTTGTCTTTTTCAATTCTCTTCTGCAGGGGAAGGCAGTGGCATAGTGGCATTGTCACTGGACTAATATTCCAGAGGGCCTGGATAATGCTCTGGGGACCCAAGTTTGAATCTCACCGTGGCAGATGGTGAAATTTGAGTTCAATAAAAAAAATTTGGAACTGAAATTCTGGTGATAACCATAAAACCATTGTCGTAAAAACCCACCTGGTTCATTAATGCCCTTACCTGGTCTGGCCTACATGTGACTCCAGACCCACAGCAATTGACTCTTATATGCCCTCTGAACAAGGGCAATCAGGCATGGGCAATAAATGCCAGCCTAGCCAGTGACGCCTACATCCCATGAGCAAATTTTAAAAAATACAATACTGGTTCTCACATCCCTGTATCCCATTTAATATACTTGGAAGACAGGCAATTGTGTACACAAAATGCACTTATTTTGCCCTCCTTAAAGGGTTAATTATTTCCAATTGATGTATGTGT
Organism: Carcharodon carcharias; assembly: GCF_017639515.1. Taxonomy (NCBI): domain Eukaryota; kingdom Metazoa; phylum Chordata; class Chondrichthyes; order Lamniformes; family Lamnidae; genus Carcharodon; species Carcharodon carcharias. The sequence continues at coordinate 20,491,397 of NC_054482.1, forward strand.
AACAAGTGAAAAGGGCACTCAGACGTGTGTATATTTCTGCCATGCTGTGTTAATTCCACAGTGTTACAATTATTCAGCACTTCCATGAAGTTTTTCCCTACCTGGTTGATGCCCTGTAATGAAAAAGTTGAAAAAAGAAATCCTTTTATTAAGAGCTTCTCACTGAGAGGGCTTCAGGCCAATCCACATCCAACAATCTGCTCTGAAACTCTGCTTGCATTTTGACAGCTGTGACAAATTCCACCAAAGTAGCTGAAACAATCCACAATGTTCTAATACAATCAACAGCATTCTAAAAATAAATCAATGCACCCTATCTCCCAATGTTAATGGATCCTTTAAAAAAATTCCAGGATCCAGATTCACATTTGCATCTTCACTAAAAACCAGTCAGTTCTTCTTTGCGACAGACCCCATCTGAGTACCAAGTTTTGCTGAAATCCATCTATTAGTTTTCTGAGATATATTGTTTACAGACTATCAAACAGGGATGAAAACATTACCTCTGCTCACATTCAGTGATGGAAATGTTAATTGGACACCATACTTGTACTGCACAATGTAAAGATTAACCTGATAGAGACAGGAAAAAAAGTCAATTCCTCTCTCTAGAGCAGGCAGTGAAATAATATTCTGCATTCAAATAGCTTATTACATTTATTGTCAATATAATATAATTGTGAAAATCATACATATTAAAATGTTGCATATTCACAGGAACTTCCAGAAAGAGACTTTAATGATTACGTGATTGCTGATTATCCTTGTTTTTGGAGATTTTTCCCAGATACTTCAGGGACTGTAGAGCCTTCAAAGTGGCCAAGCTGGGGTCATGGCTGCAAGACTGGTTTAGCCCGACTTGTCATCTGATAAAGGAGTTGAAGCATGAGCACAGAAATTTTCCCTGAGGATAGTTGAGGCTCTGATAGCCAATCAAATTGACGGCTATCACTCGTTAAAGAGGCTGGACCAGCTCACAGGAGTAAAGGAGTTGCTGCTGAGGGTTTTGACTGCTAATTAAAGCCACGCTCAGCTTTCATTATTCATTGCTGCTGCTAGAGGTGAAATGATCACATTGTGTTTTGAAGAAGGCTTTCGAGACATATCAGGAGACTTTCTGGGAAAATTTGGCCGGAATCATCCCAGCCCCTTGGAGGTTGCTTTGGAGGGGGTTAGATGTGGAAATTTAGATCATAACACTTTGGGTCATGACGGTCATCTCAACAACACATTCCTGCCACCAGGCGCTTTTGCCAGAGCTGGTTATCTAGCAGCAGCAGCCGACCAGATGACAGTGATAGATAACCACTTAAAGTGATTGAAAGGGCAACCCGCTCTTTTTTTATTGCCCCACATTGTCAGCACCTCGACAACACAGCTGAGGCAGCTTCACATTGGGAAGATATTGTCTACAGAAGCTAATACCCTGTCAGCATTATAAAGTGGGAGAACAAGAAGGAAGATTCTTAACATTGCTAAAGGCTTGGCATTGAGGAATTGTCCTTCTAAGACACATGATGTAACAAGTGTCAGGGGTGATCATTTAGGGTGGTTTACACTAAAATAATGCCAGGTTGACTCAGCTGCACAGACCACTGCATTGAAGGGCATACCAGGTCATGGGGCCCACGTATTCAGTGGTGAATGGACCAGGGGAGAGAAGCCACAGGCAGCAAATCCAGCCACAGGCAGGAAAGAGCCACAAAGGGACCTCAGGTTTTAAGGAGCATGTGAACATCCAGTGCACATAGCAGTGAAGGTCACAGTCTCCCTGAATTTGAATGCTTCCAACACTTTTCAGGCCTGAGCTGCAGATGTATGTAGAATTTCACAATTGGCTGCTCATAACTGCAGAACATGGGTGACTGATGCCCCGTAAGTGAGGGCATTTGACAATGTCATGTTTTCCACAGATATGACCAATCATGTCCAGAAAACATGGTAGATTTCCCTCAGGTGCAGGGCATAGCATAAAGAATTAAAAAGGGTATACAGCACAGAAACAGGTCATTCAGCCCAACCAGCCCAGGCTGGCATTCATGCAAGGCCCGAGCCTCCTTCTATTTTCCTTACCTAAATTTATTGTGCAGTTTTGGTCTCCATATTTAAGGAAGGAAATACTTGTATTGGAGGTGGTGGAGTGCAGGTTCATTAGATTGGTTGCTGGGAAGAAAGGATTGCCCTGTGATGAGAGGCTGAGTAAATTGGGTCTATACTCTCTAGCAGTTTAGAAGAATGAAAGATGATCTCATTGAAACATACAAGATTTTGAGGAGGTTTGACAGGATGGACAATGAGAGGTATTTCCCCTGTTTGATGAATGTAAAACATGGGGCACAGCCTCAGGATAAGGTGTCAATCACTTAGGACTGAGATGAGCAGAAATTTCTTCACTCAAAGGGTTGTGAATCTTTGGAATTCTCTACCTCGAAGATTTGTGAATGTTCCATCGTTGAGTATATTTTAAAGTCAAAGATAGATAAATTTTTGATCTCTGAGGGAATCACTGAATAAGGGGGAGTGGACAGGAAAGCCAAAGATCAGCCATGATGGTATTGAATAGAAGAGTAGGCTCGACGGGCAAATCTACTTCTGCTGTGTTACATTCTTATCATAATCCTCCGTTCCCTTGTCCCTCAAATGTTCATCTAGCTTCCCTTTAAATACATATATGCTTGAACCACTCTGAGAACAGCGAGGTCTACCTTCTCACCACTCGTTGGGTAAAGTGGCTTCTTCTAATTCCTTATTGGAGTTCTTGGCAACTATTTTATATTGATGGTCACTAGTTATGTTCTTTCCCACAAGCAGAAATGTATTAAAACCCTTCATAATTTTAAACAGCTCTATCAGGTCACCCTCACCATCTTCTTTTTAAAAAAATAGACCCAGTTTGTCAGTCCTTTCCTGATATGCACACCCACGCATTTCTGTATCATCCATGTAAATCTTCTCTGCACCCTTTCCAGTACCTTTATATCTTTTCCATAATATGGCGACCAAACTGCATGCACTGTTCTAGGTGTGGTCTAACCAAGTTTAAGATAGCTTCCCTGCTTTTCAATTCTATCCCTCTAGTAATAAAGCCGAGTGCTCAGTTTGCTTTTTTTTTCTGGCATGTTTAGCCTGTGGTACACTGTTTAGTGGTTAGTGTATCTATACTCCAAGATCCCTTTGTTCCTCTGCCCCATCTAGACTTGCACCTTCCACGTAATATGTGACCTCCCTATTCTTTCTACCAAAATGTACAACTTTACATTTATTTGTTTCTCCTCCCACCGCCTCATTTTGGTATCCTCCTCAAGTTTAGAAATTGTGTTTTTGATTCCAATGTCTAAATTGTCAATGTAATTCCAAACAGCAGTGGTCCCAGCAGTAATCTTTTTGGGACACCATTTCCCAATTCTGCCACTCTAAATAACTATTTATTACTCCCAATTTCTGCTTTCTGTCTTGGAGCCAACTAACAATCTATTCTGCTCCTTGTTTCCTGACTCAGCATTCTCTGGCTTTATTCATTAGTTTATTATGAGGCATCTTTGAATTTCAAAATTTGAAAATTCAAATAAATTTGAAACAAAGATAGAAACGAAAGACAGAAAAGGAGAAAGTAGAAAGCAAAAGTACAAGGCAGAGGAAACAAGGCAGCAAATATGACTATAGTACAAAAAAATGCCCAGAAATGATAAAAAGACAATTCTAAGGCAATGTATCTGAATGTTAGCAAAATGAATGAATGAAGCAAAAATAGATGTATATGGATATGATATGATTGCGATTATAGAGACATGGCTGCAGGGCGACCAAGGCTGGGAACTGAATATCCAAGGGTACTCGATATTTAGGATGGACAGGCAAAAAGGAAAAGGAGGTGGCATGGAGTTGTTAGTTAAGGATGAAATCAGTGCATTGGTGAGAGAGGATATTGGCTCAGAAAGTATGGATATAGAATCAGTTTAGGTGGAGCTGAGGAGCAGCAAGGGGTGGGAAACATTAATGGGAGTTGTCTATAGGCCTCCAAACAATAGTGATAAGGTAGATGATGGCATTAAACAGCAGATTAAAATTGCATGTAACAAGGGTGCTACAGTAATCATGGGTGACTTTAGTCTACATATAGGCTGGGCAAACCAAATTATCAATAATACTGTGGTGGATGAATTCCTGCAGTGTGTATGAGATGGTTTTTTAGACCAGCATGTTGAGGAACCGACTAGAGAAAAGGCTATCCTAGATTTGTTTTTGTGCAATGAGAAGGGCTTAATTAGTAATCTTGTTGTGTGGGGTCCTTTAGGAAACAGTGACCATAATATGATAGAATTCTTCATCAGGATGGAAAGTGATGTAGTTCAATCCAAAACTAGGGTCCTTAGTCTTAACAAAGGAACCTACAAAGATATGGGATGTGAGTTGGCTAAGGTAGATTGGGGAACTTCATTAAAAGGCATGACAGTGCATAGACAATGGCTGATGTTTAAGGAGCATTGATGTATGCATTGCAACAGTTATACATTCCTTTCTGGTGCAAAAACACAACAGGAAAAGTGGCCCAACCATGGCTAACAAAATAAATTAAGGATAATATTAAATACAAAGAGGAATCATATAAAGTTGCTAGAAAAAGTAGCAAGCCTGAGGATTGGAAGCATTTTAGAATTCAGCAAAGGAAGACTAAAAGATTTATTAAGAGGGAAAAAATAGAGTATGAAAGTAAACTTGCCAGGAACATAAAAGCCAACTGTAAAAACTTCTATAAGTATGTAAAAAGAAAAAGATTAGGGAAGACAAATGGAGGTCCCTCACAGTCTGAAATGGGAGAATTTATAATAGAGAACGAGGAACTGGTAGAGCAATTAAACAACTATTTTAGTTCTGCCTTCATAGAAGAAGACACAAATAACTTCCCAGAACTACTAGTGAACCAAGGGTCCAGTGAGAAGGAGGAATTGAAGGAAATTAATATTACTAAAACAATGGTGCTGGAGAAATTAATGGAACTGAAAGCTGATAAATCCCCATGGCCCGATAATCTACATTCCATGATACGAAAGGAGATGGCAATGGAAATAATTGATTCGTTGGTTGTCATCTTCCAAAATTCGGTAGATTCTGCAACAGCCCCGGCAGATTGGAGGGTGGCAAATCTAACCCCACTATTTAAAAAAGGAGGGAGGGAGAAAACAGTGAATTACAGACCGGTTAGCCTAACATTAGTAGTGGGGAAAATGCTGACGTCTATTATAAAGGATTTGATAACAGGACACTGAGAAAATATAATGGGATTAGAGAAAGTCAACATGGATTTATGAAAGGGAAATCAAGTTTCACAAACCTACTGGAGTTTTTTGAGGACGTAACTAGCAAAATAGATAAGGAAGAATCAGTGGATGTTGTCTTTTTGGATTTTCAGAAAGCTTTTAATTAAGTCCCACGTAAGAAAGTAGTGTGTAAAATTAAAGCAGTTGGGATTGGGGGTAATATATTGGCTTGGATTGAGAATTGGTTAGCAGATAGGAAACAGAGAGTAGGAATAAATGGGCCTTTATCGGAGTGGCAGGCGATGACTAGTGGGGTACTGCAGGGATCAGTACTTGGGTCCTAGATATTCGCAATATTTATCAAGGATTTAATGAGGGAACTAAATGTAATATTTCCATATTTGCTGATGACACAAAACTTGGTGGGGATGTGAGTGATGAGGAGGGTGTTAAAAGGCTCGAGGCAAATTAGACAGGTTGAGTGAGTGGGCAAAAGCATGGCAGTTGCAGTTTAACATGGATAAGTGTGAAGTTATCCACTTCAGTAGGAAAAACAGAATGGCAGAGTATTATTTAAATGGGGATAGACTGGAAAATGTTGATATACAAAGGGACTGGGTGTCCCTGTACACCAATCAGTAAAAGCAAGCATGTAGATGCAGCAAGCAGTTAAGAAGGCAAATGGTATGTTGGCCTTCATTGAAAAAGGATTTGAGTACAGGAGCAAAGATGTCTTACCGCAGCTGCAGAGGGCATTGGTGAGACCATACCTGGAGTATTGTGTGCAGTTTTGGTCTCCTTACCTAAGAAAGTATTTCCTTGTCATTGAGGGAGTGCAGCGAAGGTTCACCAGACTGATTCCTGGGATGGCAGTATTGTCGTGTGAGAAGAGATTGGATGGAATAGGCCTGTATTCACTGGAGTTTAGAAGAATGAGAGAGGATCTCATTGAAACATAAAATTCTGACAGGGATTGACAGACTGGATGCTGGGATGATGTTTCCTCTGGCTGCGGAGTCCAGAATAAAGGGTCACAGTCTCAGAATACAGGGTAGACCATTTAGGACTGAGATGAGGAGCAACTTCTTCAATCAGAGGGTGGTGAACCTATAGAATTCTCTACCACAGAAGGCTGTGGAGGCCAAGTCACTGAATACACTGAATACATTTAAGAAGGAAATGGATGGATTTCTGGACTCTAAAGGCACCAAGGGATATGGGGAAAGCATGGGAGTACGGTGTGAGATAGAGGATCAACCATGATCATATTGAATGGTGGAGCAGGCTCCATGGGCCAAATGACCTACTCCTGCTCCTATTTTCTATGTTTCTATGTTTTGATTTAAGCTTACCAGAAAGTATGCCCATGTCTATTCTCCAAAGTCACAACACTCAAAAATGTTAAAACACTCCTCAAAAATAAATCCTGTTGCAGTCAACTGAGAGGTGAGATAAAAGGGGAGTGTTATCCCACCACCACTCCATGCTTGGAGCACCCAAATTAACCCCCATTATCTTTCCACCATTTTAATTTGGGGTAACTCAGAGTGGAAGTCCAAATTCTACCACAATTAGCGGAATCGTCCCAGTTTGCACTAAGTGTGGTAGCAGACGGGTAAAACGGTGTTGTGCCCATCTGCCACAATGGCGGGTTTTCACGCCGTATCGTCCCAAACCCACCCGACTATCTATGCACTCCTGGCAAACGTGCCGTTTCCATGGTGAGCAGATTCTCATCCACCCGCCCGCCATCACCCTGCAGCTGCATCACGCCGGGCGCCATATTTAAAGTGCAGCTGCAAGCGCACATCTCAGTGCTTCCAGATCACCACTGCTGCACGGAAGAAGACTGCAGCCCCCAGGTTCAGCAACGCGCCCTTCGGGCACTTTTTGGATGCCATGGAAGCCCAACGGTATATCCTTTGCCCCACACTGGCCACAGGGTGGGCAGCAACAGCACTAGCCCAGCTTGGGAGGCAGTGTCAGCGGTTGTCAGCGCCAACGCCCTTCAGAAAAGGACAGCCACCCAGTACCACTAAAATGCTCAAGACTTTGCAACCTGCGCTGGGGGTGGCCACGGGGGTGAAAAACTTTGGAGCACTTGGTGGCACTTTGATGCCTCTGCACTGCTTGAGTAGACAGATAACCTAGGAGCCTGACTCCAATCATATCAGTGTGGCTGCATCTGAGCTGTCTGAGTTGCAGAGGAATGGCCACTTCATACAGGTTTCCCTAATGCGTGGCCACTTCCCATGTCCACCCTACCCACCCCCCCATCCTGAATGCTTGTGCGCTATATTCAACAGCAGACCCTTGCCCCACCCCACCACCCCCCCACCACCTCCACAAGTCGCCTCAATGTTAGAGCTGTGCTTGCCCCCCACCCACTCGAGTCACCTCGACAGCAGGCCTGCCCTTAATCCCGACCCCCCCCCCCCCCCCCCCCACCCCCCCCCCGCCCCCAGTGGACCTCAAGCTTGAAGTCCAACAGGCGACCCTGGCGAGCACTGCACAATGTTACTGTGCACTCACCTCCGAGTTCCCCTCAAAGTGCAGCCCACCAAGTGCAAGCCTTTTATGTGCTGTTGTGAAACATGTCGATGTGTTTTCCAACCGACATGGATGGACAACCTAGCAGGCACGGTGGGGGGGCGATTCTGGTGGGCTGACCTGATAATGATATGCTGATGTATTACAATGAGGTTCCTGGCATGTGATGGCAGGAAACCTGGGCTGAGCAGATGATCTAGAACTGGTTTCACACTATCGTGAAACTGATCGTGCCATATTGTCCGCTCACGCCACCAATCACGCTCGATGCCAGCGGGCACGGAAAATTCTGCCCAATGTGTAGGCATCAATGCTGTTTACATAATTACACTACATGGGTATGGTGGTATGATGGTCAATGCTTCTGTACTCTTAATCTGGAGTCCTGAACTAATAAATCTGTTAACGAGTTCAACTCATGGCAAGTTAAGTAGTTGAATTCCATTTACTTTGAAAAATAATGAAATGAACATAGAATTAAAAAAAATTAGATTAATTAATGGTGACCATGAAGCTAACAAATTGTTGTCTAAAAGAATTGCTTCAGTAATGTCCTTTAGGGAACAAAATTTGAAGGCCGTAGATATGATTCCACACCCACAGCAATGTAGTAGGTTCCTAATTGACCTCAGTCATGTCCGAGCAAGCCGCTGAGCTATATCGAACTGCTACAAATATATATGTTGCACCACTTGACTTTCGACCTTGTCATCAAATTCAAGCATGTCACACCCAGCCCAATTGATTGCAGCTGTAATGCTGAAGACCCATGATCCAGGATTAGCAGTGCCATTAGCCACGCTGCTCCAGCACAATTACAACACTGGCATCTAACTGAAAAAATTGAAAAGTGGCACCAATTTTTAAGGCGAATAAGATGACTGCCTCTGGCAAGCAAGTGCAATCTCCCATTCTGTTCAATGCATAATACTTGAAGTGTACGAAATTCATGAATAAGCATCACAAACTGGTCATCTCCTTGCCAACCAGCAGCTTCTCTTTAATTGCAGATTAGAAGAGGAAAACAAAACTTTGGCTTTTTCTTGAGCCTTCAATTTATATGAAGTACTATTTCATAATACTGAATGTTCTAGCAATATTTATCTCTACAGCACAGTGCTTTTAGACAATCATAATTGTCTTTAACTTTGCCCTTCATTTACCTTAATAGCTACTTAACTACATCATGTATTTACCTTTTTCATGTGCGCTACCAGACATTTTTCCTCTGTTAATATTTAACAGTCAACCCTGTAAGGAGAAGAAAGGAAAGCATTATTAGGAAACACATTATCATCCAACTCAACATAACTGACCCTACAGAAGCTTTATATGTATATATGTGTCTTATGCATGCATAGACACATGCATATGCATATTGCTGCAAATAACTTGTTAGCAGAACGCATGTATCATTAGTGGGAGGCACATTAATAAATTATCAAGAAGTGTTGTGGTAATCTTCAATGTGAGTCTCTTTTATTGAAACTTTTGAAACCCTGCTTTTTATGTGCAAAGTAGAGTTTACAGTCCTGAGGAATCTATTCTCTTTGTGGTGTCACCTCCAGGGCCTCAAAGACATCAAAGTACATAATTTAGAGGATAGTGAAGAGACTTTTAGGAGTCCTGAAAATGTTTTTGATGTGTTTAATCAATAACTATCTTGGAACCAATACAAACATTAAAGTATACTCAGTATTCTTGTTCTAAATGCATTACATTGACTGTAGCCTGTGTCACATGATATAACCCCTGCGTATGCTCTGTTGCAATCATTGTACCTTAGTATATTCAAGAAAGTCATGAAATTCTGCAACTGTATTTCTTTACTGCATTAACACTCATGGTTCAATTGAATAGGGTGGCAGTAAAGTGCAAGCTTGTTTGGATAATGCAAAACAAAGTTAGGAAAGCGACTCGGTCGTGGATGCACTGGTGCTGAGCAATTCAGTAAGAAAATAAAGCTATTTAGAGAAACTGGAACAATTTTTCTTTGTAATTTATAATGTGTTAAATAAACTGTGGGTGCGCAGGATCTTGAGATATACACTTCCTGAAAACGATTAGGTTGGCAGGATGTGAAAAGAAAGACCCAGTCACAGAAGTACCTGTAATAACTGTTTTGTTGTGTGGTCAAGGTGTCGATGGGAGTTCTGGGGGATTGTCTATTCTCCCAAAATATGCTGCTCTGTAGTTTCTTAAAGCCATTACTCTTCATTTACAGCAAGTATTTACACATTTGGACCCCTACATGAGGACGGAGCTTCTCCTTCTTCCGGATCTCTTTTACTTCTCAGTCATGTGATCAAAATTACTTCAGCATTATGTATGCTTCAGATGTTAACCCTTTACTCTACATTGCCCCAAAGTATTTATCCCTTTCATACTTACATCCTCCTAGATCTCCCTGTGCAGTCTCAGATGTCACAGGGTTAGTCTCTGAGGTGCCTTGACCAGCCTCCCTAATTTTGTTCTGTTATCTTTTTGAGTTTGAGGATATTCCATACTCTCCCTTCTGTCTGTTTGAATATTCTTTTCCTGGGTGTCTGTCGAGCTTGTAGTAAGTCTTTCTTTTCTTCATCAGGATCTGAGTAATAAGCCCAAGTTTCTATTGTCTTTCTCTCCAACGATATTAAGACACTGTGGTTTCTCCTTTGGAGGCCCTGGTCTGTCTCAATCTTGTAAAATCTTGTTTGTGGAGTTTTTTCAATGATCATGCCTTCTCAGTCTTGGACTCATACTCTCTCCCTGGGCTTCAACAGTGCTAACATGTCCTTTGCCTGTGATTATAATTCTGAGCCTGGCTGCTTCTCTGTCCTTCCTCACGCTGTTTTACCCTCTGGTGGTCATTCGTGGTGATATAGAGTTTGAGTTTCAATTCTAGAGATGAAAGTTATGTTTTCAATCTCCTATGCATTTGCAACTCTGATTGTGAGAATCGTTGTGTAATGGTGAGGTTCAGTAACTCAGGAGAACTAGATTAAGATCTTCAATTTTTTTCAATAAATCTTTGGTGGATTGTATGCCTCTCTGTTTCTCCACTCACTTGAGGATAGCAAGGTGAACTGGTTACATGAACACAGCCATATTATGTTATGAAATTGTGGAATAGCTCGTTCGCAAATTGTGACCCATTGTCAGGCACAACTATGTCAAGGATGCCATGTGTTGCTTAAATTCTCTTCAGGGGTCCGATGACTGGTCTGCTGTGATATTATGCAATCTGTTTACTTTAATCCACCGTGAGTAGCAATCAATGACAATAAGGAAGGTTTTCCTCCTCTATTCAAATTAGTCCATCCCCAGGGCCCGTTCCCTTGATGGAAAAATAGAAGGTAGTGGTGATTCTTTTTGACCTTGGCTGTTTAGTAACACAATTAGAAATCATTTCTTCTCTAAAGTGAGTAATACCTAGCCACCAGACTGAGTTGCACGGCATTTTCCTGTTCCTGGATTACCTTGGTGAAATCTTTGAAGAATATCAGGCCAGTATGATGATTCTCTTGTTGAAGATTAGTAAGTCATCAATGACTGTGAGGTGTTCAAAGTACTGCCGTTGTATCAAATTAGTGTGGATACAGTCTGGCCATCTTTCCAGACAATATTCTTGGATTTGGAAACATTTTTCATCTTGTTGCTAGGTTTGTTGTATGTCCTGCAACTTCTTGGCAGTAGCTGGTAAGTGTTGAGTGATTACGGATGTATTTGCTTCAACCTTCTTGATGAAGTATAAATCCCCTTGCTTGGTTCTTTCTGGTGGTATTTGTGACAGTGTGTCTGCCATAGTTTGATATTTTCCTTGCACTTACTCTGTGATGGAGTCATATTTTATCAATCCTAATCTGAACTGTTGGGTTCTGGATGGCATATTCACAATTTATTTCATGTTCTGAAGGGTTACTAATGGCTTAAGATCTGTTTTGATTTTGAAACATTACCCCATAGCCTGAAAACTTTGCACACACCCATGTTGCTGCCAATTCCTCTTCTTCCAACATGTCATTGTTCTGTTTCTGTTAGTGACCTGGAAGCAGAGAAGACTGGTCTATGCTTGCTGTCTCTCTGCACTTGAAATAACTCTGCCCCCAGATCTGCAGACAATGAATCTGCTGCTATTACAGCCAGTACCTCTGGGTTGTAATGTGCCAAGATTTCAGAACAGAATTCTTTCAAAAGCATTCGTTGGTCCACATTCCAGCACCACCACTGACCCTATCTCAAGAGCTCATTGACTTCTGCTAAATTTGTAGGAACTCACCACTTGGTTGGTCATCTGGAGAAATCTCCAAAGATCTGTTATGTTACTGAGTTGTGGAAATGCTCTGAGTACTTGCGCGTTTGGAACAACAACTGTGATTCCAATGGCTTGTACAATGTGACCTGGAAACTTGATCAAAGGTTTGGCGAATTGACAATTTTCGTTCATTGTTAGGCCTACGTCCTGTAAGACTCTCGGGACTTCTGCGATCAAGCTCTTATATTGTGGAGACACATCTAAGTATGTTGTCCATGTGACATATTATTCCTTCCATGCCTTCTAGAATGTGAGACATCATCCTCTGGAAAATTTCTGGAGTGGACACCATACCAAAGGACAATCTATTGAAGCAATAACAACTGAAAGGTTATTGATGTGGTCAGGCATCTGGATTCTTTGTCCAGAGGCAACCGCCAAAATCCATTGTTCACATCCAATTTGGTAAATACAGTACCCTTGGCTAGTTTGGCAAGGCTCTCATCTACTGAGGCCATCGGGTGGATCTGACATTCCACTGATTTGTTTATATGAGGTAAATCCATGTAGATTCTTATAGCGACATTTGGCTTTGGAACCACAACCATTCCTGAACACCCTTCTGTTAGCATGGTGACCGATGAGATAACCTCTTACTGCTGTATCTTTTTAGTTTCACCCTTGACTTTGTCCAAGCGTGGGTGAGGGTCTTTCCTCAGTGTAAAGCAGCAAATTAGTTTAGCATCAGTTCATAGGGTGATATGGTACTTGATCTTTAATTTCTCTGGGACTATAAACAATTTTGGAAACTCATTTGAAATGTACTGCTGTAGTTCTCATCAGCAACTTCATCCACTCTATAGATTAATTTCAATATTAAACATGCCTTTCTGCTTAGTAAGAGCATCCTTGATTTTGAATGATATGGAGAGAAGTTCGAGGATTTCTCACTCTTTACATTTCAGCATTGCCATGAGTTGATCTTCACTTTTAAAGAGTCACCAGGAACTTTTAACCTAATAGGTGAGGGTTGTAATGTAACCTGTTTGTGTCATTTGATTTCATCTCATAAAACAGAAACCCTTGCTTCTGTGTCTAGTTTAAACTCTGTGGGATGTCCATCCACTTTCAGGTTAATACTCCAATACTTTTTCCAGCATCATTTACCTCCCCAAGGATGGTTAGTATGGTTCATTCTCTTCTTGTATGTATATTCTTGTATTTTAAAATTTTATCCCTCTTTCAGGTTTTCAGCATTTTCAAGTGACAAAGTTTTAAAGTGACCTATTTTTCCACAGTTGTTTAATTTAATTTATATACATAAAAAAACTTCTGGAGGCTTGGTGGTTTTATTTCTGAATTCAAAATTGCAACTTAAACATACCGATTGAAAATATAGGTTATGACAGTTTTTTAAAGCTTCCCTCTGGGATTTTAAATAACTCCCCCTTTATCAACTGCTGTGTCATAACAACTGGGGGCCCTTGGCGGGATAATATTTATAATTCCTTGATTGGTTTGGAATTGGTGAATCTTAAGGTTACGAGTACAAGAAGCACTTTGAATTCAGGAGTTGGTGTGAGGTTTTTTAGAAGTGATGAGACTGCAAGATGGCTTTGGCATTGCTAAGACTTGTCTGGAGTAGGAGATATAACTCTGATTGGGTTGCAGAAAATAACCAAGAGTAAGTTAATAGAGTTGGCAGGTAAGTTAAAATTGGGGTTACCTATGGGGGCTAGAAAATCAGATATAATTAAAAACATAGCACAGCATCTGCAGTTGGAAGTGAAACCTGACACTAGTGAGTCACAGCTGGAAGTAGTGAGACTCAGTTTGAAATGAAGAAGCTTGAATTTGAACAATCAAAGGAACTGAAAAAAAACTTGAAAGAGAAATGACATTTAAAAGGGAGCAAGCAAAAAGGCAGGAGAAAGAAAGGAACCTGGAACTGTAATTTCAGGTAAGAGAGAAAGAGAATACCTGCTTAAAAGGCTGTAAGTTAAAAAAGAGATCTTGGAATCTGAGGAGAGTGCTGATGATGAATAAACCTTTAACCTAAAACCAAGTGAGGAGATGTTTTGATTTGTACAAGCTCTTCTAAAGTTTGAGGGAAAAGATATTGAAGCATTCTTTATTTCATTTGAGAAGATAGCTAAACAGATGAAATTGACACAGGAGTACTGGACGTTATTATTACAGTCTAAGTTACTGGGTAGAGCGAATGGAGTATATGCTTTGCTGTCTGAAGAGGTATTGATGGATTATGATGTGGTGAAAAATACTATTTTGAATGCATATGAGTTGGTTCCTGAAGCATACAGGCAGAAATTTAGGAATATGAGAAAACAGCCTAGGCAAACTTATATTGAGTTTGAAAGAGTAAAACAAACTAATTTTGACCAGTGGATACAAGTGTTAAAAATAGAGACAACATATGTGGCTCTTAAGGAAGTAATTATCTTGGAAGAATTTAAAGTCTCAATCCCTTCAGTAGTGAGAACTCATATGGAGGAACAAGGGGTTCAAACCGTAAGACACAGAGATAGCTGATGAGCGTGCGTTAGTTTCATAGAGCTAAACCCTTTTTTGTCACCCTTTCAAATTGGAAAAGGATAGAAACTGAGAAGGTGAAAGGAAGGTAGGTAGTCAGGGAAGAGAAGGAATGGCTGGGAATTCCCAGGAAGTTTTTTTCCCAGACTAAAAAGGAAGGTGTTGAGGCTAGGAGTGATATTCAAAAATTGAGGTGTTTTCATTGTAATGAAGCGGGGCACACGAAGTCAGTGTATTGGAAATTGCAGGAAAAATCTGTTGGAATTATTGGGATACAAAACAGTTCTGGAAGTAAAAGTACTGTGGGTTCTGAGGTTTGGGCACAGGAAAAACAGTGGTTTGTGTACAGGTAAAACAGGGATAGATAAAGAAGTGAGAATATCTTCACAATTTACCCAAGAGAATTCTGAGGAGCAGGTTGCAGAAATGTTTCAAGACATTGTGTGTGAAGGGAAAGTCTTTCCATGTGTACAGGGTGGACTTGGTAAATATGTTAAAATGTTAAGAGACACTTTAATGTTATGGGATAGTGATATTTGTTGTTCAGAGGGAGTATTGCAGGAGCAGGTGATAATAAGTAGGGTTCATGGAGATGCTAAATCTGTTCTGTTGTGGAAGCTAAATTTAAAGGGCAAATGGAGGATAGGTGAAATTATTGTTGGGGTGGTGAAAAAATTGCCCATTGCAGGGGTTCAATTTATTTTGGGTAATGATACAGCTGGATCAGAAATGTGGGTGATGTCTGTGGTATTTGAGCAGCCTGTAGAAGTGTTTTCACAGAGTTGTTACAGAGGGAGTATCCTGGATTGTTTCCTTATTGTCAGATGATGAGATCAAAAGCTCATCAGGAAGGACAAGACTAACAAGAAGGGCAGGCAGTTCAAAGGCAGGAAGAAGGTGTTGAAATCGAATTAGCCGGAATTAGCCGGCACTGTGTTTGATAACCTTGTTCAGGAGGAAAGGCTACAGGACAATTCAGCTGAAATTTTTTGATTCAATGAGATTAGTGGAGTTACAGAAAAATGATTTGCAATTAAAGCAGTTATATCAGAAAGCTTATTTTGAAACAGAAGCAAAATATATTCTAGTATGTTATTACCTTTAGGGAGACATTTTAATGAGAAAATGGAGGCTGTATCATGTTTCAGCAAATTCTCACCTGGAGTGAGGTGTCTCGGATTGTTATCCTATTAGGGTATATAAATTAGATTCTCAGGATTGCTCTTGAAAATCCAATGGAGGTACATTTAGGAATTAGGGAAACACAGGAAAAGATACAGAGGTTTTGTTTTGGCTAGAATTGCATAGGGATGTAGACAAATTTTGTAGAACCTGTCATACATGTCAAGTAACAGGAAAATCACAAGCAGTGATTAAGCTGGTGTCTTTAATCCCAATACCAGCATTGAAGAACCCTTTTACTATTTTCATGATTGATTGTGTAGGCCCCCTCCCTAGGACTAAAAGTGAAAATTAGTACTTACTAACAATAATGGATGTGTCTACCAGGTTTCCTGAAGTGATATCTTTAAGAAATATTACAACTAAGAAGATTGTGGAGGAGTTATTTTTTTTTACAAGTTACCTAAGGAAATACAATCAGATCAGGGGTCAAATTTCATGGCACAGCTATTTAAGGGAGTAATGAACAGTTTGGGAATAAAAGAGTTTAAATCAACAGCTTATCATCTGGAGTCACAAGGAGCTTTGGAAAGATGGCATCAAACCTTAAAAACTATGATGAGAGCACACTGTGAGGAGTATCCACAGGATTGGGCTAGAGGAATTCCATGATTGTTATTTGCTATTAGAGATGCTCCTAATGCACCAACTAGTTTTAGCCCTTTTGAACTAGTTTACAGTCATGAGGTAAGGGGACCACTGAAATTGTTTCATGAGAAATTGGTGGGTCAAAATTCAGAAACTATTCTCTTGGATTACATATCAAATTTCAGGGAAATATTGAACAGAGCATGTGAGTTGTCTAGGGAACATTTAAATATATCATGGCAAGTGAAGGCACTTGATGTGATATCTTTATCTGGAGAGCAAGTATTAGTTTTGTTACCAGTACTAGGCAATTCATTAAATGCAATATTTAGTGGGCCTTACAGTGTTGAAAAAAATTGAGTGAAGTAAATTATTTAATAAATACTCCAGATAGAAGAAAGAAGCAGAGGGTGTGGTGCCATGTAAATATGCTTAACAAAGTACTTTCACAGGAAAGACGAACAAGAAGAGATATTAGTGATGGTGGATGATGAGAAAGAGGTAGAAGTGCAGAACTCTGACATTGATTTTCCTCTAATCAAATTGTATAATGAGGGGGTACTTGAAAATTTAAATGAAATATTGGGTTACCTTCCAAGCAAGTGTCAAAAGGATTTGGAAAAATTATTGCAATTACACAAACCTATTTGTGGGAATAAATTGGGAAGGCACATTTAGCTATATGATGTCTCTGTACAAGTTTCAGCTTCAATAAGGCAACATCCTTATCAATTAAATCTTATTAAATCCAAAGTTATCACAAGCACAAAAAGAAATTGATTTTGTGCTTCAAAATGATTTCATTGAGTCTAGTTGCAGTAACTGGGGTTCGCCTATTGTGCTGGTACCAAAACCGGATGGAACACAAAGACTGTGTGTGAACTATCGAAAGCTCAATGTGGCGACAAAAACTGATTCACATCCTCTACCATGGTTGGGGGATTACATTGAAAAAATGGGACAATCAAAATTTATCACAAAGATTGACTTGTTAAAAGGATATTGGCAGGTACCATTGTCGGAGAGAGCAAAGGGGATATCGGCTTTTGTAACGCCAAATGGACTACATCAGTTTAAAGTCATGCCTATTGTGGAATTGTTGATATATCCAAAGTCTCATCATGTCACTCCCTGTTCATCCCATTTAACTCACAATTCAAAAGAACCTTTAAACAAGTTCATAACAATTGTGTTTTTCAAATACACTTTACAATACTGATCTTGTAGAATACATTATCAAGGAAGCGTTATTGAAGAGGATAATTTAGATAGGTTCAAGGGCAACTAAATGCATTTTGAGAGAGAAATTGAATGATTTGCTGAGAAAGCTATGTTAATGCCTGAAGGAACTCTGTTGCCATGCACATTTTATTTATTAATGGAAATTATAGCCACAATTTTAACTCCTCCCCCGCCCCTCCCAGCGCTTGATGAGAACATGGCAAAATTGAGGTTAAAATAGCGATTGGATGCTGTTCATGCATGCTCCCACTCAACACAAATTTAACTCAGGTTTTGAGAGGCTATCAAGTTCAAGTAATGTAAATAGGATCCATCAGGAGGAGGGAGTTCATATTCTCTCTGCAAAGCAGGAAGGTTACAGGTCAGATCCCTGTTAACTGGCATTAATTAGGATGGAGGTTCAATTGTTCTGAGTGTTAGAGATGAGGAAAGCCTCAACTCATGTTGACTCCTCTGGACATCAGGAAGATGGATGCAATCAGGTCTGTTGCCAGTCAACAGTTTGACCAGTCTGATGAAACCTCATGACCTGGGCTTGTAAATGTAAAATGACACTTAGCCAAGGCAGCAGAGTGCTTGCAAGGTCATCGTGAGTCAGTGGCTTTCAGCAGAAGACAGTAATACCAAGTGGTACAGTGAAGTATTAGGCCAAAAAGCAGCTGTGGAGTTTGCTCCTGATTTATATTTTAAAAAATTGCATTGGGCTTTACAATTAAGCTTTTGAATGAATGACTTAACACCAAAACAAAGTGTGTGACATTTTCTATTTAATCTTGGTCAGCATATAAATTAGATTTGGGGCACGACAGTGCATGTTCATTGGTGCTGAACAGCAAGAACGACTCCTTGCCTTTTTGATCCCTGCTTTGTTATCGCGATATTCAGTGGATGTTCTCATAAGTACCTCATGTTTTACTGTTGTTGGAATAACACAGCCCTTTGTTTTCCTATCCGTGTATGAAGGCACCAGAGTAATGAACTATTATTAAATAAGTCCTTGCTGAGTAGTCTGATATAGCAGGTAGACCACTTGTCATGGAGTCATTTAGCATGACTGGAATATTCATGAGAGATTTAAATACATTGAAAACAAGACTGATATGGTGGGCAAATCAGTAATTACAACATTAGCGAAAGAGAAGTCTCTTCTTTTCTTGTACTTTTTCTTTGCTTGCTCTGTGACAAGCTCCAGTGAACTGGAAAATTGAATGTATTAATGTGAGCTTGTCCCTTTGCTGCAATTCCAACTGATTTGTTATAATTTCCTGTTTTTATTGTTTTCTTTTTGGGTTGGAACAGTTTTAAATAGCAAACTGTCCTGACCAGAGATAAGGGCAATGCTGTACTTTGCAGCAAAAGAACAATCGATCTCGACAGAAATGAAAAAGAAAAAAATATACACTGCAGCCACACACTGATACCCCAGCAACCACACCCCAGATGCTCCAATCAGCCAGTTGATTTCCCTGCCAAAGATGGTGCAGTCAATGACAATGCTTCTCAGCATAACATAAGGCTTGGGCCAAAAACAGAAGGGAAATTTGGTCAGGCAGGATTCATTGCCCATAACTGATCTCCCTTAATTTTTCTTCCAACTAACTTAATAAAGGGGAAATTGGGATAGACTCTGTTCCAGGAATGCTGTCCTTCTGCCCAATTTTCCTGAGCCATCTGTCCAGGGAAGCAGATAAAAATCCGTCATACAGACTTTGACCAAACAAAGAGTGAAAATGAGAATTACAGACCAAACTTGCGGTAGATTTTTTTTCAGTTCAATTTAATAGCAAGTGGATGATGTGAACTGGTGGGCATTCCTTCAAAGCTAAATTTTCCATTTGAAAGTCAGGTTAAAGATTCACAACAGGCGGAAATTTCCTCCCTTCACTTTGTACCGGAGGTAAGGAAGTTGCACTGGATGCAAATTCCAGAGTTGTGCAACAAATGTACTATTCCCTAATACCTTGATTAGTTACAAGTATTGTATTGGCATTCTATTCAGAGGGAAGGACACTTGCCTCCTTTTTGTTACATAATTTTAGAACAGAATACCTACAGTAAAACAGAATGACATTGCGGTTGTCGGTATTGTTCAGCACCAACTGGAAACAATGACCTGGAAGTCCCTTGACCCCACTTGCATCAAAATGACCCCAAAATTCATGCTGGTTTCTATGTTGATTAATACTTGCACCCTAATTTGCTGTGGAACTCATTTTCCCAAGGCAGAATGCGCAAATTAGCGTAAGGTCAGCTACAGAGAAGGGAAATATATCAACCTATTGTCTGTTGCCACGATGCCTCACTCTTCATGTCTCTTGCCTCTGCAGCTTTTCCTCCTCTTCTCTTACTATACAGAATTATAAATATCCACTGAGTTGGCCATTGCAAGTGCTTGGTACTGAATTTGTGGTGGAAGCTGGGGGGGGGTTGGGGGAAACCTGAAAAATGTTGAGACCATTGAGACTTGGCAGTGCATCATTTCAGAATACTTCAGGATTCGGTAAGAAGACGTGTTTTAAAAAAGCACTTCCCAAGGCCGTTAATCTCAGTTACATCAACAGCAGGAGACTTCAGGATGTGCTGTCCCTGATTATACAAACGTAAATCAATGCCAGGGCATAACTGACAAAAAATGCAAGAAGATGGCGTGAGCAGGCAGAGAATGAGCTATGGAAGTGAACAGCATAGGGCTTTGATGAATGCATCGCAGCAGTAGCGCAACCAATTGTGGGTGTTTTCATACATGGATGTTGCAGCATAAATCAGTTATACGTACATTTCCTCCTGTCCAAACGACAGCACTGCACCACTCTAACATTGTAGTTGGCACCAAATAAATACCAGGTTTTTGGGGTCAGGGTAACTTGGGGATGACCCTGGGGTCCTGCTACGCAGGTTAACCTACCCCTTCGAGGTGTTGTTTAATGATACCCCTTTATTCATGTAAAACAGAGTACAATGCAATACTTGGAATTGTACACAAACGTGGAATACTTGTACATAAGAATTGAGGAAATTTGGTTTTGTGTGAGTTGAATCACTTGGTTTGTTTGTAGGACTATTGTCACAGAAAGCCCAGCAGAACATTCTGAGTGTGAGCTGCCTGTGCAAACAGCTAGCTCATTCTGTTCCCTTGTGTTGGCATGCAGCTGTATGAAATGTCCGCCCATTTGCCAGTGTACAGAGAGGAAGTCGTTTTGGTTGTGCCAGTACCTGACAAGAGTGGATTCAATTCCACGTCAAAGGTTGATGACATTCTGTACTATTCTGTGATATATTTGGCTTTGCATAAGGTATTTTTGTTTTCAGCTGAGAAAGTTGGGTCAGGAACCAAGGGTCACTAGAGAAAGACATCATCAAAGTTCAAGGGGGTAGAAAAAAATCCAAGAAACCGATGGTGTTTGGGATGTTTAGGTCACCAGTTCCCAAAGTGTGAGTCTTGGCAGCAAAACAGGAACTCCAGTTTTAACCTGCCACACGAGGGTGGAATCGCCCAGTCCGGTTTGCAGCGAGCGGCTTGCCGAGCATGGGGGGAATATTCGGCGTGAGACGCAGAAATCGGTTACATGCCGGCCTGAAAGCACAGCGGAATCATCCAAGTGAGCGGAGCCTGGTGCTGGACGGGCACAGTTGCTGCATGGGAGTGTGATCAGTGGGTGGGCGGAGATGCAGGTCAGCTCAGATGGACAACTGAAAGAGAACCCCAGCAGGCAGCATTGGAAATGTTTGGGACGGTAAGATGAATGTGATGGATCAAGGCTCGTGATTGGAAAAGTGCTTGCACGAGGCTCCGAAAGGCCTTGCCACACACACACACTTCTCCCTCCAGAATCACTCACGGTCTGGCTGCGCGTTGCTGAATTGCTAGTGGGGCGGGGGCCAGGGGGAAGGACTCACGAAGCCTGTAAATGAAGCTGAAAGACAACATTACACATTATCCAGTGGAGTGAATGTATTTTCTGATTAGAAAGTGACAAATGTGTTCACCTGCTTGTAATCAGGATTTCTTAACTTTTCTAGGCCTACCACTTCTTCTAGGTGCTGCCCTGACATCCGCAGCAGGGGTGGAAACAGCCTGTGCAATGGTTGGTCCTGTTGCCTCTGTTGACTTTGGCATGTGTCCTCTGGAGAGCCGAGGCCATGAGGGCCCCGGTTTGCTTTAGCTGCCCTCCTGTGGACCAGCTGTTCCCTCTGTGGTGACAGAGGATGAGATTGAGGGGGTCATAGACAAAGGGAACTTGGAGGGAGAGGACAGCCTCTGAGATTCCTGAGTGGATGACCTGGGCTGTCCAGCTGCCGCTTCTCCTCCCTTCGGATGCCCTGACCTGACTCCTTGAGGGGAAGGAGCACCCGGAGGGACATCGAAATTCCCTGTTTCCCTCTCGCATTGCCACTGCAGGAACTCACCCATAATACTGCGATGGAGAGCAGGTCTGCATGCATCTCCACATTATGCTGGACCAGGTCCCCATGGTGTTCACCATCCTTCCCATGGAGACCTCCATATGCGCATGTGGACACCACTTCACCAGAGAGCAGGCTGGCGCACTCCTCCGACTCACATGCCATTCTGTTGAGAGCTTCCAACAGCTCAACGTGATGTTCCTCCGCCTTCTGCTGACTCTCCACAATGAGTTTGAAGGCTGAATTCAGAGACTCGTCATCTGACTCAGACCTCACAGATGCCTTTTCTACAGCAGTCCTCTGAGTGCCGGGGAGCTCAGCTGAAACTGCCTTCTCCTGCTGCGGGCACATGTCCGTGCGGTGACCACCAGTTTGTGGACCCGACCCTGCTCTAGATTTAGGTCCCACCAAGGTGTCTGTCTCTGTGCTGGTGCAGGGTGTGAGTAAGCGCTGTGACGGGTCTTCCAGGCTGCTTATTTCCAGCTCTTCATTGGAGGACCTGTCCTCTTGGCTGGAGGTGAGGACCTGGATGGAGATGAGGGACTGGTTGGCTGATGGTGTCGGTCGCTTGGCAGAGCTCCCTGTGAACCAAAGTAGAGATAATTAGTGCATAATAGAAGAGTCAAAAGCAGGAGAGAGAGCACTCACAGTTGTATTGAGAGAGGGATGATGTGATGCAGGATCCTCATGTGGGTGTTTGCCATCGACCTCACCGTCACTACAGAGCACATCCTCACCAGTCAGTACGATGGCATGCTCCTCAAAGTGAGTGAGGGGTTTAATGTGAGCCACTGTACCCCCCAGTCTGGGACCTCTTCCTGCTGATGTGAGCAGGCTTCTCTTGCATGAAAATAGATGGAGATTGTGAGCAGGACACATGGCACTGCGTGGAATGTTTTTGTGGTGAGTGGAGGCATGGCCGGGATGAGGACACGAGCTCCAGAGGATATGAGCCTGAGGGAGATGTGAGGGTGCATGTGAGAGTTAATGGCATTGTCCCTTGAGGTGTGAGATCCCTGCGGATGTGTGATGGGTTTGTGATTGTGAGAGTTGGGAGTGATGAGGTGGCTGATTTACCCTGGCAGAATGGATGAGTGTACTTATCCTCTTCCTGCACTAGATGGCTAGTCTCCTCTGTGTCCGGTGTCGGTGTCCGCTGCTGCCACCACCTCCCAAGCTGGATTGGTGACTCTGGTGGACCTCCTGCGGCCAGAGCAGCGGTAAAGGACGTTGTGGCAGCCTTCTACTGCATCCGGCAACTGCCCCAGAGAGAGAGGTGTCACTATATTTGGGGGCTGCTGTCTTCTTTGCTTTCGGGGCCATCTGTTGCCTGGAGCAGCCCTGGTGTTTAGACATGAAGTAGGCTGCGCTCTGGCGTGCTTTAAAGCAAGGAAATGCTGAGGTCATAGCAAGGCAGGCAAATCCAAGCTCGCCCGCCAGCGATCCAGAGGATTTCCAGTTAATGCATTATTACTGAGGCGGGACATGCGGGAAGGAGACAATACAGCGCCAAAACCCGCCATTGCGGCCGAGGGATAAAACATTTTTTTTTGTATGTTCATTCACGGGATGTGGGCCTCACTGTCTGGGCCAGCATTTATTGCCCATCCCTAGTTGCCCTTGAGAAGGTGGTGGTGAGCTGCCTTCTTGAACCGCTGCAGTCCATGCTACCGCACCTTGTGCAAACCTGGGACGACTCCACCCTCAGTACAGTACCATATGTATGGTCAACTTTAAAAAAGCCTGAATTTTCTGGAATACTGTGCATAGCAAATCTAGCAGGTTTACGTTAGAGCTGTCGTCATTGTGACTATATTTAAGGACAGATATAAGAGTTTCTATAGATATTTTAAAAAGGAAAAAGTTAACATAGTGAGCGTTAGTGTTATAGAAAGTGAGTCTGGGGAATTAGTTATGGAAAATAAGGAGATGGCAGATGAATTGCACTGACATTTTGCATTGGTCTTCACTATAGAGGATGCAAGTAACATCCCAGAAATGGCTGAAAATCAGGAAATGGAAAGGAGGGAGGAATTCGGGAAAATTACAATCACCAGAGAAGTGGTACTGAAAACGTTGTTGGAACTGTGGGTTGACAAGTCCCCAGGACCTGATGGACTTCATCCTAGGTTCTTAGAAGAAGTGGCTAGTGAAATAGTTGATGCGTTGGTTTTAATTTTCCAAACTTCCCTAGATTCGGGGAAGGTTCCATTCGATTGTACAATAGCGAATGTAACTCCTTTATTCAAAAAGAGAGGGAAACAGAAAACAAGAAAATGTAGGCCATTATAGGGAAAATGTTAGAAGCTATTATTAAATATGTTGTAGTAGGGCACTTTCAAAAATTCAGGGTAATCAGGCAGAGTCAACATGGTTTTGTGAAAGGGAAATCATATTTAACCAATTTATTGGAGTTCTTTGAAGAAATAACATGTGCTGTGGATCAAGAGGAATCGGTTAATGCACTGTATTTAGATTTCCAGAAGGCATTTGATAAGGTGCTGCATCAAAGGTTATTACGGAAAATAAATCTCATGGTGTAGGGGGTAACTTACTGGCACGGATAGAAAATTGGCTGTCTAACCGGAAGCAGAGAGTTGGCATAAATGGGTCTTTTTCAAGTTGGCAAGGTGTAATGAGGAATCAGTGCTGGGGCCTCAACTTTTCAAAATTTTAATGAAGGGACCAACAGTATGGTTGCTAAATCTCCTCATGATACAAAGATAGGTAGGATCGTAAGATGTGAACAGGACTTAAGGAGTCTACAAAGGGACATAGATAGATTAAGTAAGTGGACAAATATCTGGCAAATGGAGTATAATTTGGAAAAGTGTGAAACTGTCCATCTTGGCAGGAAAATTAAAAATGAAGCATATTATCTAAATGGCAAGAGATTGCAGAGCTCTGAGGAGAGGGGTCTGGGTGCCCTGGCACATGAATTGCAAAAGGTTAATATGCAGGTACAGCAAGTATTTGAGAAAGCTAACAGAATGTTATTGTTTATTGCGAGGGGAGTTAATGCGAGGGGAGTTAAATACAAAAGTAGGGAGGTTATGCTTCAGTTATACAGGGCATTGTTGAGGCCACATCTGGAGTATTGTGTACAATATTGGCCTCCTTATTTAAGGGAGGATGTAAATGCATTGGAAGCAGTTTAGAGAAGGTTTACTAAACTAATACCTAGATTGGGCAGGTTGTCTTTTGAGGAAAGGCTGGACAGGCTAGGCTTGTATCCGCTAGAGTTTAGAAGAGTAAGGGGTGGCTTGATTGAAACATATAAGATTCTGAGGGGTCTTGACACGGTGGATGTGGAGGGGGTTTCCTCTAGTGGGAGAATCTAGTACTGGGGGTCATTCTTTAAAAATAGTCGCTCATTTAAAACAGAGATGAGGAGAAATATTTTCTCTCAGAGAGTTGTGAGTCTTTGGAACTCTCTTCCTCAAAAGGCAGTCGAAGCAGAGCCTTTGAATATTTTTAAAGCAGAGGTAGATAGATTCTTGAATAACAAGGGGGTGGGTGGATATCAGGGGTAGGCGGGAATGTGGAGTTGAGATTACAATCAGATCAGCCATGATCTTATTCAATGGCGGAACTGGCTTAAAGGCCACTCACCGCACTCAGTAATCCAGTATGCTCGCGTGCAGACTCAGGAGAATCTGCAGTAATAAGACCATAAGATATAGGAGCAGTTGTAGGCCATTCGGCCCATCAAGTCTGCTCCGCCATTCAATGAGATCATGGCTGATCTGATGATCCGAAACTCCACTTTCCTGCCTTTTCCCCATAACCCTTGATTCCCTTACTGATTAAAAATCTGACTATCTCAGCTTTGAATATACTTAATGACCCAGCCTCAGCATCCCTCTGCAGTAAAGAATTCCTCAGATTATCTACCCTCTAAGAGAAGAAATACCTCCTTATCTCTGTTTTAAATGGACACCCCCTTACTCTGAGATTATGCCCCTGGTCCTAGACTCTCCCACAAGGGGAAACAACCTTTCATCACCTACCCTTCAAGCCCCCTAAGAATCTTATACGTTTCAATAAAGTCACCTCTCATTCTTCTAAATTGCAAAGATTACAGGCCCAACTTACTCAACCTCTCCTCAGAAGAAAATCCTTCCATCCCCGGGATCAGACTAGTGAACCTACTCTGAACTGCCTCCAATGCCAGTATATCTTTCCTTAGATTAGGGGACCAAAACTGTTCACAGTATTCTAGGTGAGGTGTAATTAGTGCTCTGTATAGTTTTAGCAAGACTTCCCTATTTTTATACTCCATTCCCTTTGAAATAAAGGCCAACATTCCATTTGTCTTTCTTATTACCTGCTGAACTTGTATGTTGGCTTTTTGGGACTCATGTACAAGGACCCCCCAAATCCCTCTGTGCTGCAGCTTTCTTCATTCTTTCTCCATTTAAGTAATATTCAGCTCCTCTATTCTTCCTGCCAAAGTACATAACCTCACACTTTCCCACATTATATTCCACCTGTCACATTTTTGCCCACTCACTTAACCTGTCTTTATCCCTCTGTGGACTTTTTGTGTCACCCTCACTACTTGCCTTCCCACTTATTTTTGTGTTATCTACAAAATTGGTGATCATACATTAATTTCTCTCATCCAAATCATTAATATATATTGTAATTAACTGTGGCCCCAGCACTGATTCCTATGGTACTCCACTTGCTATAGGTTGCCATCCAGAAAATGCCCCCCCCCCCCATCCCAACTCTCCACCTTCTATTAGTTAGCCAGTCCTTTATCCATGCTAATATACTACCCCCCAACACCATGGGCTCCTATCTTATTAAGTAGCCTTATCAGACGCCTTTTGGAAATCCAAATATATTACACCTACTGGTTCCCCTTTACCTGTCCTGCTTACTACCTCCTCAAAGAAAATTTGTCAGGCATGATTTCCCCTTCATGAAGCAACGCTGACCCTGCTTGATTATATTATGCATTTCTAAATGCTCTGCTATTACATCCTTTATAATAAACTCCAACATTTTCCCAATGACAGATGTTATGCTAACTGGCCTATAGTTACCCTTTTTTTTGTCTCCCTCCATTTTTGAATAAGGGTGTTACATTGGCAGTTTTCCATTCCTCTGGACTTTTCCAGAATTGAAGGGTCTTTAGATTATTACCTGTGCATCCACTATCTCTGCAGCTTTTCCTTTAATATCCTAGGATGCAACCCATCAGCTCCAGGTGACTTATCGGCCTTTAGCCCCATTAGATTCCCTAGTACTTTTTCTCTAATGATAATTATGTATTTATTTCTCTCCACCCCCCCATCCCATCTTGCCCCATGGTTATTGAATATTTTCGGAATGCTATGAGTGTCTTCTACCGTTAAGACTGATGCTAAGTGTTTATTCAACTTCTCTGCCATTTCCTGATGCCCCATTATTATTTCCCCAGCCTCATTTTCTAAGGGGTCTATATTGACTTTGGCCTCTCTCTTCCTTTTTACATATTTAAAGAAGCTCTTACTGTCCATTTTTATATTACTTGTTAGTTTACCCTCAAAGTTTATCTTCTCCCTCTTTATTAGTTTTTTGGTCATCTTCTGTTGGTTTTTAAAACTTTCCCAATCCTCTAGCTCACCACTAAACTTTGCCACATTTCATGTTTTTATCTTATAATTTGATACTATCCTTAAGTTCCTTGGTTAACCAATATATCCCAGTGAGGAAGGATTGTAGGAAGGGTATAAACCAAGCGGTTGGTTTATCCCCTTCCTACAATCCTTCCTCACTGGGATATATTTTTGCTGTGTGTCATGAACTATTTTCTTAAACCTCTGCCATAAGTAGCATTGCAACGCATGGTGAGCCTTTAATAACTGGCAATCAATTCTCTTCCCAGCACATCAATTGTAATCCATAATAACTGTGATTCCAACAACTGCAATCAGCCAGTTATCCCTGGGAAAAGATATACAAATGGTGGGTTTGCTGGGTTTCTGTTTAATTATACATCTGAATAATTATTGAAGTGAAGTAAACCAGGAAGAGAGAAAACTGGAGACAACAAAAAAAGAGGCAAATACAAAGCATATCTGCAAAATCTTCATTCTGTGGGTCAATATTTGGTTGATATTGAACATTGCTGCTGCTTTTAGCTTTGAAAGCCAGTTTCATGAATGCATACTTCTCGCCTTGCTTATCCGAAGTGCAAATTGATGGGCATACATCAGTTCTATTAAGTTTAGTATATTCCATGACCTTTAACAATGAGTAATGCTAGCCCTGAACTCCGCCTACACATTTCTACCTCTCTCGTTCACTTCATTCTTTTAAGACACACTTTAAATGCTGCATCTTTGACCAAGCTGTTTGTCATCTGACTTAATATCTTTTTACATGGATCAGTGTCATGTTTTATTCCATAATATTGGGACATTTTATTTCACTGAAGGCACGATATAGATATATAATTAAGCAAAATTTTTGTTGTTATGCAGGCAAGACTTCTTTATTCTTGTACTCCAATCCCCTCACAGAAGAGGCCAGCATGTAATTTGCTTTCCTAATTGCTTGCTGCACCTGCATGCTAACTTCCTTTAATCCTTGTAAAAGCACACCCAAATCTTTGTCCTGGGTGGTGTCAAGCTTCTTCAGTGTTGTTGGAGCCCCACTTATCCAGGCAGGGGGAGAGTATTCCATCACACTCCTGACTTGTGCCTTGTAAATGGTGGACAGGCTTTGGGGAGTCAGGAGGTGAGTTACTCACCACAGGATTCCTAGCCTCTGAACTGTTCTTGTAGCCATTCTATTTATATGGCTGGTCAAGTTCAGTTTCTGGTCAATGTTAACCCCGAGGATGTTGGTATTGGGGAATTCAGTGATGATAATACTATTGAATGTCATGGGGCAATGGTTAGATTCTCTCGTTGGAAATGGTTATTGCCTGGCACTTTTGTGTATGAATGTTACCTGCCGCTTATTACCTCAAGCCTGAATGCTGTCCCCATATTGCTATATATTGGCACAGACTGCTTCAGCATCTGAGGAGTTGTGAATAGTACTGGACATTGTGCAATCATTTGTGTGCATCCCCACTTCTGACCTTATAATGGAAGGAAGGTCATTGATGAAGCAGCTGAGGAGGATTGGCAAAGGACACTAACCTGAGAAACTCCTGCAGTGATGTCCTGGAACTGAGAGGATTGGCCTCAACAATCACAGTCTTCTTTGTGCTAGGTATAACTCCAACCAATGGAGAGATTTCTCCCTGATTCCCATTGACTCCACTTTTGCCAGGGGTCCCTGATGCCACACTCAGTCAAATGCTATCTTGATGTCAAGAGCAGTCACTCTCACCTCCTATCTTCAGTTCAGACCTTTCGCCTGTGTTTGAACCAGGGCTGTAATGAGGTCAGGAGCCAAGTGGTCCTGGTGGAATCCAAACTGAGCGTCAGTGAGTAGATTATTACTGAATAAGTGTCGCTTGATAGCACTGTCAATGCTACCTTCCATCACTTTGCTGATGATCAAGGGGAGGCTGAGGGGACAGTAATTGGCTGGATTGGAGTGAGGGAAATGCCAGGTTACATTGGCAATATCCCGGATTGGTTGACCTCTGCTGCATTAGATGAATTAAGAGTATCTAGTTTATGTTAACGGCTCAGTTCATTTCATTCCCTACGCACCATGCACATGTGAAAGGACCATACTTTACAGAATGGGTGGATTTCCACAGGTCGAGGGTACAAAGCACCATTGACTGAATTGGCATTGACACAGCCTTTGTGAAATCGCAAAAATTGTCAATAAGAAAGGAAACATTCCCCACAAGGCATTGCTGATGTGTGATGCGGAGCAATGTATTATGCAGTTAGATTCCTGCTGTTTAGAAAACTTCTTCAATTCTTCTGTTTTGGGCTGATCCACAATCCCACTGATGCTGGCTAGTCAAAGGCAAGTGTCTGGTTGGCTGATTGGTGACCAAGGCTGAAGCAGTGGCTGATAACAGCAGCTTGGAACTCAAGGAGCACTAAGTGCACAATTACAAACAAGTTCACAGAGCCACCAGGTTCTCATTGAGTAGTCTATAGGGATTTAGGGGACATGTTTCAGGTATTGCATTTCACTGTTCAACATTGTGAGCACTCCAGTTCAGGTCTGCCAGAGTCACTTCCACCATTTGTGCAGGACTGCTGATTAATATTCTGAAAGAAGAGGAAGCAGCTACCAAAGTCAGCAGGGTCAGTGATGAGCGAGAAAAGTAAAAGCAAGGGAACCACTGCCAGCTGGCATTGGTTTTCAGTGAAATAAGTTATTTGCCCACTATTCAATCAGAATCATCGTCTCATTTTTTTGGTTTTCCTGTGCAGCTCTCGTTTAAGAGTTTACTGCATGGCTCTGCAAACATCGATCATGGTGCTGCAGATACAGTTGGTGAACATTTCCAATTTGAGCCCTAAATCATGGAATTTCCTATACATGAACATAATATTTTGCAAGCATCATTTGTGTACATTTTGGAACCCTGATTTGGATCGCAAAGCCCCTCACCAGAGACTGGGTGTCAAAACAGTAACAGCCTCGTCATCTGTCACTCTAAGCTCCTCCTCACTATGATTCTTTTCCCAAGTATTGCCATGTAACTTTCCCCAGTCTAATTTTTTGTTTATGAGGTAGATGTCTGTGGGTGGGCAAGGTGCAATGCATTTGATTAATCAGGGCTGGGTATTGCTGGAGGTCTTTCTCTATAGTTGCCCCCATCCTATTTTTCATTTACTTTCTGCCCCATTGGGAACATCATCCAAAGACATTAATTTCCACATGTACACTGATGACCCCCAGCTCTAAATCACTTTAACTCAACCCCACCACTACCTCTGTGTTGTCAGGCTACTTGTTTACCAATCATCTCTGGAATACTTGCAATTTCATTGTTTAACAATGGGATACCCAATGCCATTGGCTGGGATTTTCCGTGTCCGCCGGCATCGGGCGTGTTTGGTGGCGTGAGCGGACAATATGACGAAAAGGTCAAAAATCAGTTTCCCAACATCATGAAACCAGTTTGCCATTGCCTGCTGCACCCGACGATGGCTGGCAGGCTGCATTCCCCACCACTGGGCATTGGGAACTTCCTTGTGATACATCAGCACATCATCCTAAGGCCAGCCCACCAGACTCATCCACCACCGCAACCCCTCCCTCCTCCTCCACCCCCCCCACACCCCACCACAATGGATCATCCCACAATGGATCATCCGCCCATCCCACCGCTGTGTTTCACAACAACATATATAAGATGTGCACTTGGCAGGCTGCACTTCCCTCGGGACTTCAAGGTTTGATTGCCTACCTTGCTTCGGTCAGCACTCGCAATCATCAGCGCCAGGCTTCACAGACAGCACCACGTCACTTTTAGGGGGAGTCACGGCTAGGTCTCTACCTAACAGATCAACCATATGTGGGTGGTTTTTCAATGGCCACAGATTCAAGGTCTTGCTTGGGAAGGGGGAGAAGTGGCCTCAGTCAAGGGAAGAGGCTGCAGGACCAGAGCTGTACTGGGGAAGGAGGGTATCCCAGGGTATGCGTGGGGAGCACATGTTGATTTGTGCACGTGGCCTAAAGATGGTGAAGGCTGAGGAGGCAGTTTCCAGAGGAGATGAGGCCAGATGGACATGTGAGGGTGTGTGTGTGAGAATGGGTGGTGATGTCCCTTGAGCTGGCAGTGAGTGAGATGTCAGTGAATGTGTGATGGGCTTGAGTGTG
Source organism: Carcharodon carcharias (assembly GCF_017639515.1). Classification (NCBI taxonomy): domain Eukaryota; kingdom Metazoa; phylum Chordata; class Chondrichthyes; order Lamniformes; family Lamnidae; genus Carcharodon; species Carcharodon carcharias. The sequence continues at coordinate 20,523,149 of NC_054482.1, forward strand.
TGAGTTTAGAGTGATGAGATGGCTGCACAGACGAGATTGTTTATCCTCTAACAGCATTGGATGGCCAACCTCTTCTGTGCAACATTGGCACTGATCACCACTGCTATCGCCTACCAAGTCAGAGTGGTAAAGTAGCTGCCCCTCCTGTAGCTAGAGCAGGGGTAGAGGACATCACAGCAGCCTCCACGGCATCCAAAAGGTGCTCAAGGGCTGCAGTCTTCTTGCCTTTCAGGGCCATGTCTTCTTTGCTGCAGCTCTGGGCTGGAAACACTGAGTGCGGCTGTACTTTAAATATGGTGGCTGGTGTGATGAAGTGACGAGGTGACTGCTCGGCAGACGATTTGGAGCCCGCCCACCATTGACACAACGTGTATCCCGGGAATACGTAATTAATGCGATGGGTTTGGGATGATACGGCATGAAAAGCCACCATTGCGGCTGGCAGGAAAACCTCATTTTACCCACCTGCTACCGCACTTAGCGCAAATCTGGGACAATTCCGCCCCCTATCTTTAGCTCCCACCACAAACTCTGTTCCCTTGCCACCATTTGCATTCCCTTCTCTGGCTAGTATTTCAGGCTGAACCAGTGGTTTTCAAACTCTGCTCCATTTGACCCTAAATTGAGCTGTTGACCTCATATCCTTTACATCACAAAGGCTGTCTACATCCAGCGCTGTAACATTCCTCATTTCCCCCCTACCTCACATCACCTGCTGCTGCAAATCTTATCCATGTTTTTGTTGCCTCCAGACTTGACGTTCTGTGGATGTTTCCCTGGCTGACCTTCCATCTTTAACCCTCATAAACTCAAGTCAATGCTCTGCTATCCATATCCGGACTCACATCAAATTCCATTCATCCATCGCCCATGTCCTTGATGGACTGCATTGCCTCCAGGTACATCTCCTGTGAGGCACCTTGTGACATTTTACTATGTTAGAGGTGCTATATAAATGCAAGTTGTTATTGGAAATGCCTTCCATTGTTCATAGCAACTGTACCTTCTCAGCATGCTGATTCATAATTTGTGGTTTTACCTTTTCCAGTGGTCTGATATGTTTTTTCCGGTTGTACAGTAGTTAATGTCATGATATTATAGATGGCAGTATGAGCTGAGAGGTTGGTCAGGGCTAATTTTAAGTCATACTTGTTTATGACAAGTGATAGTTGGTAACCTTTGGGACTAACTTTGTTTGATTTCTTCAAATCTGTCATCCTTTCATACCTTTGCATCTGCTGTAACTCCTGGAGCCCCTGTCACTTTGATCATTTCTTCTCATGCCTGACAAATCAAGTCCTTCTGGGAGAGATGTTCCCCCTCTGCTCATTATATATTTTTTCCCTTCTTGCCCCAGTGCTCTAAGAGCCTAGTTATTAAAATAACTTTCTCTGCCTTGTGTATACCACATCTGCTTTGAAATTGGTGGCCACAATTGTGCACTGCTTCCACAAGCATTTTATACTGAATTAGATGTCCGTGAAAGCCCTGGCGATTCCGATTTAAAAGGGTGGGCTGACTTTTCTGTGAGAGAGGAGAGGAAAGATTGATGGTCAACTGTCAGCATTTGCCACCATAACCTTTCTGAAGCTGACCACAACTTCAAGATGTTGGGCATGTGAGATTAGTGCAGAAATGCTGAAGTTGTAGTCCATCACTTGGGCTCCACCACAGTCTGCGCTGTGTTCCTTTCATCCCCAGGACCGATAATCATTGAAATCAGCATTCAACTTTCTTGTTCCCACATCAGTTGAAATCTCTTAAAAAAGTTATACCTTGTTCAATTCAACGGCAGTGTAGTTAATAAAATTTGATGAACAGCAGAACTCTGAAAAATAATTTGATAATGGTGGAGTGCTGTTACATGATTAATTAGTAGATTTTATAAATTAAATTTTTAAAAATAATTTGCTGAAAAATGTTTTTCTTGAATATTTTAACTTCTACCTCCATCTCACGTCTAATGTCAATCTTCCTTATGCAATAAGCAAACATTTTAATAAGTTATTTTATTTTACTGCTTTTTTTCCCCGTTTGTGTGTCTGTGAAAATCCTTCAGTGTGATCGCTTGTTTGCCCAGCCTAACAACATCACTTCTGCTCCATGCTGTGAATCCCCAGTAAAGAACACTGCAATCAATTGCAGTACCACTGCACAATAATAGAGGTGAAATTCTTGCCAGGAAGATCACAAAATCAGGCCCAATTAACCTGGTGGGCTGTCCAGTTGCGTATGAACTAAAATGTACAGCTATTGCTATTGGATAAGCAGTAAGATTATGGGTTCAAGAAGATCCTTAGCATTACACACAGGCTAAAATTTAATGTTCCTTTTTTGTGCATACACAACTTGCAGGTTCTGGGATTCTTTACTCCTGCAAGTCAGAGAAAGGTACTGAATTTTTCTTTGTAAGCAGTATTCTCTGAAATTATATTCACATTTTTAAAATTCCTTTGATCTTTAAGCCTGACATAGACAACAGCCATTATTTTTGGCAATGTACAACTAACCAGTAGGAGGTAACAGCTGGAGCTGATCAGACCATTGTCAAACTACATCTGCAAACACACAACTGTCACTTCCATGTGGCACTTGGCCTTATTTCTGGTGATGGCTGTATATAGAAAACATAGTGATAGAAGCCGGTAAGGTTGATACTGTCAGAGATTCATTGAAAGCAACCTGGATAGGAATGGAAAAACTCACCCAACTCATAAAAAAATGAGATCAGCAGTTACATGGATAGTTATGGGTCGAGATAATGAAGCATTCCACAGAGTACAGTTGCTCTTCTACTTGATGAGGTAGGAGGAAACAGGCTAGGCTTCGATCAGCAGCATTCAAGGATGGATGATGATTATGGAACTTTAATTCCCTTTTGTAGGTCCATATTTATAGAAAACCTACCCTAGGAAACTCTAGGTTGGTAGAATCTATGATGGAGTAGTTTGTACATGACGTGCAGAGGCAGTTAGTTTGCTGGAGTACATTACTTTTTGTTTTCTTGTATCCCATGATTTAAATTAATGACCTTATAGTTTGCTAATTGAGACCCTTAATATATGTTTGGTCAGCACTGAGAAGCATTAGCTAAGAGCAATGGAAATCATGCTTCAACAATTTTATGACCAATTTTAAAAAATGTTTGATGTTACAATGTTGCCTTGCTTAATGCCTGTCCACATTAAAAATAAAAGATTACAATGCAGTACGAGATAAGTAACCGCAGCTGGCATTGACCTAGGCACTGGAAATGACAACGGCAAACCCAGCCCTGTCTACCCTGCAAAATCCTCCTTACGGACATGTGGGGGCTTGTGCCAAAATTGGGAGAGCTGTCTCACAGACTAGTCAAGCATCAGCCTGACATAGTCAAACTCACGGAATCATAATGTAGAGATCATGTCCCAGACACCACCATCACCAACCTTGGGTATGTCCTGTCCCACCAGTAGGATGACCCAGAAAAGGTATACAGTTGGGAGGGAGTTGCACTGGGAGTCCTCAACATTGACTCCGGACCCCATGAAGTCTCATGGCATCAGGTCAAACGTGGGCTAGGAAACCTCCTGCTGATTACCAGGTAATTCAAGCTGATGAATCAGTGCTCCTCCATGTTGAACACTACTTGAAGGGAGCATTGAGAATGGCTCCCTTGGAATTGAATGCAGACCTGCAGGATACTGTGGTCGCAGACCAACTGAAGACTCAGCGAGTCATATACTGCACTGTTTGTTGCCACAGAGATCTAAGTGCCTTGTGAGTGCTGTCAATGGCACCTGTAGAAAACCAGAGATCTGTGCAAATTCCAGTGCTCTTGCTTCCTTGCTTGTCTGATCCAGCAAAATGCACAAAGTTGTGTGCCTTTGCGAATATGGCATCTGTGACCTCCTGGATGTACTTTTGTGTGGAGGCTTGCAAGATGCCATAGAGATCACCTGTAAAGCCCTGGAAGGAGCTACTGGCATAAAAATTGAGCACCGCGTCACTTTCACAGCCACTGGCAGTGGATGCCCTCCAAGTCCCCATGGTGCCAAATCCTGCTGCAGATGGAATATGTGCCCGACCTGTTCCCTGGACATGTGCAGTCTGTGGCGACAGTATTTCTCAGTCATCTGCAGGAATGACAGGCACCATCTGTAGACCCTGGGTCTAGCTAGGCACCAACCCACAATGGCTCACTGCGGCTCTTCAGCGGTGTGCACAGCAGCCCCAACTGCCCCTTCTTCTTGAGGGTGCTGCTCCCCACTCTGCCCAGCCAGGTGCCTCCATCGCTCTCTTCTCCTTCGTCTTTGCCATAAGGCTTACAGCAAAGTTACCAGGCTCCATGCTCCTGATGTACTTCTGCAGAATGAAAGAGAGAGATGCGTAGGTTAGCATTGGTAACCTAGGAACCTCTCGTGGCTACGTATTAGGCTCCATCTCCATCTCAAGTTCCTTAACGCATGCCGAGAGTGATGGCCAGAGTTTGATGGCCAGAGCTTAGTGCGCTGCATGGCTGCCCGAACCCCCACCCACCTCCGCCCCACTCCACCAGACCAATATGCGGCAGCTTCGCCCACTGGACTGCATGTTGTGCTCTCAGCTCAAGCACAGGCATACTCCGAATCTGCACTACAAGGCTGCACTGTTCGCTTGAACCATGGGGGAGTCTGGTCCAGACCTGAATGAAGACGTTGCAAGGGGCTGTGAGCGCCTCCACCAGTGACTGCTCCATAACCAGCTTTAGCAAGGAGATTATAAAACTTGCCCAGTCGTCCAATTGTTCTGCAGCCCCCTAAAACACTCATTAATTTTCAGTCAACACTCATTAATTTTCAGTCTGTGCTCAAGGGTTGAAGTGTTCAGGAGCATTTGGTAACACATTCATACCTCGGCGTTGCTCGAGTGGGCAGATAGGCTAGAGGCCTGAATCCAAGCATGTCAATGTGGCTGCATCTGAACTGTCTTAACTGGGGAGAAAGGGTCACTTTATACAAGGTTTCCCTCAGGCACGGCTGATTCCCTCCCCACCCCATTCCGCATTTGCTTGTGCACTACCATCAGACCATGCTGCCTTGCCCAGCACTGCACTGTCAACTGGTCAGGAAAAAGTGACTTGCCTGTTCCCTTGCCTGAATGCGCGGCGCCTCTTCCTTGAAGTCCAACGGGCAACCCTCACAGGCCCTGCACAATGTTAGTGTACACTCACCTCCAAATTCCCCTCGAAGTTCAGCTCGCCAGATGCATGCCTTTTAAATGCTGCTGTGAATCACTTCATTCTGAAGTCATGCCTGAAGAAATTGAAGTTAAATCCGACATCAGGGCGATAATTCCGGTGGCAAGATGATGAGATGCAAACGTATTGAAATGACATTCCCAGTGTTGGACGGTGGGAAAGGTGGACCACCATTGACGATGGCTAACTGATCTCACGACAAGGTGAAACTGATTTTTGGCCTCCCCACCATATTGTCCCCACCGCTGGCCACGACACCTGCCGCCAATGGGGGTGGATGATTTCGCCCTTTGTCTTATTAGGTTGGGTAGATTTGCCAAGCTTTATTTCTTATTCCTCTATAAAACCAATTAATGTGAGCTGGACGATTTCAAATCCAGACCTCGGAGTCTAATTACATTTATGACGTCAACAGTGAAGAATTCAACAGATGATCAGGGTCTCCCACTTGATGATTATGACCTAATATATGCATGTAATTTCTCCGTAATTCACAGCAAATCTCTTGCTTTCTTACACTAGTGAAAAGTATTGATGAAAAATATTTAGAAATGCTTGTCTCAAACGAAATTGAATTTCTTGGCAATTCTGGGGCACTATTTCGCTGTACCTTTTTATTTGTTAAGTTTCACCCTGTGGTACGACTGTTTTCGGCCCCTCAGTTACAGCAGTCAGTTTAATTTCACTGCCAAGGCTTCCGCATGATCTGTCTGTCGATTGCTCCACTGGGATGATTCAGATATATTCAAATAAGGTCCCTGACATTGGCACGCCAAAACCCTGGAAGCAATGCTTACAGTGCACATGTAACTGAAAAAGATTTACGTGTGCTGTACCTGTTATCAGCAACAGCTGGGACTGGCAGAAATTAAACTAATTTTAAAGCTAAAACAGTGAAGAAACTTTGAGCACTGACTGGAAATAAACTTTTATAGTGGTGAGAAGTATCCTCCTGTACCAGCGTTTGAGAGAGTTAGATTGATGCACCTCCTTGACCTCTGCAACTGCATTTGGCAGCCAACTGGTGCCGGGCATGAGCTCAGTTGGGCTAATGGAACAAATAGTTTAAATTAAATCATGAAAGCTTTCATTGATTTGATTCATGGAATTAATTCGTGGAAAATCGTTGTGGCTGCCATTCAAGAAGCAAGGGTTGCCCTTAGAGCCTCTTCCTCATGACTCATTGTTGCAGAAATCTTCTAGACTGTGGGGGCATTCTGTATAATGTGTCTCCAGTATTATGTTGCTGTTGTGAGTTACTGACTTGTCCAACTTCATGAATTATCTCTACCATGAGAGGCCATTGACCCCACTGCCTACATATGAGATCAATGCTCCAGGATCAAAATTGATTGGAACAACTGCCCTTGTGGCCTCAACCGAAGGTAGACGTTTCTTCCTCCTCGCATTCCATGGCCGGTTCTTTCTTAACCCATCCCAGGTTAACTTGTGTTTGGTGCTTCACCCTGTTTTATATCCACTATTTCACTACTTAGATCCTCCAGAGAAGGTGTATCTGATGCTTGAATACTCCATTGCGGAGCTGGTGAACAGATGTTGGAGTGGCTGCTCGGAATTGTTCGCTCCTTGCCGCTGTTAAACTGCAATTGCTTTTCTCCGTGTTGGATTATTAACCAGAAAGACAAGCCCACTTTAAATCCACAATCCACCTGAAGCAAGTGCCAGGCTCAGAAAAATGATAGCAGGCATCTCGCTCCGCTATGCTTCTGATGTTTCCAGGGAATTTCAGGCCTAAACTGTGTAGAATTATAAAGATAGCATTTTTTTTTAAATAGACTGGCTGAGAGAAAGTCATGAGCTGATCAAACCTGGAATTTGGAGTGTGAATGTTTCCAAAATACTGAACTAGACAAATTGTGAACAAGAAGATTTGCTACCAAGGAACATCTATTTCCCCAGGGCCCAATGTCAGGAAAATGAGGTGGAAAACTGATTGGTTTGTGATTTTGGGACTTCACTGAGTGGGATGGAAGTGGGTTGGCAGCTGCAAGAAGTTCAGGCTCAGTATAACTATGGTAATGAGATATGAGGCGCTATCCTGACCTCAATTTCCTGGTACATTGCTGGCTGGGAGCCCAGTTAAACATGTCCCTGTGCCCATTTATTGATTGAAAAATAGGTGGCAATTTCTTCCACCTCCATCATGTGCCAGTTGGCCCTATTCTCAGCAGCCCAATATGCAGCTGCAGGTAATAAGTACTCTGCCCCTTTTGCTTGGCACCACACTGTGATAGAGAGCAGAATGGGAATCAGTGGGTGCCCCTAAGCTTTATTACTGGCCCAGGATAGAAAACAGCAGCACTCCTGGGCTTCCACAAGACCAGTGTAATTCTGGTGCAAGGGGCACAGGTATTTAGGTGGCAGGTATACTTGTCACTTTTACTGCAGACTAATGTGTTTTCCTTATTTGATTTTACATTATTTTCAGTGGAAGCAGTTGTGTGCACAGAGAGGCAGGTCTGAGAAATGTATTCATTGAGGAAATCGTCAGGTATTAAACCTACCTCAAAGTGTGAGCAACCTTCCTCCCCTGATTCACTGCCACAGAGATGTTCCTACATCTCTCCCTCTCTCTCTCTCCTTCAGTTTCTCTTTCTCTCTCTCTCTGTCATTGTCTCTGTCTGTCTTTCTAATTGGCATGAAAGCTTGTTATCCTCACATATGGGAAGATCAATGAGAATGAAAGGTGAAAGTAATATCATCACAGATTTAGGCCGTAAATCACAATTACATGTGCCAGATATGCCAGATATAACTGTCCTCTCTCAATTAATTCTCATTGCTGCATTGAAGTCTGTTTGGTATATTCTTGTAATCTATTTAATCAGCTTGCCTTGAAGTATTCATTTCAAATGATCTATGATCAAATATCTCAAACTGGGGTTTAGATGAGCCAATTCTAATTCTCATAATTTATTATGTATTCAAATTATATAAATTAACCTTCGAGTAACATTTAATAATTAATAAGCATTGCATTTAAGCAAGGGTCACACAATGGAGCTTTTTGGAACACGAAGGTATTTATATGCAGGAGTAAAACACACTAAAGAAATTAAGTACCTTAAGCATTAGGAATTTATTTAACATGAATTCCCATTCACCATTACCCCTGTTCTCACTCACCAAATTGACACCAGGTTCGGCAAAACCTCCAAATTTAAAATTCTCATCCTTGTGCTCACATCCCTCCATAGCTTTTCCGCTTTCGATCAACATAATACCACCCCCCCCCCCACCGCCCCAACTGCCTCCACAACCCCCTGAGAACACTGCTTTCCTGAACTCTTGAGGATCCTTGATTTTCCATATTAAAGGTGCTCTATAAATGCAAGTTGTTGTTGAGTCTGATTTTTTTTTCTTCATTTCATCTTCTTTGTTGAGATCTGCTGCAGCTTTCTAAAAGGCACTCACTCACTCATTCTGGGGTGTGGTTGCAGGGTACAAGTGCCATCTGGAGCTTTACCCAAGAAGCCATTTCACCACAGGCGATGTTGCAGCCAAACTGGATGAATGGATATCTACACATTTTCTGCAGTCTATTGGATAGTGGTCAGAAACAGGCACTGTTGCATTGTGAGCTCCTTCAAGTGGCATTTCCTTGGGTTCAGCACCACTTTGCCAATCCCATTAGCCTATCCTGTGCCCTCCACAATTAGGCATAATTTAACTTATGTATTATGTAAGTAATTGTTAGTGAGACCCATAGATCATTACATAGAATCTTCATTTTGTATACTGAAATGTGTCACATGCTGGCACATGAATCTCCTCCTGGAGAGTTGAACTGAATATATATTCCCATCAAGCAAATTCTCAGTTATCATGACCACCACCAGCCAACCGCCCACCTACCCCCCCCCACCCCTCCCCCCCTCCCCCCCTCCCCCCGCCTTAGAGACCAATAGCTTTTTAAAAGAGATATTCCCAAACGACCTAATAAAGCAATGAACAAGATTTCACTTTTTAGAGGTTTTACTGTAACATTCAAACCAAAATGAACATAAATCAAATATTAAGAGGCAACTAATACATTAAACTAAAGAAGAAAATAAGTTTTGCATTAACTAACTAACTAACACAACCACAATATATCTTACAAAATATATTTGCTCGATGCCAAGCTTCTGGGGAGATATGCAGCATTCAAGGAAAAGTCTCAAAGCCATTCCTAGCTTTTCATCACTCTCTGCCATGCCAGGTTGAAACTTCCAGTGTCCTTCAACAATCATTCCACTCCATCTGAGTCTTCCAGATTCAATTATCACCAACAAGGCACACCTCCTTAAATCCCTCTCCCCCTCAGGTCATTACAGTCCTGACAATCCAGAATTCCAGATATTCCTGCTTCTGATCCCTTTAAATGGTTTATTGGGCTCTGGTAAAACGGTTTTCTCCATAGAGAGTTTTACTCCTGCTCCCCATCTTTTCCTATAGAACACAGAAGATATGTTGCTGGGAGGGCTCCAATTCTCTTCTTGCCTCTCAGCAGCATATTTTCCTTTGTTCTGTAAGCTACTGTGAGAGATGCTATAAGCTACAACTCAACAGCTCAATGGATTTCTATTCCTCAGCAACTCTCATCCCCATGGCAACCTGAAGTCACATGAGTAACTTCTCCAAACTGAGATATTTACTAGGAATTCTAATTACACCCTTTCCAGAATTATCTTTCATTTTAGATTGAAAGAGGCCTTTCAAAACATAAGCATTTTGCAAAGTTCAAATGTTCATGACACTGTTAATGAAACAGCAAATAGTTTTATTTAAATACGACAGATGGCTTAACAGTAAACAGTGTAATACAGTGAATCGTACATACTAATACATACATTCTACTCATTTTCCCTCAAAACATGACATCTAAAATGAAAAGTTACCTCAGATGCTATAAAATGGGTTATTGTTTGAGTAGTAATGAAGCTCTTCTACTGGCTGGCACATATCTGATAAAACAGAGATCTTGAGTTACAAAGCTACAATTAACTGTAGACTGTTTTCTCAGCAAAGTTTACCCAAAAAATATGATATAAATCCTTTTGAAACAAAAGGCAATGGGCAATTACACCTTCCATCATTACTTTAGATCAACAATAATTTACAGAAGTCTTTATTTATTTTATAAATATTGAATTCTTAGCCAACATTTGATAATGGTAAGGAGATGTGTGATTAAATATGATGGATCTAGGTATATAGAAATCCCATTTTGCTATCCTTTAAAGATGGAAACTTGTGAAGCTTCTGTAGACAGCCTGTCAAATGACTGAGCCAAAGGCTTTCCTTTGAAAAGTACTTTGTGATCTTGTGGTTTAACCCTTGGCATGCTGGTTCTCATCATAAAGAATCTAATCAAAAAATTAATATGGATAAAAGAGATTTTTTTTTGCCTAATCCTCACAGAGACCAGGAATACAAAGAAGTCAAGCTGAGATCAATTAATTTAGTACACAATAAGGACTGAATCTGGTGAGCATGAAACTACCAGGTTGTCGTTAAAAAACCCACCTGGTTCATTAAAATCGTTTAACCGGTCTGCCTTTACATGTGACTCCAGACCCTCAGCAATGTTGTTGACTCTTAACTGTGCCCTGAAATGATCTGGTAAGCCACTCAGTATTCGAGAAGGCAGCTCACCACCATCTTGCTGAAGCCAATTAAGGACAAGTAATAAATGCTGGCCTTACCATTGATGTCCACATTTCATTACCGAATGAATAAAAATGTTTCTGGAGTATTAGGGTATTGGGGAACAACTGGAACTCAGAGTATACCAGAGAGGTGATCTTCATGCCATGGAATGAGGATTCTAGCGTGAAGTCTTCATTTACTGATTTAATTTCCAGGAAAACAATACTCGCGGACAAAACACATGTTGATGCAAAGGCTGAGAGACTTCATCTTACAGTTGACAAGCTCTGGATGTAATGACCAACTTTCAACTTCTGCTGAGCTCCTATAATGATATATGTGTTTTCTCAAGGCTCCCGGGGCAAGATTGTTTGGATGGTCAGTTTTCCCACCCCATCACCAGAGAGATCACAGCAGCCTCAGCCACTTAATTCTCTGAGGAGGACTAATTAGCTGGAGATGAGACTTCTGCTCCTTATACTGCCAGAGGTCACACCTCAGAGTGCTGCTAGCCAACCTGATTGGATGGCAGCTCTGTAGTCTCAGCAGCACCAGCAGCAGCAGTGGCCGGGACTGGGGCTACAAGCAGTTCCTGGATTCCAAATCCCAGAGTCCAAGACCAGGTGATTGCAGCGTGTCTCGAGGCGGGGAGGCTGGCCCGGTGGGAGCGGAGGTGGGGATCGTGTGTGGCACGAGAGGGAGGTGTTGGCCTTACATACATACTTAGGAAAGTGTGAATTAGGAGCAGGAGTAGGCCATTTGGCCCCACAAGCCAGCTCTGCTGTTTGATAAAATCATGGTTGGTCTAATTGTGGCCTCAACTCTACTTTCCTGTCTACCCTCTATAACATTTGAATCTCTTGTTAATCAAGAATCTATCTAAATCAGCCTTAAAAATATTCAATGACCCTGCCTCTACTGCTCACTGAGGAAGCGAATTTCACAGACAAATGACGTTCTGAGAGAAAAAAAATTCTCCACATCTCCATCTTAAATGGGAGACCTGTAATTTTTATACTCCCTGGTTCTAGCAGCTCCCACAAGAGGAAGCATTCTCTCAGCATCCATTCTCATTCTTCTGAACTCTGCTGGATACAGGCCCAACCTGTCCAATCTTTCCTTGTTAGATAACCCCTTCATCCCAGGAATCAGTTGAGTGAACCATCTCTGAATTGCTTCTAATGCAGTCATATTCTTTCTTAAGTAAGGAGACCAAAATTATACATTGTACTCCAGATATATTCTCAGCAATGCCTTGTTCAGCTTGAACAAAACTTCCCTACTTTTATATTCCATTCCCCTTGCAATTCCATTTGCCTTCTGAATCACTTGCTGTACCTTCTTACCAACTTTTTTGTGGTTCATGCACCAGGACACCCAGATTGGTGGAGACAATAGTGGGGGTGGGAGTGCCCACGTGGAAAAGACCTTGGTACGGGGTGCGCCAGGTTTGGAAAGGGGGCCCTTGAGGGAATCGCCCACCCTTCCTGCCCGGGGCCTGAGTAGAGTAACCTTCCAGGCTTCCCTCTTTCCCCTGAACTCCTCCTGCCAGCTTCAAAATTGAGGGTCAGGTGCAGGTGGCCGGGCAGTGGGTAGGCCAGGCGGGGAATAGCACGGGGCCCCCAAGCCTGCAAAACCCTGTGGCAAGGGATCGTAAATTTCTGTTCCATAACTGATCCATGACTTAACAGACCCTCAGACATAACATTAGCTATCCCCTCTACCTACATGTACTGAAAAAGATAAGCATGTAGCTATAAAGTTGGTGTATCCATCAGAAGGTCGGTACTTGCACAAAGAATCCAAGTCTATCTTGATACTTCTCAAAACTTCTTTAGAAAGCAAGCTTGTTAACCAAGTAAACTGAAAACAGCAGTAATTTGCTGTTTGCGGAAATAATGGTTTGGAAAAGACCGACTTGCCTCTCTTGCCATTCAAGCTGTCAGTATCCCAGCAGTAACAGCCATATAAATTACTTCAGTAGAAACATGGAATGTGATGGTGAGTTTAGCCATAAACCCAGCTCCACAGTGAGCTTTAAAAAAATTTGACCCGAGTGACTTATGTTATCAGGCAAATATCAGGGTTCTCTCACTGTGTTCAGAATGACATTATAATGGTCAGAAGGAGCACACTTGCTGACAACGGATTGGCTGACTGAAAGCAAAAACAAGAGAAAAATCAACATAAGCCAACAAAAGGAACCAAAATGGGGGCAGAGGTTATGTTCTGAAATCATAGAACTTAATGTTGAGGCTGTGAAAGTGCCCAATTGAAAGATGAGGAGCTGTTCCTCAAGCTTACGTTGAGCTTCACTGGAACACTGCAGTCAGCTAAGGACAGAGATGTCAGTGAGTGAGCAAAGTGGAGAATGAAAGTGACAGGCCACTGGAAGCTCAGGCTCATATTTGCAGACTGAACGGAGGCATTCCACAAAGTGGTCACCCAATCTGGGCTTGTAGAGGAGTCTGCATTGTGAGCAGCAAATGCAGTAGACTAAGTTGAAAGAAGTACATGTAAATCGCTGCTTCACCTGGAAGGAGTGTTTGGGGCCTTCGATGGTGAGGAGAGAGGAGGTAAAATGGCAAATGTTAAATCTGCTACGTTTGCATGACCATGGGAAGGGACGAGCTGTTGGGGGTGACTCATTTACTACAGTTTGGCGTCAAATAAATTAAGGTTCCCAATGAGTGACTTCAAAAAGTTATCAGGCTGGTAATGCCTGGTGAATGATTTTCAAATAAGCATCATAGAGCTTGATGGCAGCATGAATGAGCAATTTTATCAACGCAGCTGAGGTTTTCAGGAGCTTACAGCCTGACTTCATCAGAATATAAGTGAGGGCATCAGAAAATTATGAACAGGATGAATTCAGTACTGAGAAAATTACCCATAGGTCTGATGAATGTCTTCCACATGGAGCCTGGGAGATTGATAGAAGGCTTAATAAGCGACATCAGCAAGGTAAGGGTTAATAGCAGGAGCCTGCTGACAGATTCTAGGAGAGTTAGGGAAATTGGCAGATTGACAGGAGTGCTGATTCAACAATTTGGTCAACGTATGAAGGTTATCAGGAATCTCCAGGGTTTTCTATACAATGTCAAAAAGGTTGGCAGAAGCTCATTCAGTCACCAGATTCTGCGCTTAAAAAAAAGCTTGGTTCCGTGAAAAGATAATTAATTCTTCAGTGGCATCTGATATCTTGGAAAGATTGTTTTGGCTCAAACAGTGGCTTCAGGGCTTCAGTGCCTATCCCAGAACAATAAGATAAATGAAGGAATTGGATTATGATAATAAGTAGTAAATATTATGCAGGTTGATTGCAATACAGGGAAAAAAAAGTAGGAATTAGGCTTATGTTTCCCCATCAGTGCATGTATATATGCCATATCCAACTTAAGTCAATCAATATTGAATACTAATGTCTTAAAACACTTATTTCATGATATAAAGGCAATCAAAGCAACATAGATTATCAAAATATCATAACATGTTGAATAAAACCTAGATTGTTTTAAATAATATATTTTAAATGCATGATTTTGCAAAAAAAAGTAAAACCAGCTTTTAATGGATAAATAAAAGCAAAATACTACAGAGTCTGAAAATCTGAAATCAAAACAGAAAGTGCTCGAAAAACTCAACAGGTCTGGCACAGTTTTTCCAGTATTTCATGAAAGTTTTCTTTCATGTCGCCTCAAGGTTATTTTGCATAGTATTACACAGAATGTACAGTACAAAACAAGCTATTTGGCCTAAATAGTCTATGGTAGTGTTCTTGCTCCACATGGCCCTCCACCTTCCCTTCTCCATTTAATCCCATCAGCATAAACTTCTGTTCCTTTCTCCCTCATGTTTATACAGCTCCCACTTAAGTGCATCTATGCTAGTTGACTGAAGTACTTCATGTACGAGCAAGTTAATGTAACTACTTTCAGGGTGAAAAAGTTTCTCCTAAATTCTTGATTGGATTTATTAGTGGCTGCCTTATATTTTTGGCCTCTCAATTTGGTATTCCCCATGAATGGGAACATCTTGTCTACATCTACCCTATCAAACCCACTCTTAGTGCAGAATCGTCCAGTCCAGTTGGCGGCAGGCATCATGGCGGGCAGGGGAGGGGTAGAAATCGGTATGAGGGGCCGAAATCCGTTTCAACGTCGGTGTGAAATTACAGCAGGATCCATCTGATGGTGTCCGCCATGGTGGAATGCGAATCCTGCTGGAGGTCGGCGTGAACCGCAATTTGCGTCCCGGTAATGGAATGCAAGGTAAGGCCCAACCAGAATCATCCCCCAAGCCTGATTTACCATTATGCTGGTGGGAACAGGTTGGCCAGAACACATCTGGACAAGTCTGATGTGCAGAAGTTGGGACTTACCTTTCGAGCCTTCATCAGAATGCAGACACCCAAGGAGAAGAAGATGCTGGAGCTTGACAGGTCTGGACCCTGGACAAATACAGGCATCACTTGCTGGGTGGAACCTCATGTACATGGTTCTGCCGCGAGGCAGCGCTCAGAAGGTGGGAGGTCTCTGTCGATGCCTCAGGTCTGCTTTGGAACATCACAGTCTTGGTCATGAGCTGCTATGGATGATCGACCAAGGGTGGGGGAGAGGAAGGTCAAGGTGTGAGTGGAAGAGGAAGCTGTACCAAGGGGTTTGAGATTGGAGGGGGGCCATGACGGCGTCAGGAGGGGCTGAGGTTAGTGTGGGGGCCAAAGGCATCAGGGTGGTGTGGTTGGGAGGGGGAAGGAGGGTGACCGGCGGTGGGGAAGGAGGGAGTACAGGGCGAGGACAGTGTAGTGGGAGAGAGGAGGAGAGAGTTCAGAGAGGGGAAGGTGTCTGGGGAGAGGTGGGAGTTCAGTGAGAGGATGATATCCAGGGAGAGGAAGGAATTCTGAGAAGGGAAAGTGTCCAGGGTGGGGGAGGGAGAAGGGAGGTTGGAGAGGGGAAGGTGACCAGTGGAAGGAGGGAGTAAGGATGGAGGAGGGAGTAAGGGTGGCGGTGGGAGTCAGGGTGGAGGAGGGAGTAGTGGGAGGCGAAGTCCAGGTGAAAGTGCAAGGGAGGGGTCTGTGGAATCAATGACTGCCTCAGTGAAAGTGATTATTTTCAGATTATAAAGTGACAAATGTGTTCACCTGTGCAATCACTTGTGATCAGAATTTCTTAACTTTTCTTGGTCTACCACTTGTTTTAGGTGCAGCAGGGGTGGAGAGAGCCTGTGAAATATTTTGGTCCTGTTCACTCTGATGACTTCAGCATGCATCCTCTGGAGAGCCAAGACTTGAGGGCCCCGGCTTGCTTTGGCTGTCCTCCTATGGACCAGCTGCTCCCTCTGCAGTGACAGAGGATGAGATTGAGGGGAGTCACAGGCAAAGGGGACTTGGAGGGAGGGGACAGCCTCTGAGATTCCTGAGTGGATGAGCCACGGGATGTCCAGCTGCTGCTCCTCCCTTCGGGTGCCCGAGGGCCCTGGCCTGACTCCGTGAGAGGAATGAGCACCTGGAGGGACATTGAGGTGCCTTGTTTTCCCTTCGGGTTGTCAGTGCAGGAACTTACCACGATGGAGTGCAAGTCTGAGCACATTTCTGCATAATCTGGGATTATGGTCCCCATGGCTTCTGCCATCTTCCCCACGGGGACCTCCCTGTGCACACGTGGGCAATACTTCATCAGAGAGCAGGCAGGCTCACTCTTCTGACTCACGAGCCACTCTGTTGATGGCTTCCAACAGCTCTGCGTGATGTTCCCCTGCCTTCTGCTCACCCTCCGTGATGAGTTGGAAGGCCAAATCCAGAGGTTCATCATCCGACTTGAACCTCACAGATACCTCTTCCCCAGCAGTCCTCTGAGTGCCAGGGAGCTCAGCTGAACCTGTTTTTTCCTGTTGTGGACACTTGTCCGTGCGGTGACCACCAGATTGTGAACCCGAGTCTGTTCTAGATCTAGGTCCCACCGAGGTGTGTGTCGCTGTGCTGGTGGAGGGTGTGAGTAAGCGCTGTGACAGGTCTTCCAGGCTGCTTGTTTCCAGCTCTTCAGTGGAGGTGTCCTTTTCGCTGGAGTTGAGTACGTGGATGGAGCCGAAGGACTGGCTGGCTGAGGGTGTTGGTTGCTTGGCAAAGCTCCCTGTGAACCAAAGAGATAATTAGTGCATGGCAGCAGAGTCAAAAGCAGGAGTTGTATTGAGAGAGGGATGATGTGGTGCAGGATCCCCATGTGGGTGTTCATTACCAACCCCACTGTCACTGCAGGCACGGCTCACGTTCTCACCAGTCAGCATGATGGCATGCTCCTCAAAGCAAGTGAGGAGCTTAATGTCAGCCACTCCAGCCCCGATCTGGGAACTCTCCCTGCTGTTGTGAGCCAACTTCTCCTGCATGAAAACAGATGGAGAGAGTGTGAGCAGGACACTTGACACTGCGTGGAATGTTTGTGTGGTGAGCGGAGCCATGGACGGGATGAGAGTACAAGCTCCAGAGGACGTGGGCCTGATGGAGGTGTGAGGGTGTGTGTGAGAGCTAGTGGTGTTGACCCTTGTGGTGTGGGATCCCTGTGGATGTGTGATGGGTTTGTGAGTGTGTGAGTTGAGAGTGATGAGGTAGCAAACTCACCCAGGCAGAATAGATGAGAGCATTCATTCTCTTCCTGCACTGGATGACTGACCTCCTCTGTGCTCTAGTGGCGCTGACCACCGGTGCCACCGCCTTCCAGGCTGGATTGGTGACTCTGGTGGACCTTTTGCGGCTAGAGGTCTGGTAGAGGACACCACGTCCTTCCCATGCATCCAGCTGGCACTCCAGAGAGGCGTTACTAAATTTAGGCGGTGGGGGGGCTGCCATCACCTTTGCTTTTGGGGCCACCTGTCACCTGGAGCAGACATGAAGTAGGCTGCGCTTCAGTGCCCAGAGCAAGGGAGCGCTGAGGTCTCAGCACGGCAGGCAATTCCAAGCCCAGCCACCAGTGATCCGGCATGTGTCCCATGAATGTATTATTAATGAGGTGGGACGGGCTAGGAAGGAGAAGATACAGCACCAAAACCCATCATTTCAGCCGGCGGGTAAAATATCTTTTCTCATGACCGCTAACAAACTTAGTACAAATCTGGTACGATTCCACCCGTAATTTTAAAATCCTCTATCGGGGCATCCATCAGGTTTCTCTTTATTTTGTCATGATCAGAGTAGGGATCTGTATATCAAAAAAAAACAAATTTACTGAGTGACCCTTAAATGTAGAAATTACCAATCAATATTTCACATTTTATAGCTTTTATTTTAAAAGGAATCAGAAGCAACATAAATTAAAAAATAATTTAACAGGCAAAATACAGTTGCTATAAATTATAAATTATACATGGAATAACAGATACAACCCAGGTAGATGTCACAGATTGTTCCCGGAGTCCACTCTACCTGTATGACGCTAATTTCAGCCACAGAGTTCTTCCCGGTTGGATCTTCCTTGGGCAGAAATTCAGTCCCTTTCCTTCAAGGACTTAACTGATTCTCTGCAGACAGCAGCTTCTATGTAAGCAGTGTTACACCCAGGCAGCCTTCTACACAATGCCATGCTTCTTTCAGAAACCTTCTTGATTCTGAGCTCCCATCAGCCATGGTAGCATTGATCTGCCACAGTCATCTTTACCGTTGCATGGGGTGGCCAATTCTGGGCATTCATCCACTTGGAAATGAAAGAAACAGCAGCGTGCATTCCAACTGCTCAGGAGTTCCAACTCTCTGACTCAGCTTACTGTCTGCCTCCTCTCTCCAGCTCTTCTCCTTCCTTTTGTTTGCCTGCTACATAGCCTCTGTATTTTAACTTCAGTTATTACTACTTTCAGGTCACGGGTCACCAGGTTACATGGACCCATATTTCATATTATCCAAAATTTACTGTTGATTCTTTTACAATTGCTGCAAACTCTTAAAAGTCCTTTCAAACATTTAAAAAAAAATTAAGTATTTCCCAAATGTTTTAAAATAATTGCAAATTTTCCTTAATGTTACTGCTTCCACATTCCACAAAAGGCTGTCACATTTTCCAGAAATGTGCCTTTTGAAACTTCAAAATATCATGTTCAATGACCATTTAATCTTATATATTTCTTATACAGAAGAAGCATAATGGTTTTTTTTCTGTGGAGTAGCTGTTTTGAGACTGAGACTGCATTATGCTTTGACTATGCTCATAAATGCATTGCCAGGCTATGGCCTGAAGCCTCATTCCTTTTGTGGCACACAGATAAGATCAATAATTACACCAACTTCGTTGTGCCATAAAACATTCTCTGGTGCATATAGTATTTACTTGTTAATTGTTTATTTGCGTATAAATTACCATATACTTCTATCTGATCTACAGGTGTACTAATAAACATTTTATTTATCTGTCACAGGCAGGCTGGGAAGGCACCACATCAAAATAATATGTTCACAACACCACTTATTTTAAGCATAAAAAAACACGAATCCTTTCATCAAAACTGTCCTATCCGATTAATCAAAAATCACTTGCCAGTGGCATGATTGACCTTAAAATGAAAGACATTTATTTTTCTTAGAATTGCACATTAAGTGATTTGCAGGGCCACATATTTGACATATAATTCAAAAGTGTTAAGGGTATTTGTTTATGGTGGGTTATTTAGACAGGGGACATTGAATATTCTACCTTTTGATTTGGATCCTGTTCTTGTTTGCAGTACTGGTTCTTCTTATAGTAAACTTGCCTTTAATCCTGAACCTGCAGGCTCAAATCTTGCTGCTTTGATTCTCCCTGGGAGAGCAGAAATTCCCCTCCCCAACCCACTGAGAGTCGCTGGTCAACCAGAGGCCAGCAGATCTCCATTGCAGGTGCACCACTGGAAGTGTTGGCTGCTGCTGGCAATGCACCCATCACAGGCCCAGGATTCAGCAAGGGACCCAGGCCAAAAGTGAGCGCGGGCAGGATGGGGAATATGAGGATGGAGACACTGGCTGGGGTTGGGGGCAGGAAAGGGTGGAGGCGGGGGTGGTACAGTGTGGGAAAATATTGTTCTGGCTTCACTGTTTTCACCCTGTGATTTATCCTATATTACCTTAGGAGCTCCTTGTGAGGTGCCTCCTTTTGAAAAAGTCCTATCTTTTGGAATCATTCCTGATTACTGACTTCTCTAATTCACTTTGTTGCTCATCTCAAAAACCTCCTCAAGGCCTTCATGGCCTTTAAGGAAAGACAACCAGAAAGGTGGAAAGTACCGCATCTGTGGCTTGGTCATACTGGGAAAGCAACTTTAATATGATCTAACTAATAAGGCCATACAATTGAGCATTCTCATTGCCATCTCAAACGTTTTGGACATAGTGAATAATGAGTTGGCTCCCAGACATCCCAGATATCTTTCAACTTCTCTTGTAGCAGGATCTATCATACCCATGCACGGTCTCATTTTTATTTGCTACGAATTCCATTTTCCAGCACTTAACCCAATTAATTCCCATCAAGCTTTCTTCCTTAGGCCTGGCAGCATCTTCTGAAACCAGAAAGTCGCAGTTTAAAAGCATCTAAATCTAATAAGTATCATGCACTGAGATTGTGAATTCAGACCATTTATATATACTGGGCACAAATCTCCAGAATGCCACACTTCAAGTGTAAAACTTAATGCAGGCAACGGGGGTCTCGCCTGCCAGCTGGAGAGTTGGCGAGATCTCGATGTCATCTCCTTTGGGGAAGGTCCTGGTATTAAGTGCCTACAAGGCACTAAGGTAGCCAGTGGTCGGCCTTCCCTGAGATAGCAAGGACTCTGGGGGAGCAGTGCCTGACAATAAGGGGACCAATCCCTTCTCAGAAGCCTACAAGCAAGTCCAATAAGGGTTTGCTTTTCAAGTTCCCCGCATAGCAACTGCCCCACTCACCACTCTTTGCGTAACAAGGATAACGGGCTGAGGCCATTAAGTGGTCATTAATTCTCCACTTAAGGACCTCAAGTGGCATTGGGGCAGGAAGGCCATCCATAAACCTTTCAGCACCAGATTTAACTGGGCAAAGCGGGAAGACCACCCTGCACATTCTAGCCCAATTAAATGCCCCTCTGTCTCCAAACTTGCCTCAGGGAAAGGCAATAAATTCCCCCCTCCACCCCACCCCACAGCCTTATTCAGTGAGGCCTGTCTCTTCTTACAATTTCCCTCCACTTCCTTTATCTTGTTACCAATCCATTCTCACACATTTGTCTTCTTAGCTGTTGACGCTAGTTTGTAAAGAAGCTCTTCAAAGGTGTCTCGGAGTGGTGGGTGGATGGGTGTGGGGTGGGGATGCGCTGTGGGGATTGTTTGGAAGGGAGGGAGTTGAAAGAGCTAAATAGAAATTTAGCAGGGCTGATTGATGGTCAGTTATACACCTTGCCTTACTTTCCTCTTTGTTAGTTTAATGCAAGGAAAGCCAGACCATGTGTATAATGGATGGCCAATGTGCTACTGGCCAATTTACACCCTGTTACAGTTGAATTTTAGCCCTTGATTCTTTTGGAATTTCAAAGATCAATTTAGCCACTTTTACCGTCTCGGATACAGTTGATCACATAACTCTTTTCCAGTGCTTCTCCGCCAAAAAAGAATTTTACAGTCCCCTGCAATGGATTGGCAGACGGGTGGGGATGGTGTAAAATTAGATGTGATACCATGGGCACCTTTCGACACCTACCTGCTCACCACCAAACCCCACCGGAATTTTACACCAATCAGGGGAGACGCCCACCAGCCCTTGGCCAATTGAGGTCCTCTAGTGGCCAATTAGTGGCCACTTATGGGCTTGTTTCTGTCCCGCTGAAATTTTTCACACCGTGGCAGGGAGGAGGGAGTTGTGTTTGAAATCTATCAAGTTCCACTCCTAAGGTTACTTGCAGGAAAGTGGGATCTAGCCCCACTACCACCCACCACCCCCCTGCCCATTGGAGGTCCCTCCAAAGTCTGCTCTCCCCCACTCTGCCCTGCTTTCCCCATCCATGGCCTGTACACACTACCTCCACCCTCCCCAAAGAAAGGGCATCCTATTCTGAGCCTGCTGAAAACTCCCCTCCCCTCCCAACTTACCTCTATCCGGCTCCAAAAACAATCTTCGCTGGGGACTGGATGCACTCCTGTGGCACTGCTGGTACCAGAGTACTAACAGCCATTTGATTGGCCAGCTGCCCTAGAAGGCAGGACTTCCACCCCCAGACGGGGGTGGAAGTCTTGCCCCAAGCCACTTAACACCCTTCCAAGCGTTTAATGGCTACAGGGAAGCCCACCAGAACTGGGTAGGTTTGCCATCACCTTCAATGCAGGGAGTGGCAGGAACCTTGGCGAGCCATAAAATCCTGCCCCATTATCCATTTCAGTGATACTGTGCTTACTGTATTTCACTCTTAATGGGCCAAAGTAATTCAAGCAATGGTTTCCCATTTCTGCACATTCATCCCAGGAGTCTATTACAGATCCACCCTCGACCTCTTCCTCTTCCAAATCTACACGCTGCCCCTTTGCAACATTAATTAAATACATGAGGTTTGCTTCACCATTTATACTAATGATGTGCAGCTTTACCTCTCCACCACCTCTCTCAACTCTTTCACTGCTTCTGTGCTCTCAGATTGTTTTCCTGACATTCAGTTCTGAATGAGCCATAACTTCCTCATATAAATGTTGGGAAGCAATTGTCTTCAGAATTTGGCTACAAATGCCATATGCTACCAATTCTACTCTCTCTCTATCCACTTTCTCAAGCTGAATAAAACTGTTTGCACTCTTAGCATCCTATTCAATCCTGAGCTTAACTTCTTATCTCGCTTCTTCTCTATCACAAATATTTTCACCCAGAGGGTGGTTGGAGTCTGGAACAAACTTCCTGAGAGGGTGGTGGAGGCAGGTTCAATCGAGATATTCAAAAGGGAATTGGATTGCTACCTGAAAAGAGAAAATGTGCAAGGTTATTGTGCAAGGTTATGGGGATAAGGCAGGGGAATGGGATTAGGTGGAATGCCCTTTCAGAGAGCCAGTGCAAACCCGATGGGCTAAATGGTCTCCTTCTGCACTGTAAAGCTACTGTAATACAAAGATCACTTAATTCCACAATCTTAATTTTGCCAAATCCATCTCAGTTTCCACCCATCTCCTGAAGAAACTATCATTAATTTATTTGTCACTTCCAAACTTTATTACTTCCATGGTTTCTTGGCCAGCCTCCCTTCATCCAGTTTCTATAAATTCTATTGGCCACATCAGTCTCGTACCCATCAATAACATGCATTGGCCCTGGTCCCATAATGCTCCATACTTAAAACACCTTGTCTTGCACTTAAATCCCTACATGTCCTTACTCCTCCAGCTCTACAATCCCCACACCCATACTCTGCCTCTTTCTCTGACTTTGCTGCAGCCATTTCCATCAACTTACCATTAAAGGTCAAGCCTTCAACCAGCTCGGCCCACACCCTGGAATTGTTTTTCTAAATTCCTCCACACCCACCACCCCATCCACCCCCTCTCCTCCCTATGGATCTTCCTTTGAAAGCCACTCCATTTGACAAAAAATTTCCTGATCCCTCCTAATCTCTCCAACTTTATCATGGCAGCCGGTATCATTTTGTCTCTACCAAGCTCTTTGGAACAATTTTCTGCACAAAGGGAGCTACATACATCCATTTGCTTTTAATTGGAGAAAATATGATAGAAATGAGAAATTATCTTGATCATTCAGTTGCTCAAAGGAAAGCAATAACATGCATATATGAAGGATACATTGAGCCATGATTCCAGATCCACAAGACACCTGGTGAAAATGGGCAATCCTCAAGCAAAACTTAAAATTGGAAGATTTTGCCCCTAATATAAACTATGTTGTACAGCGACTTTTGACTATGATTGGATGGGTAGTAGATGGACAACAATGATCAACTTCTTCAGAAGAAAAGTTAATATTTTGTGGATATCAAGCCAGCTGTCCAAGTGGCAGATTAGCTCCAGGCTCCCAGCATCCAATGGGATATTATGGGCCACAGTGTTTTAGCTTTACTGGAGATTTGTTTGGATAAAATTGGGACTGTGGGAATAAATCGAATTTAAAAGATGATGTTTATGGAACTATAATAAAAACAGCTTATCAGGGATTAAGGCAGATCAGATTGGAGAAACCCAGCAGCTTCAAAACAGAGAGAGAGTGGTGGTGACTGAGCCAAGGATCTAAATCCTTGGAGATCTGAAATTAAGATGTAATACTGGAAGCATGCAGTAGGTCTGTCAGTCTGACAAACGTTCTGCATCTGAAATGCTCAAACACTTCCCTTCCTGAATTCTCGTAAATCCCACTATGGTTCTGTTACTTCAAAAAGCATTATGGATACCTAAGATTTTAGATAATTGCTGGTAGGATACCTGAATGGAGTGTCTATTGTCAATTGATGGTTGAAACTCTGTTCTCATTGTTGTCGATCTTAGATGGTTCATGGTCTGCAACAGTACTTACTGTGGAGGCAAGGTAGCTGGTAAACTTTACCTTTCATTGAACATTATACTAACTATGTATAGTACAAGCTTAGCGCAAGGCTGTACATAGCACTATCTCTCAACATATTCTACTCACATGACTTCACGTCACTACGTCACTGATACTGTAGACTGTATATTTACATGCTTAACATGAACCCTTCATACTACAGAAACTTCGCCAGGAATTTCGCACAACCACCCCCACCCCCCCAGGAACAGAAGCAGGCTGGCAGCCGACAGGTCGTAAAATCAGGCAGGATGACAGAGGGAGCATTGACTACTCACCTCCTGCTGGCATTTTATCAGTGATGGAGTGGATAGCTCATCTACACTTTGGCCAATTGAGGCCCTTAGCAGGCCAGTTAATGGCTACTTAACAGCCTCCATCTGCCACCACTGGTATTTTATGAGCGGGGGGGGGCGGGCGTGTGGGGTTGGTGGGGGGGTGCCCTGGCAGCTTGGATATGGGCTCACAGGAGTGGGTCAGGGTTCTCTCTCTCCTGTTCAGTCACCCTGTGCCCAATGGAGGACACGCCCACCAGCGGAAAAGGCCACCCCCCACTCGGACCACCCCGGCATCCCGATCGCTTCACCCACCTCCCCCCATCCTCTTGCCAGAGCCTGTCTCACTGGTCACGTTGTGACTGCCCCACTTACCTTCAAGCTCAGCCTCCAGCTGCACTCATGTTTGGGGTCTAACTGCAGTGCCTGCAGTGGGCATCTCTCCTGGCCATCTAATTGGCCTGCAGTTCTTGGAGGTCCTCCCAGATGAGGGCAGAAGTCACGACCTCAAGTAGTTAACTGTCTGACAGCTGTAAA
Source organism: Carcharodon carcharias (assembly GCF_017639515.1). NCBI lineage: Eukaryota > Metazoa > Chordata > Chondrichthyes > Lamniformes > Lamnidae > Carcharodon > Carcharodon carcharias. Next base: position 20,548,345 of record NC_054482.1, read on the forward strand.
ATCCAGTTGTGGCTTCCTGGTCCTCCTCTGGACTCACCCCCAACTTTTCATCCAGTGGGCGATGCCACCACCTCCCTGTAAAATTCAGCCCCTAATGGCAACCCTGTGTTCACTAGGTCTTTAACCTGCCATCCTCAGTCACCAGCACTTCCTAAATATATCTGTTTTCTTATTTTTTTTAGGTTTACCTACACCCTTGGTGAAGGAATGTGGCTGCCGCTTAGTAAAAGTTTCGTCATTCCCCCAGCAGAACTTGCCATCAACCCTTCAGCAAAATGCAAGACAGACATGACGGTGATGGAGGATGCGGTCGAGGTCAGGTAAGTAGCCAGAGAGAAATAGCTTGGCTGACTGTGCCTCTTCCAACTTACACTGGTCTTGATCCACTTTTGACCCAATTAGATCTATGACTGCTGTAATAAATTTGAATCCCTTTGAACTCTAAGTTCAAAAGTTTGAAACTAACTTAATATTGGTAATAGGTAATATTTTATCTAAGCATTACTGAGACTTAATGCATTACAACAATCAAGCAGCAGTTTAGAAAATAAAATTGAGAGCCTTATATAACCATTATAGTCCTTGAGGTAGAAGGCTTGCCCATTCCCTGTTCCATCTACTCATATATGTGTACACCTATCCTTTGCCAGACAGGCTCTTCTAGAGTGAGAATGACCCAAACCCATTGTGGTACACACCAAAAGCCAGCACTGTGGAAAAACCCATCCAATCATAGACACAACAATTTCTTTGTTTAGCCACAGCCTGGGCTGCCATTAAATATCTTACTAACCTAAACACAAGCTTGTTCAGTGCTTGCTTTCTGCTCTCATATTTGACATGTAGAGCCTTGAGGACAAGAGTTCTAACCATTATTAAAATCTAGGCCAGGATTTTACGGCCCTCCCACCCAGCGAGATATTACGGTCCCGTCCAACCGAATGGGGGTTTAAATGGCTCGCCGCATTTGCCAGATGGAGACACACCATGGCAGAGGCTGTAAAATCCTGGCCCTAGATTTTTACACACTTCTTCTCAATTCTAACTGTTGAGAAATGTACCTAAAATATTAAACCTAAACACTAACAACCTTAATATTAAGCTGGAACCTAGCACAGTTTAATGCTGGAAAATAGTAAAAATGAATTATATTTGATTATATTTCAACAACTTACAAAAGTTTGTGCATTCCCACAGGTGCATAAAGCTCTAGGTTTTACCAGGCTCTTTTCTCCTCTCTTCTAATTGTCTTTTTAAACTACTAGGCCACTTGTGATACTGCCAAAAGTCAGACCACAGTCCGAAGCAGTGTATTTTTGCGAACAGTATCTTTAGAGAAAAACTTACTATTTAACTCTTGTGCAACGCCTAGGGTCCTGAGAAACTCTCAAAAGCCTACATGCTTCAACTGGCAAGATATCTGAGAGTGTCCCGAGTATGAAATGAAAGGCCTGAGAAGTTAGCAAGTAATAATCAAAATCAGGGGCCCTGAGCCCTGTAACAATATGGTTACAAAGAAGTGTCATTTTCTACAGCATACATTTTGGAAAGTTACAAGTTTGGAAAGTGAGTGCTAATTTATGCCATGTCTACCCCTCCTTACTCCAAGAGCCTCCAATCTACTTACTCCAAATGTCATGAAATTTGTTATTGCAGCAGCTAGTACATATGTGATGGCTTTTGGTGCAAACCGCTTGGTGGAGTCCAATTCTAACACAAACATCAAGCTTCTGCTGAGCTTTGGACCAGTATCATTTGGCTCTGAGAATAGAGTCATCGGGTCATAGAGGTCTACAGCACAGAAGAAGGCCCTTCGGCCCATCGAGTCTGCACCAGTCAAACAAGCACCTAACTATTCTTATCCCATTTGTCAGCACTAGGCCCATAGCCTTGTATGCCATAGCATCGCAAGTGCACATCCAAATACTTTTTCAATGTTATGAGGGTTTCTGCCTCTACCACCCTTTCAGGCAGTGAGTTCCAGATTCCCACCACCCTCTGGGTGAAAAAATTCTTCCTCACATCCCCTCTAAACCTCCTGCCCCTTACCTTAAATCTATGCCCCCTGGTTACTGATCCCACCATCAAGGGGAAAAGCTCCTTCCTGTCTACACTATCTATACCCCTCATAATTTTATACACCTCAATCATTTTCCCCCTCAATCTCCTCTGCTCCAGGGAAAATAACCCCAGTTTATCCAATCTCTCCTCATAACTAAAACTCCCCAGCCCAGGGAACATCCTGGTAAATCTCCTCTGCACTCTCTCTAGTGCAATCACATCCTTCCTATAATGCAGATTCTAGAACTGCATGCAATACTGTAGCTGTGGCCTAACCAGCGTCTTATACAGTTCCACCATAATCTCCCTGCACTTATATTCAATGCCTCGGCTAATATTAAGCTTTATCTGATATTTTAAATCCTCAGTACAGGCCACATTTAAAAGAGTTATCAGCTGATGTAAAGAATGCGTTAGCTGGGTCTGAGAAAAATAGATGAATAAATCACAACATGCATTGCTGTCAGAATGTAAAAGAGGTGATTACCTTGGAGACGTATTTTCATTTATGTTGGATGTAATGAATACGCAACACACTTTAAAGAAAATTATTCATTGAAAATCTCATGTCAGGTGTCCTGTTATGATTTTAAATGATGCAAAGGTATATTAAACATGAGAAATGGGATTGTTTTCTGCAATAAATGATATTTTGAGCAACAGTGATGAATATGTTTAGATACTGGGGATGAACTTTCCAAGAATTAATTATGTGGTAATTGTCCAATGGGATTGCTGTTCTGTGCCATGTGCTCTATCTGGGTCCTACCCAACTGCATCAATCCTGATGGCTCAGCTAGCTGGGCAGTTGACAAAATCTGTGCCGCTCAAGACACACTCACTGCAAATGTAACACAGTTGAATGTTGCATCGCATTGCCTCACTTGCTCTATTCTCCCTTAAGAACCTGTGAGATGTAGCTTACCAAGTGAAGAAGACAGGCACATACATTTTCATTTGCTTCTGCTCACTAACTCTGTCACTTACTGCCTGTATTGTCTTTCGCGTCTTGCTTACTCAGTAACTTATTTATCCAGAAAACATCTGTCTTAGTAATAGATAACCCAGCAGTTAACCAAGTTTAAACTTCTGCCATTTTAAAAGGAGATGATGTGACATCCACTTGCAGATGTCAAGGAGGTAAAGGATTTTAATACGGATAATGTAAAAAACTACTGTCTTTTCCTGATGGCTGCATAGGTACCTACATGAAAACACTGTGCAAGTACGTTCTCTAACATTGACATGCCTATTTGACATTGCATGAAGATTGTAATAGTTGACTTAGTAGCACATAAAATCATTGCTATCATGCATTTAATTAGAAACTGGTGGAAATAGAAAACGCTTCTGAAGTTAATGGCACAATGTCATGATGACATTGCTCGCATGAGACCAAGTACTTTAATGTGGTTTATGTTATTCTACTTCAACTTCCCAAACAAAGAAGAAAAATTTGCCAATAATTTGTCATCATCTTGTTTTGATCCGCTAAATAAATAGTCTTTGTTAAAAAGGGAATTCTAATAGGTAGCACATGCTGAGTCTCTGGAGCAATTCCAGGCAGGTAAATAAGAAAGTGATGCAGACAGCACTATGTTCTAAGGCATATTAAGTTCTGTCGATAGCATCAGAAAGTTAGAAAGGGACATAGACAGATTAATTGAGTAGGGAAAACTATCACAGGTGCAATTCAGAGGAGAAGTACAAGATCATCCACTTTGATGATCTACACAGATCACTAGTGCACTGATACAAAAGAAATCAAAAAAAGCTAATGGAGTTTTGGCCTTCATTTCAAGGATATTGGAATACAAAAGTGAGAATGTGATGCTTCAGTTGTACAGAACTTGGTCAGATCCCATTTGGAGTACAACATTTGGTTTTGGACACCAAACAACAAGAAGTATTGGCCTTGGAAATGGTGTGGTAAAATTTCACTAAAATGATGCTGCAAGTTAAAGGTTTACAAACATACGCATGTATAAGTATACGGTTTAGATTATGAGTACAGGTTGCACATACTTGATTTGTATTATAGAACAATAGAATGATTGTAATAAACTTGGAGTGCAGGGCAGGTTTCTTGTAAGAAACAGTAAACTTTATTTACAGAGCTCCTAATGAAGCTATATTCTCACATCAAGACCAAGGCTGGAAAGCTCCACCCTGAAGATTACCCGCGCTTAGGGTTAATTCGCCTGTACAGTTACATGATCCCCATAACAGTATAAATACAATCCATCAAATTATAGATTTAACCTTTGAGGACGTTTTCTTATTTGGGTTGAGCAACACAACTCCCCAATTTGAGATTCTTCCATTGGATAAACTTGACCAGGAACTGCAGCATCAGGGACATCCCTAAACAATGGCAGTTCAGAATTATTTACTTTAACCGAGACACCAAGTTCTTTGTCTATATGGCACCTCAGGGATCAAAGGTTCATCTTCAATTTCAGGTGGAGTCACTGGTTGTTGGAGTGTGCCTTGACTTCTGAGATGATCCATGTGTTTCTTAACAATCCTGTTTTCCGCTTTCACTTGATGTGACAAAGGTCCTGTTTCAAAGACAATTGTACCAGGAATGCATCTCAGTCCAGGAGCAAAATTTCACCCAAAAACTGTCCCTCCCACAGTAAATTCTTGACCTTTACTGTGAACATCATGATTTATTTTCTACGACTCTGGTTTCTCTCTACCGTCCCCTCTAAGTTAAGGAATACTAGACTCAACCTTGCATGAAGTTGGCATTTAATTAGCAATTCAGAAGGTGTTGAATCCGTGGTTGATTGGGGAGCCCTGCAGTAGTTGAACAGGGATTTTGAAATTTGTGTTTCTAACATTCCCTCAGATAATTTCTTCATGCCTGTTTTAAAGTTTTGTACTGCTCTTTCTACAGACCCATTGGATGAGGGATGATACAATGTTGTTCTGACACGTTGAATCCCATTTAGGCTCATGAATCTCTGGAATTCCATACTAGTGAAAGCCATACCATTATCTGACACAATAATTTCTGGTAGACCACATACACTGAAACATAGGTGCAGCTTTTCAATAGTTGCATGTGAATGTAGGTGATCTCACTTCATACACATCCATCCACTTTGAATGTGCATCAATGTTCAACAAAAACCTAAAAATGGACCTAAATAACCCATGTATAACCCAGGGTCAACTAGGCCACTTCCACAGATGCAGTGGAGCTGAAACAGGCAGCTTCTGCTGTTGCTGACACTGGAGACAGTGTTTCACCATTTTTTATATATCACTGTCTAGACCTGGCCACCAGACAAAACTTCGTGCGAGCATCTTAATTTTCAAGACACCAGAATGTGCAACGTGAAATTCGGTCAATAGTGGTTCTCTTCCTTGCAAAGGGATGTCAACTCTTGCTCCCCATATTAAGATACCATCTTGACAACTCAGTTAAGATTTAAAGGCATAGAATAATTTTAATTCTTAAATATGTGACTTCAGTTGCTTGGAAAGTGCACTTTTTCAAATGAATGCCAGCCTCCAAAAATCTCTTCAAAATCACAGAATCACAGAATCCTTGTAGAAGGAGGCCATTCGGCCCATCATGTCTGCACTGGCTCACTGCGTATTTTAACTTAGTGCCAGGCTCCTGCCTTTTCCCCAGAACCCTGCACATTGCTCTTATTTAAATAATCATCCAATGTCGTCTTGAATGCTTCAATTGAACCTGCCTCCACCACACTTCCTGGCAGTGTATTCCAAATCCTAACTACTCACTGTATGAAAAAGTTTTTTCTCACCTCACATCTGCTTCTTTTGCAAAACACTTTAAAACTGTGTCTTCTGGTTCTCGATCCACTTATGAGCGGGAACAGTTTCTCCCTATCCACTCTGTCCAGACCCCTCATGATTTTGAAAACTTCTATTAAGTCTCCTCTTAGCCTTCTCCTCTCCAAGGAAAACAGTCCCAACTTTTCCAATCTTCCCTCATAACTGGAGTGGCTCATCCCTGGAACCATTCCTGTAAACCTCTCCTGCACTCTCTCCAATGTGTTCATGGCCTTCCTATATGGTGGTGCCCATAACTATAAACAATACTCCAGCTGAGGTCTAACCAGTGTCTTGTATAAGTTCATCATAACCTCCCTGCTCTTATACTCTATGCCCCTATTAATAAAGCCTAGAATACTGTATGCTAGAAACAGCTCCCTCTACCTGTCCTGCCACCTTTAATGACTTAAGTACATGTACCCCCAGGTCTCTTTGCTTCTGTACACCCTTTAGAACAGTACCCTTTATTTTATACTGTCTCTCCATGTTCTTTGTTACAAAGTGTATCACCTCACACTTCTCCACATTGAATTTCATCTGCCACCTGTCTGCCCACTCCACAATTGTGTCAATGTCCTTTTGAAGCTCTACACTGTCGCCCTCACAGTTTACAATTCTCCCAAGTTTTGTGTTATCCACAAACTTTGAAATTGTCCGCTGCACACCACGATCTAGCTAATTTATTTATATCAGGAAAGCAAGGGTCCCAATACCAACTCTGTGGAAGTCCACTACAAAACTTCTTCCAGCCTGAAAAATACCCATTAACCATTATTCTGTGTTTCCTATCCCTCAACCAATTTTGTATCCACATTACTACTGTCCCACCTATTCCATGACCTATAACTTTCCTCACAAGTCTGTTGTGTGGTAGTGTATCAAACGCCCTTTGGAAGTCCATATACCCCACACCAACAGCCTTGCCCTCATCAACCATCTCTGTTACCACTTCAAAAAACTCCAGAACCTCTTCTAAAATGGTCAAATGTTTCGCTTCCTTGGGTTTTGTGATCAGGACGTCATCCTGGTACCCTATAATTCAGGGAAGTTCTTGAATTAGGCTTTCCATGGTTCTTTAGAAAATCGCACAGGCAGATGACACGCCAAAGGATAGAGCCTTTGTGTGTTTATGGTGACATACCCTCTTGATGTGTTGTCTAACTCAAGCTGTTAGTATGCATGGCTCATGTCTAGTTTAGTGTAGGATCTTCTGCCTGTAGATTTAGTGTGCAGATCTTCAATCTTTGGGATTTGTCTAATTTAGCAGCCTTGTTCACAGTTAATTTGTAATCTCTGTAGATGCAAATGGTTTGATCTGGTTTCGTCATAGGGGCTATGGGTGCTACCTATTCTGAAAATTGAACTGGCTGGATTCTTCCTAACTTCTCTAAACATCACAGTTCTGTATCCACCTTCTTCTTTAGGGTGTAAAACATAGGTCCTGACTTAAAAAACTGGGATGTTGCTTCAGAATCCATGTATATTTTAGCTTGAAGACCTTCAATCTTTCCCAGCCCATCTGGGAATACTCTGTCATCCCTTTTTAACAACTTGGGAATTCCTCATGTTCTGACTTGAAAAATTTCTGACCAGTTTAATTTCATTTCTTTCAACCAATCACAGCCCAGAAGACTAGGTCCTTCACCTGTTACAACAATCACTGGCAGCTGGGCTGTCTGTTGCCTGTTGGATACAGGTACAGATGTGATACCTTTCACCTGTATTGCCTCTCCAGTATACATTTTTAGCTGATCTATGGTTTATGCTAAAGTCAGTGGCCGGGTACCTTCTCTGAGGTATTTAAAGATGTGTTCTCCCACCACTGTGGTCGATGTTCCTGTGTCAAACTCCATGACTAGAGTTTCCATTTACTTGAAGTGTAACAGTGATTGGTTCAGTTTTCCTGGCCTTCAGGTTGTGTAGGGAATAAATATCAAGATCAACAGCTTCTGGTTCATCTATATTTTATATTTCATTCAACTTGGCCTAATGTCTGAATGACTGTCTTAATCCCGCCCTGCACTGTTTAACAACATGCTCTTTTTTGTGACAGTAGTGGCATTCTGCCTCTTTAAATCTGCAGGTTTCTGGTATATGATTACCCCCACATCAGTAACACTTTAATTTCTGGATTACTGGTGAGCTGCTTCCAGTATTTATTTTTGTCTTTGAGTGATAAGGACCACGTCCCACTTCACGGTTGCCTTCCTGGTCTTCGTGTCATGCCCAGGGGCCGGTCCCCGCCCAACTGCAGAACGGTGCCACGTTGCACACTTTAACCTGCGAGTCCCTCTCAGCGCTCTCCATTGCTAGTGCTATTTCCACGCCATGCTTCAGGTCTATCTCAACTTCTATGAACAAACGGTGCTGAATGGCATTGGCGTGTATGCCACAAACCAAATTGTCTTGTACCATGTTGTTTAAAGTATCACCGAAGTCACAGTGCTCCATTAGTTGTTCTAACTTCACGATATACATTGTGATCGACTCACAGGGGACCCTTACCCTGGAGTTGAACTTGAATCTTTGCATGACTATGGAGGGTTTAGGCTGAAAATGTCTTTTCATGAGGTCTACCGGCTTGTTGAAGGATCTGGAATTTGGCGCGTTCGGAGCCGTCAAACTATGGATTAGGTTATATGTTTTGCTCCTGCAGCCACTTAGGATAATTGCCTTCTGTTTCTCCTCCGCCATTATTTTGCCACAAAGTAGAAACCAAGGCGCTTAATGTACTGACTCCAGTCCTCGATGGATGAGTTGTATGGGTCAATTCTGCTGAAGATAGGCATTGCTGGTGAGTATTCTTTCCTTTCTTCCCTTAAAAATCAAAATGCTAACATCCACAAGGTGAGGTGCTGCATCAACAGTACATATCCTTGTCATCAATTGTAATCGAGTTGGAGTGCAGGGAAGTTTCTTGTGAGAAACAGTAAACTTTATTTACAGAACTCCTAATGAAGTTACATGCTCATACCAAGACCCGGGCTAGAAAGCTCCGCCCCTAAGATGACTTGCACTTAGTGTTAATTGGTCTGTACAGTCACATGATCCCCAAAACAGTATGATAGGTTTAACTTTCAATTACTACCCTGATACATCCTAGAAAGAGCCCCATGTTGCCTGCGCTGGCTCTTTGTCAGGGCTATCCAAGTTCCACTCATTCCTCTGTAAATGTTTTCCCTTCAATTATTTATCCAATTCCTTTTTGAAAGTTACAATTGAATCAGCTTCCAGCATCTTTTCAGATAGTCCATTGCAGATCATAGTAACTATGCAAAAAAAAAACTGTTTCTCATGTTCCCAGTTATTTTTGCCAATTGCCTTAAAACTGTGTCCTCTGGTTACTGACTATTCAGGCATTGAAAACAATTTGTCCTTATTTATTTAAACCATAAACCCTTGCGATTTGAGCAGCTTTATCAAAGCTCCCCTTGACTTACCCTCCTTGAGTGAAAATAATGCAGCTTCTCCTCATCACTGAATTTCTTCGACCTTGGTACCCATTTCCTGCAAACTCCCCAAGGCCTTAACACCCCCCTTCAAGTGTGGTGCCCAGAATGGAACACAACACTCCAGCTCAGGCCTAATCAGGGTCTTATAAAGGTCTAGCTTAACTTGCTTGCTTTTCTACTCTCTGCCTCTATTAATAAACCTAAAATCTATTTTTCAACTTGTCCTGTTATGTGTGTTCATACACCCTGAGATCTCTTTGTTTTGCACCCTCTTTAAAATTGTACAATTTAATTTATATTGCAACCCTTCATTCTTCTTACCAAAATTATCACTTCACATTTCTCGGTATTCAATTTCATCTACCACATGTCTGCCCGTTTTTCCAGTCTGTTCATGTCCTCCTGAAGCCTGTTCCTATTTTCCTCTTAATATTTCTGAAGTTGACGGATGATCTAATTGAATTGTTCTGAATTATGAAGGAGATTTCTCAGGGTAGATGCAGAGAAGCATCTCCTGTGGCGGAGGAATCCAAAACCAGAATGCACCACCTTAAAACTAAAGCTAGGTCACTTAGGGTGAAATTGGGAAGCATTTTTTCACGCAGAGGGTCCTGGAAACCTGGAACCTTTCTCCAAAGGGCTGAAGGTCAATTGGAGCTTTCCAGACTTCAAGGAGGTTTGTTAGGCGAAGGTATCAAGGAATATAGAGACAAGGCTGGTAAACTGAGTGAGGTGCAGATCAGCCATGATCTGATGGAATGACAGAACAGTAGCCTACTCTGATGGTGGCAAACTAGCGATACTGACAGCTGTACGTGAGGGTGTAATTCTGAATTTCAGAGAGGGTTGATGTATTTTGTTACGAACAAATGATGAGAGGGATAATTATAAAGCCTAACAAAGGCATTCAATATCTTCAACACTTCACTGCTCACTTGGCATTACTGTACCATTCTTATATCATTAACTCACATTACGTTGTAGACACATACAAGGCAACTGTGAATATCACACCTCAGAAGCTTCGGATCGCCCCATGATTTGAAATAAAAGTTAAAATTAACTAGCAGTTAAATGAAATTCATTAGCTTATGATCTTCCCAACAATGGCAAAACTGAAGCAGAATAACATTCTGCCTCATTTAAGGTTGATATCCCATTAAAAGAAGGATGATTAAAGTATCCCTCAAGCCCAAACCCCTGTCAGAAATTAAATTAAAGAATTGTGGACTTGAGTGTTCAAGAAGGTAGGGTTGACCAGATTAAGTACATCTATCAAATTTACCATTGTACTGGTGTTTAACATAACAATGTAGTATTTAGCTTATTTCAAGGACTACTCTGTCAACAGCTTAAGTGAGGTGCAGTATCAATTTAAGACCATTTATCTTTTGACTTAAGACTTCAAGAAATGAGTAGCAACACAGAGCTATTTTCCTAGCATCATTTCATTCTCCTGTGTACAAACAATGTTGATTATCATATTAGAGTAATCATTACAGCAGTTATATTAACTTGGTTCAGATATGACTGATTTACGTATTGCAGTCCTGTAGTTCTATTTTTTATTAAATAAAACATCTCCAATTTAAACAATAGAGTTATTGCAGTTACCCTGGATGGAATTTAATGGTTGCAGTGGTGGGTCTGTCCACCAGCTGGAGAGCCAGTGGCAACCCCGGCATGGTCATTCCAAGCACCCATCCACCCAGCCCCCAACCACCCCCCAACCTGACTTAATGCCAAATGCCTGGTTGACAGTGGAGCTCTCGTCATCTTCAGGGGGAATTTCCCACCTCCAATAGCTGCTGGCCAATCAGAAGCTGGCAGCTTTCCCGAACCTGCACTGCCTTTGGGAGCAGTGGCCACTGCTGGTACTGCAGTCGGGCCAAGGAGCAGAAACATCACTGGAGCTCTGCAGGAAAGGTAGGTGAACAGTGTTTGCCAGGGCCAATCAAGGAGACCTCAGCATGTGGCGGGGTGGAGGTTCCGTTAAAAGAATGGACAGGGATCTTCCTGTGTGGGCAGCCCCTACCAATGGCAGGGCTTGGGCTGCTCAAGGAGGCCATTGGCATATTGGCAGGCCTCTGTTTGCCATTGATAGAATACTAGTGATGGTGAGATGATGCCCTTAAGTGACCTTAAAGTAGCCTCAATTTGCCTTCCTGCCCCAGACCTAATCATTGGAGAGGGCTGGGTCTCCACCCAGCACCTTCCCACCCGATTAAGAATTCCCTGCCTCCCAGCCGACCTATGTGGGAGCATTAAATTACATCCATTGTGTGCCATCTTTTCACTTTGTATAGCAGCATATGAAAGAGCAAATGTGTCTTCTGTTTCAGCCGAAGTTGTTAGTAGAAAGGCAAAAAATCTAATTGTTCTTGAAGTGAGAGCATCGTTCTGTGTTTCTTTATCGTGAACTGGTTCAGATTCTCATTGTGGTTCATCACTTCTGTTAGTCCTCTGCAATCCTCTGGTGTCAGAAGACTGGAGGATTGGAACTGTTGGACTTCTATTTAAAAAGGGTAACCCAGGTAACTACAGGTAAGCCAGTCCAATGTCAGTGGTGAGAAAATTACTGGATGCCATTGTCAAGGACAAATCAATTCTCACTTGAAGAAAGTGGGTTGATAAGGGACAGCTCATATAGACTTGTTAAAGGCAAATCATGTCCAACTTGATTGAGGACTTGGATGAAGTAACAGAGAAGGTTGATCAAGGTAGTGTAGTAGATGTTGTGCTTATATGGACTTTCAAAAGGCACTTGATAAAGCACCACACAATAGACTTATTAAGAAAATAGAAGCACATAGGATTAAAGAGATGATGATAACTTAGGCACAAAATTGATTAAGGGATAGGGTGTATAGAATAGTGGGGAACAGATGTTTTTTGCTGATTGGCATACTATGCAGTGGGGTCCACTAGGTGTTTTTTTTCTTGTTAACTGATCTGTTCTTGGGTACAAGGACTATTTTGAAGCTTACAGATGACACATCATGGCCTCTCCCCATCTCTGTAACCTCTTCAGGCTGTGCAAGCTTTTGAGATCTCAGTGCTCCTCCAACACTGAGGTCTTCCTAGTTCCCAATTTTATTCATCATTGATGGCTGTGCCTTCAGCTTTAGGTTCAAGTCCCACTCTAATGACTTACCCAGTGGAGCGCTGCACAGTTGCAGGTGCCATTTTTGGATGATATATTAAACTGGGGTCTGTCTACGCTGTTAGCTGAATATAAGCAATCCCATTGTATCATTTTGAAGAAGAGCAAGGGAGATATTTTGGGTAACCTGGCCAATATTCATCCTCAATCAACAATTGTTAAAACAAATCACTTGGGCCGGGATTTTCCTTGCCCACTGGCGTCAGGGGTCATGACGGGTGTGAGCAGACATTATGGCAAGAAGGCCAAAAATCAGTTTCCTTACATTGTGAAACCAGTTTGCGATCATTATCTCTGCCCGTCAATGGCAGCCAATGTTCCTCGCTGCTGGACAGTTAGGTACTTCATTGTAATTTGTCTGCGTATTGTTATAAGCCCTGCTTGCCGGAATCATCCTCCCATGCTGGATCATCCAAGCACATTGGCATGGTTGTATGCCAACATGTTTCCCAACTGAACATAAGCAATGTGCACCTCGCAAGCTGCACTTCACTCAGGACATTGAGGTTTGTTTGCTTACCTTGCTTTGGGCAGCACCACTTCACTTTACAGGGTGCTCAAGAGCAGGTCTCTATCTACGAGACCAGCTGTAAAGCAGGGGTAGCTTTTCAACAGCTGCAGGGCTATAGATGCTTGGAGAAGAAGGGCAAGGAGAGGCTGCAGAAGGAGGCCATTGCTGGGAAAGGGCGGGGGGGGTGGTGGAAATCCCATGGTGTGTGTGGGGACACATGTTGATCCATATAAATGGCCTCAAGAGGGCAAGGGCTGAGGAGGCAGACTCCAGAGGAGATGAGGCCAGATGGAGATGTGTGTGTGAGAGAGTGATGGTGATGTCCCTTGAGTTGGCTTGAATGAGATGCCAGTGAATGTATGACAGGCTAGTGAATGTGTGAGTTTACAGTGATGAGATGGTTGCCTTAATCCGGTGACATGGCTGAGATCATTCGTCCTCTTTCTGCACTGGATAGCCAATCTCATCTGTGCAGCGTTGGCACTGACCACCTCTGCCACTGCCTCCCTAGCCAGAATGATGACACTGATGGGCTTCCTGCGGCCAGAGCTGGGTTAGAAGACATTGCAGCGAGCTCCAACATTGTCCAGAAGGCATCCCAGGGACGTGTCACTGAATCAGGGGGCTGCAATCTTCTTGCCTTTCGGGGCCGTATTTTCTGTGCAGTAGTCCTGGACTGGAAGCACTTAGAGGTGTGCGTGGGACTGCAGTTTAAATATGACACCCAGCGTGGGGAAGCAGTAAGGTGACGGCTTAACAGGCGAATTGACGGCCTCCTGCCAACAAAACAGTGTGTTCCCGGGAATGAATGATTAATGAGGCAGAATTGGGGCGATACAGCGTGAAAACCCACCATTGTGGCCAACAGGTAAAATGTCCTTTTTTCTGCCCACTACCGCATTTAGTGTAAATCTGGGATGATTCCGCCCCTTTTCATTATCACATTGCTCTATCTGGAAGCTTGTTGAGTACAATCGGCACATTACAACAGTGGCTATACTTCAAAAATACTCCATTAACTTTAAAGTGCTTTGGGACATCCTGAGGTCATAATAAGGCAAGAGTTTTTCTTTCTTGAGATGCTTCTTAAAATCAGCTCTTGATAATCTGCTCTGATATCTCCTTCTGTGGCTCGATGTCAAATTTTCTTTGATAATGCTCTTGTAAGGTGTCTTGAGGCGCTTTACTATGTTAAAGGTACTATATAAATGTCTGTTGCTGTTGAAATAATGCACTTGGGGAGGAACAATATGGAAAGGCAGTGTGATCTAAATAATCCTATTTGGAGGGAGATGCTACAGCAAGAGAGAGCTGGGGGTCCAAATTCACAAATCTTTGAGGGTGACAGTGTAAGTTTATGAAGCAATTAACAAAGTATAATGAGACAAACTGAGGCATTGCCACATTGGGATCCAACATAAATCACAAAGCACAAGGTCGACAGGCAAACAGAACTTGGAGCACATTAAGACAGGGCTTTGGATTAGCTCCAATTTAAGCACTTATCGGCATTAAATTGCATCTGCTCTGTGTCTGTCCATTTCACCATTCTGTCTACGAACATCCTGAAACCTGCTCCTATCTTGCTCGTGCTCTGATCCTTGGCTAGATATCCCAAGATCTTGGTAAGATCTGGTTAGAAACCAATAATGTTTTGTTTCAAGCAGTTTGAGATTTAAGACATTTGCTCAGCAAAGAAAGCCAGTAGATTCCATTGCCTTTGAACAAACAAAAATAGACTTTACTCTCCAAAGTCAGAAAGATATTTCCAATATCGACCTTATACTCTAACATGCAGCGTAAATCTGAGGTACATGTGAAATAACAGGTAAACTGTGAGTGGACACACCACTCTACATGATAAATGGCAGATGCAAACAAGACTGATCCATGGATTTCTCAACAACCCACCCAGATGTCAGTAAAACTGCGAGTCAACCAATCTCACTGAAAAATCTCACTGAAACTCTGTCTCTCTCACCAGGGATCCCAACCTTCACCTTCAAAGATCCTGCCTTGGAATTCTGTCCAAACGTCTCTCCAACTTGGATGGCTTCAATAACAGCCCACATTGCAGGGTTTCAATCTCGCCTTCCGTGATTCCATTCCCCTGGATTCCCGAGTACATTGAACACCAATTCACAAGCACAATTTCAGCATACCAAGCAGAACACCACTGTCCCAAAAGGATATCTTTGCCCTAACAGCCCTCGTCAATTACCAGCGCTTCTCCAAAACCTTCTTTAATTAAGATATGCTCCTTGCAGCCCTTTCTCTAACTTGGAGCTCATTTCTCTGCTCCTTCCTGTTTTCTTAACTTTACTGGGACCTGTTTCTGTCCCCTGTCTGTGTCCCTTCCCTGGCACTGCCTTTTGCATTGTGTGATAAATATTTTCTCATTTTAAATTGGAACTAACTACACTTACAAATGCTCAGCATGGAGCATATGATAAGAGATTAAAGTAGTTCAGATGCTGGTAATCTGCAATATAAACAGAAAATGTTGGAAATACTCAGCAGGCCAGGCAGCATCTGTAGAGAGAGAAACAGAGTCAATGCTTCAGGTCCACGAGCTGCAGTAGCTCTGACGAAGAGTCACTGACCTCTGTTTCTCTATGCAGGGGGCCACCAGACATGCTAAGCATTTGCAACACTTCTTGTGTCTATTAGAGATGCCTACCCCAGCAATGGAATCAGCCTTACCCTACACCAGCGAAAATTGCTGGCGCCAGGAATGGGGCAGGAGTCCCAGAATTGGGTCCGGCCCGCCATTTTTACAGGGATTCAGGGATTGACCTGACTTGACGAAAATCCTAATCTTTATCTCTGATTTTCAAATCAGGGATGGTCCTTCAGCAAATTTGTCAATTGTATGAACCTTAGGAACCTAAAAGTAAATTTTGTGTTGGCGCATACTAATCATTGAGGACATCCTTAAATACATCTTTACTGGAAATTTGTCCTCATGTGGAATTACTTCACTGTAAATAATTGTAAATCGGTTAAAGTTTGAACAATTGGCTTATGCACATTCTTCCCCATAAAATACCTCGGCTGTTTCAATGTCTTAAGCAGTTCTGAACATAAGAAAGGTTAGTCCATTTGGTTGGATTTATTTTCCCTGTCCCAAAACCTTTAGCCATCTGTTTTTTCTGTGTCAGCACTTAAACGTGGAAAATTAAATTTTATTTGTGGAGTTGCTCCAAGCTGTATTATGATGCTTGGCTGTAGTCAGCATATAACCCCACCTCCAACAATTAACTATAACTGGAACTGAACCCTGACACTTCTCTGGTAGTGGCCCTTTAACTTGAATTTATTGTAAAAACGCAGCTGACTATTAAAAAAAATCAACCTTAATCTCCCCATACCTAAATAATCATTCCCATTCTGGAGGAGATATGTCGTAATAAGATTGTGAGTCTATGAAAACATCTTGATGCAATAAAAAGATGGAAATTAAAATGTCTGGAGCATTAAGTGGAAAACCAATTTAAGTTAGTCCATCAAAGTGCAGGATTCACCATCACAGAAACTGGATTCTCATTTTTAATAATTCTTCACATCTCTTGCTGTCTGTTCTTCAAGATCACAGTGAACAGACTAAGATTTCTATCAGTGACTCCAAGGGATAGAGTCATCTATTTAACTGAGCATTCTTCATAGCCTGAAGTCAAAATACAAACTTATTAACTGTACAGTAACTTCTTTAACAAATCCACTTGCAAAATTCTTACTGTTGATGATATCATAGACTATGAAGCTCTTAATCTTTCGTGCACAGATGTACTTTTTGGACCAGAAACAGATTTTCAAAGTGAAGATTCTTGCAGTGATTTTTTTTTTTGCTCATGCAAGAATATCTTGCTGTTTAAACACAAGTCTTCCAGTGATCCTTTCCCCTCTCCTGACAGTATTGACTCTGACTGGTTTCCAGCTTTGGCAGCTCTGCATTATCCTGTCTAAGTTGCCATTCTTGACATGCACCTAGGCAGCATATATCACAGGCTATCTGGCTGTGGGGGCCTTCACATCTTAGCTGGCTCCTCTCCTTGCTCCATTGTTCACACAAGCACAGGTTGTGAGGTAAATGCTGATTTCTTCAGTTTAAATCATTTTTGCTTGGTCAAGCTCAAATTTTAAAATGGTTTCAGCTAACTGTGACTTTGGGAAGTTTGTATGAAAACTTTCTTTGTTCTGTGAAAAAACTAGGCTTTAGATAACTAATAGTTGCACATTTTTTAGACTTTATTATATTCAAAAAGCACGTCTTCCCTTAACTGGAATGCTTCATCTATGTTAGACAACCCAAAATATAATTTATTGTTTGTCACCATTCTTCCTCATTTTTTTTTCCATTTGAGTTGTTCCTGATGACTCCAAACCCACAAAAATTTGGTTGACTCTTAACTGTCCTCTGAAATAGCCTAGTAAGCCACTCAAATGTGTTAAACTTCTACAGAAAAGAAACTACTGTGGGTGTATCTACACCACACTGGATGCACTGTTTCAAGAAGGTGACTCACCACCACCTCCTCAAGGGCAATTAGGGATGGACAATAAATAATGGCCTCGCCAGCAATGCTCACATCTCAAAAATAAATAACAGTACAAAAAAGATTTCCAGATATAACTTCCTTTAATATTGAGTGTTTAGTACAAGTGGGAGAATGTGAGTACCATTGAGAAGAGAGCAATTTTCTGAACTATTAATGTATTGCTTCTTGTGATATTATGGCTCAGAAACTGTTAAAGGTAAGCTTCAAATAGAGTATTTTTTACATCAAAGGTGAAGAACTATAAACGTTTAGTTTTTTTATACCTACCTCCTCTGTGTTAGAGAGATAAGAGCTCAATGAGGAATCATTTTACGAAGATCACCCATCAAATACTGTTTGCACATGATTGCTGAGGAGGAGTGTCATAAGCACTTAACCAATCAAACATAGTATGTAAATTTGAGCATGGATGGACTGCTATTTGTGTATATAAATAGCAGTCCATCCATGCTCAATTGCTTTCTGGGGGCTTTACAGGTTGTCCAGAATGTGTAAAGCCCCCAGAAAGCAATTTACTATGTTTTCAGATGAATTTTTCAATCTGGAGCATGCTAGCCCATTCTCAGTAGAAAATAATGATGCAAAATTCAGGTGCTAAGGCTAAAGAAAATTGTTGCATACAAAAATGCAAATACTGCCACATGTTACACCTCACCTCCAACATATAGGCCCAAAATGTGTGGTCAGCCACAAAACAAAGAGGTCTTGCACATTGACCTTGAAAAAAGGCTGCACTGAAAGATTTAGTGATTTCTGTGGTGAGAACTTTCTTGCCTTGGAGTGGATTGACGTGCTGCTTAATTGAGATCCCCATCATCGAGTTGCAGTGATGCCATCAAGCTGTCCAAGTAGCCATTCACATTAATGAATTTTCACATACATCCAACCAGGAAATGAAATAATCAAGCCTTTTTTTCATATTTAACTAAAGATTAACACATACACAGGGGGTTAAGGTTAAAGCTGAAATATCATGAACCAACATTTTTATTTCTTTTAAAAAGTCTATTTTAAAAGAACTAGTAATTAGATCGTTACATAGGTTAAAATAGGCTTACATAGGACATAAGACACAGAAACAAGCCACTGGGCCCAACCAGTTCATGCCAGTGTTAATGTTCCATTCCACCTCCTTCCAGCTTCCCTCATCTAAATCTAACATCATATCCATCTGTTCCCTTCTCCCTCAAATGCTTGGGTATAGAAGTTTCTTCTGAATTTCCTACTGGATTTCTTGAAGACTATTTTATATTGACGGCCTCCAGTTATGATCTTCCTCACAAGATGAAACATTTTCTCTATATAAACTCTTTAAAAACCTTTTGGAATTTTAAATATCTGTAGTAAGTCACCTCTCAGCCTTTTTGTACACCATTTCAGCCTATGTGCCTTATAATGATATGATAGATGTGAATTATTGTCAGTTAACCTCTCTGGCACTGAAAATTAATGTTCATAAATGCTGGAGATCCATTCCTTCAGATTGAAGTTTTGAAGATTGAAAAATACATTTTTTTTTTTACTTTTCCCTTTTTCTCTCTCCCTCTTAATCCAATTGTTCTTTCTCCTCATTCTGTACTTGATTTGCCACTGAATTCACCCACTCTAAATTGCACTTCCCTTTTAGATCTTGCACTGATAATTTCACAATCCCTCAGTTGGACTAGATCCCAGATGTCCTGCTTCCCTCACTGCAACGTTATCAGCCTGCATTTACAGCAACTTGCCATGCAAAATACATTAAAAAGCTAAACAAGCAAGAACAAGTCGAACAAGCAATAGATGCCATTAGATGCCCTGCAACAGCAAATTGTGGTTCAATATTATTCACTTTTTTCAGGATTTAATGACCTAGGCTTTTACAGTAATGTTCTAATTGTATTTATGCATTATGAGCTGAGAGAAAAAAAATGATGAAAATTAGGCTACTCCAAAAAAAAACGTGAATTCAGTGAAAAACATTTTAGTTCTTTTTTACCATTTGGAACATTATTAAAGCTCAAGAAAATAACAAAGCAACAAAAAAGAGTTAATGAAAAAGGCAATCTGTGACTGTATGCACAGTCTACAGTCATATTTTTATGTTCCTAAACAGTAGTTCCAAAAGTTATGTCCAACATATGATCACAGCAGTTGTATTAAATTGCTTCCCAAAGTTTGCTTGCTTGAGATCATGGATATAACCAAGTCTGGAAAACATTCTTGGTATAACCTGAACTAGGTTTATAGAATGCTTTTATGACCTTTCCTGGGGCAATATTTTGTGGAACCAATTTGGGATAAATCTATTTGAGATCTAGTATTGTGCAATGAAGCAGGGTTAATTATTAATGTCATAGTAAAGGAGCCACTTGGAAATAGTGATCATAATACAATTGAATTGCACATTAAGTTTAAAAACAATTTACTCCTATCAGAAACAAGAATCTTAAACTTAAACAAAGCTACTTATGTAAGTATGAGTGGAGAGCTGACTAAGGTTGATTGGGTAAATAGACTAAAAGGTATAGCATTAAATAAAAGTTGAGAAATACTTAAGAAAATAATTCAAAATGTTCAACAAAAGTACATTACATTGAAAAGCAAAAATTCAGCATGAAAGAGCCATCCTTGGCCTATGAGGAATGTTAGAAGACAGTATTGGGTGAAAAGCAGAGGGTTATAATATTGCAAAGAATAGTCTTAAGTTGAATATTGAAAGTGTTTAGAAACCAGCAAAGGGCCACCAAAAAATTGATAAATAGGGAAAGTTAGAATATGAGGGCAAGCTAGCCAGAAATATATAAACAGTTTGCAAGGGTTTTTTTTTTTTACAAACAAATGCAAAGGAAGAGAGTAATTAAAGTAAACACTGGCCCCTTAGATGCAGAGACAGGAGAAATTATCATAGAGAATGAAGAAATGGCAGAGACATTGAACAAATATCTTATGTCTGTCTTCATAGTAGAAGATAACAAAAACAGGGGGTAACCAGGGGCTGATAAGAGTGAGGAAATTAAGGTAATTATGATCAGTAGGGAAAAAGTACTGAACAAAGTCAAAGGATTAAAATCCAACAAATCCCCACGTCCTAATGGCCTATATCCTCAGGTACTAACAGGGATAGTTGCAGAGATAGTCAATGCACCGGCTATGATTTTCCAAAATTCCCTAAATTCTGGAATTGTCCCATCAGATTGGAAATTAGCAAATGTAACACAGCAATTCAAGAAAGGAGGGAGAGAGAAAACAAGGAACTACAGGTCAGATAGCCTGACATCAGTCATTAGGAAAGTGCTGGAATCTATTATTAAGGAAGTCTTAACCAAGTCAACATGGTTTTATGAAAGGGAAACCTTGTTTGACAAATTTACTAGAATCTTTTGAAGATGTAACTAGTAGGGTTGACAAAGGGGAACCAGTAGACATAGTTTACTGGATTTCCAAAAGGAATTTGATAAGGTGCACACAAAAGGTTAATACACAAGATAAGGGCTCATAGAATTGGATGTGATATATAAGCATGAATGGAAGATTGGTTAGTGGACAGGAAGCATAGAGTAGGATAAATGGAGCATCTTCAAGTTGGCAAACTGTGACTGGTGGAGAGCTGCAAGGGCTGAATTGCCTCCTCCTGTTCCTAAGTTCTTATTGCAAGATTTTAGGGTCTCGAGGTATAAAAGCCTTCTAATTAAAATCTCTAAGTTCCAAATTCTTAATTTCTTACACCAGGGTCCTCAGTCGTGCCTGACCGAACAGGGTGCGGATAATTAATACCTATGGCCTGAATTCTTAGGTTTTTGGGTGTGTATGGTTGGTGGGACTGGGAGCAGCCGGGAAATGGACCCCTGACCGCAATTTCTGGGTAGGGGGGAAGAGGGCAGGTGCCGACGTCACCGTGGACATGGGTGAGCGCTGTGAGTGAGTTCCCTGAAGGCAGACAGCTGCCTCTGGGAGCTGCAGACCAGCAAGCAATGAAATAAAGCAGTGGAATGCTGCAAAAAAATGTCCATGCATCTCAATCAAGCACCTGAAAGCATACCTCATAAAAATGCTGTCCACAGATATTTATTTTTATTTTATTCCCTAATGGAGGTTTCATCCCACCCCTGGATGAGGTGTGATGAAAAATGTAAAGGCCACTTGGCTGATTCGCCCGTCCGCCAACTGTAAGGTTGGACGGGCCACGGAAAATCACCGACAATTGTGCCATTAGTGGGCTTAACTGCCCGCTTAATTGTCACTCAGCAGGCATGCTCAAAAGCCAGAAGTGTGCCCACCAAGCGAAACATCATGTGAGTGCGTGATGATGTCAGGAAGCTCGCCAATGTCATCTCGTGCGATTTTACACCCGATAGGGTTGGGCGCATGTCCACCCACTGGACATAAAATTCTGCCCTATGACTCAAGTGGAATTTATTAAGCAAGGTTTAGTGAAGACAACATGTAAATCTCTTATCCCTCAATGCCCCAGGACTCCTCAAGCATTGCCAGCAGAGGTGACGACTTTTATCTTCTGTCTCTGAAGTGTTGTTAAACTGCGTAGCAGAAGAATCATACCGCAGGATTTATGGTAAATCTGTGCCAACAAAAGCTCATATTTTCCAACTTTTATCCCCACTTCTCGCTATTGTGGAACCCCTGAATTGGAAGTAGCCCAAATTCACCTCTTCCATTGGCTTAGTATGTGGGTCATCTGGTGTCACCCCAACTCTGTAACTAGTTACATAGGCTGAAAACACATGTCCCCCTCTTGTTCCCTCAGCCTCCAAGTGTTTACATTCCATTGTGAATAAATGGCACATCTCCTTAGATACAGAGCGGTTATAAACAATGTCACATCCTCTTGTCAATAATGCATCAATCATAAACATTCACATCAACATATTTTAGCTTGTGTCCCATGGATACTAAAGCCATTGAGAACAAATGTTATTAACACTTCCGACCATAATGTCAAAACAGAACAAAAGGTTTCTCTCTTATTCAAATGTTCACCCCTACAAATATGGTGAGTCAGCTAAATCAATGCATGGGTTTTGTTTAAAGATAGTATCATCCTAAGTAAGCTACTTTTCAGCCATTTCTTCAAAGCTGATAAAAAGACTCGTAGGGGAGAATTCTCCTATCAGTGTGCGGGGGTGGACCCCGCACGCTGACACGTAAAGCGAGCGTCAGATGTGCATCCCAATGTCACCACGCGTCATTCGATCTTCTGTTCGGTGGGCGCGCGCTGGATGTGGCTGCTCACCCACCGAACTGTCAAAGGCCTTTTAAGGCCATTAAGAAAGCAAGTTAGTGAATTGACAGAGCTGCCCATCCAACCTTAAGGTTGGTGGGTAGGCAAAGAGCCCAGGCGGCCTTTGTGTTTTTCATGAAGCCTCGTCCACAGGCAGGAATAGGTTTCATGAAGGTTTTATTAAATGAATAAATAAATTTTGCTCAATTCACAAACATGTCCCAGCTCATGCGACACTGTCACATGAGGGGATATATTTCAATAATTTTAATCTTTCCTTTTTTCCAAAATTTCAACGTGAACTTAATCTCCCTGAGGCAGCTCTGTGCCTCAGGGTGATTTCTGTGCTCTTTTGCACGCATGTGCATACTACCGGGCGTGTGTCATGCTGGGCGGGCCTTAATTTGCACTTGGTGCAAATCTGGGACTATTCCGCCCAACGCTTCCCATGGCAGGAAAACCTAAAAGTGGGCACGGTGTCGGAATAAGGGGCTGATCATTTAGGGCTGAGAGGAGGAAACATTTCTTCACTCAAAGGATTGTAAATCTTTGGAATTCTCTGCTCTAGAGGGTTGCAGATGTGCCATCGTGGAACATATTTACTGTTGAGATGGACAGATGTTTGGTCGCTCGAGGAATCAGGGGATAGGAGGAGCAGGTGAGAGAGTGGAGTTGATGCCCAAGATCAGCCATGATCATATTGAATGTCAGAGTAGGCTGGACGGGTCGATGTAGTCTTCTCCTGCTCCTCTTTCTCTTATGCCCTTAGGTTTTGATACTTGCTTACATTCACCTCCATAATATCGACTGCCTCTGCCCCAGCCTCATCCCTGACTTTGTCACCTCTGGACTGAAATATTCCATTGCTGTTCTGGCCAGACACCCACGTGGCAAACCCTGTAAACCTGAGCTCATTCAAAACTCTGCGGCCTGTGTTACAACTGGCACCAAGTCCCATTCACCCATAGCCCTTCCCTGACTTCAATCAGCTTCCAGTTCAACAGTGCCTCAATTTGAAAACTTTCAGCCTTGTTTTAAAATCTCATAATGGCCCCACCCCTTCCCAACTCTGCAACCTCCTTCAAACCTGAAACCCTCCAAGAAGTCTGCGGTCCACCAACTCTGGCTTTTTACCCCCACTATTTTCATCACATCATCATTGATGGCTGTGCCATCTGCCACTGAGGTTCTGAGCTCTGGAATTCCCATATTTCTATACCTCTCCCCACTTCTCCCTCCCTTTCCTCCTTTAAAAGGTGCTTAGAACCATATCTCTTTAACCAAGCTTTTGGGTACCTATGTTGGCTTACATGATTAGGTGTCAAATTTTGTTCGATAATGCTCCTGTGATG
Source organism: Carcharodon carcharias (assembly GCF_017639515.1). NCBI lineage: Eukaryota > Metazoa > Chordata > Chondrichthyes > Lamniformes > Lamnidae > Carcharodon > Carcharodon carcharias. Next base: position 20,572,474 of record NC_054482.1, read on the forward strand.
CATATTGGGGAATTTTACTGTGTTAAAAGTGCAATAAAAATGCAAGTTGTTTTCTTATTCAACAGAGCTGTGTTTCATGAAACTAGGGAGTAAAGATGTAGTAACTAACATTGGTTGGGAGGAAATACTTCAAAAAAACTGGAATGTTATCGGTGTTCATTGAAAGAGTATAGAAACTACAACAACTCACATTTGTACTGTGTCATAAATGAACAGCATGGATTTAGACCATGTCAATTAAATGAAATGGAATCATTGAAGAATTAACTGATTAAGTTGACAAGCATTCAGGGTACATAATCTGCTTGGGTTTTCAGAAGTTATTTCATGCGGCTCTGTGTAAGATTAAAAATCATGAATTGAAAGACCACTGAATTGAAAATTGGCTTGATAAGTTCACTATAGAAAACTAAAGGCAGTGAAAAATGGAAAGAGCTCTGTCAGGAGGAAAGGTGGCTCTGGTCTGACAAGTTATACAAAATTGATGCTAGACTCTCTATTGGTTACATTACCCATAAATGGTAGAGGATAGTGACAGGAAAGACCTATAATTTTACCATAGATAACTGTAAGTGTATGGACATTGGAATAGGAGACATACATACTGTTACGACCCATCCCCGAGCGAGGCCCCTCAATTAATTATGATCCTGAACGAGATGCCCGAAATTATTATGCTTTCAGGTGAGGAGCTGGCTCCCTTCTTTACTCAACCCCCTCAATTGGTCGCAACAAGGCTAATTTAAAAAGGATCCCTTCCCTCATGGATACCTTTTCCCAGTCCAACTGCACTTACGTTTTAAAAGGAGTCAATTTAACCAGACTTTCCTGAGTCAAAGAAAGAGTGAGTTTATTAATTACTAAAATGCAAGGAAAAAAAATAAAAAAATGAAACACATACACACAGATTAGACATGAGAAGTGAGTCCAAAAACAGAAGTTAAATAAGTTATACAATAGTCTTTGGTTTGTATGTGAGGAGAAGATGACGAAACATTGTGGCCGTTAAGTTGGATAATTCTGGTGGTACTGGCTTTGGGCAGTTGAGCAGTTGGTTTGTAGATTCTTGGTTCTGCAGGTTAGTTGAAAGGAGCGGCCCTGTTTCCTTTTCAACAGTGGCTTTGTTGACTTGTGACTCGCTTCCAGCAATCGGAGAGAGACTTTTTACTTGCAAGCGCAGGGAGCCAAGTTGATGTTCTTTAGCTGTGATCTCCAGAGCACACACTAGCAACACAACAGAACACCAAAACTACCACACAAGTTGGCTTTTAACCCCTTTTCCTGTGTATTCCTGGAAGGGAAAAACAAAAATACATTTCACCCAGAAACTGCTTTCTTTCAACTCAAATTATGCCCACAGTCTGGGATATAACTCAACAAGCGATGGTTTCTGCCAAGATGGTAATCAGCCTCCATTATCTCCACACCCACAGGAAGTTACAGTTCAGTTTGCATTGCATCTCTTCCTTTGGCGTGTTCTGTCTGAAGCAGGCCTTGACACCTTTTTAGGTGTGAAATTCTGTTCTCTGGACTAGTTGGTCAAGTGTAATCCACGTGAGAATTTTCCAGCAATTGGTTACTTTACAGTCTCAGCCAGCTTTTGCTTGTATTGTCCTTTTTTCAAAAACACACATCTTGCTTAAAAAAGTTCAACATGTCCGTCAGTAATTTGGAGCTATGTCCTGCTGTTATGACAATGCATAGTGAAGAAATGTCGATTAGCAAAATTACAATGGATTTTTGTGCGATTCTTGATCTTTTACTAAAAGTATCCAGTCAATGCAAATCTGCAATTAACCAAACTAATTATGTGCTACGGCACATCTCAAGGTTACCTAACTTTAAATAGAACCAGGTTATTCCATCTGTGTATACATCATTGGTAACATGATATGTAGAATGTCTCCATCTCTGGACACCTTTCCATCGACAGGACATTGATGCATTGTAGAAGGTTGACAGAGCGACAACAAGGATCATTCTCGAACTTAGGAATTGAAATTCTGAAATGAGGATCAATTTTCATTAGAGAAAAGAGTTGCCAGGATTTTAAAACACTAGGAGACATAGGGCAACATTTTCTCCCCTTTGGGGGGAATGTGCCGGAGCAGGTGTAGGTGACCCAGTCGAGGGGTGCACCGCCATTTTACGTGGGCGGGCCAATTAAGGCCCGCCCAGCGTGACGTCCGCCAGGAAGCGCTATGTGCTTCCTGTGCGGGTGGGGGGGGGGTGGGATTCCCTGAGCTGGAAGTGTGCTCTTTTGCGCATGCATGTGAAAGAATGCACAGATCTCCCTGAAGCTAAGTGCTGCCTCAGGGAGATCAGCTCAGGTTTGAAACATTAAATAATGATGAGAAAAAAATTTCTCTGCCTTGTCCCCTCATGTGACACTATCATATGAGCTGGGGCATGTCCATAACTTTTATTCTCAAATATTCTGAAATTTTTAAATCCCTCATAAAACCTCATCCCACCTGTGGACAGGGTTTCATGTTTTATCTGAAGCCCGCCAGGGCTCCCGGCCTGCCACCAACCTTAAAGTTGGACGGGCAGGTCCATTAATGATTTCCATTACTTTTTTATAATGACCTTAATACTCCGCTGCGCGCTCGCCAACCTGAGAATGTAAATGACGCGGAATAATGTTGGGACACACACCCGATGTTACCCCGCATCATTTTATGCATCGGTGAGCAGGCACCATCCCTCGCTCGCCGACCGTAAGATGCAGCTCATAGATAATTTAGGAGCAAGCAAGTTATTTAACTTGCAATGTGATTTAGAACTACAGTACACTGAGCATAAAATTAACAAGGTCTCAAACAAGGATATTAAAGGATATCACCCCTGCCTCCCAGAGACCTGATTATGTGTAATAGACTCCCAGTGATTAACTTCTTTACAGAAGAACTGGAAAGGTGCCTAGAAATAAGATTGAGAATTTTAAGCTTCAGTGAAAATTGGGCTAATGGAGTATTCGATGGAATACTGGGAATACAGAGATGGCAAAGGAAAGTGAATTATAAGGATTGAATGTGGGATGAAGGCATGGACTGATTTCCTTTTGATGGTCAGCGGTAGCTTAATGTGAACTTTCCTAAGGCACTTAAATTAATTTCCTCCAGGTTGTATGTGGTCTTGGGTCACCCTGGAAGTGCAGACCTTGGCTTGTGCCTGTGGAGGTCATGGGTAAATAAGATAAATTGCCAGTTTTTGTGTTATCGGAGTAATAAATGTTTGGCAGCAAACCGGGAGAACTACACTGCTCTTGTTCAAATAAGAAATCATTAAAAGAAAAGAATTGTATTTGTATAGTATATTTCATGGGCCCCAGGCATCGCAAAGGTAGCTTACAGCTTATTTGGTACTTTTGAACTGTTGTTACTATTTGTTGGACAAAATTGTTTTGTAGTGAATGCCCTGCAAGTAAAACCCTGGAACTCTGGATGCTTTAGCTATGGCTTCACAGAATTGATCATGAATCTTTTGATGGGGAGCAACACATGGAGAACACAAGGGCCTGCGCGTGGGAATAATCAGTGTGTGGAAAAATAACTTGCAATTGTATTGCATCTTTCGTGACTACAAACCAGTCAGCTACCAGACAAGCATCAAAGTCTCACCAAGGTTTGAAATTTTGTACAGACTAGCAGTGTGACAAATTAGGCAGTTCTTTGTAATTGTGCTCCAACATGGAGCTGAGCAATCATCTGAAAGCGAATATAACCTTCTGAGTGAAAAAAAAAGAAATGCTATACTTTATTAAGTGAAATTGCTATCTGTCCTAATTGTGTGAATTTATGGCAAAAGCCAGAAAAGGCTATTGAACCTGTGGGGATTACTAATTGGATGAAGTTCAAGTGGACAAAATACTCCAGTTGAACATAGTCCTTGAACATAGGTTTCAGTACGTGACCTCCTGACTCTATCCAGTCAAACAGCTTTACACCCCATCTCCCACATTTTACTAACTAAAAAATAAAAGGCGTTAAGTTGAAATTCTATGATTATTTTTAACACTGCTAGAGTTTTTCTCCTAACAGTACCATCATGCAGATTAATCTTTATTTCCTGGAACATTGTCAACTCTACTTCAGAACTGCATTTTAGTTTTTAAGTAAGGTCCACTTTCTGCATTGCAGGAAAGATAGTAACATTTTGTCCATTTCTAGATGTTATACTGCCTCATTCTTGAAAGGTTCATTGACTAGTTCTGCGATATATCTAAAGCATATAGGGTTCTCGGTTGTACTTGGAGGACAATTTAATTTAAGGTAAAGCATATAATTTCCTCATGGTAACTGGCTCTGGTTAAGTCTCCGTTAGAATTCTGTGTTCAGTTTTGATCGTCTCACATGGTATGGGATTTTGAAGCTTTGGAAAGAATGCAGAGGACGGCCACAAGATTCATTCTTAGTTTAAAATACCACAGCAATCCAGATAAGCTCAGAGAGCTGGGGCTGCTTACCTTTGTGAAGCATAGACTCCCAATTTGATACAGGTCAATAAAACATGCGATGGGCTAGATTGTGTTTCCGTGGATCATGAGATGGACTGCAGCAGTTCAAGAAGGCGGCTCAGCGCTACCTCCTCAAGGGCAATTAGGGATGGGCAGAAATCGCAGGCCTTACCAGCAATACCCATATCCCATGAAAGAATAAAATATAACTGGATAGGTTAAAGAAGGATACAGGTCACACTAAGAAGTCGCGGTAAGGGTCTACATTAGATAAAATAGAAGCTGTGGGGCTATAAGTAGAGATGTGAACAATTGGTTAGCCAAACAGCAGCTACCTCAATGAAGAACAGCAAAACCTCTCCTTTTCTGTTAAATATATGCTAACAATGGCTCTGCCACCAATCAGATAAGCGGGAGACAGATGAACAGTACCCTAGGGGTAATGTCACTGGACTATAAACCCAAGAGGCTTGGACTAACACGCTGGAGACTTGAGTTCAAATGCCACCATTGCAGCTGGGGAAATTGAAATGTAGTCAATTAATAAACCTTGCATATGAAATATGAAAGAGCCATATTGCTATAAAAACCCACCTGGTTCACTAACGTCCTTTAGGGAAGGAAATGTGCTGCCCTTACCCTGTCTGACCTATATGTGACTCCAGGCCCACAACAATGTGGTTGACTCTTAACTGGCCTCTGAAATGACCTGACAAGCCTCTCAGTTATATCAAATCACTACAGAAAAGTCAAATAAGAACAAAACCAAGCCTGGTATTGGCCTAGGCACCAGAACTGACAAAGGCACACCCTGTCTTGCCCACCCTGCAAAATCCTGCTCACTAACATCTGGGGAGTTGTGTCAAAATTGAGAGTTATACACAGAGTAGTCAACCAATAGCCTGACATAGCCATACACACTGAATCATACCTTATAGCCCATGTTTCAGACTTTTCAATCATCATCCCTGGGTATACCCAGTCCCAACAGCAGGACAGACCCACCAGAGGTGGCAGAACAGTGATTTACAGGTTGGAGGGTGTGGCAAAAAAAGCCCTCAGCTTTGAATCTGGGCCTCATGAACTCCCTAGGCACTAGGTCAAACATGGACATGCTGATTTCCACTTATCGCCCTGTCAGCTGATGAATCAGTGCTTCTCCATGTTGAACTTCACTTGGAAAAAGCGCCAAGGAAACAGAATGTACCCTGGGTGGCAGACTTCAATGTCCACAAAAGGTGGTTTGGTAGCACCTCTACTAACTGAACTGGCCAAGTCCTGAAGGACATATCTGCCAGACTGGGCCTCCAGCAGGTGGTGAGTGAAACAAGAAAAGGGAAAAACAAACCTCGTCCTCATCAATCTACCTGTTACAGATGCGCCTGTATATGACAGTATTGGTAGAATTGACCACTGTGCAGCCCTTGCGGAGACAAAGGGTGGAATTTAATGGATTGGATGCAGATCCAGACCACTGATTAGAGAACTGGTGGGAACTGGTGTCGCTTCTGATGGGGAGATCAAAGCTGGGCAATCCTCCCACATCCAATCATGAATGGTGGTGGACAATTAAACATCTAATAGGGGGAAGTGGCTCCATAAACATTCCCATTCTTAATGATATGGGAGCCCAGCATGTCAGTGCAAAAGATAAAGCTGAAACATAGGCTGAAATCCTCCAGTGTTCGGATCATTGGACGTCCCAACATGCTGACTCTGTGCGAAGTACCCAGGAAGCTTGAACTTCCACTGGGCAATTCCCCTGCTCCCTAGGACCGTCCTAAAACGTCTGAGATACAGTCAGAGATTTTAACAGTTGAATATATTTACCTGAATAGTTACTCAGGAACTGTTGGACCGAAAAATCATACTCTAACTCTGGGGTAACTATACAACTGACCCCCAAATCACTCACATTGGTCCCTCCTGACTCCCCCCTTGACCCCCCCCCCCCCCCGTCTATCCCCATGACTCACCAACTCCCCGCCAAACCAACCTGATCCGACTATGGCCCGACCACCCCTCCCAATCACCTGACTACCGCCTGACCCTCCGAACCACCGCACCCCCCCCCCCCCACCCCCCCGCCGATCCACAGCCCGACCTGACTACCCCTCCAGCCCCAACCTGACTAACCCCTTCGACCCGACCAACCCCTAACCCAACCTGACTACCTCCTGACCGACCTACCCCGTTCACCCACTTACACACTCACCGACCTACCCACCTCACCACCCTACTCACCCGCTACCCTGCCACCCTACCCATCTGCCACCCTACCCATCTGCCATCCTATCACTGCGCTGACCTGTCACCCTGCCTACCTGTCAGCTACAACCTTACCCACCTGCCATGCTATCCACCTGCCATCCAATAACGTCACCCATCTGTCATCTCACCCACCTACCACCCTACCCACTTACTCACCATTCACTTGCCCTTTCACTCACCCACTTACTTATGCATCTATTCATTAATGCACTGAAAAGCTTTGAAACCTTTAAACACTCACCAGAAAAAAGCAGCTCTTTGTAAAAAAGAGTCTGGCTTCTATGCCGATTCTCTTTGCCGCTCTCTGCGAGGATTTCAGTGCTTCCATGCAATTCCATCGCGTTGTGGATCCGAAGTTTGGCCAGAAAAATCATATCCTGGTAAGTTGGTAGCTTTCTGTCTGATCAACACGGGACAGGGGAGGCAGTGGAGTAGTGGTATTGTCACCAGACTACTACTCCAGATACCCAGGGGGCTGAATTCCAGCTGGCAGATGATGAAGTTTAATTCAATTTTTTTTAAAAATATGGAATTAAAGGTCTAACGATGACCATGAAACCACTGCCGATTGTCGCATAAACCCATCTAGTTCACTAATGCCCTTTAGGATAGGAAATCTTCTGTCCTTACCTGGTCTGGTCTAGATGCAACTCCAGACCCACAGCGATGTGGTTGATTCTTAAAAATGCCCTCCAAATTGGCCTAGCAAGCCATTTCAAGCCAAGTCAGTTCTGAAGGGCAATTAGGGATGGGCAATAAATGCTGGCCCAGCCAGCGACGCCCACATCCCATGAACGAATTAAAACAAACATGGTTCTGACACTGATCAGAAGATTTGGGCCATTCACAACCATCTTCAGCTAGAAGCAACAAGCAGATGATCCACCTTGGTCTCCTCCTGAGGTCCCCAGCTTCACAAATGGCAGGGTTCAGCTAATTCAATTCACTCCAACTGATATCACGATGCAGCAAAGGCTATGGACGCTAACAACATCCAGGCTGCAGTACTAAAGACTTGTGCTCCAGAACTAGATGTGCTTACAGCCAAGCTTTCCCAGTGCAGTTAGAACACTGGCATTTAACCAAAAATGAAAAATTGCTTAGCTATGTCCTGCCCACAAAAAGCTGTACAAATCCAATCCAGCCAACCAACACCCCATCGGTCTACTTTCAATAATAAGCAAAATAGAAGGTGTCATTGACAGTGCTATCAAGCTGCACTTATTCAGCAGTAACCTATACATCGATGCTCAGCTTGCGTTCAGGTTCAGTCAGGGCCACTAGGCTCCAGACCACATTACAGCCTTGATCCAAACATGGACAAAGAGTTGAATTCCATACACGAGGTGAGAGTGACTGCTGTCGAAATCAATGTACATTTGACTAAGTGTGGCACCAAGGAACCCTGGTAAAATCAAAGTGAATGGGAATCAGGGGAAAACCTCTCCACTGGTTGGATTCATAGCTAGCACAAAAGAAGATGGTGGCAGTTGTTGGAGGCCAGTCATCACAGCCTCAAGACATCGCTGCAAGAGTTCATCAAACCATCGTCAGCTATTTCATCAATGACATTCCCTCCAATATAAGGTCAGAAATGGGAATATTTGCTGATGATTGCACAGCACCATTCACCACTCCTCAGATACTGAAGCAGTCCTTGTCCATATGCAGTAAGACCTGGACAACGTTCAGGCTGGGGCTGGTAAGTGGCAAGAAGCATTTACCACACACAAGTGCCAGACTGATGTATAGTTAGAATGTCTTATTTTATTTAGGAGCCAAGCATTCTTGGAGAGTGCCCCAGGACTTGATTGATCTTGTAATGGATAAACATACTCTAATCATTCCATAGTGAGCTTTACAATGCACTTGTTCAACTTAGATAATTCATTCATTTTTTTTAAAAAAGACAAAGCATCTCATTGAAGTATCTTATTCCAGGAGTAATTTTATTGGCATAATATGGTATGGAAGCATTGGCAGCAAAAGTGTGTAAAGCATTGGCTTTTGGTTATAACTCTCTAAGCAGCGTTGGTGGAATGTACAGTACACAATAGGCAATAGAGGTAACTGAGATTTATTTCGCAAGTGTATTCTGTATGTCATTCTCATCACAGTGAATTTAAAATTAATTATTAATTTCTTTAGCTTTAATAGATAACAATATTATCAGCAATTATAGCTTGGAGAGCAATAATAAAATTCTACATGTAAATGGCTGTTTAGGGCTTTATTGAAAAGTGTGGCATGGAAGAAAGTAAGAACGTGTAATTTTGTAAAGCCGTTTCAAAGCATTTTACCGCCATTGAATTGGTTTTGTACTGCAGACGCAGAAACCAGGCCCCACAAATCATAAATTAACAATTAATCAGATCCCTCTGTTTTTGGTGGTGTTGCCTGAGGAAAGAATCTTGGCAGGATCGTGTGGGAACTCTCTGCCCTTCTTCAAATAGTGCCACGGGATCTTTCACTTCCACCCCATCAGCAGCTCTCTCTTTTATGCGGTGCTGAATTTGCTGCTGTTTTGAAATCAAGGACCATCTCATTCTTTCCCACAACTTCTAAACTGTAGATCATCTCAGTGTTTAAATCTTCCTCACCTCAGTTAATGTACATCATTTTAGTGGTTAGTGTGATTTATTCCATCTTCCACGATTCTTAACACTACTGGTGCTCAAACTGGAACTCTACTGGAACCAAAGAAATTGATCTGTGTCATGTTGACGGCACACTTCAGACTGTTGAACACCAATCCTTCATTACATGCTACCTGCATCAATAAGTGCAGATTATGGTCATTCTCTTGCTCTGTTCTGCCCAGAACAGCAATGTCATTGGTGATACAGATGCAACTGGCACAGTGTATGTAATGCAGTCCACCTGAGCTTGAAAGAGATCCTGGCTAACAGATAGTTTGAAAGGAAGCCATTGAAAATCATATCATCTGAATGGAGTATGGAATGTAGTAAGTTCTTGGGACTTCTCTGCAAGATGTACTGATCAGTAGCCATGTTTGGCATCAAGCTTTGAGAAGAATTTTGTGCCTGCAAATCTCAAACTTAACCCTTCTAATGTGGGCATTTTGTAAGGACAACATTTACAAGCTGTGTTAAACATTGTGGATCAAGGCATACTCTCAATGATCCATCTTTCTTTATGACACATGTAACTGAGCTGCACAGATCTGTGTGCACTTGTACTCGTCTAATGATTATGTCTTTCTCCATTTTGTCCAGAACATATCTTCCATGTTTTTCTCTTGGGGGAAATTTTCCCTCCGTTGGGCCTCCGATCGGCACTCCCGACTGGGGATGCACTGCCATTTTATGTGGGTGGGCCAATTAAGGCCCGCCTGGTGTGACATCCGTCAAGAAGCACTATGCATTCCCTGTGCGGGTGCGGGGGGGGGGGGGGGGGGGGGGGGGGGGGGGGTGGATTCCCTCAGCTGATAGTGCGCTCCGTGAAAGAGTGCACTCATCTTCCTGAGGTTAAGTGCTGCCTCAGGGAGATTGGCTCCATATTTAAAAATGTTCTGTAAATGATAGCAACATTTCCCCGACATGTCCCCTCATGTGACACTGTCACATGAGTTGAGACATGTCCATCACTTGTACTGAAACCTTTATTAAATATTTAAAAAAACTCTCATGAAACCTCATCCCGTCCATGGATGAGGTTTCGTGCTTTTTCTTAAGCCCGCCAGGGCTCCCAGCCTGTCCATCAACCCTAAGGTTGGACGGCCAGGTCCAGTAATGAGGTTAATTACTTTTGAAGTGGCCGCAATAGGCCATTGACAGGTCGACGGGTGCGCAGCTGACTCGGCTGCGCCTCTGCCGACCTGAAAATGGAAATGATGTGGGGTAACGTTGGGAGTTCCACCCGACATCATCCCGCATCATTCTATGCATCTGCAAGTGGGCCCCGCCCCCGCTCGTCAACCAGAAGGTCCTCTCCTCGGTTTGGGTGTTCTAATGAGTGCATCCACCTTCAGAGTTATACTTAGGACTTGTAAGCTTCTTCGACCTGTGAGGATTACTTTGTACTTACATCTGTCATTCAGCAGCTCCTTGAAGCTATAAGTTTTGGGTTTATCTTATAGGCCTTTCTGAAATGCTTCCATGGGAGTGGATGTAATCATCAACTTAACAATTCTGTCTGCTAGCTCTGCGCCCGAAAAATCACAGTATGTACCCTTTTCTCTGTATCTGCTGATGAAGTGGTCTATGGATTCTGTAGGATGTTGTCGAAAGGACATGAACTGTAGTTGATGAATACAGAAGATCAACTTGATTCTGAACCGGTCTTCCAATAGAGCCCATATCTTTTGAGGATGCTTTAGTTATTCTGCTGTTAACCCTGACATGTTTAGCCTTTGTAGGCCTACAATCCCAATTGCTAGGCGAATTTTTATGACTTGCTTCTCTGGGTCAGACACACCTGATTCAAGAAACCATTGGCAGAATTTTCAGGTCAGCCTGCAGACACGTGCCCGGCCTGATCGGACACAAAACCGTGCGATGTTTCAGTCAGCTGGCACCACCAAAGTCGGAAGCGCGCCCGTTGACAATTAATAGGGAAATTAAACCTATTAAAGTTCCAATTATCCCCGATTTTTCGTGGTTCGTCCAACCTCACGGTTGACGGACAGATGAATCGGCCAGGCGGCCTTTGCATTTTTCATGGAGCCTCATCCAAGGGCAGGATGATGCTTCCTTTATTAAATAAAAAAAAAATCTATGTTCAGAATTTTTAACATGTGTATGTTCAGGTGACTGATTGTGATGCTTGGACACTTTTGTTCCGGCTTTAAAGTCTTTATTTAATTGTTTTGAAGACATCAGCTCCCTGGGGCAGTTCTCTGCCTTCAGGGAGCTTTCATTTTGTGCTCGCCCACGCCAACGCCCACGCTTACGCCCTCACCCTGCCCCCACCCCGGCCGAGCTGAGCATTTCAGCATGCGCATCACTCTGGCTGGCTCTTAATTGGCCAGCCAGTGTGAAGAGCAGTCGGGTGCCGATCATGGTCGGCGGTTCATATCCTGGCCCCCGCCCGCTGATCGCGCCCGCCCGCCGACCTGAAAATTCAGGCCCGTGACTCTGTATGCTGTTTAAAAATTTGAAATTCCATTAGTAGGTCAGCAGCATCTCAACTCAGACTGGGAATTTTATGGACGTTTTGACAATATCCCTTTGACCTTCATTCTCCTCCAGTACCTAGGCACTGTTGCCACTTTCGCATGCTTTTCTGAAGCTCCGTCCATTATAACTGCACCCTTCTCTGGCCTGATTGTTATGATGGCTTTGTTTCTTTTTCCTTTGACTCTCCCTCGCTTGCTATTGGTCAGGCCCGCACCCTGCTCCCTCAACTTTTCCGACTGAGCTAACCTAGTTCTGGTCCTCTCGATGCGCTATCCCGCTCACTGAACTGACAGGCTATGCACTGCAACCTCATCATGAGGGACCCGTCTGCTTACCAGCTCCTTCTCTGAGCACTGCCTTCAAAGCTTTCCTGTGCGATCAGCACTCTGCATTGTCAAAGCTTCAACTTTGCTGCGGACTGACCAGAACGCCATGGTCTTCTCATGAAGCATAATGCGAGACCGTTCACCATGTCGTACCTGTACTGAATCTTGCTGCCAGGCTGAGCACTATGTCGTTTAGAAGGAACCACTAGTGCACGCCATGCCGCGGTTTTGTAACAATATAAGCAGACCAATCGCTCACAAGGGATTTGTTAAATATGTTGTGGGTTCATTTATTAATTCTAGGCACTCGTGAATAGAGGTGTACAGTCTGAAGACACATCTGAACTGTCTGTGTTCGTGCTCTGCTCAAGCAAAAGTGAAACTTAAACTGGATCACGTGACACACCTCCTTTTAGTGATGTCATGCTGCAATCCCTTATAGGCATATTGCATCACACTTGGCCTCGGTTTAACGTCTCATTGGAAAACGAAGTGAATACATTTAAAATTACAGCCAAGTGTCAACCTAAATTATATACTCAACATGTGGAGTGGATCTAAAACCCAGAATCCTCTGACACAGGGATTATAGTATTACCACTGAGCCAAAGATAATATCTAAGTAAACATTCAAACTAATGAACACTTTACAGGCATAAGCGCATTCAAATATGTATGATCAGCATTGGCATACATCTCCATGTACAAACAATTATACACTCCCATGATATATTGATATAAGCACACTGACATCAGCATGACCCTAGTTATCATATACATCCAAATGGTCAAACATTATTACATTAACGATATGCAGATTTGCACACAGTTGCTCTAAAATTCAGAGGTGTATATCTCCCACCACTTCATCATAACAGCCAGAAACATACACTCTGAACACTCTCAATTTCTTGCCAGCTTATTGTACAAGTGCTTTGGAATAATAAAAATAATGTCATTCTTTCGTTTAATATTAAGGCATATTCCACTCCATTATTATTTAAAATCACTTTCCAGGCATCAATTTTCGATTGTAATCATACTGGCTTTTAAAGGAGATAAAAGTAAGGTCACTGCTGATGAGAATACAGAATACAAAGATCAAGATGTTCAGAGCACAAAAGAATCCCTTTAATCTTGTTGCTCTCTTAGCACAGAGCTGATCAAATCTCCTTTAGCTTTTTGCCTTTGCTTGTAGCTCTCACATTAAAATCCCACAAGATTGTTTGATCCTGGTGCTTGGTGTACGTTATTAATAACAAAAGGATGCTTTATGAGTTGCTACGTGGAAGGATTACTAACACCTGCATTGTTACAGAGTATGAGTTATTTTGCAGATGTGTTTGTCTCCATTTTCTGACTTTATGTAATTAAAAATAAAATAGGTTTTATTGCTTAGTCTCACATCCTGTAGTTGCTGTAGAGCAAAGTCACACTGAAGCCCCAAGTACAGCATTTAAATCAATGGTGGAAGCCATCGCCTCAATGTCCCATTTGTGCTGCTGTTCTCAAAGATTATCTGGTTCTTCCACCACATTTGCCTCATATACAATGTGGGAGAAGATTCAGACGCTAGTAATAACATGAAAATATGAATGCAAGTTTGGAACAACATTACCCACACGCAATTGTTAGATTTGTAATTTCATTGCTCTGCAGAAATATGTTCTCCAATCTCTGTTGAATGTCAAGAACCATAGAATTATGTTATTGACTCACCTCAGTGGCCTGAGAACAGGGCCCCACTTGTGGCTGGAATAAAATTGTATCCTCCACAGCAAATGGCGCAAATTTTACTGCTGGCTATGATTTGTCTTCAGAGGCTCATGAGGGTGTTATGAAAGAGATACAGTCCTGAAAATGTTATTAAGGAACTGAGAGTGATGTTGGATCATGCAGATCATGACTGGGTGAGCCGTCCCCAAAAATTGTCGGCCTTGGCACAGTGGAGTACCTGCCCATCTGACTTAGAAAGATGTAAATTCATGTACAACTATAGAGAAAAAGCTCATAACCTAGTCTGACCGAACTATGCAATACTGAGGCACTGCTAGAGATGCTGACATTCAGATGACACACTCAAATGAGGCTGCCTCAAGTGCACACAATAATAGATGTGGCATTGATTGGAAGAAAGAGAGAAGTTCCCCTGCTGTCCCACTCGACATTTATCCTCCAACCAACACTGCTAAATTGAAATTGCTGGTCATTTATCTTGTGCTGTTTGTGGGCTCTTGCTTTGTGTAAATCAGTTGCAGCATTTGCCTGTTGCATGTTACAATAGTAACTACACTTCGAAAGTCCTTTAGTGAATTAATTTGGAACATTCTGAAGTCATGTGTATGTAAGTGCAAGCTCCTTATCCCTTTGCATCCAAATTATGGTGCTCCGCTTTTGTAGATCAGAAATGAAAAAGCATGTTCTTATTTTTTTGATGATTATTTGCAATTAATTAAAAATATTTTGTCAGTAAAGTCTATTTGTACTTTCACTGACAGTCCAAGCTGCTAATATTAAGGAAGTCAGAGACATTTCAAAATTCCAGAGTGTTATGACCAGGTGAGAAGGGGTGAACTGGCTCCCCTCTATTCAACCTCCTCAGATGGTCACAACAAAGGTTTAAGTTTCTTTTTCACTAGGATATGCCTTTCCAAAGCAGAATGTAGTTAACTATTTAAACTATGAGCAGTAAGGAGCCAACCAAACAAGGTTTTCTTGTGTCAAAGGAAGAGCAAATTTATGAACCCCAAAATCAGAGAAAATTAATAATAACGTTATGTCAAGCATTTAGCCCTCATTCAGTCAGGCGCATGCACCCACACACAGACACGCACATGCACACATCAGAACTAAGGGGAGTTAGCGTCCAATTAAAAAAAAGGTAAAAGAATATACATTTAAGTGTCCTTTGATTGTCCTTGAGGCATAGATTTTAAATGCTGTGGCTGATTTGGGTTAGTTACTTTCTTGGATGTGGTCAGATGAAGAAGATAATGCAATTATTACAAGGTATTTACAAGATTATTGCTAAGATCCTGGTAGAGTTGTCTTCTCAAACCAAGTGACACACTTTCTAAAAGAGGGAGAGGGAGAGAGAGAGAGCACCATTCAGCCGGTTTCTTCTTCAAAACTTTGTTGGCACTGCCTGTGTCAATTGCAATCTCTCTCTGGTGGCTGGCAGGATTGCCCTAAAATACTTCACCCATTGTGTATTTCCAAGAGGTTTTGGGGTGTGTCTGGCTGTGGCAACCACTGTTTCTTCACATTTTTAATGCTTCTTCCTTAGACAGTTACGAGTTTCAATGGGTGTCTGGATTGTCGGAAATGTCTTTATCTTCACAGCCCCTTGAGGGAGATTTGTTTGCCTCATGCCCTCACCTTAGAATGTGGCCTTGCATTTTTATATCACTTTGCTGTGATTCAGTTCAAATTACAAAATTTCCAGTCAGTTGAAAGTTGAAAAATCATATTTTCAAAAGTAAAGGGACAGAGCTTCATCAAACCTCCCCATCACAAAAAATGAAATGAGATGCACTCTCATTTCATTGCAAGGTATAAAAAACAGAAAAAAAAAAGTTGATTCACTTCAAATTCACTCTTGTAGCCTTGGTTTGGTTTATCCTATCAGATCTAACTGGATCTCTTTAAGTTCTGGGCAGGGTGTCTGCAAACACATTCAATTCCCTGTATTTTGGGTGATTTTAGGTGGTATGGTTGGAGAACCAGACTCCAGTGGAATAACCTTGCATTCTGTGCTTTAAATTTCTCCACAAAGGTCAAAGGGCTGTGATCGGTATGGACTGTGGTTTCCCTGCATCCACTTCGGACATAGATCCCAAAATGTTTGAGAGATTGTAAGAACCTGGGGTTTCTTTTTCTACCGTAAAATACCATTTCTGATGTTTGTTCAGCTTTTTGGAGAAATACTCAACTGGCCTCTCTAATTCCTGATTCGTCCTCCTGGAGGGGGAAATGAAGTCATGAGCGTCGATGGTTACTTTAAACGCTTGCCTAAAGCCTGGACCTGCTTGCACTGGTTTGTTTATCAAAATGGCTTTCCAGCTTCTCAAAAGCTGTCTTGAATTTCTTGATCCATACAATTTTTGCTTTTTACTGTAACAGGTCTGACAGCGGGGCAGCTACAGGACTGAAGTTGAGAATGAACTTGAGGTAGAACCCACACATCGCTAATCTAAAAAATCTCATGATTTCCCATTTTGTTATGGGAATAGGAAACTGTACTACTGCTTGTACTTTTGAAGCTCTGGGCAGTATTTGTCCTTGACCCACCATGTGTCCTGCGTAGGTCATCTGAGCCTTAGTGAACTCACTCCTTGCAAGATTAACCCTTAGGTCAGCTGACTGTAATTTCTGGAAGAGGGCTTCCAGTTGCTCTCAGTGAGTTTCCCAGGTGTCACTGTACACTAGGAAGTCACCTAGGTACACAAAATTGGATAGGCCAGCCGCTATCTAGTCCATTGGACAAGAGCACAACTGGGGAGCTCCAGCTACTGCCGCAGGCTCTATCAGTTGGTGTGCCATCTCATAGTATTTTTAATTGTTCATGGGATGTGGGTGTCGCTGGCTGGGCTATGTCCCTTGTTCAGAGGACATTTGAGAGTCAACCATATTGCAGTGGGTCTGGAGTCACATGTCAGCCAGAACAGGTAAGGACACCAGATTTCCTTCCCTAAAGGACATTAGTGAACCAGATGGGCTTTTATGACAGTTGGTAATAGTTTCATGGTCATCATCAGACTTTTAATTCCAGATTTTTATTGAGCTCAAATTCCACCATCTGCTGTGGTGGGATTCAAACCCAGGTCCCCAGACAGTACCCTGGCTCTTTAGGTTACCAGTCCAATGACAATACCACTATGCCACCACCTCCCCGAACCTGGGGCAGCTTTCCTGGACTTAGATGATAAGGATGTTGCCTTATGGGAGGGTCTCTCCCACAGCCACATCATGTTGAGCTAAAGTGGTGCAGCTTGGTTCATTTCTTCAGATACTTTTAAAAGCAGTGAGCAGCCTTGTCAGGTCTCCTTGCTGTTCTGCCTTTGGATGGTTGAATATGGTGTCCAATTTCACTAGAATTTCTGTGTTTGCTCGCTGGACAGTCATCGGTTCAAAGTAGGTCTCACCCACATCTCCTTCCAATTCATCCTCACTGTTCATCTCATCCTCCAGGTCTGCTGTTATTGGACAAACTATTAGCTGAAATAAAGTCAGCTGTGATATTATCTTATCATGTTGACATGACGCAGCCTTTGCTTTTTGCTGCAGTCTGGGGTGTCCATTAGATAGTTTACCTCCCCAAGTTTCTTTGCTATTCTGTACAGGCCACTGAACCGGGCTTTTAAGTGTTCACCCAGCATTGGTAGGAGCATTAGCACGTAGTCTCCTGGCTGAAAGGTTCAGGCCCTGGCATGTTCGTCTGTCTGTTTTTTTTAAGAGCTGTTTGGGAGAATTTTAAGTGTTCTCAAGCCACATTAGAGGGTCTTGTGAGTCACTCATAGAACACGGGTGCATCGTCTAACATGGAGACTTCCAACTTCTGTTCTAAAACTCTCTCGCTGAATAGTTTCAGAGGACCTCTCACTTGGTGTCCATGAACCAATTCAAATGGAGTAAAACTGTGAACTCATTGGGCTGAATTATCCCCCCGTTGGAGGGGAAGTTGATGGGCTGGCACGTGCAGGCGCACTTCCAATCGGCGCCCCCAATCAGAGGTGCGGCGCCATTTTACATGGGTGGGCCAATTAAGGCCCGCCCAGTGTGACATCCACAGGGAAGCGCTATGCGCTCCCTGTGCAGACGGGGTGTATTCCCAAAATTGAGAGTGCGCTCTCTTGTGCATGTGCACGAAAGAGCACACTCATCTCCCTGAGGCTAAGTGCAGTCTCAGGGAGATTGCCTCTACTTTCAAAAATATTAGAAATAGAACAAGAAATTCCCTTACGCCCTCTCATGTGACAATGTCACATGAGTTGGGAAATGTTCATAATTTCCAACAAAACTTTATTAAAATTTTTAAAACCCTACATGAAACCTCATTCCGTCTATGGATGAAGTTTCACGTTTTTTCTACTTCCCGCTGGGGCTCCTGGCCTGTCCAGCAACCTCAAGGTCGGATGGGCAGGTCCACTAATTACTTTAATTGATCTGTCAATGGCCTCAATTGGCCATTGACAGGCTGGTGGGTGCACAGCTGATTTTGCTGCACCCCCACCTTCCTGAATATTTAATTGGGGCGGGGTGACATCAGAAGTTCTGCCCGACGTCATCCGGCTTCAATTTACGTGTTGGCAAGCGGACCCTGCCCTCGCTCGCTGACGGTAAAATCCTACCCATTGGGTTAGCCTCTGGTAGCAAACAGAAGAAAACCTTGTCCTTTTTCCTAGTTATGGGGGTACTCGTGGCTGCATGCCCTGATCATTGCTTTTAGGGTCTGGTGGTACCATTCCAGTTACCCCTGAAACTGCGGGTGAGGACTTCAGCTGGGTCACGTCCAGGTTTCCCTTGACTTGCTGGAGTACTAGGACATGCAATCTGAACCCTGATCCAAATGGATCTTGGTGGGCAGTCCAAACCGGGTAAAGATTTGTGTTAATTTCCCCACTGCTATTTTGCCAGATATGGTTCTCAGGTAGTGCGTAGCCACACCCATGATGATAAGGATATACAGGTAGTCTCTGTTTCGTTTTGGGCAGGGGCCCCACACAGTCCACTCACACCTTGCTGAATGGCTCCCCAAAAACCAGCACAGAAATGGTAGGTGCAGGTTTTATTGCAGGCTGGGGTCCCCCCACAACCTGACAGTTGTGGCAGGTTCTACAAAACCTTACTACATTCCTGTGCAGGTGTGGCCAGTAAAAATGCTGGCTGATCTGGGCTTGGGTCTTTCATATACCAACATGCCCAGCCATCAGGATTTTATGTACTAATCATAATATTTCCCCGCAGTACCTCGGCGGCACCATACCTGGTGGACCACTATCCACTCCTCGTGTGCAGGTCTGTGAGGGGCTCTCCACTTCCTCATCAGCACCTCATTTTTAATGTAGTAGAATTCAGGAATTGCCTCTGGCTTAGCTTCAGTTTGGGCAGCCGGGGCTAACTTTTTTAACAATGCGTTGACTTATTGTGCTGCAACCAAAGAAGGTCTACTTATTACTTCCTTAGAGTCCTCTAGAGTCCCAGAAAAGGTCTCAGATAACCAGACAGTAAAGTCATCTGTCTGCAGTGCCACTTCAGCCTCCTCTGACTGAGTTTGTCAGGCCATAGCCCGCATTACCACACAATCAGGGAAAAGGCCAGACACTTTTTCTTGCGGCTGCTCTGTCTCCCTGGCCTCCGTCAGCTGCTCGGAGGCTACTGGAATGCCATAATTTTTGATCCCACCGGGTCATTACTGAGGTGCAGATGGACACCATCCATAGGCAAACTGGGGACAACTCCCACAATCACTGGTCCTGACACAAGGTGCACTCCCGGTGCTCCTGGTATAAAGGGACGGGCATGTACCCCCCTCCAATGCCCTTTACCAACGCCTTGGTATGTAATGCACTCTCTGGTGGAAAAGTCATGCCTTCTCCCAGCAGGAGAGTTTGGCTGGCCCCTGTATCCCTCAGTATCACTATAGACTTACACATCTCACGATGGGGATATATGGCCGCTCTTCCTTCTGATACAAAATCCTTGCAACACTCAGGGATATTTTTTAACTCGCCAACACTCACAGTAGTGCATTTACTGGGAGTGGCTGCCACAGTTAGAACCATAACCTGGTCTGCTATAATCTGTCTGACACCCATTTCATGTGTGGGGTTTGTGTGCCTCAACAAATCCCATGGGCTTTTCCACTAATCTTCAGCAATCGCTATGGAGGTGTCCTGCCTTGTGGCAGTTTAAACAAACAGGTTTTTTGCCTTCACTCATCTCCTCAGCACCATCCTTTCTGGCCTGAGTAGGAGCCTCTGTGTTTCCAGTTGTTTCCCCTCTCTCCCATGGTTGTTCAGTTTCCAATCACTCTTCCACCTTCTATCCTTCTCAGGTGCTTGGGGGTGACTAGGGAAGGGTTTCCTTTGAGATGAGAGTTTGTGGACAAGCTCCTAATCATTAACCAGAGTTGCTGCCTGCCTGTCTCCTGCTACCCTCTGTTCCTTTATGTGAGTTCTTGTGAGAAGGGTGTCGAGTCTTTATGAACATACAAAATAGGAACAGAAGTAGAATCTATCTACCTCCGTCTTAAAAATATTCAATGACCTCACCTCCATGGCCTTCTGAGGCAGAGTTCCAAAGTCACACAACCCTCTGAGAGAGAAAAAAATTCTCCTCATCAACGCCCAAATCCCATGAATGAATTTTTTTAAAAATTGCAGGACATGGAAAACCCATCCATTCACTTTCTCCATGAGACTGCATTTAATGTGTACTTCCTGCAATCTAGTATAAAGTATAATTTGCAGCTAATGTTACAGTCTCCTATTCATTAATGAAACCAAATATAGATTCTGCCCACAAGTGTGACCTATAGCTCCAAGTGACTCACAACTTTCACTCTTTTCCATTCCCACTCTTGACCTCTTTGGCTTTTTGCACTGTCTCTATCAAGCTCAATGTAAACTTCAACACCAGTTTCTCATCTTTCTGCTGGACACTCTGCAGCTCCCCGGTCTATACACTGACATCAATAGCAACAGACTGTGGCTATTTCCCTGGTTTCTTTACAGCAGCAGGGTATATGTCTGGAATTGTCAGTGCCCAGAGAGGGAAAGGCAGTTGACCTCTTTCATCCTGAACCACAAGTTCTGCACCCTTGTTCCTGAATCTGTGCCAAGTTGCAAGTCTTCATGCATTAGCTAAAATGGTGCAGGAGCCCCTGGAAGTCACGCCCCCGAACCGGGCAGCCACCATATTCTCTGGGTGGGAGGGGTGGTGTTGGATGGGGAGAGGTTGTCCTTTGCACATCTGTGCTTCAGAGAGGCAGCTGCACATGTAAAAGTGCAGCTTTTTAAAAATTCATTCATGAATTTAATGGGACGTGGGCGTCACTGGTTGGGCCAGCATTTATTGCCCATCCCTAATTGTCCTTGAGAAGGCAGTGTTGAGCTGCCTTCTGCTGCAGTCCATGTGGTGTAGGTACACCCACAACGCTGTTAGGGAGAGAGCTCCAGGTGTTTGACCCAGTGACAGTGAAGGAACAGTGATATATTTCAAAGTCAGGATGGTGAGGGACTTGGAGGGAAACTTCCAAGTGGTGGTGTTCCCATGTGTCTGCTGCCCTAGATAGTGATGGTCATGGGTTTGGAAGATGCTGTCGAAGGAGCCTTGGTCAGTTCCTGCAGTGCATCTTGTAAGTAGTGCACACTGCTGCTACTGTGCATCAGTGGTGGAGGGAGTGAATGTTTGTGGATGTGGTGCCAATCAAGTGGGTTGCTTTGCCCTGGGTGGTGTCAAGCTTCTTGAGTGTTATTGGAGCTGCACTCATCCAGGCAAGTGGGGAGTATCCCATCACACTCCTGACTTGTGCCTTGTAGATGGTGGACAGGCTTTGGGGAGTTAGGAGGTGAGTTACTCGCCACAGGATTGCTAACCTCTGACCTGCTCTTGTAGCCACAATATTTATATGTGTAGTCCAGTTCAGTTTCTGGTCAATGGTAACCCCCAGGATGTTGATAGTGGGGGATTAAGTGATGATAATGCCATTGAATATCAAGTGGAGATGATTAGATTCTCTCTTATTGGAGATGGGCATTGTGTGGCACTTGTGTGGCATGAATATTACTTGCGACTTGTCAGCCCAAGCTTGGATATTGTCCAGGTCTTGCTGCATTTGAACATGGACTGCTTCAGTATCTGAGGAGTCACGAGTGGTGCTGAACATTGTGCAATCATCATTGAACATCTCCACTTCTGACTGTATTATGGAAGGAAGATCTTGATGAAGCAGCTGAAGATGGTTGGGCCTAGGACCGAGGAACTCCTGCAATGATGCTCTGGAGCTGAGATGATTGGCCTCCAACAACCACAACCATCTTCCTTTGTGCTTGGTATGACTCCAACCAGTGGAGAGTTTTCCCCCTGATTCCCCTTTACTCTTGTTTTGCTAGGGCTCCTTGATGTCACACTCGATCAAATGCTGCCTTGATGACAAGGGCAGTCACTCTCACCTCTGGAGCTGAGCTCTTTTGTCCATGTTTGAACCAAGGCTGTAATGAGGTGAGTAGCTGAGTGACCCTGGCGGAACCAAACATTGTGCCAGTGAGCAGGTTATTGCTAAGCAATTACCGTTTGTTAGTACTGTTGATGACCCCGTCCTTCACTTTACAGATGATTGCAAGTAGACTGATGGGGCTGTAATTGGACGGGTTGGATTTGTCCTGCTTTTTGTGTACAGGACATACCTGGGCAATTTTCCACTAACCGGGTAGATGCCAGTGTTGTAGCTGTACTGGAACAGCCTGGCTAGGGTCACGGCAAGCTCTGGAGCACTAGTCTTCTGTACTATTATTGGGATATTGTCACAGCCCACAGTCTTTGCAGTATCCAATGCCTTCAACCGTTTCTTGATATCACGTGGAGTGAATCAAATTGGCTGAATATTGGCATCTGTGATGCTGGGGACTATTGTAAGAGGTATGGGAAATTGCTGGGGTAAAGACAGTTGCAGGCTGAGGTAGTGAAAGAGTGTTGAAGAATAATGCCGACAGAGTGGTCTCTCCAATTCTTCAATTTTTTACCCTTTCGTCAAGGTACACAAACAGGCTGATTGTTTCAAGTTTCCCCTCCTGTGGACAATTGGAGCTCCTTTGGGCTCTAATTATATCTCTCTCATTATTGATGTCCAATCCTTAGCTACCTCCATCTGCCTGCAAGACCATCTTGCTCTTCTTTCATCACAATATCCTTTTGATACAGGTTGAGTATTCTTTATCCTTAAATCTGAAAACTGAACACACCCAAAACTGTACTTTTTTTTGAACATCGTTGACCTTTAGTGTGGGAAGTCCAGTTATTTTTCTGCGCTTGTGATTTTTGTGGTGAACATATCAAAAAGAAACTCTTTTAGGCCCCTGTATTTGTTATTTAGGTTCTTGTGAAGAGTCATATGGACTCGAAACGTTAACTGTGTTCCTCTCCACAAATGCTGTCAGACCTGCTGAGTTTTTCCAGCTATTTTTGTTTTTGTTTGTTATTTAGTGATTCATCTGGATTTTCTAGCCATTTTATTTATTTTAGACTATAGCCAGCCTAGGCTTAGACTATTGTAATCTAAGTTTATATGTGGCATCTGAATACTGAAATTATCTGAAATCCAAAATTTAATCACCCCAGGGCTTTCAGGTAAAGGATATTCTTCCTGTACTGGCTACCAAGATAGCAGCCAGAGGGTAGTTTTCAAAAATGTCTTGTTATCGAATTAGAACCTATTGTCTTACTCATTAGTTATTGGCAACCATTTTCTGACTGCTGATTCTGGACCGGGTGGGTTTTTTTTGGTGCCCAGCTGCTGCTTGTTTATTTATGGTTTATTGCTTTATTAATGTAATTTGAGCCAACCGGATGAGATATGTTGCCCTGAAGAAGTCACACGGGCTCGAAACATTAACTCTGTTCCTCTCTCCACAGATGATGCCAGACCTGCTGAGTTTTTCCAGCTTTTTCTGTTTTTAATTTCAAATTCCCAGCATCTGCAGTATTTTGCTTTTATTAAAATGTGATGCATGCGCTTTGTCTATGTGATGAAACATAACATTTGAGGTGTGACAGATATGTATTAGATAATCCATTAAACAACATGGGAGTATTTTAAGCAAAAAGCATATTGTCTTGGCTTTCATTTAAATTGTTTTTACAAGCTAAGGACTTGGCATACAGAGCTAACATACTAACTGCTGTTTTTCTTGCATATAATTAAAATAAATGCAATAATCCTAAAGCGTACTTGACACATATGACATTATTCAAATAGCAGGTGCTATTTAATGCTTTAGCTCGCTTTGCAGTCTCATGCTTGGTAGTTAATTAGCTGTTCAAATCATTTTCTTAAAGGCTCCCTCTCTTTGGCTAATGCAACTGTGTTGAGTAAAAATGGGCCAGTCTGAATAAACACAACCATTTTGAATATTTTGTTTATCCACTTCTCAAGTCTTGCTTCATTGACTTGAACCGTGAGACAGAAGTTTGAAGTGGATCCTAATAAATATTGCGGGTGCTGAGTAACCGGAATGAGAAATGCAGAAAACGCTGAGCATCGGCAATGAGAAATACAAAATGTTTGGAGAAATTGGAGTTGGAAATGTGAAACATTTTCTGTGCATAACACAGAAATTGATTTTATTTTTAAATTAAGTATAGGATCAGTCATGGCATTGCTCAGTGAGCCAAGCTCATGCTGTTTTATAATATAAATATTTTACCCTGTCATATTTATTTTTATGTAACATGTCTCCTATGACATTATTTATGAAAAGGAACAAGTACTCCACTTGTAATTTTTTCAGATTCTTTGTCTTTCTTCTCTCCTTTTTTCTTCTTTTCTATTTCTACTTTTTTCTCCACTTCCCCAATTCTCTCATGAGTCCTGCGCTCTCCCTCATTCTTGTGCTCTCATTTGTTCTCTCTCTCTCACACTTTCATTTTCCTCTCTCTCCTTTCTCTCATTTTTCCCTCTGTTTTCTCTTTCTCATTTGTATCTACTTCTCTTTCCCTCTCTCTCTCTCCCTCTGTCATTTAGGGATGGAAACCTATCTGGCCATCCTATCCCTCATTCTACCATTTCTATCAAGTCAGGAGGAAAACATTGTTTGAATAAAGATTGCAGGGGAGCATGCTAGGAGAGGCATCAAGCCTATCTAACAATGAGGCTCAACCGGGTGAAGCTACAACACAGGACCACATGCATGCTAAAGAACAGATTTGCATTCTATAGCCAGAGCCTGTCATAACCAATTCTGAATTGTGGTGTCAATTAAACAACCAATGAGAGGAGGGGGCTCAATGAGCATCACCATCCTCAATGATGGCAAAGCCCAGTACATGAGACAAGGCAAGTATCTACAGCCTAAATTGCTGCATGGGTGATCCATCTCTGCCTTCTCCTGAGATCTCCACTATCACCGATGCCACTCATCAGCCAAGTCATTGTAATATCAAGAAACAGCTGAGCACACTGGACACATCGTATGCTATTGGACCTGACAACTTCCCAGCAATAGTACTGAAGACTTGCACTCGCGAACCAGCCCCGCCCATAACCAAGATATTCCAGTACAGTTACCTCATTGGTATCTACCTGACAATGTGGAAAATTGCCCAGGTATGTTCGTCCACAAAAAGCAGGAGAAATCCAATCCAAGTTTTTGGAGGCCGATCATCTCAGCCCCAGGGCATCGCTGCAGGAATTCCTTGGGATAATGTCCTCGGCCCAGCCATCTTCAGCTACTTCATTCATGACCTTCCCTCCATCTTAAAGCCAGAAGGATGTTTGGTGATGGCTGCACAGTGCGCAGTTTCACTCACAACTCCTCAGGTGATGAAGCAGTCCATGCTGGCATACAGTGCGACCTGGACACCATTGAAGTTTGTGCTGATAAGTGATAAGTAATGTTTGCACAAGTGCCAGGAAATGACATTCTCCAGTTAGAGAGAGTTTAACCATCTGCAGCATTACCCCCAACAGATACCCCACCATCGACATATTGGCAGTCACTTTTGACCAGAAACTGAACAGATCTGGGCCAGTATTATAAATGCTATGGTTACAAGAGCAGTTCAGTGACCAGGTGTTTTGTGACAAATACCTCATGCCCAATGCCTTTCCGTGATCTTCAAGGCACAGCATTTGACACTGAGCCACATATGAAAATATTAGAACAGGTGGCCAAAAGCTTGGTTGGAGTTGGTTTGTAAGGAACATCTTAAATGAGGACATAGAGCAAGATGGAGGTAAAATTATGGAGGGAATACTAGAAGTTTTGAAAAAAAAGCAAGTATGATAAAAGCTGCAATCTGAAATAAAAACAGAAATTGCTGGAATGCGCAGCAGGTCAGGCAATATCAATGAAATGTGGAAATTACTAAGCTCATTCATCTATGAAGCAGCCAAAGCATTATCTGGTGAAGGCAGAACCCACAACAAGGACTGGACTGGTTTGAGACCTCCTTATCTGAGATGATATCTGTCGTTGATGCAAAAAACAAAGCCTACACAATGCACAGCATGAACCCAACAGCAAAAACAGTGCATAACCTGAATGTAGGCAAGACAGCTGTGCAAAAGATAGGGAGATACTGCATGAATAAATGTTGGATCAACTTATGTCAAGAAATCCAAACTGCTTGTGACAGTGGAAATTTATGAGCCCCGTATGAAGGAATCAAGAGGGCGCTTGGTCCTACCATCACCAAACCCACTACCCGCCACCCACCCCGCACCCCTCCCAACCTACCACCATGGCCAAAGTCAACAGCTGGCAGTGTACTCACCGACAGAAGTAATAAAAAAATTCTGCTGGACTGAAGAACACTACTATGAGCTCTACTCCTGTGAGATGGACAACTCCCAGTCCATGCTTGATGTCCTCCTGCAGCTCCCTGTCTTGGAAAAATTCAATGAAAAGCCCTCGTCACTTGAGCTTGAAAAGTCCATAGACCACTTAGCAAATGAAAAGCAGCCAGCAAGATGGAATCCCAGCCGCACGGCTCAAGCAGGGAATGTCCTACCTATTGTTACACCTTTATGTCCTTCTCTTTCTCTGTTGAAAGTTAGACTCCATTCCACAGGAGATATGTGATGCCAAAATCATTTTACTATACAAAAACAAAGGTGATTGAGGAGATTGCAACAACTACAGTGGCACCTCACTCCTTAGTGCCAAAGTGAAGGTTTTTTGCTAGGGTCGTACTTAAAAGACTCCACCTACTTGCAGACTGAGTGTAGCCTGAAGCATAATGTGGTTTCCGTGCCAGCAGATCTAGTGTGGACTTGATGTTATTCATATGCCAGCTGTTGTAAGGTGTTGGGCATAGTTTGGTAGATCTTATTAAGGTATTCGTAGTCTTCGTTAGTTCAACAGTAAGTATTTATTAATTACTAGAATCTATATCAATAGGTACAGTAAATGTCTAAGCTAGGAGTTGTCTCCATGTTTGCTTCTACAAACGGCTCTATTCAACATGACACTGACCCCTAGGTGCAGGTCATGTGTTCTCTTACATCACTGTGTGGGCGGTACTGTACTCAGCCTCATATTAACCCTTTATGTGCAAGACCCTTATACTTCAAGAGAAGTCCAGGGAACAGGGCATGCATCTTTATCTTACTTTTGTAGATCTCACTAAATCATTCAACACCATCAGAAAAGCAGGACTCTAATTTAAGATTTTGGGGAAAATTGTCTGCTCCTCAGTCTCATCCACTCCTTCCATGATAGCATGCATATACTGTACAGTTTGATGACTTCACTTCTGACAGTGTCAGGGTGAAGAATGGAGTGAAACAGAGCTGTGTCTTAGCCCCTACTCTGTTTGGCATCTTCTTCTCCATGTTCCTGACCTTTGTCTTCCCTGCAGATATGGAAAGAGTTTACTTGCACACTAGGTCAAATGGCAACCTATTTATCAAGATTGAAAGCGAAGATAAAACTTCACAGTACCCTGATCAGGCAACTCCTCTACATTGATGATGCTGTGCTAGATGCCCTCACAGAACCTCAGCTACAAAAACTCATGAACTGACTCTCTCCCATGCCTGTAACTTGCTCTCGCTGACTATCAGCATCAAGAAAACCGTGGCAATGGGGCAAGGTATTGTTTCTCTGTCTGTGACCACAATAACTAACACCCCACTGGAAATGATTAGCAAATGCCACTACCTCAGGCCCAAGGTGACATATAATCTGTGCCTTGATGTAGAACTTGATACATGCTCAGAGCAGCTAGCACTGTTGGCCAACTCATGAAACACACATGGAATAACATCAACATGACTCTTAGGACCAAGCTGATGGTTAGTAAGGCCTGTGCTCTCAGCACCTTATTGTATGGTTGTGAAACATTGTCGACTTACGGCTATCAAGAAAGGAAACTCAACAATTTCCATTCTTGCTGGCTGTGGTGCATTATGGAAATGTCCTGGCACACACAATCACAAATGTGGCAGCCCTCTGAAGGGCAGGGCTGCTGGGCTGTTAACATTCATCAAACAGAGGCGGTTTCAATGGCTCAGTCATGTCTGCAGGATGGAAGATGGTTGCATACCAAAGGATTTTCTGTATGGTGTGGTAGCCAGAGCCAGGTGAGCAGTGAAACACCCAAAGCTCCACTTCAAGGATGACTACAAGCATGACATGAAGTCCCTAAACATGGATTATCACGCCTGGCAGTCACTGGCTGATGACAGAGGAAAATGGCAACACCTTCTATGGGTTGGCATGCACCATTACGATGACCAGTGGCTACAGTGGCTTGGCAACAGGCCCCAATTCCAGAAACAACAGCCCGCAACCACAGTTGGCAGTGGCATTTGTGGCAGAATTTGTGTTTCAAGATTGGGCTCTTTGGCCTTCAGCAAAGAGGTGCTGCATGCAGCCATCCGATCTGAAATAGATTTTTTGCTGTGTGTCCGCCATCTTTCATAGATGGAAAGATGCCAATGACTTCAGAAGGCTTCAGCGTTCCTGAGATAGTCAGTCACAAACTTTTGTTATCAGTTTCTGTAAATTGTAAAAATAGTCTGGCTATTTGTACTGTGTATGAATGGATCTTGCACAGAAAAAGAGATCTAACAGAGAAAACAGGATAACCTTGGTCATGGAGTAGCTGCGCAAACACAATAAGTCACTGTCAGTGAATGGGAGGAAAGCTTGAAAAGGATAAATGGGCGCTTAACCTTGTGGACAACTCAGATGAGCTGATTTGTCAAGCTGTGGGAGTCCCGGTCTCTTTATTGGTCAGCGGCATCTCTTCCTGATCTGCCTGACACAATTTACACATCAAAGGTTGACCAGGTTGCTTCTGTGATGTGATCATTTTGACCTGCCAAATCTGGAATTGATAGTAGCTGAACAATCAAACT
Source organism: Carcharodon carcharias (assembly GCF_017639515.1). NCBI lineage: Eukaryota > Metazoa > Chordata > Chondrichthyes > Lamniformes > Lamnidae > Carcharodon > Carcharodon carcharias. Next base: position 20,601,751 of record NC_054482.1, read on the forward strand.
TGCAAGATGGTTTTCAGTCATGTAGCTTGTTGCCTTTTTGTTGTAAATTTGCTCCCATCAGATGGATGATGGGGACAGAATGATGGGAGAAAATAAGAGATTTATCCTTAAGATAGGACAGCGAAGGGGAGAAGGTAGAATAAAACTAAAACAAGTGAAATAAAGGGATATTTAGTTTTATTTCACACTGCTGTTTGAACAGATTATTGTTGTATGGAGGATCATTTTCAACATCACAAAACTTGAGTTGGAAACAGGCAGCCAATAATTTCCTCAAACCTGCCGGGAGTCTGAGTCAACATATCAAACTTTTTAGAGCAAGTTGTATTCCTCTTTCTGGATTGCTGGGAGGACTTGATCTCAAAAGATTCTTTTTTTCGGAAGTTCATTACATTTGACTGGCTCATTTTGGCTAACAATGTGTTTATATATTCTTGCTGATGAATTTCATATTTTAATTATTTTCTTTAATAAAACTATAAACATGAAATTCTCCAAAGGGATTGGACTCTTTTTGCAAGTGAATTATAATTATAAATATTCTATGTTCACTTCAGTTTAGCATTTGCATTTTCTGAGTTGATTTGCAATTAATGTGCAGTCTAAAAGGTTACACACAGTCAGCAGCATTGTATAGCTGTGAAAATTGGACCTTTCATGCTGAAGTAAGAATACTGGAAATATTTGAGCCATAATGAGTGCTACAAACTAATGGTGAAAATCATTTGATCAGGAAGAGCGCAAAATGAAAAGGTCCATGAACTTGTACAAGAGAAAAATAATGAGGCTGAATGAGGGGGAAAAATGGGCAGGATTTCCCAGTCGGCGAGCAGGGGGCGGGGCCAGTTCGCCGACACGTATGATGACGCGGGGTGTCGTCAGGCGGAACTCCCGACGTCACCCCGCCTCATTTCAACTTTCAGGTCGGCGGGGGCTCAGCCGAATCAGCTGTGCGCCCACCAACCTGTCACTGGCCTATTGAGGCCACTACAAAGTACTTAAGGTCATTAATGGATCTGCCCACCCAACCTTAAGGTTGGTGGGCAGGCCCGGAGCCCTGGTGGGCTTAAAGAAAAAGCATGAACCCTCATCCATGGGGTGGGATGACGTTTCATGTAGGTTTTTAAAAATTTAGTTAAAGTGTAATTAAAGCGATGGCCATGTCCCAACTCATGTGACAGTGTCACGTGAGGGGACATGTCAGGGAAATTATTTTTTTCTATTTTTAACATTTTTCAATGTGGAGCCGATCTCCCTGAGCCCTGGGGCAGCACTGCCTTGAAAGAGCACACTCTCAGCTCAGGGAATTCCATATTGAAGCTGTTAATTGGTGTTGCTTCAGTTTTGGAGATTGCCCTGATTTATGGTTTCAGTATCAAGAGGATTGCATTGCTATGCTTCCGACACTGTGGAGGATGACCCTGATTTAGTTTCAGTATTAGGAGCAATTACCCTGATGTACTTTCAATATTGGTGCCCAACTCCAGTATGAGGGATCGCTCTATGATCTCTATTGGGGCTGTTGCAGTGGGGGGAATACCCTGATATTGTTGGAAGACTACTCTGGTATAATTTCAGTATTTGGCAATCATCTGATATAATTTCAGTAACCACAGTATCGTTTGATAATCTGCTCAATACCAATGTGGGATTGGGGAAAGCAATTTTGATGTAAGTGGTAAAGGATACCTCAGTGTGATTGCAATATTGGAGGTGAGCATCCTGGTTTAACACCAGCATTGAGATTACCTTAGTTTGATGGCAGTATTGGGAGATTGTACACATGATTCTGGTATATAAGGAATTACCCTGGTATGATGCTAGCATTAAGAAGGTAAGCTACGGTCTTGGGGGATTAACATTTTAGACTCCAATGTGGGTGGAAAATTGTCCTTTATGTTTCCAAAGAGAGCACACAGTATAGATGCACTAAGATGACGCCAAGGATGAAAAGCTGAAGGGAGGCTTGAGGGAGGGCAGCAGGATTATTTTCACTGAAGTAACAAATACTGAAAGGAAATTTAATAGCGTTTTTTAACACCAGAAGACCTTTGCTGGAAATAATAGGTAACAGGGGAACACAACTTCCTCTGGTTGGGGAGTCAGGGATGAATAGCCATCAATTTCAATTATGATTAAGGTTGTGAGAACAGATATTCAGCAAAACGTCTTTATGCAAAAGGTTGTTGGACCATGGGATGCTTTACCATAGAGAATAGTTAAGCCAGCTATCTTTGCATCTTTTAAGGTAAAACTAGACAAATATTTGAAGCAGAATAAGATGCAAGGCAGTGGAGAGAGGGTAGGGCAGTGGCACTAGTTTGATTTATCTCAGTAAAGAGCTGGCACAGCCACAAAAGGTTGATTTGTTCTCTGCCTGTGCTCTAAAGTTGTCATTTATCACTGCATTTTCAAATTCCCATTCTCCGTTCATCATGATCTTTCTGAAGCTCCAAATCTGCTAAATCAAATCATGTCCTCCACCTTAGATGTCCTTTCCTGCAGGAAAACTATCATTTTCTCGCCCTGGATACTCACCTCTGTATACCCCACATCTCTGCGTCCTGAAGTATTTAGGAGTGTGTGGATCACTGCTGCCTGGTAAACTATGACCTTAGTCTTGGGTTTGAAATCCTGGTCCCCAAAAACTCACCTCCTCAGTCGGCTGAAGGCTGAGCTGGCACAATGGAAGGGATGATGACTTTCGTCCACTATGTCTGCCTTCATCGAGAGGAGACTCCCAAGATATGGAAAATGGTGCATATTTTTCAGGATCCTGCCATTGATCTAAATGGACATTGGGAGGTGTTTTGATATGGGAGCAGGTTGGAAGAGAGCCTTAATTTTCTGAGTGTTTAGTGAAAGACTCACTTTCTCATATGCTTCAGAGAAGGAATCAGCAATGCCGTGGAGCTCAGTTTCCGACACACACAAGTGTCATCTGAAGCTGTATGACTGAAGTTGGAGTGGTTTTGATTTTGGATTGAAGCGGCAAAGGTTGAATAGTTTCCCATTTGTTCTGTAGACTATCTCTACGCCTGTAAGTAATTTGTTAGAAGTGAGTGCAGTATTGCAAGGAGGAAAGTGGAGAAAACGGTTGGTAAAATGACAGTCATGTTTGACCCCAGTTTTCACTGAGAAAGGGCTAGTGGGTGGTTCTATTGTGAAGATCACAGTTGGCATGTCATTGTCGAGTAGGTGGAAAATGGTAATCAGTTTCTGAGGGCAACCATAGTGGTTGACAGAAGGCTTTCATGAGGTGGAAAAGGCCATTTACAGTGGTCAGTGCCTATCCTTTCACTTTTCCTGAATTTTCTGCGCAGTGAAGATTAAGTCTATGTTGCCTCTCAATGAGCAAAAATCACGCCGCGACTCAGAAAGAGCTCCTCAGCCAGTTTTTTTTATTCATTCACGGGATGTGGACTTTGCTGGCTGGGCCAGAATTTATTGCCCATTCCTAGTTGCCCTTGAGAAGGTGGTGCTGAGCTGCCTTCTTGAACCGCTGCAGTCCATGTGACTTAGTACACCCACAGTGCTGTTAGGAAGAGAGTTCCAGGATTTTGACCCAGCGACAGTGAACGAACGGCAATATATTTCCAAGTCAGGATGGTGAGTGACTTGGAGGGGAACTTGCAGGTGGCGATGTTCTCATCTATCTGCTGCCCTTTTCCTTCTAGGTGATAGTGGTCTTGGGTTTGGGTAATGCAATGATCTTCCCTGACTTGTATGACCTATGGCAGGCACTGCAAGACCCTCCAAATCTGGTGGCAAGAAATATGATTTAACAGCGGCATCATCTCATAAGCCAACTTGACCAGAATTGAGGCATGTATAGGACATGTTGTTGTGTGCCTGACACCAGACTCCCAAAGCAACTGTCCTACTTGGAGCTCATTCATGGCAGGAGGCTCCCAGAAGGACAATGGAAGCACTTTAGGGATGTCCTCAAAGCATCTCTGAAGAAGTCAAGCTTCCCCACTGTCTCATGGGAGACCCTAGTTTGTGACTGAACAAAATGAAGAAGGCTCATTTGGAAAGGCACCAAACACATCACAAGACTTGTCAGGAATGTGCAGAGGTGAAGTTGCGGCATCAGAGGGAATGCATAGGCCTTCAAACAATCATCTGCCCCATACTCCAATCACCATGTATCACACATGGGGCAGAGCCTGCAGATTGCTTATTGGACTTATCAGCCATTTCATAACCCTTCGAACCAGAGTGGAAGTAATTCACCCTCAATCCTGAGGGATGGCCTAAAAAGAAGCAGAGTTTCCAGAAATCCAAAGGATGTAAATTTGAACATCAATCGTATTCATTACTGGAACACAAAACATTATTGTCCTGCTCTCCATCGCTAAAACTGCTCACTATATAATGATCATCCTGGGATGCAAATATAAGCCCCTAAAATGACAGTCCTGTATCTCTTCCACCCTCACCTCCAACAAGTGTAAGGAGTTCATGGATATTTTTGTCACAAAGGTCACGACCAGTGTCCAGCCGCCTCTTCCACTTCTCCCTTCCCCTTCCTCATTGGTCAATATATTCCTTAATGTTTCCAACTGCCCTCAACCTGAAAGCATCTTTCTCCAGACTCTATTCCATGTCCTGCTGTGCTCTCTTCAAGCTCATCTTGTCCATAAGATCCACCTCATATTCCCTCAACCCTGCTTCCGGCAATCTGTTGACCATCCAACTTAACTAATGTTAATGTTCCCTCTCCTCAAGCACAGCCACCTTCTCACAAAATCTGCCGTTATCACCCCTCTTCTCAAAAATATACCTTTGATCCTTCTGGCCTTGCAAACTATTGCCCCATCTTGAACCACCCTTTCCTCTCCAAAGTCCTTGTCGGTGTTGTCACCCTCCAAATCCATGCCCCTCTGTCGTGCAACTCCATGTTCGAATCACTCCAATCAGGTTTTCTCCCCTGCCGCAGTTCTGAAAAAGCCCTAATCAAAGGCACAAATACATTTTATGTTACTGTGACTTTGAAAAACTACCTCTCCTCTTCTTTCCCAACCTTTCTGCAGACTTCAGCACAGTTGACCACGTCATCATCCTCCACCAACTCTCCTCTGTCATCCAACTTCACTGTCCTGGTTCCATTCTAGCATAGTGAATTGTAGCCACAGAATCATCTGCAATCATCTTTTTCCACTCCCACAATGTTGCCTGTGGAGCCTCCCAAGGATTTATTTTGCGCCCCTTTCCAATTCTTATCTACATGCTGTCCATCAGCAACATCATCTGAAAATGCAAAGGAAGATTCCACATATGCCCTGATAACACTCAGCACTATTCTAACACAACCTCTCTTGACACCTCCATGGTCTTTGATTTGCCATACTGTTTGTTGGCCATCAAGAATTGCAGGAGTCTCCAAATATCAGGAAGACTAAAGCCGGTGTCTTTGGCTCCCACCACAAATTCCATTGCCTGATCTTTGTTTCCATTCCCCTTCCTGGCAACTGTCTGAAGCTGAGCCAAGTATTTCACGAAGTTGGTATTGTGTCTGATCCTGACTTCTGGACATATATCCACTTCATCACCAAGACTGCCTACTTTCGCTTCTGTAAGATTGCCTGACCCTGCCTCTGCCTCAGATCATCTGCTGCTGAAACTCTCAGCTATGTATTTGTTGCTTCTAGACATGACTATTCTAATGTACTCTTGGTTAGCCTCCCGTCTTCCACTCTACATAACGTTGAGCTTGTGCAAAACTCTGCTACCCATATTTTAACTCGCACCAAGGCCCGTTCACCCATCATCCCTGTTTTTGCTCACCTAAACTGATTCCTGGTCCAACAATGCCTCAATTTTAATTTCACATGCTTGTTTGTAAATCCCTCCATGTCATCACCCCTCTCTATCCTGTATCTTCCTCCATTCCTGCAAGTTTCAATTCTGACATCCTGCGTATCCCTATTTTTAATTGCTCCACCATTGGCAATCATACTTTTAGCTGCTTTGTCCCCAAGTTCTTATATCCCTCCCTAACCCTTTGCAGCTCCTTACCTCTCTCTCCCCCTTTAAGATGCTCCTTACAACCTACTTCTTTGACCAAGTTTTTGGTCACGTCCTCATATCTTCTTCTGTGACTTGGTATTGATAATGCTATTGTTAAGTACCTTGGTATGTTATGCTATGTTAAAGACACTATACAAATGCATATTGTCATGGAGGCAGTTTCCAGACTGCAGAGCATGAAAATGCAAGAAGTAGGGGCAGGAGTAGACTATATGACCCATGGAGCCTGCTCTGCCATTCAGTACAATCATCAGCGATCTTCGGTTTCAGTTCCATTTCCCATCCACTCTCATGTCCCTTAATTCCCTGACAGACCAAATATTTGTCTATCCCAGCCTTAAATATATTCAACAATGGAGCATCCACAACCGTCTGGGGTAGAGAATTCCAAAGGTTCACAACCCTTTGAGTGAAGCAACTTCTCCTCATCTCAGCCCTAAATGATCTTCCCCCTTATCCTGAGACGGTGCCCCTATGTTTTAGATTCCCAATCAGCGGAAATAATCTGTCAGCATCTCCACTATCATGTCCCTTCAGAGTTTTGCAGGTTTCAATGTGATCACCTCTCATTCTTGTAAACTCCAGAGAATATAAACCCAAGTTACTCAGCCTCTCACCATAGGACAACCCCCTCAGCCCAGGAATCAATTTAGTGAAATGTTGTTGCATCACCTCCAATTAAATGTATCCTTCCTTAAATGTGGAGAGCAAAGCTGCACATAGTATTCCAGATGTGGTCTTGCCAAAATGTGGAGACAATTGCAGGAGACAGGGGGGCTAAATTAGCTGGAAATTAATGGAATGATGTATGATAGCGAGTGTCTGATATAAGTGTGATACCAGATCGACAGCAAAGTGATTGACTGTTAACTGCCCTCTGAAATGGCCTAGCAAGGCAACGAGTTGCATCAAAAACCACTATGAAAATTTCAATCCACACAGACAGCAGCAGTTCAAGAGGGCAGCTCACCACCACCTTCCCAAGGGAAATTAGGGATATGCCATAAAAGATGGCCTTCCCAGCAATGCCCACATTTCAATGATTGAGTAAAAAAACTATGTCAAGCCTCCACCCTGTTTCAATGGACAGATTCACTTTCAGTTAAGGTAATCCTAGTTAAGCAACATGAAAGTTTACCAAGACTGTGGACTACAGCTATTGTGTATTATAGATGTAATTGTGAATATCACAATTTCCTGTGGGAAATGGAAATCAATACTTCAACTTTCCATGTAAACCACTAAAAACTTCTTATCAGCTTCAAGCTAACAACACCATTTTTTTCCTTGATTTATCTCAACATGATGAGAAATATCTTACATAGTCATGTTGCAGACACTCTGAAAACTGACATTTCAGGTCACAGTGTCTGATGTAGGTTGATATCAGCATCTTATCAATTCTTGATCCTTTCTGAATCCTGCTTTGATAACTCACTCTTTAATATGATAAGGCCTCGCTTTTTATCAATCTTTTCTCCCTTTCTTCCATCTTCTGATTAGACACAATTTCACAGGCGCTTGTTGCTTCCTGGCCTAAATGGGAATTCTTCAGGCAGGAGTTTAGGCAGATGGGTTGTTTAATCCTGGTGGGTTATCACTAGTTGAGCCTGATCAAGTCATTCATGATCAAGCATCCATTCATGCAGCGCTCGCCAGGGGATCACCTTCTAAATTCTCTTTGCCCTCCTTAGAACAATTGTTGCCATCCCACTGGATGAATTAGAAATGTGCTGAAGCAGAGGAATCAGTAATAAAGGAGCCATTCAGAATGTGGAGTGTTTGAATACCCATAAATAAGACAGAATTTCTTTCAACAGCTCTTAAGGAAATGAAGGTAGATGTAGAGGAAGCACAGCTGAAATTTTACACAGCTCATTACGTACAGAGGTAGCACCAGATGAGAAAAGTGCACATTGATGTTACAATTTAAAAGAAAATCGTAAGAGTGAACTTGGGAATTACATGCTTGGCTTCAAGTCTGTAGTGGAAAAAAAGTATCAGCTTAAATTGCAAATGGAACAATTCAAAACCAGTTAACAAGAATAAAGCCAATAATTCTAAGGCAGCATGCATTTTGGAATGTGGTGCATCAATAAATAAATACCTTGGAATTTATTAAGTATGTAATAGAATGTGGAAGATGTTTTATATTTTGATTCTCAGAAGGCATCCAATAAGATGCAGCTCAATAAGTTGTAGCAAACATGGAAGTTCTTGTAATGAATATAATATTATAAATTGCACAATAAACTGCCTAAAAAAAGGCATCCCAATCCTATTTTCATCTTTGTCAAGAAACACTGAGCCTAAATATTATCAAGCATCTCCATAATTCCCTCATTCTCCTGCATACAATGGCCACTCTGACTTGTTTGACTTGTAATAGTGCCCACCCCTTCTTTGACTAGCCTTTTAGTTCTTATACACAGTACTAATGTAAACATTGTTATTTCTTGCCTTTAATTCCTCTTAGCCTTCATAATCAGCTTTATTACACTGCTATTTTTAATTCTCCTTATTACACTTAAATTTATCATATGGATTTTTGAATCTTGTATTTTGCTAGTCTTCCTCTTTATCCATGATACCAGAACCTTTATCTATTCCCAATAGCACAGAAGCAAATGAACTAGTCATTCATCTTTATTGCCATTTGTTGGATCTTTCTGTATGCAAAATTGCTGCCACATTTACCAAGATATTCCATTCCAAATTAACTCATTATATGTCTCAGAGTTTCAAAATAATATCCAGACATCGCTGTGAAGCATCATCATCCGGGAGTCACACATTTTATACTGTTTTTTTAAGGGGATAGTGAAGGATCATATAAATGCAAGGTTTTTTCCTTTTCATACAGCATACAACGGAGGTTAAGTATGGTGAGCCAAGAGTATATTCTAATCGTAACTAAACAAGTTAATAAAGTGACTTTAGAGTGCAGTGCACTTCTTTTCAATAAAATGTGTGTACAAGTAGATTCATAAAAGATAACACCAAGGAATGAGAATGCTGAGAATTTAAGATATTCATGAGAATTTACATGAATACTGTGGAAGGGATTCAAAGAGAGCAAAGAAAAGGATTCTAGGAGGACTGCAGAAATTAAAACCGTTTTTAATGGTTGGCGGGGGTGGGGGATATGGAATGGAATTATATAAACTAAGTGCTGGCCAGACAAATCATTTGTACTTTGTGAATTGCTTTCAGTTGATTAAGCAACTTAGTCAACAGTAGATCTGATTTGCTGTTATCTCTAGTTTGAACGTGTATCAGATGAATAAGATGACAATTAAAACTACAAAAAACATCATACAGCACAGCACCTTCATTGCTCTGATTGTGACAGCTGAAGTTACCAATCATGGATGAATAGGTGATTAAATGCCTATCCAAAGTGTTTGGTCGGTAGGTGTTGCTAATATCATAAGATGTTAAGCTCAAAGAATGAAAGAAAATACTCTCCTTGAGAAGTACAATCACATAGCATCTGATTTGCAATCTTGGTTTTGCAAAGTTAATAATTCAGACTAAGAATATGAGGGAGCTCAGCAATGTCTCTGCTCGCTCACACTGAAAAATATCATTGCTGAGTAGGCAGAGCATTTGTACCGATTATTTACTACCTGAGTTGTCAGGTACAATGCACTTAATAAACCTTGTATCGAGGTTGTCAGTACCCATAGCACCAGTGAGGCCCAAACAAAATGAATGTTTTGTAATATGTGAAGCAAATTTATAATACCATGCCTGTAAATAACTTTTTATTTCCTGGCAGTCAAAGCCATTTATGTTTGAGCCAAGTTTAGATATTAGTAATCTAATGAAATTCCCCTCATTGTAAGGATTTGAAACTTGGGAAAATGTTGTAGGATATCTACATTTGTTGTGTTCCCCATCTCAAACACTTTGCATTGCCCCACAGAATGCTTTGTTAAGAGGCTTGCTGAGATCCCCTCAAACTCATGTTGCACCTATAGTTAGATAACATGCCCAGCACTGACTAAAGATTCTGTGGTTCCAAGATGACCCAGCAAGATCATTTTAAATGCAAGGCATGTAATTACCTTTCAATGTATTGGCATCTGGAGATGCATGATGCACTTTTCTAGAGATTGGACATAATAAAGAAGAACTCCTCAAAAAATTAATTCATGGTATGTGGACATTGTCGGTAAGGACATCATTTATTCACCATTCCTAATTGCCTTAACTGATAGCCCTGCTGGGCCATTTCAGGCACCAGTTAAGGTCAATCACATTGCTGTGGGTCTGGAGTCATGTAGCCCAGACTGAATAAAGTTCAGTGGATTCACTTCCCTCAAAGGTACTAGAGAACCAGAAAGGATTTTAATGACATTCACTACTTCCATGATCACCATTATAGGTACTAACGTTTTAATTCCAGATTTATTTCTTAGCTGAATTTACGTTCTTTAACTACTATGGTGGGATTTGAATTCGTGCCTTGGATCATTAGTCCATGCCAATGGAACACTGTCCAAGGTTATAACCACTATGCTACTGTTTTACTAGTTGCATATTTTGCTGGACCTTTCTAGTTTTTAGCAGTGTTATGAAAGTTCTGCAACTGGATGTTACCTGCTTTCTCTACTTTATCGTGATGCAGCCTGGAATCTTCCATTCTGGAGTCTAAGTTTGGTGGCAGGCGCGGTAGTGGGAGTGATCTCCGATGGGGGCTGGGCAGCTGACCACATGCATTGTCTTGATCTTGCCTTGTCCAGCTCATTAAATATACATCCATGAGAGGCTCGCGATTCTCTCATTGGGGACAGGCAGGGATCACTGTCCCCGCTGTTACCTCATGGGTTCGAAGGTCCAGGCGCCATATTTAAAGGGCACTCGGACAGCCTGCACTATCCCTTCCACCTTTGCCTGGCTACTGCTCCACCCTTCCCCACTAACCCATGCTCCGCTCCTTGATCATCCTCCATACAACTTGCACTGCTACCACCCGGTCTCAAGCCCTAGCTGGCATTCACAGATACTCCCCAAAGAGGACAACGCAGCAGCATCTCGCTGTTAATCATGGAAGAAGTTAACCTCACCAGGTGCACACCACTTACGTGCAGCCGTAAAGGTGAACATTCTAACCCTTCACTGGCAGGCAACTTAATTCCAGTGAAGTGGCCTTTTAAAGAGCATGCATGATATGTTAAGAGCTTCCTGACATTGTTCATCAGAGAGTTCGACCCATCTTTCATCGGCCTACAAAGCTCTGGGAGCTTAATTGCTAAAGTTCATCCCATCATCGGGAAACTGATTTTTTTGACTTCACGTCAAATTAAGCTCCCCCACCCTCCAAGGTTCCCGCTGCTGGTGGAACCAAAAGATTCCGCCCCGAGTATGCCAGCTGTTAGCCTTTATTTGCAATTACCATCAATGATACAATACAATACAATACATAGATAATCTAATCGTGCATCCCCTTGTCATCTACTTCAAAGTCTGTCATCAGCATCAAATGGAATAATAGGGATATGGTTTTATAGATATTTGTACATTTCACTAAAACAACAGAACCAACGAGATTTTCACAAACACTCACCCATTTCCTAACTATAGTTATGTCCTGTCATTTTAGGGTGTTAGGTATCGTCCCAATCTTGACATTCCAGTCTTCCACTTTCCTGCCCCCTCACCCATCTACCACTGGATTTGGAGGATCTTGCGAAGGCACTGCTGGTAGTACTTGCCCATTGCTTTGAGGTGCCTGCTGTGGGTCACTCAACCCAGCTGCCACCCTACCTGCCTGCCACCCAACCAAGCTTCCGCTCAGCTCAGCTCCCACCCATTCTACCTACCCACTTACTTCACCCACCTACCCCCTTACACGCCTACACACTCACCCATTCACTCACACATTAACTAACACACTGAGAAGCCTGAGATGCTTTAAACACTTACCAGAATATGGCAGCTATTGCAGTAAAAAGTGGCGGGGGGTGATGGGGGTGGCTTCTTTTCAAATTCCCTTCACTGTGAGGATTCCTCCGATGGGAAGTCAGAGCCTTTTCAGTGTAGTGCAGGAAAGTGGGTAATTTTCTGTGTGATCAGAGTTGGACATGGGGACTCCGACTCTGATCAGAAGTTCTGGACCAATGTTTCTCCTTACCAGGCCACTGGCTGCTGGTATGGCAAAGTAGTGTAGTGTTAAGGTTTCTTATTGACGTATTCCCTGGGTGTTTGCATTTTTCATCTTGTCACCTTCACGAGGATTTAGTAAAATTGTGAGCCTTTCTTAAATTCTAATTTCCTACCTGATGGGATTTCTACTCATCCTTGTTTTTTCCAAACTTATGCAACAGTAGTCACTGAAGAATGTGATTTGCTATCGATACTTGCAGCATTGATCCAAGCTGCCTTCCCATTAATCATTCCTCTGCTGAAGCTATTTGCCAATGGCATACCACAATATGTTAAAATGGCAACTATGCATCAGTTACAGCTATACCCTCAGGTCTCTATGGCTCTGATAATGCTCTTGGCTTCCCAATTACTCTCTGGACAGTAAAAACTACTTGTAAGATGAATAAGCCCGTATTCCTTCTGATACTTCACAAGTTCTTCTGCCAAGAATTATGGTCTTTGTCTATCATCACTTCTTCCAGTATTCCATGGCAGGCAAACGTGGATTTCATATGTATTGTGTGCTTGTGGTGTAATTTTAGTTACATTCTATAAATATCATGTAGAAAGTAGTATACAAAAAGCAGATATGTAACTGCTTTCAATTCAAATGAGTCCATTTGATCCGCTGGCATTAATGCTCCAGAAACAAAATGATTCATGCTTTTTGATAAGTTTATTCACTCTCCTGCACACTTGGAACAGTCTTTATCTATTCATTCTCGCTGTTGCTGAAGCTAACCCACCATACTTTTTTTTCCCCAGCTTATTATCTGCATTTTCAAATCCCTTGGTGCCTTGCATGCAGTTCAACTTCCTAGAGCTGTAAGATGTAGAAATCACCAAAGAGTGCTTTTTAAAACTATTTCATCTTACATACATCTGCAAATGAGTATGCTGGCCCAGAGAAATACAGTGTTGTAGCATTTAATGGATCCATCAACTCCTTCAAAAAGGATGTATCTCATGCACCGAATGTTTTATCACCTCAGCAGAGAGTTTTGGATTGATAAGGCTAATGCAAAGGTACTACTCCGGATGTTCAAACGTAACTATACTTATTGCTGATTACAGTTATACTGTCTGAATTCTTGACATGCATGTTTCACATCACATAAAATATTCATGCATTCTGGGGTATAAGAAACACCATGGGGTAGAATTTTCAGGTTGGTGATCCATTCCCTGACCACTCCCGGGACCGCCGACCAGAAAATTCTACCCCATGGTGTTTCTTATACCTCAGAATGCATGAACATTTTATGTGATGTGAAACATGCATGGCAAGAATTCAGACAGTAATCAGCAATAAGTATAGTTACATTTGAACATCCGGAATAGTCTCAGCAGGTCTGGCAGCATCGGCGGAGAAGAAAAGAGTTGACGTTTCGAGTCCTCATGACCCTTCGACAGAACTTGAGTTCGAGTCTGCTGGACTCGAACTCAAGTTCTGTCGAAGGGTCATGAGGACTCGAAACGTCAACTCTTTTCTTCTCCGCCAATGCTGCCAGACCTGCTGAGTTTTTCCAGGTAATTCTGTTTTTGTTTTGGATTTCCAGCATCCGCAGTTTTTTTGTTTTTATCCGGAATAGTCTCTTTGCATTAGCCTTATCAATCCAAAATTATTTGCTGAGGTGATAAAACATTCGGTGCATGAGATACATCCTTTTTGAAGGAGTTGATGGATCGATTAAATGCTACAACACTATATTTCTCTGGGCCAGCATACTCACTTGCAGATATATGTAAGATGAAATAGTTTTAAAAAGCACTTTTTGGTGATTTCTACATCTTACAGCTCTAGGGAATTGGACTTCATGCAAGGCACCAAGGGATTTGAAAATGCAGATAATAAGCTGGGGGGGGGACGACAAAATATGGTGGGTTTGCTTCAGCAGCAGCGAGAATGAATTTGCCCCTGACCACGATTTCACGTTGGCTAGCCAATCAACAGCCAGCCAGCCAGCACTGAAAGGCTCAGCATTGCTGGGGCGGAGGCAGGAGGAGGACAAACACTGAAGTCTGCACAGGCGACGGGGAACACGCAATGAAAGCTCTCTGAAGGCAGAGAGCTGGCTCAGGGAGCTGAAGAATTTTAAACCAATCCATGAAGATTTGGAACTGCAGAAAAAAAATGTCCACACATCAAGTTCACTCACATGAAAATATGGATGATGAAAATTCCGTCCAAACATATCTTTCTTAATTAATAGTGGATATCTCATCCCACCTTTGGATGAGGTTTCACCAAAAAGGCAAAGTCCGCCTGGCAGATTCACCTGCCCGCTAACCGTAACGTTGGACGGGCAATGGAAAATCGCCATCAATTGCTATTTTAATGGCCCTAATAGAACTCCTAATTGTCGGTGAGTGCACTGCCAACTCTCGAATGCACCCACTGACCGAAATATTGCACGAGCGCACGATGACGTTGGGATGCTCGCCCGATGTCATCCCGCACTATTTCACGCTCAACCATGTCAGGCACAAGCCTGCATGCTGAGCAGAAAATTCTACCGCATATTAATAGTCTGGCCATTCTACTCTTATATATTTATTAACCTGGTAACTACTAGCAAGACCGCTCAGCAAAATAATTTGAAAAAAGTTATTAACCAGTAAACACATTTCAATTGATATGGGCTGGTACTTCATTGAAAAATTGCTAGTTGAAGGTAGGGTCCACCTTGTCTTTGAAGTGACAAAGTATAATGTAATTTAATATTAATGTTTATTTTAAAAAACGATTTATGAGGTGCTTTTTTGAACAAGTTGAGTTGTGAAGTGCATTTTTACTGTTGATGATGTTAGCATTACCACTAATTGTCTTGAGTAGCAACAGTGATAGGAATATTGTTACCTTTGTAATTTGTCTGTTGTTAAGTTCATCTTTCACTGAAAATTGAAGTGGACCAGGATCGCAAACCCGAGGTTAAGATCATAGTTTACTGGGCAGCAATGATCTCTACACTGGGAGACTTGAACGACCCTTAGAAGGTACCTCAAAGCGCTGGGGTAGTACCCCCAGAGGTGCCTTTGTGAAATCCTCCAAAACCAGTGCCAAGAATGGCAGTCCAACAGCAACATCCTCTCTCAAGACAATTTGCCCAGCATTAAGGTGCTAATCACTCAAAACCTCTGGGCAGGAGATGGCGCTTGTATGCCTGACGCCAGACTCCCGAAGCAACTGTCCTATTCAGAACTCAAACACAGCAGAAGACTCCCAGAAAGACAGCAGAAATGCTTTAGCTGTGTCCTCAAAGCATCCCTAAAAAGGTCAAACATACACGCCAACTCATGAGAGATCAAGGCTTATGACCAAATGCTCATTCGGGAAAGGACCAAATACATTGAGGGGCTTTGTTGGGAACAGAGGGAGGCAAAGCCGATATGTCGTAAACAGCACACAAACCTCCAAGCAACCCAGCTACCTACCTCTTTAAGCACCACCTGTCCTGCAGGCGGCAGAGTCTGCAGATCACGCATTGGACTTAATTACCAACCATTTCAGAATCCATTGACCTGGAGCAGAAGCAAGTCATCTTCAATGCTGAGGGATGGTCTAAGGAGGGGCCATAGTGCTGCTAATGGTGGCTTTCTTTTGGCATGGGAGCACCATAAAAATATGGTGCTTCGGGTTGAGCAAGGAGAAAAGGGATCTATAGCAGCCGTTGTAAGCTAAAGAAGGAGTATGGATAAGAGTGAAGCAGTAGCCGAGTGGTACTGTGGTAGGATGCACAATGAAAGCAAAGAAGGTACCACCTTTCCAATAGATATCATTTCATTATGACTGGTATATTGAAATATTTTCCATTACGTCATTAATTTTCACTTAACAGCTCAAAAATATAGGGGAAAGGGGGATAGAACCATTCTCAAACCCAACTATGTAATCATCCATCTGGGAAAAATGTAGACGAGAAGGAAAAATTGTGCCATTTATCCTCTGCAGTTGGTGGAAAATGTCACCTAAGTTAGGCGGAAGGTACCTACACTCATTTATTAAGGCCATTTATCTAGGAGAGAGGGAGAGTCCTAGAACCTACATTCTGGAAAAGCATTAACTGTATAGGCAGGAGTGCCTCACCTGAACTATGAATTTCCTAGCTGCCTGTACCAGGTTTAGCTCATCAAGGTTTGAACAGAGGAAGTGGGCTTGTAAAGTGTTTCACTAATACTCTGAGATAAATTCCTTTCCAGCGTGCTTGCTGCCTTTGACAACCTCAGATTGAGTCCGAGATGATGAAAAGGAGTCTTGAGTCTCCAACTTCTCAGCTCTAACTATGGGCATCAAAATTTATTGCTGTTTTTCTTTAACCTTCTCCCCTATTAATAAGATCCATTTACTTCATGATAAAATCACTGCATTTGAAATCTGCCCGTATAATGAAAGCTTTGTTGAGTTCAGTATGAGCCGCTATTGTTATCTATTATTCCTGGTTAATGCCAAAGTCTTGTACATATCTCCACAATTACAATTTATCCATAGAAATTCTTCAGTTTATTTCTATTATAGTCATTATAGTTACTATTGCCATTGGAAAACAGTTTAATTTCAAATTAACACTAGGTCTTTGTTTTGAATCTATGCTTATGAGAATATAACCCAGCACAAGACAATCTTAATAGATGCCGAATCTATATTTAATTTAAAATCATAATGTAGGTGTTTTCTTTTTCACTTAACTCAACAAAACCTGCAAAATTCCTCATCTGAAATTGGGTGGAAATATATACTCAAATCAGAATGAGATATAGGTAGTACTTGTTTTGAAAGAATATTCGGCTTCTATTTGACTGAAAACTTATGAACATACAAAATAGGAGCAGAAGTAGGCCATTTGGCCCCTTGAGTCTGCTCTGCCATTCAATAAGATCATGGCCGATCTGTTTGTGTTTCAAGTTCCACATTCCTATCTACCCCTGAAGACCTTTAATTCCCTTGCCTAACAAGAAGCTATCTATCACGACCTTAAAAATATTCAGTGGCCTCTGCTTCCACTGCCTTCTGAGACAGAGAGTTCCAAAGTAGCCCGATCCCCTGAGAGAAAAAATATTCTCCTCATCTCTGTCCTATAAAGGCGACCCCCGGGGCAGAATCTTGCTCTTGTCGGGTGGGCTCGGCTGGGGGCAGTCAGGAAGCTGCCCTCCTCGCCCGCAATCGAGGCTGGAAGGCGATTTCACACTGGTGGGCCAATTGAGGCCCGCCCAGCATGAAACGAGAGCGGCAGCGCTCAGCGCTGCCTGTGCGGGCATCGGGGGGGCGGGAGGTGTGGGTAGTGCCAGCGGGGCAAGCGTGACCTTTGCGCACGCACGTGAGTGTGCACTTCGGCATCGTCCTGAGGTGCAGAGCTCCCTCAGGGAGTTGAAGCATTTTCAAGAGAAAAGAAATAAATAGTGTGGCTGCGGATGAGGTTCCAAAAAAAGTGCAAAGGCCATTTGGCCTTTTCGCCTGCCCGCCAAACTTAAGGTTCGACGGGCAGCGAAAGATTTAATTTATTAACCTTGTTAAGGGGCTTAACAGGCCTTTAAATAGTTGGCGGGCGCACTGTCGACTCCGGTGCGCGCCCACCGAACAAAATATCGCGCAACTGAGCGTTGACGCTGGAACGCTCGCCTGACGTCAACACGTGTTATTTTATGCTCGAGCGGGTTGGGCACGCATCTGCCCACCGAGCTAAAGATTTTGCCCCTAATTTGAAAACAGTGCCCCATAGTTCTAGACTCACCCACAAGAGGTGATATCTTTTCCATGTCCACCTTATCAAGCTCATTCAGGATCTTGTACACTTCAATCAAGTCACCCCTCACCTTTCTAAACTCCAGTGGAAACAAGCCCAGCCTGTCCAACCTTTCCTCACAAGCTACCCCACTCATTCCAGGTATCAATCAAGTAAACCTCCTCTGAACCGCCTCCGATGCATTTACATCCTTCCTCAAATAAAGAGGCCAAAACTGCACACACTATTCGAGGAGCAGCCTCACCAATGTGATCGGCACCCCCAATCGGAGGAGTGCCGTCATTTTATGTGGGTGGGCCAATTAAGGCCCACCCAGTGTGACGTCCGCAGGGAAGCACTATATGGGCGGTGGTGGGGGGGTGGGGGGGGGGGGGGCGCGGGTGAATGCCTAAAATCAAGAGTGCGCTCTTTCGCACATGTGCACGAAAGAGCACACTCATCTCCCTGAGGCTAAGTGCTGCCTTGGGGAGAACACCTCTACTTTCAAAAATATTAAAAATAGAAAGAAAAATATCCCTTACATGTTCCCTCATGTCACATGAGTTGAGACATGTTCATAATTTCCAAAAAAACTTTATTAAAATTTTTAAATCCCTGCATGAAACCTCATCCCGCCTGTGGTTGAGGTTTCATGTTTTTTCTACTTCCTGCCGGGGCTCCTGGCCTGCCCAGCAACCTTAAGGTCGGATGGGCAGGTCCACTAATCACTTTAATTGCTCTGTCAATGGCCTCAAGTGGCCATTGACAGGTCGGCGGGCGTGCAGCTGATTTTGCTGCGCCCCCGCCTTCCTGAAAATTTAAACGGGAGTTCTGCCCGACATCACCGCACGTCATTTTATGCATCAGTGAACGGGCCCCGCCCCTGCTCGCCGATCGTAAAATCCAGCCCCTTACGTCTTCTTCACAACATACTTTCCTACCCATCTTTGTGGCATCTGCAAATTTAGCTACCATGAAAGTAGAGCAAGAATCCATTTCGAGTTTAAACAAATGTCTGTTAAGTGATTTTGATTACTTTGTTCTGGGGATAGATCCTATTTTATTTCAGTTATGATTGATATTCAAAGTGGTGCTCTAATCTTCTGCTTTTCCATTTATGTTTTGCAGAGAAGAAGCCATGATCTCTGCTTCCTTTGACAGCCTTGAGGTCCTCCTTGACTCTTTTGGCCCTGTAAGGGATTGCACAAAGGACAATGGTGGCTGCAGTCGAAATTTCTGCTGTATCTCCGATCGCAAGCTTGATTCAAGTGGTTGTGTTGTAAGTAGATCCATTCATGGATGGTTTTAAAAGGCTTTATGGGTTTATTACAAATCTCTACAGCATTAGGCTTGACCACATATGATTAAAAGGTGCAGCTTGATGCACATGTTGCTGTCATTGGGTATCAACTAGTGTCTGTTCTTTTATCATTTTAGTTCTGGCCTCATTGCTGTAATTGTTCTTGACTATACATTTTGCATTGCTTGGCTGATAAATGATAAAACCTTTTCTAGCTGTACATCTAGTTCTGGAACTCAAACCCTAAATGTTGCTGGATTTGGGAGCTCAGTTCCAAAAGCAAGAGGTTACAGAATACCATGTGCACCCCCTATGTTGAGCCTTCAGATATCTCTTGGCTACATTGTTTGCCAGTCATTAATAATGTCTACTGTTTGTTGATAAACAAAAGATGAGATAAATTGCCTGTAACTAAAACCTAGGGCATGGATCTCCCCTCTTCGGGCCGGTGCGGTGGATAGGCCCAGGAGCGGCCATGAGATGGTCCAACGCCCAAGATCAGGCCCTGATTGCAATTTCACACTTGCTGACAAACTAACGGCCAGCCAGCGTGAAACACGTGCTGAGAGCCTCAGCACTGTCAGGGTTGGGGGGGGGGCGGGAGGAGCACGAGCACTGAAGTTTGCGCATGCATGGGGATGTGCTCACTGAAAGCTCCCTGAAGGCACAGGACTGCCCCAGGGAGCTGAAAATTTTTGAAATAAAAAATAAACATTTCACAAATAATGGGCAGGACATTGAGTTCAGTGAGCCGAGGGCAGGGCCCGCTCGCCGACGTGTAAAATTATGCAGGATGACCTCGGGCGGAACTCCCAATGTCACTCAGCGTCATTTCAATTTTCAGGTTGACGGGAGCGTAGCTGAATCAGCCATGCACCCATCGACCTGTCAACGGCAAATTGAGGCCATTTAAAAATTAATTGACCTCGTTAAAGGACCTCCCCATCCAACCTTAAGATTGGCAGACAGGCCAGGAGCCCTGACAGATTTCAGTAAAAGCATGAAACCCCATCCACGGGCGGAATAAGGTTTCATTTGGGTTTTTAAATATTTAACAAATGTTTAATTAAAAGTGATGGACATGGCCCAGGGGACATATCAGGGAAATTTTATTTTTCTATATTTCACATTTTTGAATTTGGTGCTGATCTCCCTGAGGCTGCACTTAGCCTCAGGGAGATGAGTGTGCTCTATTGTGCGCATGCATGAAAGAGCGCACTCTCGACTTAGGGAATCCCTCCCCCCGACCCTAAAGGGAGCACATAGCACTTCCTGGCAGACGTCACAATGGGCGGGCCTTAATTGACCCACCCACATAAAATGGAGGCGCGCCCCCGATTGGGGGCACCAATCCGAGGCACATTCACTCCTGAACTTCCCCCCCACCGACAGGAGGAAAATTTTTCCCAAAAATACATGTTCCCACATCGGACTCAGTCACATGAAGAGGTACATGGCAAAAATGAGGTCAAACATTTTTTTTAATCGCTATTGGAAACCTCATCCCGCCCGTGGGTGAGGTTTCACAAGGAATACTAATGCCACCTGGCCGCTTCACCCATGCGCGCAGAAGAGCACTTCAATCTCCCTGAGGGCCAGAGCTGTCTCAGGGAGATTAAAGCGATGGTTAAAAAAAAAATAAATGCGGTAAAAACTTAATGAAACGTGTCCCCTCACATGTGACTGTTTCACATGAGATGGGACGTGTTTTCATTTCTCAAAGAAAGTTTTTATTTAAGCTGTAACAGCTTTAGGAAGCCTCAAACCGCTCGTGGGTGATTCCTAAAAAAACGTGAAGGCCGCATGGCCTTTTTACCTGTCCGCCAACCATTAAGTCGGGCAAACAGCATAAATTTGAAATTAATTAGTTTGTTAATGGCCCTAATAGGCCTTTTAATTATCGATGGGTGTGCAGCTGACTCTGGTGCATGCCCGCTGAAAGAAATATCGTGAGACAACGTGATGATGTCGGGACACATGCCCGATGTCATTGCACGTCATCTTATGGTCTGGCGTGTCGGGCCTGTCCCCGCACACTGATTGTAAAGTTCTGCCCATGGTCATCATCAGACTTTTAATTCCACGTTTTAATTGAATTCAATTTCACCATCTGCCATGGTGGGATTCAAACCCGGGTCCCTGGAGCATTAACCTGGTTCCATGGAATACTAATGATTATAAAGTTTTCATGAATTCTCTGGTGTTCACATGAAGAGTGTTGAACTTGCATCTTTTACAAACAATGCTCTTCAAGAATGATTTCCCCATCTATTGTCATTCAGTTCTCCAGTGCTGCACTGAAAGTACGGCTCATTCCAGATGGTAACTGACCTTTGGACTTCCGCCCAAATGATCATTGTTCATGCATAGACCTGGCAGGGAAAGATGTCTGCCTTTTATTGAGCTGTGAAAGTGGGACCTCATAAGAGAACTGAAGTTACAAATAATGGTTAGATGAGGTGAGAGTAATTGCCCTTGGCATCAAGGAAGCATTTGACCGATTGCAGCATCAAGGACCTTAGCAAAATTGAAGTCAAAGGAATCATAACTAGTACAAAGGAAGATATTTTTGGTTGTTGGAGGCCATTCATTTCAACCTCAGAACATCGTTGCAGAAGCTCCTCAGGGCAGTGGCCTAAATCATATTAAAGCCTATTAACTTTGAGGGACACTTAAGGACACAACAAAAACAGGGATGAAAAAAAGACCATTTAATGCAACCAATTAGGTCTGACTGATTCTATCCTTAAGATGCGTTTTAATAAATCATTCTATACGCATTCACTGAAATGAAAGCTTAACTCCTACTTCTCTAAGTGACTGATATATTTACTACCTACATCTGGAAGAAAATTTTATATATTCTGTATTCACTTCATTTGGTGATCTATAAAGTTATGGCTGTATATAATACGCTGGGACTTGCAACTGCATTTAAATTGATTGATGTCTTTTATTTGACGCTGCCAAAATATTGCTTCAGAATTAATGTTGTGATAATGAAAATGTTGTCCTGCATTACATTATTTTGAACATTATTTTATGCATTATAAAGATATAAAACAACAAGAATGGAATTCAGGTTTCCAAATTGTATTATACATTTTATTAGTTAATTATTGTGGTCTTGCATCACTTTGTGTAGCATTTATCAGGTTTCTACTGAACACAACTGTAATTTTTCACCTTCATGAAAGACTTATTTCTTTGAATTTTTGTGCCTGTAATTGAAAATGATTCGGTGCTGTTGACTCTTTTGGCAAGCAACTTGCACTTCTTAAGATGAGAAATATTCCTCATTGTGATCCAAAACAAAAAATAAAAAATAAAAAATACCTGGAAAAACTCAGCAGGTCTGGCAGCATTGGCGGAGAAGAGTACAGTTGACGTTTTGAGTTCTCATGACCCTTCAACAGAACTAAATAAAAATAGGAGAGGGGTGAAATATCAGCTGGTTTAAGGGGGGCAGGGGGTAGGTGGAGAGAGAAGGGGGGTGGTTGTTAGGATAAGCAAGAAGTGATAGGAGATAACCAAATGATGTCACAGACAAAAGAACAAAGAGGTGTTGAAGGCGGTGATATTATCTAAAAGAATGTGCTAATTAAGAATGGATAGCAGGACAAGCAAGGTACAGATAGCTCTAGTGGGGGTGGGGTGAAATAAGACTAAAAAGGCATAAAAGGTATAGATAAACGATTGGTGGAATACATTAAAGATAATAGAAATAGGTGGGAAAAGAAAAATATATATAAATTATTGGAAAAAACAAAAAAGGAGGGGGAAGAAACGGAAAGGGGGTGGGGATGGAGGAGGGAGTTTAAGATCTAAAGTTGTTGAATTCAATATTCAGTCTGGAAGGCTGTAAAGTGCCTAGAAAGAAGATGAGGTGTTGTTCCTCCAGTTTGCGTTGAGCTTCACTGGAACAATGCAGCAAGCCAAGGACAGACATGTGGGCAAGAGAGCAGGGTGGTGTGTTAAAATGGCAAGCGACAGGGAGGTCTGGGTGATGCTTGTGGACAGACCAAAGGTGTTTTTATCTTTTTTTTTATTCCTCATTGTGATTATTGACAGCCAGAACACAGGCTCTGATTGCTGAACACGACTGTAGATGCAATGCCTGTTGCTTCTGTTTGAATAACAAGACACTTGGTCAACAGAGTTGTGGAGTGGGAACAGTTAGTTCCCAACTTGTGGAATCTAAGCACCTATACAATTCAGGTTTCAGATTTTCAGAAAATGAAGGCAAAAATAAGCATATTTTTCTTGTGCCTAATTTTGATTCAACTCATTGGGTTGTTTCCTTTTAATGTCAGTCTGTATGATTTACTGTATTTGATTGTCTTTTACCAATTCATGGTCATTGCCTGAGATTGTTGCAATCTAGAGTACATTTTTTGTCTTGTACCTCTGATGATGGGTTATTTTGATATTGGGAACTGATAAACAGATAAGCTTCTTTATTTTGGTTTCCTGATCATTTTCATCTGTAAAGATATTTCTATTTGTTGGTTGGCACAGATCTGAGACTCTGTGCTGGTCTTTATCTGTTTAAGTGGCATCAGGTGCTTTGGAACACAGAGAGAGAGTGATTTGATTGGTCATAGCTTTCCCGATCCTTTAAATACCAGATGAATTTTTCATTCACATGATGTACTTTCCTGATCAAGACTGCTCCAGTTTGCTTGGTTAAATACCCAAATATTACTGGTGGTTCTTTCAAGACATTAGCAACATTTTCTTGGCAGTGGGTGTTCAAGCATACCAGCTGGTGCTTAACAGCAGAACAAAAAACATTTCCTTGCAGTGAGGTCACAATTTGACTGTACGTGCTATGATACTTCAAACTTAAAATGCCACGCTCCAGTTTTATTAGCTCACAAAATATGTATAGCAAACCTCCCATGATGAGTTGGAGGATGTGCTACTTTACAGCACAAGGGGAGTCAGGCCATGTAACACAAAATGTGTCATTGGAACCACAATTCACAATGGTTTGATTAATTAAAATTCTATTTTTGCTGATATGGTATGCTGGGATACATAACAGTGTTTTAAGAATTGAATTCTGCATCTGCTCATTTTCTATGAGAGCTGTAAATTATTGACCTTGATTGCTTTTAGATTCATGATTGAACAGCCTTAATAATTTCAAAAATATTCCCTACTGTGTATTTAGTTTTTGCTTCACACTCTGTTTAAATCTGAGGACACAGATTAAGATATTATAGAAGATGTACTAGGTTAAATCCAAGTAACTGATATTTTAACAATGCTGAAAGTCATGGACATGAGCAGCACTAAAGGGATAGTCCTGAGCTTTGGTAGCTTGGGGGTGGGTGTGCTGACCTTGGGATTTAGTGGCACTTTTGTGGGTATCCTGGAGTTTATCTGACATGGCATTGAATTCCAGGGCTTGAAAATATAAATATTGCCCCATAGATAGTGTATTTTTTTAAAATTAATGGCACTCTACCAAGTAAAAAGGCCTTCAGAAAGATGTGAACCTTGTGTGCCATTCATTATAGTGAATGAGATGTGGTCTGTGGGAATAGGATAAAATTTGGGAGGTGTGGAGGAGTTATAAGAACACTGGATTTCGATATCCCACAAATATATGTCAAGGAACCAGACAAGCAAGAACAAGCTAAAGGCATCGTATATGCACCTGCTTAACATTCGCAACAAATTAGCTAAATTACGAGCACAGATAGAAATGAGTAGGTTTGATCGAATAGCCATTATGGAAAGATGGTTCCAAAGTGACCAAGGTCGGGAACTAAATATTCCAGGATACTTAACTTTTAAAAGAGACAGGCAAAATGGAAAAGAAGAGTTAGTCCAGATAATAAAGAATGAGATAAAGATGATAAAGTGAAAGGACTTCCACTCTGAAAATCAAGAGATAGAATCAGTTAGGGTGGATTTAAGAAACAGCAAGGAGCAGAAAACATTGGTGAAAGTTATTTAGAAGCCTAACAGTAGTTGTAGTGTAGGGCAGAGTATGAACCTGAAAATTAGAGCTACATTTTATAAGCATAATACAGTAAATGTGGAGGCTTTAATAATCATAGGTATTGAGAAAACCAAATTGGCAGTTAAGAATAGAATTTAATTTCACCTCCCAACTCCCATGCCATACACTGCCCCTTGGGAGCAGACTGAGGGGCCAAAGTCAGCATTCCGGTCACTAGGTCAAGTGAGGTTCATAAGGGAGTACCACACCAGCAGTTGAGGGAGCACAACATATAGGCAGCCCAGACAATGGCCACCCCTTGAGAAGACCACTCTATGCCCTCCATCCCCTCTGCCTTCCAAACTCCCCTGCCCTCTAACTACTCCCTCCCTGCCTTCCAACTCCCTTAAACCTCCTCTCCCTGCAACTCCTCTCCCTACTCTCCAAACACACCCTCCTCCCTGACTGCTCCTCCCTGCCCTTCAACTCCCCTTCCTTCCCTCCTACGTCACCTCCCTCCCTGACCTACAAACCCCTCCCCCCACTGTCCAATCACTACCCCACCGCACCCCCCCCCCTCACCCCACACTTCTCTCCACCATAACCAAGGCCTACCTGACAGGCCTTGGTGAGACAGCTTCACTTACCTCTCCTCCAGGGCCTCTATGGTTGCTTTTCATCCTGAACATCCTGCAATACCAGCAGTGGTCACCGTCCTTGTTGTCGCTGCTGATACTAATGAGTTGTCGGTCTCTGATTGGACAACAGCTCCTAGAAATGGGCACTTCACTTAGAAGGCCCCAGCAATCCTGATAGTAGGCAGATAAGTACTGATAGGGGTCTAATCCCATCAGAGCTCTTCGAAATGGCCATGTCTAGCTGGTACACGGGGACCTGCAGCAGCAATTAAATTCAGCCGATAATATGGAGGATAAGTTCATGGAATATATAGAAGTTAGTTTTCTGAATCAATATACATTCCTTTAAGATGCAAAAACCTCACAGAAAAGTGGTCTACCTGTGGCTAACAAGAGGAGTCAAAGATAACGTTCAATCAAAGGAAAAGACTTATAATGCTGCCAGAAAGGCTATTAGGAAAGGCTGTGAGGATTTTAGAATTCTGCAAAGGGCGACTGGTCGATTGACTATAGACAAGAAAAGAAAATATGAGGGCTGACTAGCAAGGGACATCAAAACAGATCATTAATATTTCTATAAGTATGTAAATGGGAAGAGACAAATGAAAGTAAACATGGGTGCTGATGAAAATATAAAGGGGAATGATGAAACAGCAGAGACATTAAACAAATATCTAACATCTGTCTTGTTACAGACAGGAAGGGGTTTAACTTAAACAGCCCTGATTTCTCTTCTCGAAAAGTGTTTTTATTTTGATTCCCTGCTTTATAAGCAGTAGCATATTCCCCAACCCCTCAGTTTTAATGTGATCCAATTTCTATTAATAACCCCACAGAAAACTGGAGATAGAGTAAACTCAGAGGGTTAGTTTATTCACACACACTCAAAACGCGGGAAGGGGGAGTCGCTACATAGCCCACAGTGTATTCATAAAATAAAAGAAGGATAGAGAAGGACAGATTTACAGCTCAAAGACGACAGACAAAGACTTAGTGTGGAATCGTCCCAGATTTGTACAAAGTGCAGTGGTGAGCAGGAAAAAAGTCATTTTACCTGTCGGTTGCAATGATGGATTTTCACGCCATATCGACCCATTTCCTCTTCATTAATTATACAACCACAGGAAACACGCCACCTCGCTAGCGGACAGCCTCCAATTTGCCCACCGTTACCTCACCATTTCCTTATGTAAGGCATCATATTTAAACTGCAGCAGCGTGCACAGTTCTCAATGCTTGCAACCCAAGACTGCTCTGGTGAAGACATAGCACCAAAAGCCAGGAAGAGTGCAGCTCCCTGATTCAGTGACGCATCCCTGGGATGCCTTCTGGAAGCCATGGAGGCCCACCACGATGTCCTTTAACCCCTCTCTCTGGCTGCAGGAGGCCCATCAGTCTCACCACTTTACCTTGGGAGGCAGTGGCAGAGGTGGTTAGTGCCAAAGCTGCGCACAAGAAGTCAGTCATCCAGTGGAGAAAATGGATGAATGATCTCATCCGTGTTGCCCGGATAAGGCAACCATTTGTCACTGTAAACTCACACACTCACAAGTCCATCAGACATTCACTGGCAGCTCACTCACTGCCAGCTCAAGGGACTTCATCACTCACACACAACCTCACATCTCCATCTGGCCTCATCTCCTCAGCCCTCACCATCTTGAAGTCACTTGCACAGAGCAACATGTGCCCCCACCCACACCCTGGGATACATCCCTTTCCCAGTACAGCCCTCATCCTACAGTCTCTTCCCTTGCATGTTGCCCCTTCTTCCCCATCCCCAAACAAGCCCTAGCCCTGCAGCTGTTGAAAAGCTACTCCCGCCTTACGGCTGGTCTGGTAGGCAGAGACCTCCTGCCTGTGAGCCTCCCTAAAAGTAAGGTGGTGCATACCTGCAAAGCCTGGTGCTGATGACTGCGAGTGCCGCTTTATGCAAAGTAGGCAAACAGACCTCAAAGTCCCGCACAAAGTGCAGTTTGCCAGGTGCATGTCACTTATGTACAGTTGTGAAACACAATGGCATGAAATCACGCTGACATGCATGACATGGATGATCTAGCATTGGGGGATAATTCTGGCAAGCAGGGCTTATAATGAGATGCTAAAGTAAGGAAATAAGGTTCCCGACAGTGCAAAACGCGGCCCACCATCGACGGGTGGAGCGGACAATCACAAGCTGCTCTCATACCGGTGTGAAGCCGATGTTTGGCTGCCTCACCATAATGCCCAATGCCAATGGGGCTGGAAAATTCTGGCCTTAATTTTGACATGCATACAGAGTCCAGAATCAAAGTGAAAAGGTGTATCATTTCACAAAGTTTGGCAGGTTGAAGATTGATGCTGGATAATCCACTTTTTCAGTAGAAATGACTTCCACAATGAGATAGGCATGTAGAGATGAATTAATCTCATAAGCATTGGTACAGAAGTTCAGAAGTTCCAGCAAAAACAGTGTAGATGGAGAGGCCAGGCATTTACCTGGACCAAGCCCTTGTTCTGAGCTGCTGCTTGCTACATGGAAAATGGCAGACTGATTGGCAGTGCAGCAAGACCATGTTACAGATTCCTCCAGCTAAGGGGTGATGTCAACTGACTTCACCTGTCCAATTTGGCTTTGAAAAAGGATGGATATTCCTTTGTTTGGATTCTTAAGATTGTTAATGTCCCAAAAATTAGAATTTCAAAGGAGGGTGCAGGGTCCTTTGTCCTAGCAGACTGGTGGTCTCGGTTGGCCAGGCCTGGCTTAGGAAATATAGACTGCCTTTGTATAATTTCCTTTGAATTTGATCTCTGCAGCCACATGGATCATCCGGTCTCAACAGAGATAAAGCGGTGTCAACTTCTTGGATATTACCAGAACGCGCCTTTCATCCAGGGTTACAGGCAGACATAGCTTCAGCCTTTTTAAAGTCTTTGTCCCGTTTTTAAAATTTTAGGAAGTAGCCATGTTGATATATTTATATATCTATTATATACGTATAATGTATATATTTTTCATAAAAATATAGTGTGAGGTCTTAGCTCCGTGACACGCTTCATGATAGTGGAAAAAAAAATGCATTCTGGAAATGATGGGAAATAAATCAGCACAATTACAGAAATAGTACTGAATAAATTAATGAGACTAAGGGCAGAAATTTTCGCTTGGCGGGCACGCACCCGGCTTGTTCGAGTGTGAAATGACGCGTGTTGATGTCAGCCGAGCGTGCCGATGTCAATGTGCAGTCACGCGATAGCTCAGTCAGCAGGCGTGTGCCAGAGCCAGCAGTGTGCCCACCAACAATTAAAAGGCCTGTTAAGGCTAATTAAGTAATCGATTAATGTAAATTTTCTGCTGCCCATCCAACCTTGACTGTCAGCGGGCAGGAGAAAAGGCCAAGCAGCTTTTGCAATTTTTTTGGAAACCTCATCCACGGGCAGGATGAGGTTTCAAAAAGCAAATAAAAATAAAATAAAAACTTACATTTTTCATTAATACCGTGTCCCTGCTCACGTGGCAGCGTCAGACAAGGGGACATGTTTTATGGCATTTTTATTTTCTTTATTCTCTTTATATCTCTTCATCTCCCTCAGGCAGCTCCGTGCCTCAGGGAGATTACACCGCTCTCACCCGCGTGCATGCGCAAAGCTTGCACTTGGCCCGCTCGCAGCCCCCTTCGCCCCCAAACGGACAGCATTCATCGCTTCTATTCGCGTTTCATACTGGGTGAGCCTTAATTGGCCCGCCAGTGTGAAATCGCGATGGGGTGCTAATTGCAGGCAGAGGCTGGCTTCCCGATTGTCCTTGCCGAGCCCACCAGCCAAGGGCAATATTCTGCCCTAAGTAGTAACATATACCCTGGGGCTGGTGACTTGTATCCTAGGGTTTTAAGGTAGGTAGCTACAAAGATAGTGGATGAATTAATTTTTATCTTCTGGCATTCCTTGGATTCTCGAATAATTTTCCAAGGATTGGAAGGTAACAAAAGTAACCCCCTTATTTAAGAAAGAAGGAAGAAACAAAACAAGGAATTATAGGCCATTTGGACAAACATATGTAGAGTCATAGAATCATTACTACAAGGAAGGAGACTATTAGGGCCCATTGGGTTCACAGTCGCTCCTTGTAGACTAATCCAGTGAGTCCCACTCCCCTGTTCTATCCCTGTAGTCCTGCAAGTTTATTTTCCTCAGGTGCCCTTCCAAGTTCCTATTAAAATCATTGATCATCTCCCCTTCCACTGTCCTTGTTGACAACAAGTTCCAGGACATTAAACCATTCGCTTTTGAAAAACGTTCTCCCACACTTCTCTTGCTCAATACCTAAGTCCCCTAGTCTTTGTACCATTAGACAATGGGAACAATTTTTATTTGTCTACCTTACCTAAACCTGTCATGATCTTACACACCTCTATCAAATCTCCCCCCAGTCTACTTTGCTCCAAAGAAATCAACCCCAGCTTCTCCAACTTGACCTCGTCGCTAAAATCCCTCATCCCCGGGACCATTCTGGTAAGTCTCCTCTGCACTGTCTCAAGGGCCTTCGCATCCTTCCTAAAGTGTGGGGACTAGAACTGGACACAGTACTCTAGCTGTGGTCTAAACAGAGTTTTATTCAAGTTCAGCATAAATTTCCAGATTTTGTATTCGATACCTCCATTTATGAAGCTCAAGAGCCCATCTGCTCTGTCAGCTCCTCTCTCAGTATGTTCTGCCAGCTTCAAAGATCTATGTACTAGGCAAAATGCTAGAATCCATTACTCAGGATGTGTTAACAGGGCACTTAAAGAATCATAATATTATGCAAAGTCAACATTTATGATTTATGAAAGAGGAATAGTGTTGACAAATCTGTTTTTTGAGGATGTAACTAGTAAGATGGATAAGAGTGAATCAGTAAATGTCGTTTATTTGTAATTTCAACAACCATTCAGCGAGGTACCACTGCTGAGGTAATTATACGAAATTAGGTCTCATGCATTTGGGGTAACAGATTAGCATGGATTGAAAATTGGTTAATTGACAGAAAAAAAGAGAATAGGAATAAACAGGACATTTTCAGGTTGGCAGGTTGTAAATGGTGGAGTACCACAAGGATCATTGCCTGGGCTTCAACTATTTACAATCCATATCGATGACTTAAATGAGGGACCTAACTGTAACCTATTCAAGTTTACTGATGATATTAAGTTAGGCAGGAAAGTAAACAGTGAGGAGGATGCAAAGAAACTGCTTGGCAGATGGGATACTTGAAGTGTGAAGTTTCCCACTTGCTAAGCCAAATAAAAAAGCAAAATATTTTTTGAATGGTGAGAGACTAGGAAATGTTTGTATTCAGAGCAACCTGGATGTCCTTGCACATGAATCATAGAACGTTAATATGCAGGTAGAGCAAACAATTGGAAAGTCAAATGGTATGCTGGGGTTTTTGTTGCAAAGGGAATGGAGTATAAAAGTGAAGAAGTCTTCCTACAATTATACAGAACATTGGTGAGGCCATATCTGAAGTACTGCGACTGCATACAGTTTTAGTCACCTTATCTAAGGAAGGACATATTTGCCCAAAAAGTAGTACAATGAAGGTTCGCTAGACTGATTTCTGGCATGAGGAGATTGACAGAGTTAACACTGAGAAAAGGTTTCACCGGCTGAGGAACCTAGAATACAAGGTCTCAGAGCACGTGGTCAGAAATTCTTTCACTCAAGGTGTTGTGAGTCTTTCGAATTTTCTACCCCAGGAGAGTTGCGTATGCTTAGTCATTGAATATAGACATGGCAAACGTAGATAGATTTTTGGGTGCTAATGGAATTAAGTTATATGGGTTGAGTGCGAATAGGTAGAGTTGAGCTAGATGATCAGCCATGATCTTGTTGAATGACGGATTAGGCTTGAGGAGTCAAATGGTTTATTCCGGATCATTTTTAAAAATTAATTCATGGATGCAGTCGTCACTGGCTGGCTGGGTCAGCATTTATTGCCCATCCCCAATTGCCCTTGAGAAGGTGGTGGTGAGCTGCCTTCTTAAACTGCTGTGGTCCATGTGGTGCAGGTACACCCACAGTGCTGTTAGTGATTGAATTCCAAGATTTTGACCCAGCGACAGTGAAGGAATGGTATGTATTTCCAAATCAGGATGGTGTGTTGCTTGGAGGGGAACTTCAGATTGTGGTGTTCCCATCTGTCTGCTGCCCTTGTCCTTCTAGATAGTAGCAGTCATGGATTTTGAAGGTACTGTTGAAGGTGGCTTGATGAGTTCATGCAGTGCATCTTGCGGATGGTACTTACTGCTGCCAATATGCATCTTTGTTGGAGGGAGCGAATGTTTGTGGATGTGGTGCCAATCAAACGGGCTGCTTTGTCCTGGATGGTGTCAAGCATCTTGAGTGTTGTGGGAGCTGCACTCATCCAGGCAACCGGGGAGTATTCCATCACACTCCTGATTATACCTTGTAGAAGGTGGACAGGCTTTGGGGAGTCAGGAGGTCAGTTACTCACCACAGGATTCCTAGCCTCTGACCTGCTCTTGTAGCATCTGTATTTATATGGCTAGTCCAGTTCAGTTTCTGGTCAATGGTAACTCCTTGGTTGTTGATAGTGGGGGATTCAGTGATGACAATGCCATTGAGCATCAAGGGGCAATGGTTAGATTCTCTATTTTTGGAGATGGTCATTGTCTGGCACATGTTTGGCACAAATGTTACTTGCCACTTGTCATCCCAAACCTGTATATTATTCAGGTCTTGTTGCATTTGGACATGGAGTGCTTCATTTTCTGAGGAGTCACGAATGGTGCTGAACATTGTGCAATCATCAGCAAACATCCCCACTTCTGACCTTATGATGGAAGGAAGGTCATTGATGAAGCAGCTGCAGATGGTTGGGCCTAGGACACTACCCTGAGGAACTCATGCAGTGATGTCCTGGAGCTGAGATGACTGATCTCCAACATCCACAACCATCTTCCATTGTGCTCGGTATGAATCCAACCAGTGGAGAGTTTTCCCTCGATTCCCATTGACCCCAGTTTTGCTAGGGCTCCTTGAAGCCACACTCTGTCAAATGCTGCCTTGATGTTAAGGGCAGTGACTCTCACCTCACCTCTGGAGTTCAGCTCTTTTGTCCATGCTTAAACCAAGCTGTAAAGACGTCAGGAGCTGAGTGGTGCTGCCTGAACCCAAACTGAGTGTCAGTGAGCTGGTTATTACTGAGGCAAATGCCACTTCATAGCAACTCAAGACTGGGCATCCATGAGGTGCTGTGGGCCACAATCAGCAGCAGAATTGTCCTCAAGCACAAACTGTAACTTCATGGCCTGGCGTATCCCCTATTCTACCATTACCACCAAACCAGAGGATCAACCCTGGTTCAGTGAAGAGTGCAAGAGGGCATGCCAGGAGCAGCTGCAGGCTTACATAAAAATGAGGCGTCAACCTGGTGAAGCTACAACACAGGACTACTTGCATGCCAAACAGCATAAGCAGCAAGTGATAGACAGAGTTAAGCGATTCTACAACTAACGATTAGATCTAAGCTCTGCAGTCCTGCCGTATCCAGTCGTGAATGGTGGTGGACAATTAAACAACTCACTGGAGGAGGAGGCTCCACAAATATCCCCACCCTCAATGATGGGGGAGCCCAGCACATCAGAGCAAAAGACAAGGCTGAAGCATTTGCAACAATCTTCAGCCAGAAATGCCAAGTGGCTGCTCCATCTCGGTTTCTTCCAGAAGTCCCCAGATTCACAGACACCAGCCTTCAGCCAATTCAATTCACTCCACGTGATATCAAGAAACGGCTGAAGGCACTGGATTCTGCAAAGGCTATGGGCCCTGACAATATTCTGGCAATAGTACTGAAGACTTGTGCAGAAGGGCAGGTTGGTGGTGCAGTCGGCCCCGCGTTTCTCGGATGAGTGAAGGAGCCCTCCTGGAGGAAGTGGGAGCCAGGAGAGCAACCCTTGTCCCCAGAGACGGGAGGAGAAACCTCCACACCTGACCAAAACGGCCCAGGAGGAGGCAGCATCCAGGGTCAGCAGCCACGACGTAGTGAGGCTCACTTAGATCCAGTGCCAGAAAAGGGCTTTAACGATCTGCTGCGATCAGGAAGGGTGAGGACCATGTTGGCATGGGTCACTTTGCAGAACAGTGAAGCGCTGCCCATTCCCCTCCCTTGGACCTCAGAGGTATTAGAGTGTGAGTGGCAAATGTCAATGAGGCAGGACCTGGCACAGGGGGTGATCTCTGGCTGCTTGGACTGAGTGCCTTGCGGCTCCAGGGTCACGAATGGGCTGAGCCCTGTGAGGTGTTCCTCAGGTGGGGTTGACCAGGCTGCAATGGGGCTGCGGGTAGAGAGCGGACTAATCAATGCTTCTCTATCCTTTCAGGAGAAAACATCCCATAACAATGCTGAGAGCTCACGGACTGGCGGGAGACCCCCAGACCTCCTCATCCTCTCACAATACAAGCAGGAGGCCCTGGAGCTGGAGAGGCGCCATGCACCTTGGTCAAGCGGCCACAGTGAGGTTGGGGTGCCAGGGGAAGGTAAAAGTGCAGTGCACTGAGGGCAGAATGTCAGTTATTGCAAACACTCCAGTGTAGTCTCTATATTGATGTGAGCCTGGAACCTGGAATCCAATTGACGATAGAAAGACGATGGCACCCTGATACAGATCTCCATTGTCTCATCAGGATGCCAGGCATGCACAGTGACAGTTTCATGACTTAAACTAATGACATGTCCTCTTTCCCCCTTTTAGGCTCACCAGCAGCCAATCATCATGAGAAGCCTGAAGACCGACCCCTGACCCCTGAGGACCACCATACTCACCACGCACCTGCGTCATACCCTCTCTGTGCAGGCACCAGCGCACATACTGGCACCTTGGTGGGCATAACATCACCATGTAGCCTATCGGTGCACATTGGCTAGGGCACTTCACACTCGCTTGAGGTGCAGGCGGAGGCAGAGAGTACCCAAGGTGCTGGCAGTCGAAGCACTGCTGGGGACCAGGAACATGCTCAGTTGGTGGCTGAAGATGGGCCTCTGGAGTCGTCCCTGAGACAGCAGATGTTGGAAGTCCAACAGGGTGTGTGGGAGGATCTGGCAGAGATACATGAGGGAATGCATGCCATGGCCTCCATGATGGAGGAATCCATGGGGAACATGAGTAATGCAATGACCCTCATGCCTGAGCGAAATGCCTCCTCCATGGAGACAGTCTCATGGAGAGGCTCCTCCAGGGACTCAATCAGGGCTTCCTGGGGATGCGCTCGGAACTGCAATTCCTCACACCAGCATTGACCTCAGCTGGTCAGTGTCAGTGTGAGAGATGGATGGGCACCCAGTATCCCAGCTAGGTGCCCATTCATCAATGGTGAGCAGGGAGGTCCAATGTGACCTCATGTTGGCACATGAGCTGCCTGTCGTCTCTGCGGACTCCTCTCAGGGCACTCTGGATGATGGCAGTAACTCCTGCACCTCTCTGCCAGTGACCGTGGCTTTTGATGAGGCTGCAGTGATGGGGGAGATGCCAGCCGTGGAACTGGTCGCTCCCTCCCAGGCGGGGCCAGCACAGGCTCCATGGGCCCGCCAAGGTCATCAAGGCCAACAAGACAATAGAGTGAGCAGACTGCCTCCAATGTTGGTACCAGCGAGGGGGGAGCACCTAGACGTAGCACACATAAACAAAAACTTGAAGCACCTTAAGCACAACATGGGCTTATCACTGGTGATATTTTGTTCCCCCATTTTTCTTTACATTTTTTCATGGTGTGATTGAAAACACCGGTTAAAGTTAATTTCAGCAATGTTTACAAGTAAATGAGATGTTATTTTGTTCAAGTGGCCTCTGTAGGCTTCATTTGTTCTGTAGGTGCAGGGGGAGCCATGATGTTCTGATAGACGTGTGTCTCCTGAAACTTTATTGCAGTGGCGCATAGTTTATGTTGTTGACCAAGGAACTGGTCCTGCCAGGGATTGAATATGGAGCCTGCAGCCCTGGCATGTGGTGGTGGTTCTTACTTGGCAGCCTAGCTGAAGGAGCGTAGGATCAAAGCATCCCAGATGTTCCTGCCTCTCTATAGGTCACCCAGGTCAGTGTCTATCCCCTCAGCGTTCTCCTCACCGTGCTCGTCCTCGGACTCACTACTGGACTCATCATCTGTTGTCTGTGCAGCTGCGTCAACATCCTCTTCCTCCACTGGGTCCACCCTTGCCAGTGCCAGATTGTGGAGAGCGCAGCATGCTACCACTATTAGTGACACACACCTTGGGGTGTATTGGGGTTCACCCCCTGAATGGTCCAGGCATCCGAAGCGCATCTTGAGAAAACCGACGGTTCTCTGCACCACTGCCCATGTGGAGGCGTGGCTCCTATTGTACCGCTGCTCGGCCTCTGTTCTTGGGTGGCAGAGTTGATTCATAAGCCACCTTCTAAAGGGATAGCCCTTGTCACCCAGCAGCCATCCATCCAGCTGGGCTGGAGCACTGAAAAGCCTCGGCACCTGGGAGTGACTCAGGATAAGCATCATGGGAGCTGCCTGGGTACCTTGCACAGACTTGCAGAATCTGCACATTCATGGAGTGGAAGCCCTTCCTGTTGATGAAGGCACCAGGCTCACCTGCTGGCGTCTTGATGGCCACATATGTACAGTCTATTGCATCCTACTTCACGCAGGTGAAGCCAGAAATGGCCGCGAAGCCTCTGGCTCGCTGTGTCTGGCTGGCCTCGCCCATGCGGTAGTGAATGAAAGTCAATGCATGCCTTAGAATGTCTGTTACCAGCCTGACACAACTGTGGACAGCTGATTGGGAGACTCCACACAAATCTCTCAATGACCCCTGGAAAGTGCCAGAGGCATAGAAGTTGAGGGCCACTGTGACCTGCAGTGCCACTGGCGTGGGGTGTCCACCCACACAGTCAGAGCTGATCTCAGGCCTGATCCTCTGACAGATGGAGGTCACTGTCTCCCTTGAGAGGCAGAGCCTCCTTTGGCATTGCGCCTCAGACATATTATGGTAGCTGCATCACCGCCTGTAAACCCTGACAGCAGGATAGTGGTGTCTTCTGCGGCCCCTTCTGCCTTGCACTTCCTACGCCCCTTGTGCCTGCGCCTCTCCTCCCACAGATCACTCCCCTGGAAGTTGAAAAGGGACACCTGCCCTCCTCCCCCTTCTGCTCCTCTCTTCCTCCTCAGAGGAGGTGCTTGCAGCGGAGACCATAATCCCCATCCCCAGGGTAAAGGAAGGCTGTCTGATACCTGGAAGGCCCCACGCGGTGTGAAACCTTCGGGGGTCTGGATAACAACACTGAGTCCTGAACTGAAGCCTCTAAAACTTCTGAAAGCAGCTCTGAAGCAAGATGAAGCTGTCCTGTTTACAGAAACATCCAGCAGCAAGTGGTGTCCTGCATTCCTCACTAATCGCTTTGACAAGGCCACTGACCCCTCTTATCCTGCCCGTGGATGAGGTTTTACAGATTGTGGCCTGCCTGCCTGTTTCGCCCAAGCGGTGGCCTAAAAATCGCAAGGACTACGTAAAGTCAGAGGGCAATTGGTGTCTCAAGGGCCTTAGCTGGCCTCTTAATTAATGGCGGGTGGGCCTCCATCTCCATCGCATGCCTGCCTAGCGAAATGTCGCAAGAGTGCGCGTTGATGTCAGGACGCTCGGCTGCTGTCAATGCTCTTTATTTAACGCTCGAGTGGGTCAGGCTCTCGCCCGCCCACCGAGCTAAAAATTCTGCCCTTCATTTCAAAGAGAAGCTTCTTACACTCATTTAACCAGCCTGAGAGAGGTGCACCCTTTTTTCTGTTAAATCCCTTCCCATAACATGGAGGTTCCTAAAATACCCGTGAATTAGTGAAGCTTGAGCATCACCAGCACGCTAAACTCTGGGGACCGGATTTTCCCAGTTGGGTCACGAGCTGAACTGCCTTCTTCGATTCCAGTGCCAGAATTTTGCACTCGCCCTCCGGCGGGTTTTTAGGCAGAGGGAGCGTGAAATTGAAGAAACAGGATTCCCTCCAGGTTCCCACCTTCCCCAACCACATCGCCCTTTCACACTGGGGTGGGCAAGGCCTTGGATGGGAAGCCCACCCTTGTTCCAATTGAGGACTTTAAGTGGCCAATTATTGACCACTTAAGGGCCTTTTTTTCCTGCCCAGCCTCAATTTTTAGGCTGGCGGGAGGATTGACCTGGCTTGGTGGGAAGCCCGAAAATCAACAGGCCTAAATGTTGGATGGAAGTGGGGGTGGGGAGGGGCTCCTCCTCTACCACAAGCCCCATTCTGACTGGAGGCGCCCATCCCCCCCTCCCCCCTTAAGGTCGAGTGGCCTCTGGACCTGCCTCTCTGCCCCCCGGCCTCTCCCCTGACACCTCAATCGCCAACCCCCCACCCCAGCCCTTCCCTGCTCTCCTCCACAGGACCCATTAAACTCTCCTGCTCTCCACACTCAGGCTCTGATGTCTTCCTGAACTTCTGCTGTGTACCACCGCACTGTCGCTACAGGGACAAGAGAGCTACCAACCAATCAGATTGGCTGGCAGCTCTCTAAAGTGGGATTTCCCACCGAGCAAGGGGGTGAGGTCCTGTCAATAGCCCATTGACACTCATTCAAGAGCATTCAGAGCCGGTGTTCTCCACCGACTCGGGGAAGAGAGACCCCGCCATCAAAAAATGCAGGCCCAGGTTGGGAACCTGGAAGGGGCTGTGGTGGGACAGTGGTCACAATATTTCTGGAGGCCAATTTGAAAGCTGCCTCTGGAAGACCACCCAATTAGGACAGAGGGCAGCAGAAGGCCCAGTCCCAGTCAGAGGACAGCTGCAATGTCAGTCTGGCAACCCCACTGGAAGAGGGGTTAATGCTGAGGCAAGCAGGCAAGTTCCTGCAGAGAAGTCAATGAATAGAGGCCCCAAGGGCCATCAGGGTGGTGGGGAAACCCCTCTGCAGGAATAGTGACAAACGACGTTGATCCCCACGCCTTTCATTTGGGCATGGAGCCTCTGGCGCTGGTGGGCACCCGGCCCACCACCAGGTGGAGTTGGTGGCCTCTGCACATGGCAGTGACGGCCACTCCGACGGTGGGAAAATACAGCCGCCATCGCAAAATGGACACCAATTGGCTGCCCACTTCTGTAGATCAGGCAGCCGATCCTGGCCCCAGCCCATGCCTGGGAAGGTCCCTCAGAGGCAGGAATGCATGGGGGTGCTGTCCTATGTGGCTACTCCTGGTCACAACCCACTTTTACTCATTATGGGCTCCCCCAGAAATGTGAGAGAGGAAATATGACATCTGTATGTTCCAGTCAATGCTCTTCCCTAGCTGTTTGTGTCTCTTATCACACAACCTCCGATTCAAGACTAGTTAAGGCACATTACATTTGTTACCCCTGGACTTAGACCTAGCTGAGTTCTTCCGAGTGTCTGTCTAATATTAGCAAAGGTTCTATTGCTAATTTGCACAAGACATCACAGCTTTTAGCTTAGAAGCCTTTTTATGGCTTAATTGGATCTATAGCTTTAGTGCAGGCCTTCGAGTTAAAGTGGAATTATAGCTTGCATTCCCAACCACTTAGTGTTCAGGCCAATTATTGGTTCCATTTTGAGTAAGCAACTTTAGGTTGTAGTCCATCATCAGAGTATGTTTCAATAAGAAACAGGCCTACATGAAAATTGGCAGGGGCAAGAGCTATGGAATATTAAAAAAAATCACAACAAACAAGTACTTTAGATCTGTAAGTGGAGCAAATGCTTTAAGGCTTATTTATCCATTAAGTAGCGACAATCAAGGAACAAGGCTGGGGGTGTGACAGGAGTACAAGCATCCTGAGGGGCTTGGCCTAAATAGCCAAGTGGTTATGGTACGGGGTTTGTAACCCCAAAATCAAGAGTTCAAATCTCGCAATGGCAAACTATGAAATAATGTAATTTCATCATGCTCGGACCCGACGTTATTTTGGGTCTTGAGGTGGCCCAGGTGCGCGGTGGTCTTCCGTCTGAACGTTCCCCTGTTCGGACAGAATTCCACATTGGCCCCAAGCCCCGAACCCTCCCTCGGGTGCTGGTGCCCCGCAATATGAGCCGCCTCGGGGACATGCCCTCTGTGCCTTTTGGCACGGCAAAGAGGAGCTTTTTGTACGGACTGCTGCTGCACACCTTCCATTTTCTCCCCCTTGTCCATCACCCGGACACGCCCTGGTGTGCCTTGTTGCCGTCCGGTGGCGGAGGCCCCCGATGGGAGGCCCTCTACGGAGGTGTCCTCCCCCTTTCTATCGGGGACCTGGGTTGGAGGGTGTTGCATGCAGCAGTCCCCTATAATAAGAGGATGCATAGGTTCACGGACTCTCAGGACACGTGCCCTTTTTGCGGTCTTGTGGAGTCCGTGGACCATGTATACATAGGGTGTTGTAGGATGCACTCCCTTTTTAGTTACTTGAGAAACCTTTTATTGATGTTTTGTTTGCACTTCAGCCCCACGCTCCTGATCTATGGGCACCCGGTGCGGAAGGGGGTCGGGAAGGAGGAGGACCTCCTCGTGAACCTGCTCCTGGGCCTGGCCAAGTTGGCCATTAACAGGTCCAGGCAGTGGGCGATCGACGGGGGAGTCCCGCCCGATTGTTTGTCCCTCTTCCACGGCTACGTTCGCTGCCGGATGTCCCTGGAGAAGGAGCACGCGGTGTCTGCTGACATTCTCGAGGCCTTCCGTGCCCGGTGGGCACTGCGGGGACTGGGGTGTTTTGTTGACCCCTTTAATCACAATTTGATTTAAACTTAGTAAGGTTCCTTTAAACTTTGTCCTTGGTTTTACAGCTGACCTGAATTAGGGGCTGTGCCTGATTTATCCCAATTTTGTTGATTTGGTTTTCATTTAAAAGATTATCAAGAGTTCAAATCTCACAATGGCAAACTATGAAACAATGTAACTTCATCTGAATAGGAACAGATGGAAACGTGTTTGTACTCGAAAGAGTTACAAGCGGCCTGAGATCGTTAAGCAGAAGGCAGCAGCCCCTGACCCAGAGTGTGTGAATTCCTAGCAGGGAAACTAATTTGCAGTGTTAGGTGGCTGTTATTCACCACTGTGCCCACCTTTATTGAGCAGCTGCCCTATAACCAGTTGGAAGATCTGTTGCCTTTGCACCACTGAATGACTTGGTACTTGGTTGGGTGGGGGGGGGGGGGGGGGGGGGGGGGGTGGCAGTGTTGGGAGTGAGATGTTGCTTACGGTGAAGTAAGAGTTGGCAGGAATTTTTGCCTCATTTAAGGCATGTCAGAAGATCTTGGAAATTGCAGAATCATAGCACAACTGGACCTATCTTGCTTTGCCATGAGAACTGTTTGTATCCCACCAGAGCTATAAAGTAGATGATGAACAGGATCTCCATGAATTTTTGGCACCTTCATCTATAATATATTGAAAATATTAAATCTGCCTCATTTCCTGTCTATTAAAACTCTAATAAACATTTTGCAACACATTTGTGAACTTTTTCTGGTTGGTAATGATAACCTTCACAAAACTGCCAATGTAAACTTTAAACACTACAACTGCAGTGCCTGACCAGTGGTGAAGTTATAGTGCCCAGTATTCTTTCTCTCAACCCATGAACTAATACTGTAAAAAATCTGCAATATTGCCTATTCCAAAATTCCCTATCATTTCAGATAAATTGTTTGCATTGTGTTACTTGATGCAAAATAAACTATTGAGCCGTGATGCACATCCAAAACCATCATGAAAGGGTTAATTTTTATGCTTCAGTTATTTTACGTAACACATCAATTTAACAAACTGAAACAACCGTTACAGTTCAGCTGGATTGTTCATTTGTTTTGGAGAATATTGCTGATAATTTATTCTATGTGTCCTTCTGCTGATTTGGTCTATTACTGACTTAACAAATATCACAGAATCATTTCAGTACAGGAGGAAGCCATTTGGCCCATCGAGTCTGCAGTGGCTCTCTGAAAGAACATTCTACCTAGGCCCACTCCCCTGCCTTATCCCTATGCCCTTGTACATTCTTTCTTTTCAGATAACAATCCTATTCCCTTTTGAATACCTTGATCGAACCTGCCTCCACCACCCTCTCAGGAAGTTCATTCCAGATTCCAAACACCCTCTGGGTGAAAATTTTTTTCCTCACATCATTTTTTCTGCTTTTGCTAAGTATTTTGAACCTGTGTCCTCTAGTCCTGTATGCTTCCTTGAGTGGGAACAGTTCCTCACTATTTACCCTGTCCATACCCCTCAGGATCTTGAATACCTCTATCAAGTCCCTTTTCAGCCTTCTTTCCTCCAAGAAAAACAGCCCCAACCTTTCCAACCTATCCTCATAGCTACTGTTCTTTATTCCTGGAATCATTCTTGTGAATCTCCTCTGAACTCTCTCCAATGCCTTCACATCCTCAAGTATGGCACTCAGATGCAGTGCTCCAGATGAGGCCTAACTAGTGTCTAACACAGGTTCAACATGACCTTCTCACTCTTGTACTCAATGCCCTTATTAATAAAGCCTAAGGTACTATGTGCTTTATTAACTGCTCTCTCAACATGATCTGCCATGTTCAATGTCTTATGTAAGGAAACAGTATGAGAATATGGCTTTGTGGAAGATTAAGTAATTGCTGTTGCTTGCCTGGATGTATTCAGCTGTGTTATAAAAGAGCTCCTCAGCTTCTGTTAGTGCTTACAATGTGTTAGAATACAACACAAGTTTGCTATTGCTTTCTCCTCTCTGTACCTCACTCTCTCTCATTACAAACTTTCACTCTCTCTCTATTTTATTGATGCCGTGATGATGATTGTAGCTTTGAACTTTGCTTGGGTCCTCATTATGTTGAAATCAAGGCTCATTGGCCTGAATTTCACAGAGCTGGATGGGGTTCCACCTCTTAGCCGAATTGACACTGGATCCCAGAATCCAGAAATCCTGCACCCTTACCTGGCACGTACCATTTTTGCCGGAGCTGGGGGAAGGGGAGGACGCTTGGTCATGGGGAGGAATGGGAGGTGGGACATATTTCACACATCCACGGTTTAAGGAGGCAGTTACACATTTATAAGTGCAGCTGCCTTCAAAAAGAAGCAATTTAGTCATCCATGTTCCTAAAACCTGACTTGTGGGCTTTACAAATTTGACTGTAGCATCTAAATCTAACAGAATTATTTGGAGAGATCAGGTGCCCCTGTGGGAAAGGTCAGGAACCCGTTTGAGAGAGGTGAGGTATCCCTTTGGGATTGTTGAGAGTAGAGACGAGTGTGCACAAAAAGTGGATGAGGTCTGTGAAACTGTGGGCAGAATCTTCGGGACGGTGAGCAGGGGCGGATCCCACTCGCCAACGTGTAAAGTGAGGCGTGCGTCCAGAGGTCACCGCGCGTCATTCAGATATTCAGTTCAGTGCGCGCCCGCTGAACAGTCAAAGGCCGTTTAAGGCCATTTAAATATCAATTTAAATACTTATCATAGCTGCTCATCCTACCTTAAGGTTGGCGGGCAGGTGAAGAGCCCAGGCGGTCTTCGCATTTATCCACAGCCGGGATGAAGTTTCATGAAGGTTTTTAAAGCTTAATAAATTTTTCAATAAAATTCATTGACATGTCCCAGCTCATGTGACACTGTCACATGAGAGGACATGTCTTAAATATTTTTTTCCTGTCTTTATTAAAATTTTTAAAGATCAAACTAATTTCCCAGAGGCAGCTCTTTGCCTCAGGGAGCTTTCTGTGCCTCTTTCACGCGCATGCATGAAAGAGCTCAGGCCCCGACTCAGCCTACTCCCCCCTGCCTGCACAGTGCTTCTGGGTTCACGTCACGCTGAGCAGGCCTTAATTGGCCCGCGCATGTAAAATGGCGGCGTGCAGCCGATCGCGCCCGCCCACGCTGACTCCCATCCAACCCCCCCCTCCGACGGGGAGAAAATTCTCCCCGTCAAGCTGTAAAGTCATTTAAATCTCCTATTCTTCAAATTTGTAAGGAAACAACCTGCAATTGAAAAAAAGTTACTTGCAATTTCGATAGATATTTGTTGAGGTAAGCTTGAGTGTTGTTTTTGCTTGACTGCTTCCACAACCTATCATTATCACAGTGGGGGTGGGGGGATGGTTCGTGCTGTAAGTTTACAGTTTGATTGACAGCCCTAAGGGATCATAAAGAGATTAGTTGACTTTGATGTGGGTCTATGAATACAAATGTTTGTTGTTATAGAAGACTAAGTACTTGAAGGGATTTAAATATATTGAATGGGCTTTTATAAATGAATGCATTTTTGATTTCGTGAATTCTGTAACAGATACTTAGATCTGTATTTTATTTCATCTCAGCATGGCTCCTGAGGCCTGTCCAGGGTGGATACTGGGTGAGTTAACTTGAAGGGTGTAGAGCAATGGGTGGTTGGTGGAGGGTATGGATTGGCATGAGTTGGCATATGTTGGCACTAAGTTGGTACAGGGGCTATAAAGGACCAGGGATGGGTAGAGGGACATAGGTTGACATAGAGTTATGAAAGACTATGGGGGTGGGTAGAGGAGCATAGATTGGCATCGAGGTTATAAGAGGCC
This sequence comes from Carcharodon carcharias, assembly GCF_017639515.1. Taxonomy (NCBI): domain Eukaryota; kingdom Metazoa; phylum Chordata; class Chondrichthyes; order Lamniformes; family Lamnidae; genus Carcharodon; species Carcharodon carcharias. The sequence continues at coordinate 20,646,087 of NC_054482.1, forward strand.
ATGGAGGATAGCAGGACATAGATTGGCATGGAGGGTATGAATGTCATGGGGGGAGGGTGTGGGCATGACAACAATGAGTTGACATGGATGAAGCATGGGGAGTGTGTGGGGGGTGAGGTGATGTGAGGGGTAAGGGCGAATTGTGCCACTCCCCACATCCCTTCCCCAAAGGGACAAAAATCCAACTTCTCGACTCTGCATACCTGACTTGGGAACGAAAATTTGCACCATTGCCCTCGCTAACATTCATACCCAGGGCTTTGGAGTGGTGCAACTATTTATCTACATCAGCTTTTAGCTAACTACAGGTCTGAAAAACCCCAGGTTGGTATCACCACTTCTTTATTTACCTTGCCTTCTCTCCTGCTTTTTATATCAGCTGATCTCAGTTAGCAATTCCACTGCTGGATCAGAACATTGTGGGTTCAACCTTGACTTGAGCTGATAATCTAAGCTGAGCCTTCAATGAAGTACTGCGGGACTGCAGTATCTACCCCAATCATTCAAGGTGGATGCTACAATTCTATTGTAAGGCAATTAGCTCAAAGAAGGGAGTTCTACTGGTCCCTGCCAACATTCTCCGTTCATAGAACAGCACAGCAATAGTTCACCTGTTAATATATTGGCTATTTGTTTGATCTTTCTGGGTATGTGATGGCGGCTTCCTTTGCCTACGCAACTGTTGATGGATTTCATGTAATTAATTATGTGTATGAATGAAAGGGATAGGAGAAGCAGTAAGCCATACACAGCAACCCCATTTCGCCCCATTCGTTTATTTCTATCTGTTTCTGTTTGTTAACCAATCTGTAAACCATGCTAATTATTACCCCCAACCCCATGTGCCCTTTTCTTGTACAACAACCTTTCACATAGCACCTCATTGAATGTCATTTGAAAATCCTAATATATTGCACCTACTGGTTCTCCCTTGTCTACCCGCTAGTTAAACCCTAACTCTAAAAAACTCTAATAGATTGCTCAGACGCTGTTGTGATATTGTGTGCATGCCAATGCAGACAATGACATGTACCTTTAAGAAGCTGCATCACTATGACACCACCATGTGTAAGGGTGGAGGATAAAAGGCACAGCCTCCATGTTAGATGTTCACCATTGCCTGTGATCTCTACTGCAGATGTTCACTGCTGTCTGTAGCTCTGTATCAGTAAAACTTTCTGTATACCTTATGAGTCGGGCATATTTTCAAGTTATCAGCCTATGTAACTGTTAGGGCCCAGGCTAGATCAAGGCCTGTGTGGAGCTGCATATAGTTGTTGCTGGTAATAAGCTTCATGTAATTGTGTTCGACCAGAACCCTTGTCAATCTCAAAATATTGCTCAGAGTAGGTAGCATAGAGACAGATCCCTTGAGGTCTGCATCGAGACCCTCAACATATATGGTGGCAGCAGACCTTAAGAAATCACAACAGACATAATTCCTTTCCACAAAACTATGTTGAATGTGCTTAAACATCTCGTGATTTTCCGTGTTTACCATGTCCTTAATAATAGATTTTAACAATTTCCCTGCTGCTAAGCACAGGTTAATTGGTCTATAGATCCCTGTTTTCTCTGTCCCTCTCTCTCCTTTCATGAATAGCTGTGTTACAATTGCTACCATCCAATACACTGAAACCATTCCAAGATCTAGGGAATTATGAAAGATAAAAACCAATGACTCCAATATCTCTGTAGCTTTTAAAACCCTGGCATGTTGTTCATCAGGACCAGGGGATTTGCAGGACTTTGGCCCCATTAATTTCATCAGTACTTTTTCTTTAATAAGATTGATTGCTTTAAGTTCTCTGCTCCTTAATTGATCCTTGGTTCCCGCATTTTTGGATATTTTCTTAGTATCTTCTACTGCCAAGAGACACACAGAGGTCTGAAATTTTGGGACATGTTGAAGGGTGGTAGCAGGGGCTACCCGGAAATAAACAGCACCAGGTAGCATGTCAACTTCAAGGCACCAATACCAGCAATAATCACCAGGGTGGGGAGAGTAATTCTGCTCCCCTCCTGAGTGAGCCAGTTAACTTTGTTAAAAAGTTTGCTTAAGGAAGAGGGTGGACTATTTTCAGAGGCTGTCAGTTGAGGGAGGCAAGTACAAATTGGGCAGCCAGGCATCACCATAACCCCATAAGAGGTTCACTGGGGAAAAGGGAGACTAGGTAACTGGTAAAGGATGCCCTTGGCACTGTACAAGTGGCAGGGAGAGTAGGTGCTCAGCACCTAGGCTTTGAACCAAATCAGCAATCCTTGGCATTGGCAGTGCATAAGAGCAGGGGGTCAAGGCTGCCGTGGACAATTAGGTCCTGCCCAGAAGGAAGACTCCAGCTAGCAAAGGGGCATGGCTGTCAGATTTTGAGTGCACTGGAGCCTTCAGAGGAAGGGCAGGAACCCAGGCATCAGCAGGCTATCTAACTTCTGAAGGTCTGATTCCAGTGGCTCAGCTGGCCAGATGGCACCCTCCAGGATCACTGTCATTGAAGTAGCCTGATGCATTATCCCTAACATAGGCCTCCAGAGAGGTGTGGACTTTTAGGACAGTGAGGCCCCAGAAGCAAACAACTCATCGGGGGATAGTCAGGAGCGAAGAGATGAGGAGGATTTCAAGGCAGAGGGAGATGCCACTGAACAGAGAGATGCCCGTGCTGCATGCCAAGGTGACCTTCATCTGCCAACCTCTGAAAAGAGGCCCTCCCTTCTCTCCCTCATAGCTTCTAGCATTAGATCCAGGTCAGCAACAATGTAACGAGGGACTGTTTTGCCCTGTGTGCCAACGACCTCCAGCTCACCTGTGACATCTTGCTTCCCTCTGATGAAGTGGAAGGCTTTGGCACAGTCTACAGATATCTCCCCAGGGGGAACCAACAGCCTCAGTGAAAGCTGCAGTGGGGTGTCTAATTGAATTCCACATTTCATCTGACCCACTCCTATTTCTGCCCCCACAAACTCTAAGTGGACAGAAAATCTGTCTTCTTTTCAATTGAGGCTCATCCCAATGAAAGTTGAGTTTTAATCAGTTTCCCACCAGACGCAGGTTTCTGACTCAAAGACAGGCCCTGTTCCTATTTCCTACCTCCATGGTGAAAATTAAGCTCAAACTATTTGTTCAAAGTATTTGCTGAAGGTCCCTGTCATTTCCTTATTCCGTATTACAATTTTTTTCCTGTCTCTGGCTCTAAGGGACCCATGTTTACTTTCACTATTGTCTTCATATTTGCTTACTTGTAAAAGTCTCTTGTATTCTATTTCCTCCCAATATATCATTTTCTTGGTCATCCTATGGTGACTTAAAAAAAAACACCCAATCCTCAGCCTTACCACTCTTTTTGACAAGCCTCTTTTTTAAACTAATGCTATCCTTAACTTCTCTAGTAAGTTATGGTTCTATCACTTTTCCAGTGGAGATTTTATTCCTCAAGGGAATGCATATTCATTGAGAACTATGAAGTATATCTTTAAATGTTCACCATTGCTGAGCTACCACCATATATTTTAATCTAATTTCCCAATCTACCCCAACAAACTTGCCTCAGATTTTATTTAAATTTAAGACCCTAGTTTTGGAATTTACCATATCAATCTCAAACTTAATATGAAATTCTATCATATTATGATCATAGTTTTCCAGAGGACCCTTTGCTTCAAGATTATAGTGCCGACAATCATAATATGATTGAATTTAATATTCATTTTGAGGGAGAAACAGTGCATCCAAGACTAGTATTTTAAACTTAAAAAAGGGCAATTTATGTGGGAATGAAAACAGAGCTAGCTAAAGTGAACTGGCAAATGAGGTTAAGGGATAGGTCAATAGAAGTTCAGTGGCAGACATTTAAAGGGATATTTCAGGATGCACACAATATATACATTCTAATGAGAAAGAAAAATTCCAAGGGGAGGGCCCACCATCCGTGGTTAACTAAAAAAGTTAAAGACAGTATCGAACTTAAAGAAAAAACACATAAGTAAGCAAAATTGGGTGACACATCAGAAGATTGGAAAGAGTATAAAGAACAGCAAAGAACGATAAAAAGCTTAATAAGGAGGGAAAAATTAGAGTATGAGAGAAAGCTAGCTAGTCATATAAAGAAGCTCAGTAAAAGTTTCTAAAGATATTTAAATTAGAAAAGAGTTAACAAAGTGAGCGTTGGCCCTATAGAGAGTGCATCTGGGGAATTGATAATGGAAAGTAGGGAGATGGCGACTTCGCTCTTCACTATAGAGGACACTAGCAACATCCCAGAAATAGCTGTAAATCACGAAATGGAAGGGAGGGAGGAACTCAGGAAAATTACAATCACCGGGAAGTGGTATTGAGCAAATTGTTGGAGCTGCGGGCTGACAAATCCCCAGGTCCGGATGGACTTCATAAGACCGTAAGGTGTAGGAGCAGTAGTGGGCCATTCAGCCCATTGGCCTGAATCTTCTGGTCGGTGTGCGGGGGTGGGCACCGGTTGCCGATGCGTAAAATGACGCGCAGTGATGCCGGGCGTGTGTCCCGACGTCACCGCACATCACTCCGATCTTCAGTTGGGTGGGCGCGTGCCGGAGTCAGCTGCGCGCCCACCGAACTGTCAAAGGCCTGTTAAGGCCGTTTTAATAGTAATTAAAGCAATTAACAGGCTGACCATCCAATCTTAAGGTCGGCGGGTGGGCAGGCGAAGAGCCCAGGTGGTCTTTGCATTTTTCATGGAACCTCATCCACGGGCGGGATGAGGTTTCATGAAAGTTTTAAAATGTAATAAAAACTTTTACTATAATTCATAGACATGTCCCAGCTCATGTGACAGTCACGTGAGGGGACATGTCCAAATGATTTTTAAAAATCTTTTATTCACTTTTTGAGAATGAAATTGAACTCTCTGTGGCAGCTCTGTGTCTCAGGGAGATTTCTGCATGCTTTCACGCGCGTGCGCTAAAGAACGCAGACCCCGGACTCAGCCTCATCCCCCCTGCCTGCAAAGGGAGCACTCAGCACTTCCGGGTGTGCGTCACGCTGGGTGGGCCTTAGTTGGCCCGCCCACTTGAAACGCTGGCGCTCAGCTGATCGCGGGCAGCAATCGACAGCGTGCCCGCCCGCACCCACCCCCTCTCAGCAAACCTCCCCACCCCCCACCACCACCCACCACCACCCACCACCACCGACGGAGAAAATTCTCCTATTGGCCAGAGGTTTCCTGTCGGCAATTTGGGAGGGGTGCCCGCTCGCCGACAGGAAAATGACGCGGGATGATGTCGGGAGGAACCCCCAGCGTCGTTCCCAGCCCATTTAAATCTTTAGGAAAGCGGGCGGACAGAGAAATCAGCTGACGCCCGCCAACCTGTCAATGGCCAATTGAGGCCATTGACAGGATAATTAAGATCATTAAAGACCTGCCCATCCAAGCTTAAGGCTGGAGGCCAGGCCGGGAGCTCGGGCTTCTGATAATACAGGAAACCTCATCCGCTGGCGGGATGAGGTTTCATGATCATGTCTAAAAACTTTAATAAAGTTTCAGTGCTTCTTATTAACATGTCCCATCTCATGAGACATGACATGAGGGGGACATGTTAATAATGTTTTTATTTTTCTATTTTTAGAGTTTTTTAACCTGTCACTCGTCTCCCTGAGACAGCATGCGCATGAAAGAAAGTTGGACTTTCCCTCCCCCACCCCTGCACAGGAAGCGCATAGCGCTTCCCATTTGGTAGGCCGCTGGGTGGGCCTCAATTTGCCCACCCACTCAAAATGGCAGCAAGCTCTGTTTTGGTGGCGGGGGTTGGCTGCCCACCTGCCCGCCAGCCAAGGGCAAAATTCTGCCCAATCAGTCTGCTCCGCCATTCAATGAGATCATGGCTGATCTGATAATCCTCAATTCCACTTTCCTGCCTTTACCCCATAACCCTTGACTCCCAGTTAACCCTAAGGTCTTGAAAAAGTGTCTAATGACATAGTTGGTGCATTGGTTCTAATTTTCCAAAATTCCCTAGATTCTGGAAGGTTCTTTTCGATTGGAAAATCACAAATCTAACTCCTTTATTCAAAAAGGGAGGAAGGCAGAAATCGGGAAACTATAGGCCAGTTAGCCTAACATCTGTCATAGGGAAAATACTAGAAGCTATTGTTAAAGATATTATAGCAGGGCATTTAGAAAAATTCAAGACAATCAGGCAGAGTCAACATGATTTTGTGAAGGGGAAATTATGTCTAGCCAATTTACTGGAGTTCTTTGAATGAATCACATGTGATGTGGATAAAGGGGAACCAGGAGATGTACTCTACTTAGATTTCCAGGAAGCATTTGATAATGCGCCACATTGAAAGTTATTGTAGAAAATAAAAGCTCATGGTGTAGGGGATAACATATTGGCATAGATAGAAGATTGGCCAGCTAACAGGAAGCAGAGAGTTGGCATAAATGGGTCTTTTTCTGGTTGGCAGAATGTGACCAGTGGTGTGCCACAGTGATCAGTGCTGGGGTCTCAACATTTTACAATGTATTTAAATGACTCGGATGAAGGGATCTGGGTGTCTTAGTGCATGAATCACAAAAGGTTATCATGCAGGGACAGCAGGTAATTAGGAAAGCTAATAAATGTTATCATTTAATGTGAGGGGAATTGATAACAAAAGTAGGGAGTTTATGCTTCAGTTGTACAGGACATTGGTGAGACCACATCTGGAGTATGGTGCACAGTCCTGGTCTCCTTAGAGAAAGATGTATATGCATTAGAAGCAGTTCAGAGAAGGTTTACTAGACTAATACCAGGAATGGGTGGGTTGTCTTATGATGAAAGGCTGGACAGTTCAGGCTTGTATCCACTGGAAATTAGAAGAGTAAGAGGCGGCTTAATTGAAACCTTTAAAATCCTGAGGGGTCTTGACAGGGCGGATGTGGAGAGGATGTTTCCTCTTGTGGGAGAATCTAGAACTAGGGGTTACTGTTTAAAAATAAGGGGTTGTTCATTTAAGACAGATTTGAGAGAAATTTTTTCTCTCAGAGGGTTGTGAGTCTTTGGAACTGTCTTCCTCAAAAGGTGGTGGAAGCAGAGTCTTGAATATTTTTAAGACAGAGCTCAATGGATTCTTGATTAACAAGGAGTGAAAGGTTATCAGGAATAGGCAGGAATGCGGGGTTGAGATTACATTCAGATCAGCCATGATCATATTGAATGGCGGAGCAGGCTCGAGGGGCCAAGTGGCCTACCCCTGTTTCTAATTACTATGTTTGTATTAATTAACCCTTTTGCATGATGTAATACTAGATCTAAAATAGTTTGTTCCCTAATTGATTCCTCAACATGCTGTTCTAGAAAACAGTCTCTAATGCATCATACAAATATATCCTCCATGTGATTTTTGCCAATTGGTTTTGCCTAGTCTATATGAAGTTTAATGTCCCTCAGGATTAGTGCAAGGCACTTGGAGATACTTCTCAGCAATACATTAATGCATTATATAAATATAAGCTTTTGTTCATTTTCAACCTTGAGAGTTTTTCTATGCTCTTCACCTAGGTTTCTAAACTATATAAAAAAATACACAACAATGTATGAGAGAAGGGTTAAGGTGAGAATCCAAGAGGAAGAAAAGGCCCTCACTATTTCTATTCCTTTCACTATTGCTGTCAAACAACCATCCCTTGGGCATATAGACACATGCATTTTGTATTGTGTCTAATTTGTATTACTTTGTGTTGTACCTCTATGTGTATCGATATCATTTGTTTCACATTTTATTCATTAATTTTGTTAGCAGTGAGACTTAGAAGCAATGAAGTTTCTCAATGAGCATGGAAGTCCAGTTCAATACAATTTCCAAATGGATGATGTGAAATAAAGTTCTCCTGAGTACTTTAGCCATCGCTGTTTGTTTGGTACATACAAATAATAAAAGGCTGGCAATAAATTATGAAACAGTAATTCACATGGTGGATTTTGATGACACACTAAAATGGAATAACCAAGCTTCACTGGCTTATAACTGTCACCAGAACCCTGAGATTAAATTACTCCCTTTGTTTCATTGCCAGACAATTACCATGCATCATATACAAGATGAACTGCTCCAGTTGTCATGGGATTTTTACTACGTGTCTTCTTCCCAGGTATCTCTCCATATTTAATTTGAATACATCAATTAGAATCCAGCATGCAGCTCATACCTATTGTTGTCATATGAGCCAACTGAAACATTCACAAGAACACAAGAATTAAGAGCAGGAGTAGGCATTTGGCCCCTCAAGACTGCTCCACCACTTGCTAATATCATGGCTGATATATTCTTCTGACTTGCCACTAATTTTACTGTATTGTTGGTTTTTTCTTTCAATTTGATACTGGCCCTAACTTAGTTAGCCACAGATGATGCACCTCTCTCAGAGCGTTTTTCTATGTCGATGGAAGGTATCTTTGCTGAGAGCCATGAAATATCTCCTTAAATGACTGCATCTGTTCTTCTACTCTCCTACCCTTTAACCTATTTTCAATTAGTTTCAAGCCTGTAACTCACCCCTAGATATATGTTATTCTATGTGTATTGCCCATAGCTTGTTGAATAACTGGATATCAATTGTAAAAGAAAAGTATTTAATTGCCTGGTGTTATGGCCGGTCCCGAGGTGAGGTCCCCCAATGTGTTATGACCCCGGACAGGATACCCCAAATTGTTAACTTCCCATATGGGACCCCAATTTTATTATGCTCCCAGGTGAGGAGGCATAAGCTGGCTCTCCTTCTTTATTCAACCCCTCTGTTTGTTGTAAACAGGTTAATTTAAAAGGGATCCCTTCCCTCGTGGATCCCTATTCCCAGTCCAATGTATTTAAGTTTCAGAAGAAGCCTATTTAACCAGGCGTTCTTGAGTCAAAGAAAGAGTGAGTTTATTAGTTACTAAAACCCTGAAACAAGTCGTAAAAGCGCAACACACGTACACATAGATCAGAAATGAGAAGTTGAGTCCAAGAGTAAAAGTTAAAAAAGATATATTAATCAGTCCTTGGCTTTTCTGTGAGTAGTAGATGGTGAAACGTTGTGACTCTTAAGTTGGATGATTCTGGTAGAGCTGATTTTGGCTGTTGAGCAGTTGGTTTAGAGAGACCTGGTTCTCTACGTTAGCTGAAGTAGCTGTTCAATTTTCTTTTTGACTGTGGCTTTGCTGACTTGCTTCCAGCCAGAGAGAGAGAGAGAAAGAGAGAGAGATATCTTTTACCTGCAAGCTCAAGGGAAGCCTAGATGATGTTCTTCTGCTGTGACCTTCACAGCGCACACACTAGCACACCAGAACTAGAACACACAGATCAGGTTTGCAGCTGGCTTTTTAATCCTTTTTCTTGTGTATTCCTGAAAAAGAAAAACAAACATGTCTTTAGCCCAGAACTTGCTTTCTTTCAACTCAGATCATTTCCACATTCTGAGATACAACTCAACAGGAGATGGTTTCTGCTGAGTTGTGGTAATCGGTCCCCATTGTCTCCACAACCACAGGGGATTAAAGTTCAGTCTTTTGCATTACATCTCTCCCTTTCAAGTGTCTGTCTGAAGTAGGCCTGGACACCTTTTTAGGTGGGACATTCCATGTCCTCTCTGGGCTAGTTAGTCAAGTATAATCCATATAGGAGTTTTCCAGAAAGTGGTTACTTTGCATTCTCAGCCAGCTTTTGTTTGCATATCTTTGAAAAAAAAAGTCTTCCTTTAAAAAGTTCAATATTCCCGTAAGTAATTTCAGTCTGTGATCTGTTGTCATGACACTGATACAAGTGACATAATGCCTCATCACTTCCATTGTGTTGTAATGACAGAGAGGGGTGATTTTCACTTGTTACTGTGATGCTCAGGCTGTTGTTAGCTTGCATACTCCAGTTACCTTCCACTCAGGTTGCTTAGCAAGATTTTCTGCAACTACAATGTTTGCAGATTAAATAAGTTTATATATCTATATCTTTCTCTCTTACTCTCTATCTCGATCTATCTTTCATATGATGTACCCCATCTGTCTACATTAACCTTATGCTGTGTGTCATAATCATGCTTTACAATCATGCTTTTTATATCAATATTTATAATGCAAAAGTGAATATATCACTATTTTAGAATGAGAAACCTGTACACCAATATTTAATAACAGGAAAATCCTACGTCAACATTTTGATATTACGCTTTGTTGATGAACTCAATGATTCATTCCAAATGCTTTTATAAAAGGAAAATCTGTGCCCTGATTAAACAGCATGTTTGCATGTGATACAACAGTATATCCTTCAACTTGTCATGAACTTATATTAAAAGTTCAGTGTGTTGTGTGCACTTTCTGTTATGTACCACACTTAAGTCACACTTTGTTAACAGGCTTAAAGCAATACAACAGCATATCAGAATCGGAAGACATGGAGAATATATGAAGCAGCTGCAAGCGAATCAACTACAATAATCATTATTTCTATTGTATATTGTGTGTTACATGGCATAACACCCACATTATAAAACAGCAAATTTTCTGACTCACTGAACAATGCCACAGGATACCAGCAAGCAATGTATTATAAATCTTGCATCTAATGCTTGCCTGTGTTATGAATTACACTCATTTCCTGTCATCATCATCATAGTTACTTTTGTCACAATTTTCCCAATGCGGTATGCCCATTACTTTTGAGCTGATTGACTCAAAATAAACCCGAGCTGAAGATGTAGCGAATATACAAATTAAATGAGGAAAATGATGAGAAAATTGCTGATGGGAAACTAAATAGTTATGAACACAATCAATCATGGATGACCAGTCAGGAATAACTACCAATGAAATAAAAACGTGAATGAATTGAATTACTCAAATCGTTTACTGAAAAATAAACTAAAAAAACCCAAGTTAATGCAGAGACTTGGTTCAATCAGTCCTATTGCCATTTACCTACCATGTGAGTAAATAGTCCTAATTAGCTGTTTTAATTTTCTAATTTTATCTGTTTTGTTCACGTAACCCTTTCTCCCTTGTCCCTCTTCTAGTCTAATCCTGAGTGTTAACCAGAGCCCTTGACTGCACCATTATTATGCCATTAAACAAAAGGAGATGCATCCAAATATTCTGGGTAAATTAATTTAAATATACTGGATGAGTGCAGTTTTGACATACTTTGAATGTAGAAATTGTAAATTACTGACTTTCTTCACCCTACCTAATGCCTAACCCCCACTCAGAATGCCTTCGTATCACAATGCATAATTTTTAAAAAGCATTTGACAGCAAGTTAAGTGACCAAAAAGTAGCTTTGTTGGCAATGTTCACTAGATCAATTGACGGCATCTCTCGCCCACATCAGATGAGCACCATAATTCCCCCTTAGGTGCCAGGTGTGCCAATGTGTAGCAAGCAGGAATAACATAACTGGCTTCTGAGATGAAGACCTCTAAACGCTCCTTGAAGATGTACAAGCCTCACACTCCCAGAGCTGAATTTTCCTCCCTCGGTGGGGCAGTTGATGGGCGGTCTCGTACAGGCGCGCTTCCGATCGGCGCCCCCAATCAGAGGCATGGTGCCATTTTACGTGGGCGGGCCAGTTAAGGCCCCGCCCAGCATGATGTCCACATGGAAACGCTATGTGCTCCCTGTGCGGGCGGGGGGTGGGGGAGGGGGTGGGGGGTGGAATCCCAAAATCAAGAGTGCGCTCTTTCGCACATACGCACAAAAGGGCGCACTCATCTCCCTGAGGCTAAGTGCAGCCTCAAGGAGATTGTCTGTAAATGTAAAAAAGACAAAAATAGAGAAATAAAATTTCCCTTACATGACCCGTCATGTCACAAGTTGGGACATGTCCATAATTTTTACAAAATCTTTATTAAAATGTTTTAAACCCGACATGAAACCTCATCCCGTCCATGGATGAGGTTTCATGTTTTTTCTATTCCCGCTGGGGCTCCTGCCCTGCCCGACCTTAAGGTCGGACGGGCAGGTCCTTTAATTACTTAATTGACCCTGTCAATGGCCTCAATTGGCCATTGACAGGTCGGTGGGCGCACAGCTGATTTTGCTGCGCTCCCGCCTTCTTGAAAATTTAAATCGGGCGCGGTGACATCAGGAGTTCCCCCCCGACAACACCGTGCATCATTTTATATGTAAAATCCTACCCCTAGGCCTTTGACCACCAAACCAGATATTAGCATTTAGTAGCACTCTCTGAAGGGAAGTATCACTGACTTCACACCCAGGACTGATTAACAGTGCAGAAAGCAGTAGAAAGACTTCACAAGGGTAGCATTTCACCATACACCTCCCTATCTTCCCTGAGCACTACAAAACTTCACCCTCTTCGAGCAAGACTCACATTTCTGTCCCCTCATATTTCACTCTAAGCAAGGAAATCTAAAACTCCTCAACATACACAACCACATTGGACAATTCCAAAACACTTCCTTCACTCAAAGGTTCTCGTGCTCTCATGTTTCTCAATACAAGTCTCCCATCACTTTTGCTACGCACTCCTCAACTTGGCAGCCTTATCCTCACACATAATTTTCTACCCGCTTGCAATAAAAGGAATGTTTGCTTTAAATCACAGAATCACAAAATGTTACGGTGCAGAAGGAGGCCATTCAGCCTTTCCTGTCTGCACTGGCTCTCCGAATGAGCATTATGGTTCAGGGCCGTTTTCCTGTCTTTTCCCTGTACCCTTGCACATTGTTTCTATTCAGATAATCACCTAATGCCCCCTTGAATGCCTCGATTGAACCTACTTCCTCCACACTTCCAGGCTGTGCATTCCAGACTCGAACCACTCGCTGTATGAAAAAGTTTTTTCCTCACATCACATTTGGTTCTTTTGCAAATCACTTTAAATAGTTGCCCTTTCATTTTTGATCCTTCTACGAGTGGGAACAGTTTCTCCCTATCTGCTCTATCCAGCCCCCTCATGATTTTGAACACCTCTATCAAATCTCCTCTTAGCCTTTTCCTTTACAAGGAGAACAGTCCCAACCTCTTCAAACTATCATCTTAACTGAAATTTCTCTTCCCTGGAACTATTCTTGTAAACCTTTTCTGCACCCTGTCCAATGTGTTCACATCCTTCCTATAATGTGGCATTCAAAACTGTACACAATACTCCAGCTGAGGCCTAATGAGTATCTTAAATAAATTCACCATAATCTCCCTGCTCTTGTACTCTATTCCCCTATTAATAAAGCCCAGGAGACTATATGTTTTATTAACTGCGCTCTTCACCTGTCCTGCCATCTTCAATGATCTACGCACATAAACACCCAGGTCCCTCTGCTCCTGCACCCTCTTAAGAATTGTACCCCTTATTTTATATTGTCTCTCCATGTTCTTCCACCAAAATGCATCACCTCACATTTCTCCACATTGAACTTCATCTGCCACCTACCTGCCCACTCCACCGACTTGTCTATATCCTTTTGTATTTCTGTACTGTTCTCCTCACAGTTTAAAATGCTTCCAAGTTCTGTATCATCCGCAAACTTTGAAATTGTCCCCTGCACACCAAGATCTAGATCATTAATATATATCAGGAAAAGCAAGGGTCCTAATACTGACCCTTGAGGAACTCCACTATAAACCTTCCTCCAGGCTGAAAAATATCCATTAAACATTTCCCTCTGTTTCATATTAGTCAGACAATTTTGAGTCCACATTGCTACTGTCTCTTATATTCCATGAGCTATAACTTTTCTCACAAGTGTCTTGTGTGGCACTGTATCGAATGCCATTTGAAACTCCATGTACACCACATCAACAGCATTACCCTCATCATCCCCCTCTGTTCCCTCTTCAAAAAACTCCAGCAAGTTAGTTAAATATGATTTCCTCTTTAGGAATCCATGCTTGTTCTTCCTAATCAACCCACATTTCCCATGTGATTATATCCCAAATAATTGTTTTGAGAATCTTGCCCACCACTGAAATTAAATTGAATGGTCTGCAATTCATGGCCTTATCCTGACAAGCTTTTTTGAACAAGGGTATAATGCTTGCAATTCTCCCGTCCTTTAGCACCTCCCCTGAATCTAGGGAAGACTGAAAGATTATGGCCAGTGCCCCTGCAAATTCCTCCCTTACTTCTTTCAATATCCTTGGATGTATGTCATCCGGCCCCAGTGTCTTGTCAAATTTAAGTACTAACAGTTTATCCAACAATTCCTCCTTATTAACTTTGAACCCTTCTAGTGACAGTTTCCTCCTCAGTTCTCTTGGCCTTGGTAGCACCTGCTTCCTTGGTAAAGACAAATGTAAAGTATTCATTTAGCGCCTGAGCCATGCCCCCTGCCTCCATGTGTAAATCCCCTTTTGGGTGCCTAATTGGTCCAGTTAAGTCCTGCCCAGCGTGACATCCATCAGGAAGTGCTATGCGCTCCCTGTGCGGGCGGGGGTGGGGTGGGGGGGGGTGGTATTCCCACAGCTGGGAGGGCGCTCTTTCACACACGCACGCAAAAAAGCTCACTGATCTCCCTGAGGCTAGGTGCTGCCTCAGGGAGATCATCTCGGAATCAAAGCTTTTAAGACAAATATTTAAAAAATTTCCCTGACATGTCCCCTTGTGTGACAATATCACATGAGTTGGGACATGTCCATCACTTTTACTCAAACCTTTATTAAATATTTAAAAACCCTCATGAAACTTCATCCCGCCCGTGGATGAGGTTTTATGCTTTTTCTGAAGCCCATCAGGGCTCCCACCAACCTTAAGGTTGGAAGGGCAGGTCCATTAATTATGTTAAGTACTTTCTCAATGGCCTCAATTGACTGTTGACGGGTCGATGGGCGCACAGCTGATTCGGCTACGCCCCCGCTGACCTGAAAATGGAAATGACGCGTGGTGACGTTGGGAGTTTCGCCCAACGTCACCCCGCGTCATTTTATGTGTCGGCGAGCAGGCCCCAGCCCCCGCTCGTAAACTGGAAGATCCTGTCCCATGACTTTCGCCCTTACTCCAATTCCACCTATTAACTTACTATTCTCTATACTAGTGCTACCTGTCTCTCCCAATATTTTGTGCACCATGGTATTCCTCTCTAATATTATCCCCTGGTTCCCACACCCATGCTGAGTTAGTTTAAAGGCCTCCCAACGGCACAAGCAAAACTAGCAAGGAACTCAGTCCTGGCTCTGTTCAGGTGCAACCCTTCCAGCTTGTACAGGTGCCATCTCCCCCAGAACCAGTAGTGTCCTCGGAACCTGAAGCCCTCTCTCCTGTACCACCTTTCCAGCCACTTATTCATCTGCCTTATCCTCTTGTTTCTACACTCACTTGAAATACACTGAGCACTTGTCTCATGTCTTTTTGATTCATCAACATTACAGTTAGCCAAAATAGAGTATTGAGTAGATTTTTATGTGAAGGACAAGACAGGTCAGTTCTGGTATTATCTGATAGGGTAAGGCTGAGGTGGTACCACTGCAGCTGATCAATCAGTGAAAACATCCTGCAGAATCTGCCCACTTGCAGCAGTGAGACTTAAAATACTCTTCAATTACTGCTGCTATATTTTATCTTTGGTCTTTTCTCACCTTTAATCTTTGAAAGGTGATAACTTATGATGGGGTACAATTCCATAAGCGGACATAAGTTTCTATACTTCACCCAGGTAACCATTCTTCATGAATAAGCCTGGGCTAAACGTGACCTAATCCTTCACTGGTATTATTGAAGGTGCACTTTCCAACAAAGATCACAGCACAGTGATAATGAGCAGACATCGTAACTCCAGTCCCTTTTCCCCACTCACAGGACACTGAGGGCAATTATAGCATTTCACTGCATCTCCAATTATAGTCAGATGTAGTCAGTCACTCATGGCGAGTCAGAGGAATTGCTGTTTCATGACAAATTTATCCAGCAGTGGTTGCAATGAATCTAATAAGATTTTATTAAGATTTATGTCAAAGCCAACTCAGGTTTGAGGCTTAGGTATGGAATTAATTCAGATCTATTTTATCGATTTTGCCTATTGCAACAAAATGTGATAGAAATCTGGTCAAGCCTGTTTTCAGGCACAGATTTGGCACCATGCAAGTGCTGCACAGGTGCCAACAAGAAGGCCTAAGGCTGCTCTGAAATTAGGCCTCAGGCTGCACCAAATTTATCTTGGGGAGCTACTGGCATTTGCTGTGCTGCCACAGGCAGTTCACACCTTTTTCAAAGATGAAAGTCTGGCTGGATTCCTTCACTGACAGAGGCCAGAGAGGAGGGATGTGTCATGTACAAACTTTGTGTATTTCCTTTAATGCCCATGATCATTATGTTTGTATGTGAGAGGTGAGTGTTCTCTTAGCCTTAAATAATTTCAAGTAGCAAGCTTTTAGTGAGTTAAAAATAAAGAAGGCTACTTATTATCGCATTCACCTGAAATTAATGCAATGGCTCACTCCCTCATCTCTCACACACAAAGATTAGATGCAAATGAAGGTAATATACTGCCACAGCTTCTAATTATTCCAGTCTCTTTCATGGTTGGCCTGTCGTTCCTTAGATAAAGTTGATGCTTTAGTTGAAGTGAAGGTCTTGTGAGGCAACGCATTTCTCAGCAAGCTGTGAGGTTTCTTGGAATTGAATTTCTAGGAAGACGGTTGTCAGGTGAACTTTAACTGGAACAGGTCCTTCTCTCAATGGGCATCTCCCACTTGCAAGGTATTTATTGTTAATCGCTTTGGCCTTACAGATAATTTGATGACTTTTGGTGTCAGCAGCTTTCATGCTGGTTTCAAAAGCAAATGGCTCCCTCATCATGTGATTTCCACAAATTCAAAGACCTTTTTCCAGTCAAGGGTGATGCGTATATTGATTCCAGTTATCCTGTGTTGTTGTTGTTGACACCTTGAGATTCACCCAACCTTGTTTTGGATGAGGAAAACCATAATAATACATTGAAAGGTTGATGGAATCCATTCACATCTGTCTTATGCGCACTGGGCAGAATTTAGCCCTTGTCGGGCGGGCTCAGCAGAAGCTGACCACTGCCCACGATTGAGACCAGAAGACGATATCAGCTGGTGGGCCAATTCAGGCCCACCCAGCATGAAATGTGAGCGGCAGCATTCAGCGCTGCCTGTACAAGGGGGGAGGAGGGCGAGTGTGAACTTCGCACATGCGCACAAACTCATGCTTGAGAATCTCCCTGAGGCACAAAGCTGCCTCAGGGAGATGAAGAGTTTGCAAAAAAATTAATAAAGATCAGAAAAATGTTATAAAACATGTCCCCTCATGTGAATCTGTCACATGATAAGGGACATGCTATAAGTGAAATTTGAAAAATTTTATTTCATTTTTATTTGATATTGAAAACCTCATCCTGCCTGTGGATGAGGTTTCCAAAAAAAGCTGCAAAAGCCGCTTGGCCTTTTCGCCTGCCCGCTGACCAAAGGGTTGGACGGGTAGTGAAAAATTTAAGTTAATTGATTCTTTAATGGCCTTAATAAGCGTCTTAATTGTTGGCGGGCGCGCTGCCGATTACTGTGCGTGCCCACCATCCAAACTATCATGCAACTGCACATTGATGTCCGGACGCTTGCCTGATGCCAACGCACATCATTTCACACTTGAGTGGGTCGGGTGAGCACCCGCCCACTGAGATGAAAGTTCTGCCCATCGAGTTTTGATATCCCCTTTTCTCCAGGGTGAAACAGAGAGCCAGGCTGTCTGGATTTCTGAAGTCCTTTTTTGTGGATTGGGAAACCCTTTTCTTTTGAGTCTTAGCATGTGGGTCTAAGACCTAAGCCAAGACTTAAGCACATATCCTATCTGACACTCTTAATACTGTATTGACAGAGTGTTGACTTGTTAGACATGCTATTTTCCATATGAAATACTAAATTGATACCCAATATACTTGTTCCAATTGCTGAAGATCCCATATCACAGAAGAACAGGAAGTCTTTCCAGTGCCCTGTGCAGTGTTCCTCCTTCCAACTAACGCCAACACCTCTGGCAGCTGTATTTCTTAGCCAAAAACAGTAACTCTTATCTCCTGAAGAAGTTGTGTTTTAATTCAATCTTCAGATGGAAGTATTACTGCCAAGGCTGTCATTTATTGACCATCTTAAGTTGCTCTTAGAAGGTGGTAGTGAGCTGCCTTTGATTGCTAAGGTCCATGTCATGAAGGCTGTTCCACAACACGTTTCAGGATTTTGACTCAGCGACAACAAAGGAACAGCGATACACATCCAAGTTAGAATGCTGTCTGACCTTGAGGCAAACATGGTGCACAAGATGCCTTCATGCTTGTTAACTATTTTTGGCTGCGATTAAGAACCTGCTCCCAACAGTAGAACATCAAAGATTCAGGACAGGTGAGGAGAGACTGCAGGTGACTCTGAGCAGGCATTGTATTTTATATTCTAAACTTCATGCTTCTGGATTTATATCAGCAAACTTCAGTAGCGATAGTACCTTCTGTTAATCTATAAACCCTTGCAGCAAATATTTTAAAGTCAGATGTCATTTACAGTAGCAGTTTTCACACACACCTCTTAAACTTACGAACTACTTTCAACAACAGCAGAGTTAAGAAAGTTTCCTTTCAGGAAATATTTCAATAACTGCTCAACTGTCCTCAATGATGGCTAATGAAATGGAATAAAAATTACCATTGAGGTCATGTTCCTATTTTTGACTAAGAAACAAATAGCAGCACTAAACCAGTGCAGGTGGGAAGAACAAGCACATGACTGAATAGAAGGAGAGAGGACTCACAGAATTTGGCACAGGCAGGGAAATGAAGTGTTAAAGTTGGAGGGAGGAGTGAATGGGGAACGTGCCATGATCTAATTCAGTGGTGGAACCTACTTCTGTTTCAATGTTCTTGGATGCGTAATACTTGACTGGTTTAAAAAAACAAGCTGAAGCTTGGAAGAGAGGGAAAGCATTCAATACTCAAACCAGATGGTGGGGAAATTTAATGTTCAGAATCAGCAGGAAAGAAGACAAGGCAAAAGAGTATTTGTGGCAGGGTAGGGAAATCATTTACAAGATTTAAATGGATGGGACACAAAAAATACAAGGTTGTGGGCTCAAAGTTCAAGATCAGAATGCTGTGCAAGAACATTCTAGCCCACTTTCACCAACCAACTCTTTTCATAGGAATTGTTAATGGAACATTAACTACTTCTGGTGGTAACTTTTTGATCATGTCACATCTCAGTCATTCTTTTGCTGTTGAAAATATGTTCAGATCTGTGTCATAAAAACAGAAAATGCTGGAAATGCTCAGCGGGTCAGGCACAATCAGTAGAGAGAGAAACAGGCCAATGGATTTTCATCAGAACTGGGAAAAGTTAGAGATGTAATAGGTTTTGAGCAAAGGTTGGTGGGGCGAGGAGAAAGGGAAGGTGATAGGGTGGCAAGCAAAGGAAGGGAAATACAAAGCAATGAGGGTGAACAAGGTGAAAGAGACAAACGGAAATCCCATCGGCGAGAAGAGCAGAACTCACAGCGGAGAAAAGTCAGCTCTTCTCTCCGATGGGATTTCCGTTTGTCTCTTTTATCCTGTTCACCTGTACTGCTTTCGATTTCCCTTCTCGTGTTTGCCATTCTCTCACTGACCCTCCTTTCTCCTTGTCCCACCCGCCCCTTGCTCAGCCTATTGCATCCCTAACTTTTCCCAGTTCTGATGAAAGGTCATCGACCTGAAACATTGGCCAGGATTTTCCAGTCCTGCCAAGGCTGAACATCAGTAGAGGTTTTGCTGGGTTGCCAAATTTTCCACCCTGCTAGCAATAAGTGCCACTGCGCGTGGGACCTGAAAATCCCAGCCACTAACTCTGTTTCTCTCTCCACAGATGCTGCCTGACCTGCTGAGCATCTTCAGCATTTTCTATTATTATTTCAGATTTCCAGCATCTGCAGTGGTCTGAATCGAAAGGCCTTTCGATTCAGACCTACGCTGCTCTTGTCTTCAAAGATTCAAATCCTGGGGACACACTAGTGCTCTCTGAATTCTCTGCACAGTTGCCTGTGTCCTTTTAAAATAGGGTGCCAAATATTGCACATCGTTTTAACTTAATCAAGCATCCATGAGATGCAGAGTAGTATTTGATTACACTTGTTGAGGGTAGCTTCACATTGACTGGACACTTTCAATAAGTGGTCATTAATCACACAAACATCCTTCTCCACTATTATTCTTTCTGGCAATGTTTCATGTTCCAATTTCAATGCTTATTAAAGGTGTGTTTATTCCCCATTAAAATCCAGCTGGCATTCTTCAGCTATTCCGCCTACTAGGTTCAGATCTTTTTGAATGCCATGAAATATCCTTTATCCAAATAATCACTCATTTGCTCTCACATCATTTCTGTCCCTTATATGCAATATACATCAATACTTTAAAAAAAAACATTTTTTTGATGTTCAAATTTCACATCCTCATTATAATATTTTTGGTTGTCAAATGGAGTCTGATTTAGAACAGGAGTCTCGAGTCGAATCTTTATACATGCTGTGTAGAATATACAACTTAAAAGTAAAATGCTTTAAGCTATATCAAGTGTAATTCTACACCGTGCAAACCAGAAGGTCTCACATTTTAATCCCATCTGTGCTGAATTAACAGAATAAAGTGTAAGGAACATATATTTTTATTTCTGTTGGGCTGTTGTAAAGAACATATCTTTTTATTTTCTTTTGGGCTGTGGATTAGAATTACAATGGCTGCAGTTTAAAGGACATGTCTACTGGGACAGGATGAGAGATATACACAATGCTGCAGTCCTGGTACAGAGTGTACAATGAAACACAGGATGGTGTTGTAACGGAGTCCTAGACCAAGGGAGCTGCCTGTCATTAGCATTCTAATTGGCTCTTGACCAGGCGACCAGGGTTTTGTGTGGTAGCAAAACAGAAAGCTCCTGGCCTGCAAAGAGAAAACATCTAAAATCTCTTTTCCTCATATCTCTATAACCTGCTCTCTCTCTGAGGAAACCCCTGTATAAAGGAAAAGGGGAAACCCATTGTTAGAGACATTGAAAAGCAAATTCTCAACCAGTGAACTAAATACTAAAGTGCCGGAAGACCACCTTGTGTCATCAACAAGAACTGAAAGGAATTTGGAAGACATCGATCAAAATCAACCCATCGAATCCTGTACTCCGGATTGGTGCTATTGAACTGTTTTATCCCACCCTTAAAATCCATGTTGTGTGTGTGTGTGTGTGTGTGTGTGTGTGTGTGTGTGTGTGTGTGTGTGTGTGTGTGTGTGTGTGTGTGTGTGTGTGTGTGTGTGTGTGTGTGTGTGTCTGTATCTAGGGATTTAAGAAGGGGTAGAGTCTAAGTTATAGAGTTAGAAATTAACAGTTCATATTTCCTTCTTTTGCCACTGGTTAGCGACAGTTTGTTCAATAAACAGTTGTTTACTTATTAAGTAAGTTTACAAACCCAATGCTCGTATTCTGTTAACCTAAATTAAACAATTAGATAGAATTGGGCAATTTGGTGGGTTGATCAAACTTTTCAAAATTGTCGTGGCTCAGGGAGCAATGGGGCTTGACATTACAGCGCACTATCCCCAGTGGGTCGTGACAAGAGTACCAGCTCATTACAGTATTGATATTGTGTTACTGGATAAACAATAAGCTATAGAATACAAGTATAGACAAAGAAGGAGATGGAACACCGAGGTGTTTACAGCTGCTCTCAGTTCCAACAAGCAATCCAGCATTTTAAATGATCGATTTGTGTTGCTCAGCCTTTAGAATCCTTAAGAGTTAAGGACGTGCTATCTCCTTCTGTAGACCTAACCATTGAAATCTGGACAAGATTAAGAACTGTGAAGTATTTGAAGTTTTTCTTATTTATAGTTTAATAGCCTGTGTGACAATTTTATGGGATTGAAGAAACAGCAGTTTTTTGAAAAAGAATATTTGTGAATGGGTGTTTTTATTCTCTCTCAGCAGTTCCACTCTTTCCATTGTAATTATATGGTTATTTGTTATGTACATGGATGAATAGGCATGGAAGGGACAAGAGTTGTTATTGACTTTGAATATGCTTAACATATGAGGAATGTTTGAGGACTCTGGGTCTATACTCGATAGAGATTAGAAGGATGAAGGGGGATCTGATTGAAACTTACAGAATACTGAAAGGCCTGGATAGAATGGACGTGGGGAAGATATTTCCATTAGTAGAAGAGACTAGGACCTGAGGGCACAGCCTCAGCGTAAAGGGAAGACCTTTTAGAACAGAGATGAGGAGAAACTTATTTAGCCAGAGAGTGGTGAATCTATGGAACAGATTGAAGATTTGCTTTATTATTTCTCAGCCTGTTTGTAATGCAGTATATTGAAGTTATTATAGAGCCCTGCTCTTCATAAGCCAAGATGGAATATCGAATCATGGTTGAGTAATCACAAACAGGTGGAGAACAGATGCTTAGCCAATCAGTGCTACAAATCAGAGCAAGCAAACATGCACAACTGGAATTAAAAATGGGCAGACTTATTGAATTGTTAATGTTACCAGCATGACAAATTTAGCAACTCAATCTGAGAAAATATGTTCTGCAGCTGGGAAATAATATTCATTTTCTTCCAATCCAAGACCAGAGAGACCCACCTAATTTCACCTTGTTATTTGTGAAAGATGATGTTTGCAGTGAGTCTGACTAATGCTGCTCGGCAAATTCCCCTCATTTGTGAGAAGAGTTTGGAAGAGTTTGCCTGGGCTAATGGCCTTAGCAACAGAAAATGAGCCTTAGGGAAATGTGATAGTGTAGACTTTGACAATATTTTAAACTTCATTGGGTTTAATGTAAAGTGATAACATCAATCTGAGACCTTTTATTACAATTGAAATGGTGTCAAGTGTTGTCTAGTAGCCAGATTGCAAAAGCAGTAAGTTGTATGTGAGGAGCCCCAGGCTATTGGCTGGCAGCCATTGGAAAAGCCTGTCAGGTGAGTGCTCTCAGTTCTCACTGGATTAGTGGATATAACACCATAGGGCATTCCATTTAATGGTGAGAGAGCAAAGCCAAACTGAAGCACAATCTACTTCAATTATGCTGCCATTCAATAGTATTGATGTGTATTGTGGAATGGTATTTTAAACATTGTTACTGGGACACCTTTTGTACTGCGGAGATTAGTGCCTACAATATCGATTCAAGCCAAGTAACGTCTAATTGATGTTGGGTTGCTCTGTTTCCCATTCTCCTACGCAGTAAAACTCCACATAATTGTGCTGACAGGCAGTTAAGTTCTCAATGTTTTGCAAGTGTTGGAGAGAGTGTCTACATTCTCTAAGCATGTAAATCATCTCTTGGTATCTCTTGAGCACTGATTTAAGATTACTCTTAGCTGAATTCAAAGTTTATCAGTTGCAGGTAAAGTCACAATGTAAATGCTTCTGAAATCTCTTTTTAGACTAGTTTCAAAACATGGATAATGGGTGAGCCTAGGAATTTTAATGAAACATGGCAGACAGTGGTGTCATTTTGCGCTCTGTGTCTATGTTACAGAATCAAACAGCCCAGAAGGAGGCCACCTGGCTATTTGAACTAGTACCATCCCCTGCTTAAACATAGACTTGCAATTAATTCAGGCGAAATCATAAAGTGATGTTTTCATGACCTGTTGACTATACTCTGTTCATAGAAAACACCTTGCATGCATCTGTAATTTAGTTCTTGTTGGGCTGAGTTATACAAATTGGAATTGCATGCCAGCAGTCCTTGAATATTATTTGGTCTGACCACATCATTGTGGCACAGTTTCCAATGTTCTCTCATGCAAAATGAATGACAGTGCCTCTCCAACTACTGACTTAGCGAAATAAAAAAAGTAGCATTCATTACATTATGTTAAATAGTGAGCATGAGAAGGTAACTGCAGGTGCAAGTCTTTTAACATTGGTAGAACAATGGCTTTTTAGCTAAAATTAGTTACATGTTTAACTGAGGAAAGTTTGTAGACCCCTTTGATTGCTAACAGACTATTTGGGTGATAGTTTAGAAAGTTTCCTAGCTACAGGAGTGTCAGAGTATATCCAAGGACATTAAATGATATGCCATGGATTCAGCAAGCTACTTCCACAATGGAATAGGAGTAGCTCATTTAGACCTATTTGTGACATTTTAATGATCAATGCATCTGGACCCCCAAGTTTCTTTGGACCCCCCCATTGTTTTCAACTTTTTACGATTTAAGTAGGGCCCTGTTCCATTCTTTTTTGGCCTAAAGTGGATGGTCTTACATTTGCTTACATTGAAATCCATTTGCAAGAGTTTTGCCCATTCACTTAATCTATCAATTCCTCTTTGCAATTTTATGCTTCCGTCTGTACTGTTTACAATGTTGCCTTTGTGTCACCTGCGATTTTGGATATGAGGCTTTCCATCCCATTACCTAAGTCATTAATAAAAGAAGTGAATAGTTGAAGCTCCAACCCAGAGCTTTCAGATACCATTAGTCACATCCTGCCATTTAGAATACCTACCCATTATCCTTAGTCTCTGTCTCCTTTAGCTGAGCCAACTTCCTAGACAGGACAATAATTCATTTCCATGAGATTCAAACTTAGCTAAGAGTATGAGGGATTTTCTTAGTCATAACATCTATAGACATTCCTCTGTCTATTAGGATGTTCCTTTAGTCGGCCACTTGTGCTGACCTTGAACTTCACACATCTGAAAAGA
Organism: Carcharodon carcharias; assembly: GCF_017639515.1. Taxonomy (NCBI): domain Eukaryota; kingdom Metazoa; phylum Chordata; class Chondrichthyes; order Lamniformes; family Lamnidae; genus Carcharodon; species Carcharodon carcharias. The sequence continues at coordinate 20,670,713 of NC_054482.1, forward strand.
GCCTCCTCCCACTTTAAGGGGTCACACTTGCTAACAATGTCCATTACTTCAAAAGGTTCAATCAGATTCGTAAGGCATGACCTACCCTATAGAAATGCATGCTGGCTCTCTGATCAGCTAAAAACTTTCAAGATGTTTGCTCACCCTGATACTGATAGACTCTTCTAATTTCCTGACAGCAGATGATGGTTTCAGCTAGGCAGAATCTTCCAGCCCTGGCCAGCAGTATGGCGGGTGGGGGAATTTCATTTAGCGTGAGGCCAAAAATCAATTATCCCGACGTCGGTATGAACTGTTGGGATTTTGTTCTTGGGACTTTAAAGGCAGGTTAAAGGCAGGTCGAGCTTCCTAACAAACAATGTCATGCATGCTCATTAAAAGGTCACCTCACCAGAATTAAGCTCCGCCCCCCCCTTCAAATTAAGCTCGCTGCCAGCAAGAAATTAGAACGTTCACTTTTACAACTGTTTTTAAGTGGCGAGGACCTGGCAAGCTTCGCCCCTTCCATGGATTTGAGATCAGTAGCTGCTGCTTTTTTCTTCCTGGGTGCCACTCATAACTTCACTCATATCAGGTAGCAAAGGCTGCGCCAAGGCTGGAAATGGGAGGCAGGTGAAGGCTGGAAGGTGGTGTGGGGGGTGGGGTTGGGGAGTTGGGGGGTGGGCAGGGGATGGGGGCTAGGGTGGAGCAATGGCTGCACTGGGCAAGCAGGTGAAGGCTGGAAGGTGGGGGAGGGGCGTGTTGGTGGCCATAGGGTGGAGCGAAGGCTTAACAGAGGACGCAGAAAGTGGCGGGAGGGAGAGGCTGGCGAAGGAGATGGCAGAGAGAGTGTCCGGGGAAGGGGGAGCAGAGATTGTCCAGGGAAGAGAAAGTGTCTGGGGAAGAGGGGAAGAGAGTGTGTTCAGGGAAGAGGGGAGGAGAGTGTCCGGGATAGAGGGAAGGAGAGAGTGTATGGGGAAGGGGGAAGAGAGAGTGTCTGGGATAGAGGGGAGGAGAGAGTGTCCGGGAAAGGGGGAAGAGAGAGTATCCGGGGAAGAGAGGGTGTCCGGGAAAGAGGGGAAGAGAGACTGTCCGGGGAAGGGGGAGCAGAGATTGTCCAGGGAAGAAAATGTGTCTGGGGAAGAGGGGAGGAGAGACTGCTTGGGGAAGAAAGGAGGAGAGAGTGTCCCAGAGGGCAGGGTTGGTGTTGTCGATGGTGGAGTCTTGCGGGTCGAGCTTAGGGTACTAGTCAGAGGAAGGAACAGTCACAGTCAGAGGGAGGTGTGGGATGCGGTAGGCTGGCAGGTTCAGGGTGATAATCTGGCAGGTGGATGTTTCATGGAAGGGGTCATAGAGACAGACTAGACAGGTGGCTCCAATAACGACAGAGGTCATGGTCGGGGTGAGCATGGGGATGGTAACAAGCGTTGACTCTAAGGGGATGGAAGGCATGTGGAGGTGGATGGTAATCGGGTCCAGGGTAATGGGGAGGTTCAAGGGTGACAGAGGGGAGAGGAATGGTAATATTGGGTGGGTCAAGGGGAATGGTGAGGGGACGTTGGTGGGTGACAGTGGAGGGTAGAAGGTAGTGGACTGAGTCTGGAAGATGATGTGGACCATTTTTCAAATCTGACTTTGACAATGAGTTAGCAAGTGTGATCCCTTAAAGTGGGAGGAGGGTCTTTTCAGGTGGGTGAAGTTCAAGGTTAGCACAAGTGGCCGACTAAAGAAATATCCTAATAATTACGAGGCAACTGGATGTCAAAGATGGTCGGGTCTGTTCTCCTCTCTACAGTGAAGCTCACACAGCAACATACTTGTTCCTGACTCATTGATCTCAACATCAAAATCCCAGAAAGGTGTGGAGCTGACATTCATTCTTTGCCATTTGCAATCTGCTGCAGTCAGAGGCCGGAGTGAAGGGAAGTGGGTGCCTCCAAGAGGCCTAGCTAATGGATGCCAGCCAACCCATGACTCCAAACCTCCATCCTCCCGGGTAAATGGTCATGCCTGACAAGGCCTCATGTGGTTAGTCTTTCTATAATGGCAAGGCAATGGTCTCTCTATATGGCCAATGGTCTCAAGGACTAGCAGAATAGTGTCAGGCGGAGGCTTCTCAGACATGGCTCATCATACTGGTCCTTCAGGATATCCTTCACCTGGAAGTGGTGGGGTGGAGATGCCATGTCCAAACAGAGGCCAGACAAAGTGCTGTGCACTGGACTTGCTGCCTTTGAGATGGAGATGGACCTGCATGCTCACTAATTTTATTACTTCAGTGAATTCACAGGTCAACCGAGGCGCCAATGACACAGGCACAAGGCAAACTTGCTTTATAATTGGCTCTCATCCAGATGAGAAGGAGGACCCATCTCAGGTTAGCATTGGGCCAGGAAGAGCTATAGCCTGAGCAACAAGAGGCAGCAGGGGCCTCAAGAAGGTCAGGGTGCTGGTGAGCAAATTGATATAGGGAGTGACAAGGTATTGGAGGTGTTGGCAGGCTTAAAAATCGACAAATCTCCAGGTCTGGATGATTTGTGTCCCAGACTGCTAAGGGAGGTAAGGGAAGAGATCACAGGGGCTCTGAGCCAAATTTTTAATTCCTCTCTGGCCATGGGGGAGGTGCCAGAGGACTGGAGAACAGCTAATGTGGTTCCACTATTTAAGAAGAGTTGTAGAGATAAGCCAGGGAACTACAGACCTGTGAATCTCACGTCAATGGTAGGGAAACTATTGGAGAAAATTCTGAAGGAGAGAATCCATCTCCACTTGGAGAGGCAAGGTTTGATCAGGGATAGTCAGCATGGCTTTGTCAGAGGGAGGTCATGCCTAACAAACTTGATTGAATTTTTTGAGGAGGTGACCAGGTGTGTAGATGAGGGTAGTGCAGTTGATGTAGTTTATATGGATTTTAGCAAAGCCTTTGACACGGTCCCACATGGGAGACTTATAAAAAAGGCAAATATACATGGGATACAGGGTAATTTGATAAGGTGGATTCAAAGTTGGCTTAGTTGTAGGAGACAGAGGGTGATGACAGAAGGATGCTTCACTGACTGGAAGCCCGTGTCCAGTGGCGTACCACAGGGACCTGTGCTGGGTCCCCTATTGTTTGTCATTTATATTAACAACGTAGATGACTATGTGGGGGTAGGATTGTTAAGTTTGTGGATGACACAAAGATTGGCCGGGTGGTTAACAGTGAGTTTGAGTGTGTTAGGCTACAGGTAGATATATACAGGATGGTCAGATGGGCAGATAAATGGCAGATGGAATTTAACCCTGAAAAGTGTGAGGTAATACATTTTGGAAGGAGTAATTTGACAAGGAAGTATTCAATGAACAGCATGACACTGGGAAGTTCTGAGAAACAAAGGGACCTTGGCATGTGTGTCCTTAGACCTCTGAAGGCATGTTAGAGGGGTGGTGAAGAAGGCATATGGGACACTTGCCTTTATCAATCGAGGCATAGATTACAAAAGTAGGGAAGTCATGTTGGAGTTGTGTAGAACCTTGGTGAGGCCACATCTGGAGTACTGTGTGCTGTTCTGGTCCCCACATTATAGGGAGGATGTGATTGCACTGGAGGGGGTGCAGAGGAGATTCACCTGGATGTTGCTTGGGATGAAACATTTAAGTTATGAAGAGAAGTTGGAAAGACTTGGGTTGTTTTCGTAGGAGCAGAGAAGACTGAGTGACAACCTGATCGAGGAGTACAAGATTATGAGGGGCATGGACAGGGTGATAGAGAACAGCTGTTCCCCTTAGTTGAAGAGTCAGTCACGAGGGGACACAAGTTAAAGTTGAGGGGCAGGAGGTTTAGGGGGGATGTGAGGAAGAGTTTTTTTACCCAGCAGGTGGTGACAGTCTAGAATGCGCTGCCTGGGAGGGTGGTGGAGGGGGGTTGCCTCACATCCTTTAAAAAGTATCTGGATGAGCACTTGGCATGTCATAACATACAAGGCTATGGGCCAAGTGCTGGTAGATGGAATTAGGTAGGTAGGTCAGGTGTTTCTCAAGTGTTGGTGCAGACTTGATGGGCCGAAGAGCCTCTTCTGCACTGTGATCCTGTGATTCTGTGATTCTGTGAACAGGGCCCACTGCAACATGCAATCATTGGCCCAACCACGGGTGTATTGCAGGCCATGGTCTTATCTATAAATGAGTGAAAGGCTATGCCAGAGGCACCTTCAGATGCCCTGGGATGTAGTTGCTCACATCTGCCGGCTTCTCCATGACAAGCTGCAGCCACAAGGACTTGGGGAGAATCCCTTGCTGGTAGCATTGAAGGCCACCGCTGCCATGAAATTCTTTGCCAGTAGGTCCTCCCAGGACTTCACTGGGGACCAGTGCAGCATCTCCCAGTCAGAGACACACAAGTGCATACAGGAGGTCACAAATGCCCTGTTCAGGAGAGCACGCCAATTTGTCTAATTCCACCTGGATCTCAAAAGCCAGGCTACAAGAGGGTTGAGCTTTGGAGAAATCTCAGCTTTCCCACAATGACAGGGCACAATTGATTACACATGTGTATCCTTGAGAGCTCCCTGGCAACAGCCATTCACTTTCATCAATAAAAAAGGGTTCCACTGAATGTACATCTGATATGTGATCACAGGAGGGAAATCGCTCATAATAAACCCATAGCCTTTGATATCTTTATCATGCTGAAAATTTTGAGGTAACTTTGTAGAGCACTCACTGAGAATGCCTTACCTGCTCTATTGGTTGCTGGACCTTCCAATCACTGAGACTCCTACAAGTCTCAGTTCTAGATGGCCTTGGTATTAGTGAGGGACTGTGATCCGTCATTGTGGACACCCCAGCCAAGGTAAACATCTTTCCTGCATTAACCCTGCAGAGCCCTGTTAGAGCTGCTGATGCTTCACATGGATGCCCTCACAGTCCTCGACACGGTCCAGCACACGGGCCCATTTTACTCTCTCTCCTCATGCAATGGAACCCCGGACCTTCATTGATGTCCAATGCACTTTGGTTGCAAACCCTTTATGCAAGGCCTACTGCCACTCTTGACAAGGAGATGGGCAGGCCACACAAATCTCCATGTGAGGTCCGACAGAGGCATCAGGCAACTGCTCCTCTTAAACCCCACATTCAAATCCCTCAAGGGTAGTGTGCCCATTGCCTCCTTGCTTGCTGTCTTCACCTGCATGTTAGCTAAAAATGACAAATCACCTAGGAAGGCAATTCACGATTGACTGTGCCCACCACAGCTTCCTCCAGATATATAAGGCAGCCTTTGGTTTTCTACTGTTAAGAAGACAGTGTAGAGATTCAGTTTATCAGCCCTGAAACTGCAACTAAAGTGTTCTTTCCCACTCACATAGCAGATTTAATTCACCTTGAGTACTCATGGTATCAACCCACATCTGACATCAGGGCAACAGCAGCAGGAAATGCAATGATCTCGATGAACACGATTTCAGAGGTCAGAACATGGTGAACTTGCACGATGTGTGGCCAGGCAGCTCACTCACAACTGATGGCCAGGGATTAATCATGCACATGTAGGACTATTGAGTGATCATTATGTTAATAACGGGGGAGAACTGAATCTATGGGAGTTCACGATTGGACTCTGATGGGGGCCCACATTCTAGACCTTTAAAGACCCGTGACCATTGAAACAACTAGCAGTGAGATGGAATCCAGAAGGCTTCAAAACGTGAACACACATTTACAAGGGACAAATAAATACAATACATGTACACCTGTGTGCCTTCAATACTTCTTGACCCTTTGTTGCCTACCGCTATGCCTAGATGCCGCCTAGACATCTGCAGCTGAGGTGGAGGCAGCCTTCTGACTGCTATTCCCTATTGACTGTGATGACTTTGGTGGGCACCCTCAGGTGGCCCGAGGCTTTAAGGGCGCCCTGGCCTGCTAAGGGTCTACTGCTCAGGAACAGGCACCCTCCTCAGCCTGACCTGCTGGAGAGGATGGAGTGGCTGGCAGAGGGGAGGTGGAGTGGCAGGACACACTTGGAGTGTCCTGGGATGAAATCCTTGGGGTGCCTGGCTGGCACTTGTCCTCCCTGTGGGTGCTCGTTGGCACCTCCCTGACCCCTTGAGGAGAAGGTACACCTGGAGGGAAGTTGAGGTTCCTCACCCCCCTTTCACCTTGCCACTGCTGCACTCAACCAATGCCTACAGCAATGAAGTGCAGATTTGAGCACATATCCATTCTACATATCCAGTCAACCACCACCCTTTCCATGGAGGCAGCCAAATGCTCTCATGTCAGTGCCACAATATCAAAGCGAAAGTGGATAGACTCCTCTAGCCTTTAGTCTAGTTTGTGCATAGCCTCTGGCAACTCTGCCTGATGTTACCCTGCCTGTCTCTGCATCTTCACCAGGTCTCTTAGGGCTGAGTCCAGAGGCTTGTCACCTGCATGGAGCTCAGCAAGGGCCTGGTCTCTAGCACTCCTCCACGTGTCAGAGACCTCGGCTGTCACTTCCTTTGCCTGCTGTGGACCCGTGTCAGTATGTACTCACTGATCTTGAGCCTACTCTAGAATGTGCACCCGCTGAGGTGATTGTATCTGCACTGGTGGAGAGTGCAGGTGAGTGCTATGACTGTACATCCTCTGAGGACTCTGAGGTATCCTCCTCAGTGGTGGGTTTGGGGCTGGGGTTGGGGCTGTGGCTGGTCCGGATTGCTACTCTCTTTCATTTCTTGATGGTATCTGGAATAGAAAAAAGAAAGATTTAGTGATTGACCAAGCAGGCTCATTAATTAAATACAGTGGACGCAGCTGACAACTGCAGACTGGAGGCACTTTCACTGGCTTCCTGGGGGAGTCCTATTTTGTTCTCATCACAGATACGATCCTGTTTCCCTTCTTCACCAACCCCATCCCTCACCCTGGCTAGTTGTGAGGCCATCTGCTCATACTGGGTCAGGACTCGAATATCCAGGATTCCCTCCCTGCCAAGCCTGGGATCGCTCCTGATTTTTGTGGGCCTTCTCCTCCTGCAGAAAGACTGGAGGATTGATCATCATGTCAATGGTTGTATGAGCAGTTTGGGAGTTGCTGAGCCCTCTCCAGTAACTGAAGTATGTCATCCCAGGAACCATTCTTGTGTACCTCTTCTCTCTTATGCACTCTCTCCAATGTGTTCACATCCTCCTTATAATGTGGCACCCAGAGCTGTACACAATAGTCCAGCTAAAGTCTAATCAGTGTCTTATAATATAAGTTTGTCATAACCTTCCTGCTCTTCTATTCTATGCCCCTATTAATGAAGCCGTATGCTTTAGAAACAGCTCTCTCTAACTGTCCTGCCATCTTTAATGACTTTGTGCATATACACCCAGGTCTCTCTGCTCCTGCACACTCTTTAGAATAGTATCCTTTATTTTATATTGTCTCACCATGTTCTTTGTACCAAAATGTATCACTTCACACTTCTCCACATTGAACTTCATCTGCCACCTATCTGCCCACTCCACAATTGTGTCAATGTCCTTTTGAAGTTCTGAACTGTCGGCCTCACAATTTACAATTCTCCCAAGTTCTGTGTTATCTGTAAAATTGTCCCCTACACATCGAGATCGAGCTAATTTATTTATATCAGGAAAAGCAAGGGTCCTAATACCAACCCCTGGGGAACTCTACTACAAGCTTTCTTCCAGCCCGAAAAATACCATTAACCATTACTCTCTGTTTCCTATCCCTCAGTCAGTTTTGTTTCCATATTGCTACTATCCCTTTAATTCCATGAGCTATAACTTTCCTCACAAGTCTGTTGTGTGGCACTGTATCAAATGCCTTTTGGGAGTCCATATACCTCACATCAATGGCCTTGCCCTCATCAGCCATCTCTGTTACCTCTTCAAAAAACTCCAGCAAGTTAGTTAGACACGATTTTCCTTTAAAAAAATCCATGTTTTTCCATGTGACTATTAACTCTACCCCGTATAATTGTTTCTAGAAGTTTCCCCACCACTGAAGTTAAACTGGCTGGTCTGTAATTGCAGGGCAGATCTTTACAGCCTTTTTTGAACAAGAGCGTAATGTTTGCAATTCTCCAGTCCTCCGGCACCTCCCCCAAATCCAGGGTTTGAAAGATTATTGCCAGTGCCTCTGCAATTTCCACTCCCACTTCCTTCAATATTTTTGGATGCATCTCATCCAGTCTCTGTGCCTTATCAACTTTAAGTACCGACAGCTTACCCAATGTCTCCTCCTTATCAATTTTAAACCCTTCTAGTGACTGAGTTTCCTCCTCTGTTACCATGGCCTGGGCAGCATTTGCCTCATAGGTAAAGACAGATGAAAAGTATTCACTTAACACCTCAGCCATGCCTCTTGCCTCTATATGTAAATCCCCTTTTAGGTCACTAATCGGCCCCACTCCTCCTTTTACCAACTTTTTACTACTGATGTGCTTATAGAATACTTTGGGATTTCCTTTTGTTAGCTGTCAGTCTTTTTTCAGAATCCCTCTTTGCTCCTCCTATTTGCTTTTTCACATCCCTTCTGAACCTTCTGTATTCAGCTTAGTTCTCAATAGTATTTGCTACTTGACACCTGTCATAAGCACACTCTTTCTTCTTTAACTTAATTTCTATTTTCTTCATCATTCAGGGAGCTCTGGATTTGTTTGTCCTGCCCTTCCCTTTTGAGGGAACATACCTTGACTGTGCCCAAACCATCTCCTCATTGAAGCTAGCCCATTGTTCAACTACTGTTTTTCCCACCCTCCTTTGGTTCCAGTCTATCCGGACCAGCTCCGTTCTTGCCCCATTGAAGTCCACTCACTGCCAGTTGATTATTCTTACTCTGGATTGACCAATTTCACTTTCCACCATCATCCTAAATCTTATGATGCAATGATCACTGTCCCCTAAATGTTCCCCCACTGTCACTTGGTCTATTTGGGCCACCTCATTCCCAAGAACCAGGTCTAACAGTGCCTCCTTTCTTGTTGAACTGGACACAAACTGCTGTAGGAAATTCTTCTGATCACAATCTAGGAACACTTGTCCCTTACACTACCACTATCCCAGTCTATATACAGGTAAGTAAAGCCCCCATTATAACTACTCTATGATGTTTACACCTGACTGTAATTTCCTTGCAGATTTGTTCCTCTATATCCTTCCCACTAGCTGGTGGTCTATAGATTAAACTGAGCAATGTAATTGCACTCTTCTTATTACTTAGCTCTAGCCAAATTGATTCTGGCCCTGAATCCTCTGATACACCCTCTTTCTCCAGTACTGCAATGCTCTCCTTAACCAAAACTGCCACCCCTCTTTCTTTTTCCCTTTCCCATCTTTTCTGAACACCTTGTAACCATGAATATTTAACACCCAGATCTGCCCTTCCTTAAGCCAGGTCTCTGTTATCACCATATCATAATCTCACAAGGCAATCTGTGCCTGTAACTCAGATTGCACAGTGTTCAGTACCATTCACAAAAAGCAGGACAAATCCAACCCGACCAATTACCGCTCCATCACTCTACTCTTGATCATTTACGCGTCTGTCAAATCTCCCGACAGCCTCTCCACTCACATTGTTTTATTTCCTGAACTCTCACTGTTTTATCTCCCAAACTCTAGCTGTTTTATCTCCTGAACTTTGGCTGTTTTACCTCCCAAATTCTTGCTGTTTTATCTCCCAACTCTTGATGTTTTATCTCCTGAGCTGTCACTGTTTTATCCTCTGAACTCTTGCTGTTTTACCTCCCAAACTCTTACTGTTTTATCTACCGAACTCTCGCTGGTTTATCCTCTGAGCTCTCGCTGTTTTATCCTCTGAATTCTCCCTGTTTTATCCTCTGAATTCTTGTTGTTTTATCCTCTGAACTCTTGCTGTTTTATCTCCCAAGCTCTCGCTGTTTTACCTTCTGAACTCTCGCTGTTTTACCTCCCGAACTCTTGCTGTTTTACCTCCCAAACTCTCACTGTTTTATCTCCCGAACTCTCGCTGTTTTATCTCCCAAACTCTCGCTGTTTTACCCTCTGAACTCTTACTGTTTTACCTTCCAAACTCTTGCTGTTTTATCTCCCAAACTCTAACTGTTTTATCCTCTTAACTCTCGCTGTTTTATCTCCTGAACTCTCGCTGTTTTATCTCCTGAACTCTCAGTTTTATCTTCCATCTGCGTGTGTGACATCCCTGTGCACTCGTATGCTTCAACTGCCTAATGTCTTTATGAGACTGTCAGTTTGTAGTGAATAGACAGTGCACTTATCCTAGCAGAGTGCAGCGGATCATATGCATCATCTTCATTCATTCATCATCTTCCGACACTGCTGGGCATCCCCGCATTGAACCCAGCCTCTGGCTGTCATCCCGGGAAAACAGCACCTCCCACCTTTCCTGGATGGCCTGGAAGAGAGTCTGCAGCAAGGTTTCACTAAACCATGGAACTGCACGTTGTTGCCTTTTCTTCAACATTCTGGCTGGTGCAGAATCTGAAGCTCCTGGCCTGCAGTGAGTGAATGGCACTCTAGGTGCCCTTTAAATATGACACCTGGACCTTCGACCCCATGAGGTAATGGTGGAGACAGCGACTCCCTGCCCGCCCTCGGCCTCATCACGGGATTCGTGGTGCCTGCACAGTTGCATAAGTAATGAGCTGAACAGGGCAAGGTCATGCACGTTCAGCTGTCCCGCTCCACCCCCCAAATGGGATCAGTCTCACTTCTGCGCCCACCACCGAACTTAGACTTCAGAGCAGAAGATTCCACCAAACATACCTGTCATTCAAATTCAGCATGCTTACCATTTCCTTATTTTCATTGACCACATCACCATTATCAGTTCTCAAGGGGGCCACATGGCTTCTGACCAACCTCTTTTTCTTTTTGTACTCGTCAATGTTTTATTTGTGTTGATTTTGATATTGCTTACAAGTTTCTTCTCATGCTTCCTTTTTTGTAGTGCTTGCTATCTACTTCGTCACTCTTTGCTCTTCTTTGTATTTTTTCTGCGCACCAGTTATTTTTTGGCTTTGTACTGCAGAGATCAGTACCTGCAAAATTTCTTCAAACCAGATAGCAGTGAGAGGCGTAGAAACATTGGATCACTGGTCTTATCACTCACAATTAATGCTGTGTTTTGATATTATCCATTAAATGTGCTGATCTTGTATCATCACGAGTAATGATGATTTATGTGGGTTCCTTCGGTCTTTGATAACAAACTTCTGTGAGGAAAGAACATATTTTAACACACCCATGAAACTGAAATATGATCGAAATTCCCCCAACAGGCATGGGGGTACATACTTGGTTTATCTGTCAACAATGGTGATGTCTTAGGGAGCTATCAGTCATGAAATAAGTAAAAGTAAATACTTTCCAAACAAATCAGCTCCCATTTGACTTACACTTGGCAGACTGTCTGAGAGATTCAGCGAAATTGAACTGCCCTTTCAGTTGCATATGTGAATGACTTGTTCTTTTTGATGCCTGGTTTGAAATGCATATCTGGGCCTTTTGGATGTTGCAATAGCATTACAATGGTTATAGATAAAGAGGAACCAGTAGATGTAATATATTTGGATTTCCAAAAGGTGTTCGATTATGTACCACACATAAGGCTACTTAATAAGATAAGAGCCCAAGGTGTTGGGGGTAGTATATTAGCATGGATAGAGGATTGGCTAACTCATAGAACACAGACAGTTGGGATATGGGGAGCATTTTCAGAATGGCAACCTGTAACTAGTGGAGTGCCACAAGGATCAATGCTGGGGCCACAATTATTTACAATATACATTAATGACTTGGATGAAGGAACCAAATATACTACCGCCAAGTTTGCAGATAACACAAAAATAGATGGGTGGGAAGGCAAGTAGTGAGGATGACACAAACAGTCTACAGAGGGATATAGACAGGTTAAGTGAGTGGGCAAAAACATGGCAGATGGAATATAATGTGGGAAAGTGTGGGGTTATGCACTTTGCCAGGAAGAATAGAAGAGCTGAATGTTATTTAAATGAAGAAGGACTGAAGAAAGCTGTAGCACAGAGAGTGGGAGTCCTCATGCATGAATCCCAAAAAGCTAGCACACAAGTTCAGCAGGTAATAGGGAAAGCAAATGGAATGTTGGCCTTTGTTTCAAAGAGAATGGAATATAAAAATAGGGAACTCTTGCTAAAACTATACAAGGTACTAGTTAGACCAGACCTAGAACACTATGAACAGTTTTGGTCCCCTTATCTAAGAAAAGATATACTGGCAATGGAAGCAGTCCAGAGAAGGTTCACTAGGTTGATCCCAAGGATGAAGGGATTTTCTTAGGAGGAGAGGTTGAGTAGGTTGGGCCTGTACTCATTGGAGTATAGAAGAACGAGATGCAACCTTATTGAAACCTGCAAGATTCTTAGGGGGCTTGACCGGGTAGATGCAGAAGGGTTTTGTCTCCTTGTGGGAGAGTCTAGGACCAGAGGACATAATTTCAGAGTAAGAGGGCGCCCATTTAAGGCAGAGATGAGGAGGAATTTCTTCTCTCAGAGAGCAGTCAATCTGTGGAACTCTTTACCACAGAGGGCTATAGAGGCTGGGTCGTTAAGTATATTCAAGGCTGAGATAGACAGATTTTTAATCAGTAACGGAATCAAGGGTTAAGGGGAAAAGGCAGGAAACTGAAGTTGAGGATTATCAGATCAGCCATGATCTCATTGAATGACGGAGCAGACTCGATGGGCCGGATGGCCTACTTCTGCTCCTACGTCTTATGATCTTATTATATCACTGGAACCATTAAAAAAATGTGACCAATTTGTGTTGCATGTTCTTGATATCAAATGGTCATGTACTCAGTTGTGTAATCACAGCCCTGACATGCACAATATTTTCTCTGATCATTGTCCTTTTATTGTTGGGCTACGCACAAGCAATTTGTCAAGGATCAAAATCCTAATGCACATCTGCAACCATCCTTATGTCTCTTTCTATTAATTACATCTTGACTTTGATATTATCCCAGAGCTGGCGAAGGTTCAGATTAAAACTTGAAAACCAGAGACACTGGAAGCCAAGGTCTCTTGAATGGTATAGATGAGGAAGGAATAAGCCACAAGTCACCCTTGGGCAATTATTAAGTTCTGCTTTCAGAGGTAATTTCAGAATAGTACTTGGTTGATACACTGTAGGCTTCAAACACAATATCATGAATGTCACTCTTCCATATTGGGCCTACGCTTACCATGGAATGCTGCATCAATTTTACTTGCAAGTCCTCAGGGCATGAATATCAGCAAGCAGAATTCCTTAATCATTAAGCACAAAGCAAATGATGAACGTGAGTGCCTAAATATTCCTTGTAGATCTCCCAGTGCATATTATAGTGATTAAATCTGTAGAAAGAGCAGAAATCCTGTCTCATTTATACTAAAGTGCTTTATGATGACATAGTACTGCTGACACAATGACAAGTGAAAAAACCATCATCAGTGCTTTTCTGAAGCTCTACAAATCTATAGTTTTACTTTTGGTACATGGGCAAAGAAGTGTGCTACAGAGCAGAAATCACCTTTCTATACTCAGATATCAAGGACAAAACTGAAATTAATTATCTAAAATGTGCATAAAGTGTATATTTTGTGTTAAATAATTGCTGCTGTTGTGTTGGTTTTCAACATTGTGCCCTACTCTGTTTTCACCAATTCCCTATTGCATGCTGATTTCAATCCACCATTCACAATTTTATTGTGGCTGGCTACATTTCTTGTACTATTTGCATAGCATTGATAGTTTAGAAATAAGCCATTTGGATCCATGGGTAATTGCTGCTGTTTATTCTCTACCTCAGAGCCTCCTCCCACCTTTCTTTATCTAGCCCCATCAACTTTTCCTTCTATTCCATTCTTTCTCATGTGTTTATCTAGCTTCCCCTTAAATGCATCTAAGCCATTGAACTTCAACTACCCATTAGGGTCGCATGTTCCACACCCTAACCACTCTCTGGATGAAAGTCTCTCCTGACTTCTCTATAGGATTTACTAGTGACTATCCTACATTTATGGTCCCTGGTTCTAAACTTTCCCACAAGTGGAAATATCTTCTCATCTCTACCTATCAAGCCCTTTTGTAATCTTAAAGACTCCATCAGATCACACCTCAGTCTTCCCTTTTCTCATGAAAAGAGTTCCAGTCTGTTTGTTCCTTCTTGGTAGGTATAACCTCTAAGTTCTGGTATCATCCAAGTAAATTGTTTTTGCACCTTTCCAATCCCTTGACACCCTTCTAATAAAATAAAAACCATAACTGTTCAAAGTATTGTACACCATTTAATCAATTCTTACCAAGGACTGTGTGGCCTCCAAATTCTTCAAACTCCTTTGTTCTAGGAATGACCCAACTAGTACAGCTTTTTCTTCTGATTCCCATTGATTTCAATTTTGCTAAGGTCCCTTGATGTCACACTCAGTCAAATGTTGCCTTGACATCAAGGGAAATCACTCTCACCTCACCTCTTGAATTCAGCTATTTTGTCTATGTTTAAACCAAGGCTGTAAAGAAGCCTGGAACTGAGTAGTGCCAATGAGCAGGATATTGCTGAGTACATACCACTTGGTCACACTTTTGGCAACAATTTGACATCATTTTGCTCATGACTGAGAGTAGACTTATGGGCAGTAATTGGTCGGATTGGATTGGTCCTTTTTGAGGATAGTACATACCTAGGCAATGTTCAATATTGTCAGGTAATGTCTGTATTTTAACAGTAATGGTACAACTTGGCTAGGGGCGTGGCTACTTCTGAAGCACAAGCCTTCAGTCCTGTAGCCAGATGCTGTCAGAGCCCATACCTTTTGCTGTATCCAGTGCATTCAGCCATTTCTTGATGCCACATGGAGTTAATCACATTGGCTGTGGTATCAGTGTTGCTGGGGATGTCAGGGAGATGCTGACTTGGATCACCCATTTCAGCCTTTGTCTTTTACACTGATGTGCTGGGCTTCCTCTTCCTTGAGGATTGGGTTGCTTGTGGATCATCTTCCTCCAGTTGGTTACTAAATTTTCACCACCATTCATGACTGCACGTGGCAGGGCTGCAGATCCATTGGCTGTGAAATCACTTAGCTCTGTCCAGTGCATGCTGCTTTCACTCTTTAACATGCATGTAGTCCTGATTGTAGTTTACTAGATTGGCACTCCATTTTTCTTTAGGTATGCTTGGTGCTGCTCCTAGAATTCTCTCCTAAACTCCTCATTGAAGCCAGGCTGATCCCCTGGCTTGATGGTAAAGGTAGAGTGAGAGATATGCTGGACCAAGAGGTTAAAGTTTGTGGCTGAATAGA
Organism: Carcharodon carcharias; assembly: GCF_017639515.1. Classification (NCBI taxonomy): domain Eukaryota; kingdom Metazoa; phylum Chordata; class Chondrichthyes; order Lamniformes; family Lamnidae; genus Carcharodon; species Carcharodon carcharias. Next base: position 20,685,984 of record NC_054482.1, read on the forward strand.
ATTCTGCTGCTGCTGATGGCCCACAGAGCTTCATGGATGCCCAGTTTTGATCTGCTAGATTTGTACTGAATCAATCCTATTTAGCTGATGGTCCTGACATACAACACAGTGGAAGACATTTTCAGTGTGAAGACAGGACTTTCATCTCCACGAGATCTGCGTTGTGGTCACTCCTACCAAGACTGTCATGGAAGATGCACCTATGACAGGCAGATTGGTGAGGGAGAGGTCAAGTAAGTTTTTCCCTCTTATTGATTCTCTCACCAATTGCTGCAGGCCCAGTCTGGCAGTTATGTCCTTCAAGGCTCAGGCAGTTCAGTAAGTAGTGGTGCTACCAAGGCAGTCTTGGTGATGCACATTGAAGTCCCCTAGACAGAATATATTCTGTGCCTTTTCTACCCTCAGTGCTTCTTCCAAGTGATGTTCAATATGGAAGATTATTGACTCATCAGCTCAGGGATGGTGGTAGGTGGAAATCCGCAGAACGTTTATCAGCCCATGTTTGGCTTGATGCCTTGGGACTTTAACGGCTTCAGAGTGAATAATAAGGACTCCCAGGGCAACTCCGCTATGACTGTACCATGTCACCATCTCTGGCAGGTCTGTCCTGCATGTGGCTGAATGCACTGGATACAGCAAAGGGTATGGGCTCTCAGAACGCCTGGTTGCAGCACTGAAGTCTTATGCTTCAGAACTGGCCACACTCCCAGGGCATACCCAGGACTGGTGATGAAGGAGTCTTGGATATTGGCTGTAAAGTCTGATTATGTCAGGCTTTTGATTGACTTGTCTTTGGGACAGCTCTCCCATTGTTAAGCCAAGGCCCCAGCAGTTGGTAGGGTATGCCCTGTTGATTTGATGCTGAGTTAATTGCCGGGTGGTCCATCTGGTTTTATGCTCACTTGATTTTTCGGTAGCAGTTTGATATAACTTGACTGGCTTGCCATTGCCAAGGATTAAGAGTCAGCCACATTGCTGTGGGCCTTAGAGTCACATGTAGGCCATGTATCATTGCTGATATGCGATTTTTATTTAAAATTTATTCAGCTGTCATGGCAGGATTTAAACTCACGGTTCCAAATTACTAGTCTAGTAACGTTACTGCTATGCTACCATTCCCAATGAGCTACTTGCTGCACCCTTCCCAGCCTCTGACCTGCACTTGTAGCCAAAGTATTTATATGGCGCAGTGTAACTCAGAGGTGCTGATCATGGGGAATTCAGCAATAGTACTGTCTGTTAAATTATCTTGTTGGAGATGGCCATTACCTGGTGATTGTATGGTGTGAATGTTATTTCCAACTTGAAGTGCCAGATATATTGTAGTCCTTACCTAGTCGTAGATCAACTGCAATTTCCTTCATTTAATTATTATGAAGAGTGACACTGAGAGCTTTGATCCCCAGCATAAACTGTATATGAACTGTTTCAATCCTCTCCCCTGCCATTGTCTTCGGTTGAACCAGACTGTTCCCAATTCTAACATCCTATTCAACCCCAATCATCACAAGCATCACCTCATTTCACCTATTCAACATTACCTATCTCACCCCATCTGCTTCCGAAACCCTCACCCATATTTTTGTCTCATCCAGGCCTGGCTATTCTAAAGTTCTCCCAGCCAGCCACCTAGCTGCCACCCTGTGAACTCCAACTTTCTCAAAACTACCAAATCCTTTGGTGCATAAAAAGAAATGTGCTTTATTAAATGCATAGTGGTGGCACAGAGATCATTCAATTGAAATAAATCATTGAGCTGAGAGTGCTCATCAACTGATATCCCTTGGCATTCTCAGTTCATGTTCTTTGTTACATTAGTTATGTGCAAAACATTCGTTCACACTTCTGTTAAGATGTTTTGAAACAAAATAGTATTTTTTCTAGTGTGACAACATTGGCTCCTGAACACCTGAGCCCTAGCTGTAACATATTCTGCTGCTTTTTAGTGCAAAGAGAAAGAGAGAGAGAGTGAGCGCAACCATTTAAATTATTGGCAAATGCAGGGATAGGTCTATGAGAAAAATACCTGATTTCCAAGTGTTAAATTAGGGGATTGCACAAACTAGGGTTGTATTCCTTGGAATTTAGAAAGGTTTGGCGGGTGATTTGATAAAAGTTACCACAATATTACGAAGAATAAATAGGGTAGATAGAGAGAAATTATTTCTGTAGGTTTAGGGGGCATAGTCTGAACATTTGAGCCAGACCTTTCAGGTGTAAAATTAGGAAGTACTTCTACATACAATGGGAGGTGGATGTTTGAAACTCTCCTACATAAGCAGAAATTGATGCTAGATCAATTATTAATTTTACATCAAAAAATAATTGATTTTGCTACCAAGAGGAATAAGGAACATGGGGAAAAGGTGGATATATGGTGTTGGGTCAGAGTTCAGCCGTGACCATATGGAATGGCGAAACTGGTTTGGGGGTTGGGGAGTGCGCAAGGGGGCTAAGTGGTCAGATGCTGTTGCTAAGCCATTTGAACACAGCAAGACCCCAGAAATCTGTTGAATAACTTAGTAATCAATGATGTTCATTGAGCAGTAATTTTTTGCTGGATGTTGGGAGGAATTCCCCAACACTTTTCCAAATAGTACCAGTGGAATTTTCCATCCAACTGAGCAAGCAAATTAGGTTTCCATTTGATGTATCATCTGAAAAACAAGCATCGGAGTCAAGGCTGGATTACATTTATATAGTGCCTTTTACAACCTCAAGACATCCCAAAGCACTTTACGACCAATGAAGTACTTCTGAAGTGTAGTCACCTGGCAGCAATTTGCATACAGCAAGCTCCCAAAAAACAGCAATGTGATAATGACCATTGTTACAATCGGGTGAGGAGGAGTGAACTGGCTCCGCTTTATTCAGGTCCCCTCAGTCAGTCGCAACATAGGGTTTTTTAAAAATTTCTTTTCCATATAAATGCCTTTTCCAATCCAGATGTAATCACTTTTTAAGAAGGAGCCAACCAAACTAGGTTTTCTTGAGTCAAAGAAAAAGTATGTGTTTTAGATATCAAACCTGAGGAAAAAAAATAAAAGGAGCAAAGACACACACACACACACACACGCAGATCTCAGAAGTAAGAAAAAAAGGAGTCCAAATAAAAGTTGAAAGAATATACAATTAAGTCCTTTGCTTGTCCTTGAGATGTAGATTGTTGAACATTGCAGCCATTTGAAGTTGGCTGGTTTCCTTTAAAATCCTGGAGTTGAATTGAAGTCCAGGTAATTACACCTTGCTGGAGTCAATCTTAGCTTCGGAGAAAGAGAGAGTGATTCTTTACTGCTTCCTTCAGCAGTGTTTTCAGATGACTTTGACTTTTCTCTCTGTGTCTGGCTTAGCAAAACTAATTCTTAAAAGAGCCTCCTGTCTATATATTCCAAGAATAATTTGTCTAACATGTCTTGTAGTCATTGTTGTCAAACAAGTAGTCACATTTTTGATCTTTCATCTCAGAAACTTTTTATTCATTTCTAGGGCATAGAAACAAATGGGTGATGGGGTTATTTCAACCTCCATGTGTTTTTTTTAGAGACTGTTGGGTGTATCTGGCTGGTTAGCAGTTCCCATTGTCTTGACAGAATTACAGTTGATTAAAGTATGGTCCTTTGCATTTTTAATGCCTTCCCTTCAAGAGTCCCTGCTTTGAAGACAATGACCAGGGAAGGATGAACAGGATGACTTTATATTCTCTTCAAAAGAGAAGGCTGAGAGTTGATCTAATACAGGTCTTTTAAATTATGAATGGTTAGCATAGATAAAGAGACTGTACTCCCAGTTGTGGGTAAGAGCAAAGCTAGAAGTCATCAATATGAGTAGTCACCAAGAAATCAGAAAGGATTTGAAGGAGAAATTTCCTTATTCAGAGTGATGAGAACGTAAAGCTTGCTAAAGTGTAGTTTATACAAACGGTGTAAATACATTTAAGGGGTGTCTAGACTAGCATCTGAAGGAAAAGAAAATAAAGGGCTATGCTGCTAGATAAGGAAGAAGATTGTGGAATTATGCTCAAATACTTCTGTGCTGTATTTTTGTTTGTTCTTTCACACGATATGAGCATTGTTGGTTAGGCCAGCATCTGTGTACCATCAGCCTCTCCACCAACTACAAAACAGGAGTGTGACGGAACAGTCTCCACTTGCCTGGATGCCAACAACACTCAAGAAACTTGTCACAAAGTAGCCTGCTTGACTGAAACCCCATCCACAAACATCCACTCCCTCCACCACTGACGCACAGTGACAGCAATGTGCACCATCTATGAGATACATTGCAGAAACTCACGAAGCTTCCTTAGGCAGCACCTTCCAAATCCATGGCTGCTACTATCTAGAAGGACAAGGGCAGCTGACACATGGGAACACCGCCACCTGCAAGCTCCCCACCGAGTCGCTCACCATCCTGACTTGGAAATATACCACCATTCCTTCACTGTCGATGGGTCAAAATCCTGGAACTCCTTCCCTAACAGTACCTACACCATATGGACTGCAGCAGTTCAAGAAGGCAGCTCACCACCACCTTCTCAAGGGCAATTGGGGATGGGCAATAATGCTGGCCTAGCCAGTGATGTTCGCATCCCATGAATAAATAAAAAATATTGCCCATCCCTAATTGCTGTTGAGAAGGTGGTGGTGCTGCTGCAGTCTATGTAGTGTAAGAATACCCGCAGTGCTGTTAGGAAGGAAGTTCCAGGATTTTGATTCAGCAACAGTGAAGGAACAGTAGTATAGTTCCAAGTCAGGATGGGTTGTGCCTTGGAGAGGAACTTGCAGGTGGTGGCATTCCCATGTATCTTCTGCCCTTGATCTTCTAAGTTGTCAAGGTCATAGGTTTGGCAGGTGCCTTCGAAGGAGCCTTGGTGAGTTGCGGCACTGCATCATACACACTGCTACCAAGATGCATTGGTGGTAGAGGGAGTGAATGTTAATGGTAGTGGAGGGGATGCCAATCTGATGGACGACCTTGTCCTGGATGGTATAAAGCTTCTTGAGTGTTATCGGAGCTGGACTCATCCAGGCAAGTGGAGACTATTCCATCACATTCCTGACTTATGCCTTGTAGGGGCTTTGGGGAGTCAGGGGGTGGGTTACATGCTGCAGAATTCCCAGCCTCCAACCTGCTCTTGTAGCCACAGTATGTTCTATGTAACTCAAGGCCTCAATATACATAGCCTTTTGTTGTTCTCTGTTGTATACTTATGTATAAATTCATTGTAATTGGAGATAATGTCACTTGCAGCGTAGGGATTGCAATGTCATCTCAGCTTTTAGCCACATCTGTTTATGATACAGATGTGATGTGCACACATGTCTCCGGAGATTTGTAAAAAGACCACAATTTAATAAATGTACAGCAAATAAATACGTTTACTGAGGATAAAAGCAATGTGTAAGCACGACTGATGTCTGGGTTAAATGCAGACCATATAAATATTTTCTCAATTAGATTAAGCCCAATGGTCTAATGGAGCAGTATGAATTATTCAGTAATCCAATTATCCTACCATACAATAAAGGGCTCTAATTCAGAATAGATTTATAAATGCTGTTTTATTGTTTTGCATTAGTCATGTAAAATTATTGATGGGCTATGTTTTTCCTGGACCTTTTTTTGACAATTGGCTCAGGAGGTGTGAAATAATGCAGCACCTTTATAAAAATGTTTATAATATGCTTTTCTGTCTTTGCATAGATTAGGATTTCTGGATTTTAAGCTCTCCTGATAAAAGCTGTCATTTATAGACTAAGAATTCTTAAAAATGTAATTCTGATCCATGAGTCACTATTGTTTGTGTTTCGGACCAATCCTCATTCAGGATCAGGTGATAACCACATCGATCAGAAAACTGGTCTTCCACTTGGGTGTAAACTGAAAAAAAAACAGAACAACTTTCCTGTCAAAAGATCTACAGCAGAGTCGCAAGTGATTATCATTATCATACAAATCACTGAAGCTGTTCATGTTTGTGTATTTATCATTGCATGCTGTCACTTGCTTAACATGTTCTTCAATAGAATTGCATGTATGCTCTCATTCATAACTAAATAGTAATTGGTAGTCTTTGATTCTCTTTAGTGTCCGGTTGCTGTTCATTTGTCTCCAAATAGCTGAGTAAGACAGAGTGGTGCTCACTATACTAAGGAAAAGGAACAGAAATAAGGTCCAGATGAAGCAGATCTTTACTTCAAGTAAATGTAGATGCAAAGTAATTGTTCACCATGTCCCATCTCCTTATTTTCATTGACGATAACACCATTGTCAGTTTTCAAGGGGCAAATATTGCTCCTGACTCCCTTCTTTTCCCTAATGTAATTGTAAAAAGGTTATGGGCTGAATAGCCTTCCCTTTATGTAGCTGTTACTATCTGTTCATCACCCGCTAATGTTCTTTTTGCCTTTTCCATCCACCATATACTTATTACATTTTTGTGTGCTTTATCTTTGAGCTTTATGTTATTTCTTACCTCTTTAGTCATCTATGGCTGTTTATTTGGCAAGTAAAGCTCCTGTCCCTCAGAAGTATAATTATATTGAGTACTTTTTAGAACACCTGGCACTGATCTCCTGTCTTTTTACCCATTAACAGATTTGCCCAGTTTGCTGTGGACAGCTTCTGTCTCATTACATCGAAGTTGGCCTTAACTAAATCTTGAATCTTAGCTGTTTAGCAATCCTCCCTTTCAAACACTATTTTGAATTCAATCATCTTATGATGGTTATTTGGTAATTGTTCATGCACCATTAGGCTGTTACCTAAATCTGGTTCATCATGCATTCGTCCATTGAATATGGTCCTTTGTTACATCTAGGATATATTGTGGCAGAAAATTATCTCAGGCACATTCAAGAAATTAAAACAGAAAATGCTGGAAAAACTCAGCAGGCCTGGCATCAGTTGCTGCCAAACCTGCTGAGCTTTTCCAGCATTTTCGATTTTTATTTCAAATTTCCAGCATCCGCAGTATTTTGCTTTGGCACTGAAAAAATTCACTGCATTTCTAACATGTGCTAATTTTCTTAACCCGATCCCCATCAAAATTAAAATCCTCCCAAAACCCCCTGAAACCACCTTACCTTCCCGAGGTGCTTGTCTAATCTCTGCATTTATGTAAGCAACCTTTTCACAGCTGTTAAGAAGCAGGGCCTGGGAGAGGGTGGGGCAGATGGTGCTCGTCACCAGAGCCTGTGCCTACGAGGGGGCCTAGGCTTGAACAGCACCGCCCTTTCTCAAGTGGCCACCTCACTGGAGGTAGTCAGTGAATGCCACATGCTCTCAGGGAGCACGAGGCCCCACACTCAACTCGCAGCTTTTGCTTTACTGGCATCTCTGATCAGGCAGCTGAAGGCCTTGCTCCTGATTCGACAGAGCTCTTGGACGCGGCGTCCTAATTGGCTACCTGCAGGGAGATCCACCCAGCAGGCTTGTTTTACGTTTCTGCCGAGCCTTGGTGAGGTTTTAACTTCTTGCCTTACCATACCTGAATGAGGCTTTGCTTCTACTATGACAGACTTGAGATATTTTAACTTGAAACAATTTATTAAGTACTATTTACAAAGACCTCAGGGTAAGCACCTGGTTTTCATGACACAGATTGTTCTGTGCCTAACTCTCTTGGAGTCTCTTGATCACTTGACATCTGATGCCGCTTTTACTTTATTAATATCCTCATGGTCTCATTAACGTAACCATTAAGCCATTGCTCGACAAGGCGCACCAGTGGCAGTGCACCACCAACCACTCCCCCACCACCACCACACCCCCCGCCCCCGCGCCCCCCCCCCCCGCAACTATCTGGGCCATGCTTGGCTCCGATTTCTGCTTCTCCTGCCCCTCCTGACTATACTCCACATGGTTCCAGCTCCCTGCAATGATGATCAGGTGGTGTCACTGGGCAGGGGATTTAGACATGTGGGTTTGGGATGCAGTTTGGCAGGAAACTTATATTGCTGATTTTCTGAGCTATTGGAGAGAGTGCACGGGGAGGAAGTCCTGATTTCGGGGAACCCAAGCCCATCCAGGCCTAGATGTGACGCCAGACCCATGGTGGTTGACTCTTAAATGCCCTCTGAAATGGCCTAGCAAACCACAAAGTCACAAAAAAGGAATGAAACCAGATGGACCACCCAGCATCCACTAAGGCACTGGAAATGACAATGGCAAATTCAGCCCTGTCGACCCTGCAAAGTACCCCTTACTAACATCTGGGGACTAGTGCCAAAATTGGGAGAGCTGTCTCACAGACTAGTCAAGCAGCAGCCTGACATAGTCATCCTCACGGAATCAGACCTTACAGATAATGTCCCAGACACCACTATTACCATCCCTGGGTATGTCCTGTCCCAGCAGCAGGACAGGCCCAGCAGAGATGGAAGCACAATGGTATACAATTGGGAGGTAGTTGCCCTGGGAGACCTCAACATCAACTCCGGACCCCATGAAGTCTCGTGGCATCAGGTCAAACATAGTCAAGGAAACCTCCATTACCAATTACCGCCCTCCCTCAGCGATGAATCAGTGCTCCTCAATGTTGAACACTACTTGGAGGAAGTATTGAGGGTGGCAAGGGTGCAGAATGTACTCTGGGTGGGGGATTTCAATGTCCATCACCAAGAGTATCTCGGTAGCACCACTATTGACCGAGCTGGCCGAGTCCTAAAGGACATAGCTGCTAGACTGGGTCTGCTGCAGGTGATGAGGGAACCAACAAAAGGGAAAAACATACTTGACCTCATCCTCACCAGCCTGCCTGCAGCAGATGTATCTGTCCATGAGAGTACCAGTAGGAGTGACCACTGCGCAGTCATTGTGGAGACAAAGTCCTGCCTTCACATTGAGGATACCCTCCATCACATTGTGTGGCACTACCACTGTACTAAATGGGATACATAGCAAACAGATCTAGCAACTGAAGACTGGGCATCCATGCGGCACTATGGGCCATCAGCAGCAGCAGAATTGTACTTGAACACAATCTGTAACCTCATGGCCCAGCATATCCCCCACTCTACCATTATCATCAAGCCAGGGGATCAACCCTGATTCAATGAAGAGTGCAGGAGGGCATGCCAGGAGCAGCACCAGTCATACCTAAAAGTGAGGTGTCAGCCTGGTGAAACTATAACACAGGACTACTTGCGCGCCAAACAGCATAAGCAGCAAGTGATAGACAAAGCTAAGGAGCCTTAGTGGATGCTGGGTGGTCCATCTGGTTTCATTCCTTTTTTGTGACTTTGTGGTTTGCTAGGCCATTTCAGAGGGCATTTAAGAGTCAACCACTGTGGGTCTGGCGTCACATCTAGGAGACTCAGGTACAGTTCACGATCGTTTATTCAAGCAATTACAAGGAGGGAACCATCTCAATACAGCTTGAGACAGTACACTGCTAAACTACAAGTATTCAACATATTTATACATTATTGGTCACTTACGAGAACAGTTTCCAGATTCCAATCTCGTCAACATATAGGTTTACATTACAAGACATCTCTGGTAACAAGTACATCCCTATTTATTTTCAAAACAAAAATAAAAATACCTGGAAAAACTCAGCAGGTCTGGCAGCATCTGCGGAGAGGAACACAGTTAACATTTCGAATCTGTATGACTCTTCAACAGAACTAAGTAAAAATAGAAAAGAGGTGAAATATAAGCTGGTTTAAGGTGGGGGGGTGGTGGTAGAGCTGGATAGAGGGCCAGTGATGGGTGGAAATAACCAAAAGATGTCATGGACAAAAGGACTAAGAGGTGTTGAAGGTGGTGATATTACCTAAGGAATGTGCTAATTAAGGGTAGAAAGCAGGACAAGCAAGGTACAGATAGCCCTAGTGGGGTGGGGTGGGGTGAAGGGAAGGGATCGAAATAGGCTAAAAGGTAGAGATAAAACAATGCATGGAAATACATTTAAAAATAATGGAAATAGGTGGGAAAAGAAAAATCTATATAAATTATTGGAAAAAAAAGGGGGGGATCAGAAAGGGGGTGGGGATGGAGGAGAGAGTTCCTGATCTAAAATTGTTGAAATCAATATTCAGTCCCGACGGCTGTAAAGTGCCTAGTTGGAAGATGAGGTGCTGTTCCTCCAGTGTGCGTTGAGCTTCACTGGAACAAGGCAGCAGGCCAAGGATGGACATGTGGGCATGAGAGCAGGGTGGAGTGTTGAAATGGCAAGCGACAGGGAGGTCTGGGTCATGCTTGCGGACAGACCGAAGGTGTTCTGCAAAGCGGTCACCCAGTCTGCGTTTGGTCTCTCCAATGTAGAGGAAACCGCATTGGGAGCAATGAATGCAGTAGACTAAATTGAGGGAAGTGCAAGTGAAATGCTGCTTCACTTGAAAGGAGTATTTGGGTCCTTGGACGGTGAGGAAAGGGGAAGTAAAGGGGCAGGTGTTGCACCTTCTACGGTTGCATGGGAAGGTGCCATGGGAGGGGGTTGAGGTGTAGGGGATGATGGAGGAGTGGACCAGGGTGTCCCGGAGGGAATGATCCCTGTGGAATGCCACTGGCGGGGGGTGAAGGGAAGATGTGTTTGGTGGTGGCATCATGCTGGAGTTGGCGGAAATGGTGGAGGATGATCCTTTGAATGTGGAGGCTGGTGGGGTGATAAGTGAGGACAAAGGGGACCCTATCATGGTTCTGGGAGGGAGAGGAACGTGTGAGGGCAGATGCGCGGGAGATGGGCTGGACACGTTTGAGGGCCCTGTCAACCACTGTGGGTGGAAAACCTTGGTTAAGGTAGAAGGAAGACATGTCAGAGGAATTGGTTTTGAAAGTGGCATCATCAGAACAGATGCAACAGAGGCGAAGGGACTGAGAGAATGGAATGGAGTCCTTACAGGAAGTGGGGTGTGAGGAGCTGTAGTCGAGGTAACTGTGGGAGTCAGTAGGCTTGTAATGAATATTGGTGGACAGTCTATCACCAGAAATTGAGACAGAGAGGTCAAGGAAGGGAAGGGAAGTGTCAGAGATGGACCATGTGAAAATGATGGAGGGGTGGAAATTGGAAGCAAAATTAATAAATTTTTCCAGCTCCAGACAAGAGCATGAAGGCAACCATCTCATCATTCTCAACTCACACTCAAAAAAAGGCCATTCACTGGCATCTCACTCACTGCCAGCTCAAGGAACATCACCACTCACTCTCTCACACACACCCTCACATCTCCATCTGGCCTCATCTCCTCTGGAGACTGCCTCCTCAGCCCTCACTATCTTGAGGCCGCTTGCACAAATCAACACGTGTCCCCACACACACCCTGGGGTGCCCGCGTTCTAACAGTATAGCCCTCGCCCTGCAGCATCTTCCCTTGCCTGAGGCCATTTTCCGTTCCCCCCCCTTCTCCAAGCAAGCCCTAACCCTGCAACTGTTGAAAAGCCACCCCCTCCTTAAGGCTGGTCTGGTAGGCAGAGACCTTCCCATTAGCCCCACTAAAAGTGTTGTGGTGCTGTTGGCAAAGCCTGGCGCTGATGACTATGAGTGCTGCCCAAAGCAAGGTAGGCAAACAAACCTAAAAGTCCTGAGTGAAGTGCAGCTTGCCAGGTGCACGTCGCTTCTGTGCAGTTGTGAAATGCATCAGCATAAGTGACCGGATGGGGGGATGATTCTGGCGAGCAGGGCTTTTAATGAGATGCTGAAGTATTGAAATTAGGTTCCTGATGTGTGGCGGTGGGATAAGGGTTGGGCATGTAGGACTGATATGAGGAGAAAACTCTTGACTCAAACGGCTGGCAATGCTTCATCAATGAGTATGTTCAAGACAGGGATCAAGAGACTTTTGGATACAGGGGTTGAGGCAGAAGGTCAACCGTGTTCTTACTGAATGATGTAGCTGGATTGAAAGACCAAATGGCCTACTCCTGTTCATAGTCCTTATGTTTTTACATTTTTGTTAAGAGGTGTTGCTCCAGAGGTTTCAGCATGGGGGGTGAAATGCTGCTGGGGTTCAGGGGAGAGCTGTTGAGATGCTCGTGGTCAGTCACCGCTAGGATCTCACGCTGAGAGGGCCCAGCTACAGACTGCCACACCTTGGTGACCACCAGGTCAGAATGGCCCAACTGACAATCTGACACCAGGGAAGGAACTTTGCGATGAGACCAGGGGAAGGGCAAGGTTTTAGTTATGCTCTCATTCTATGGTACTTGAAGGCTCCCCCAAGTGATTCAGGCAGCAGAAACGTTGTTTCAGGATGACCCTGGTCTGCTCTGCAACTTTCCTAGTTGCAGCGTGGCCTTCATTAGGGGAGTTCTGTGCACATATAGTTGGGTGGCAGTATGGAGTCACAAGCCACATGCAGAGTGATTAATACTTGTTACTAAGGAGCTACCCTCTGGTTTGAAATGGTGGCTAATGATAGCTGGAATAACTGAGTAGCACATGATAAAAGCATCATGCCTGCTGCCAGGATAGCGGGAATTCACCAACATGATCATCTGTGCTTGGTTATACATGAACTTCACAAGGAGTATCCTTTATCACCTCATCATTGAGATGTGGTGTCCGCAGACCCACATGCATACAAGGTCCAGGTTGAGTGCCAAATCAGCATTAGGCACTTACTGACAGCACAAGCTGCCCATTCTGCAGGCTTGCAGCACATGCACAGGACACCCATGTTGTCACCCATCCAAACCCAGTGATCAATGCTGGAGATGGTCAGGAGCCAGCCAACAGCCCCCACCCAACTCCCCAAACTATTTTCTTCATCTGCCAGCTCCCATAACAGCAAAACCAGTAAGGTTACAGAGGTGAATTTTGTGACCTACACGTCTCAGCATGAATTCTTCAGTTTGATTGATTAAGAGATAAGTGCTTGCCTTGTTCAGAAAGGTCCCAAATTCTCTATGAAGGGCACTGTGCTTTTTGGTTCATTAGCTGACACCAATTTGCTGCTTAAAAGTCAATAGAAATTCAATGGACATGTGCTTTGTTCGTAAGGTCTGGTCTATTGTTTCAGTTAACTGGCTTTCTTTCCCCTTAATCTTGGACATACAAACATACGAAATAGGAGCAGATGTAGGCCATTCGGCCCCTTGAGGCTGCTCCGCCATTCAATAAGTTCATGAGTGATGTGTTTGTGTTTCGAGTTCCACATTCCCATCTACTCCAGTAATCTTTGTTTCCCTTGCCTGACAAGAATCTATCTAACCCTGTCTTTAAAATATTCAGTGACCCCGCTCCACCACCTTCTGAAGCAGAAAATCCCAAAGTCACAAAACCCTCTCAGAGAAAAAAATTCTCCTCATCTCTGTCCTATAAAGGCAACCCCTAATTTTAAAACAGTGCCCTCTAGTTCTGGGCTGACCCACAAGAGGACACAGCCTCTCCACATTCACCTTGTCAAGGCCATTCAGCATCTTATATACTTCAGTTAAGTCACCTCTCACTTTTCTTAAATCCAATGGAAACAAACCCAGTCTGTCCAATCTTTCCTCACAAGACAACCTGCTTATTCCAGGTATCAATCTAGTAAACCTCCTTTGAACTGCCTCTGATGCATTTACCTCCTTCGTTAAATAAGGAGACCAAAACTGAACATAGTATTTGAAATGAGAATATCCTGTGTAACTAATGCATAACATCCTAACTTTTATATTCAGTTCATTTCATAATAAAAGATAGAATTCCATTAACCTTCTTGATTACTTGCTGTACCTGCATAGTAATTTATTGTAACTCATGCAGGAGAACACCTAGATCCCTCTGCACCTCAGAATTCTGCAGGCGCTCTCCATTTAAGCAATGATCTGCATAATTATACCCTTGATTATCTCCCCATATATATCCCTGTATATGGCTGGTATAGCCTTTTAATTTGACTTCCATAACCTCTTGCGCTCTGCACTGAATATATTTATACTGGCAACGATACGTTTCTACATTTGTTGGATAAATGTTAGTTGTAGAAGACCAGAGAACACAAAGGGAATCTTCTAGCTCAGAGTGCAACTACATTGAGGAAAGTCTGAGACTAAGAGAATCCAACAAAGAAACATTTTTCTAACCCACTTAAATTTTCGCCACCACTTTTTTTCTGGATTATAGAATGTAAACTTCTCCAATATTTCCTTGTATCTAATCCGTTTTATGTTTGAACCTATTCTTGTTGGTTCTGAATGATGCTGTTATAGGGGTCAACCCACATTCCAGGATGCAATCACATAATGATAGGTAACATTTTCATGCAGTACTGCACGGAATTGTCAGTACTGACGCAGAACTTCGGTTCCTCTGGGGGTCATACCCCAGAAGATGCACTGGGGGAACACTCCGCAAGTCTTCACATGAGCACTGCACATTAATTGCCCAGGAAGTTCAAACTTCCAATGGGCAATTATCCTGCACCTGGAACCATCCGATACTCCGATTTAAATCAGAGACTTTCTTAGCATACTAAATACTCAGGAAAAGTTAGAAGGATTAAAACCACTTCTAACTCCTGGGTAACTATGACACTGATCTCCCTGACACCTCACTGGGCCACCCGACTACAGCCCCGCACTCTCCACTGGACACCCTGACCACCATTACCCTCCCACAACTCCCCGACTAACTCTCTGACTACCCTCCAGACCCCTGGCTACACTCCTCCCTCCACCCCTCCCCCCCCCACCCCACCCGTCCGGCTACCCTCCCAATCCTCCCAACAATACCCCCCCCAAATATCTCCACAACCCCAAATACCCCATTCCCCCAAATACCCTTGATTATCTCCCCATGCCCCAACTACGCCCACACACCCCCAACTACCCTTCCAGCCCCAACTACCCCCCAAAATCCCTGACTGGCCACCTGACTCCTTCCGACCCATTCTACCCCCCTGACCCAACCCATATCCCCCGACCCATCCTAATACCCCAACCCAACCTAACTCCTCCTGACCCATCCTACCTGCACCCACCCAAACCCCACTCGGCTCCTCTGCCCCCAGTACTCCCTACTTACTTACACACTTAGCCTCTCCCTGGCTTCTCAAAGTGGCTGGGACCTTTACACTTACCTGCTTTACGGGCAGCTAGTACTGTAAAAATTGGGCGTGGCTTCACTTTCCCTGATGCTGCTGCCTTGCACAGGAAGACTCCGGGAACCCGTTACCTTGCACAGGAAGACTCCGGGAACCCGCTACCTTGCACAGGAAGACTCCGGAAACCCTCTACCCTGCACAGGAAGACCCCAGGAACCAGCTACCATGCGCAGGAAGGCCCCACAAACCCGCTGCCCTGCACTGAAGAGTATTAGGAATGGCACACTGAACATTGCTCACCAGGAGAGAAGGTTGGGCGGGAAATGTGCAGCTCTCAACTAAGTTAAGTAAAAAGGAGCGGAGTGGCAATCTGACTCTGATTCCCACTCTTCAGAAGTTCTGGCCCAGCTATTTTTTTAATATGATGTCAAGTGAAGTGGACATTAAAAAAAATCAAATTTCTAGATGCAGGAGTTCTCTTGATGTTCTGGCTTACACGCATTCTACCAAAAGCAGATTATCCATTCACTTACCCAATTGGCTCTTTATGGGATTTGGCTTTTCAAAATTTGGCTGCTAAAATTTCCCGACCAAATAGTGCAACACTTCAAAAGTACATGGTCAGTTGTGAAGTACATTGGGATATCCAAAGGATTGGAAAGTTATATAAAAGAAATGGTTTTCATTCTTTTGCTATCTGTTATCCACAAGTAATATACGACCCTTTTGAAGCATGCTATCCACTCAGGTAAGTACACTTAGGGCAGAATTTTACATTCAGTGTGTGGACGCAGGCCCAAGACACCGGAAAGTAAAATGACGCATGATGACATCGGGCGTGCGTTCCAATGTCACTGCGCCCCATTGCGATATTTCAGTAGGCGCGCGCACGCAATGATAATGGAGTGCCCGCCATTAATTACCAAGCCAGTTCAGGCCCTTGAGGCACGAATTGCCTTTGATTATACGCAGCACGTGCGATTTTCAGTGCGTCACATGGGCGCATCAGGCAGGTGGGGGTAGGCCACATTTTCAAAAACCCTCATCCACGGGCAGGATGTGAGTTGTTAGTACTTTAGTTTATTACTTACTGCTGCTTGCTTGTGTGAACAGGACAACTTCATTTCGCTTCAGAGCTGCATTGACAGAAATAAGAGGCCTCAGGTCAGAACTCCGGAGGAGTCCTAACATTTGGGGCCTTCCAGGTATCAGACAGCCTTCCCTCACCCTGGGAATGGGGATTGTGGTCTCCGCTGTAGGCACCTCCTATGAGGAGGAAGAGAGGGCCAGAAGGGGGAGGAGGCCAGGAGTCCCTATTCAGCCTCCCGGAGAGTGACCTGTGGGAGGAGAGGCACAGGCACAAGGGACATAGGACCAACAGGAAGTCCAAGGCGGAAGAGGGCATGGAAGTCGCCACTATCCTGCTGTCAGGGTTTACATGTGGCGATGCAGCTACCTCAATATGTTTGAGGTGCAATGCTGAAGGAAGCTCTGCCTCTCAAGGGAGACAGTGACCTCCATCTGTCAGAGGATCGGCCCTGAGATCAGCTCCTACTATATGGGTGGATATCCCAGTCCAGTGGTGCTGACGGTCACAGTGGCTCTCAACTTCTATACCTCCAGCTCTTTCCATGGGTCGCTGGGTGATCTTTGTGCAGTTTCCCAATCAGCTGTCCACAGTTGTGTCAAGCTGGTGACAGACACTCTGTTCAGATGTGCATTGACTTTCATTCATGACCGCATGGATGAGGGCAGCCAGGTTGAGCGAACCAGAGGCTTTGCAGCAATTGCTCGTTCCCCCACAGCCAGGGTGCTATAGACTGTACACATTTGGCCATCAAGGCGTCAGCAGGTGAGCCCGGTGCCTTCATCAACAGGAAGGGATTCCACTCCATGAATGCGCAGATTCTGCAAGTCTGTGCAAGGTACCCAGGCAGCTCCCATGACGCTTACGTCCTGAGACACTCCCAGGTGCCAAGGCTCCTCTGTGCTCCAGCCCGGCTGGATGAATGGCTGCTGGGTGACAAGAGCTAATCCCTCAAAGGGTAGCTCATGACGCCTCTCCGCCATCCAAGAACAGAAGCTGAGCAGCGGTACAATAGTAGCCACGGCTCCACAAGGGCGGTGGTAGAGAGAACCATCGGTCTTCTCAAGATGCGCTTCCGATGCCTGGACCATTCAGCGGGCGCACTGCAAAACCCCACAGATCATGTGTGACTAATAGTGGTTGCATGTTGCGCTCTCCACAACCTGGCACTGGAAAGGGGGGACACAGTGCAGGAAGAAGATGTTGATGCAGCTGCTCTGGTAGCAGACGATGAGCCCAGTTGTGAGTCCGAGGACGAGCACGGTCAGGAGAACGCTGAGGAGGGTAGACTCTGACCTGGGCAACCTCCAGGGAGGCTTTGATCCAACGTTCCTTCAGCTAGCCTACCAAAGATGAACCACCATCACATGGCAGGGCTGCAGGCTCCATATTCGATACCTCACAAGAACATTTGCTTGGTGAACAACATGCACTATGTGAAATTTCAATAAAGTTCAATGAGAAACAGGTCACTCATAACATCATGGATTACACTGCACCTGCAGAACTAATGAAGCACCCAGAGGCTTGTTGAACACAAACACATTTAATGGTGTGGTGCCTGGCATACATAAAACAAATTAAATGGAAAGGTGTTCTTCATCACACCTAATAATAATTAACTTAAAAATGGGGGAAAAAATATCAGCAGTGATAAGCCCGTGTTATGCTTAAGGTGCTTTAAGTTTTTGTTTGCAGGTGCTATGTCTATGAGCTACCCCTCGCTGGCACCAGCACTGGAGACAGCCTGCTCACTCTGCTGTCCTGCTGGCCTTGATGACCTTGGCGGTCGTCCTCTGGCCCGTGGAGCCTGTGCTGGCCCCACCTGGGAGGGAGCTGCCAGTTCCACAGCTGGCATCTCCCCAGTTGCTGCAGCCTCATTGATGCCACAGTCACTGGCAGAGGGTCGGAGGAGCTGCTGCCGTCATCTGGAGTGCCCTGAGAGGAGCCCACAGAGACGACAGGCAGCTAGTGCACCAATGTGAGGTCATTTAAGACCTCC
Source organism: Carcharodon carcharias (assembly GCF_017639515.1). Classification (NCBI taxonomy): domain Eukaryota; kingdom Metazoa; phylum Chordata; class Chondrichthyes; order Lamniformes; family Lamnidae; genus Carcharodon; species Carcharodon carcharias. Next base: position 20,704,042 of record NC_054482.1, read on the forward strand.
CTGCTCACCATTGATAGACAGGCATCTAGCGGGGATACTGGGTGCCCAATCCATCTCCCACACTGACAGTGACTGCCGGTGTGAGGGCTTGCAGGTCCGAGCACATCCCCAGGAAGACTTGATTCAGCTCTTGGAGCAGCCTCTCCAAAAGAGTTGCCACTCTCTCCATGCAGGAGGCAGTGCACTCGGTCATGAGGGTCATTGCATTGCTGATGCTCTGCAAGGGCTCTTCCACAACGGAGACCGTGGCATGCATTCCCTGATGTATCTCCAGCAGATCCTCCCGCACACCCTGCTGGATTTCCAGCATCTGCTGCCTCAGGGACGACTCCAGAGGCCCATCATCAGCCACCGACTGGGCATGTTCCTGGTCCCCAGCAATCCTCCGACTGCCAGGACCCTGAGCACTCTCTGCCTCCAGCTGCATCTCAAGCGAGCGTGAAGTGGCCTCACCACTGTGCAGTGAGATACTATCCGATGATCTAATGCCCAATGAAGTGCTGGTATCTGCACTGGTGCCTGCCTGGCTGAGAGGGTGTAATGGTGGTGTGTTTCTATCATCTGTGTCCTCTGGGGTCCTAGCGGGCCTTCAGGCTCCTGACCCTGACAGGCTTCTGGTGAGCCTGAAAGGAAGAACAAGGACATGTCATTAGTTGAAGTCATTACACAGCAACTACGCATGCCTGGCACCTAGATCAGGGTGCCCTCGTCTTTCCATTATCAATGGGGATTCCATGTTCGAGGGTCACATCAATATAGAGAGCACAGTGGAATGGTAGCTTTTTTCGACATTCTGGCCTCAGTGCACTGCACTCTTACCTCCCTGTGGCACCCCAACCTCACCTCAGCCAGTTGACCTAGGTGCAAGGAGCCTCTCCAGCTCCAGTGCCCCCTGCTTCTATCTGATCAAGATTAGAAGGTGGGGGTGTCCTCCACCAGTCCACAACCTCTCAGCATTGTTATGGGATGTCTTATCCTGAAAGGAGAGAGGAGCATTGATTAGTCCACCCTGTACCTGCATTTCCATTGCAGCCTGGCTACCCCCACCTGAGGATCACCTCGCAGGGCTCAGCCGATTCGTGCCCCTGGAGCCGCAAGATACTCATTCCAAGCAGCCAGGCCTCAACCTCTTGCCCAGATGCTGCCTCATTGACATTTGCCACTCACACTCTAAGAACTCTGAGGTCTGGGGGAGATAGGGGTGGGGGGGTGGGGCCGCTCCTAACTGCTGTGCCAAGTGACCGATGCCAACACAGCACTCACCCTTCCTGATGGCAGGAGATCATTGAAGCGCTTGTGGCGTCACACCCATGTGTACCTCACCACATCATGGGAGCTCACCCTGGGTGCCAACTCCTCCCAGGCATTTTTGGTGAGGTGGGGGAGGAGGGGGCCTCCGCGTCCCGTTCCTGGGGACAACAATATCTCTGCGTGCTACCACCTCCTCCAGGAGGGCAGCGAGACACTCGTCAGAAAAACGCGGAGGCGACTGCCCCACCGACCTGCCCTCCCCACACCCCCCACCCCCCCCCACAGCCTGTCGTGTTCAGCATTGACGTTCTCCACACTGAGGGCCCCCCCCCCCCACCCCAGTCACTGGCAGCCTTCACATGGCTGCCACGGTTGCTTTTGAATCGGCCGCTGGGTCGCCATTGGACCCGGCGGACGTTCAGCTCCCGCCCCCAACTGCCCCTTCTCGCTGATGCCAAAGTCGTGTATTACACTGGGAGGCCTTAATTGGCTCGCCCGCATAAAATGGCGGTGTGGAGCCGATCGCGGGCAGCGGACGGGTTTCCCGACTGCCCACGCCCGCTCTTGCCAAGCCCGCCCGACCAATGTAAAATCCTAGCCTTAGAAAAATTCAGTTTGACGATAAAATTAGGGGAGGGAATAAAAATAAGCTGAAAAGTAATGTTGCTGCACCAGTCACATCTCCGAAAGGTTTTGCTCATGCGTTTGGGCAGTTATTGACCAATAATGTTCGAATTGTCCAATTGCCAATTAGTCAAAACACCTTTGCGTTGTGAATTAGAAGATCTGGAAAAGAGACACAAGGTTGTGTTGCCTGCAGCACAATGGTCAACATTTCAATAAGCAATTTATTGTGACTGATATCCAGAAATGGCAAGTTGCTGAATAAGTGCAGACATATAATCTAAGTCACAAAATAAGATGGTATTTTGATTAAATTATTTCTGCTTTGGCTGTTATATGTATATCTGTAAAATGTTATTGTTTCATTTTTCCATCATTTTAAGCCAGCTTGCACTCATCTAATCATTCCTTTCAAGCGCGCCATTGCCTGAAATGATCTGCCGCAACTTTTATTTCTCAACTCCCTTCCCCAAGGAATCTGCAAGTGCTATTGTTCACCAAGTTACCAAGAGAGACAGATGGACAGGCCCGATCTCGTGATGTTTCTCTCCAAATCCTCATTTTATGTGGCAGCATCCAGTGTTTGCCTGAACCTTACCTTGGATGACATCTCAGAAGGAAAGAATTTGGACCAGTACTCTTATTTCCTAATGTTTACTGGTGTTCCATTTTAAGGTGTACAAGACCAGTTCAGACCAGCATTCTTATTTACCCAGTTTTTATTGTTTTTTTTTCCTTCTGGGATGGCTGAAACAATCACGTATCTCCCAGGTGAAAGGACCAGGACAAAGCAGAGGGCACCACAAAGTTTGAAAGGATGAGATAAGTTAAGCAGGAATGATCGTACCTGTACAGGGAGAACTGCGCATCTTTTCAATCCATCTCGCATTTACATACTCATTTGCAATAACAGCGTACTGGGCTCTAAAGATAATTTGCAGGAAATATGCTTCTACAGATCACCAACTATTCAACAGATGTTTACAGTGCAGAGTTCTAAAAACTTTATTAAAGGTAATTGCATTTGTTTAATGCAGGCTGTGTTACTCCAATCTGAGTAGTTACCGGCTAGCCAGATTGAAGGCAATAAATGGAAATATGCAGAGCAATTCTTGTTTAGAAAGTAGGTGGATTGAAAGACCTTTGCAACAATTAGGTTTTAGTTCTGTTTTACATTTTTGGCCAGGGCACAGGGACTGCTTATGGCACAAGAGCAACTTCCCCATTTTTCTGAGACGACAATTTTCCCGATTTTGCAGTCAGCTTCACTTGGAGAAATGCTTGATGAATACGTTTTTTAACTGGAAAATAAACTGAAAATCCCAACCTATTTCCATTGACAAATTTACTCAGTCCTGTCACATAATTAGTTAGGGCTGTTAACTGCTTCAAAGGGACGAATATTTTGCCCAGACCAGGAATGTTTGTTGATCTATGAACGTTATGAATCACACAATCACACAATCACTGTGCAGAAGAGGCCCTTTGGCCCATCAAGTCTGCACCAACACGTGAGAAACACCTGACCTACCTACTTAATCCCATTTACCAGCACTTGGCCCATAGCCTTGAATGTTATGACGTGCCAAGTGCTCATCCAGGTACATTTTAAAGGATGTGAGGCAACCCGTCTCCACCACCCTCCCAGGCAGTGCATTCCAGACTGTCACCACCCTCTGGGTAAAAAGTTTTTCCTCACATCCCCACTAAACCTCCTGCCCCGCACCTTGAACTTATGTCCCCCTTGTGACTGACCCTTCAACTAAAGGGAACAGCTGCTCCCTATCCACCCTGTCCATGCCCCTCATGGTGTTAGTTCAGCTCGGGCAGATGGTAAGAGGGAGAAATAAGGCAAGGAGGACTGGTAACTCTCTTGTCCCAGCAGCACCTCTGAAAATGGTGGCCACCAATGGGATTACAGCAAGGCTGAGAGGGAAGTGAGCTGTAATGGAACTCGGACCGTGAGGTAAGTCCGGGTTCTCACTGGGGCCTGGCTGGCAGGACCCAGTGAGGGGCTGGGAAGCATCATTGTAAAGGACAAGGTAGGGGGGAAATGGGGGGGGGGGGGTGGGGGGGTGGGGTGGGGAGGGGTGGAAACTGGGAAAAGTCTGGTAAATGTGAAATCAGCTACTCATACTAGACAGCTAGTTGAAATTTAGTGGTCGATAATCTTCTGGAGTACTCAAAGCCTTGACCCCAGATTGAGACATCCCCATGTGTCCCATTTCCATCACTCCATTGTACTTGACTTTGGTATCTTGCAAATATCCAACAGGATCCAGGCTCAGCAGCTGCAAGTAGTGGGAAATGCAATGGATAATGCCATCCTGTCTGCTGCTTCCTGTCTCCACAGGAAGCTTCTGCTGCCTGATATTCAGGGTAGAGATATGGCATTATCAGATCTTGCCCCATTTCTCACCATGCTGCCTCCATTCTGCCATATTGCTTGAACTGTTTGGCTTAGACCCTGGAGCTGTAATATATGAGTCCACAAAAATAAGTGACAGAAACAAGCTGAGTGATGGAAGGAAAAGTAGCACTTGCAGAATAACAGCCTGAGCAAATGAAACTGAGATGAGAATGAGACAAGGGTGGTGAGGTAACTGTGGAGAATGAGAGATGGAGCCAGAAAAAGAATGAGAAATGAGCAGAGAGGTGGAAACGAGAAAGGTAGATTTTTTGCTTCAGAGATTAACTAATGGTATGAAATGAGTATTTGGTTCCCTGAGATCTTCTTTCTTCTGGGTTTTGTTATAGGTGCAGGTTCATGTTCATATCATGTCTGAGACAGCATTATTGTGCAAAATATGATTTTTGAGTTGAACATTGCTGACTTATGCTGCTTATCTTGACCTCCACTCTGGCACTTATTAGGTGGATGATGGGGGAACCAGTAGTAAGAAAGCTGTTGCAGGTCATACGCATTAACATATGCAGATATGATTCCAGAGTTGCCATGCTTTTAAACGTTCAAATAATGATTGCTTATCTTTTCAGTTTCATTCTCCCAAATATCCACCTTTCTATGTTGTGACTGCGCCCGCCCAGCCAACCCCCACCCCTGCCTCAGGTAATGGTATTGCAGTTTTTTACTCACTCCCATCTCATTATTATGCAAATAAACATCACACTGGGAAACTATATACTAAGAGGCAGCTGTGTTGCTGTGTAGTTAGGCTGAATGTTCTGCAGTCTGAAGTTATGGTTAAAACTTGGGAAAGAAGCAAACGCACAATTAGGGCAGAATTTTCCATTCGGTGTGCGGGCGATCGCCTGTCATGTCGGAACATTAACTGACCTGCGATGATGTCACGCGTGCGTCCCAACGTCATTGCGACAATTGATGGGCCTATTAAGGTCATTAACCAGGTGATTAACCTGAATTTTATGCCGCCCATCCAACCTTACGGTTGGCGGGCAAGCGAAAAGGCCAAGCGGCCTTTATCTCTTTTAGGAAACCTCATCCACGAGTGGGATGAGGTTTCCTAAAGCTTTCACAAATTAAATAAAAATTTTTTTTGGAAAAAAAAGAAATGTCCTGTCTCATGTGACACAGCCACACGAGGGGATATATTTCATTAACTTTTTATTGTATTTAATTATATGTTTGAAAAGCGCAACAATCTCCCTGAGGCAGCTCCGTGCCTCAGGGAGATTGAAGCACTCTTTCGCGCACATGCTAGGCCCGCTCTCCCTCCTTCCCCACCGCCCCCCCCACCCCCGCACAGGAAGCGCTCAGCACTACTGCTCGCGATCCACACAGGACGGGCCTTAATCGGCTCACCCACGTGAAATTGCAGTGCAGAGCTGATAGCGGGCAGCGGTCAGCTCCACAAACGCCCCCGCCCACTCTCACTGAGCCCACCCGACCAATGGATAATCCTGGCCACAGTGCTTGTGGCTCGCAAGGTGATAGAGAAAGTAACCTGCCAACTTCAGGAACAGCTTTATTTAGCGTTCATCTCGAAGGGTTTACACAATTATTCAATGGAAAAATCCGTATGGAATATTTGAGGATATACGTTTCTCTGTAACAAGTTTTAGTTCTAATTTCAAGCTAATGTTTTTATGTATAAAGAAGAAAAATCCATTATATAAATGCCATTGCACATTCACAAGGAATTGATATGAAAACGGATATTTTAAATCTGATTCTGTCAACGTTTTTGATGCAGGGAGATTCATAACCATTTGATTCAATCAATTTTTAGCAATTACTCCACAGTTTGTTGCCAGTCAGTCAATTTTTAATTTTCCTTGTGGTTGAGACTCAAGCAGCGAGGAAAATGGGCCGGCTTGCTGTTTTTGTTCTTTTGAGAAAGATCTTTTTGACTAAGGGAGGTGAAGCGGATGCAGCCAGTTGTTCATATCCTGTGGTGATTTGCAAACATGGATAAACGCCCAAGTGGGATTGAAAGATTCATGAAAAAAGTGACGCGGCAGCAGGTTTTCAACTGAGGGCTTGTAGCCTTTCCACATCTTGAGAGACGAGGCAGCCATTTGCTATGTCAGTCAGCCAACTTTGCGAGCTGAGAGTTACCCGCAGGTCAAACAGGCCATCTGGACCAGCCTAATGACTCAATGCAGCATCGTTGAGGGATGTTGTATGCTCCTCTGACATGTGGTGCAAATAGATCAGTAAGAAGCCATAACATTCAATTTTCAGTACACCAATACAATTAAAAAGAAACAAGTGATTTGTACCTTTTTGTTCCCCCTTCAGTGAAACTACTGACTCCTGCTGTGGCTGTAGTTCTAGTAGTGCCAGCTGACCACTTACAAGTGTCAAGTCATTTCAAGCCAGCCTGAGAACAGCAAGCTCAGTTCAAACCTGGCACCTTCCTGACCTGCACAGTGCACTGAATGATTGCAGACGCCCATTTGATTCTAACTGGCATGGTAAACTAACTCATGTCAGAGTGCTCAGTCGGAGCAATCCTGCCTCTGAGTGAGATCCAAAAACCACACTGCAGAGCTCAAGTACATAACTCGAGGGTCGTTAGTCAATGGGCAGAATCATCCCTGATTTGTACAAAGTGCGGTGGTGGGCAGGAAAAGGTTTGTTTTACCCGCCGGCCGAAATGGCGGGTTTTCATGCAGTATCGTCCCATTCCCGCCTCATTAATCATGCAGCCGCAGGACACACACTGACTCGCGGGCGGGGCATTCCGGTTTTACCGCCGTGCCGTTACCTCACCGCTTCCTCACGCAGCTGCGCGTGCACACTTCTCAACGCCTGCGGCCCAGGAGGGCACCGGTGAAGACATGGCCCCAAAAGCGAAGAAGAGTGCAGACCCGCTCCACCCACCCCCCCCCCCCCAACCCACTCCACCCCAGGATGCAGTGATGCATCCCTGGGACGCCTTCTGGACACCATGGAGGTCCGCTGAAATGGCCTCTACCTCTGCTCTTACCACAGGAGGCCCATCGGTCCCACCACTCCGGCTTCAGAAGTGGTGGCAGAGGTGGTCAGTGCCAATGCTGCACACAGGAGTCAGCCATCCAGTGCAGAAAATGGAGGAATGATCTTATCTGTGCCGCCAGGGTAAGACAACCATCTTATCACTCTGAACTTACACACTCACATTCACTGCACCTCACTCACTGCCACCTCAAGGGACGTCACCACTCACTCTCTCACATGTGCCCTCACATCACTGTCTGGTCTTATTTTCTCTGGAAACTGCCTCCTCAACCCGGTCCATCTTCAGACCAACTTGCACAGGTCAACATGTGCCCCCACGCACACCCTGGGTTACCCTCCTTCCCCCAGTACAGCCCTGGTCCTGCAGCTTCTTCCCTAGCCTGAGATTACTTCTCCCCTTTCCCAAGCAATCCCTCATCCCGCAGCCATTGAAAAGCTACCCCTGCTTTACGGCTGGTCTGGCAGGCAGAGGCCTGCCCATGAGTGCACCCCCCCCCACCCCCACTCCCCTAAAAGTGTGGCGCTGCCTGAAGACCCTGGCACTGATGATCGTGAGTGCTGCCCAAAGCAAGGTGGGCAAACAAACCTCAAAGTCGCGAGTGAAGTGCAGCTCACCAGGCGCACATCGCTTATGTACAGTTGTGAAATGCGTCGGTATGCAACCACGCCCACGTGCCTGGACGATCCAGCGTGGAGCTCTGATTCCAGTGAGCAGGGCCTATAATTAAATGCAAATCTATTAAAGTTCCTTTCCTGACGACCGGCGGGTGGGTGGGTGGGGTGTGGGAATTAGAACCTGCCATTGATGGGTGGAGCGAAAGATCACAAACTGGTTTCATCATGGCGTCAAACCGACTTTGGGCCTTCCTGCCATATTGCCTGCTCATGCCCGCCATGGCATCCGACACCAATGGGGGGGGGGGCGGAAAATTCCGGCCAATGTAATACTGCGGGAGTTCTAGATTGTTGGAGGTGCAGTCGGACGTGAAGGTTAAACCAAGGTTCTGTCTGCCTTTCGTGCGGATGCAAAAAAAAAAAATTCCCGTGGCATTTTTTCAAGAGGATCAGAGGGTTTTCCCCCAGTGTCCTGGCCAGATGCCCAAAGCAAATTGTTCTAGTCCCTTACCGCATTGCTCTTTGTTGGAGCCTTGCTGTGAACATATTGGCTGCCACATATGTCTCTATTACAACAGTGACAACACTTCAAAAGCACTTCATTGTGGTTGAGATGTATTTTGGGTTGCGTCTTATGTAAGCAAAATAACTTTATAACTCGTTTGGCGTGCCACACAACTTTGCCCAAATATCTGAAGATCTTGAGTGGCTTGCTAGATACCTAGATCCTGGATGAGTGCCCATGATGCAAATATTCTGCCCCGGGCAAAAAATAATCACGCAGCTTAAAAAGCCCTGTTTGAAATATTCTACCTTATTTTTGAAAATCTGCTACAACAATGTGCTATAGTTCTGTTTCACTCCACAATTCCTTCGGGAATGCTTAAGCTTCAGGAGGCCTGCTAATACCTGTTCAGTATATTTAATACAAACGCAACTAACAACCAAAGAGCATTTTCACAACTTGTAAGAAAATACGTCTAATGGAGAAGAATATTCCAGTTGTCTGATAATAGAATCGCTCCTGTACCAACAGGTCAAGAGAAAGCATCTGAATGTTAATTCGCACATGTTGCATCAAAGTTTTTTTTTAATGTAAGGCCATAGCACACTGTTTGAAATAGTTATGACTGAAATAATTCAGAACTGGTTAGATCCAGGAGTGAGAGGAGAAACTTAATGTGCCCATGGTGCCTGCAGTCACACACCTGGCTATCTATCAGAGAAGCCCACAATGGGCTCATTCGGACATATTTGACTTTGTAGTAATTATGGTTTTGTTAAATGTTGGACTTTACCTTTAAGAATAGTCCTGTGATGTAACCAATGCATTAGCAGCGTGGGCTGCCTCATCAGCCAGTGTAGAGATAGAGATGGAGTTGAATACACATGTGTAGTTGCTGCTGGCTGTATTGTAAATTAATGTTTCCACTTAGAAAGTTGTCTATTACAAAAGTAACTTGGCCACACTACAACAAACTGGTGACAGAGATAAATCAAGATGAATCAGAATCAGTACTGTACCTCCCCCAGCGATTGTGAGTAGCAACATCCGTTTAATAGAACAGAAGATATACTCACCCAAAATGCCACCATTTGGTAGAATCAATCCCTTTGGGCCAGCCACAGACAACTGGTCCTTGGCTAGCTCATCGTCTGTGGTGTTCTTCTTTCAAGTGAACAAAATCACGGGGGAAGAGAATTGGTGAGCGATCCTCTTGAGTACTTATGGGATTTGAAGAATTTCAGAGAATTGGTGGACCTTGTGAGGGCACATTTTCAACCAAAGCCCTCAGTCATGATGCAGAGGTTCCGATTCAATTTGCGAAATAGAGTTCCAGGTGAGACAATTGCTAGCTACATGGTGAATTTGAAGCAACTAACAGAACATTACAAGTTCGGTGAGACTCTGAATGACATGCTCAGAGAACATTTAGTGTGTGGTGTGAAAGAAAACACTATTCAGAGAAAATGGCTGGCTAAAGTGAATCTGGATTTTAAGAAGGTGTTAGAAATAGCGCTGGTGATGGAAAGCCCTGTAAGAGATTCACAAGAAAAGCAAGGGGCACAAAATGGTGCCGTACTCCAAATTGGGCAGGAACAGTTAGCTGAAAGTGGAGCGGAAAAGCCAGACTCTACCGCAAAGCGGGAAACAGCCCCCATTAAACGAAAAATAAGAAGAAATAATTTAGCAGCTAATTCAAGTAACAACTTTAATCGATGTGGAAATGATCAATCTTTTAGTGATTGGCAGCTTAGGCTGTTATTTTTGTCACAGAAGTGGACGTTTCATGAGACAGTGCAAGAAAGATTTAAACAGGCTTGCAAACCACAGAAGAAGCCCAATGAAATCTACAGTATAGAAGAGCCTGAAACAACAAATTCTGACATTTATTTGTTGTTTAACATGAAAGTTGGGAAGACAGAGCCAATATTTGTTACAATACAAGTGAATGATAAACCAGTGAAAATGGAAGTTAACACGGGAGCTTCCATTACTGTAATTGGAGAACACATTTTCAAATATTTAAATAATGGGGAACATCAATTAAATTTGGTACAAACATCTGTCAAGCTGAAAACATACACAGGCGAAGAAATCCAAGCAAAATAAATCAGCAGAGTCCATTATAGAAACCAATCAGCACAGCTACGGTGGTAGTTGGTGAAGGGCCAAGCCTTCTTGGGTGAGATTGGTCAAAAGGAGATTAAATTAAACTGGTCCCAAATCTTCCAGTTGAGAGCAAGTGGGCTACCAGAGCTGCTTAAAAGGTATGCCACCATCTTCAAGGATGAACTGGGAAAAATTCAAGGCCTGCAGGCCAAGATTTACGTGGAACCGAAAGCAACCCCTTGCTTCATGAAAGCAAGACCGGTGCCATACACCCTGAGAGAGAAGATTGATGCTGAGCTGAACCGGCTCGAGAGGTTGGATGTCATAAAAGTGGTTCCATTCTCAGAATGGGCAGCACCCATAGTCCCTGTCCTTAAACCAGACCAAAGCATCCTAATTTGTGGGGACTATAAACTAACAGTGAACAGGGCAGCCAAGCTGGACGGGTATCGCATTCCAAAGATTGAAGACCTATATGCCAAGCTAGCAAGGGGGACAATGTATAAAAAAGCTTGACCTGAGTCACGCATATCAGCAATCAGAATTGGATCATGCCTCCCAGGAATTCAGTACAATTAATACCCATAATGGGTTGTGCCAATATACACACCTGCATTTGGTGTTTCCTCAGCCTGTGCCTTCTTTCAGAGAACAATGGAAAGCTTACTGCAGGGACTGCCCCAGGTTGTAGTCCACTTAGACGATGTGTTGATAACTGGATTCACTGAAAAGGAACATTTAGCAAACCTAGAGAAAGTCCTAAAATGCTTTTTACAAGCAGGAGTATGATTGAAAAAGGAAAAATGCACTTTTCAAGCAAAGGAAGTAATCTATTTGGGACACAGGGTAGACTCTCAGAGGTTTCACACAGTTCGAGAGAAGGTTAAAGCAATAAGAGAGGTAGCTGCATCCAAGAACACCTCTGAACTTAAAATCATTTTTAGGAATGATAAATTATTATGGGCAATTTTGACCTAATTTTTACTACAGTTCTGGCCCCTCTGCATTCACTGTTATGAAAGATCCAATGTGGGTCTTGGGAGGCACACCAAAAAGAAGCTTTCATGAAAGTGAAACAACTTTTACACTCATCCAATCTGTTAGTACATCATGACCAGACTTGGTACCAACATGTGATGTATCTCCCTATGGAGTGGGAGCGGTACTATCTCATAGAATGGACAATGGCACAGAGTAGCCAATAGGCTGTGTATCCAGATGCTCACCACTGCTGAAAAAGATATTCTCAGGTTGAGAAGGAGGGTCTGTCGATCATTTTTGATGTAAAAGAATTTCACCAATACAAGCACGGCTGGCATTTCATGATTGTATCAGACCACAAGCCACTATTGGGTTTGTTTAGTGAGGAAAAGGCTATACCGCCCATAGCCCCAGTGAGAATACAATGAAGGGCCCTAATTTTGGCAGTTTATGAATGCACCTTTGTACATAGGCCTGGCATTCACATCGCAAATGCTGATGCCCTGAGTCGCTTGCCTTTACAAGAGAATGACAAACACATTTCAGTTCCACAGGAACTGCTTTTGCTGTTAAATTTTCTAGATTCTTCACCAGTATGTGCCAGACAGATCCAAAACTGGACGAGTAGGGATCCAGCCCTATCTCAAGTGCGAGACCAAATGTTACATGGTTGGTCCCAGGAACCAGTCTCCGATGAAATGAAACCATTCTTCAACCGAAGACACAAGATGAACAGTCAAGATGGCATTCTATTTTGGGGTGCACAGATAATAGCTCCTCCAAAGGGAAGGGAGCCACTTTTAGTCGAGCTACACGATGCCCATCCAGGGATCTCCCGAATGAAGACCATAGCGCGCAGCTACCTATGGTGGCTGGGTATGGATGGTGATGTTGAAAATGTGGCAAAACACTGTGCGCAATGTCAGCAGCTGCAAAAGTTGCTGGTGGTAGCTCCATTGCACCTGTGGGAGTGGCCTGGTAGGCCCTGGATGCCGTTAAACGTTGACTACACAGGAGCCTTCCTTGGAACCATGTTTAGAGAAACTATACCAGAACTCCGCCATCCACGGACTACCAGAAGTAGACGTATCTGATAATGGCACTGGATTCACGAGTGCTGAGTTCCAATGATTTATCAGCCTCAGCAGTAACCTATGTGAAGACGGCTCCATATCATCCATCATCAAATGGACTGGAGGAAAGGGCAGTTCAAACTTTTAAGGCAGGGATGAAGAAGTTCACAGGGGATTCGTTGGAGACCAAGCTTGCACATTTTCTTCTTCACTGCAGAGCGATCCCTCCACACGATAACAGGAGCAACACCTGCAGAATTGTTGATGAGACGCCGTCTTAGGACAAGACTGATCCAAATGTTTTCCAAATTTGGAGGGGAAGGTGGAGAAGAGGCAAAGAAACCAAAAAGCTACGCATGACTTGCATAGTCGTGAGAGGCAATTTACTGTTGGAGAGGCAGTATATGTAAAGATTTTCAGTGGACAACCAAAGTGGTTACCTGGTAAAGTAAGTTCAGTGACTGGGCCATTATCATACCATGAGGAAATGGAGGGCTGGATCACCCATAAGCATGTGGACCATTTAAGATAAAGAGAGATATCACAACAAGATATGGTTCCACCTGTAGCCATTACTGAACCAGTGTTTCCTGTTGAAGATGAATTGAATAAAAAATGTAGGGTTGGATTTTACATGCCCAACCCCACCACCCCCACCACCACGAGCCCCCACTCCCCCACTACCCCCCATAGTGAATGGTATGACAGGTGGGGGGGTGGGTGTAAAAGTGAGCACCATAGCAGCAACATGTGCCTGCAAGTGCAGGCAAGTATTTAACCCAGCAGGTGGAGACGTTGGGCTCCTGCTCACCCGTTGGTCAATTGAGACCCCTAATGACCTCTTCCCACCGCATCTGGGAAGTTACTCACAGTGGGCAGATGCCAATGCCAAGTGTCCATGCCTAGCAGACTGGTGGCTGAGCAAAGGGGAGGTGCCCCCTGTTCAGATACCCTGTTCCCATAGGAGGCCCGCGTAAGGTATTCTTACCCCTCCCCCTCACCAAAACACCGCCCCCCCCGCCCCAATGTGTTTCCCCTCCCCACTTCGCCCTGTCAATCCCAGCCCCCACCCATCCCACGGAGGCCTACGAGCCTGGTGCGAGCAAGACTCTGGGCTCCTCATCTTCAGGAAACTGCCTGTATTCCCAGCAGTGGCCACTGCAGCCTGGGGCGCTGCTGGAACAAGAGTTCTCAGAGGTCAGACTTTGATGGAGGAGGAAGGCCTGCCTCAAGCCAATTAATGGCCAATGGCTGTTCAATGGAATGGGACAACCAGCCAAGCACAAGCTTTCTCATCCCCAATTTGTATGCGGTGGTGATGGTGGGGGGTGGCAGGGGGTTGGGGGGTGGTGGAGGGGGTGCGTGCATCCTGGCCCCTGCATGAATAATAATCTTGGAGAATTTCAACTACTCCAACATTAATTTGATGGAAGAAGCAGGTAAAGGGGATTAAGGAATAAAAATACTACAATGTGTACAAAAGACAAAGGAAAGGGAGGCATTGAAGATATAAAAGCTACCGAGAAATTAAACTCCTACCACATACCTTCAAGGTATTGAGAGAGTCATGGACCAGAGACTGAGCAAAATTGTGGAAACCCATGAAGGTCAGTTCGGGTTGTAGCCTGGACGAAGCATCACCGATGTCATTATTATTTTGAGACAAGTAATGGGAAAATATTGGGAAGGCCAGTGGAACATGAAGATCTATTTGTCAATCTAAAGAAGGTTTATGCCTGGGTGCCCATCAAGGAACTACAAGGAATTCAGGAAGTTAGCATGCAGTTACAACAAGTAATTAGGATGCAAATAGCATGTTGGCCTTTATTGAAAGAGGAATGGAGCACAAGAGTAAAAATGTCTTGTTATAATTGCACAGCGATTTGGTGAGACAACAGCTGGAATAATGTGTGCAATTTTGGTCTCCATAGTTAAGAAAGGATATATTTGCATTGAAGGTAGTACAGGGAAGGTTCTCTAACTTAGTCCCTGGAATGAGGGTCACCCATGGACCAATGCAATCCATGTCCAAATGCAGCAAGACCTGGAAGATATTCCAGGCTATTGCTGAGAAGTGGCAAGTAATGGGGAATGTAAATAAGAGAAAGTAAAAGTAGGGAAGCATCCAGGAAGTAGTGACCATAATATAATATGCTTTAAGATGATGATAGAGAAAAACTTAAGCACAATGAAATCTAAATTAATGAATTGGAGAAAATCTGATTTTGAAGGGCTAGGAATGGAACTTGGGAAAATTAAAAAGGCAACAATATTGGAAAACAACAATGTATAACAGCAACAGGAACTATTTTAAAAGGTGGTCAACAAAGTGCAGGAAAAATATATTCTGCTAAAAGAACAGAATAACCTAAACACTAATGGGACTCTATGGATAAATAAAGACATAAGGGAGCAATTAAGGGTTAAGAAATATGCATACATTGAGTACATTGACGGCAGAGGAGTGCATGATAAGAGGTAATACGAAGAGATTAGAAGAGAAGTCAGAAAAATAATAAGGAGGGCAAAGAGGAACTATGAAATTACATTATCACAGAACATTAAAAAAAGTAAAATATGATAGAGGTACGCCAATAAAAAAGGAAAGCTATGATGGGATTAAGACTATTAAGGGATAGACAGGATAATACTACAGGTAATAATAGAGAAATGGCAGAAATGTTAAATAACTAATTTGCTGCAGTATTTACTAGGGAGATGAACAGGAGGACATGACATTGGTTGGTAAGCAGAGCATTGAGATAAGTGTATTTAAAATAAAAAAGGGATAAAGAGGATAAAGCCCCTGATCTGGATGGATTGTATCCACATATTTTAAAAGAATCTAGAAAAGAGATAACAGAGGTATTACTACTCATATTTAATAATATGAGACAATTGTGTCATGCCAGAGAATTAATGGATAGCTAATGTACTTCTTATATCTAAAGGGACAGAACATGTCTTGGCATTTATAGGCCAGTCAGTGGATGGAAAAATAATGGAATCCTTACTAAAGGAGTGAATAGAAAAACATCTAGAAATGAGAAATATAATGAATAGTCAGCATAGATTTCAAAAGGGAAAATCTTGTTTGAGGAGATAACAGAGAGACGAGATTGTTGTAATGAAACAAATTTGGTTGATTGAATTTTCAAAAGGCCTTTGATAAGTTGTCCCATAGTCGACTAACGAATAAGGTCAGATGATGTGGAGTGAGAGAACTAGTGGCAGAATAGATTGCTAGCTAACTTCAACTCAGAAAGCAGTGTAGAAGTAAAGGTATTCAGAGTGACAGAAAGTGCGAAGCGGTGTTGCACAATGATCCGTGCTAGGACCACAGCTGTTCACAAATTATATTCATGGTTTGAACCTTGTAATCAAAAGCCCAATTTATAAATATGTGGATGACACAAAATTGGAAGGGATAGTTAATACTGAGGAGGACTTTAATAACTTGCAGAACATGCAAACAATTGGCTATTAAAGTGCGAGCTAGTACATTTTGATAGGGAGGTCACTTTTTACTTGGAAGAGCAAGTCTAACTGGAGTAGAGGAACAAAGGGATCTCGGAGCACAAATACGCCAATCAGTAAAAATTGCATCATGAGTTAGCAAAGCCATAAGAAAAAAGCAAACCAAGCACTAGGTTTTATTTCTAGAATGGAAAGTAGGCAAGCTATGCTAAACCTGCATCAAACCTTGGTTGGACATGCCTAAGAGCACTGCATACAGCTCTGGTACCCATATTCTGAAAGGGATATATTGGCACTGGAGAGAAGATTTACAAGGTCGTGTAAAGATTTACAATTTGTGGGTATATATATCAAGGAAGAATTGATTGGCTGGGGTCTCTTATTTTCCTGGATAAAAGAAGGCTGAGAAGCGACCTAATAGAAGTTTTGAAAATTATGAAAGCTTTTGATAGAGTGGATACAGAGAGAGTGTTTCCTCCTATGAGCAAGAGCATAACTAGAGGACATCAATATAAGATGATCACCAAACAATCCAAGAAGGAATGCAGAAAAAATATCTTTACCCAAAGAGTGGTGACAATGTGGAACCCGCAACCACAGGGAGTTACTGAGATGAATAGTATAAATACATTTAAGGGAAAGCAGTCAAGCATTTGAGGGAGAAGGGAACAGAAGGTTGTGATGGTGGATTTAGATGAGGAAATGTGGGGGAAGGCTCCAGTGGAGCATAAACATGGATTGATGTATATCCTTTTTGTAATCCTATCTAATTGATCCACTCACGCAAATGGGTAAAAGATCCATTCACAGCAGGGTGAATATAGAATGAGTCCAATTGTGGAAGCACATTTACAAAGTGTACACGTGTCGTCAATTTTATTTTTCAAATTAAATGATTAAAACAAAGCCTCTGCACTTAAATTTTAAACATTAAAATTCCCAGTGAGCTATAACATGTGGTTTGAAATTAAGTATTTCAATAACACATCTCTATCTTCAGTATTGTCTGATAAACTTTTAGTTCCAAAACTACTGCTGATTTCTTGAAAAGTTAACCAATTCAATACATGCTTGGCGTCAGTTTGTCAGAGACCGTCTGATGTAAGTTGATAATTTAGGAGTAGATCAGGAAGCGATTCAGGACAAAATTGCTTCTCCCACACCTCACCTGCATTCTGATTTTCCTTGGGAGGCAATTGGTTAGATCTGTGCTCTGAACAGTCTGCTGGTCGTGCAATTGGTGAGGGGTTGAATGAAAACTATGGTAACTCCTTCAAGCAAGAGGAGATCAAAAAGGAAAGTGAAGCCTGCTGCCTCGGTGTGGGCATCAAAATTGCAAACCACTTGTCCAATGGCTGAAATGTTTGCAGCTTTTGTAATGCTTTATCTAACAATTTTGAACCTATGTATTTTGAGCTCATTAGTAATATATTACCTGATGCTTGATGAAATTTAAAACTGGTGACTTCGTCAGTTACATGATAAAGAGCAGATTCTCAAACTCAGATTTACCTTCTCAAAAATAGATATTTTGAAATAATCTCTCTTGCAGGAAATACAGTTCATGGACTTAATTGACCCTTGCACTAAACAGTGGATTACATCCATTTCAGCATGTTAGTTGCAATATTTTCCTCAAAAATACAACAAGCAGCCATGAAATGTAAACAATACCACAGCGATTTTTTGGGAAAAAAATGAGTGTAGTTTCAATTCAGTACAATATTCTGCAAGAAATTTTGCAAAAAGTGAAGTGGACAAAAACAGTGTATGCAGTCTTCAGGGCGAGAAGCTTCAAGATTTCTTCACATGTTCACGAAATTGAGTATTGTATTGTGTTTCTTTCTTTATATTTCTGTGGGTGAAATACTTTCTCTTGAAAATTATGTTTCAAACTCAAATATGCTGCGGGACAGAAACCATATTCAACTGTCAAATGTGCAGCCCTCCTGCAGAATGCTGCAGGGGGAATAGTTACCATTGTTATGACAATATTGTATTTGCAGCCTTACTTATCGACTTGTTTTTGCCTGAAGTTAGTGAGGGAACACAAAGCAACTTGGAATTGGACATAGATTTGTGACTCGCTTTTATTGAGAGGCTCTTAACACATCTTTTGTATAACTTGATGGCAGAAGGCAGATGCTTTGCCTTAAATCTACAACCCAATGACAGCTTTACTTAATTGTCAATGTTAAATATTTGATTTTCTGTACTTCAGTTTTAACTTCAAAGGATACAAATAAGCCTGTTGTACTCCTGTTCTTCCTATGGCATGGAGACTTGGTGAGGATAGTGGTCTAGGTTCAGAATTATCAGAGTGTCAATGAAGTGTTCCACCTTATCTGCCCAGATTTTGAGGACCCAATAGCAGTGACAAACGAGCAAGATTTTGATTATATAGCACTTTTTACAGCCAGTGAATTGTGCTCACTGTTGTAATGCAGGAAACACAACAGCCAATCTGTGCACAGCACTGTCCCACAAGCAACAATGTGATAATGATTAAATAATCTGTTTTAGTTATTTGAGGGATAAATATTTGTCAAGACACCAAAGGCTGATCTGCCCTGCCCAAATAATGCCATAACCTGATTTACCGGCCCTGATGAAGTCAATGCACCATCGAACGCCTCACCGCATTTTACAGCCCCAGCCCCGCTGCAATTGGGCCATAACATCCTGCCTATGAAATTCTGACTCAGAGGTGAAAGGGCTTTTGCTGAATCAAGGCTAACATTTTGCGAGAGCCCGATTATAACCCAATGTGAGTGCATGGATTTTTAAGTGAGTAAAATGGCCTCTGGTATTTTCAATGAGTCAATCATGCAGGCAATGCTACCAAACCGAATATTGTGAAAATAGAGTTGCACCATTTTGGAGGAGTAATGGCTTGCTTGCGGAGTAGTCTTTGATGCAGAACACAAAAGAAGTATCTACAGAAGCCCCAGAAATGTAGCATACCCTTCAGTAAGAAGAGAAACTAAAATGGGCTGAAGTATTGAAGTGCAATAAGTGAGGGGAAAAATGTTGGGTGGAGTTGTCCATAAATGAGACTGAATGCTTTGGCGGGTGGATTCGGCAGCGCCTACCCTGCTGTCCGGAATGGCAGGGACTCGTGTCCGATTCTGCGCTTGGAGACTCATTAATTAGGCAAAGGAGTGTATCGGTCAGATTCACCTGGCAGGTCAGGAGTCAATTGGCGCGGCCACTGTCAGGTGGTGGGTTCAAAGGCCTGTGCGCCATTTTTAAAGGCCAGTCCAACACACAACCTCACTCTCTCCAGCCCACCAGAGATGTCTGGCAGCCAGAAGGGGGAAAGCCAAGAGCCTGAAGGCGAAGGCAGCACCCCGCTTCACGCACCAGACCCTCCAAGCCTTGATCAGAGGGGTTCAGGTGCGAAGGCACGTGCCCTATTCCAGGGATGGCAGCAGGAAGCACAGCAGCTTCACCTCTCCAGCCTGGGAGACCGTCGTGGAGCAGGTCAGCATGGCTGGCAACTGCGCCCGAAATGCCACCAAGTGTAGGAAGAGGATGAATGATCTCATCAGTTCTGCCAGGGTAAGTCATCTTTCAACACGCTGCAGTATCAAACTCTCATCATGGCATCATGCACTCAAATGGCTACTCTCTTCAGGGATCTCATGCAACCATTAGCGGGGGACACATATCAACACTTATTCTCCCACCGAGACTTCCACATCACCACCATCCCATCTATCATGTTGCTCACAATCCATCCTCTGTCCCTTCTGAGCAGGGTTCACCACACCTCTCACACATCTCACCCAACCTCTGCTCCAACCATTCTCATCACATGACTTTCTTTCTTCCTCATACAGGACAAGATGGCACACAACAGGCATGAGAGCTTGCAGACCAGGGGAGGTACGGCCGGCATCATTGCGATCGTTCCTGTGGGGAAGGGGAGATCGGCCTCTCCCACCAACACAGTGTGGATCACAGCTCCATCACTTCACCAAATCCTGACATTCACATGCAGTCTTATCTAGAATGCTCATTAGCTGAAACTCTATTTTCTATTTTCCAGGCACCAGCAGATCAAGGCCCCCAAGCTAGTCTAGCACCACCAGTGCGAGCCCCCAGACTTCATCCGAAGAGGAAGCTCTGGATGAACTGTAAAGGCGTTCACACACACCCTCCGCCAGTTCAGAGATACACACGGATGTAGATTAGGCTCCAGTTCACTTTCTGGGAAACACCTCACTGACACGTCCCCGCAGCAGTCAGAGGGAGGATCAGCCCATGTCTCAGCACTCGGATTTGTTCGGTCCGAGACAGATGATGAGCCTTTGGAAACGGCTGCCAAATCTATGCTGGAGTCACAATGACAGGCGTGGAACATCATGCAGTGATTCGGTAGTCACTCAGCAGACCAGAGGGAATGATGGAGGAGTCTGTCCACATGGCTCTGACAAGCGAGCGCCTCGAGCTCACCATGGGAAGGCTGGCGACCTCCATGGAGACCTTGGTCCAGCAGGCCTTGCTGGATTTGCACTCAGCCCTGTGCTCCCTGGCCTCACACCCTGGTGGGCACCATCAGAATGTAGGGACGAGGTACCTTGAACCCCCTCCAGGTGCACCATTTCTTGCAGGAGTCAGGGCGGGGCCATCGGGCACCTACAGGGAGGATGAGCATCAGCTGAACACCCAGGGGCCCTCCTCTCAGGAGACTCCAAGGGTGTGCAGCTGCTCACAGCCCCCTCTGCCTGTGACCCCATCAACTCCAGCTTCTCAGGTCACCAAGGGTGCTTCTGCCCCTGAGCAGGCGACCCTTATCAGGCCTTCCAAGCCGCGGGCCACCATAGGACATCTGCCAAGGTCATCACAGACATCAGGACGTAGCAGTCAGCAGGCTGCCTCCACCTTTGCTGCGGAGCAGTAGAGTTAGGGAAATTAAGAAAAACTGATGTCACTTTTGGGTCACGGGTGTGCTGTACATGTAAAGAAATTGCACTTTTGTTAATAAATTTGATGGTTGTGTGAATGTTCCTGTCAACTGAAGGCGTTGTGATTTTGTATCCTGGAATCCTCTTATTTTGCGGTTTAGTTATCCAATCAGCCAGTGATAGTGTCCCACTGTGAGATTCACATTCCTCTGATGTCAACCTCGGTTGAATTAGTCTCCACACCCTTGTGTGATGTCAGGGAGATGTGTTTAAATCTTTATTGGAAGTGTGTGATGTAAGCGATTCTAACCCTTCTCCCTCAAGGACACCATTGAGTGAGGGCAGCTCATCAGCATTGATAATCTAGCGGCATTTGTGTCTCCTCAGTGGTAGTGGCAGAAGAAAAGACATGCACGGGAGGAGGGGATCCCTAGGCATGTCCACAACTCAGTCACAGCAGTGTTTGTATCATTGGATGGTGGCGAAGGCTTCAAGTCTTCTCTCACGTGGCTCCTGTTCCTAAGTGGGCTCTCAGTTCCCAGGGTGAGCTCACTCACAGGGCCCACGGAACAAAGCAATTTCATGTGGCCTGGCAATTGATGAGGTCAGAAGCGCAAGTGTGGGACTCGTTCTCACTGTGAGTGGGTGAACATCCCCTGAGTTGAAAGAAAATGGCACTGAGGGCTAGGAGAGATGTGGCCATATTCCCTCACTTAACTTTACTCTTCCTGGAGCCTGTCAGCGATCAACGTCCCACGGGCACGTCTCCCACGTCTTCCTTCCTCATCGTGCTCATACTGACCCTCTGCAGCCTCCTGAGGTTCTTGGCCCTCTCATCCTCCTTGTGGTCATCCTCTGGCAGCGGGACACTTCTTTGCATAGCCAGATTGTGAAGGGTGCAAC
This sequence comes from Carcharodon carcharias, assembly GCF_017639515.1. Lineage (NCBI taxonomy): Eukaryota > Metazoa > Chordata > Chondrichthyes > Lamniformes > Lamnidae > Carcharodon > Carcharodon carcharias. Next base: position 20,725,915 of record NC_054482.1, read on the forward strand.
ACACTGCCATGATGCGGGAAACCCTGTCGGAAATGTATTGGAGTGAGCCCCTGCCGCTACATCTTAGTGCTCCCTCAACATCCACAGCAGAGGTGGAGGCAGCCTGCTGACTGCTACGCCCTGTCTGTGATGACCCGGGGGGGCATCCTCTGAAGGCCCAAGAGCTGGAGGTCCTTAACCTGCTTTCGGAGTCCTGCATGTGATAGTGGCACTCTCCTCGGCCTGTGAAACTGGAGATGCTGGGGTCACGGGTAGAGGGAATGGGCCGTACACTCCTGGAGCCACCTGGCTGGATGGCCCCGGGGTGTACACTTGCTGATCCTCCTCCCTTTGGGTGCCCAAGGGCCCCTGGCTGACTCCATGAGGAGAAGGGGAAGCTGAGGTGAGATCGAGCCGCCCCGCAGCCCTCTCATGTTGACACTGTTGGAAGCCAACTACAGCGTCAGTGATGGGGGTCAGCCCATGTAGCAGTGCAGGACCAATGTCCTGGACGAAGGTCTCCATGGGGACCGTAAACCTACCATTGTTGACCTCGGTGCGTTGCAATGCCGGCGCTATCACCTCAGCCTGAAGACAGACCGAGTCCTCCATTGTGTTTTGCAATCTGAGTGCAGCGGACATCCCTTCCTGATATGCCTGAGCTTCCCTTTGCAGCTCCAGCAACTGAGGTATGTCCAAATCCAGAGTCTCATCATTCAACTTGGACTCAGCAGATTTCTGGCCTCCAGCAGTCCTCCGAGTGCCAGGAACCTGGGAAGCCCCTGCCACTGGCTGCTATGGATCAGAAAGTGCAATGTGTTCACCAGATTGTGATCCTGAGGCTACTCTAAAGCTAGGTCCCACCGAGGTGTGCGTCTGTACGCTGGTGGAGAGTGTGGGTGAGTGCTGTGACGGGACTTCAAGAGGGTGCCTCCAGATCCTTCTTCTGAGGTGTCTGCGGGGCTTGATTGGAGGCCCTGTGTCGTGGACTTCCTTGGCTGTTTCTCAGATGTGCCTGCGAAAGCAATAGATAATCAGCGCATGGCAGTGGCCAGTGAAACAGGGGAACTGACTCACAGCATGGTTGTCTGCTGGATCCTCACTTGGCAGAGCACTGCCAACCTCACCATCAGCACAGGAATGTTCCTGATCTTTGCCGGCTGGATGACTATTTACAAAGTCCGTGAGGACCTTGATTTCAAGCATTCCTCCACAGGTCTGCAACCTCTCCCTCTTGTGTGCCAACTTGCCCTGCATGAACACAATTTGGGAGAGTGTAGGTGGGATGCCTGCCAGGCCAGCTGATAAGCATGCCTGGCACTTGTGGGTGGTGAGTGGTCCCATGGACGGGATGAGGACAATGAAGGCGCGTGTGAGAGAGTGAATGTTGATGTCCCTTGAATTGGCAGTGAGTAAAGGCCCTGCAGATATGTGGTGGGTTTGCAAGTGTGAGTTGAGAGTGATGAGAAGAGTGACTTACCCTGGCGGAACGGAGGAGATCATTCATCCTCTTGCAGCACTGGGTGGCTGTTCTCTTTTGAAGGTCATTGGCACTGACCACTGCTGTCACCGTCTCCCAAGCCAGATTAGTGATGTTGCTACCCCTGTTGCGGCCACATTGGGCATAGAAGACATCACAGCGGGCCTCCACAGCGTCCAAAAGATACTTGAGGGACATGTCACTAAACCAGGACATGGGGGGTCACTGGGCTGCAGTTGTCTTGCCTTTCGGGGCCATGTCTTCCATACAGATGTCCTTGGCTGGAAGCACTGAGATGTGTGCACATGGCTGCACTTTAAATATGGCGCCCAGCGTGAGGAAGCGGCGAGGTGATGGCTTGGTGGGCAAAGGAGAGCCCGCCCACCATCGAAGCGACATGCTTCCCGGGAATGCATGATTAACAATGCGGGATTGGGATGATACTGCGTGAGAAGCCGCCATTGCGGGAAAACTGTTCTTTTTCCCACCCGCTACCACACTTAATGTAAATCCCGGACAGTTCCACCCAATGTCTTCCGGCGCACGCAGGCACTAATGGGAGACAATTTTATGTTCTGCATTTCCAGGCAAAATGAGTATTGCATTACTTGGGGTGAAGGGTGAAAAGCACATGGGTCTTATGGAAGAGGCTCTGGAAAAGAACTAGTATTTTAAATAAATTATATTTCTTTAATTTAAATGTATATAAAATTACATATTTAACCTGAAAAGTACCTTCATTTTGATTAAAGGAAATGATAATCATATTTCAATTAATAAAATAATATGATCTTGTTAAGTGTAAAATAGAATTTTCTTTCTTAAAATGATTAATTCCTCATTTAACTTTTGTTTCACGTAATTATGCAGCTCTACTTAACAGGAGCAATAAATCAAAAACATGCAAGCTATTTTCCAGGCAACTAGAAGTAGCACATTAATTTCTATAGCAGGAAAAATATGTATAATGTATAGGAACTGGTATAGACTTGTAACACACTATGAGAGGCATTTCCCTTGTTTAAATGACCACTGTGTGTGAAGGAAAAAGTAATAACATTTATATAGTGCCTTTTATGACATGCTTACATTCCAAAGTACTTCCCAGCTAACAAATTATTTTTTTTTGGCATGCTATTAGTGTTTTGGGAAAATACAACAGTCATTTTGCATACTACAAAGTCCAGGAAATGGTGATGAAATTAATTACCAGATAGTCTGTAGTTTTACGTGACGTTGATTGAGGGAGGAATGTTGGCTGGGGGATACCAAAAGAACTCCCCTGCTCTTCTTGTCATGGGATCTTTTATGGCTGCCTTGGCTTATAGCCTCATCTGAAAGTTAGCACCTCTGACAGTGCAGCACTCCCTGAGTCGTGCACTAAAACAACAGCCTAGATTAGGTGCTTAAATCACTGAAATGGGGCTTAACCCCAAACTTTCTGACCCAGAGACAAGAGCGCTCCCACCTGGCCAAGGCTAACTCCAGTGAAGTGATTTCACTTCCTGCCACCAAAGGCGGTTTCATTGGTGACTACATAGTCACTGCCCACTGTGTGTCCAGCTTTCCTTATCTCCTTCCAAAGGTTATGAAGGGTTAAGATCTCCCTGGCCTGCACCCCAATGCCCACACACTCCAGGGTCACAGGCTGGCAATCCAGAATGCACGTTCTTGCTGATTATTTTCTTTCTTTAACCCAAAGTTTTGAAACCAATTATAGCACTGTTGCAGAGTAAATTGATAATTTGGTTAGAACTCGGAACTTTAACTGATGGTTTGTCTATTTGCACAGCTTAATTCCAATCTGCCCAGTGCCTGTACCCACTGACCAACTGTGATGTAGACTTTTTTGACCAAATTTCCATGGAATCACTTTGTTCTTCGTAATTCTTGATTTCAGCATTTACTGACGAATGATGGGATATTTATATATTTGTTTTTGTATCTATAGATATTTTCCCTTGGTCACTTCCCATTGCTCACCATCACAAGCTGACTGGGAATTCTGGCCTTTTGCAGCAAGAAGGAATGAAGTTGAATTTGTATATCACGGTTTCTGTTCCAGTTGTCATAATGAACGTTACAACCAGTGAATTACTTTTGAAGCTTAGTAACTGTTGTCCTGTATGCAGCTGTAGTGGCCAATATGCACACAGCAAGGCCCCAACAAACAGGTGTTTCAGTGGTGTTGGCTCAGGAAAATATGTTGACTAGGATACCACTGCCCTCCCCAACACCACCCCCAACATCCAACCCCCACCCTCCCCCCCCCACCCCCCACCCCCCACACCCCCTCAACCGCCTGCCCCTCCTCCATCGCTACCATCAAACTCTTCTGATTGTTTTAAAGGGTCTTTTAAATCCACCTGAGCTGGCAAGTGAGGCCTCAATGTTGATGTCTGATCTGAAAGATAATTGTCCAACAGTGCAGTGCTCCCTCAGATCTGCACTGCAGCGTCATTCTAAAGTTGTTTAAGTATTGGGGTGGGACCCATATTGAAATGCTTGAGGTACCTTTATCTTAAACACTAGTATTTTGAACAAGCTTGCGGAATTGTTTTTTTTTAACACTAACATGTAACGCTGCTCAAAAACACAGTTAAAGGTAAAAGCTGGTGATTATATTATGAATAAGAGAAACTGTAACACAAATGGTTTGAGACACCTGAGTGACTTGGGCTAAATTTCTCTTGATTTTTATTTACTAAATTATTTCAAACTTTGCATTATGTATGAAGACAATGAATCAAGTTATATAAGATCTGTCGCACACAATAGTCCCAGATGTTTGTCAATTGCAACTGTAGCCCTGGATTGTCATTTATTTTTATTGAATAAATAAAACTACTTTGAGCTAATGAATCTGTTATTTGAAGTGCCAATGTTTTGAGTTGCACTGTCTTACCGATTTGCTTAATTTGTTTTCTCACTTTTTAAGAAGAAACTTGGAGGAATATTAATGTCTCTCATAGGGTTGTCATATTAGTGGATTCATGAATAAGGAATTTTTCATATGGCTCTGTTCCTGGATTGGCTGGCAACACCACCATATTTAACCCGTCATGACTTTGTGCTCAATTAACATTCCCTATCGACGTTTCCTATATTAGAGCACTGACTACGTTTCAAAAGGGGATGTCCTAAGAGCATCCCCGAAGAGATCAGATATACCCATCGACTCATGGGAGACCCTGGCTTGTGCTGACCAAGGTGGAGAAGGCACTGTGCACATCGGGAGACCATGTCAGGAATGTGCAGAAGCCAAAGTCAAGACATTGGAGGGACCACACAAACTTCCAAACAACCCGCCTATCCAATCCTTCAAGCACCACCTTGCCCCTCATGTGACAGAGTTTTCAAATTGCACCACTGGATGTAAAAACCACCTCAGAACCCACCAAACCACAGTGCAAGCAAGTTTTCCTCAATTCGGAGGGACTGCCAAGGAGAAGAATACATTTCAAAAGCACTGCACCGGCTGTAAAGTGCTTTGAAATTTCCAGTGGTCACAAGAATTGCTATATGAATGCAAGTCTCTTTCTTTTGGTGTGCACTAGGATGTAAGCATTTACAATGAACTTTCAAAAAAACAATTACAATAATAGCTGCTGGTTAATACAGTGGGTTTGCCACATGATCAGGTCAGCTCTGAGATAGATCCTTGAATCCAGCCCAGACTGTTAGATTGAGCTCAGATTTAGCATAGAAATGGAATTCTCAATGTGAAATGACCAGATTTCCTCTGTGGTTACTGTCACAACAAAGCGTTGTTAGTCTGGCAACAATAGGTCACTTATAATTCACGCATAAGTAGGTTTTATATTACCAAGCTTTATTACAGTGACTGGTTGGCCTTCCATTTATATTGAATTATATGGAAAGAATACAAAAGGTTGTCAGGTTCTGATTACCTTCGAGAGCACTCTCTGATGTCAGAGAACACAAATCTTGGAGTGATCAGTGTCTGCTCCCCAGGCTCTTTGCAAGTCTGTATTGCTGTTCACTATCAAAAAATCTGAAATTCACCACATTCATATCATACTGACCCCGAGAAGAGCTTCTGACCACATACCTGTACCATTATTATGACCACCCATTGCCACCTCTCTGGCATCATCTGACACCACCCCACCTCAGCTTATCAAAAGCTGAAACCCTCATCCATGCCTTTGTTACCCCTTGAGTAGCCTGTTCCAATGTGCTCCTGGTCAGCCTCCCATCTTTCAACCTCCGTAAACTTAGGCTCATTTGTAACTCTCCTGCCCGCATCCTAACTCACACCAAGGCCGGGATTTTCTGTGCGTCGGGCATGTTTGATGGCGTGATCAGTTCCACAACGGTGTGAAACCAGTTCGCGATTGCCCGCTCAAACTGTCGATGGCAGGCCACGCTTTCTGCCATGGACTGCTGGTACTTCATTGTAATACATCAGCACGTCATTATTAGGCCAGGTCATCAGAATCGTTTCCCCCCCCCCACTCCGCCGCTGGATCGCCTGCCCACATCAGTGGGGAAACACGCTGATGTGTTTCACAACAGCACATAATTGATATGCACTTGGCGGGCTGCATTTCACTTGGGACTTCAAGGTTTGTTTGCCTACCTTGCTTCGGTTAGCACTCGTGGTCATTAGCTTCACAGACAGCACCACGTCACTTTTATGGGAGCTCACCGCAGGTCTCTACCTACCAGATCAGACATACGTGGGTGTCTTTTCAATGGCTGCAGGGCTAGGGCTTGCTTGGGGAAGGGGGAGAGGTGGCCTCAGGCAAGGGAAGAGGCTGCAGGACAAGGGCTGTACTGGGGAAGGAGGGTAACCCAGGGTGTGTGTGTGTGGGAACATGTGTTGAACTGTGCAAACGGCCTCAAGATGGTGAGGGCTGAGAAGGCAGTCTCCAGAGGAGATGAGGCCAGATGGAGATGTGAGGGTGTGTGTGTGTGAGAATGGGTGGTGATGTCCGTTGAGGTGGCAGTGAGTGAGATACCAGTGAATGGGTGATGGGCTTGAGTGTGTGAGTTTGGAATGATGACTTGGCTGCCATGCCCTGGCTGTAACAGATGAGATCATTCATCCTCTATCTGCATTGGATGGCCAACCTCTTCTGTGCAGCATTGGCACCGATCACCACTGCCATCGCCTACCAAGCCAGAGTGGTAATGTTGCTGCTCCTCCTGCGGCTAGAGCAGGGGTAGAGGATATCACAGCGAGGCCTCCACAGCATCCAAAAGGTGCTCGAGGGCTGCAGTCTTCTTGCCTTTCGGGGTCATGTCTTGCTTGCTGCAGTCCTGGGCTGGAAGCACTGAGCACGGCTGTGGAGTGATGAAGTGATGAGGTGACGGCAAGGCAGGCGAATCAGAGCCTGCCCAGCATTGAAATAGCGTTTATCCCAGGAATGCATAATAATGTGGCGGGCTTGGGATGGTACAGCATGAATGTTGCTTTACCCACCCGCTACCACACAGTGCAAATCTGGGATGGTTCCACTCCAAGTCTTGTTTACCTATCACCCTTTTGCTTACTCACCTACACTGGCTCTGTCTTAAGTAACACTTTAATTTGAAGGTTCACTTTATTTTTTTCAAAACCCTCCATGGCCTCACTGACCCCTACGCCCATAGTCTCCTTCAGCAACACTCCATGAAGTCCACACTCTGACAATTCTGGCCTCTTGAGGGTCCCTGATTTTAATTGGTCTACCTCGATGCCAGTGCCGTTAGCTGCCAAAATTCTAAGTTCTGGAATTCCCTCTCTTTAGCTCGCTATCTCTGTTTCCTTCTTTAAGACATGCTTTAAAACCAACCTCTTCAGCCAATCTTTTGGAGATCTGTCCCAATATTTCCTTGTGTGGCTTGGGGTCAAGTTAGGACATTTTACTATATTAAAGGCATTATGTTTATGTAAGTTGCTGTTAAAACTGGTTGTTTTTATTCTTATCATGGCCTGAGATAACCTATTACATAATTTGTGCATTTTGGTGAGGCTTCAGGCTTATGCCTCTATAAAACGCTTAGGCCATTTTTTCCCATTCCTCAGGTCTGTTGTTCATATATAGCCTCGATTTATTTACCTTATCTCACATTTGCTCTACCGCTAAAAGCGCTAGGAGGGATGATGGGATTGATTGATTTTTTTTTTAAATTACATTAAAACATTCTAACTGGATTCCTCAGTCCCTAGAGAAGGTGAAATCGCAGCATTAAACTGATCTCACTTAGATTTGACCACTTGAGAAATAGCACAGCAGAGGATACTCTTCTGAATTGGGTTTAAGTCACAATTTTAAACAGTAGTGCTCACCTTGACCACAAAAAAAATGTCACCAACTCTGTCTTCTTTTGGTAACATGAAATGATGAAACAGAAGAAGGATGTGGGCAAGCAATTTACTGGTCTTCTATTTCAAAACGGTGAGCCAGAAGCTGCCCAAATTAAGTCCATTGGAAGTATCAGAGATTACTCAATCGGTTAAGTGATGTTGCAAAGATCTAAGGAGTTAGCCACCCAGTCGTATTGGGGTCAAGTAGCTCCTGAGAAACAATGAGAACCTCTTTTGTTCCAGAACAAAATCAGCCTGGCACATCTTTTTGTCCTCCTGAAATTGCCACACTTCTGTTCCTCGAAATACAGCGGTGGCAAGGGAGAGGGCAATGGAATCGAGTGTTTATTAATTGCTGAGAAATTGCGCAGGGATACTTTCTTTGTAGTGAGACCAGTTTTGCACAACAGATGGTCATTATATCTTCATCACTAAGTTTGAAAGATATGCAAAGAAATTATAGAATTGACAAAAAAAGTATTAAGTGCATTACTTGCTAATAAGGCACAGTGCAAACCTTAGAATAATGAGCTGTCCAATGACTTATGCTAAATCCCTCTTTTCATTACACGCCTCCACTCTTTTCTCATTTGGCTCCAATAACAGCTTGCCCTCTGCCATTTTCCTACTCTCTTCTTTAATCTTCACCTTAAGCTTCCCTTCTTTATTTTTCCTTTTTCACCTAATTCCAATTTTAATGGCTCATTCTACATCAGCGTTAACGTTCCACGCAGGAGAGATGACAACAAATGTCAGAAGTTCTCAGAAGCTCTTGACAGTCCCTTCCACCTGAGGACTCACCATGTAATGCAGGCGAACCATGGAAGTCTCTGCATTCGATCATCTACAAAGCTGCAGGGATCACAGTTGCCAAAGGAAGAAACAGGAAGGGGTCGAGACCCATCTTGCAGAAATGACTCCTGTCATTGAAACTAAGACTGCAGTTCACCTGGTTTACTACCTGTCTCCTAACCCTAAAACATGTGCCAATCTCATGCTAGCCAAGGCAGTTGTGCAGAAGACAGCTAAGTATTGGATCAATCTATGTGAAGAAATACAAACTGCTCCTGACAATGGTAACTTTTCCTGTATGTATGATAGTATCAATGAGCCCTTGGCCCCACCATCACCAAAGTTGTTCCTTTGGAACCTGCAGATGGGTAAGTACTTACTGACAGGAACAAGAAATTGGCCCACTGAGTAGAGCACTACTCTGAGCTATGCTTACATGAGACAACATCTCTCTGCATGTGCTTGATGATCTTCTGCAACATCCTGTCATGTATGAGTTTGCTGCAGAGCCCACATTACTTGAGCTCAAAAAGGCTATTGACTCCCTAGCAGCTCCCTGGAGAGGACAGAATACCGGTTGAACTACTCAAGTATGGAAAGCCCCACCTGCTGCCATACCTCCATGACCTCCTCCTCCTCTGTGAGAAGGCTGTACCCCGCTGGATATATGCGACACAACATCATCAAGTTATACAAGAACAAAGGCGTTGAGGGAATTGTAACAACTCCAGAGGCATCTCACTCCTCAGTGTCATTGGGAAGGTCTTGCCAGAGTCAGTTTAACAAGGATCCATCAACTAACCAACAGCATATGCCCAGAGGCACAAAGTGGCTTCAAAGCAGGCAGATCCACAGCAGGCGTGATCTTCTCCCTACATCAGCTTCAAAAGAAGAGCTGCACAGAGCAGCAAACACAACTCTACCTTGGAACTGTGAACACGATCAGCCTCTGCCAGTTAGAAGAGAAAGTTACTCAGTAAAAGTTAGAAGAATTAAAACCTCTTCTAAATTCTGAGTAACTATTGTAAAGAAACAGGTCAACCCTACGGGACTCCCTACAATGCACACCCCTCCCCACACACACCCTCCTGCCCCAACAAGATTCTCTAATTATCCCCCCACCTCCAATATCCCCAAACCTCCGACCTCCAAACACCCAACTGCCCGACCCCTGACAAACCCCACCCCGACCTTCGATATCCCTCAACACCCCCAATCCCCACCCCGCACCTCCAACCTGAGACACCCCACCCCTGACGTCCAACATCCCCAACCCCCATGACCTACAAGCATGCAATCCCCCCGACCTCCAACACCCCACTCCCAACCTCAGACACCCCCACCCTGACCTCCGACACCCTCCACTCCCCCATCTGCCACCTCCAACCCTCAATCTCCCAATCTTCTGACACCCCCACCCCAAACGACCTCCGACACCCTCCACTCCCCCATCTGACACCCCCAACCCTCAATCCCCCAATCTTCTGACACCCCCACCCCAAACAACCCCCAACACATCCCCAACCCCTGCCAACTTCCGACAGCCCCCATCCCCCCCCGGACCTCTGACACCCCACACTCTCCAACAACCCCTGGACCTCAGACACCCTCCCCTCCACACGGACATCCAAGCCTCTATCACCACCATCCCCCGGACCTTCAACTGACTTCCGCCTCCGACCTCAGATCCCCCCACTCCCCAAAGACTTCCAATCTACCCTCACCCAATATCAGACTCCCCCCACCACCAGCCCTGGACTGCGCACCCCCCCACCCCCGGCATGCACGCCCCCCCATATTTCTGACCTCCCCACCCCCACAATCACCCCCCAGACCCTCGACTCCCTTCCCTCCACACGAACCCCACTCAACCTCCAACCGCCTCTCCCACCCCAGACCTCCAACTGCCTTCTGCCCCGGACCCCTTGGACCCCCCCACCATACCTCGGAAACCCCTTCCCCCGTCTTCTTGTATGACTGCGCCCCCCATTCTCCCCCCGGACCTTCAACCGACCTTCTCACCACTGACCCCCTCCACCCAGACGTCCCCACAGACTTCCGACTAACCCCCTCCACTCCACCTCAGACCTCCGGCCGGCCCCCACGACCCCACCTCCCCCTGGACCTCTGACCCAGAATGCCCCTCGACACCCCCAATTGGCCTTTCCATTTCCATGGCCCTTTAAACTTACCTGCTTTACGGCAACAAGTGCTGTAAAAAATGGGTCATGGCCTTCTTTAATCTACTAGAGCTACACTTTGCAGGGGTCTGCTTGGAATCTTTCGAAGCAGGCCCAGAGCAGCTCTGGTGAACGCAAGTGTCAATATAATTTTCAAGACCAGGTAAGTGTGCATTTATTTCTTCTAATTCCTGTGGGCCAGCACTTTCCAACGCAAGTTGGAAGTTGCGGCCCATTATCTCCTTCCATGATAATATGCACGACACTATTCAGTTCAATGACTCCATCTCTGATAGGTTTAAAATCAAGAATGGGGTGAAACCAGACTGGGTCTTAGCCCCAACTTTGTCCTGTATATTTTTTGCTGTCTTCCTAACCTATGTTTTCCCTGCTGGCGTTGAAGGTGTGTACCTCCACACATGATCAGACAGGAAACTCCTCAATCAAGACTGAAACCAAGACAAAAGTGCAGCATGCCCTGATCAGAGGATTTCAACATGCTGATGATGCTGCGCTGGTTGCCCAGATGAAAGGTCAGCTCCAATGGTTTGTGTCCATGCCTGTGTCATTTTCTCCCTCACCATCAATGTCAATGTCAATGTCAAGAGAAGTCTAGTTATGGGACAGGAAGTTGATGTCTCTGCCTGTGATCAGACTCAACAAGTCACCCCTGGAAGCCGTCAGCAAAAGCCTTCAACTTTGGCAGACTAATAAAATGGATATGGAAAAACAACAAACTAAACCACTAGGCCAAGATGCTTATCTACAAGGCCTGGAGCCACAGCATATTGCTTTATGATAGCAAAGCCTGGACACCTACACCTACAAAGTAAAAAAGGCTCAATACCTCCAGTGTCTATGATGTATTCTTAACATCACATGGAAAGATAAAGTACCAATGAAGTAATCCTTTCTAGGCCAATCATGCTAAGCACGCTAGTGCTAATCAAGCAAAGAATGCTTTGCTGGCGTGGGCATGTGTACAGGATGGAAGATGAGCACATCCCCAAGAGCATGCTATACTGGGAGGTAACTCTTGACAAGAGACCAGCATGGTGCCTAAGCTCTGATTCAAGGCTGTTGTCAAAAGAGGCATGAAAGCCCTCAACATCAATCATGACAAGTGGAAAACTCTGGCTGTTGACCAATGCAAATGGAGATTCCAGATGCGCGCAAGACTTTACCACCATAATATGTTATTTTAGAAGCTCCAAAGCAGATGTCAGCCTTGCAAACATAGTGCCAACAAAAATCGCCCCTCAACACTGTGAAGGGATAACTTCTCGTACGGCACTTGGGGCCGACTTTGCCTTTCCAGAATCGGCTTGTTCAGACATCAAAATAAGTGCATCAGATGACCTCATCTGATCTCACCGAAGTTCTGAGGCTGCAGTCCCATCATCTCTCACTGATGGAAGGATGCCTATCATCAGCTTATTCTACCTACTCAATTATTTTCTCCTCTCTACTCTCGAGGCTCTTACTTGCCTAACCTTACTTGTTATTCCTGATTTTTTTTTTACTTTTGTGAAATCTCCCATTCAGCTAAGTTAGGCCATTTCGCTGATCCTTGTATAGGTCCTGCATTCAAAAGATTTTCCACTGTTTGATCCACATAAAAGTGGTGCCTCCCCACATCACTGGCTGCCATAAACCTCTTGCACCATGATGCTCCCACGAGTGGAAAATAGTATTAAATCATCCTTAAGATTTGAAGAAGCGGTGGTGGCTTGGGCTGAATACTTGACTAAGCAACCAGATGCCAGAGATCTCTGAGGGAGAGAAAAGACTAAAATTACCTGTTGTGGTGCAAACACTAACTGGAAATGTTTGCCGCCCCCTACTAGCTAGGCGTGTGGTAGATCTACTGAGGTTTTTAAAGATTTGGTGCTCTGCATTGTGATTTCCTCCAAGGAGAATTACATTGCCAGCAGGGTATTTAACAGGATGGAGAATGTCAAGTTTGCAGAATGTGATATTCAGTTTAGCACAGAATTAATATTTTTCAGCATACTTCAGTCACGTCATTCGTAAGATTTAGAACAATAAGTATAAGCAATGATGACAATCTAACTTTCTACTACTTAAATCCTGGCCAGTCATTTTACAAGCACATAGCAATGTAAACAAGAACAATCTGAATCCCTGCTCCAGTTATAAGAAGAAACATATTGTCAGAGGATAAAGAAGAGTAATGTAATTTAGCAGTCTTGGGGGGTTGATGGCTGAGAAGATTTAAGGTGGCATGTTCTTCACACCAACAGCAATCCATCAATGTCCTGGACTGCTCCAAGTGACAAAATCAATATAAATGTTCCAGGAGACATGGTATTGCTTCAATCATTAAACCTAACTGTAAATACTATAGTCTCACCAGCAGATGTAAGGAAAGTAACTCAGTCATTGTTAACCTGGTCATCAGGCATTGAGATCAGAGGTTCACTTGGTGAAAAGTGGACTTGTGAGCTTGCATTCACTTTCTCCCACACTCTCATCCACATATATCCCACTCTCATTCTGCAGACATATGCTCTTTCTCACTCTCATACAGACATAAAGTCTGTTTCTTTCATACACACTTGTTCACACAAACAGACATTGAGTAATTTTATACCCCTCTTCCCCATGACCTATGGGGGAGAGTCAGAAAAAGAAGCTAAATTAGTAAAATGGGAAACCCAACCACAGCCATTCAAAAACACGCCAAATTTTGGTTTAACTGCAAAGGATTTGAGGCTGACTGAATAACCTAATCTGCAGTGACGGAGTTTATAATATGTTACTGTGGTTATGTTCCTTAGATTTTGGTAGCCAGGACTCAGGAAACCCAGCTAGAGAGCTGCAGGAACTGCTGTCTGCAGCATGTAAGTGTTTTTTTCCAGCACTGCTTGTGGGTCAGGAATGCATTCCTACCTCAACCTCTAAAGCAATGCTGCCACAATCCCTGTCTCCACCATCACACGGTCCAACCTCTCACTTCCCCAACCTGCACAATTTATAATTGCCCGGAATCTCTTCTCTCCTCCACATCATCTAACTTCACTCTTCCCCCACACTATGACCAATCTCTCTTTCCTGTTGCCCGATCCAATCTCACCTCCTGCCTCCACCGTGCGATGTGACCTCACCCTCCCCTCTCCACCGTGATGTTTGTGCACCTCATAAATTCCTATAGAGTTGTTGAGCACTTTAACAAACAAAGTCAATGTGCCTGTGTTCCAGCTGAATAACTTCCTCAGTCATTTGCCCAAAAATGCATCTAGAGTTGCAGGCTATAAGTATCAAAACAAACTGGGCTATTTTCTGAGAGTGAACCTGTACTTAATGTGACAGAGATATTATGGTTAAAGAATGGACCACATGTCTACATTTTTATCAAAGGCTTTCCTTCTCGCATGTCTCTAGCACCCTTGTTTTTACTCTTGCCCCATTTTTGGCTTTCCTCAAGCTTTTGCTCTTCCCTTGCATATCACTCCATTATTTAAGAAAAGTGGGAGAGGTAAGCCAGGGAATTATAGACCGGCCATCCTGACATCTACTGTCAGGAAAGTGCTAGAGTCTATAATTAAGGATAGAGTGACTGAACACTGAGCATTTTCAGCTGCCAATAGACAGCCAGCATGGATTTGTAAAGGGTAGATCATGCTTGACAAACCTGAAGTTTTTGAAGAGGTGATTAAAGTAGGGGAATGCCTATGGATGTTATTTCTATGGACTTCCAGAAATAATTTGATAAAGTCCCTCATCAATGACTATAAGCCAAAGTTGAAGCTCATGTAATTGATGGAAAATTATTGACCTGGTTAGGAAATTGGCTCCGTGGAAGGGGACAGAGCATAGAAACGTTGTTGGAGCACTCTAATTGTCAGGATGTGTTTAGCAGTGTCCCACAAGGATCGTGTGTTAGAGTCTCAACTACTCAGCGTACTTATTTATGACTTAGATGCTGGGGAAGAAAGCACCATTTCCAAATTAGCTGATGACCCAAAGACAGACGGCATTGCAAGCAGTATAGATGGAAGGAAAAATTACAGAGATATTGATAGATTAAGTGAATGGGTAAAACTATGACAAATGAATTTTAATGCAGGTAAATGTGAAGTCATCCACATGAACCTAAAAAAAAGTTCGAACAGGGCACTTTCTAAATGATGAAAAGCCAGAAACAGTGGAAACAGAAAAGAATCTAGGGGGTCCAGGTACATAGATTATTAAGATGTCATGAACAGGTACAGAAAAATGAACAAGAAGACTAATGGAGTGCTGGCCTTTATATCTAGAGGATTATAATACAAGGGAGGTAGAAGTTATGCTTCAGCTGTACAAAGCCCTGGTTAGAGCAGTTCTGGACACCACACTTTAGGAACATTATATTAGCCTCTAAGGGAGTGTCACTTAGATTTACAAGAATGATTCCTAGACTCCAATTAGCAGGAAGGATTACACAAATTAAGGTTTTATTCCGTGGAATTTAGAAGGTTAAGGGCTGTTTTGATCAAGGTTTTCGAGATATACATCAGAACAGATAGAGTCAATTGAAGAAAACTATTTCTATTATAATTGAAGAGTCTAGGACTAAGAGGTAAAAATTCAAGCTATGCCTTTCAGGGTTGAAATTAGGAAACACTTTTTTTATTAATTCTTTATTTTTTAAAATTAACAACAGTCATGATGTGCAACCGTACAACAAAATAAAACTTAGCACATAGCAACAATTCAATACACTTATATTTGGAAAAGAAAGAGAAAGAAAGGAAAAGAGAAGTAGGAAGAAGAAGAAGAAAAAAGGAAAGCGATAAAAACCCCTCCCCAACACGCCGCCCAAAAATAAATAATAAGAAAATCAACAACAATCATAGGTCAGATATAGTTTCACCTGATAAAATACATACAACGTAATCAGCTTCAGTTATATGAAAACAGAGAGCTATAGTTCCGCAAAGTAATCTAAGAAAGGTTGCCAAGCTACATAAAATCCCCAAAATTAGGAAACACTTCGACATGTAAAGGATGGTAGAAGTTTGGATCTCTCTTCTGCAAACAGTAGTTAAGATCAATTGTTAAATATAAAGCTGAAGTTGATAGATTTTTGTTAACCAAAGCTATTAAGGGGTATGAGGCAAAGGCATGGAGTTAGGTAACAGATCACAGAATAGCAGAACAGGCATGAGGGGTTAAATGGCCTAGCTCTTCTCCATATGCTTTATTGTCTCTTCTAACCTCTGGATACATAATTTGAGAGAACGTTCCTCTTCCCTACATCTTGATTTTTTTTCTTGAAATCAAAATTTGCCTCAGCACCTCTTTAGTTCGTCCACAGGACTTCAAAATCTGCAATGGTTCAAGAAGGCAGCTCACCAACACCTTCTCAAGAACAATTAGGGATGGGCAATAAATGCTGGCCCAGCCAGCGAAGCCCACATCCCGTGAATGAATTTTTAAAAAATCACAGAATTACTTATTGTGCTCAAACTCCCTCTTACAATCATCAGGCTCCTCAGTGCAACAGAATGAGTTTTTGAGAGTCCACTGTGATACGAGTCCATCTCATGCTATCACCTAACAGTGTGTCAGATCTTTATTGAAGTGTATCATTGCAAGGCGTACAATCAACTCTTTTGTTTTTTTTTAAAGAGTTATGTAAATCCAATCTTTTTAAGGTCTCTGTAGCAGCAAAATTGTCCAGGCATGTTTCTAAAGAGAGCAGCTTGTTTCTGAGATTAAGGTGAAGTTTGGGTAACCTCTATCTGACAGTGATTGATGAAAAAATCTTTCTGGTTAAATACCAGCTTGCATGCGCAAAATGGATTTCTGCTGAAAGACAGACAACAAGAGGAACCAGGGGAATTTCACAATGCGTCTGCAAACAATGTTAGACCACTTTATACAGACTAACCTATTGTTCTAAATTTAATTAGAAGTACAGTAGTGCACAAAAGCAAAAATAAAAGACACCTCTTAATACTGAACCGCGCAATCCTCTAATGAGAAAACTGGAATCAATCCACAAGGTTTAATGTTTACTTCTTCACAGTTCCTTTGCAAAAATCAGCTAATCCTTTTCTCCAGCACACAGTTGACAGTCCAGAAATGTATCTTTCAGGATAAGACATTAAATATAAAATATGATGGCCCCCAGTCCCCACAGAGTTGGTGTGTCTTCACCAGAAATAAAGATTAGTGGTCACAACTGGGATATTTATCTCGTGGAATTCTTTGATGTAGAACCATTTCTTCTGAAGCAGTCAAGCAAATAATAAAACTGAACAGTCTTCATACCTTGGTAGACAGGGGGATTATAACTTCTAACTGCCAGCTTCCCTATTATAATAGCCTTCTGGTTTTAATCCGTGAAAGCAATCATAAATTATCTTGTTGTGTGACAAAATTCTTCATCTGCTAACAGTTTGAACACGTTGACCCTGAATTTCTATCTTGCTCATTGACTGTGGGATCCTTGACATGCCTGGACTTCTGACTGCCCCTTGATCCTCTGACTCTGGCTTATTTCCCCAGTTCAGGCTGTTTAAGTCAATGAAGACAGGCACTGGGGTCCATGAATGGAAGGAATTATCTGCAATGTGGTCGTGCCAGCTATTTTTTTTTTTCCAATTAGAAATTTTCAAAATTGTCGCTTTGCCAAGCGCAACTTTTGCAAGATTGTATAGCGGGAAGAACCATTTCAGTACAGTAGCAGGGGTGGAAACGTGACTGGAGGAGTTCAAACATGGGGTGCTGGGGAGCGATGACCATGATTTCAAAGGTGACTAAACATTCAAGGCATTTGGAGAGAAAAGAGAGGTTAGAGACGGGGCGGTAGTGTGCAAGCACGGAGGGGATCAAGGATTAGCTTTTTTGAGGAGACGGGTGATGAGAGCAGATCTGAAGGAAAGGTAAGCAGTGCCTTAGAAGAGAAAGCATTAACAATATCAACTAACATGGGAGCAGTCATGTTATTATTATGATATAATACCTTGGGCTTATTTATTGTGCAAGGCACAAGGCACCAATTGCTCATAAGGGTTTGAGTAAACATGTTGTGGGTTCATTTATTAAGACGAGGCACATGAGAACACTAATACATAGCTAGAAAGCTTGAAGGCATCAGGGCTGCACATGTGCTCTGCTCAAAGCAAAAGTAAAATAGTAATATTACTGAGGCAATAGTACTGAAGACTTTTGCTCCAGAACTTGCCGCGCCCCTAGCCAAGCTGTTCCAGTACAGCAACAACACTGGTATCTACCCGGCTATATGAAAATTGCCCAGGTATGTCCTGTACACGAAACACAGGATAAGTCTAACCCAACCAATTACTGCCCCATCAGCCTACTCTTGATCATCAGCAAAGTGATGGAAGGCATCACCAACAGTGCTATCAAGCGGCTCTTGTTTAGCCATAACCTACTCACTGACACTCTGTTTGGCTTCTGCCAGGGCCACTCAGCTACTAACCTCATTACAGCTGTGATTCTTTCATGGACAAAAGAGCTGAACTCCAGCGGTGAGGTGAGGGTGACTGCCTTTGACATCAAGGCAGCATTTGACCGAGTGTAGCATCAAGGAGCCCTAGCAAAACTGGAGTCCATGGGAATCAAGGGGAAAACTCTCCACTGGTTGGAGTCATACCTAGCACAAAGGAAGATGGTTGTGTTTTTTAAAATTCATTCATAGCATGTGGGTATCACTGGCTAGGCCAGAATTTATTACACATCTCTAATTGCCCATGTTCAGATGGCATTTAAGAGTCAACCACATTGCTGTGGGTCTGGAGTAACATGTAGGTGAGGATGGCAGATTTCCTTCCCTAAAGGACATTAATGAACCAGATGGGCTTTTATGACAATCAGCAATGTTTTCATGTTCATCATCAGACTTTTAATTCGTATTTTTATTGAATTCGAATTTCACCATCTGCCGTGTTAGGATTCAAACCCAGGTCCCTGGAGCATTACCTGCCTCACTGGAATATTAGCCCAGTGACAGTACCACTATGCCACTGCCTCCCCCAATCATCTCAGTTCCAGGAAATCAATACAGGAGTTCCTCAGGGTAGTGTCCTAGGCCCCACCATCTTCAGCTGCTTCATCAATGGCTCTCCTTCCATCATAAAGTCAGAAGTGGGGATGTTCGCTGATGATTACACAATGTTCAGCACCATTCGCGATTCCTCAAATACACAAGTCCAAATGCAGCAAGACCTGGACAATATCCAGGTTTGGGCTGACAAGTGGCAAGTAACATTCATGCCACATAAGTGCCAGCCAATGACCATCTCCAACAAGAGAAAATCTAACCATCACCCCTTGACATTCAATGGCATTACCATCGCTGAATCCCTCACTGTCAATATCCTGGAGGTTACCATTGACCAGAAACTGAACTGGATTAGCCATGTAAATACTGTGGCTACAAGAGCCGGTCAGAGGCTAGGAATTCTGCGGCGAGTAACTCACCTCCTGGCTCCCCAAAACCTGTGCACCATCTACAAGACACAAGTTAGGAGTGTGATGGAATACACTTTGCTTGCCAGGATGAGTGCAGCTCCCACAACATTCAAGAAGATTGGCACCATCCAGGACAAAGCAGCCCACTTGATTAGCACCCCAACATAAACATTCATTCCCTCCACCACTCACACACTGGCAGTGCATACCACCTGCAGAGATGCACTGCATGAATTCACTGAGGTTCCTGAGAGAGCACCTTCCAAACCCACAACCATTACCATCTAGAAGGGCAAAGGCAGAAGATACATGGGAACACCACCACCTGGAAGTTCCCCTACAAGCCACTCACTATCTTGAGTTGGAAATATATCATTGTTCCTTCACTGTCACTGGGTCAAAATCCTGGAACTCCCACCATAACAGCACTGTGGGTGTACATGCACCACATGGACTGCAGCAGTTCAAGAAGGCAGCACACCACCACTTTCTCCAGGGCAATTAATGATGGGCAATAAATGCTGGCCTAGCCAGCGATGCCCACAACCCATGAACGAATATATAAAAAAGACTGGCTCACATGACACATTTTCCTTCCAGTGATGTCATGCTGATATCCCTTTAAGGCATATTACAACGACAGCAAATCTGAGGGAAAGGTAGACAGTACCTTAGAACATAAAACTGTAAACAATATCAGCTATCATGGGAGCCATTTATACTGCTCTCATCCCCTCTTTCATCATACTCTGTATTAAAAAGGATGAATGCCTAAGTGTAAGTTTCCAATTTCCCTTGAGCTTCACAATGAGAACCATCATGCCACATAACCCATTTGCTACATTGCTGCTATACAGTAAAAATCATGAACATCTCAACATCACTTTCACTGTTCTGTAATGCAGAGTTGTTAGAAAGTAGCCTCTTCCTCACTGCATCAAGGACTGTGCAGTTTCACACTCACTTCACAGGCTCACAAAATATGTGACCTTTCACAGTTTGTAAGAGAGGAGATAGGGGTTGGTGGGGGGGAAGTAGAGAATGATGCAAATTGAAGACTAACGCAGGCAGAACCTTAAAGGACGTTTGGCCTGGTTGGCTAGTGGAAGGAAGGGATGTGGCAGAAACAGGTAATTGAATGGCCTAAATCTTGGGGCTGGATTTAATGTTCCAGATGTGGTTCCCACAAGCTAGTTGGAGAACCAATGAGAAACATACCCTGGAGGAGGCCTGACAAAATTAAGTGCTTTAGTCCTTGTCAGGCATTTAATTGGCCAGCACGGGCCTTCCCTGGGATTTAGAACACTGGTAGCAGAAATCCTGAGAGTTACTGAACTCTCAGACACTAACAGATCACCACCGCTGGCAGCCACACTCAGGGTGGTGGCTGCTCCCAGTAATGCTCCAGGAATTTTGCCAGGGATTGTTGGATTCCTGGATGCAGGTGCATCAGGACGGGATGGGAGTCACAGGGAGGGGGTTGTGGGAGGGGGTGGGGGAGGTTGGAGGCAAGCATGGAGATGGCTTTCATTTGCCCCCACCTTCCCAATGCCAGGTCCCTTGAGTCGGCGCAGAGTGCCTGTCAATAAGGGACCCTTCCAAGTAGGTCGCTGGAAAACCTTATAGGGCAACTTTTGGGAAGCACAGGAAAGCCGTGCCTAATTGACATCTCACCGCAAGCAGGCAAGTTTCCTGCATCTCCCCCTTCCCTCCTCTGACTTAAACGTGGGAGGCTTTTCTACCACCAGGAGACTGACATGCAGCCTCTCCCACAATTAAGTGCACTGGCCTCTATGTTTCCCACCATGATGGGCAGAATTAAGTTCAGCCCTTAGTGTCCAGGTTGACACTAATACGCTGTGAAAAAAGTGCTGAAGCAATACCGTG
The DNA here is from genome assembly GCF_017639515.1 of Carcharodon carcharias. Lineage (NCBI taxonomy): Eukaryota > Metazoa > Chordata > Chondrichthyes > Lamniformes > Lamnidae > Carcharodon > Carcharodon carcharias. The sequence continues at coordinate 20,746,994 of NC_054482.1, forward strand.
AGAACAGATTATTTGCACATAGAAAATTAGCAAGCAGTAAAAACAATAAAAAAGTGATGCTATTTTATCTTTTATGAAGAAGCTGCAGTAAGACAGACACAAGTGTCCTCATTTATTATTAAAAGAACATTGTTGCTGTGAAAAAGTATGCTCAATTATTTATTTTAATACATAGATTGATTAAAAAATTGATTAAAAACCACTTTGCTGTAACCGCCACACTATGGTAGATATCTGATTATCAGTGTAACCAGCGGGGGTGGTGTGCTGAAATTCAAATGGGCATTCAGAATAGGTCTGCTATCTAGATCTCCAGCCCCCACCCTCTTACTCCTCCACCCCACTCCCCACCACCATCCACCCATCACATGATAAATGCTGCTACACTTCAGTGTGTGCAGTAACACCTATCCTAACTGTGTAAGCTGTAATGCCTGTACTAGCAGAGAGTGTATTGTACTGGTTCTGTACTGAGTATTGTATTGTACTCGTTTTACATTACCTGATACTGCTGAAACAACAACTTGTATTTGTATAATGCCTTTAATTTAGTAAAATGACCCAAGGTGCTTCACAGGAGTGCTATCAAATGTAATTTGTACCAAGCCTATGGAGATGTTAAGGCATAGGACCAAAAGTTTGGACAAAGAGGTCAGTTTTAAGGAGCATATCTTAAAGGTGGAGAGAGAGGTGGAGAGGCAGAGGCAGAGAATTCCAGAGCTAGTGGCCCAACTTACTGAAGACACTGCCACCAATGGTGAGGCATTAAAATTGAGAATGCTCAAGGGGCTGGAATTGGGTGAGTGCAGATATCTAAGAAGGACATGGGACTGGAGGAGATTACAGAGGTAGGGGGGTGGGGGGGTGGGTGGGGGGGTGATGGGCGAGACCATGGAGGGATTAAAAGACAAGGCTGAGAGTTTTAAAATTGAGGCATTTTTGGACCAAATGCCAGAGGGCCCGCAAACTAAGGGGTGACGAATGAATAGAACTTGGTGTGAGATAGGATACAGACTGCAGAGTTTTGGATGGCCTCGGGTATAGGGAGGGTAGGAATGGCAAACTGATCAGACTTGTGTTAAAACAGATAAATAAGAACCAAATACTAGTATTTTCTTTGAATTTTAAATGCAACTATTTTAGGATAACCTTGGGAGAATATAAAGCACTTGTCAGGCTAAGAGATGACACATAAGTGGCCATTTTCCAATTTTCTGTATCAATTGTTACCATCAAATGTTACTTGATCAGGTAAGAGATGTGCATTGTGCAAGTACACTGCTTCAATCCCAACCTTAGTGACTCATGCAGCAATGTGATGTGTCCAATTTTGACATGTCTCTGGGCAGAATTTTATACCAGCAGGATTTTACGGTCCGCTGAAGTCAGTGGAGTTTAGGATAGCTTGCTGCATTTTACGGCCCTGTTCCCACCGTGATGCTACCATAAAATTCTGGCCAGAGGTATAAAATTGGCAATTTAGTTACTTGTGTGGAATTATGGACACCTTTACGCTGTAATTCAAATCCATTGGAAAGTGCATCAAGACCGATTTATTTTAATTCAGACTCCTCTTTTTGGCAGAAGCGTGAGACATCACTCCATCTATCTGAGCTTGATTCAAACTTGGGTACTGGGGACAAAAATGCATTGTGCAAATTGATGCATCAATTTCACATTTTCTATTAAGCTAAGAGTATAGTGTAAACATGCTGTTCAATATGCAGTAATCAATACATTGGTACCTGCCTTAACACTGATCTTGGTCATGTAGTGATCAGGTTCCTACTGCTTAATGAGTTTTACAAAATGTGTTTTTGAAGGTTAAAAATACAGCCAGTGTCTGAACAGTGTTCTGACAAAGCTCAAAAACATAGGATTGAAGATGAGGCAAATCTAGAGGTGCTAATTACCATGACAACAGTTCTGCTTTTGGGTTTTAGGGGGGGGAAATACAAACTGAGAAAGGTTACATATTTTGTGAGCCTGTGAAGTGAGTGTGAAACTGCACAGTCCTTGATGCAGTGAGGAAGAGGCTACTTTCTAACAACTCTGCATTACAGAAGTGAAAGTGATGTTGAGATATTCATGATTTTACTGTATAGCAGCAATGTAGCAAATGGGTTATGTGGCATGATGGTTCTCATTGTGAAGGGTAGCTCAAGGGAAATTGGAAACTCACACTTAGGCACTCATCCTTTTGAATATAGAGTATGATGAAAGAGGGGATGAGGGCAATATAAATGGTGAAAGGTAGGCTACAGAAATTGATATTTTAATTATTATAGACCAGTTATACTTCCCTTTGCTTTGATGTCAAGCAGTGTATCATAAACTAGGCTTAAAATTGCTCAAAGCACTGTGAAGCAAGAGATCTGGTGCAAATTCATAGAGAAAGTCTTATAGTATTTGGATTGCACACCTCGTGCAGATTAACTGTAGTCTAGAATGGAGCCAAATGTAGAAAGTTCTGTGGTAATCAATTTTCTTCATGTTCAGTTGCTCTCTGCTAATATTAAATTGTAACTGTCCTTGAACAGAAAGCAACAATGAAGGTGTAATTGCAGGTGGACTTCATTTCTCTCTCTCTCTCTTCATGTATCATGCTCTAAGAGGGCATTGGCAAACTGTGGACTTATGGTTACGCTTGGCAAGGTGCTGTGGTGGTTTGCTGTTGCCTTCTGCGGGTTCTGGCTGACAAGGGGACTCTCCCGCTCTCACCACCTGTCATAGGCATTTGGAAGGATTTGCAGGTTGATAATCAACCAGTCTAGCCACGTTATGAACTCACTTTCCATGCCCATCAGATCCTGGAGTGGGCCTCAAACTTGCAGCCTCTGGCTCAGAGGTAAGGAACGTTACCACTGTGCCAAGGCAGCAATCACCAAGGTTATTGGTTATCCTGAGGGAGAGAGTTTATGCCAAAGTTTGCCACTGCGCCACAGGGTCCCAAGATGGCACAGAGGAGTTGGAACACTGGCAGACATGAAGGAGAGCAGGGTGGTCCTCTTCCAAGATGGTGGCAGGAGGAAGCCAGCTCATCATGCAGCAGGGACACCCCTATACTCACCTTCATCTGCCTCTAATTTCTCATTCTCTCTCACCTCATGCTCCTCCCTCGATGAGCTGCCACTTGCTGAAGCCTCATCACCTTCAAGGTCCTCATCTCTCGACAGAGCCATGTTATGGAGAATCTAGCAGACCACCACAATGACTGAGACCCTTGCTTGAGTGTATATTGCAGGGTGCCACCTGACCCAGTGCCCTCGAAGCCCGTTTGCCTGATCAGTTGTGATCCTGGTGTGTTGTCTAGCATTGGTAAAGAGGGCATCGGTAACCTGGGTGTGCAGCCGCCCGTGAGCTGCTGTAGATGTTCACACTGATGAGGGCGCAGATATCTGTGACCATCTGCCTAGAGAGCTCAGGACTTTACTCACCTGTCGTAAAATACTTGTTAATGTGTTTTTTTTAACATTTGGTGACATGACTCACTACATCTGAGGGCATTGTGACAAGAACGGATACCTCACAGATTTGAGGCTGGTTGCTGCTGACAATGTACTTGTGAAAGACTCCACATAATGGACAAGTTAATATTCTCTCTTCCCCTAACCTTCAGGCTTTCATCATTAGGAAAGAGATTTCAAGATTATCTAAGACTTTGACATTGTTAATCCAGGAAAACTGTACAAATACCAGGGAACAGAGTGAAAAGTGGCAAGTAAGGGGCAAGGAAGGATTTGTGAATGAACATAATTACCATTTGGAACAAAGAATTATAGCATCTGTTATTGTGGAAGGCCCATTAAGAGGGTTAAATTCAACTTCAACAGAGATACAAAACAGACGGGTGGTGGATCGAAGAAATTGGAAAGGAAAATTGTGCAAAGTGTATATCAGTTGGTCAAACCTTTACCATGGCTCCTTCGTGTCCCTGCTAACATTGAACTTTAACCCCCCAAAACCTCAACAGAGGAAGACAGTGGAGAAGTTTTCCTTTTTTGGTGCTTGTAGGTAACTTGTAGGTAAAATCAGACAGGGAGGCCATGCAAACTCACAGCTGACTCTGTCCAATTTTCTGTTCAATTATTTAAATTAAGAGCAACGAGACCTAAAAATGACTGAAAACCAGTGCCAAAGCTTTCTAGGCAGATGGCCACAGACATCTGCGCCCTCATCAGTGTGAACATCTACAGCAGCTCACAGGCAGCTGCACACCCGGGTGACAGATGTCCTCTTTACCAATGCTAGATAACACATTAGGATCACAACTGATCGGGCATCACAGGTTTAGAGGGCACTGGGTCCAATGCCTGGTATGATCAGGTGGTACCCTGCAATATACACTCATACAAAGGTCTCAGTCATTTTGGTGGTCTGCTAGATTCTCCACTAAATGGGCCTATTGAGAGATGAGGACCTTGAAGACGGTGAGGCCTCAGAAGGGGACAGCTCATCGGGGGAGGAGCATGAGGTGAGAGAGAGAGAGACAGAGGAATTAGAGGCAGGGGGAGGTGAACATAGGGGTGTCCCTGCTGCATGATGAGGTGGCGTCCTCCAGCCACCATCATGGAAGAGGACCACCCTGCTCTCCTTTCATGTCTGCCAGTGTTCCAACTCCTCTGTGCCATCGTGGGACCCTGTGGCGCAGTGGCAAGCTTTGGCACAAACTCTCTCCCTCAGGATAACCAACAAAGCCAGTGATGGCTGCTTTGGGTGTCTGAAACACACTCCCACTCTTGCCCCCACCAACTTTAATAGGACAGCAAACCTGTCTCCATATCAATTAAGGGCTCACCCCAGGAAAGCCTGAAACTCAGTCACTTTCCCACCAGGGGCAGGTTTCTGATAAATATCCCCACTCCTTTTGAATACCCCTGATCTTAATTACTCCGCCATTGGTGGTCATGCCTTCAGCTGCCTCGGCCCTAAGCTCTGAAATTCCCTCCCTAAACCTCCGTGCCTCTATAACTCGCTTTCCTCCTTTAAGACACCCCTTAAAACTTATGTCTTTGACCAAGCTTTTTGGTCATCTGCCACATTATCACTTTATATGGCTCAATATATTTTATTTTATAACGCTCCTGTAAAGTGCTTTGGGATATTTTATTGCATTAATGTTGCACTATATAAATACAAATTCTTGTTCTTTTATGTAGTTCTGGTTTTTGTTGCATTGGCAAATACAATTTTCATTCTATTTCCCAAAACAATAATGAAAACTATATATACAGATAACTTATTTCATTGTTTATTTCTGTCATCAATTAGAATTAATTCTTGACAGTTCAGGACAACAGAAATGGAATAGTTTCAAAGTAGCTCCAGAACGCATTTAGATGTTATGAGGCTGATGCCTACTTGAAGTTGGTCATTGTTTGATTTCAGTCATTCGATTTGAATGGCGACTTAATTGGATATGACGGGGTTGCCAATCCTCAGGGATTGTGCTGGAGTCTCCAGGAATTAAAGATTTTTTGAAAAAGCTATGGTAAAATCATCTGAGTGCCTGAATGGGTTTTGTTATAGGGCTTGACTTTTGAAGGATCAGTTTATCAAGGCAAAGCTGTATTCATGAGATACTGCAGTCATGTCAGTGGTAGGATGTTGGATTGCAGGAGCAACACGGCGGGTCAGACTGAGGTCGCTGCTGGAGGCAGATTGAGGTTTGTGCCAAGGGAAGACTATGATGGGTAGAGTAGGAGTAGTGGAGGGAAATGGGGACTTGTACAGGAACAGTAACCAGCTTGGACAAGCGCATACCTCCCCATGCAGATCACAGAAACCATGATTGCTTCACTGATGCCCTTGCTTCCTTGTGTGGTGCTAATTCCAACCCGTTAATAATCCTTGATATATTTTTCAACACATTAAGTAGATCAGATTTACCAGGTTGCCTAGGCAACAGGAAGACTATAATGTTTTCTGCACTTGATGTACATTCATTTATCATTATCTGATTTGTTTCATAATGCTGTGGCAGCACTTAAATAAATAACACCTACACTCAGTAAATTATTCCTGATCAACACCCGGTAATAATGTCACAGTGTATGACTGAAAGCTGCCAATGCCACAACGACCCAAAACAGAATAAGACACACAGCAAATTCATAGTGTACATGAACATAAATAAGGAGTGGCTATAATGCAATAATCTATTTTCTATTTTGAATTACTTGAGATTCACTCTTATAGCTTGTGATTATGTCTGATACTCAATTAGATTTTGGTCTGTAACCCATTGTTCGATGTCCATTATTGTATATATAAACTGTGTGAATACCTTAGATAGATTCCTGCTTGTAAACCACTCCCAGGCATCCTTCTTCGAGAACATGTATTGGGTATGCAAGTAAGCATGCTCCATAGTATTCAGTCTTGGCTCTGAGGTGGAAGTCCCAGTCCAGATAGAATCTTAGGGAGTGCTGCACAATCAGAGGTAAAATGTTTTATATAAGATGTTGAAGCAAGACCCTGTCTGCCCTCTCAGATATACAGCAAAAATCCCATGGACGGGAGTTTCCAGCCCCACCAATCGCCGTGATCATCTGGTCCTGCTGAAAGTCAATGGGCTTTTGGCTGGGCTGCTGAATTTCCCTGGATTACCTGGAGCATCTAAGTCTTTAAAGCCTGGGTAGACATACATATGCCTAAAACTGTCAATAGCGATGACTGGGCAGTTTGCTGGTGTCTTCTGTAAATGAAGAAGAGGATGACGGATCTTGTCACAGTCAGCATGCTGGAAGTTTATTGTACCTTTCTCACTGATCAACTGTCATGCGGTTTCTTGCTGGAATTTCTCCAAGCTTGTGGGTCCATAGCCAGGATTTTCCATGCCTGCTGGTGTCAGGAGCGCTCAGTGGCGTAAGCAGATAATATGTCACAATTGGTTTCACGACGGCATGAAAACAGCTTGTGATCGTCCGCTCAGCCTGCCAATGGCGGTCCGCAATTCCCGCTATCGGACGTCGGGAACCTCATTCTAATACATATCATTATTAGGCAAGCCCGCTGGACACATCCCCACCCACCCCATCTCTGCCCTGTTGGATCGTCCGCCCACGTTGGCAGGAAAACACACCAACGCATTTCACAACAGCACATAAGTCGCTTATGGGTGCACGTCGTGTGCACCTGGCGAGCTGCACCTCGCTTGGGGCTTCAACGTTTATTTGCCTACCTTGCTTCGGTCATCAGCGCCAGGCTTCACAGACAGCACCACATCACTTTTAGGGGTCTCACAGGTGGGTCTCTACCTACCGGATCAGTCATACGTGGGTGGCTTTTCAATGGCTGCAGGGCTAGGGCTTGCGTGGGAAAGGGAGAGAAGTGGCTTCAGGATGAGATCTGTACTGAGGAAGGGGGTAACCCAGAATGTGTGTTGGGGGTGGGCACATGGTGATCTGTGCAAGTGGTCTCAAGATGGTGAGGGCTGAGGAGGCAGTCTCCAGAGGAGATGAGGCCAGATGGAGATGTGAGGGTGTGTGTGTGGGAGAGTGAGTGGTGATGTCCCTTGAGCTGGCAGTGAGTGAGATGCCAGTGAATGTGTAATGGGCTTGAGTGTGTGAGTTTAGAGTGTTGGGATGGTTGCCTTACCCTGGCTGCACGGATCAGATTGTTCATCCTCTATCTGCAGTGGATGGCCAACCTCTTCTGTGCAGCATTGGCACTGACCACCACTGCCACTGCCTGCCATGCTGGATAGGTGATGCCGCTGCCCATCCTGTGGCCAGAGTGGGGGTGGAGGCCATCATGGCGAGCCTCCATGGTGTCCAAATGGCATCCCAGTGACACATCATTAAACCAGAGGACTGCAGTCTCTTTGCCTTTTGTGGGCAGTAGTCGTGGGCTGGAAGCACTGAGATGTGTGTGCGGCTGCATTTGAATATGGCGCCCAGCGTGCCGAGGCAGCAAGGTGATGGGGAGCGGGCAAATGAGAGCCCAACTGCCATGGAAATGGCGTGTTTCCCAGGAATGCATAAGTAACGTGGCGGATTTGGGACGATACTGCGTGAAAACCTGCCATCGCTACCAGCGGGTAAAACATCGCCTTAACTGCCCGCTACCGCACTTAGTGCAAATCTGGGACAATTCCACCCCATGTCTCTGGTCAAAGAGGGAAAAAGGAGTTTTCCTGGTAGCTTGGCCCACATTAATCTGTCAACCAATGACACTAAAACAGATGCCATGAAAGGTACTCTAAAGCTGCAAATCCTTTTTGTGTTTGTGTGTGCACCAACGGCAGATGCTTGTGCCCTCACCCATGGTGCGTTTGGTAGCTGGGGGGGGCCACTTGATCAGGCAGGAGGGTGGCAAATGAGCATCCCCCTGCCTTCCTGCCTCCACCCCAATTAAGTCTGTGACGGTAAGGCCAGTGGACGGCTTTCCCACCCCACTGCCAATTGAGGCCCACATGTGGGCAATTAATTCTCACTTAAACCAGCGATGGGCAGCAGGCTCACTATGCACAGAGCACAACAAGCAAGCCTATGCGGGATGGCTTGCGGGCTCCCGAGCAAGTCCCTCATTGAAAGCATTTGATCAGGGGACCCAGCACTGGGGGAGGAAAGTCGACTGAGAACCACCCCTCCCCATGAACCCTTGCTGCCAAGCCCCCTGCCCCCACAACCCCCTTGCCACAATCGCTCACCTCTGGCCTGGGATCCAATGACGATCCTTGGCCTTGGGTGGGCGGGTGTATCAGTAGGAGCCACTGCCGTTCAATAGAGCTGCCAGCTTCTGACTGACCAGCAGTTCTGGGCAGGGGGGGGACCTCCGCCCCCAGGACCTGTGATCCCAGGGAAAGGCCCGCCACTGGCCTGCTAAGTGCCTGAGTGGAACAACATGAGGCTTCCTAAAAATGGTGATGTGGGTCTCTCGTTGGCTCTCCAGCCAGTGGCTGAGACCCCTGTAGCCTCCACAAGATTCCGCTGTGAGTCTAGAACCAAAACCTACCCCATTATCGGTGTTCCCAAAGAATGTGATAGGAAGTGCATTTAAGGGGAATGATTACATAGAGTGTCTGAGACAATTGTAGCCGAGGTTGGAAAGGATGTTTACGTGTTGTTCACAGAGGAGTAGGAAGGAGAAAAGACACCTTACTGTTTCATCTTGTGTTCCGGGTCTAGATGGGGTTTCTTTACAGTTTGCCTGTTACCCTAAGAATGCTACCATAGAAAAATCATTGCTGTTTATTTACAGATCTACATATATCTCAATACTCTAACCGAGGCTGTACTTCTATTTCAGATCTTAGTTACTTAATCATGTGACATTGCATTATAGTTACACCTAATAGTTGCTTCTAATGTTAACCATTTACTCTACACTCATCACAGATGTTTAAAGAGAAAGTCAAGACCCAGGGCAGTGGTTCAAGGGTGACAAGGCCAAAGAGCCTGGGAGCTGGGAAACAAAATGGGGAAAGCTCCACTGCACCTTCCAATGGCTGGAGACTGAAACTACACTGATGGCAAACATGGACATTTCAAATGTTTACATACTTACTTACATTTTAAATGTAGACTTAAACATTACCAAAAACCATAGGAGCAAGTAGGGTTTATGGACAGGAAGAGCGCTCCTAATGTAAAATTCATAATATATATCATCTATGCCCTTCAGTCGGATTCTAGCCTGCAACTTGCTCCTGGGATACCTAAAGATTTGGTTGCAGGCTGGAATCTGTTCCCTGGTATCCCTATTCAGAACACATTAATGGATGTAACAATGTTAAAACATGCCTTTAGGCCATAATAAACTGATAGAATCCATTGGGTAAAAGACAGAAGAGGGCAGAAAAACTGCTTTGATGCATTGTTATTATGGCCAGAGGAGAAGGTTCACAGTCACCTCCTTATCAAAATAGCTTGTTTGTAATGGGTACATCTTTCACTCTTAACATTTTTGTCTTATTGCATATGCAGTGGGTCATCTCTTCATTCTGTAACAAATCTTGCCCTGTTATTTTCCCTGCAGTGCCCTCTGGGACTCAGCCCAATGAAGGATGGCTCAGGCTGCTATGACAGACACATTGGCATTGATTGTTCAGACGGGATGAATGGAGGTTGCGAGCAGCTATGCCTACAGCAAACCGTGCCACTACCAGATAACCCCTCGCACTACAACATTGTGATGTTCTGTGGGTGAGTTTCTAGCATTCCCTTGTTGATCTATGCCGAAGAATGAAGTGTGAAGGAAAAAATGTCTTAAGGTGATGACTGGAACTGAACCACAAAGATAATAATTATTAAATATCTCACAATATCAGTAGCTAGTCCTACCCCTCAGCTAACTTTCCATGATGAGTTCCTCTTTCAAAGAGGTTCCATTCTTATAAATAACAGCCTAACTTAATAAATAAAGTGGAATTTAGGACAGTAACCCATAAAGATGTAGTGAAGAATAAATTTGATTAATGAGAATGATTCACTCCTTATTTCTGTGTGCCTCATTGTCACTCTTGTACCATTTACCTGACACCTTTTGGGTGCAGTAAAAGGAAACGTTTTACAGTTTTGAGTGTATTGTACTGTTGGCACTTTTGGTATTATATCAATAACCCAGGGGTCATGAGTTCAAATCCCACCATGACATGTGAAACTGAATTAAATAAAGCTGGTGATTTGTGGGCTAGCAACAGTAAAGACAGTTTATTAAAATGCTGGATTGCTGTAAAAAAAACAAGCTACTTCTTAAATGCCCTTCAGGAAGGAAATCTGCCAACTCTTACACGGTCTGGCCTGCATGTGACTTTAGAATATGTGCTCCACTCTGAATGCACTCTTATCTTCTTGAGCAAGCTATTTAGTTGTGCTCATGAAAAATCCCATCACAGTTTATAGATGTGTTACTGTTAAATTCAATGCATGTACAGGATATTCCTGATTGAAGCAAATGATTCACTTCCATGTAGCATTGTAAAATTTGTGTGCGTGTGCATTTTTGTATATAGATGGACATGCATATGTTACACAGTATGCACAAGGTACAAATAGATGCTGATTCATGTCCGAAATGGAGAAGCTTTTGTGTCAAGATCACCTGATAAAAGAGTTTGTTCTATTGTGAAACTTGCACTTCATTGTCAACCCTTATTCATTACACAATAATCAGATGTACAGCCAAAATCAGAGAGACTAACCAAGTTTCAAAAAGAGAACAAATCAGCACTCAATAATGCTGGGTTTCCTTTTCGTACTGACATGTGGAATCAAGAGTTCAAGAGCCATCTGATTGAATAATAATCTTTATAAATGAACACTCTAATGCAATCACTTAGCGGAGCACACTTGTGATTGGTACCCAAAAGCTCACAAACAGAGAGCTCATCAGGGATTTGTAAACTGTAATTAAAACTACTTAATGTGGCTCTATGCAAGACTAGGTAGAGTTGCTAAAGTGCAGGGTGTAGGATCTTTATCTGGTACCGCAGGGATCGGTGCTGGGATGTCAGCTATTCACAATAAATATAATGATTTAGATGAGGGAGCCAAATGTAATATCTCCAGATTTGCAGATGACACAAAGCTAGGTGGGAGGGTGAGCTGCGAGGAGGATGCAGAGATGCTTCAGTGTGATTTGGACAAGCTGAGTGAGTGGGCAAATGCATGGCAGATGCAATATAATGTGGATAAATGTGAGGTTATCCACTTTGGTAGCAAAAACAGGAAGGCAGATTATTATCTGAATGACGATAAATTGAGAGAGGGGAATGTGCAACGAGACCTGGGTGTCCTCGTACACCAGTTGCTGAAGGTAAGCATGCAGGTGCAGCAGGCGGTAAAGAAGGCAAATGGTATGTTGGCCTTCATAGCCAGAGGATTCAAGTACAGAAGCAGGGATGCCTTGCTGCAATTATACAGGGCCTTGGTGAGACCACACCTGGAATATTGTGTGCAGTTTTGGTCTCCTTATCTGAGGAAGGATGTTCTTGCTATAGAGGGAATGCAGCGAAGGTTTACCAGACTGATTCCTAGGGTGGCGAGACTGACATATGAGGAGAGATTGAGTCGGTTAGGATTATTTTCACTGGAGTTCAGAAGAATGAGGGGGGATCTCATAGAAACCTGTAAAATTCTAACAGTACTAGACAGGGCAGATGCAGGAAGGATGTTCCCGATGGTGGCGGAGTCCAGAACCAGGGGTCACAGTCTGAGGATATGGGGTGGACCATTTAGGACTGAGATGAGGAGAAATTTCTTCACCCAGAGAGTGGTGAGCCTGTGGAATTCACTACCACAGAAAGTAGTTGAGGCCAAAATATTGTATGTTTTCAAGAAGGAGTTAGATTTAGTTTTTGGGACAAAAGGGATCAAAGGCTATGGGGAGAAAGCAGGAGCAGGCTATTGAGTTGGATGATCAGCCATGATCAAGATGAATGGCGGAGCAGGCTCGAAGGGCCGAATGGCCTACTCCTGCTCCTATTTTCTATGTTTCTATGTTTAATTAGGAAATAAGCCTAAGGTAAATGTGTAAACCCATTTTTACCATGTGCTATTAATGCGTAAGTACTTATGGCTACTACACATTGCATCAGCATGGATTCTTTCCCCTTACCATGCATGTTCATTAGCATTACAATATATTTGTCATTCTTTGGCTATTCATCACAACTGAGCGACAATGCATTTGTTTGATAATCTTCACTTGCTTACCTTCTTTACCTATCTATCACAGAGCGCCTTATTCTCCTTTCACGCTTCCCCTGTAATTTCCAGATGTATTAGATACATAATATTTACAATACACAAACATGCATTTTAGGGGAGGCTATAGCGTAGTGGTATTGTCACTGGACTAGTAATCCAGAGATCCAGGGTAATGCTCTTTCACCCTCATATACATATTGACTTCTTGTGAAATGTTTTTAATGTTTTTTTTACTCAACTATTTTATGCGGTGGCCAGTTCCACATTCAAAGCATTCTTTTCACATGAATTTCTTGTTGGATTTATATATATGATCCTTAGTTTTGGAGTGAGTGGGAATGCCTTGTTTCTGTTTTGATTAGGATGATGTGAGACTGGAACATTAATTGCTGTAATTCAACAATTAATGTTCCATTCCCACAACATTGTATACTTAACTTGCATTTCTGAGCCCAGAGAATGATTTAATCACCTTGATCCTTACAGCTACTAATTTCTAATCATTTATGCAGTGCTAGTTACTCTACCTTGCTTGTTAACTGTTTCACGTATTAGAGGCAAATATTTTAAAACTGTTAATTTTAATGCTGAGAAAGAAGAGTTTTCACAAAATAGAAGAATACAGCTTAAAATTAAGCTTAGGGGGAAAAAAAGAGCGGGAAATTTATGAGAGTGTTTGTGACTCTGCTAAATTAATTAATATAAGGAGTTGGGTGCTGAAAGAAAATGTACAGAAGATTCTTCTGGTCTCAATGCAGTATAGCAGTAAAGAGAAAATTGGAACACTTAAACGTGAATATGTAAATGAACTTAAAGAATTTGAAATAGTTGAAATGTTAAATGAATATGCTCTATAAGGATTACTTGAAGAATCAACAACAGCAATTTGAAATTATATAGCACCTCTAATGTAATAAAATAGCCATGAGGAATTTATCAAACAAAACTTGATACCAAGTCACATAAGGAGATGTTAGGGCAGATGACCAGAAACTTGAACAAGAAACTGGGTTTTAAGGAATGCCTTAAAGGAGGAGAGAGGTTTAAGAAAGGAATTCTGGAGCTAAGGGCCTTGGCAGTTGAAGGCACAGCAACCTGTGATGGAGCAATTAAAATTGGAGATGCCCAAGTGTCAGAATTGGAAGAGTGCAGAGTTCTTGAACTCTTGTGTGACTGAAGGAGGCTACAGAGATAGAAAAGTGCAAAATCACAGAAGGATTAAAAACAAGGATGAAAATTTTAAAGACGAGGCATCGTGGACTTTAGACCAATGTATACAGGGATGATGGGTGAACAGGACATGGTGCAAGTTAGGATACGGCCAGCAGAGTTTTGGATGAACTCAAGATGCATTGTAATTTTTTTTTATATTTGAGGACTTTGAAATCTGTGCGACCGAGACACTTGGAGAGTTAAAGGTGGTTTGAGACAAACAACTCCCCACAACCAGATAGACAGTACATATCCTTGGCTACTAAAATAAACAAGACAGGATATTTGATGATAATCATCATGAGGAAATTATCAGTATTGTAGCACAGAACTGGAAGCCAGCAAATATGGTGCTTAAATCATCCAATTATTGACTGTTAGCATGAATAATGCGTAAAAGGGAAATAATTTTAAAAGGCAGGTTAGAGGAATGTCCGTACAGCATTAACTTAATAAGAACAGTATAGATTTAGTAAGAGATGAACCAAATGACAAAACTCCTCAACTTCTTCCATAATGTCACAGCTAAGGTATAGCCAATTCTCCAATCTTTGGAAATAGATTTTCCCCATGTACTTTATCAAAGTTCCTTATAATTTTGAACACGTCTACTAGATCTTCTTTTAACCTTATTTTAGTGAAAACAGCCTTTTTTTCTCGTCTCTCTTCACAAGTCAAATCTCTCATTCCTTGTGTCACCTCCATGGCCTTGACATCCTTACTAACCTAGTGCTCAAAATTGGGCATAATGTTATAACCACAGCCTAATTAACAATTTACATAGGTGTAGCATTGTCTGTTCAATCTTTTACACAATGCCTTTATTCATTCCTTTAGGTACCTGAGCCCTATGCTCTGAAATTCTGTCTCTAAGCTTATTTGCCTGGCAATTCTTTAAGACAATTCCTAAGACACCTCTTTGGAATCATTTTTTGAATACCATCTTTTTTTTTATTCACTCACTGGATGTGGGCTTCACTGGCTGGGCCAGCATTTATTGCCCATTCCGAATTGCCCTTGAGAAGTTGGAGGTGAGCTGCCTTCTTGAACCGCTGCAGTCCATGTGATGTAGGTACACCCACAGTGCTGTTAGGAAGGGAGTTCCAGGATTTTAACCCAGCAACAGTCAAGGAACAGCGATATATTTCCAAGTCAGTATGGTGAGTGGATTGGAGGGGAACTTCCAGGTGGTGATGTTTCCACCTATCTACAACCCTCATCATGGGTTTGGGAAGATGATGTCTAAGGGGCCTTGGTGAATTCCTGCAGTGCATCTTGTAAACGGTACACACTGCTGCCATTGTGCGTCGGTGGTGGAAAGAGTGAATATTTGTGGATGTGGTGCCAATCAAGCGGGCTGCATTCTCCTGGATTCTGTCAACCTTCTTGAGTTTTGTGGGAGCTGCACTTATCCAGGCAAGTGGGGGGTATTCCATCACACTCCTGACCTGTGCCTTGTAGATGGTGGACAGGCTTTGAAGAGTCAGCAGGTGGGTTTCTCGTTGCAGGATTCCTAATTTTTGACCTGCTTTTGTAGCCACAGTATTAATATGGCTAGTCCAGTTCAGTTTCTTGTCAATGGTAACCTGCATGATGTTGATAGTGGGGATTTCAGTGATGGTAATGCTATTGAACGTCAAGGGCTATAATTAGATTCTCTCTTGTTGAAGATGGTCATTGGCTGGCAGTTGTGTGGCACAAATGTTACTTGCCACTCATCAGCCCAAGCCTGGATATTGTGCAGATCTTGCTGCATTCAGACATGGACTGCTTCAGTATCTGAGGAGACATGAATGGTGCTGAACATTGTGCAATCATCAGTGAACATCCTCACTTCTGACCTTATGATGAAAGGAAGGTCATTGATGAAGCAGCTGAAGATGGTTGTGCTGAGGGCACTACCCTGAGGAACTCCTGCAGTGATGTCCTGGAGCTGAGATGACTGACCTCCAACAACCACAACCATTTTCCTTTATGCTACGTATGACTCCAACCAGTGGAGAGTTTTCCCCCTGATTTCCATTGACTCCAGTTTTGCTAGGGCTCCTTGATGCCACACTTGGTCAAATGCTGCCTTGATATCAAGGACAGTCACTCTCATCTCACCTCGGGAGTTCAGCACTTTTGTCCATGTTTGAACCAAGGCTGTAATGAGGTCAGGAGCTGAGTGACCCTGGCTGAACCCAAATTGGGCGTCAGTGAGCAGCTTTTTGCTGAGCAAGTGCAGTTTGATAGCACTGTTGATGACCCCTTCCATTACTGATGATGGAGAGTAGACTGATGGGGCGGTAATTGGCTGGGTTGGATTGATCCTACTTTTTGTGTGTAGGACATACCTGGGCAATTTTCCACTTGGCCAGGTAGATGCCGGTGTTGTAGCTGTACTTGAACAGCTTGCTAGGGGCATGGCAAGTTCTGGAGCACAAGTCTTAAGTACCATTGCTGGAATATTGTCAGGGCCCATAGCCTTTGCAGTATCCAATGCCTTCAGCCATTTTTTGATATCACGAGGAGTGAATCAAATTGGCTGAAGACTGGCATCTGTGATGCTGGGGACCTCTGGAGGAGGTCTGTGAAGTGCCATTGGATTTTTTTTGATGACCCCTTCCATTACTTTATTGATCAAAGGCACTACATAACATGCAAGTTGTCCTAAAACCCAGAATCCCATGGCCAGGACTTCTAGGATGACCAGCTTTCCTGCCCCACATAAGAGCCTTGCTCCTCAATCATTTCACACTCCATTCGGCCAGTGAGGGAGCATAAAATTCAGGCCCATCTCTTTTTCTAAACAGCTTGATCAAATTGTTTCCCAACTTTCAAAGATTGTGGGCTGGATTTTCATGGAGTTGGAGAGACTCTGTGGAGGTGTAAAAAGGCAGCCGGGACCCAATCCCTGGATTCCTGACGCCATTCCCAGGGTTTCTGATTTTCACCAGTGCAGGTTAAGGATTTGAGCTGCTGTGGATTGCAAGCCTGCAACATGCACTCCCGGCCTAGCCAGCTCCATAGTGGGAATAGGCATGTCATGGTCCTCTGAAATTTTCATGAAGTCAGGTCAGTTTTTAAAGGACTCGTGATTCATGGCACCTCAGAGGTGTTGTTAACCATGGTCCAGGTGAGGGAACCTTTTGAAAGGTAAATTCAAAAAGTCTTACCCATGGCCCTCCTATACCAAGCTATGCACCCCAACCAACCCTCATGGCCCCTCATACCCTGCATGCCAAGCTATGGCACTTCCATGCCCATTCACACACTATACACTCTCCATAGAATCAATGAACCCTATAGTGACAAAAGGATGTCTTGAACATCTTTAAAAACATCATTCATTCATAACTTTACAATTTCTTACAAAAACCCCTTTCAGTACAGCCCAATAAAAGTGTCAATCACACAGATCCTTTAATGTATCAATAGCAGAAGCTTCAAGCACTTGAAACCCTATTTATCTTGTGTAAATAAAAATTGTGCATTGACAGAATAGATCAAAGAGCCAGAGCTATCAATCAAGGAATGTTTTCCCTGGGGTGCAACTGTTCCAACAGAGTAATGGATGTCTGGGCTCTCAAGCCTGATTATGTATTCTTTGCTGTGTGTGAGAGAGGCATGTGTGTGCATGTGTATGAGAGAGAGAGGGTTATATGTGTGAGTATGTGTGAGATGAATGTGTGTGTGAATGAGACTGTGTGAGACAGGGGGTGTGTGTGTGTGAGTGTGTGTGTATGTGTGTGTGTGTGTGAGAGAGAGAGAGAGAGAGAGAGGGAGAGACAGTTAGGGGGAGAGTGTATGTCTGGCTCACTCTCAGTCTCAGAGTTCACATTCACCCTTAGCCCCACACACCAACACACACTCTCGCCCAATGGGTGAGGCTGAATAAGTGAGCACCCGAGACGGGAGTGAGCCGGATACACACATTCTCATCCATTCATGCTCTAATAGTCATGTTTATTTATTACTCATTTTTTGTTAAATTATCAATTTATTGTTTTGACTTTTCTTTTTTGCTCAGCAAGTTAATTTTTTTCACACGTCAGCTTTTAAAAAAAAATCATGTTTAATGTTGTGCCAAACCTTATCTTTCTAAAATTTGCTCAAGGGCCCTTGAGTGCAAAGAAAATTGCATATATAACTGTATAGAGAGTGCATTCTAATAAGACTCAGTGGTGCCAGCAACCCACTCTGTTCACACAGTTGTCCTCAATACCAGGATCAATGAATCCACAAACCCCACTCTTTCTACCCACACCTAAGCACTATAAGAGTTAATCATTTAAACATGTGTAGCTCCAATTTGTTCAGCAATGTAAGGGTTAAAGGGTTACCCACTGTTTAACAATGTCTATTCATTCAGCAGTTTACAGATTACATAATGTAACTTTATGGAATTTCTATTTATTCAACTGGATGACGGCTACATATTATTTTAATTTCCCCACTGAGCATAGCAGGAATTCTGGTAATTTTATACTCTCTTGTCCATTGAGGAAGTTAACAGTTAAGGTACAATGCTGCTGTTTTAATTTTGTTCACATTGAAATTAATGAGCTGCTTCATTTTTAGCTGCAAGTTGGTTATTTTTCCTGGTTTGAGCTCCTAATGGTGCTCTGCGGTGAAAATTAGCAAAACAGTTTCAGCAAAAATGGTCCTGGTGCAAGGTATAAACATGGAGGAAAGGAATTTGAATTAATTTAAAAATTACTTTCTGATCCAGGCTATTAATTCCAATTTTTTAAAGAAGAAAAACTTGTAAGAAATGCGCATCAGCCACTGCCTGGTCAATACAAGGCTGTAGACTTAAAAGCAATCATGGAAAGGGTCTGCCTGTGCATTTTGCTTATTATTGGAAAGTTATAACCCATCCTTACACCCTACTAGAGGAATAGCAGGGTGGGAAATAGCTAATGAATGCTCCGATATGCACTGCTATGAGTTTTGTTTTTTTTCTTGTTTATTTGCCAGCATAATTTTTGAAAGTCTTTATGATTATCCATCCAGGTCAGGTAAAATGAGGAGCTCATTTTATATTGAAGCAAGAAGTGCTCTTTAGGAAGCTGACAGCCCCTTGTTTGCCAGCCAAGATTTACAAATGTTAAAAAAGAACTTTGCACAGCCTCTCCTTATGACATAGAGCAGCTGGCAAAAAAAAATCATGACAGCTGTGTCGGTCCTTGATTAGGCTGTGCTGTACTTTGTAAAGGGAACAAAGCCTAGAACAGCCTTGGTAAATGTCACAGCCATCCTACAGAGTTACACATGCAAAAATGAAACCTCAGATCACTGGATAAGACCCAAAGTTTTGATGAATTGGAGCTGCAGTGCTTTTGGATAGAGTAACAGTTTCTAATGTTAACCGCTCAGAAACCTTTCAGAATGTAGACTTTCATTTGGGTCAAGGTAGACAACTTTTTTAACACTTGGAGAGTTTACCACTATATATCTGTGGTGTCAGCAGGTCTTTGCTCTCACTCTCGCAACTTATCCTGACATATTGGAGCCGATTGTAAGATTGTTGATTTTATTCTTGCTGTGTGGGTTCTGACAATGGGCCAGAAAGCTACAGGTGACCCGGCCTCAGCTGTTTGTGGGACGCACAGCCACATTTTATGGGAGGCTGACAACTAATTGGTTGCTGTCTGGGCTTCCAATCCTTGAAAGGACGGCTGCCCATCCCCAGAACCTGCCAGCCAATCAGACTGTGGGCAGCTCAACAGTCTTAGCAGCGCCACCAGGAGTGGTGGCTGCTGCTAGGACTGCACCTGGAGGAAGAGGATGCAATGGAATAATGCCACCTGCCCGATTACATAATTGGGGCCTTGTGGCATCAAGGAGATGAGGCATGCCCAGTGAGGAAAGGGGGTTGGTGAGGGCAGGCAGCATCTTTGCCACAGGGGCAACCAGGGTTACCAGGGAGGCCCTCTGTGGACTGTAGGATGCCAGAATAGAAGGCTCCCATGCCATGGGCCAGCAGGGAGACTACCAGGGTTTATCTGGCGGTCTCCCCTCACGATGGAGGGCCCACTTGGGAAAATGCCAGAAGGGGTGAGACAATGCCTTTATTTGGTCACTTAGGTGGCTCAGTTAGCATCTGGATGGGAAGGACGCCCTCCGCCTTTGCCCCCATCCCCACTGGCAAAATGACATGGCAACGGGAAGGTGACAGACATTTTACCTCCACAATCCCTAGCCATTTTATGGGCTCTCCTACCTTACAGCCTGTTTCCACAGCTACGGTGGACAAAATGCCCACTTTTGTGTTGTAAAATTACATGGAACCAATGTTAAGTGCCATCACCTGCTATAAGAAAGATACCAGTGGCTAGAAACTGGCATTGAAGTCACTTACAGCTATGTTTATGCTGATGCTCAGGCCCCTATCACCTTCAGGACCCTGAGCCTGTGCCAGATTCATGTGGAGATCACCTGTGTGTATACAATTTGGGGGTCTCTGACATATATAAGACCATAATTATAATTTAAGGTACAAATATACGGAAGTTTCATGGCTCATCCATGGCCTATCTGACAATCCTTTAAGGACACAGTGAAGGCTCTTGGGAACACATCCTGCAATTATTTACAACTTTGTGGACCCAGAAAGGACCGAAGTGCTATTCCACAGTCCAAGAGAAAGATTCTGCTGTTGACCCATGGGAGGCCTTAATGCATGCTCCACTTGCCAGATCCTTGCATTGTCATCTCCTCCCCAGGCTCTGACACCACTGGCAGGCCACTTTAGAGCCAGTTTGGTGCTTACAGCTTACCTAGTTCCATGAAAGTGAGGATTAGGCCTCAAAATTGTTCAAGTTTCATGGCAGTAACATTTGGCAGGTGGTGGCTGTGCTTTGCCATTGGGAACCTCAAAATAAAATTGGCCACCAGCAGTGTGAGAATTCTGGGCCTGTACACTATTTTTAAATTTTGCATCCACAGCAGTAATGATGTAATCTTCCCACAGCTATTTTACGGAAATAAGGAATGGATTAGACGATAGCAATGCAATTCTACTACCCTTGGACCTGGCAGGAGACAACTCAAAGCAGCACTGAACAACATGCCAATACCTTTGTGCCAATCCATTCTTTTTAAATTAAACAGCTATTGGGACTAGGTCAGGTGATTATCCATTAATTATGCCTCATCTTTGTCCAATCATTCATGTGTTTAAAGCCTGAAAAGTGCCCAAGAAATTTAAAGTACAAGTTGATCTCTGTGATGTTGCTTATAGTGAGCCTGGGGTTGGGTTGCTTATTTTTTAATGGCAGGAGTATTAAGGAGGTCTTGTGTTGCAGAGGTAGTGTCCCTGCCTCTAAGTCAGGAACTCTGGGTTCAAGCCCCACTCCAGGACTTGATGGCCAAGGAAGGTGTGTTCATAACACGTCCAAACAGGTTGAGCATCAATTGAGTATGAACTTGCAAATCCTTCCAACAAGAGGTAAGGGTGGGGGATATTCCTAGTCAGCCAAGTGATGGAAAGAAATTGGAGCCTCTATTGTCACTATCCATTTCTCCAGAATGCAATATGCATGTAAAAGTATATGTTGCTACAGCAACTTGGACTGGTTGGCTTGGTGGGATGACCCGTGTGGATCAAATCGGTGCCAATAGCTTGGGGTTTGATCCCCATTCTGGCTGGGGTGGATCTGGGACCTTGCTACTTGAGGTGGAGATGGTGGTGCTGTGGGTCAGACCTGCCTTCGGTCAGAGAATGGTTATGAAATTCAACTCTGTAGTCCCCAGTTGTTTGTTGGTGTCTGTGTTGAGTGCACACACTTCTGGAGCTAACCGAACCAGGAGTCATATTGTTGATGACGTTAGCCAACATGCAGGGAATATCCACCAGACATCAGCTGGATAAGCGGATAATGATATCAGTCAATGTGTAACGCTGATTTGACAGTGATGCTGAACTTATGGAGCTAAACTTTCCAAATTCCTCTGAAACATGCAAAGCTGAATATGTGTTCAGCAGCAGGAAGGATCCCCACATATGCTTTTTAAAGGAATCATCAACTGCCTACAAATTAGTTGCCAACTGTTTTATATTGGTCCTTGATGCATTTGCAGAAGTGTTTTGTGATTTCCAGCATTGTCTAAAGTTGCTGAAGTCTCGGGAGAAGCTGTACTGAGAGTTGCTGAGCCTGGTGAGTGAGGGAGCTTTAAGGGTGAATTTATGTCTAAAATATTGTTGTTTTCTTCTTTAATTTAGCAATCAACTAAAAATGACACCTTAGGTTAAGAGACGATAAGTTTATTCCAGCTTTAAATAGGGGTGTACAAGCTCTCTGAGAACGGCTGCAGCTATTTAATTAGGTAGCTAGTTTAAATTTGTTTTCAGAAGTTTGAATCAGTTGTTTCTCAGAAAGATAAAAACAAGGGTTCTTCAGTGCTGCTTGGTTTACACATGTGCTGCATTGAGTGATCAAGTTGAGAGTTTGGGGATTAAGGGAGTTAGGTGAGTGAGGTGCTTCTTTCTTTTTCTACCTTTATCGGTCTACAGTTATTGGCTTTTACTTCGGTAAAGGGGAAGAAGCCGATTCATGAGTAACTGGTCAGTTATTTTACTTATTATAATGGTAATAAATATTTTTTTAAATTTACAGTATAGCTGGTCAGCTCGGTTGAGTTTAATGTACATCCTGAGGTATGTGGGAAGTCATAGACATGCCATGAGGCCTTGACGAACACAGCTGTAGGACATGTCAACAGCTGCAGAAGCTTGATCTTCAGTTCAGGAACTCAAGCAGCAGCTGGAGTCACTGTTGTGCACTCGTGAGGCAGAAAGCTACATGGATATATGTTTAGGGAGGTGACCACACCACAGGTTAGAAGTATTCAGGCAGAAAGGGAATGGGTGACCACCAGGCAGTCTCAGAGAACCAGGCAGGTAATGCAGGAGTTCCCTGAGTCTATCTTGCTTGCTAAGCAGTTTTCCATTTTGGATACTGGTGAGGGTGATAGTTCCTCAGGGGAGTGCAGCCAGAGCCAAGTCCATGGCACCATGGTTGGTTTGGCTGCACAGGAGAGGAAGAAGAAGAGTGGAAATGTGATTTGATAGGGGATCAGACAGGTATTTCTGCAGCTGTAAAAGTGACAGGATGGTGTGTTGCCTTCCTAGTGCCAAGGTCAAGGATATCCTTCTGGGGGAGGGTGAACAGCTAGAGGTCATGGTCCACATAGGCAGGAAGAGGAATGAGGTTTTGAAAAGCAGATTTTATGGAGTTAGGAAGGAAATTAAAAAGCGGGACCTCATAAACTGTAATCTCAGGGTTGCTCCCAGTGCCAGGTGCTAGTGAGCGTAGGAATAGGAGGATTGAGGGATTGAACACATGGCTGGAGAATTGGCGTAAGCGGGAGGGCATCATATTTCTGAGGCATTGGGACTGTTTCTATACGGCCTATACAAAATGGACAATTTACACCCTATCTGGACTGGGACTAATATCCTCACAGGGAGATTTGCTCGTGCTGTTGGGGGTGGTTTAAAGTAGCTTGTCAGAGCCTCAAATTGAAAGGAGGTAAGGCTGGTAACAGGCAGTAGAAAAGTAGCAAGCGAAATTAGAAATAGCAAGCGAAATTAGAAATAGCAAGCGAAATTAGAAGTAGCAAGCGAAATTAGAAATAGCAAGCGAAATTAGAAATAGCAAGCGAAATTAGAAGTAGCAAGCGAAATTAGAAATAGCAAGCGAAATTAGAAATAGCAAGCGAAATTAGAAGTAGCAAGCGAAATTAGAAATAGCAAGCGAAATTAGAAATAGCAAGCGAAATTAGAAGTAGCAAGTGAAATTAGAAATAGATATGATCTAATTGCCATCTTGGAAACATAGCTACAGAGTGACCAAGACTGGGAACAGAATATTTAAGGTTATTCGACATTTAAGATGGACAGGGAAAAAGGAAAAGGAGATGGTGTTGCGCTGATAATAAGGGACGGGATCAGTGCATTGGTGAGGGAGGATCTCAGAATGGAAGAACGAAATGTGGAATCGGTCTGGGTGGAGCTAAGAAACAGCAAGAGGCAGCAAACATTGGTAAGAGTTGTTTATCGGCCACCAAACAGTAGTGGTAGTGTGGGGCATGGTATAAATCAGGAGTTTAGAGAAGCATGTAGCATGGGTAATACGGTAATCATGGGTGACCTCAATCTGCATATAGACTGGGTAAATTTAATGAATACCAATGTATGGAGGATGAGTTTCTGGAGTGTGTTAGGGATGGTTTTCTAGAGCAGTGTGTAGATGAACTGATTAGAGAACAGGCTATTTTGGATCGAGTATTATGTAACAAAAAAGAGTTAATTAATAATCTTGTTGTAAAAGAACCTTTAGGGATGAGTCACCACAATATGATAGAATTTTACATTCTGTTTGAAAGTGAGGTAGTTCAACCTAAAGCCAGGGTGTTAAATTTGAACAAAGGAAGTCATGGAGGTATGAGGGACAAATTGGCTGAGGTGGAAAAGGAAAATACATTAAAGGTGCAACAGTACACAGGCAATGGATAGTAGTTTAAGAATTATTTCATAGCTTGCAGCAACCTTCAAGGCACAAAAACGCCAAAAGAAAAGTCAGTCAATCGTGGCTAACAAAGGAAGGCAAGGACTATAACATTAAAATAAAAGACCTATGAACTTGCCAGAGATAGTAGTAAACCTGAGGTTTGGGAATGGTTTAAAATACAACAAAGCAGATACTGATAAAGAAAGGGAGAACAAAATATCAATGTAAACTAGCAAAAAACATAAAATGTATGGTAAAAACTTCTATTGGTATGTAAAAAGGAAAAGTTTAGCTAAGCCAAATGTGGGTCCATTACAGAAAAAGTCAGGAGAATTTATAATGGGAAATTAAAAAATGGCAGATTACTTTGGGCGGAATTGCCCCAGATTTGCACTAAGTGTGGTAGCGGGCAGGTAAAACAATGCTTTACCCGTTGGCCGCAATGGTGGGTTTTCATGCCACATCATCCCAAACCCACCACAGTAGTTATATATTCCCGAGAAACACACTGTTTACATGATGGGTGGGCTCTCATTCGCCTGCTTCACCATCATCTTGCCGCTTCAACACACCAGGCGCCATATTTAAAGTCCAGTCGTGTGCACATATCTCAGTGTTTCCAGCCCATGACTACTGCAAGGAAGATGTCCATGAAAGGCAAAAGGACTGCAGTCCCCACATCACTGGAATGCCTTTTGGACGCCATGAAGGCCTGCCACAATGTCGTTCACCCCCGCTCTTGCTACAGGGTGGCAACAGCGTGACCAACCAAGCTTGGGAGGCAATGGCAGTGGTGGTCAATGCCAGTACTGCACAGAAGAAGTTGGCCATCAATTGCAATGACCTCATCCGTGCAGCCAGGGTATGGCAACTACCTCATCACTCTAAACTCACAAACTCATAACACATTCACTCTCACTTACTGCCAGCTCAAGGGACATCACTACCCATTCTCACACACATACCCTCACATGTCCATCTGGCCTCATCTCCTCTGGAGATGGCCTCCTCAGCCCTCATCACCTTGAGGCCATTTCCATAGATCAACATATGCCCCCCCATACACACCCTGGGTTACCCTCCTTTCCCAGTACAGCTCCCATCCTGCAGCCACTTCCCTTGCCTAAGACCACTTCTTCCCCTTCCCCAAGAAGGCCCTAGCCCTGCAGTCATTGAAAAGCTACCAATGGCCGACCTGGTAGGTAGAGACCTGCTGTGAGCCCCCCTAAAAGTGATGTGGTGCTGTCTGTGAAGCCTGGCGCTGATGACTGTGAGTGCTGACCGAAGCAAAGTAGGCAAATGAGCTTGAAGTCCTGAGTGAAGTGCAGCCCACCAGGCGCACATCACTTATGTGCTGTTGTGAAACACGTCAGTGTGTTTTCCCGCTGATGTGGGTGGACGATCCAGCAAGGAGGAACGATTCCCGTGGGCAGGCCTCATAATGATATGTGTATTACAATGAGGCTCCCGATGTCTGAAGATGGAGAACGTGGCCTGCATCGGTGGGCTGAGTGCATGACCGTGAACTGGTTTCACACTGTTGTGAAATCAATCACGCCACATTGTTCGCTCATGCCACCAAACATGCCCGACGCCAACAGGCACAGAAAATTTCGGCCTTTGTGTCTGTCTTCACTGAGAAAGATATAAGAAATGTCCCTTCATTAGAGATCCAATGGACCAAGGAGAATGAGGAATTGAAGGAAATTAATATTAGTAAGAAGATTGTATTCAAGAAATTAATGGGACTGAAGGTTAATAGTCCCCGGGATCTGATATTCTACATCCCAGTGTTGAAAGAGATCGCTATAGAGTTAGTGGTGCATTGGTGATGATCTTCCAAAATTCTATATGTTCTAGAACAGTTCCTGCCAATTGGAAGGTTAAGAAGGGAGGAAGAGAGAAAACGGGGAACTACAGACCTGTTAGGCTTAAATTAGTAGTAGGGAAAATGCTGCAATCTATTATAAAGGATGTGATAAATGGACACTTAGATAATAATGACCTGATTGAGCATAGTCAACATAAATTTATGGATAGGAAATCATGTTTGAATGACCTGCTAGAGGATGTTACTACCAAATTGATAAAGGGGAGTCGATGGACGTAGTATACTTGGATTTTTAGAAGACTGTTGATAAAGTCCCTCACAGGAAGTTGGTTAGCAAAATTAAAGCACATGGGATGGGAATAATATACTGGCATGGACTAAGGCTTGATTAACAGGCAGAAAACTAAGTAGAATTAAATGGGTCATTTTCACGTTGGCAGGTTGTGACTAGTGGACTACCACAAGGATCAGTACTTGGGCCCCAGCTGTTCACAATATCTGTCAATGATTTGGATGTGGGGACCAAGTATAACGTTTACAAGTTCCCGGATGACACAAAGCTAGGTGGGAATGTGTGTTGTGAGGAAGATGTAAAGTGGCTTCTCGGGGATTTGGACAGACTTAGTGAGTGGGGAAGAAAATTGCAGACAGAATATAGTGTGGAAAAATGTGAGGTTATTCACTTTGGTAAGAGGAACAGATGTGCAGAGCATTTCTTATATGGTGAGAGATCAGAAGGTGTAAATGTACAAAGGGACCTGGGTGTCCTCATCAATAAGTCACTGAAGGATAACATGCAGGTGCAGCAAGCAATTAGGAAGGCTAATAGAATGTTAGCCTTTATCACAATAGGATTTAAGTACGGTAGTAGTGAAGTCTTGCTTCAATTTTTTAGAACCTTGGGCAGACTACACCTGGAGTAACATGTGCAGTTTTGGGCCCTTAACCTTGGGAAGGATTATTGCCAAAGAGGGAGTGCAACAAAGGGTCACCCACCTTGTTCCAGGGATGGTGGGACTGTCCTATATAAAGAGATTGGGGGAAACTAGGCCTGTATTCTCCAGAGTTTCAAAGAATGAGGGGTGGTCTAATTTAAACCTAAAACTACCTTGATGGAAAGACAGGGTAGAGGAGTCCTGGGGAGTCCAGAACAAGGGGACACAATTTCAAAATAATGGGGAAGCAACTCAGGACCGAGTTGAGGAGATTTTTACTTTTTAACTTAGGGGGTTGTGAATCTTTGGAATTCTCTGGGGAGAATTTTCTGCCCGTCGGGGGGCTGAGCGGGAGCAGGCGCGAACGGGTGCGTAGCCAATTGCCACCCCCGATCAGCTGCGTGCCGCCATTTTACAAGGGCGGACCAATCAAGGCTGAGCACTCCCTGTGCGGGGTGGGGGGAGGGGGCTGAGTCAGGGCCTGTGCTTTTCCACACATGCATGCACAAGGGCACAGAAATCTCCCTGAGGCACAGAGCTGCCTCAGGGAGATTAGTTTGATTATGAAAAATTTTAAGAAAAGAAAAAAAAATATTCAGACATGTCCCCTCATGTGACAGTGTCACATGAGCTGGGACATGTTGATGAATTTTAATTAAAATTTTTATTCAATTTATAGACACTTCATGAAGCCTCATCCCGCCTGTGGATGAGATTTCATGATAAATGTGAAGGCTGCCTGGGCTCTTCGCTTGCCCACCAACCTTAAGGCTGGACAGAGCAGCCCAGACAACCAGTTTAATTCGACTATTAACGGCTTTACAAGGCTTTTGACAGTTCGGCGGGCGCACAGCCGACTCCGGTGCACGCCCGCCGAACTGAAGATCTGAATGACGCGCGGTGAGGTCAGGACACATGCCCGATGTCACCGTGTGTTACTACGTGTCGGTGAGTGGGCCCTGCCCCCCCCAAGCCAACCAGAAGATTTAGGCCTCTATCCCAGGGGGCTGTGGAAGCTCAGTCATTGAGTGTATTTAAAGCAGAGATTGACAGATTTCTAATTACCAATGACATAAAGAGATATGCGGATAGTGTGGCAAAAAAGCAATGAAATGGCTGATCAGCCACGATCATAGTGAATGGTGGAACAGGCTCAGTGGCTTTCTCCTGTTCCTATGTTCCTTAATTACACATTCTGTAGGATTCTGTCCTGACTTCAAGGATTCAGCACGAACCACTTGCTCCCCACACATGGGTGCAGTAGTTGGCTTTGTCCTAGAATTTCTCAAGATGCTTCACAGGACCATTCTCAAACAAATTTTGACACTGTGCCACATGAGATATTAGGGCAGATGACAATTTTTTTTTATGCAGCATTGTAAAGGATGAAAGAGAATTTTAAGGCAGAGAGATTTAGGGAGAAAATTCCAGAGCTTAGGGCCTTGGCAATTGAAGGCATGACCACCAAAGAGCAATTAAAATCACAGGTGTTCAAGAGGCTAGAATTGGAGATATGCAGATATCTTGGAAGGTTATAGGACTAGAGGATATTGCAGGCATAGGGAGAAGTGATACAATGGAAGTATTTGAATAGAAGGATGAGAATTTCAAAATCAAAGTGTTCTTTAAGCAGCTCTAGGTCAGCAAGCACAGTGATGATGTGTAAAAGGGACTTGGTGCAAATACATGGGCAGCAGATTTTATCTTGAATGCAAGTTTACAGAGGGTAGAATGTGGGAGGCCTGCAGGAGAGCATTCGATAAGCTGTCTAGATGTAATGAAGGCATGGATGAGCGTTTTCAGACTTAGTGATGGTGTAGATATGTGGATGGAGGCTCTTCTCAGGGTCAGTCTGGTTCAGCTTTGCCAGTTATCGGTGAGCAGGCTGGAGTCAGTGGATAGGGGATGGTCTTAGTGGCGGGGGCCGAAGGCAATGACTACAGTTTTCCCAATATTTAATTGGAGAAGATTTCTGCTTGTCCAGTACTGGATGTCAAAGAAGTAGTCTGACAACTGGGAGATCTCCGTCTCTTCGTATCTTAGTCATGTGACATTACATCACAGTTACATCAGTAGTTACATCAGTACCAGGTGCTCCTGATGTTAACCCTTTACTCTACAGTGAGGTAGAGCTGGGTGACATTAATGTGCATGTGGAAACTGGTGCTGCACTTTTGGATCATGTTGCCAAGGGGCAGCATGCGAGTGAGAAAAAGTAGGCGGGGGGCACAGTTCCAAGGAAAGGTACTTGGGGAATATCAGAGAAAGGAAAGCCATTACTGGTGATTCTCGGAATGTAACTGGATAAATAAGAATGGAAGCAGTCCGGTGCTGCCCCATGCAGCTGGATGAATGTGAAATGGTGTTGGAGGAGGATAGTGTGACCAAACGTGGCAAAAGCTGAAGACGAGTCAAGAAGGATGAGAAGGGAATGTCTGCCTTTGTCACTGTCACATAAGATGTCATTTGTGACATTGATAAGAACTGATTGGTTACTATGACAGGGGCAGAAACCTGCTTGGAAGGATTCAAATCCAGAGCTTGGGGAAAGTTGGGCATGGATTTGGGAGGTGACAGTACTTTCAAGGACTTTGGTGAGGTAAGGGAGGCTCATTGTGGGATGATGATTTGCAAGGACGGTGAGGCCGAGGATCTTTTTCAGAAGAAGGTAATACATATAGATCTGAAGGACCAGGAATAGTATCTGAGGAGAGAGGACCATTAACAAAAGCAACTAGCGTGCAAGCCAGGAAGACAAGTTTGTTTGTCAACTTTAGTGGGGATCCGGTCAAGGGAGCCATAGTCGGCCGGGAAGTATTTCTATTCAGTATTAGGTCATCGCCTCACACACTCATTTTCATGTGTATGCATGCAGGCAGGCACAAAGAAGGGCAGGACTACTGTGTTACAGTGTAACTATTGCTAAATGACAGGTTCATGCATTGAATCTGCAGGGATAATAAATAGCAATTCAACAATCTGAAAATAATTATCCTGTATTGATTTTCAGTTGGACCTGACTTTGGGTATTGCAACAGACCGCAACTGGAGTGAAGCTTAAAAACTGATAGTGTGAAAGCTGTGACCCATGTTCGATAGTTTTACTGGCCTTTTTCAGATTTTGTCTTTTACTTATTTATATGGCTCAACGCCAGCTGATGCCAAGTCTAATTGATTTTAGGTTTAGTTATTCTGCATGCACTAATCGAAAAGTTCATCCCTTTCATTCATCATTCAGTAAAGACAGTAACTTGGAAACAATAAGGCCGCCGTCACACACGAAACTCATTCTTAAACTGAAATCTAATAGATTCTCATGCTGAACAATTCATTGACAATTGTTTCCCTCAATTTCATTTCTTTTCATATGTCCTTTTATTCTTCTGCGCTCTCGCACCATCAGCACTTTCTACCTTGGAGCTCAGCACTTCAAGATCAGAAATCGTGTCTCCTGTTGCTTATATTTGTTCATTGTGACAGGTAGTTATGGAACCTTGCCTGAGTATTGAATTGACTTGCTGTCACTTGTCTGTGAACCAAATAATAGTCTTTTGACATGTATACAAAAAAAAGTGTTGGCTTGAGAATGTGTTCACATAAATGTGAATACAGAGAAATAGCACTTCTTTCCATTTCTCATATTGGACACTGGTAGGCCAGGCAGAGAGTGACTTAGATGCTAAGCACTATTCTTAATGGAGCAAAAATTGTAATACGTGCTTCTTGATGTCGGCAAGGCACGCGCAGTAGATGTTTGTGCACTTCTACTTGCTTAAAGGGAGAGTTAGATCAGATATTGAATCAACTAGTTTCATGATGTCTATTGTGCACTTCTTGATGCAATATTGATCTTTATTCATGGAGATGTATCTATAGTTCCTAAGCATAAGAGCAAAATCACTATCCCTTACAGGCAACTTGCCATTTCACCAGTCAAATAACATAAGAAAATGGGACAAGTGTGTAACTGTAACAGATAGTATAATACTGAGCTATGCTCTCTGATGCCCCATTATCAAATTC
The DNA here is from genome assembly GCF_017639515.1 of Carcharodon carcharias. Classification (NCBI taxonomy): domain Eukaryota; kingdom Metazoa; phylum Chordata; class Chondrichthyes; order Lamniformes; family Lamnidae; genus Carcharodon; species Carcharodon carcharias. Next base: position 20,778,147 of record NC_054482.1, read on the forward strand.
ACTCTTCAAACTCTCAGGTCATTTTTTAAAACTAGCCGTCCAGATATAAAGCTAGCATTGCAGATTGCCATTATAGAAACCAATCGAGTTACATTTCCACTTTTATGCTCGGGCGGCAAGTCCAATCCACCTCGTAAACTTTGTTGTCTCATGAAAATTCATTGACACTCTGGATGCCAGCCAGAAGCATGGAATTGCATCCCATAATGAGTCAGTGTTTTCATTATGGGGTGGAGAAAAAAATAATAAGAGAAAATAGAAAAAATAACAAGCTTCAATGAATTTCAGCTTTCTGTGAAGCACCAGCAGTAAATATCAGCACATATGTAAATGGTACAATTATTTGGTGTTAAAGACAAACATGCGGATTAACAAAAGCATCATTCACATCATATGAAGCAGGCTGCCTGGCAGATAAGAGACATTTATGTGTTTTAAGCGGCTGACCAACATACATCTGGTGACTCAAGTGATTTTCAGATGTTCAAATTGGTATAAGAGCAGGTATGTAGCGAGGTATTTAATGTTTCACTAACATAATGCACATCTGCTATAGCTGTTGTCTGGTGAGCAGCTGCAGCCGATCCTCCCGGAGCAGTATAGTTCATGCAGCTAATCTTTGAGCTGATCCTCATGCCCAAGTGGATTTCTAAATAAGATTGCAAATCCTAGACCCAGACAAGTGTAGTTCAATAGTTAATCAATTGTTTACAACAGCTGCTGAATCTTCAATTAAAGTGGCATTAGTGTCCATTTTAAACATCAAACCATTGAACTCTATTACTTCGGTTTGGGATTCATGATTTTGTCTGAAAGTAAATGATTGTCCCAAATAATATATAGTAAATCAGAGGATAAACTGCTTTATAATGACAAAGCCGTAGACTGCAGGAAGACATCAATGGACTGGTCTGGTAGGCAAAAAAAAAAATGACAAATGGAATTCAATCAGTAGAAGTGTGAGGTAATGCATTGGGGAGGGAAAAGAAAGCAAGGGAATGCTCAATAAATGGTAGGACACTGAAATGTGTAGGGGAATAGAGGGACAATGGTGGCCATGTTCACAAATCCCTGTAGGCAGCAAGATAGATAAATAAGGTGGTTGAAAAGTCAAACTTTCCTTTACCAGCTGAGGCATAGGCCAGTATTTTCCAGCCCCACAGTGCCGGAACCCACCATGGGAGATCAGAAACAGACAATCCCAGTGGCAGACGGTGCCTGAAAATCCCGCCCCTCGACTTCAAGAGCAGGGAAGTTATGCAAGAAACGTATAAAATTCTAGCTTGACCATGTGTCCTGGTCATCGCATTACAGGAAGGATATGATTACACTAGAGAGGTCACAGTGGAGATTTATAAGGAGGTTGCCAGGATTGGTGAACTTTTGCTATGAGGAAGGTTTGGATAGGCTGGAGTTTGGTGTCACACTTCTTCTCTGAAACTTAAAGATATAAATTTTAAAGGTATAAATCGCAATTATGTAATGTCCCCTCTAAGAAAAATATATACATTTTCCTAAAAGGATTTACCCACCATTCTACTTTTCTCAGAAATTCAAATTTCATCAATCAAACTTAAGTTTTCAAACATTAAGAATACGAATTATATACTTCACAACAGAATGGCTTCATTTTCTACGCGAGTAACCATTGCCAATTTTGTTTGAAAGGTTCAGCCTCTTTCAAAAGGCTTGTGCTTACATTAATATGTTCCCCGTGGCTACCACTATTCAGCTAGAGATCAACTGCCCGTGGCCGCAATGCCACGGTGCTGCAGGGTGGAGAACATGGCAGGCAGCACCTCTCAGTGCAGGTGGAACAATATGGGCAGAAATACAGAACAATATGGCCCGACCCGCTCGAGCGTGAAATGACTTTTGTTGACGTGGGCTGAGCGTGCCGATGTCAACATGCAGTTGCGCGATAGTTCAGTCGGTGGGTGTTGCCGGAGCCAGCAGCGTGCCCGCTGACAATTAAAAGGCCCGTTAAGGCAATTAAATAATCAATTAGCCTAAATTTTTCGCTAACGGTTGGCGGGCAGGTGAAAAGGCCAGGCAGCCTTTGCATTTTTTTGGAAACCTCATCCACGGGTGGGATGAGGTTTCCAAAAGCAAATAAAAATAAAATAAAAATTTTACAATCGAGTTAATAACATGTCCCTGCTCACATGTGGGGACGTTTTATTACTTTTTTATTTTCTTTTTTAACAGGGAGATTATGAAGTGCTCAGTTGCGCACAGGCGTGAAGTTGGCGCTCAGCCCGCTTGCCCTCTCCCCCGCCCTCCCCCCGGCACAGGCAGCGCTGAGCACTTGCCACTCGCGTTTCACGCTGGGCGGTCCTTAATTGGCCCACCAGTGTGAAACCACGGTCCGGTGCCAATCGCGGGCGCAGTCGGCTTCCCAGCTGCCCCCACCTGCTCCTGCCGAGCCCGCCCTCCAGGGGCATAATTCTGCCCTATAAATACATTTTTCAGTTTCTTTCTTTCACCAAACAATTCAAAAAGCAACACGAGAATGAATTTTGATCAGGTGAAATTCGTGTGTCACACTTTATCATATTTTGATTGCCATGGTAAGTTTATAAAGACCAACATACCAGGACACTCCAACTAGAAGAACTCAGGAAAATCTACCAATTAAAAAAAAAAATCAGAAATGGGCAGTCAACAACAGCTACCAATAAAATAAATTTGAGGAAAAAAATGTTCCCTATTTTTCCTCCTCGTCTTATGGATTAAATGTATGCCAACTAACACTCCCAAAGAAAGTCACAGCAAGCTCATCCAATTTATCAATAAAATTGTCCTTTTTTGTTTGACTGCCTCCACTAGTGTTGGATAGGACATTGGGACATTTCCCTGTCCTTGTCAAGTGTCATGGATTCTTTTACACGCACATGAACAGGTAGACATATCGCAAAAACATGGTTAATTTTGCTTTTAAAATTTGTGTCTTTGAATACCTGCATTGAAGCTGTGATGGTGAATATGACAACCCCAAACTGAAATACCGATTTGATTAAATGGGAGCGCTGTCTGCAGCTCTTCTCATGTTTGGCTTAATGTTTCCAGTCTAGGGCAGCTTTGTGCTGTAATCAGCAAGTACTCTTCAGTAAGAAACACTAGAACGTGAGAGCTTCAAATATTCAAAAGGCCATATCCCAAAGATTATGATCATACATATCTGTAGTTCATAATTACTTCAGTTTTTCAGAGAAATTGGTTTGAGAATTATCAGTAGGCTCCTCACAGTTACATTTAATTGACATGAAGCCTTTAACTGGAGCAGCAAAACTTCAGGTGCCACTGATTTGTGTTTTGTTATTCACATTCTGCAATTGAAATGATTAAATTTGCACCATTTAAGCTTGATTAGACTAGATTCACATCCAATCAGCACACAATGCAACCTTTCATAAATATAACAGTATTTTATTTGATTTTTCTTTACTCCTTTTCCTCCCTTCATCTACTGGCAGATATGCTGCTGACTGCAGTGTTGTCTAGACAAGAGATTTTGGAAACTCTAGAGTTGGATATTCTCCTGATGAGGTTTTTATGTCCATGTAGGCTACTGCTTTGTTCAGTTCAGCAGCACAGAACACAACTCCAGACCTAACTAAGACTGATAAGGTTAAGGTATTTCTCTAAAGGTCCGTCAGTGACTGTTAAATTAAGGAAGCTGCTTGACATTGATACAGTGAGGGCTTATCTCTGGAAACTTCCTCTGAGGGTCCGTCAGAGACTGTAAATGGAGGTCAAGAGAGCAACCAGTCCCCTCCGCTCATTAGCCCCCCCACCCACCGACCGCCCGTGCGCACACCCCCCCCTCCCCCCCCCCCCAACCAAATGGGAGTTTAGCTGATAGGAATAAAAGCAAAAATAACGCAAAATACTCAGCAGGTCTGGCAGCATCTGTGGGTAGAGAAACAGAGTTAATGGACAGGATGTTTGGGGCGGGGGTTGGGGGGGGTGGTGGGTGGTTGGTGGGAGGGAGGTGGTGTGAGGGAGGGCGAGCATGACATTTGAGCATGCATGAAGGGGGGGGGTGCGTGCACAGAAAGCCCCCTGAAGGCACAGAGCTGCCTTAGGGAGCTGAAGATTTTTAAAAAACGCACATGCAGACATTATAAATGTTAAAAACATGCCCCCCCCATGTGACATGAGCAAGGACATGTTATAAATGAGGTTTCAGCATTTTTATTTTATTTTTAATTCCTGTTGGAAACTTCATCCCGCCCGTGGATGAGGTTTCGTAAAAAACCCAAAGGCCGCTTGGCCCTTTTTGCCCACCCGCTTGGGCAAGCAGCGAAAAATTAGATTTACTTAATTGATTAAGGGCTCTATTGGTCTTTTGATTGTTGGCAGGCAGGCTGCTGCCTCACACGTGCACCCACCGAGTGAAGCATCACCAAAGTGCGTGATGACATCAGGACCCTCGCCCGACGTCATCACGCACTGTTTCTCTCTCGTTCAGATTGGGCAGTTCACGTAGTGAATATTGTTTGGTAGCTTAGTCCCAGAATGAATATAGAGACGTCAAGGGAGGGAAGGGAAAATTTGGAGAGAGACTATGCGAAGGCAAGGGAAGGGTGAAATTGGAAGTTTAGCTGATGAGGTTTTCCAATTCAGAGGGAGAGCGGGAACTGACACCATTACATTCAGGAAAGTACCAGAAAAAAGAGCTGAGAGAAGGGGCCTGAGTAATGCTGGAACAAAGAATGTTCCACGTATCCCACAAAAAGACATGTCTAACTAGGGCCGTGCAGATACCCATAGCAGCAACTTTTATTCATAGGAAGTGAGTTGCGTTAAAGGAGAAGTTGTTCAATGTGAGAAGAAATTTAGCCCGAAAGAGTAGGGTGGAAATGGATGGGAACTGGTCTGACCTCCATGCAAGGTGGATGTAGCAATCTCCCAGATCATCCTGGTGGGGAATAGAAACTACTACAGTGACTGAAGGCATTGGAAAAGTCTGAGATAACTGATTGCTTCCTATTTTGACTCTATTTTCTTCCCCTTGTCCAGTCTCGTCTCACCTATAGCTATAGGTGAGAAGAGACTGGACAAGGGGAAGAAAATAGAGTCAAAATAGGAAGCAATTAGTTCTGTGGGGCAGGAGCTTGCTATAATGATAGGTCGACCAGGGCAATATTGTTTTTGGGAAGGAGGTAGAAATGACTACTTGAGTATGGGGAAGAATGAAGTTGGAATTCATGGATGAAAGATCTCCAGAGAGGATGAAGTCAGTGAAAGTCCTGAAAATGATGACTTTGATGTCCAGTGCTGAGGTCATGGTCTGAGGGAGGTATGGAGAAATCTGAAAGAGTTGCCATTCAGCCTCTGCTAGATAGTGGTCAGTATTCCAGATAACAGCAGCACCCCCCTTACCACCAGATTTGAAGACAATTGTTAGTGCTGGACCTGAGAGAGTGCTGCAAGCTCAGGTTAGACTGAGGGGAGCAGAAAAATTGCAGTTGCCAATGGCATGTCAGTGGTTCTCAATGAAAAGATCCGGGGGGGGTTAGAGACCAGAGGGTGGGTTCCAGGTGGAGGGACAATGCTGGAGATTGGAAAAAGGATCCACTGAGGTGGGGGAGGGTTCCTGGCCAAAAAAGAGGGTGTGGAAGCAAAAATGATGGAAGAAGACCTCAGCATCATGCGAGCGTGAAATTAATTGAGTTGGGATGTAAGAGAATGAATCTGAGACCTTTTCTAAGGACAGTTCATTCAGGATCATAGTCGGTAAGGTTGGTGGGTATCAGGGTGAGATTGGAAAAAAGGGTAGGGTCAGAGGGGAGTGATAGGGAAGAAGAGCCCAGGGGGATTCTCCTGGATTCTTGGTGCCATGAGTTGTTGAAGCTTGCAATCCTTCACACCTGAAAGGAAGAAAAAAAGGTTTTTTGTTAAAGTGCCAGATGAGGAGAAGGGTGAAACTAAATTGTGAACCAGGACAGCTTGGATAGATGAGTCAGCTGAAGAGAGAAGGATGGGGGCATGCATGCAACTCTCTGAGATTTCTCCATACCTACATCATGGAGACACATGTCATTGAATGTAAATCTCAGACGCAGCAAGAACAGTGTTTCAATAAACATTGAATGTCTAAGAGATACCTGTAATCGTGGGTGGATCCTAAACGTGAATGGCGGAACTTTGTTTGGAATTGACGTGGAATAAGTCAGAGCTGGAGACAGTTGCTATGGAAGAAAATTTAGCTGTGAAAGCAAGTTTCCATGAATGCCTGTTCAAGCACAGGAAAGGGAAGTAGAAAGCAATGAAGGTGAACAATGTTGAGCAGACAAACAGAGATTCCATCGGAGAGGAGTGTAGAATTTCTGCGAGCTGGGCATTCCTGGAAGAGAAGTGGCAATCGATTAAACGCCAATACAAAAGCAAAAATACTGCAGATGCTGGAAACCTGGGCCAGGATTTTTTGTTCAGCAAGCTGGGGCGGGCCCCGCGTGAAATGACGCCCGGTGACGTCGGGCGTGCGTCATTCCGATCTTTCTTTCGGCGGGCACGCACCAGAGTCGGCTGCGCACCTGCTGACCTGTCAAAGGCCTGTTAAGGCCAATAATAAATTAAGCAATTTGACAGGGCTGCCCATCCAACCTTAAGGTTGGCGGGCAGGCGAAGAGCCCAGGCGGCCTTCGCATTTATCATGAAACCTCATCCACAGGCGGGATTGTAGTTTCACGAAGGGTTTATTAAATTAATAAATATGTTTTAAACATTTGATAAACATGTCCCAGCTCATGTGGCGCAGTCACATGAGGGGACATGTGTAAATGATTTTGACCTTTTTTTATTTTGAATTTTGAAACTGAAATTAATCTCCCTGAGGCAGCTCCATCCCTCAGGGAGATTTCTGCGCTCTTTTGCGCACATGCATGAAAGAGCACAGGCCCCGAATCTCCCTCCTCCCCCCACCCCACCGCCTGCACAGGTAGCGCTGAGCGCTACTGGGCGCGTGTCACGCTGGGTGGGCCTTAATTAGCTCACCTACATAAAATGGCGGCATGCAGCCGATCACAGGCGGCGGTCGTCTCCGTACCCGCTCCCGACCAGCCCACCCGACAGGGAGAAAATTCTCCCCCGAAATAAAAAAGAGATGCTGGAAATAATCAGTAGGCCTGATCTCTTTTTTAAAGACCTTGCGTGGCTTGTATAGCCTCACCCTTGCAATTCTAATGTAAAATTGTGAGATAAATAGCAATAGTTAATTATAATGATTATCTGTCACTGCTCGGTGCCACTCGATTACCTATTCCCCACAAATCATTGCAAATCTTTTAGAAAAAGATTGCCATAGTCTTCAGTCATTGAAATTTCTAATTTCTAAGATATGGTTTTGTTAAATAACTGGAAAATCTAATTGCACATTTCAAAATAAAATGATTTAATTGATCAACAGAATTATTTTTGTGCCCTTTTATACCTTCATTGCAATTTTTACTTGTAAATCTCAGCTTCTTTTGCACTGATATTTTGCTGAGACCCTATTTACTGGTAGCACACGGACGCAGTATGAACATGTGCAGTCCATGCGCCAGTAGCATTTGGGTAGTAGGATTGCTGCACTATTTTCTTGCAGCATTTAACAGCTTCTGCTTATCTTTTTTAAATTATTTCTTAAAAGCTCAGGTGCAAGTTTCAAAAGCTTTATTGAGGTAAACTTATAATGAGAGGTTTTTTAACAAATTCTTTGTGTATATGTGCGTGAGATGAAGGAAGAAAAAGTGACAAGCTACATTTGTGTTACCATTATGTGTGGTGTAAACTTCAGAAAATATTTTAAGCTGTGTGTGTGTATGTGAGGGAGCGAGAGAAAATGGCTGAGAGGGTGAATCTGGTTTTGGGCATCACATAAAATTTTGACTTCAATGTCAATTTATTATTGTCTATTTTGCACTACTGCCCTCAACCAATTTTTCATCCAGAGGGTGTAAGATCAGAGGCCCTGTGATACCTGCACGGTGTTACAAGCAGCACGTCACTTAACATATAATAATGTAATGGAATAAGAAACTAATGGTGTCAGGGGTCTTGCAGAATTCTCTACAGAATTCATCCTAATTTGTGTTTTTTTTCTCAAATTAAAAACAAGTCAGTTGAATTTTGAAAGCAGAGAGGAAATAACTAATTATCTTTTGATTTGTGTTTGTTGACAGTTAGAAAATGTAAATGTAAATTTTCTAATCACTAACAACTATCAGATACACAGCTGGAGAGAGCAAGAGGAAGGGACAGAAAAAGTCCCATTGACTTCAATAGAAAAGGAAATCAAACAAGGTCAAATGAGTTGCCAATTTTCTGTCCCCAATTTGTGCAAATGGCAAAGACCAATTTCTCCCTGAGAGTCTTTCCTTGTGGGGGTGTTCGCTGATGATTGCACAACATTCAGCACCATTTGTGACTCCTCAGGTACTGAAGCAGCCCATGTCCAAATGCAGCAAGACCTGGACAATATCCAGGCTTGGGCTGACAAGTAGCAAGTAACATTCGCGTCACACAATCATCAGCCAATGCCCATCGCCAACAAGAGAGAACATAACCATCACTCCATTGATATAATTGGCATTATCATCACTGAATCCCCCACTATCAACTTCCTGAGGATTACCTTTGACCAGAAACTGAACTGGACTAGCCATATAAATACTGTGGCTACACAAGCAGGTCAGAGGCTAGGAATACTGTGGTGAGTAACTCACCTCCTGGCTCCTCAAAGCCTGTCCACCATCTACAAGGCACAAGTCAGGAGTGTGATGGAATACTCTCCATTTGCCTGGAGAGGCAACAACACTCAAAAGCTTGACACCATCCAGGACAAAGCAGTCCGTTTGATTAGCACTCCATCCACAAACATTCACTCCCTCCACCACCTACAGACAGTGGCAACAATGTGTACCATCTACAAGATGCACCGCAGGACTTCACCAAAGTTCCTTGGGCAGCACCTTCCAAACCCACGACCACTACCATCTAGAAGTACAAGGGCAGCAGATAGATGGGAACACCACCACCTGGAAGTTTCCCTCCAAGTCACTCACCATCCTGACTGGGAAATATATCACCATTCCGTCACTGTCGCTGGGTCAAAATCCTGGAATTCCCTTCCTAACAGCACTGTGGGTGTACCTACACCACATGGACTGCAGCGGTTCAAGAAAGCAGCTCCTTCTCAAGGGCAATTAGGGATGGGCAATAAATACTGGCCTAGCCATTGATCCAATAAATGAATAAAAAAATTGAGTTGTTTTTACCATTTTAAGAAGCAGAGATCATTTTAACCTTGAAAGAAACAGAAAAACTCTGTTACTTGTACTTTGGGTGGAATTTTCTGCTCCCGTTGGCAGAGGGCGTGTTTGGAGGTGTGAGTGAACAATTTGGCAAGAAGGTCAAAAATCGATTTCACACCATCGTGAAACCATTTTGCAATTGTCCACTTCACCCATCAATGGCGGGCCGCATTATCCGTGCCATGCGTGGCGAATCTAATTTCAATCATTCCCCTATGCTGGATCTTCTGGGCACATGGGCGTGGATGCACACTGCCATGTTTCATAACTGTACACAAGTGGTGTGCACCATGATGAGCTGCACTACGCTCTGGCCTCCATGGTTTGGTCTGCCTATCTTGCTTCAGGCAACACTCGCAGTCATCATCTCCAGGCTTCACAGGCAGCATCATGTCACCTTTAGGGGAGCTCATGGGTAGGTCTCTCCCTACCAGACCAACCATAAGGTGGGGGTAGCTTTTCAATGGCTGCAGGGTTAGGGCATCCTCTTTCTCCACTGGATAGCCAACCCTTTCTGCATAGCATGGCCACCTCCTCCCAACCAGAGTGGTGAGATTGCTGGACCTCCTGTGGCCAGAGTAGGGTGGAGGACATTGCGGCTGGCCTCCACGGTGTCCAGGAGACATGCCGGGGACATGTCACTGAATCAGAGGCTGAGATTTCCTTGGCTTTTGGGGCTGTGTTTTCACCGGCCCCCTCCTGGATTGCAAGCATAGAGCAGTGCGCGCATGGTTGCAGTTTAAATATGGTGCCCTGCATGAGGAGGCAGAGGTAATGGTGTGGTGGGCAAATCAGAGGCTGCCCAACAGTGAGACACCATGTTTCCTGTGGGTGCATGATTAATGAGGTGGGAATGGGATGATCGGGCGCAAAAAGCCGCCATCGCGGCCAGAGGGTAAAACACCTTTTTTCCCACCTGCTCCCCCACTTCATGCAAACCTGGGACGATTCTGCCCATGGTCTTCCAACTCCATCCTAGCTCCCTACTCACTCCATCCAATGTCCAACACATTAGTTCCCCATCCTATATTGTCCAAGCCTGAGACTGAATCACGGGCCCAGATTCTCGTGAGGCTGGAAGGGGTTGCTGACCTAGCCAAAGTGGTGCCAAAGCCCACCCACCATTTTAGCCTGGTGTCGGGGTAACACTTTTGTGATTCATGGAGGCAATTGCACACGTAAAAGTGGGGTTACATTCAAACAGATCCAATTGTCATTGGTGGGATGTCCAAAACATGATTCATGAGATTTACATATTTGAGCAAAAGGCCTAAAGCTGCAGGGTCTATTTGGAGAGATAGGGGTACCCTTTTGGAAAGGTCCAGGTGCACCTTTTGGAGAGGTCATGTGCCCCTCGGGCACGTTAAAATTAGACATGAATGCACGTAATAGTGGATTCAGTGGAACTGTCAAGCTGTCAAGGGATTTAAATCCACAAACTCTTTTTCCTTTTTTTCATAAAAACACTGCAGTTGAAAAAGAAGTCTCTGCCTGCAGTTCACTAGCTGGCTGTAGACTCAAGCCTGATGTTATCATCATAGAATTAGTGCTGCATGACTGATTCCGCAGTCTATCATAATCACACTGTGGGATTGTATGTTCACAGTTCCAAGTCTTTGATGTGGGGCTATGAATACAAATGTGAATGTTTTCATAAGGGATTAAATACTTGAATAAAGTGTTTGTTTCTGTAAGGGAGTAAGTATTTGAAGGAATTTAAATGTATTGAATAGCTTATTATCAGTTATGGTGTCTACAGTAGACACTTATAACTTTACTTTATTTCATCTCAGAGTGGCTCCTGAGATCTGCCCATGGTGGGTATTGAGTGAGTTGGCATGGAGGTTGTAAGGACAAAAGGTGCTGAGTGGGGTGCATGGATGGCATCAGTTCCCATAGTGGCTGCAAAGGGCCATTAGAGGTGGGTAGAGGGGCATTGGTTGGCATGGAGGCTATGGGGGTCATGGGGGTGGGGTGGACATTGCATGAGACACCATGAGTTGTCATGGATGGGGCATGGGGAACTTGGGGGTGGGGGGGTGGTGGGTGAGGGCTTGCGGTGGTGAGGGCGAAAGAGGTGTTTTTGGTTTTATTGTTTATTTTACAGCTGGGACCAAGTGCACCAAGATGGGTCTTTTATCTCGTTTGCCTCAGCACTGGCAGCCCCTGTGGCTGCCCACCAACTCTGCCTGGGGGTGGGGGTGGGGAGGGCGCAGTGACAGGCCCTACTCCATCTAACACCAGGATGACAATCTGACCATTCAGGGCACTTTCCCCCAAATCAGTATTACGAATTTGGAAATTTTTGCAACCCTGGCTCAGGAGGGAAAACTCAGCCCACAGTTTTTTTTCTCTTTAAAAGGAAAGTACTGCAGACACTGACTAAACTGAAATAAAAGGAGGAAATGCTGGAAATTATTCAACAGGTCTGCCTCCGTCTGTGGAGAGAGAAGCGGTTAATATTTCAGGTTGATGAATATTCATCCAAACAAAAAGACATCTTCCTGAAATGTTAAATTTGTTTCTTTTTCCACAAAGTCTGCCAGACCTGCTGAGCATCTTAGCATTTTCTGTGTTCATTTCAGTTTCTCTTTCTTCACTATTGGTGGGATTTTGCCCTTGGTGGGGGCGGGTGGGAAGCCGAGTGCCGCCCGTGATCGGCACTGCGCTGCCATTTTATGCGGGCGGACCAATTAAGGCGCGTCCAGTGTGGAACGCGAGCGGCAGCGCTGCCTGTGTGTGTGGGTGGGGGTGGGGGGGGGGGGGGGGGGGGGGTGGAGAGCGGGACTAGCGCAAACTTTGCACATAAGTGCGACAAGAGTGCTTCGATCTCCCTGAGGCACGGAGCTGCGTCAGGGAGATGAAAGGTTGTTTTTGAAAAAAAAGGAACGGAATAAAAATGTCGTAAAACATGTCCCCTCATGTGACTCTGTCGGGGACGTGTATTTATCTGAAGTGTGAAATCTTTACTTTATTTCTACTTGCTTCAGGAAACCTCACCCTGCCCTTGGATGAGGTTTCCCAAAAAGTACAAAGGCCGCTTGGCACATCATTTTACACACGGCCAGGTCGGACGCGTGCCCACCCACCGAGCTCAATATTCTGCCCCATTTGTTTGAGCTGCTTCCAATTATCTTCTCCAGGCCCAGTTACGATGGCTACTGGTTGGAACATGTGTTGACTGCACCTTGAGCCAATCCCAGAGTTTCCAAAATGACAGGAGATAAAACTCGAGCAACATGGTGAAGGACAATTTCCAATTTAGACTTTGAGAGAAGAGAGGAGATGGAAGTTCGAGACACTTACAGAGGCTGAGAGAAAGGTTTTTAATGGAATGTGGAGACAATCAGAGATATAAATATCACAATGAAAGTGTGCGCGAGCTATGTAGAGAAAGAGAGAGAGACGGGGGTGGAGGGCAAGCAGGGGACAATTGTTAACTGTAATTGACATTTAAGAGAGACTCTGCGCTGGCTTTTCCAGGTCCTCCTGCTGTCGGGATCATCCAGTCCGGCTGAAAGTCGATGGGACTTTGGCTTGGCCCACCTTCGCACCCTCCCCCACAACGGGCCCGTCTACCGCAGGGCCAGAAAATCCTGGCCTCTGTCATTGATGTTGAATGCAAAGGACATTGATTTTATTTATTGTGAATATTGTGAATATCACCATGAGACATTGCTATTATGTCAAGGCATAAGGCAGGACCAGTGAGGGTGCTAAAAACAGATTTAATTGTGGTTGTAATCCTTTTTTGATTATTTCCTTTAACAGTATTTGTGCCCCTGCAGTTAATTTCATTGTCTGTCTGAACGGTTGCCATACCAAATTCTCAAGCTAATTTTTGTAAATTGACTCAGGATAATCGCCACCCTTTAACTAATTCCCTGTATCTGTCTTTATGTTTTGAATTGGGCTTTCAGCCAAATTCCCTGCATCCACCTTAGACTCAGCTTTGATCTCCACTCTTCTCTATCTTTAGTTCTAGTCATTCAACAAAGCTTCTTAAATTGCTTATGCCTGTGTCTGTTCCTATGTTAATACCCCTCATCTGAACAAGGACCTTCAATTCTCACCTCCTAGGTCAGGCATCATAATCTGAGCAACAATCACCATTCACAGCTGCCTAGGTCAATCTCTATTGTAGGGCTTAACTTGAACTCTGATCCACCCCACCTCTCTCTGTGTTGTACCTTATTATCTTTGGTTGACATTGTGCGCAAATATCCTGAACCGTATTTGCTAGGAAAAGATATATTGGGTGAAGAATTGGAACTGGTTGCACACGTTGTTTGGAGACCAAAATGGCTTCCAATGCCTGTGCATACTTCTCCTGTGAATCATGCTGATGCCAACTTGGTAATGTGGAATCGTTTACTTGCTTCTGAAGCAGGCATTAATCAATTATTAATTAAAAATTAATTAATCAAAAAAAGGGGCCTAAATTCTGCTTCTGGTCTGTGCTGCAACTTTGATTTGACCTGAGGCAGCCCGCACCAGTGTGTTTTGCCTCTGGCAACCCACATAAGTAAAAAAATAGTAGCAACTTAGCATAATTACTACTGCCAAAAATCTAGAGATCACCGTCCTCAGTCTCGACTTCAACTTCTAGGCCCCCTCAGTCTCTCCCCAGGTCCAACAACAACCACCTAACCAGCCCCCAACAGAACTCCTGACCCCTAAAAGTATTCCCAAGATCTGCAACTTTACTACCTGATCCCCAACAGCACCCCTGACCTCCCAACAATACTCCCAAGGTTTGAGACCTTCCTATCCAAGGCCCCAGTCATACTCCTGAGGTCTGTGATCTCCCTATCCAATCGCATGTCAAGTGCCGATCACCCTGGACTCCCTGGTCCACCCGTTACTTCTCTCCTGGAATCCAACCTAATCATTTTGCCTAGAATTTGGAACACTAACTTATGCAAACTCTACCACAGCACTAGCTAAATCATGATTAGATCGATGACCCAAAATGCAGGGCTCCTCAATCTCCCATTTAAGCACTTACTGCTCATTTGGCGTGGGTAAATTGTCCAAAAACAGGCATGCCCGAATTTCTAGGCCGTTAACTTGTTTTGGATATTGACGTAACCACACCATGCATCCTTGTACAATATAACATCAGTTTCACTTTAATGTTTTTACAGAATGAAGCAGCTCTCTCTAGATCATTAAATCTAAAGAACATGTGTGCTTTGTAGTCAGAACTGCATAGCATCAAGCTGTTTACATGTACCTAGGAGAACACTGTTAATATTTAACCTGCTGTTAGCTACTGAGGTATTTTAGTGATTAATGAAACAACAAAAATTTGGCATACCCTATACTCTAGACAAAATGTATTCAAAGACCGAATAAAATTCATAGCCATAAAATAGAAGCGTGGATCCATTTTGGTTATAATATATAATTTTGTGAAAAATTCTTTGTCATTGCTAGATTTATCCTCCATGTAAGGAAGATGTTTGCATGATTCATTGATATCCCAATAAACTCATTTAGTGAAAAGCAACATCCCCTGATTTGTTTTGCGAAAATGCAAAAGCTTTTAAATCTGTTATTTTTAAAAGAACATCTTCTACTTAATTAAAACAGTGAAAATGCTAAAAGGTCGCTCTGTGTTACAGTACTTTAGCAACTTTTCAACCTACACACAGTCATAATTTCCTTTAAAGAGTTGTAGAGATGAAATTAATTAATTAGACATTCATCAAGTTAGCAAGAAGAAATATATTTGAGCAGCAACCATCTCATTGCCATTACAATCTGACAAAGGGCTAATCACCCATTATCAAAGTAATCCTGTTACTCTGTCTAATCTCATTAGGTAAGCATTATGTACAATGCAGCACATTGTACTTCAAACAGTTTCATAAGTTTATAATTTATTTACAATTATAACAGCATCAAATTTGATCAAACCTATGTTTCATGAATGCATTTATTTATATAAATCAATATGTTTCACTAAAACTTGGATAATTTGTGCTTTTTGCACCAACTGGAACTGAAAATTTTGTACAAAGTTTGCATCTGGATGAGTTTATTTACCAGACACTTGTATTGAGAGGTCACCAGTGATAGATCATGTTTCATAGCATAAACAGTCTATCAGACTGCAGTCTATCAAAATAACAATTCCACTGGGAATTAGCTGGGCAAATCGAAATAAAAACGTTGCATCATCTCCTCATCTCCTCTTATTACTCCATGGGCTGATTGACCCACATCTCCAGCAGTCCCAACAGCACCAAAACTGAGTAATGGTTGCTGCTGGGACTGCAAGGAGGCCTTGGGATGAAGAGGACATGGCCTCCAGACTCAGTTATGTCCAGAATTTGGACAGTGAGATATCAGGGAGCCAAGGCAGAGATGTAAGGGGGGAAGGGATGAATTTTGAAGACCATGTGCTAAAGTCTAAACATGGGGTGAGATCGTTGGGGCACACAAAGCACCCCCCCCTCCCTCCGCCAAGGGGAGATAACCCCCTCCCTTCCCACCCTTTCACCAAAGCTGGTGAAAAAGCAGCCTGCCCACTTTAGCCTGTCTTCCGTTGGTCAGCATATTATGGTGGCGGAGGGGGATTGAGGGCTTTATGCGGACAATAGTTGGCTACATAAAAGCTTCAATAAACCTAAGGGCAGGCAGTTTAGTGGACGTTTTAATCAACCTACCATCAACCCCACTCCCCTCCGTCCCCTCCCCACCACCCACTTTTTATGGGAACTGGGTCGGGGTGAGTCGGTGTGGGCTAGCCACCTGA
The DNA here is from genome assembly GCF_017639515.1 of Carcharodon carcharias. Taxonomy (NCBI): domain Eukaryota; kingdom Metazoa; phylum Chordata; class Chondrichthyes; order Lamniformes; family Lamnidae; genus Carcharodon; species Carcharodon carcharias. The sequence goes on from NC_054482.1 coordinate 20,794,212, forward strand.
TATATTTTATCTGCTCCCCCACTGAAAACAGGCCCGGCAGGATCTGTTAAATCCAGCCCATTTTTCTACTACCTCAAAGCCATTGTACTCCCTCTGTTCAATTTTCCATTCCTCCTACGACCTAAATGCCTTTAAAACTGCTTGATGCTACCTGGCTATTTCTTGATTTACTTGATCGGAATTTGTTAAGCTTGGTGATGTTATGTGCTTTTCCGTTTCACTTAAATTTCTCAACTGAATTTTTTTCATAGTTGTATTGAGGACTACAAGCTAGCTTCGGATGGAAGGCTTTGCCAGCTGGTTTCTGAGTCCTGCAACAGCGGCCTAGAATGTGGTGATGCCAGCATTGCTCTGAATCAGACTTTCTTCAGAGATGTCTTCTATGGTTACAATAATCAGACAAAGGAACCTGTGCTTGGCCAAGTGTTCATGGGGACATTCAGGTAAGATTTAATACTCTCCATGTTCTGTTCTCCCCTCTGCTACAATGTCACGCAAGCATATGGCTAATAGTGAGTTAAGACAAGGGTTGAAAGAACGTTAAGACAGTTGCCCTTTCATGTAATGGCAAAATGGTCTCTTTTCAATTTGTAGATGTTGTCCAAGTGGAGAGACAGATGGTTGATTGCTGTGCCAAGACAATGTTCGCTAATTGCATTTATTAGTTTAAAAGCAGGTGGCTTCATATTTAATAGCGCTTTTTTTGAACGCTAAGATAGAGAGAAAAAATATAAATGTACCTGTTGATGGTGAAATAGTATAAAGATGTCCTTATGCATTGACACAGTCAAACAATCACACTGTATGGCAAGTAGACTTTCACCAGGGTCAACATTTTGTGAGGGCACTACTGAATAAACTTATCAATCAAAACATGAAAGTATCACATTTATTTTTGTTGTGTCAGGACTGATTATAAGGTATTTCTTTCAGAGCACTATGGCTTCAGATAAAAAAAAACATCATTTTTAGAATTAGTGAACTAGTATGATTACCGATTATACAAACATAAAACTATGTGATTTAACCCATTTGCCATTGAATAGGGAAGAGGTGGTCACTAATAATTGAAATTTTCATTATTGCAATTTCATACTAAAATTGTTTTGTCGAATAACAACGATCTCATATTTCATGATGGTTAGTTCTATGGACAGTTCAAATGCAATCCATATGTGACTGGATATGAGCAGCAGATTATCATCGGTTTGCTGAGTGATGTTGAGACTAATTGCTAATCACTACTCCCTATCAACCTCGCCCCTCCCCCCCACCCCCTGCTTCCCAGATTAGCAAATCATTTTTGAGGGCAACAGGGTGCTTAACAGTTTAAACAAATTGACCTTACTAGCAAGCATTTCCTTTCAATGTGGTGAAAATGATGCTGTGAACAGAAAATCGTTCATGTGTTAAATAACATTGAAGCAGGGTCTCAGAGTCACTCTATGCACACAGTTGTGTCATTACTAACCAATTCAGTTTTGGTGGTGAATTCTATTCTTAATAGTTTGTGCTTTAGCAATTCCAGTTATTTAAATCACTACAGTAAATGTCAATAATCTGAGTTCCCTTCTCTAAACCATTACACTGCCCAAGATAAATTTGATATCCCTCCAGCAATCTTGTCATTCAAGCCTTTTTAGCGTCTTATGCTGCATGTATATTTGGAAGTATTTTAGAAGGTCTACTCTATGTTCATTTCACTCTTTTGAGTGTTTCCCAGGTGTAAATATTTAGAAATGATACTTGCCTGGAGTAATGAATATAGGAACATACACAAGTGATTACCATTCAGATTGATCGATATCCCAAATGTAGTTGGACAGACCCATTAGTTTCAGTGGTAGAGCATTGTATTATTTACATGAGTTCAGCTGTTTATGAGCATCTTATGCTGGTTGTAGAAACATTGAATGCAAGTGAATAAAATAAACCCCTGTCACTCAGGAAATAGGTGAGACTGAATAGAAAAATGGAAAGGTCTCCAATCTGCCAATAAGTCTTACTTCCTCACTTCCAAGTTCAGTACTGTGTCTGTTCAGCTGCAGAGTAAATGGAGTGAGTTGTTGCTTTCAGCACAGCCATTATATGTTTTAATATGACTTCCAAATTTATTACAAAAGAATTTTAATCTAGTGTTCTGAAATGATGATGTTTCTCTCATGGCTGTTGTATCGATTTAAAACATGTGTCACTCAGCCACCACTTTGTGATATATACTGTGAAGGCTCTACAATTAGGCCAGAACATCCATTCAAAGCCCATTCTAAAAGGTTGTTGCCTCCCTCTTATTAAGGCCAACATACCTCAGTAAAGAGTACAATAATAATATTTGCAATTGCAAAAGGTGCTTAGATCATTAAATGAATTGCTTAAATAGATAAATCAGGACAGGCTACCTATTTTTCCTTCCTAACATGTTAGCATTTGTAGTTTATGTACTTCATTGCAAGATTTTGTGACTTCTTACTCTGTTTCCTCAGAGTTTGGTTGTCTGAAAATTTGAAACCTCTGAGTACGTATGAATATACAAATTAGGAGCACAAGTGAGCCATTTACCCCCTTGAGCCTGCTTCAATAAGATCATGGCTGGTCTGATTGTGGCCTCAACTCCACATTCCTGTCTACCCCTAACATTCTTTGACTTTCTTGTTGGTCAAGAATCCATTTAAGTCATCCAGTTTGTTTTATTTCATGTGTGCAGCATGTTGAGTGTTGCTTCAATCATTTCTTTTGGTTAAGGAACGGGCTAAGTTTGTTGGATCAGTTAGTTCTTTCAGGTTTTTTTTCATATCTGAGTTGCTCATCAATCAAGTAAAAGTTTATTATTTCAACTTCAGTTTTTTTTCCCCTCTGGTAGGCTCAGCACAGCTGCTGAGATCTGAAGTGCATATTGTTCATGTTGGCTCTCTCTTGACCATCTCCCTAAGGCTTCATTCTCTGGAGGACTCCCCAGCTAATTATGGTCTTTATGGTCCCAGTCTGACTGACTCATTCTTTCTAAAGCCCCTCGCCTGTTTGCCCTTTCACTCTAATCATGATGTCCTGCTGATTTATGGTCGTCTTGCCCATCACTTGCTAAACCTGGCCTCATCTACTGGTTACGTCGAGCCTTTCACCTGCTGCTCCTGGAATAATTAAACCTCTCACCCATTTGTCCTTGCCTCTTCAGCCCCTTTCTTCTGGTCCTTTTCCTGTGGGAATGCCACTCCGTGCAAAAAGAAAGTGCAAAGTTATTCGATGTAAAACATCTGTAAGCATTCTACAAAAATAATTCAGTTGTTTCTGTATTTAATATAAAGATAATTCTCTCACCTCTCTCTCCTCCCCTTGACCCTGTACCTGTTTCTAATTCTCTCTTTCTTTGTTTGATCTCTAATACTGATGCTACTCTCTCTTCTGGTGATCTAAACTATTCTATTGAATTTTTGTGCGAAGCTTTTATATCAATGATAGTTATTGGCTCCAGGAGCAGTGAAGTTTCTGATCTGCACCAAAATAGTGGTATTGTATTTTTTTTCACTCCAGTAACTCACTTTGCATTATATAAACTTCTTTCATGTATCTTTACTTGACACTGAGTACATGGAAAGCAATCTGTAATGCCATATCAGTATTCAGAATCAAATAGCAAATTAGTGAACTGGATTTATGACTGCCTTCATTTGTTTACATTAGTAAGTATGATGCTTCAACCATTCCATTACATAGATAAATTTTTCATACATTTACCACCAAGTTGGATCATGGCAGGGTATAGATATATGCATGTCTTGGTTAGATTAGTGCCAAGATGTCAGGCTTGGAAGTCTGGAAGCATTCACAGCCTTTCCCCTCCCTTACTAATTTCCCATGAAACAATGAGCATGGAAATAGGGGGGAAAAATTGGCATAATGAATCCCTGCATTGGAATGATATCCCTTTTCTCAAGTTTGCTGAATGGACCAAAATAAAAAGTTTGGTTGGTGTGCAGTACAATGCAATGTATATCAGTGGCCCTCAACATGGTAATGCAGAAGGACAAAATTTTCAGGGCTGAATGAAACATGCAAAGTGAATAGTGATAACTAATACCGAATACAAAAAGAGATGCATCCCCCTTTGATCTAGCACTGTTTAATGAGACAGGGTTAATCAGTAATCTCATAGTTTAAAAAGTGACTATAATACAATTGAATTCTATCTTAAGTTTGAGAGTAACATATTTGAGTCCAGAAGAAAAACCGTAAACTTAAACAAAATGAATAGGGTAGAAATGAGGGGAGAGCTGGCTAAGGTTGATTGGATAAATAGACTAAAAGGCATGGTGGTTTATGAACAATGGGAAATCTTTAAATAAATAATTTACAATGCTCAACGAAAATACCTTTCATTAAAAAACAAAAGCTCAGCAAGAAAGATCCATCCATGGCTTAATGATGGTATTAGATTAAATGAAGAAGTTTATCATATTGCAAAGAATAGTAGTAAGCTTGAGGATTGGGGGAGTTTTAGAAATGAACAAAGGACAATCAAAAAGCTGATATAAAAGAAACCAAAAAAAATGTGCAAATCAACTAGGTGGAAATATAAAACCAGTTTGTAAGAGCTTTTTTAATTATATAAAAAAGAGAGTAGCTAAAGTGAATGTTGTTCCTTTAGAGGCTGAGACTGGAAAAATTATCATGGGGAATAAGGAAATGACAGAGACTTTGAATATTTTCTGTTTGTCTTCATGGGTGAAGTGACAAATTACATACCAGAAATAGAGGGTGATCAAAGGCTAATAAGAATGAGGACCATAAAGCAATATCAGAGAAACAGTAGAAAATCCTAAGGGACTAAATGCTGATAAATCCCCAGGACCTGATGGCTGTATCCTAAGGTTCTAAAAGAGGTAGCTACAGAGATGTTGGGCATGCTGATTATGATTTTCCAAAATTCCTGACATTCTAGAATGGTCCCAATAGTTTTGGGAGTCAGCAATAGTAACACCGCTTTTCAAGAAAGGAGGGGGAAAGGGAACAGGCAAATACAGACACGTTAGGCTGATATCAGTGATTATCAATTAACTGGAACCTGGAAGTCTTAACAAAACACTTAGAAAATTACAATATGATAAAAAAACAGAGTCAGCATGGATATACAAAAGGGAAATTGTGTTTTGTAAATGTATTTGTGTTTTCTGAGATGTTTCTTGTAGGATAGATAAAGGGGAGCCAGTAGATGTAGTATACTTGGACTTCCAAAAGACATTTGATATAATGTCGCAAAAAAGATTAATATGCAAGATAGGAGTCATGGATTTGCGGGTAATATATGAGCATGGATTGAGGACTGGTTCGCAGGTAAGAAGCAAAGAGTAGGGATAATTGGGACATTTTCAAGTTGGCAGGCTGTAACAGATGGAGTCCTACAAGGATCAGTGTTGGGGCCTCAGCTCTTCATAACCTATGTTAATGACATAGATGAAAAGACAGAAAGTAACGCAGCTCCAGGCAGACAGCAGGGATTATCTATTCTAATTTGGATGCACCTTTTTTTTTGTGCTTTTGGCAAGGGATCTTTAATATCCACCTGAATCGTTGGAACAGGCAGAAGAGACAGGCCTTGTTTTAATGCACTTTTCCAAAGGAAATAAATTAGCCCAAAATGTATTTGAAACACAAGGAAACCTTATTTGTGTTGCTTAATGGAAAGTAAAAGTTTTTAGTCACTAAAAATATGTAAGCCATTACAATTTTAAAAGAAAAAGTCTTTGTAAAATACGGTGATACATGGTTTGACGGTCATTGAGTAAAAGCACATTTGCTGTGTAAAATGATACTGAGGCTGCAAGCTGTGTGTACTTAGGTAATTGTTACTGGCAGTGTATGGGATCCATGAGATTAATAAGGGGATATCTGCAAGCTACCTTAGAGAGCTGATTTCACAAAATTTTATTTCAGCTGTCAAGGAGCCATTTTGTCTGGTGGTAATGATGTAAGATAATTGGTGGATCAAGGGTTTCTTCAGAGTCCCTCAGCTCCTTGTTATGAGAAGAGGATTGTCTAATTCTTAGATATGGCCATGAGTAGGATGCAAAATCAAAAGCCTGAGAACATTTTTACATTTGAAATCACAAAGACCTTAACTTGGATTGCACCCAAACAGTTCCACACTGCAGAGTGAGAACAAAGCATAAAGAGATCTCTTCAAATGAGAATTGATTGCTGTAATTCAGTATGAAACCCCCTAGACCTTTCAAAAGCAGGACTATTAGTAAAAATAGCTTTAAAAGCTGCAGAATCTATTCAATCTTCTTCCTGCGATGGTACATGGACCCCTACTGGTGAACTAAAGACATTAACCATGCATGCTTTTATGCTGTTTACTCTTAACTACTGCTTTCATTAATTCAGCTCATGCTCTCTCCCGCATTTTGCTTGATTTTCAGTGCTACTACAGTAGTTACTTTGGGTGCTTTTGTTTTGCTTCTTTGCATTCCACCAACAAAGACCAACAAATCTATGACCACCAAAGCACTTCTACTGATCAATGTAAAGAAAACTGCTTCAGAGATATTAGCACCCAGTGCACTTCACAAAATACATTACGCTGAGAATTGTTTGGGAATTGACAGGATATCCAGGTCTATGTGCAGCAGGTAGGTCTGTCATTTTACAGGGAACCCATATGAGGTTTTGGTAAAATGCATAATCTCAAGAAAACCAAACAGCACATTGGGTTAAGCATGCACTGTCTTTTCACTGAACTGATGACATGGGATAAATCGTAGGTTTTGATTTTCAGTCACAATCCATATATTTTGAGCTAAACTCATTAACATCGTTGACGTGCAATGATATTTTCAGGTGAACTTCTTGTTTATCTTATCCATGGCACAAGCAAAAGCTTCCTACCCAAACTATGGAGCCATTAGATTTAGTTGAGGGCTATCACTCCAGAAAGAGAAAGTAAAGTATTCGAGTGCAGCCCTTACAATCCTGAGGTGCATGAATGAAAGACCCGGTCTATTGTGTGAGAGTGGGTAGCTCAGTTTTCAGCTCTGGAACTTGAATCTGAATTCATCGAAGATGGATGGATGCAAATCCTCTCTGGTTGCTGGCTGTAAACATCCTATCTGAAATTGAGACAGCCTCAACCCAGTTTCAATGAGGTTACAGCACTCGAGCAGATGCATTAAACAGGAATATAGAATGAGTGACAAAGGAGGTTCTTCTGTGAAATTAACTCCAATTTTATCAAAGTCCTGATGAAAGGCCTTTGGCCTAAACCATTATGAAGAATCTGAATGCCCTTTGAAAAATTTCAGGGATCGGGGCCGTTTTTGGATCCTGCTCCAGCATTGGTCAGAGGCATGCCGACCGGAGTGGCAGGACATCCCCCATTGGCTGCAGGACCCTGGCATATTGTGACCACCGGTGGCCACCTACAGGCAGCTGAACAGCTCCCTGATGCCTCCAAGAGCCTCTGGAAATGGCCTTAATAAACCTTCAATAAACTGACCGGGGGAATCGCCCAGAGGCAAGATGGTACTGACAAACTGCCATGGCAGCAGGTGGCATGTGTTTTTGTGCCCGCCCACCTCTGAGGGGGCTAAACGTCCTCCCCATGGATCATCATGGCAGCTCATTAATCAAACCCTCCTCATTCGCTGTCCAATTAAAGATGGTGGGCTTTCGACATGGGAAGCCCAATCTGAGGTCCCACAGCATTGGGACAGCCAACAGGCCCACTGGGAGAGATGGCGCTACTGATGCAGGTAGGGGACCGTGAGGTTGCCTCAAAATGGAGGCGATGAATATTTAAAAATTAAAAAAAACAAAGAATGCCCACAGCTGTTAGGGCCATCAGTGTGGTGGGCCAGCTTCACCAAAGGATCGCTTTTCATCTGAGTGGTGATTGGGCGATTGACAGGAGATTCAAGGTAGCTGCCGGACTCCATCCTCAACAGAAGATCTGCCTGACCTTTGGAAGATCCCAGCAGGTTCTGGAAATGGCACCAAAGTGGAGCCATAATTGTCCTAATTGGCTGCCCGCCTCGATGGAGCTGGTTGCTGGTTCCCGTGGCAGTCCACCTTCAACAAGATCAAACAGAGGCGGGGAAGGGGAGACGACCTGATGCACAACCTTCAGAAATTCCCTGTCCCCACCTCCAAAACCACTTTTGCTGATCTGATACCATTCCATCTGTTAACTTTCTTCTCTCCATAGATGCTGCCAGACCTGCTGAGTACTTCCAGAATCTTCTGTTTGAATTTCAGACCTCCAGTATTCGCTGTATCTTGCTTTTGTAATAGACCTAGATTGAGGCCTGCTCAAAAATTGCATTGTGCAAGCCTCGAGTGAGAAGGCAGCATTCCTGTTAAGTATAATCCTTACTAATATTATCTCACTACTTTCTCATTCGCACTGTACAGGGGTTTGGTACAGAGATGAAAATTAACCCGCAGAATGTCTAATCTCTGTATGTGGAAGTGTTGTCTTTATAATAAACCATGACGATCATTCAAAGAGTATCTCCCCGATTGTTCCTGCTCGTGGTCTGTCTGACTGTGTAATATTGACCAGATTCATATTCAGGGCTGTTCTCTCATATTTTACTGTACCACAGCAAAAAAAGGCGACTGTTACCCAGCTTCCTTACAGCATGTGAAAGGACTTCTTAATGGACGTACGGTATTGTTTTCTTCTTTCTCCTCCAATGGGTGAAACCAGGCCTTAATTTGGCAACTTCCCACAGCAGTGTGATTGAAATGGGGTGCTGAGCTTGTGGGGAGCACAGACCTGCAACGCACCACTTGAAGGTACTGAATACTGCAGCGTCCCCAACAACTGTCAGCAACAAGCTTGACGTTGGCTGGGAATGTGACTTTTGGCAAAAGATGAGCAACACTGCACTACATTATCACATCATTCTGACTGAACAAGCCCATTAAAAATCACTTCCTGCTTGAAATATCTGCTGGCACGGATACTAACAGGTGGACGTTTGAAAAAAAAACCTTTTATAAAATATGGACTGTGAAAACTTTATTCTGCTGCTTCTCATGGGCGTGTGGATGCTGCAACCCAACAATCTTCTGTGGCCTTTTGTGTTCACACCCTTGAAGGAACACATTTATCTTTTGGCAGACAGGCTCCCCAAATGCAAACATGCTTCACAGCACCGGCTTTGGAGGAAGAAAGAGGTAAACTGGTGAAACTATTGGTAAGGCTCCCCATGAGCTCACCACCTGCGACCGCAAAGAGGTGCCATATGAAATTAATTTTGCTCAATTTATGATGTTGTGAACAGGTATAATATTCCAGACTGCTACAGTACATTACACAGATATTATGATTCGACATATACACACAAAGATAATACAACATTGCAGAGGGACATATTTTAACATTGCTGAGAAACAGGCCATGAAACTGAATGCTGAAACATGTAATAATGCTGAGCATGGACAAAACGGCCAAGAACTTCCATTCTCCAGATGTTCTTACCCCAGAGGTACCACCCCACCCCTCCCAAGATTCATTGGGGGATCCCTCGGCAGTCCCCGCGCACTGACAACGTGGGAATTGCCCATAAAGTTTGGGCTTCCAATGTGCAATTTCCCTGTGTCAGGAACACTCCAAAACTAGATTACAGTCAGATGCTTCAAGTGGTTCCGACTCACTGAGCAGAATAGATATTCAGGAAAACTTAGAAGGATTAAAACCAGTTCTAACACCTGGGTAACTATACTGCTGACCCTGCCCGACTAGATGCCCCCCACCTAACCACCCAACTGCCCCCCAAATACATCCCTTAACCCCTTCACTAACTAGTCCCAACTGACTACCCCATCGTGACCACGCCAACTAGTCCCCTCCCACCTGACTAGCATCCGACTACCGCACCACCCCCCCCAAACCAACTCTACCCCCTCAACCACTTACCTATACTTACCTTCTCCCTGTAGCTTCTCGAAGTGGCTTTGGGACATTTAAACTTACAAGGATATGTCGCCAGTAAAAAGCGGGCATGACTTGGCTTCCCCCCACACTCCACTACAAAGGAGCACCCCATGCTCCACATTTCTGAGGAGGGCCTGTTTGGAACTGCGGGCAGGAAATGCGGAGCTCCAGTGCAAGGTAAGCATTAGGAGTGGAGTGACCAACTAGCGGAGATTACCAACCCTTGGCAAATTTGGCCCAACGTATTGCATTGTGCAGACAAAGTTTGCTGCACCGACACTGCAGCACACACACACAGACCTTATTTCCCATTTGTATTAAGCAGTTGCTTGCAATGGAAATAGTTGCATAAGGTAACACCAGAACAGCCACATATGGGCCCCTACAGAAAAATCCACTTCAAAACCTCCCCGTTCTTGCCATTCATTTTCACTCGTGTTAGGGTTGTCTCGCAAAATCAAAACTCCACCAGGAAGGACCAACTGAGCCCTCAGCTCGGACATTGTTAGAATAAAATAGTAAATTGAGTCTGCTTTACTGTTTCTGCCTCCAAAGGCTAGGGAACAGAATCATCTCTTGAAATCATAGTCCATCCCCCACAAGCGCATAAACCACTCTGTTATATTACAACATTACCTGTAATATAGTGAGTTGTGAAAGGGAGAAGCTTTGTGCCTCCATTGACCTAATGTCCCAGTAATATTATCAAACTATTTCCAGTGTAGTTGGTGACAGCTCCATTTGTACTGAATTCAGGCTTTTCTACAGTGGCAGTGAAATCCACACTGGGATAACTGTGCACATGCAACATAATTGCATGTTGCACCTACTACAACAATGCATTATTTATACCTTTACCAGTGTTGGGTGAATCAGTCTACAAACCAATCGCACGAAGCTCAACTGTGAGAACTCAGCTTTGCCTGAGAACAGAACCAAAAAATTAATGTTGTGCTGGTAATAACCTTCACAGCTGACGACATTTTGCCTCTGAGGACACTACATCCCATGAAAGCTTTTCAAAGGCAATCCTCTGAGGCAAATGGTGTAAAACTCTGGCCAATTGCAAATATATTCTGTTTTGTGTTATTCAGCATTGGGTAATTAGATCATTATGTGACTTGGCTGATTATCCATTCTTCAAATTAGATAAATTTGTAATTTTCTGTCAGCATTAACTACCATACTGTTGCCGCTGTTTTTTCATTTCAATGCTTTGTTCCACTGGTGCTGCAGATGTTCCTGTTTCAAACCTCCTGAGAAGATGGATGAAGGATCAAAGTGCAACCAAGTTTTCGCCAATCATGTCAAAAGCTTTACCTAAGGCAATTAGTTATTATCAATGCATATTTAATAAGATGTTACTCCTTTGTGACGCTGATGGAGGAATCAAGGCAGAACTCAGAGGTTTGCAAGAAATAAACAATAAGCAAAACACAAGGGACGAGTTACCATTGCCTACTGATTCATGGTTACTTATATTGCACACAATGTAGTCCAGATGGACATCTTGAAAGAAATATTTGAGAAGGACTGGGAAATGCACAGATATGAAAAGGTTAAGGGCAAAATTCATGTTGGCAAGAGGGATTTTTCCCCACTCCCGACTAGATAAATGGCGGGAGACCACATCACCCCGTTGATGAGAGTCCGCTAAAATTAAATGGCCATCAGGCACCTAAGTGTTCAGAGGCAAGTCATCGCTGGAATTTAGACCCCAAGGGCAGAATACCATGCTCTGAGAGCTGACTAGCCAATCTGAGCCTGGCAGCTCTCCCAACAGCACCGGCGGGAATGGTGGCGGCTGCTGGTAATACATGTACTAGAGGTCCAGGATCACCGAGGGACCTAGGCCACAAGTGAGGGTGGGGTGGGAATTGCGGAGAGGAGGTCGCTGGCTAGGAGAGGGCTGGGGTGTCAGAAGGAAGGGAGGGGCATGGCTCTCAGCAGCGTCCCCTCCCCCTTCCCAGTGCTGGGTCCTCGATCAGGCCCTGACTGCCTTTGATGAGGGACCCACCCAGGGAGTCCACAATGGGTTTGCTTTCCTGAAAAGACTCCCCCACCCTAACCTCAGTCTAACCTCAGCAGTGGGGAAAGTATTGGAAGCGATTCTGAGGGACAGAATTAATCTACACTTGGAAAGGCAGGGATTAATCAAGGACAGTCAGCATGGTTTTGTTAAAGGGAGGCCATGTCTGACCAATTTGATTGAATTTTTCAAAGAGATGACCAGGTGTGTAGATGAGGGCAATGCATTTGACGTAGTCTACTTGGACTTCAGCAAGGCTTTTGATAAGGTCCCGCATGGAAGACTGATAACGACAGTAAGAGTCCATGGGATCCAAGGCAATTTGGAAAATTTGATCCAGAATTGGCTGAGTGGTAGGAAGCAGAGGGCGATGGTCGAGGGGTGTTTTTGTGACTGGATGCCTGTGTCCAGTGGGATTCCACAGGGATCGGTGTTGGGTCCCTTGCTGTTTGTGGTATATATAAACAATATAGACTTGAATGTAGGAGAGTTGATCAGTAAGTTTGCGGATGATACAAAATTGATGGGGTGGTAAATAGTGAGGAAGATAGCCTTAGATTACAGGAGGATATAGATGGACTGGTCAGATGGGCTGACCAGTGGCAAATGGAATTTAATCTGGATAAATGTGAGGTGATGCACTTGGGCAGGACAAACAAGACACGGGAATGCACGATGAATGGTAGGACCCTGGAAAGTAGTGAGGATTAGAGACACCTTGGTGTGCATGTCCACCAGTCCCTTAAGATAGCAAGACAGGTATATAAGGCGGTTAAGAAGGCATATGGGATACATGTCCGAGGCATGGAATATAAGAGCAGGGAGGTTATGCTAGAACTGTATAAAACTCTGGTTAGGCCACAGCTGGATTATGGCATGCAGTTCTGGAATCTGCATTATAGGAAGGACATGATTGTGTTAGAGAGAGTGCAGAGGAGATTTACCAGGATGTTGCCTGGGCTGGAGAGTTTTAGTTACGAGAGATTGGATAGACTGGGGTTATTTTCCGTGGAGCAGAGGAGATTGAGGGGGGACATGATTGAGGTGTATAAAATTATGAGGGAAATAGATAGGATAGCCAGGAAGGAACTTTTCCCCTTGGTGGAGGGATCAATAACCACGGGGCATAGAATTAAGGTAAATGGCAGGAAGTTTAGAGGGGATGTGAGAAAGAATTTTTTTACCCAAAGGGTGGTGGGAATCTGGAACTCACTCCCTGAAAGGGTGGTAGAGGTAAAAACCTTCATAACATTTAAGAGGTATTTGGATGTGCACTTGCAATGCCGTGGCATACAAGGCTATGGACCTAGTGCTGGAAAATGGAATAGTTAGGTACTTGTTTGACCGGTGTAGACTCGATGGGCTGAAGGGCCTTTTTCTGTGCTGTAGACCTCTACGGCTCTATGGCACCCAGTACTGGTTGAATACCAGTATTGGCAGGATGAGGCCCTTAATTGGGCATTAATTGCCCACTTAAGGGCCTCAATTAGAGTCTGGTTGGGAAGCCTTTTCCTAGAGCCTTCCTACCCCAGACTTCTTGGCTTGGCCTAAATAGCCAAGTGGTGATGGTACTGGGTTTGTAACCCCAAGATCAAGAGCTCAAATCTCACAATGGCAAACTATGAAACAATGTAACTTCATCTGAAACAGATGAAAACGTGTTTGTACTTGAAAGAGTTACCCCAGACCTCTTTGTGCGTTGTCCCCAACCTGCACCCTTCTGCATGATTAAATGACTGCCAACTTCAAACTTGACGCTGGGGCTAAGCATTAAAATATGCCCTATGTTTGTATTTGTGAACTGAACCCTGGCTCTGTGGCATTCTTGGCTCTGAGTCCAAGTTTCTAGGTTCAAGTTCCACTCCAGGTTTAGAGTACAAAAATTATAGTTGATACTAAAGAACTGAATGCTGCACCGTCAGATGTGCCGTCTTTCTGATGAGAAGTTAGGCTGAGGCCCCATCTGCCAGCTGGGGTGGATGTAAAAGACCCCATGGCACTATTTTAAAGAAGAGCAGGGAATTATCCCATGTCCTGACCAATATCTGTCCCGGAATCAACATCATAAGAACATATGAATGTTCTTCAAGCCTGCCCCGCCATTCAATAAGATCATGGCAGATCTGATTGTAACCTCCCACCTACCCCCGATAACCTTTCACCCCCTTGTTTATCAAGAATCTATCTACCTCTGCCTTAAAAACAATCAAAGAATCTGCTTCCAACGCCTTTTCTGGAAGAGAGTTCCAAAGACCCACTACACTCTGAGAGAAAAAAATCTCTCCTCATCTCTGTGTTAAATGGGCGACCCCTTATTTTTAAATAGTAACCCCTAGTTCTAGATTCCCTAGATTCTAGAGGAAACATGATCTCCACATCCACCCTGTAAAGACCCCTCAGGATCTAAGATGTTTCAATCAAGTCGCCCCTTACTCTTCTAAACTCCATTGGATGCAAGCCTAGCCTGTCGAGCCTTTCCTTATATAACAACCTGCCCATTCCAGGTATTAGTTTAGTAAACCTTCTCTGAACTGCTTCCAATGCATTTATATCCTTCCTTAAATAGGGAGACCAATACTCTTCACAGTACCCCATATGTGGTCTCACCAGTGTTCTGTAGAACTGAAGCATAACCTCACTACTTTTGTGCTCAATTCCCCTCACAATAAATGATAACGTTCTATTAGCTTTCCTAACTACTTGCTGTACCGGCATACTAACCTTTTGTGATTCATGCACTAAGACACCCAGATCTCTCTGAACCTCAGAACTCTGCAACCTCTCACCATTTAGATAGTATGCTTCTTTTTTATTCTTCCTACCAAAGTGGACAATTTCACATTTTCCCACATTATACTCCATTTTGCCAGATCTTTGCCCACTCACTTAACCTATCTATGTCCTCCTTTTGTCTCCTTATGTTCTTTTTACAACTTACTTTCCTACCTATCTTTGTACCATCAGCAAATTTAGCAAACATACCTTCAGTCCCTACATCCAAGTCATTTATAAAATCGGTAAAAGGCTGAGGCCCCAGCACTGATCCCTGTGGCACACCACTCATTGCTTTCCACCAACCAAAAAAAAAAAGCCATTTATGGCTTCCCTCTGTTTCCTGTTAATGAGCCAGTCTTCTATCCATGCCAATATGTTACCCCCTTCACCATGAACTTTTATGTTCTGCAATAACCTTTATGAGGCACCTTATTAAATACCCTCTGGAAATCTAAGTATAGTACATCCACCCATTCCCCTTTATCCACACCACATGTAATTCCTTCAAAGAACTCCAATAAATTGGCTAAACATGATTTCCTTTTCACAAAATCATGCAAACTCTGCCTGATTGCCTTGAATTTTTCTAAGTGCACTGCCATAACATCTTAACTAATAGCTTCGAACATTTTCACTATGACAGATGTTAAGCTAGCTGGCCTATTGTTTCTTGCTTTCTGTCTCCCTCCCTTTTTGAATAAAGGTGTTACATTTGCTATTTTCCCATCTATTGGCAGATTCCCTGTTATGACATGGCTGGCGATATTTTCCAAGCTGACCACATCCACAAGAGAAACTTGGCCACACTATCACAGCGATTTTGCAATTTGTATTTATTACGAGAAGGCTTGTGCACTGAAGTCAGAAGTAATGAGTCTACTACCACCTTTAGAGATTTTAAAGATTAAAACATTTATTAGCAAAAGAAGAACAGATTTCAACTTAAACACACACAAGATTATAGTTACACAGTTATAACAGTTCCCAAAATTTCTACTTAACCAGACTCCCAACTACATACCCCCTTTAAGGCAACAGTCCAAATAGATTCCCAAGTTATAAAGTCATCCAGCAGTTTTACCACAAGCACCAACTGGACAATGGACTTTCAAAGGCTTTTAACACAACTTTGGTTACAGGAACAGCAACTTCTACAGGGCAGCTAGAGGCTTCCCCCTGTCCCCCTCAAGTCTGTTTTACACTGTCACCTTTCCAGATCTCACACGGCCATACCTCACACAGCTTTCCATCCTTCTTTAAATATATTTTATCCATTTTGATTTGTAAATCCCATTGTTTCCACTTGGCTTTAGAAGTTACTTTCATGTTCTCATTGTGGCCAGCGCTTTTGGGAAAAATCAACGTAATATCCTCGCCTTATTTATCTTGCCAGTTGTAAAAATTCCCCATGTCCCTTTGAAAATCAAACACTTCCATTTATCTAAAAATGCAAATTTCATTCACACCATATCTGCTGACCTCACCATAGCTCTGCTCATCTCCATTTCAAACAACTGTTTTATACCTCACACCTTTGATAATGTAAAGCTTATAGTCAAACCATCTTTATTAATTAACTTAGCCACACATAGAACCATACATACACACACACATAAGCCTGCTTTAAAATATCCCACAAAAATATTAGGAAAAATATGATAGTTCCTTGACATTCCCTGAATCCAGGGAATTTTGGAAAATTAAAACCAATGCCTCAATTACCTCACTAGCCATTTATTTTAAGACCCTAGGATGAAGCCCATTCAAGACCTGGGGAGTGGTCAGCCCACAGCTCCAACAATTTGCTAAGTACCACTTCCCTGGTGATTGTAATTTTCCTGAGTTCTTCCCTCCCTTCCAATTCCTAATGTACAAGAATTTCTGGGACGTTAATTGTGTTTTCTATAGTGAAGACCAATGCAAAATAGGTGTTAAATTCATCTAAAATCTCCTTACTTTCCATTATTAATTCCTCAGACTCACTTTCTATGGGATCAATGCTCATTTTGTTAACTCTTTTCTTTATAAAGTATCTATAGAAACTCTTACTGTACATCTTTATATTTCTAGCTCGTTCTCTTATACTGTAATCCTTTTGACATTCTTTTCTGTCCTTTACATTCTGTCCAATCTTCTGACCTGCCACCTTTGTGGTGTCACCAGCACTTTCTCTGTGGGTAGCCCTTGTCCCCGAGGAGCCATTCCTGCAAGTTCTGTGGACACTGGAAGATATCAGAGACCTGTGACCGGCTGAAAATGTTGGAGTCATGGACACTCCCTGGAGACTGTGTGTAGACCTACGGATGCATTTCTGGTGGTCGCACACCAGCTGCACATTCAGTGAATGGAATCCCTTGCAGTTGACATAGTTGGCCACATGTTGCAATGGAGATCTGAGTGCCACGTGATAGCATCCTGCACCTGTGGGAAACCCGAGACCTGGGCCAATCCAATCACTCTTGCATCCTGGCTGTCCTGGTCCTGGATGGAATGCGCAAAGTTGTGTGCCCTCCTGAAGCTGGCATCCGTGACCTCATGGATGCATTTGTGAGTGGAGGCTTGTGAGATCCCACAGAGGTCACCTGTGGAGTCCTGAAAGGAGCCACTGGTAGAAATTGAGCGCCGCTATCACTTTCACAGTAACAGGCAGTGGATGCCCTCCATGTCCCCGTGGTGCCAAATTCTGCAGCAGGTGGCAGATGTGACCGATCAGTTCCCTTAACAGGCGCAGTCTTCAACGACACGGGTTCTCGATCATCTGCAGGGATGAAAGGCAGCACTTATAGATCCTGGGTCTAGCTAGGCGCCGACCAGTGATGGCTCGCTGTGGCTCTGCTGCAGCTAATGCGGGAGCCCCAGTCACCCCTTATTCCTGAGGTTGCTGCTCCTCCCTCTGCGCTGCCAGGTGCCTCAACTGGTCTCTTCTCTGTCGTCTTCGCTCTCTGTAAGCATGAGGCAAACACTTGGGTCACCAGGCTCCATGGTCCAGAAGTACCCCTCCTGCAGCATGTAAGGGAGGGATGCGTGGGTTAGCTTGGCTGTACTAAGAACCTCTCTTGGTTAAATCTGAAGGCCCCTTAACACATCCGAGAGAGTGCTGGCCTTCACACGGATAGCCAGAGTTTAGTGCACTGCATGACTGCCTGAAATCCCACCCACCTCTGCCACATTCCCCCTGACCAATTGGCAGCAGCTTTGCCCACTGGACTGCATGCTGTGCTCTCAGCTCAGGCACAGGCATTCTCCTAACCTGCACTGCAAGGCTGCACTATTAGCTTGAACCATGGGGGAGACTGGTCCAAACCAAGGTGATGACATTGCAAGAGGCTGTGAGCACCTCCACCAGGGACTGCTCCATGGCCAGCTTTAGCAAGGAGTCTGTACAACATGTGTAGTCACCCAACTGTTCTGCAGCCCTCTAAAATGTTCAGTCTGTGCCCGAGGGGAGAAAAGCTCTGGAGCGCTTGGTGGCACTTTGATTCCTCTGCATTGCTTGAGTGGGCAGATAAGCTAGAGGCCCAACTCCAATCATATCAATGTGGCTGCGCCTGAACTGTCTCAGCTGCAGAAGAATGGTCACTTTATACAAGGTTTCCCTGATGCGTGGCCACTTCCCTCACCCACACCCTTCTTCCTGTTCGTGCTTGTGCGCTACCTTCAACTGCAGGGCAGCCATTGCACGTTACCCCCCCCCCACAACACACCTCAACCTTGAAGTCCAGCAAGTGACCCAGGTGAGCGCTCAGCAACATTACTGCGTACTCACCTCCGAGTTCCCCTTAAAGTGCTGCCAGCCAAGTGCGCACCTTTTATATGCTGTTGTGAAACACGTCGGTGTACAATCATGCCGATGTGGGCAAATGATCCAGCGGTGGAGGTGGGTGGGGTGAGGGGGAACGATTCCAGTGAGGTTCCCGATGTCCGATGGCAGGAAATGCAGCCTGTCATTGGCGGGTGGAGCAGACGACCGCATATAGTTTCACGATTTTGCGAAACCGATTTTTGGCCTTCTCACCATACTGTCCACTCACACCTCCAGACACACCCGATTCCAGTGGGCATGCAAAGCCCCGGCTGGAGCCTTTAGTTTTTTCCTGTTATTATCTTTGTAAACTAGCCTTGACTGCTGTTTTATTCTTAGATTTGTGCTCTCTACCCCTTCCTGTCACGTTCTCATATTAATACCTTCCCTCTTGCCTTGACTCTACATTTCGATTTACCACATCTTCCCAAAATTGATCCCTTGACCCCACCATTTGGTTAAAAAACCCTCTCTAGTTCCTTACTTATGCTGCTCACTAGAACACCAGCCCCAGCACGGTTCAGGAATAGACCATCCCAAAAATAACAGATTGTTGCTTTACTGTTTGTGGGAGTTTGCTGTGCACAATTAGTCTGCTGCACTTCCTACAATACAACAGTGGCAACACTTAAAAAGATACTTCATTAGCTGTAAAGCGTTTTGAGACATCCTGTGGTTATGACAAGTCACATAGATGTTTCTTTCTAAGCATGGTAGATTTCAATCCACTGATTTACCTGCCACACAGATATGACAAATTGACTAATATTTAGCAGGAATACAAAAATATATACCAACGATATTACCTCCGCCACTGAAGGTGGAATGAGTTTTTCTTATCAAACCTCTGTTTGTAAGCCTGATTGTCTGTAAACAATATATCTCAAAATCTAATGGACAACAATGTTCAGAAGTGCAATGGTTTAGGGAGGGAGTAGGACCATGACAACTGGATGCGCTGCTACAAATGCCTAAGTAAGGGAATAGCCAAAGGCACAAAAGGCCAAAGTTAAATGAGCAAAGGTGATGGTTAGCAACTGAAAAACATTGCAGAGATCATATGGGTGAAGGACATAAAGGAGCTGAGGATTAAAAGGAGGATCTCAGTTCACTCTATTAAAAGCCAGTGAATTCATGTAAACCACGGGTGGGGTGATGGACACAATGACTGAGACAGAAGTGATGGCCGATAGAATATGAGCTGCTGAGTTTATGGAGAGAGGAGGATCAGAGATGACCAAGGAAGGCATTAGAGAATTTGGGGCCAATTTCAAACCTGATAAAGTTTTGAGCGAGCAAGATTTTGGAGCGAGTGCCAAATATGCCGACTTGCCCAACTTTCAGGCCTGAGATATCTTCGCACCCAGGTTTTATCGACAGGCAGGCAGTCGGCTGTCCACCCGAAATGGACAGAATCAACAGTTGGCCAGCTGGGACCTGAAGTTTGGTGGTTAGTCAGCACTAAGTGAAGGCTTACTGGAACTCAGGTAGAAGTGGGGAGGGGGTGTGGCATGCGGGTTGCGTTCAACATGATCTCCTGCTCACGGTCACACAGAGCAGACTGCTTTAGCCTAGTGAGAGATCCTCAGCAACTTTCCCACCTCAGCCCCATCTATCACAACCTGTTGACCTAATAGCATAAATTCATGAGGCCCCACCTGTTTTACACTGGCGCCTCGTTCATCTGCAGTACCCTAAAGGTTCAAATCTAAAATGGCGCAAAAGGGTCGAATTTGCATGGAAAAGCAGGCTGCTTGTTTTTAACAGCCATGCTAACCTAAAATCAACTTCATTGATCCTGGAACTGGCAAAATAGTGTGTGGTGAAGAATCAGGGCAAGAAATAACGCACAACACTGCAAAGAAATGTGAGGCAAGTCAATACGGGTCACAGGACAGGGAGTACGAGATAAAGCAGACACATCCAGAGACTGCAAAAATTCTGAGATCTCAGAGAGACCAAAGAGCAATTGAGGGTAAGATCGAAATTGCAGCGAGAATGGGAATAGACAAATATGCCAAATTATAGTGTTTGAAACTGACGATCAACCGGCTATAAGCTTTTCAGTGTTTCACAGGAAGAATCAGCTCTTTTTCACAATGAATAGAAATTGTTGTAATAGATCTGTTGCAGGTCCGGAATGGAGGCTCTCAGGCCTACCCAGTGAAACATTGTCTTCATATGCTGATAGCTGTATTCAAACCTGACCCAAAAGAGTGTAAATGTGAGCTAATGGTTGCTGAGTGCATTTATAGGTTCGCTTGCTTACGGCGTGCAACCAACCTGACCGAGCGTGGAATGACGCGCAGTGACATCAGCCGAGCGTGCCCACATCAACGCACTAGTCGAGAATTAAAAGGCCCATTAAGGCCATTAAGTTATCAATTAAGTGTAATTTTTTGCTGCCCATTCAACCTAACAGTTGGCGGGCAGGCGAAAAGGCTAAGCGGCCTTTGCATTTTTTTGGAAACCTCATCCACAGGTGGGATGAGGTTTCCAAAAGCAAATAAAAATAAAATAAAAACTTTATTTTTTAATTAAAAGCATGCCCCTACTCTTGTGGCAGAGTCACATGGGGGCACGTGCGTTATTACATTTTTCTGATGTTCATTCATTATTTCAATGTATTCTTCATCTCCCTGTGGCAGCTCCATGCCTTGGGGAGATTATTCTGCGTTTTCTCATACGCATGTGCAAAGTTCGCACTAGGCCTGCTTGTCCTCCTCCCCCCACCTGCACAGGCAGCGCTCAGTGCTGCCACTCGCATATCACGCTGAGGGGGCCTTAATTGGCCTGCCTGCGTAAAATCACTTATGGCTTATAAAATCGCCATTATTGTAATGGGCTTCCCAACCACCCCTGCCCATCCCCACCGATCCCGCGTGCCAAGGGCAAAATTCTGCCCTATGTGTTTGTCCCTATAGAAATGTAAATAGGATATTTGTGTGCACACAGACATAGATCTTCCAACCATTAAAAACGAATGGTCAGCAAGTCATGGGAAGCACAGCTACAAATCTAAGACCTGTGAGAAGAGGCCTTCATCCACAGTGCAGACTTGTGAAATGACCCCACTGTTTGCTAAATTGCGATTTGTGTAATTTCCCTAGAAAATGCCTGTTTGTTCTTTATGTAAGGATTGATTTTTATCAAGGCTAGTTGTAATCACTTTTTTGAGATGAGGAGGCTTCTTGGCATGAATGTTTGACCAGCTGTATTTGAACATTTCAGCATAATTGCTGAAATTGCCTCGAGCAGAGAAGGTTAAGGGGAAATTTAAAAGAGTTGTTCAAAATCGTGTGGAATTTTGATAGAGTAAATAATGAGAAACAGTTCTAGTAGCAGAAGGATCAGTAACCAAAGGATACAGATTTAAACTAACTGACAAATGAACCAGAGGTGAGATGAGAAGATGATTTTTTAATGCAGTAAGTTGGAGTGCTCTGCCTGACAGAATGGTGGGAGCAAAATTAATGGAAACTTTTGAAAGGGAGTTGGATAAATACTTGAAGGGGAAACATTTTCAAGGTTTTCAAGCCTCATGGTCAGAGGGATGGGACTGATCGGATAGCTCAATCAAAGAGTCGGCAGAGGCACAATGTTCCTTATAGCCTCCTTCTGTGCTTTATCATTCAAAGATTCTTTGATTTAGAAATAAAATGGTAAATGGCCTTGGGTGTGTTGGTGACTTTTACTTGTTTTAAAAAATTATATTACTCAGTGTATTCCTCTGAATAATGTAATGGACTATTGGCCTGTTTTTGCACAATCTAGCTATACTATATAATGGAGAAAATTTCCAATTTACTTACATACTTAGCTGGAGACCCCTTTTTGCCATATAGTAGCCATCTGGGGAGAGAGACATGCTGCTTGTATTCGATTGATTAGTGCCCATAGGTTAATGTGAAGAGTGATATCAACAATCAAGAACAGCTTATTTCTAGTGCAAGAAAATAAATCTTTTTGATAGAGTTAACATTTCAGCAGGTTAGAAATGATTGTTAGCAATAATTGTGGATTATCGCATATGTTTGTATGAGATTCCTCAGAATAAAGGTGGTAACCTGTTTAATTCAAATATTTATTGGCTTCTTATTTGCTGGTCATTGCACAAATAGGTTTAAGCAGAGAAAGTGCAATATAATCCAATATGCCACAGGTATTAATATGCATCTTTAGTTGGCTCCTCTAGGACAAAGCATGCTTAAATATTTTGACAGAGTTGTTTTTTTTTTCTATGCTGATGACCTTCCCACCACTTTCTGCTTTGCTGTTAGATTTCCAGGATTTACAGTATTTTGATCTTTGTTTAAGGCCGCAAAAGCAAAACACTGAAGAAGCATCTGAGGGGAGAGAAGCAGGGTTAACGTTTCAGGTCAAAGACCTTTCATAGAACGCTGCTTGTGACAGGGTATTAGGCTGATCCTGTTATGCAGGTGTCACACAGCCAATCAAAATTCTGAAGTAACCTTGCCAGATTCCCTAAGATCTGTTTGCTTTCAAAAGAAAGGAGCTTTGCCAATTCAAACCAAATCGTCAAGTGACTGAAAGGCTATCGAGTGTAAAGCAAGTATGACAGACCTTCAGATGAATTATATGTTGTGTCTGGAAGGTTGACTTTTTGAGGGCATAAGACAACTTTGAACAGCTACAGTCCTGCTGGGCTGTGACCAGTCTGCCTGCTGAGCAAATCCAAATGGTATAATATGGTGCAATGTTGTCATATTACTGTGTAAATGAAAACTGACGGCAGTTTCACAGTCTGAATGTCCTAGGATGCCAGATCATTGACTTTCAACCGCATGCCTTGGGGATAATCAAGAAGCAGCAGCTGCCCATTGTAGGTTTTACTTGTTCTCTTTCTATGATTTCTGTTTTACTGATTCTGTGGCTCTTCCTTGATTATCTGCATAGACCTGTCAAAGAGGCAAGGGAGCAACTCCCTGTAAATATATACCTTTTCCCTGACATAATTCAGGTGGGTGGGGTGTGGAAATTTGACAAGAGAACCATTCTGCTAATTCCTTGCCCATTTCTGCTCTGTGACAGTCTTCTGGTATTAATTCCGATGGATACAGAAGTATCAGTCAAAAAGGAACAGAGTAACCAAATAAAACATAGATTCATAGAATGACAATGGTTTGGGCACAGTTGGAGCCATTAGACCTATTGTGCCCACGTCAGCTCTCCTCAAGAGCAATTCAGTTAGTCGCATTCCCTCGCCCCGGTTGTCCAGAACACAGGAAGTGTCTTAGAGTTCCCAGATGGAACAGGCTGTGCACTCCGCGAGACGAAGGTGCCCTGTCATCCCTCCATCTCTTTGAGTAAGAACGCAACTTAGAAATAAAACTTACAATTTAAAAATATCAATTTAGCACTTAAAACATCTTTTTTTTTTAAATCGGGTTTAATTATACTAGTATAAAGGCAAAATATTGCAGGTGCTGGAAATCTGAAACAGAAACAAAAAATGCTGGAAAAGCTCAGCAGGTCTGATACGGACTCAAAACATTAACTCTGTCTTTCCACAGATGCTGTCAGACCTGCTGAACTTTTCCTGCATTTTTTGTTTCTGTGTTGTTTATTATACTAGTCCCTTGTCTAAGATCTTAGATCCTTACCTTCATAATTACCCTTGGTCACAATGTTAGGTACCTCAGATTCTGTTGCTCCTTCCTCACTGCACTGATTCTGACTTAGCTCTGAACTGACACTTTAAATTTCTGCCAGTGTTGAGTTGCTCTTGATTCATTTTCATGCTTTCTGGTAAAACCTGCTCCACTGCTGCGCTTTTTAACCTGCTCCACTGTCTTCCACTCCTCTTCTTCAAGCCCACCCCGACACCACTTTTATTCAGCTTGTGCTCAGACTCTGTCTTTCCAGACAGCTGGCTTCCCACCCACAGCTTTTACCTGTTGGTCTCCGGCACAGCTTCCTCTCAGGGGCCCCCCCTCTCTATCTTCCACTCGCTATCTGGCTCTGACTCAGCATGTTACCAGAGATCAGCAATGGGACCTTTTACATTCACCTGAGAGGATAACCAAGGCCTCAGTTTAATGTCTCATCCAAGAGACAGCAACTTTCAACAGTATAATGCTGCCCGAGGACTCCAGTGGGGTGAAGAGAAAAAAATGACTTACATTTATGTAGCACTTTGCATGTCCACAGGATATCCCAAAGCCTTACAGCTGATGAGGTACTTCTGAACTTAGGCCAGTACTGTAATGCAGGAAATGCAGAAGCCTATTTTCATAGCATAGCATAGCAAGCTCACACAAATGACAACCTGGTAATTATCGGATAATCTGCTTTGTTGATTGAGGGACAAACGTTAGCCAGGACACCAGGGGTAACTGCCCTGCTATTCTTCCAAATAGTGCTGTGAGATCTTTTATGTCCAGCTGAGGGGGCAGATAGCTTGCGGTTGAACGTGTGATCTGAAAGACAGCGCCTCCAGCAGTGCAGTATTCACTCAGCACTGCCCTCAGTAATTCCCTCAGGAGTGTCAGTCTTGATTTTTGTTCTCAGGTCCTGGATTGGACTTAAAATTACAAATTTTCTGACTAAGAGGCAGGAGTTCTACCAACTTAGCTACGTTAGAACTTTCAAGGCAGCCAGACTTTGTCAACAAACTGGGCAGTTGCTTCAAGTTGGTTGAGGTGCTCAAAGTTGCAGCCGCCAAGAATCACCAATCCAGTTGGTCCATGGCTGCTGCAGACCAGGCTCTCCAATACGATGGAAACAATGGCAAATCCCACTCAAAACATTGAAATGACCTGGAAGATTCACCAAGGCTAGAATTTTCTGTTCAGCATGCGGGGCCAACGTGTAAGATGACGCGCGGTGACATTAGGTGTGATGTCACCACACCACATGTTAGATGATGTCACCACGCGTCATTCCAATCCCTCATTCGGCAGGCATTCACCAGAGTCAGCTGCGCACCCGCCGAACTGTCAAAGGCCTGTTAAGGCCATTAATAAACTAATTATCTGATTGGACAGGGCTGCCCATCTAACCCACAGGTAGCACTGAGCAGCTGGCCCAGCCGATGGGGAGAAAATTCTCCTCCAAGTGTGATGGAATGGCTGCCCTGTAATTACTTATGTTTAGACAACTATTTGAGTTTGAACTTCAACGCTATGAGGTCCTCCCACAACTCAACAGGATATTTATTGGGCTGGATCTTGAATCCCAAATCCTTTTGTCTTCAGACTGTGACATCCTTTTGACAGCCGTCTCATCATTGCTGTGGTCATATTGATCCTTCACTGATTAGTACACTGATAATTGTGTCCTTTATGGATTTCAAGGGTGGACAGTGCATATGTAAAAAAAGTGACTTTCGACTGCCCTTGCATATGAGATACAATCTGTAATATTTACCTCATGTATTGCAACTGAGTATGTACACAGAGCATTAGATTGATGAGACTTTGTTAACTACAATGGATAGGTGTATTTGGAGTGAACTAACGATAATTTATCTTTAATTTTGAGGTTTAGCAAAATGTTTCCCAGTGGTTCAATGGGTAGATGCATTGGCCTGAGTATGTAAAGATAAGGAAGGCACTAAATATGATCCTTGATCTGTGTAGAGCTTTTGTCTCAGCCAGAGCAGCAATGGGAATTGTAAATTTGGCCACCCAGCCCCTTGCGTCAGAAATCTTCAAGGCTGTTTCGACAACACCTTTCAAACCCATCCTCTCTACCATCTGGATGGACAAGAGCAGCAGATACATGCGAACACCAACGCCTGCGAGTTCCCCTCCAATCCACACTCCATCCTGACGTCAAAACTATTTTGCCATTCCGGCATTTTCACTGGATCAAAAACCTGTGTGTACCACTAGGGACTGCAGTGGCCCAAGAACATGTCCCACCACCACCTTCTCAAGGGCAATAAACACTGCCTGGCCCAATCTCCAGAGATGCTTATACCTCAGGAACTAATAAAATAAAAGGGGCAAACTCAAACCGCATTCCTGCTCAAATTGTGATTGTAGGTCCTGTTCAAGAAAGGTAAATGTGTGTGTTTGCATGTTGGAAGAGTACAGAATTGGAATGTTTCACTCCGTAAAGTGAATTATCTGCCAAAAATGCGCAGACCGATTGCTCAGATGAAGTACCGGATGGCCACAATAATCTTTGGACCTGCAAATAGCATGAGTCAGTAGACATGTAAAGAAAGCATCGATACATCTTGAGGATGTCCTAAAGATTTTCAAAGCCGATTAATTATTTTTGAAGTCACCACTGTTATTATGTGAGAAAATGCAGCAGAAAATTTGCAGGCAGCAAAGTCCCACAAATAACAATGAGATAAATGACAAGTCGTCTGATTTTTTTGAGGGACAAATGTTGGGTGGAAGCCTCCTGCTGCTCTTCAAGTTGTTCCCTTGGATCTTTGACATCCTTCTGAACAGGAAAACGGGGCTTTGGTTTCACATCTCATCTGAAAGACAGCAATTCTGTCAAGGGAAGTAAATAGGGGTACGTGTTAAGTTTAACGCACTAGATTCTAAAGACATAGACATATTGCTGGGCTTGTGCATAATATAGAATTACATTTACTTTTATCAGCCATGTCAACTTTTATTTAGGATTGTCACTCTTTCAGCCATCTTCTTTTTCATTATTTGCACAATCTTTTATCTGGTAACTTAATTCCGATCATTAATTCTTTTTCTGCAGTCCACTGCATCATGCAAAGCCTTTGGAGCATTATTGATCTTGCTCACTGTAAGTTCCCAACAATTTTGTGACTGATAGAACTTTCCTGTTTCCACCCACCCCCCCACCCGCCCCCCCCCCACACCCCCAAGCTACTGCGGTGAAAAATGTGAGCATAAGAGTTTGGAGCATCATCACAATGATTTCATCAGCCGTACTTTAAAAGAGGAAGGATGGAGATGTAGCTCCAACTGGAAATGAAGGTTAAGTGTAATTCAAGTAAGGGAAGCGTTATAATGGGCAAGTTAACTGTGTATTAAGAGCCATAGGCCAGAATATTGCCGTCAGTGTGCAGGGGGCGAGCCTGACATGCCAATGCGTAAAAT
Source organism: Carcharodon carcharias (assembly GCF_017639515.1). Taxonomy (NCBI): domain Eukaryota; kingdom Metazoa; phylum Chordata; class Chondrichthyes; order Lamniformes; family Lamnidae; genus Carcharodon; species Carcharodon carcharias. The sequence continues at coordinate 20,821,814 of NC_054482.1, forward strand.
GATGCAAGATGATGTCAGGCGTGCGTCCTGACATCATCGCGCGTCATTTCGATATTGCGTTTGTCTGGCATGCGCCGGAGGCGGCTGCGCACCCACCGAAATGTCAAAGGTCTATTAAAGCCATTAAGGAAGTAATTTACCTCACTACCAATGCTGCCCATCCAACCTTAAGGTTGGCGGGCAGGCCAAGAGCCAAGGCGGCCTTCGCGTTTTCCAGGAAACCTCACCCACAGGCGGGATGAGGTTTCCTGAAGGTTTTGTAAAATTTATTAATAAGTGTGGTGAACTCGACAAACATGTCCCAGCTCATGTGACACTGTCATATGAGGGAACATGTTTAAATAATTTTTTACTTGAATTTTTAAAAAATGTTATTGTCCATTCAATCTCCCTGAGGCAGCTCCTTGCGTGAAAGAGCACAGGTCCCGACTCTCCTTCCCGCCCGCACAGGTAGCACGTAAGATGGTGGTGCGGAGCTGATCACGGGTAGTAATCGGCTCTGCGCCTGCCCCTGGCCACTCCCATCCAGCCCGCCCAACCTAGCTTAGGTTCAGCCCATAAAATGAAAAGGTTAACCATGTCCTGTGAACTATAAAATGGGCAGTTTAACGTTGCTGTAGGAACTATAAAATGGGCAAACAAACTCTATTATAGGAACTATGAAACAGACGGTCTAATTGTGGTCAAGGAATTATAAAACATACAGGTTACCAGTGAAACACCTAGTGGTTGATGCACACCAGGCCAGAATGGGAGGGACACAGAGTCCTCGAAGGCTTGGAGGAGGTTACATAGGCTGGGAGTGGCAAGGCCATGGAGGGAATTAAACACGAGGATAGGGATTTTAAGATCGAGGCATTGGTGCACATGGAGTCAGTGTAGCTCAATAAGCACAAGGATCATGGGTGGGTGAACTTAGTGTAGTTAACCATAGATTCTATGGCACAAATTTCTTGCCTGTTTTACAGTTCCTTTGACATGTAATTTATTAACATATCCCATCTCATGTGACATTGTCACATGAAGGGGACATGTTAGGGAATTTTTTTTCTCTATTTTTAATCTTTTTAAAAGTGTAAGCGATCTCCCTGAGGCAGCACTTAGCCTCAGGGAGATGTGCACTCTTTTGTGCGCATGCATGAAAGAGCGCACTCTGGCATTTGGGGAATCCCACCCCCCCCCGCCTGGACAGGAAGTGTGTAGCGCTTCCCGCCGGGCATCACGCTGGGCGGGCCTTAATTGGCCCGCCAATGTAAAATGGCGGCAGGGCCCGCTTTTCCAGCGGGGATCGGCTCTCCTCCCGCCCAAGATTGGGTCAGGCCCGCTTGCCCGGCAGCCAGAAAATTCTGCCCATTGTGTTATGTTCCTACAACATGAGAAGTACTCCAACACTGTATGTTCAAAACTTTATCCTTATTGCTGATTTCAAAAATGGACTTTTGCTGAACAAAAAGATGGTTGCTGCAGTCACCTGACCACAGGGCTGGCCCTTTGTCTGAGAACCACCATGAAAAGTTCCAAGAACAAAATAATTTCCTTTTCTCAGCTTCTGGAATCTCACATTTCACCGTCCTGACTCATTTCAGAGGGATGCCATTTCTATCTGATAAGCTTACCTTATGAGGGGAGTCGGTGGGTCTGCCTAGACAATGGCTCCCCAAATACCAGACCTTCAGCATAGATGGCTGCACTTTTCAACACAAATGACTGGGACATTATTAGTCCTGAAATCAAAGCCAGTTCCAAGTGCTGCATAATCATTTGAAATCATTGTGAAGAAGGAAGGTCACATGACTCAAGTGACCATTTTGAAATCCCTTTATGCCGTTGAGAACTGAGAACTAGTCAGTCTGCTGTTTTAACATCCAACTGGTGAGCTACCAAGAAGCAGTCCCCTCCAGGAGGAACAACATTAGTCTCAAAGCCAAAATAAAAGCAAAATACTGCGGATGCTGGAAATCTGAAACAAAAACAAAAATAGCTGGAAAAACTAAGCAGGCCTGACCACATCTGCAGAGAAGAACACAATTAACGTTTCGAGTCCGAATTACCGATGAAGTTCTGATGAAGAGTCATTCGGACTCAAAATGTTAACTGTGTTCCTCTCCGCAGATGCTATCAGACCTGCTGAGTTTTTCCAGCTATTTTTGTTTTTGTTTCAGTCTCAAAGCCTGTCTCTGCTGAAAGATTTTGTACCATTGCCTACAGAGCTGACCTAGTCTCTGCACATTTACTTCATCGTGTGGTCAACACCAACTGAAAAGGGAATGCTACAACTTTTCAGCCAGCTCAACTCGAACGCCGACATGAAAGAATTCCTCATTGGACTCTGACTTTAGACTCTGGAAATCACATGAACTAATATTCATTCCTGTGAGTCTTGTACTATGAAACTCACTTTTTTCTATCCCTCCACCCTCCCCCTTTACTGTGTATGAGTATGTATGGTTAGAGTGGGAAGTTGCAGACATTCCTTCCCTGGGTTTTTGAATGTAAAGTAAACTAACCTTCTGAGTTAATCCTAAATCGAGTTTGCTGTGGATTATTGGTAAATTGGATCACAAAAACTAAGGGGTGGGAAAACGTGCTACTGCCTATTTTTTAAAAATTAATTTTAAAATTAAACACCTACTGCTTACAGACTAGTAGCAAGGGGTAATAAGTACAATTTGCCTGCCTCTCTCTTATCTGAAACTATAGGTTAGTATTGTCTTTACTTCTGCCCATTTCACATCAAGTACCCTTGGAAAATTATTTTCTAAGTTTTCATTAACTTTAAATTTGATTCTCTGGTGGTCCTTTTGGTTCTGACCTGTACGTTTATGGCATGGTAGCTAATGCTGATACTTGCACTTTTATCATGTAATGTCACACATGTTCTAACTTAGGAAACCTGAAAATTCTGATCAAAAAGTTCAGAAAAGTAGATAACTCTATAAGGGCCCTGAATATCAGAATCATGATGCAGTAAAAGACCATTGTAGCCAAGGTTCTGTCCTCTGACTGCCGGCGCCATGGGAATTCTCTGTCTCTGCCAGTTCCTCCAGCGAATGTGAAGTGCCCTCTCCACTGTGCCCCGGAACACTAGCCGATGTTCAAATTCCCACCGAGGTGCTGGTATCTGCGGTGGTGCCTGCCTCGCAGAAATGGTGTGATGCTGGTGAGATGCTGGTGAGACTTCAGGGCCCTCAGGTGTGAGAGGGGACATCTGCTGCTCCTCCTCCCGGCAGTGCTCTGATGGTGCTGAAAGGATGAACAAGGAAAGTGGATCAGTTAGTGTGCAGACAATGACAAAGTTCATCCCTGCCCCCTGGCTCATTATGCACTCAACCTTCCAGAACCAATGGCCCAGCAATGTTGCAACAATAAATAATTTAACAATCTTCAGTACTATAGCTGTTGGGAGGACAATATGGATCTCACTGTTGGCCTTAAATACCTGGCCGTGCCACCCCAGCCTCACCGACACCAGTCGGCCTGGGTGCATGGTGCCTCTCCAGCTCAAGGGCCTCCTGCTTGAGACGGCTTAATATGGAAAGCTGTACCTGGCCGCCTCCGGTCCTGACACGCTCGGATGCATTATGAGCATTCTTCTCCTGAAAAAGAGAGAAGACCATTCATTAGGGTAAATTGCACATGGACTTTGCTCGTGCATGCCACACCCCAACCAGAGTGGGGCATATCAGGCCTCCAGTGCCTCCTCTACTCGCTGCTGTTGATCACTTAGACCAAGATGCTAGGCCTGCTGCCCACCCCCCAACATGTTGGACACATGCTGCCTACATCATATTAGGAAACACATGGTATTTCCTCCCATAGCATGGAGGTGCAACCACATGCAGCATAGAGGGCAGCAGATGGTTCTTTGCCATGACACCTTGAGGCTCCCCTTCCACCATCTCATCGCCCTGAATAGGACATGTCCTGGAGTCCTGAGTATGTGCCTAGCTGCAGCTCCTCCAGGTTGCCCCCAAACTTGTCATGTGCAAATAAGAACAATACATGGTGTGGGGGAGAAGTCATCTCCTCATGACCCACTCAAGCTGAACTTAGCATGGGCACTATCTGCTTGGCCACCCAGCAAAGGAAAAATGCCCCATATGATTCAATGCTGTCACTTCAGTAAGACTTGGAGAGGCGGGGCGGGGTAGGGGGGTAGGGGAGGGGGGGGCGGTGCCTCAGAGGGTTAGGCTACCTGCTGGGTTAAATGCCCAATGCCAAGATGGTACGCACTCTGCCAGGGCGCATCAAATCATTAAGGCACTTGCGGCACTGCATCCAGGTGCGCTGAACCACGTCGTGGGAGCTCACCACCTCCGCCACCTCCTCCCAGGTGCATTTGGCCATCCTGGGGGGACCAACACCTCCCGCTGTACTGCCACCTCCCCGAGGAGGGCAGCAAGGTATTCATCAGAAAAATGAGGGGTGCTTTGGCCCCCTTCTGGCCTACCCTGCAGCCTGGCCTGCTCCTCTGGCTTTCCCTCCAGCCTGGCCTACACACCCGAAACCCTCTGGTGCGGCCTAGAACTGGCTCCCAGGCCCTCTTTTAAACAGAAGACTGCTGGGTCGCCATTGGACCCTGCGATCTGTGCACGCCCGGCCCCGCCCACCCACTCCCGCTAACCATGAGAGCTGGCAAATACGCTGGGCGGGCCTTAATTGGCCCACCCACCTAAAATGGCAGAACGCCTGCTCCCGCTCCCCGCCCCCTCCAACGGAAATTCTTGGCCCATAGCTTGGAGCCATGGCCAGATTTTCGCAGAGTCAGGAAGACTCTGCAGACCATTGAAAATGGTAGGCGGGACCTGGATACGGAAGCCCCGCCCCAATTTCTGACAGATCCAATTTTTGCCAGCAGGGGGAAGGGGGGGTGAGGGCATGAGTCACACGGGAGGGAAACCCCAAACTCACCAGGGTCAGTTGAACTTAGTGCTGAGTTCAGACAGATTCCATTTTGGCTGTTGCAAGATCTTAATCTATAGTGCGGGAGTCCACAAGTTGATATTGTAGATGTAATCCTTCTTCAAGGGTGGTAAGGTCTGTACAACTGGCCTGATCTAAAGTTTTTTAAATGCCCCGCACTTTTAAACTTGCAAAGAAAAGGGTTGCAGCTGTCAGTGAGATTTAAAAAAAAGCATCATCTGCTGGAACACTTTGATTAGAAAAAAAACAGTAGCAGTTTTCATAGAAGACTTAGTTGACATTTTCCCAATAGATATAATGATTGTCATTCTGAATGTTTAGCTGAGTTTGAAAGCTACAATTATTTCAGCAGGAGTTTCTGAGTTCAGTTTGATTGATAGTCTAAAGAGGCTATTAAAGAATTAGCTGTCTTTGATGTGGGGTCTGAATAGAAGTTTGTTTGAATATATAAAAGATGACTTGTGGAGGTTTAAAAGCTTAGAATGGATTTTATGAGTAAGAGTTTTTCCACTATAAAGCGTGTCGAGGTGATGGCTGTATTAGATTGTTTAAAGCTTTTTTTTTACATCTCTGCATGAATCCTGAAGCCTGCCCATGATGGATACTTGGTGAGTGGCTCTGGAAGTAACAAGGGAGATTTGGGGGCCATTGGGAGGGTGGGTGAGGGGCATGAGTTGGCATTAAGTTGCCATGGGGGGGCTGAGTGAGGGGTTAGGACGTGTGAATGGTGAGGGATAGAAGGCTTAGCAGCTTCTGAAACAGCTGGGATGAAGTCGCAGATAACCGAGGCGGGACTTCTAATCGGCCTGCCTGAGCACTCATCTGCCCCATGGCCACCTATGTCATTGCCTGGCACTAGAGTGAGGTGAATGTTACTTGCCCCTTGTCAGCCCAAGCCTGGATATTGTCCAGGTCTTGCTGCATTTGGACATGGACTGCTTCAGAGGATGCATTGGTTGTCATCTTCCAAAATTCTGTAGATTCTGGAACAGTCCTGGCAGATTGGAGGGTGGCAAATGTAACCCCATTATTAAAAAAAAGAGGGAGGCAGAAAACAGGGAATTATAGACCGATTAGCCTAACATCTGTAGTAGGGAAAATGCTAGATTCTATTATAAGGGGTGTGATAACAGGGCACTTAGAGCAAATCAACGGGATTAGACAAAGTCAACATGGATTTATGAAAGGGAAATCATGTTTGACAAACCTACTGGTGTATTTGGATTTTCAGAAAGCTTTTGATAAAGTCCCACATAAGAGGTTATTGGGTAAAATTAAAGCACATGGAATTGGGGGTAATATACTGGCATGGATTGAGAATTGGTTGACAGACTGGAAACAGAGAGTGGGAATAAATGGGTATTTTCCAAGTGGCAGGCAGTGACTAGTGGGATACTGCAGGGATCAGTGCTTGGGCCCCACCTATTCACAATATATATCAATGATTTGGATGAGGGAACCAAATGTAATATTTCCAAGTTTACTGATGACACCAAACTAGTTGGGATGTGAGTGATGAGGAGTGTGTAAAGAGGCTTCAAGACGATTTAGACAAGTTGAGTGAGTGGGCCAATACATGGCAGATACAGTATAACGTGGACAAGTGTGAAGTTATCCACTTCCGTAGAAAAAAACAGAATGGCAGAGTATTATTTAAATGGAGATAGATTGGGAAATGTTGATGTACAAAGGGACCTGGGTGTCCTTGTACATCAATCACTGAAAGCAGGCATGCAGGTGCAGCAAGCAGTTAAGAAGGCACATGGTATATTGGCCTTCATTGCGAGAGGACTTGAATGCAGGGGCCAGGATGCCTTACTGCAGCTGTACAGGGCCTTGGTGAGACCACACCTAGAGTATTGTGTGCATTTTTGCCCTTCTTACTTCATAAAAGATATACTTGCCATAGAGGTTGTGCAGTGAAGATTCACCAGACTGATTCCCGGGATGACAAGATTGTCGTATGAGGAGAGATTTGGCCAACTAGGCCTGTATTCAATGGCGTTTAGAAGAATGAGAGGCGGTCTCATTGAAACATATAAAAATCTGACAGGGCTGGACAGACTGGATGCAGGGATGATGTTTCCCCTGGCTGGCGGGGAGCCTAGAACAAATCCTCAATGACTGAGGATACGGGACAGGTCATTCAGGACTCAGATATGGAGAAATTTCTTCGCTCAGAGGGTGGTGAATCTGTGGAATTCTGTACCACAGAAGGTTATGGAGGCCAAGTTACTGACTATATTTAAGAAGGAAATTGATTTCTAGGCACTAAAAGCGTCGAGGGGTGTGGGAGGACGGCATTGAGATAGATGATCAGCCATGATCATGTTGAATGGCGGAGCAGGTTTGTAGGGCCGAATGAACTACACCTGGTTCTATTTTCTATGTTTCTTTGTCATATTTTGACTATGATAGATTTTAATATTTGGTGCGTTGTTTACATCCTTCTCCCTTGTCTCATTAAAACTTTCAGCAAAGGAAGCAGGTTTTTATTAAATGGTAAGATAGCATAATGCTACTGAGTCCCACACAACTCTGACAACTCATTTGCTGCACACTATGAGTTGTCTGGATCTATTAGTCTACAGTGAAACATGCTTCGAGAATAAATCATGCTTTTGTTTTCTAACCTGAGGAAGTGAAAGATTTAGAAGAGTCTCTTTAAATCATTATGGGAATAAAAAGGCTCCAATAATAATAACATTCAGACTTTAACTTACTTTGAACACTTGTTCTACGCAGTGTGAATTTTGTCATTCATAGTTTTGAAATGGGAAAATATATTTCAGATGCAATGCCTCCTATCCTGTTGACCACCACAATCTCCAGCCCCACATCCTGCTTATTTGAAGTGTACCTACAACATCCAAAGAGAAAGTGATTAGCTTTGCCTGACAGTGAATTACTCATGCCACATTTTGAGGATGAATACCATTGGTCCTGGTAACATCTCCAAACTAACCAGATTGAACCAGGAGGGCAGTAACATCATAGTAATGTTGCCGGAATAGTAATCCGGAGCCCAGGCTAACATTCCCAAACATGACTTTAAATGCCACGATGACAGCTAGGGGATTTAAATCCAATTAATTAATGAAATTGGTATAAAATGCCAGTCTCATCAATAAAAATCATGAACACTGAGAACACCCAGCTCTACCTCACCACCTCCTCTCTTGACTCATCCAATGTTGCTAAATTATCAGACTGCTTATCCAACATCCAGAAATGGATGAGCAGAAATTTCCTCCAATTAAATATTGGGAAGACTGAAGCCATTGTTTTTAGTCCCCACGACAAACCCCACTCCCTAGCGCTTGACTCCATCCCTCTCCCCGGCATAAGCCTGAGATTAAACCAGCCTGTTCACAACATTAGTGTCACATTTGATCTTGAGTTGAGTTTCTGACCTCATGTTCATGCCAAGACTAAGACTTACTATTTCCATCTCCATAACATCACCCACATTCACTTCTATGTCAGCTCATCTGAACCCCTCATTCATACCTCTAAACTTGACTATCCCAATGCCCTCTGGGCTTGCCTCCTCCATTCTACCCTCTCCAACACTCTACTGCCAATCTCTTAACTTGCAGCAAGTCCTGTTCCCCTTTCAGCCCTGGATTCACTGACTTACATTGGCTCCCGTTCAAGTAACATCTTGGCTTTAAAATCCTCATCCTTGTTTTCAAATTATTCCATGAAGACAGAACTGAAGTAGTTGTTTGATTGCTCTGCCACTTCCTTGTTCACCATTTTGAATTCTCCCATTTCAGAATGTAAGGGACTATATTTGCTTTCACTAATCTTTTTCTTTTTACATACTTATAAAAGGTTTTACAGTCCGCTTTTATGTTCCTTGCAAGTTTACTCTCATCCTTTATTTTTCCCCTCTTAATCGATCTCTTGGTCCTCCTTTGCTGAATTCTAAACTGTCCCCATACCTCAGGCTTGTTGCTTTTTCTAGCAACTTTAAATGATTCCTCTTTGTACCTAATACTATCCTTAATCTCTCTCGTTAGCCAGGGTTGGATTGCTTTACCTGTTGTGTTTTTGCACCAGAAAGGAATGTACAACTGTTGCAATGCATGCATTTGTTCCGTAAATATTAGCCATTTTATGAATTTCCCCAATCCATTGTAGCCAACTCACCCCTCATGCCTTCAAAGTTTCCTTTGTTTAGATTTAGGACCCTTGTTTCAGATTGGACTACTACACTTTCCATCCTAATGAAGAATTCTATCATATTATGATCACTGTTCCCTAAAGGACACCGCACAACACGATTATTAATTAACCCTTTCTCAATGCACAATACCAGATCTAGGATAACCTGTTCCCTAGTTGGTTCCTCGACATACTGGTCTAAAAAAACATCTCGTACGCACTCCAGGAATTTACTTGCCACAGTATTATTGCTAATTTGGTTTGCTCAGACTATATGCAGATTAAAGTCATACATGATTACTGTAGCACTCTTGTTACATGCATCTCTAATTTCCTGTTTAATGCAGTCCCCTACCTTACCGCTACTGTTTGGAGGCATATAGACAACTCCCACTAATATTTTGCACCCTTTGTTGCTTCTAAGTTCCACACAGACTGATTCTACATCTAGATTTTCTGAACCACTATCCTCTCTCACTATTGCACTGATTTCATCCTTAACTAACAATGCCACCCCACCTCCTTTTCCTTTTTGTCTGTCCTTCCTAAATATGGAGTACCCTTGTATATCCAGTTCTTAGTCTTGGGATCAATAACCAGGGGGCATAGATTTAAGGTAAGGGGCAGAAAGTTTAGAGGGGATGTGAGGAAGAATTTTTTCACCCAGAGAGGGGTGGGAATCAGGAACTCACTGCCTGAAAGGGTGGTAGAGGCAGAAACCTTCATAACATTTAAGAAGTATATGGATGTGCACTTGCGACGCCACGGCATTCAAGGCTATAGGCCTAGTGCTGGTGCTTGCTTGACCAGCGCAGACTCGATGGGCTGAAGGGCCTTTTCCTGTGCTGCAGGCCTCTATGACTCTATGGTCAACCTGCACCCATGTCTCCGTAATCGCAATCATATTGTATCCGTTCCATCTATTTGCACTGTTAATTTGTCTACCTTATTGCAAATGCTCTGTGCGTTCTGATAGAATGCCTTTAGATTTGTATTTTTAATACTTTTACACACTTTTTTTGTACTATGGCCCTATTTGCTGCTATCGCTTGCTTCCTCTGCCTTCCACTTCTGCTTCATACTTTTCTGTCCTTCATTTCTATCTTTGATTTCCTCTCTTGTGTCTCCCTGTTCAGGTTCCCATCCCCCTGCCAATCTAATTTAAACCTTCCCCGGCAATACCAGCGAATAGCCCTGTGAGGATATTGGTCACGGTTCTGCTGCGGTGCAACCCGTCCAGCTTGTACAGGTACCATCTTCCCCAGAATTGGTCCCAGTGCCTCAGGAATCTAAATCCCTCCCTACTACACCATTTTTCCAGCCACGCATTCATCTGATCTATTCTCTAATTCCTAATTTCACTAGCACATGGCACTGGGAGTAATCCTGAGATTGTCACCTTTTTTTAATTTTTAATTTTTTAATTTATTTCCTAGCTCCCTATATTCTACTTTCAGGACCTCATCCCTCTTTTTACCTATGTTGTTGGTACCAATATGGACCACAACCCCTGGCACCAGGGAGGCAACTTACCATCCTGGTGTCACATCTGCGGCTGCAGAAGCGACTACCTGTTTCCCTTCCCAGTAGGAAAAAACAGTTCGGACCAGTACTTTTATATCGCAATTTTTACTTGTGTTCCATTTTAAGGTATACATACCAGTTTGGACTAGTATCCTTATTTCCCAGTTTTTACCGTTGTTTTCGTTCTGGGCTACAATAGAATCCCCCTATCACTACTGTTCTCTCATTCTTTTTTCCGCCCCTCTGTGCAGCTGAGTCACTTGTGGTGCCACAGACTTGGTTCTTGCTGCTTTCCTCTGATAAACCCTCTCCCCCGGTCGTATCCAAAGTGGAAAATCTGTTAGAGAGAGGGATGGACCCAGGGGACTCCTGCGCTACCTGCCTAGTGCTTTTACTCTGCCTGGCGGTCACCCATTCCCTTTCTGCCTGTGCACTGTTTACGCACGGTGTGAGCACCTCCCTGCACGTGCTATCCACAAAGATCTCAGCCTTGCAGATGCTCCACAGTTACTCCAGCTGCAGCTCCAGCTCTGAAACATGGATTTCAAGTAGCTGCAGCTGGAGACACTTCCTGCACACATGGTCGTCCCGGTCACTGGACGTGTCCCTGACTTATCACATCACACAGGAAGAGCATTCCACTTGGCAAAGCTGCCCTGCCATGGCTTACCCATAAATTATTCCCTTAAATTTTACTTCCTCCAGTTTAAAGAAGAATAAATATATGCTAGGGTCCTTACTTTACTTCTTATACCTTAAACGCTACTTAACCTAAATTAATCGTATTATGAAGATAACCTTGCAGTTACCAATAAATTGTTTCAGTATGTGTATTAAAAGATAAACAAGGAAAACAAGTAAAATAAGTAAAATATTCAACAACCAATCAATTTCCTAGTTCTCTAAGAGGTCACAGTGGATTTTTGCCAAATCTGGTTGGTCTACTGAGAGCCACACCAATAGCAGCAACAGCAGCAGCAGCAGTTTGCTCTTTAATCCCCCTGGTTCCGCTCTCAGTCTCGCTCTTTCTCACGTTCTTTAATCCATCCGACTCCGCTCTCAGTCTCACTCTTTCTCATGCTCTTTTATTTTCCCAGTTCCATTCTCGCTCTTGCTCTTTCTCATGCTTTTTTATCCTCCTCGCTCCACTCTCACTCTTTCTCACGCTCATTTATCCTCCTGACTCTGCTCTCAATCTCACTCTTTCTCATGTGCTTTTACCCTCCCAGCTCTGCTCTCAGTCTCGCTCTTTGTCGCACTCTTTTTTCCTCCCAGCGAGAGTCAGAATCAGATCAATGTGTGTGAGGTGGCGACATACCTGTTCATTTGATAAATATAGATTGCAGATTTGAGCTGAACTGTTATTTCAGCTTGTCAAAGGCACTGATCCATATGGATTGGATTGGCTTTAAGTCGGGCAGGTCGCTCATGAATAAGATTTGCAAGTCTGTAAATAATATTGATAGGAGAGTGTTCACTGAAGACTGTCAATGCTGAAAGCACATGAGTGGGGTAGAATTTTTATGCATTTCCAGGTTAAGAGTGCTGACTGGTCTGCACATTGTTTGCCATCCATGCACCCTTATTGTGTTAAATCAAGACTGATTGAATTAGCAGCAACTCTAATTTATAATTTCCAAGTTCTTCAGAATTGTGGGAAGCCCTAGTGTCCCTCAGTCCTCCCTTCTTCTGACCATCAGAAGATGTTTGAAACCAAGGCTAGCGCCACCTATCTATTACTTCTTGACTTTTCAAACTTGGAAGTGGACGACAGTAGGGTTGCCAACTGCGATTAATTGCATTCCTGGAGGCTGCATCACATGACTTGCCTCTATGCTCTTGCCATTAGTCTGCCAACAAATTCATCCTTATCACGTACTGCCTTCCCACACCAACTGGAAAGCAAAAAGATTCATTCGCCAATTAGATGATGTCTGACTGCCAACTAAACAGCCTTTTTTTCCAATTTTCCACATTTTTAAATCTGGTAAAGAGTAATGTTAAAAGAAAATTAGAAAGAAACAATCTTTTCTAATATCCCGATGACTACTCCCCAGGACCCCACACAGCAGTGTCCTGGAGACTGATCTTCAATTCCTGGAGACTCCAGGCCAATCCTGGAGTGTTGGTAACCCTAGCCTAGAGTGAAGGCATTTGCCCACTGCCCGAAGGGGTCTGAATTTTAAAGATAAATAATCTATTTCCCTGTTGGAATATGAAATCTAGCCGTTACTTTCCCCTCCTTATTCCGGGGCAATGATGTCCACCTGTGATGCACGCAGCTCCAAGTCAGAGTGGCAAACTGAGGGAAAATCAGAGACTAATGAGTCCACCCCTGATTTGTTTGGCTCAGCCTCTCACGACTTAAACTTACTGAGCCCTTTGGGGGAAATCTCTTTCACTTTTTGTTGATAGCAATCTATTGAAGTTACTCTAGGCAATGGTGTTGAGAAAGAGTCACAGTGGCAGATCCATGGGTTCTGACAGCATCGTTGGCAACAATTAATTCCTGAATTGATATCCTGGTTGAACTGTGGTGGAACTGCTTAACAAATGAAAAGCAAGTTGCCTGGTTTACTAAAATTCAGCAAGGGTGCAAAAGTGCCTTTAACAGGAAGTCAATTGTGTAAAGTATAAGTCAGACCATTGATCGCCTTTTTAACTGAAACAGGAGTTGGGGGGATGGGTGACTTTAATCGAAGAGAATAGGATAAATACAAGCTTTTTGCATTGCAATATTGGAGCAAAAAATCAATACACTGTTGGCTCCACATTTTCAGTCATTCCTGTACCAAATGTGATTTATAGGAGTGTAAAATGGAAATGGCTTGCACCCAAGACACAATGCAATGTGTTTAATGATGTCCTCTAAAGCAAAGTAGCTTAAGAAATATAGTTGTGCCACATTAGAAAATAATTTATTGATACTTAAGAGTAGAAATCAATCCACAAATATGTATGTAATGTTTTTCCCAGATAAATTATTGTTTAGTTGACGCAAGTGATTGATTGATACATTCCTATAATTATGGGAAATCTCACCAACATCAGGGCAGATTAACTGGTGAATGCAGAATCAGCAGTGTTACTTTTTGCTGTGTTTGCAGTTTGCTATTTAGTTTTCATTGATTTGGCTGTAGTGTCCCGTCAAACAAGAATGTGGAGATGTGATGCTGAATTACAACTGTGACAGGAAAATCTTTTCCATACGCTTTTCGTGTGAATGCTTTCACTCCGGGTTGTTAGATTTTTCTTAAATCAAGGGATGTACCTCGTGATACGAGAGATGCCTGTAAATCACAATCAGTGTTGAGCATTCTCACCCATTGCTGATGTTGACACTTGGGTTTGGCAGAGACCAGTTTATGTCAGGTCCTTGCTACCTCTGGGAGTTTCTTGGCTGCCTTGTAAGAGGCGAGACTTCTATCCATAAGAACAGAAGAAATAGGAGCAGGAGTGGACTATATGGCCCCTCGAGCCTGCTCTGCCATTCAATAAGATCATGGCTGATCTGATGTGACCTTAACTCCACTTTCCTGCCTGTCCCTCATAATCTGTGATTCTCTTGTCAATCAAAAATCTGCCTAAGTCAACCTTGAATATATTCAATGCCACAGCCTCCACTGTTAGCTGGGGGAGAGAATTCTAAAAACTAATGACCCTCACAGAGAGGAAAGTCCTCCTCATCTCCAAGTAAATGGGAAACACTTTAATTTGAAACTGTGACCCATTGTTGCTGATTCTCCCATGAAGGGAAACACCCTCTCAGCATCTATCTTGTCAAAGCCCCCTCAGAATCTTTTTTGTTTCAACAAGATCACCTCTCATTCTCCTAAACCCCAATGAGTATAGGCCCAACCTGCTCAATCTTTCATCACAAGGCAACCTCTTATTCCCAGGAATCAGCCTTGTAACCTGTTCTGAACAGCCTCCAATGTGAAATATATCCATCCTTAAGTAAGGTGACCAAAACTATGCAGAGTACTCTAGGTGTGGTCTCACCAGTATCCTGTACAGGTATGGTGAGACCTCCCTACTTTTATGCTTCACCCCCCTTTCAATAAAGGCCAACATTCGCTTTGCCTTCCTAATTAATTGCTGTACCTGAATGTTAACTTCTTGTGATTCATGTACGAGGACACCCAGATTCCTCTCTTGCTGCATTCTGCAGTCGCTCTCAATTTAAATAATGATTGTTCGGCTGTGAGGACTCACTACACCAGACTTCCTGCTTCTGAATGTCAGTTAGAATCCAGTATAGGATTGACAACACAGTAAAATGAGGCACACTTGACTTCCTAAGACGTTTGGGCCCACCAAAGTTTGAAATTTGAAAAATATATTTGAGCAGCATCAAACCCGACAGGTGGGAAAACTGATTTAATTTCTACCTGTGGGGGCAGAGGACAAGGTGGCAGGCGGACGCCAAAGATACCCTTGTCAGTGCCTGCTGACCCCATGCAAATGAGGTTCCATCCCACTGATCCCATTGTCAGGATTGCTGCCCATGGCAAATAACATCCGTTAAACTAGAGTTTCGAAGAATGAGAGGTGATCTCGTTGAAACCTACAAAATACTTAAAGGAACAGACAGATTAGATGCAGGTAAGATATTTCCCCTGGTTGGGGAGCCTAGAACCAGGGAACATGATTTTAAAATGAGAGGGAAGTCACTCAGGACTGAGATGAGGAGAAATTTCTTTACTCTGAGGTATGTCAATCTTTGGAAGTCTCTACCCCAGAGGGCTGTGGAAGCTCAGTTATTGAGTATGCTTACGGTAGAGATTGGTAGATTTCTGATTAACAATAACATAAAGGGTTATGGGGATAGTGTGGGTAAAAAGCGTTGAAGTGATCGATCAGCCATGATCATATTGAACGGTGGAGCATGCACGATGCACTGAATGGCCTTTTCCTGTTCCTATGTTCCTAAATTAATCATTAATATGAAAATATGAAATGTTTTCAAGCTTAATGAATCATTTTGTCCATGTTACTGTTGTGGTGTTCTGTCAATAAGGAATTCTCAGCCTGAAACCTTTCACCTCTTGATGAATTTCATTAACTTTAGTCCTTTTTAGCTTTTCCTTCCTTCCATTTTAGTTTGCTCTCTGTCTCTTTGTTTTCCCTTACTCGCATTGGCCTAAAGCAGTATGTAGAACCGTAGATCATTACAGTAAAACCTAGGAGTTAGGAGATCAGTTCAGTCCACTTTCTTGTATGCTTTCTTTCCTGACGTTTATGAGCCAAGATGACAAATTTAACATTTAGAATTGCAACAGTCGACAAACTCTAAAACCCTGTAGTATCATCTAACCACTACTTATTGACTTAGCTTAACAAATGCCTTTTCCCTCTAATTCTCTTCAACATTAATATTAACATTGGCCTTATTTCTCCCCTACATATAAAAAGGATTACCATTCCTCTTTCTGTTATAGATCTACTTTACCCCACCATGCAATGCTTTTGCACTCATCCCTGATCCTTACGGAACATGTTTCTGGCAATGCCTACTCCAGACTGGGCAGGGCCCTCGTGTGCACATTCAAGATCAACAACTTGCAACTCATCAACACTGAACATATCACACAGAAATCCGCTTGCACTCTTGTTGCCACAATTTCCTCCCCTATGTAAGCTGTAATTAAATCACAGGGATTTGTTTCAACAACGTGAATCCTCTCCAGCAGGGGCTTCAACTGCTCTGCTGATAATTTAAAATAAAAACCCAATTTTAAAAAAAATTTGCTACAACGCTGCTTTTTACTTAAGGTCCCTATTGATTATTTATAATGGGCTGGTGTGCGATATTTGCTTTTTGGTTGCCTGCCATTCTTTATTATTCCACAAGAGTTGTTTACGACTGTCTTTCCTTAAGCTAAGACCTTTGTATTTTTCTCCACTTTTACCTAACTTGCTTGAACGTATTTTTCGATAGGACCAATCCTTGTGGCAGCACAATGAACGAGCAGTTATTTCAGTGCTGTCCAATTCATTGCATCAATGTTCATGCACATTTGCCTTCCTACTGTCAGGAAACAGTAAAACAGAATAACCAGTAAATGATTGGTACCAGTAAAAACGTGCTGAACTGGTCTTGTATTCACCAAAATGGAATTCCAGTGGCTCTGGTACCAGTATTACTGTTTTCTTTTGACAATTTTGAACTGACCTTTCCTCCAGAGAAATTTCTGCTAATATTGGGGAGAGATGAAGCCCCAGTTAGTGTACTTTATTCAGTTTTGACCTTGTCATGATAGCATGGTTGCCATGTAAGTTCAATATTTTTCAGAAATTAATTTTTTGCCCAGTAACCAGGCTGCACTAGAAATCTTCTCATTGCTCGAAATCAATTACAGCATTAAGCAATCTTTTTGGTTCTCTTTCATCTCACAGCTCATCAGGATTGTGGTGTCCCATCACATCTGTTCACGCCTCATACTTTTTGAGTTTTTTTCTTTTGTGTCCTTCAAAAATCGCCCTACAGCCTTGGAAGTATAATCCACTGAGAATAATAATTGTTGGCCATATTAGCAGTGTAAGCCATTACAACCAGTAACTCTTCACTTTCCAGTTTTCAGACCTTTTAATTGGATGATCCTGCTCAAACCAGGTATAATCAGAGCTCAGTTATACATTCTCTTTACCAGCTCTTGGCTTTAGCCAGGATGTCATTAATTGCCCCAAAAATCTGCCAAAGCAGCAAATTGGATGGGACCAAGGGTTTTACTTTCAATTCCCCTTTCAAACTGCTGAGAGTGCATAAGATTGGAGACTAACAAAAGTAGGGGCTTTTGAAGCAGCAAAATCAAACAAATGATGCTGCATCATGCCAATTGAGTCGCACCCAAAATATATCCATCACCATTTAAGTGGATTACAACCTTAACCTTTTATGGGCTATCCCAGATCAGGAGGACTTCCCTGATAATCACCTTCACATAAGTTCAAAACAGCCAGCAGTCACAGACACTTCCTGAGTCTGAAGAGAGGATCTATTTCTCCCTCACAAGGAATAATCAGCAGACAACCTTCTTCCAGATAGCTGTCTTTAATAAGCACCCGCTAGGTTATAATTACCCAGATATTATAAGGGTCCGGGATTCTCTCTTCAATAATGTATCCCCCCATTTAAGAGCATATAAAGAGGAGTTCTTTGGAGTTGTATACAGAATGCTACATGAGATGATATATTTTAACTCATCTGAACATTTATTAAAGAAGCCAGCATGCAATACAATTTAAGTGGCTAAGTACGTTGCAACATTAAGGATTATAAAAAGATGGAAAGCATAATCTTAGTTCTAATATAGAATCCAAAAGTTAAAACTCGCTAATGCTACAGTCAAAAATATCTTAGAAAATCCATCAAAATCTAAAGTGCTCAAATCCCCAAGTAGCAAGCTGCCTGCATCGTAAAGCACTTCTCCTCAATTGGGGTCCAAAGTGTCCAACTATGTATTTGACTCTTATAAGAAGCATTGAATTGAGGATTTCAACAATTCTGAGTTTTCAATGGTGAAGTTCCTATCTTTATAATGTTTCTAACTTGATTAGATCATCTTTTACAAATGTGAGTGTTACCTCTTTGCACAAGTTCATTCCCTGTTCATTATCCTTATAAGGCTATATCATTCCCCATTATTGATACATTAGTTAATTGTTGAAAATCCGCTTATTATTAGTTAGTAAGCTTTTATCTGGTCAACAAATGTTTGTAGTGCCTTACAGCGGCAAGTCCTATCACTGGTTTTACTTGTTTATTACTTTCATAATCTGTATTTTAAAAGATTTTTAAACTCTATACAGAAGGTCAGCATAAGTTTTTTTACAATTAGGTCACCCAAAGGCTAAAATCTTTTTTTATATATGGTTCAACTAAAGGTTAATCTAGTAAGGGTAATGTGTAATGTTCCATGGAAAAGAGTTTGTGCTATCTGGTACCAACCTTTAGAAAATCCTCTTTTCAAACTTACAAACATAAGTGTCATGATGTTGCAGACTAAACCGACATTGATCTATACCACTGTCTTTTCAACATTCCTTTTGTTAAAAACTACATTGTTCTTGCATTCTCCTATTCTTCTTGTAACAGTTTGTTTTCAAAAAAGGCGATTAAAGAAATTCCAGCAAATCCTGAGATCACTAAGTAATGAACATATGTTCTAAGTCAAGCATCAGAGATGTCCCTGTGCGTGCCAATATGTCTGGGTGAAAAGTTTAATCCTTTTCTGCCTCTTAAAAATGTGACTGCTTATTCAACTCATTTGTATTAACTAAAATGTAATGTCCTAATGATATCTGAATCCTGCCTCCTTATATCTACATATGACTTAACTACCTCTATATTCCTTCACACTATAGGCAAAATCTTCTGTTTGGCATACGGAGCTGGGCCCTGCACGCTGATGCGTAAAATGATGCGCGGGGACATCGAGTGTGCGTCCCAATGTCACCCTGCGTCATTCCGATCTTTAGTTCGGTGGGCACGCACTGGAGTTGGCTGTGCATCCGCTGAACTGTCAAAGGTCTGTTAAGGCCATTAATTAATAAATTAAAATGATTGCCAGCGCTGCCCGTCAAACCTTAAGGTTGGCGGGCAGGCGAAGAGCCCAGGCAGCTTTCGCATTTTTCATGAAACCTCGTCCACGGGCGGGATGAGGTTTCATGATGTGTTTATTCATTAAATAAAATGTCTTATGAAAATTCATAAGCATGTCCCAGCTCATGCGACAATGTCACATGAGGGGACATGCCTGAGTAATTTTATTTTTTCTCTTTTCCAATGTTTTAGTATTATTATTATTATTTTATTATTACATTTTTATTAATAAATTTATTATTAAATTAATCTCCCTGAGGCAGCTCCGTGCCTCAGAGAGATTTCTGCGCTCTTCCGCGTGCAGGCACCCGACTCTCCCTCCTCCCCCCGCCCGCACAAGTAGCACTGAGCACTTCCAGGTGCGTGTCACGCTGGGAGGACCTTAATTGGCCTGCCCATGTAAAATGGCGATGCACAGCCTGTGCCCGCTCCTGATTGGCCCACCCGCGGGGGAGAAAATTCTCCCCTATGAGCTGTAACGTAACTCCATTTATTCCAGTGGACTATGCGGGGCAGTTGACTGCTAACGTAACCTTTCACCTCTGCCCCCTCTGTCCTCTGACCTCTGTAAATCAGTTAATTTATCTGATGCCCGAAAATAAACATGTTAAAAAGATGTCTCTTACTTCAAATCCATCTTTCCCAGGATTTTGAAACCACAGAATTCCATGCCTCCCTTAGTGTTCCCTTGCTCCTACAACATACAAGCTTTTAAAATCAAACCTTGGTGGTAACTAGCTATTAGTTTTTGATCTGCTTCATCTCATTGCTAACACTTCTCAACTTTGGCGATATTCTATTCTCGGAGCCTTAACAATTTACCTGGATTCCTTAATATTTAATATCTGATTCAAGAATTTTTTTTGACAAACTTAATATGGATGCAAACTTATTTAGACTTAATGTGCCATGGCTTTATTTAAAAAAAGTAATGATTTTAAAATTTGTTTAGTAAATAATGATGAAAGTCAGGGAGAACGAAGAATCTAATGATGTCAATGCAAATCGTGTGAAAACCATTTACAAATGGTACCTTTAGAATAACATGATTCTAGCCCTTAATTATGTTTGGCTGCATAAGAAGATTATGATAAGACATCTTTTTATTATAGCTTTCTCGGGATGGCTGACATGCTTGTTGACAGCTAAATTGCAACCTTCATTTCGCATAATTCTGGAACATTGGGGCACTGATGTCGCATCAATTTCCTTAAATTGTTTCACATTTGAATGGGAGCTGTAATGGGGGGAGAAGTAGCTGTAGTTGGACCACTTAAGGTTGAAAGTGTTTGTTTGCTGCAACTGAATCATTTCCTTTAAATTTAATTTGTGTGTTTCTATTTGAAAGGAATCCACACAAGGTTTGTATGGAGAGTCAGTGCTCTGCGCTTATAAAAGCAAAACGCTGGAAATCTGAAGCAAGAACAGAAAATGCTGGAAAATCTCAGCAGTCCTAACAGCATCCGTGGAGAGGGAAAAAAAACAATTAACGTTAACTTAACATTAAAAAACGTTAACTTTTTTTTCTCTCTCCACAGGTGCTGTAAGAGCTGCTGAGTTTTTCCAGCATTTTCTGTTTTTGCTCCATGTTTATGCTTATGTTAGCTCGAATTGTCTCTATTGTTAAGGTATTGCAGTCGTGCAGTTATTGACAGGTGGCCTTCACACTTGTATCTCCTACATGAAGATAGTGCATGGTTTACTTTTTAAGTTTAGATTGATTTCCATGACATCCTGTGACCTTGCAGTTATCAGTGCTGCCACCATCACGGTGTCTGAATATATTCTGTCATAATATTTGAAGCGCAGCCATGTTCAGTAGAAGAGTCCTTTCCTGCCGCATTACAGGGAATGAGCTGGATGCAAAGCATTGATGCATTGACTGGGATTTTAAGGGATGGTGTTGGTCCTGCCCACCGGCCAGCAAGTCAGGGGTAATCCCGCCTCAACCGGACATGGAAGCCATGATTGGATTTTAGGATCCTCAGGCAATTTGCAGACAGAGTTAGAGAATTTTGCCACTTTCAGGGACAAAGTCCTGTCCCCAAGAGCTGCCAGCTGATCAGAGAGCCAGCAGCTCTTCAGTCCCAGCAGCATCACTGGGAGCTGTGGTCACTGCGGGGAGCTGCAACAGGCCCCAGACAAGCAACCATGGAGGGGGCAGCAGAATCAGTTGCGAAGGCAGGGTTGGTCTTTCAATGTCAGGGGGCTGGATGGGGTGGGGGGGTGGGGGGGGTGGGTCAGCCCTTGCTACTTGGAGAGGCCCTTTGTGGGTCACAGGGTGGCTGATCAGGAGCCTCCCTTGTCCCTCCAATGAGCCCACCAGCAGGATGCCAGGGTATACATGATGGTTTCCCCACGTAACAAAGTGCCCCATCCCCCACTGGTAAAATATCAAGATACCAGCAATGGCAGGAATACGGCCTTAAAAGACCTTTACTTGGCCACTTAAGGCCTGAACTGGCCTACTGGCAGGAAGACTTTCTGCTACATTTCCCACCACTGGTAAAATTCCAGGATTGGCAGCAAGATTATGGCCGTGCTACTTCCTGCCATCCCACCTGACTTTAGGACATTTCCACCCTACTGCCCCCCATCTCCTAGCATGCTCTATGGGGCCCTGTAATATCCCAGCCATTAGTAATAACATCAATTCATTGACTTTAGTTCCCTGTTGACTAGTGTTTTAATTTGAACCCATGGACCAGAGTTATCCCCCTTTCCCCAATTTCCTCCCTGCCTATCTTCAAGGTGATGATTCACGCTGTTTTGGTTTCAGCAATGTGAAAGTTACTGCCTCTCATTGAATGAATCTTGTCAGTTGTTGTTGGTAGGCTGTCAAACTTTCTAACGTGTCAGAGGTGACCCTGTGCTTGACCTGAATCTTAATTTATGCGCACACCCACTCACACAATTCATACATACAGCCACAAATGCAAAATGGGGTTGCATTTCGTCCTACCTGCCCAGTGGAAAACAAGCAAGTTACTCACTTCTTCTGATCCCAACTATTTTGTTCCAATCCAAAAAGGACCTCAATGGAGTTTTAATGGAGGTGCGAGCATGTAAGCAGCAAATCCTCCCCACTGGTCAGAAGCAGGTCTGGAGCTGGTCCCTGAACACAAAAGCCCACGTGTAAAACTGGCCCTTCCAGGACCTGGAGGAACAGGACCGCCCTTTCACATGCCACACTGCAATTCATGACAACCTTGACGCCCTTGAGGCTTTCCCAAAATTCCTTCACCTGGAAGTCGGCCAGTGGCCCTGGGTTGCCTGATGTCCACCTGCCGACAGCCGCCCTGCACTCTGTTCCTGCTCCCTTTAGGCAGGAGGGGATTGATGTAATTTAAATAGGACCCAGCAGTTAAAAGCAGCTTGTGGCCTCCTGCTTCCTGTGCCTGCAGGCTGGATATCAGCTAGACAGAGATGCTTCTCATCAGAAATGTGCTCAGTGTTCAAAATCTGCTCCATGCTTCAAACATTATTCACCCCCTCATGGTTCCGTCATCCAGAAAAAAAATTCTCACTGCCCTAATCGCAGCAACCACCTACTCCTTAACGATTGAAAGTTATTGACCTGCTTCTCTGACTGGACGCCCATTTCATGCATGGTTCACTCTTCAGGAAAACAAGAACTTTCTGATGTCTCAGTGTTAAATTACACATTTGGATATTAAATTTATACATAGCTGCCGTACATTGGTAAATCTTTTGAAGACTAACTAGCCCAAGTTTCTTTAGGCTTTCCAGGTAACTCAGCCTGCTCATGCCAGGCATCATTCTAATGGCTCTAAGGCAGGTGGGGGGAGCTTAATTTGGTGTGAGGCCAAAAATCCGTTTCCTGACAGCAGGATGAACTTGAGCAATTATGCTCTCAGGACTTTAAAGGCCGGTTAAAGGCGGGTCAAGCTTCCGACGAACAATGTCGGGAAGCCCTTTTGCATCCGTTAGCATGTCATGCACATCCATTAAAAGGCCAGCTCACCGGGAATTAAGTTCCCCCCTCCAAATTAAGTCCCCCACCAACAAGATATTAGAACATCCACTTTCTACAACTGCACGTAAGTGGCAGGCACCTGCCGAGGTTGACTTCTTCCATGATTAACAGTGAGCTGCCACTGCATTGTCCACTTCGGGGAGCGTCTGTAAACTCCAGCCTTTGCTTGAGACTGAGTGATGGTGATGCAAGTTGCGGGGTGTATGACCAAGGAAGGGAGGAAGGGTTAGCAGGGAAGAGTGTAGCAGTGACCGAAGAAAGGGTGGAAAAGATAATGCAGGCTGTCCGGATGCCCTTTAGATATGGTGCCCAGACCTTCAGCCCCATGAGGGAATGGTAGGGACGGTGACTTCCTGCCCGCCCCCATCACGAGAATCGGCGAACTCCTCGCAGATACATATTTAATGAGCTGAACAGCGCAAGATCGCCCCTGGTCAGCTGTCCCATTTCCCAGCTGATATCACTCCTACTTCCATGCTCACCGCCGAGCTTAGGCTCTGGAATGGAAGATTTGGGCCTCAGTGTTTAGCATATTGCACAATGCTCACAATAGGTGTCTTAATGCAGAACCATACTGATTTAACTCAATTGCTAGCATTGTTTGGTCATATGGTCAAGCATTATGGTTCACATTGTTGATTGCTGTCCATAATAATTGGATGCTCCGTTTGCCAAATTTACTAACACTCCTACATCTTTTTCAAATCCTCCTTTGGTAATTTTATCACCTTTGTAAAATATGTATGTCACAAATGATATCAACAGTGAATTGACCAGTTTACATTGAAGTAGCAGATGACACTAGCGTGCGCACTCGCTCTGAAAGTGAGCTCCAGATCATTATCCACTCCTTCTTTAAAGTATTTTAGAAAATGGACGTTTCACTAAACATCCCGAAAACCAAGGTCCTCTCCCAACCAGCTCCCACAACAAACTCCCTTCTTAGGTTAATTCAGATCAACAGTGAGATCCTGGAAAATGTGGAACCACTTTCGGTTTCCTGGGGACCTCCTCCTGATGAATGTGTCAGCTCAGCCTTCTGCTGACTGAGGAAAAGACTATTTGAGGACCAGGGTATCAAACACAAGACTAAGATCATGGTTTACTAGGCAGCAGTGATCCCCACATTCCTATCCTTCAGAGACTTGGGCGGCCTACATCAGGCACCGCAAAGTACCCCCAGCGGTGCCTTTGCAAGAACCTCCAAATCCAGTGGCAAGAAAGGTGGTCCAACAGCAATGCCCTCTCTCAAGCGAACTTGCCCAGCTTTGAGGCACTAATCACTCAAAACCAGTTCCACTGCGCAGAACATGTTGTTCGTATGCCTGACACCAGACTCCTGAAGCAACTGTTCTACTTGCAACTCGGTCTTGAGAGGAAACACTCAGGGGAACAGCAGAAATGCTTTAGAAATGTCCTCAAAGCATCCCTGAAGAGGTCAAACACACTCTCTTGCCATTCTGTGTATGGTGTGAACTTAGAAACCAACCTTAGAGATATACTTGCAGGAGGCCTAAAGAACAATAAAATCCACGTCAAACTTTTGAGTAAAGTCAATGAGCTGATGTGGAGAGAGGCCTGTGATTAGGCTATAGCCATGGAAATGGCAGAAAAAGTTGATTGCAAATTGCAATGGAGTCCTTTTCCTGAGTTGGCAGGAGAGGTCCACTGGATTTCAGTGAAATCAAGGCGATGTTCACAGTGTCAGAGTTAGAAATGTTAATGCTACCATTGCCATAGTAGCCACTAACCATTTAAATGCCTCCATGTCTAGGCAAGGTGCTATGCCTGGGGTGAAGTTAGTCATATCCAGATGGCATCTACCAGTGAAGAAATCAGTAAAACTCCAAGGCGTGGTAAATCTCTAGGTCACAGCCATGCACCAGGTCGAGGTGGTGGTAAATCTAAAGCTAAAGTTCAGGAGTTTGGTAATCCTCAAATGCATGATAGATATGGAAACAGAAGCTGATGTTGCTGAACAGGAAGATCAAGAGTTGTACTCAGTCAGAGAGCAAGAAAAGCAGCGCTTGTAAGATGAGAGTAAAAGGGCTGAAGGTATAATTCCAGTGCCCACAGTAAAAATGAAAATCAAATATTCACAACTTAGTTTACAACTTACTTGTTGCAGCAGCTTCTGTTTCTCGGAAGGAGAATACAAGAAGTCTCTAAGTGACATTCTCTTACACAAAACTAGTGTGAAACATATTCCAATAACAGTATTCCAGTGCTAGGTCAAATTAGTGTTAGGGTGGAATATGATGATACATCCTATCATTTGCCACTGGTAGTAGTTGGAGGGAACCAAAGTCTCCCTGATGGGAAGGAATTGACAAGAAAATATGGTAAAGCCGGGCTGAGTTATTTACAGGAGGGATCAGTAAGAGTATATCTGTCATTGTGGAAGTACTAAGAAAGCTCAAAGTGGTCTTTGAGTGAGGAGGACCAAATGATAAAATTAGCCATCAGTACAATATTAAATATCATCAGTGAGCAAATCATGCGAATGCAGAAGTTTTTTCGAGATTTCCCGTGAAGACTAGTTCATTTCTAGCCAGAGTGGTCATTAATGGCTAGTATAAAGAGTGTATTGATGAGAAATTGCAGGAGTATTTCGAAGGATAGACAGAGATATTGAAGAGTTGGTGAAAAGTTATGGTGCGCCTCAGAATGAGAAATGATCCAACCAAGGTTCCTTTCATTCCAGGGTCAGAAGACAGGAAAACTGTGGGAATGAGCACATCAATTTCTTTGAAGTGGAGGAAAAGAGTTCTTTGTTTTGGTCAACAGCTATAGCAAGCAGACAAATGATGAGTCTGTGCCCAATACCACAAGTGCCAAAATTATTATTTGGAAGTTTGTTTGCAATTTATGGGCTCCAAGAGGTGTTGATGTCAGATAATAGTCCACGGTTTACGTCAGAAGTGTTTGAAATATTTCTGAGTGAGAATGGAGTCAAACACACTCCTGTACCCCCATATCACACAGCACCAAATGGTACTGCAGAAAGAAACGTTCCTTCAGTCATGGTTGTCCGCAGCTGAGCATGTGTTGGTCTTAGTGCAGTACACAATATAGTTCTTATTGTAGTCATGTTAAGATCAGAAAGTATGACAATTCAGCAGCTTCAATAGTTTTCAATAGCTTTTTTACTTTTTATTTTAAATGATCATTATTCAAACTGCTGTCTCTTGCCCTTTTGTCTTTTCCATTCATCACAGTTTTGGAGACGTGTTTGCATTTTGACCCCAGTTACCAGAAGAATAACATTGCACAGTGAAACAGGGTCGCACTTTAGGGATGGAAAACAGGAAGCTGCAGTGCTGCAGTTTCAACCCTTGATTACTGTTCTAGTTAACTTCTGAAGAAGAAGGATCACTTGCTTTCAGTCATCTGTTTTTGTGCATATGCAAATAAGGTATCTCACTGCTTGCTTCGTGGAAGAGTCACCATAGTAACAGTTTCTATTGGTAACACATCTCAGAAAGATTTAAAGTATTGTCAGGGAGGACAATCTATTCTTGCTAACAGGCTGTCTTCCTCTTTCCCATTAACCACACATTTTATGATGTTCTAAAGGTTATATTTGCAATCTATTTGTCAAAATAATCCACTAATTTGTGTGTTTTGTAATACACTATTTGAGACTTCTGTCCAAAAGCCCCACAATTTTTTAAGTTTGCTGGCATATAGGCAAGATGCAGCTGGAGATACTTAAAACAAGGAGCAACCTCTTACAAATACGATCCTACGGTTGCTAGGAACACAGACTCAGAGAAGTTGGATTTTAGCGCCATTGCATAACAGATTTAACAAAGCATGATCCAACAACCTTGTAGTTTTGTGTTTACATTTCTGCATTCAACGAACAAAGTGCTGGATAATGACACTGTCTGGAATGTTGTCTTTAGCGGTACTGGTGGGATGTGTGAAGTTTACTTGCTGCTATTTCAGGAAATGATGCAGAATAGAACTGAGGTACAACTGTAAAACCTCTTGAGTTGGGATTTTTCATCACTCAAATGTAAAGTTTTGGCTCCACCCGATGTTTAACCAGTCAATTTGACCCACATTTATATGAGATTTCTACACGTCTTGCTTTTCATATAGTCACAAGCTTCACTCTTGCAGTACTGTTGGAAATTGGCCAATAATGATTGTGGATTGTGGAGACTTGCAATGTCAATGTTGCTTGTAAGTGCAACCTGCATTTTAAAAATAACGTTTTTAATATTTTTAATCACATATAATGCAATATCAATATTGCTGATTGGAGGCCCCTGAAACCATAACAGTGTACATTAAGTTGATATGCATTAAATCAGAGATTTTGGAGATATTTCTTGCTCAGATCACACATTTGGATGCTTTAGCTCATGATTCAGCAGTTTGTGTTCATGTGTATGGTCAATATTTTTTTTTAATTAGCCTAAACAACAGAGAGGTTTGTTGGATCCTAGTCACCAGTCTGTTGGATCCTGTTCACATGCTTGTTGCAAAGAGTGGCCAATTTGGTACTAATGATAGAGTTGAATAGCAGACACTTCAATGGCAGATGGATATATATCGTTTGCAAAGGTACTCAGCAGCAACTAAGAATGTCCTTACACTTCAAACTCTTTCCCTACACTACCCTGCTATTAACTACTGACTACTGACTACTAACTACAGAGGTAGCCCAAACTATTCTGCTATTGGATACTAAGATCATGTGATCTGCCATTGTAACATTCTTCTTAAAAGTACATTACACATCAGATTACCACATCCCTCCCCCTTTACTCAGGAATATATTCTATGTTTACATTTATAATCTTCTCAAAATAGCAAAATATTTACACTGTTAAGTAAATTTACAAATTCAGTCTTTCTGGGGGTTTCCTTATGTGTGCAGAGCATATCAGCTCTACAACTTCAGATGTCTTGTGAGGAACTTCCTTTTCCAGAGTTGTCTGAATATAAGGTGCTTCAGTGGCTCCTTCAATCTCGAAGGAACAACAGATGTGTCATTGAGTTGAGTTCTATCAACAGGAAATGCTGGCCTGGATGCGAACACTGGTGGAATCATTTCTTGGTGCATAGCTTCTCTCTTCCTTAGATGATCCATATATCTCCATATGACTCAGCCTTCCACTTCCACATGGTAAGATAGAGGTCCAGTCACCGCACTTATTTCACCTGGTAACCACTTTGGTCCTTCCCCGAAGTTCTTCGCACAGTAAATTTCCTCTCGTGACTAGGCCAGTTGTATCTAGTGTTCTGGCTTCCCTGACTCCTTTCCACCTTCCCCTCTAAATTCGGCATTATTAAACTCAATCTCATCCTGAGACGGTGTTTCATCAATAATTCCGCAGGTGTGACACCTGTTGTTGTGCGAGGGATGGTCCTATAATGGAAAAGAAAGAATGCTAGCTTGGTTGTTAAGGAATTTCCAGTTAGCTTCTTCATACTTGCCATGAATGTTTGAACCACCCTTTTGGCCAGTCCATTTGAAGAAGGGTAGTGCGGTAAAGTTTTTACATGAGCGATACCGTTGAGGCTGATAAACCGTTGAAACTCAGCACTCATAAATGCTGTGCTGTTATCAGAAACGACTATTTCTGGTAGTCCGTTAATGGCAAAACTTTAATGTAACTTCTCAATTGTAGCAGAAGATGTTGGTGATTTTGCCATAAAAATGTCTATCCATTTTGAGTAGGCATCAACAATGAGCAGAAACATTGTTCCCATGAAGGGCCCTACACAGTCAGTATATAATTGCACCCATGGCCTTCCTGGCCACTCTTAAGGGTGGAATGGAGCTGTTGAAGGTAAATTTGCAGTTGTTCACAATTCTTCACTAAACTCTCTGTTTCACCATCCATCTCAGGCTACTATAGGTAGCTCCATGCTATGCTCTTCATTCAGGATATTCCTGGATTTGTGCTGTGTAGTGCAATTAGCAATAGCTCTCTACCCTTTTGAGGTACTTTTACTCGTGCTCCCCACAAAAAGATACCATCCTGGTTGATAATTTCATACCTTCTGTTGAAGTACGGTTTCATTTCGTCAGATACAGGCTCTTGTGACCAACCATGAAGCACTTGTTCTCGCACTTGTGATAGGACTGAGTCCCTACTTGTTCCAGTCTCTGATCTGTTGAATGAAGACTGGTGATGAACCTAAGAAATGTAACAACAAAATAAATTCTGTTGAACTGAGACTTCCACATCCTTTTCTTGTAAAGGCAAACGACTAAGTGCATCAGCACTTGCAATTTGACTACCAGGCCTATGTATGAAAACATACTCATATGCTGCCAGAATAAAAGCCCATCGTTGTATTCTTGCTGAGGCTATGGGTGGTATAGCCCTGTCTTCGCTGAACAATCCGAGCAATGGCTTGTGGTCTGAAACGATAGTAAATTGAGAGCTGTGTACATACTGGTTAAATTTCTTAACACCAAAGATGATTGACAGGCCTTCCTTTTCTGTCTGCGAGTAACCCTTTTCTGCTTTGGTGAGCATCCTCGATAGGCCATTCCTTGCCATCATCCATCGACAGGAGAGCACTCAGCTCCCAGCCCATCAGGAGATGCATCACAAGTCAACACCAATTCTTTCCTTCGGTCATAATGTACTAATAGATTGGATGAGTGCAACGGTTGTTTGATCTTCTTGAAAGCTTCTGTCTGGGGTGTCTCCCAAGATCAACCTTGGTTTTTTTTGAGTAGATAAGATAGGGATGCTAGTTCTGTAGACAAATTTGGTAAGAATCGTCCATCATAATTGATCATTCCTAGGAATGATTTGATTTCTGAGGTGTTCTTTACTGCAGGTACCTCTCTTATGGCACTCACTTTCTCCTCAACCAGGTGGAGGCCCTGTGAATCTACCTGGTGACCCAAATAGATTACCTCCCTCGCTCGGAACGTGCACTTTTCTATTTTTTTAAACACACTCCACCCTGCAAGAAACGTTTTAAGACTTCTTCTAAGTTTTCCATGTGCTCTTCTTCAGTGAATCCTGTCACCAATACGTCATCTAAATAGACTACAACCTGCGGCAGTCCTGACGGTAAACTTTCCATTGTTCTCTGTAGATGGCTCAAACTGAGGAGACGCCAAAAGGCAATTGAGTGTACTGGTACAACCCTTTGTGGGTATCAATTGTGACAAATTCCCGGGAGGCATTATCTAACTCTAATTGTTGATAGGCACGACTCACATCAAGCTTTGTGTAGGAGGTTCCACCTGCCAGCTTCAGGTCTTCGATTTTTGGTATGGGGTGTCTGTTTAACTTAGCTACATTATTAACGCCAATTTGTAGTCACCACAAGTACGGATGCTTTGGTTGGATTTAAGGACAGGGACAATGGGTGCTGCCCATTCTGAGAACTGAACAGGTTGTTTAACGCCCAGTTTTTTAGTCTGTCCAGTTTGGTGTCGACATTTTCTCTCAATGCATAAATTACTGGTCTTGCCTTCATGAATGGGGAGATAGCCTCTGGATCCTTATGAATTTTTGCCTGCAGCCCCTGAATCTTCTCAAGTACGTCCCTGAAGACTGTGGCGTACCTTTGTAGTAGCTCTGGTAATCCACTTGCTCTCAATTGGAATATTTCAGCCCATTCCAACTTGGTCTCTTTTAGTTAGTTTAGCCAGGAGGCTTGGCCCCTTGCCTGCTGGTACCATCAAGGGTAATTTTATCGATTGGCTCCCATAATTAATAGTTACACTACTAATGCCTTTGGCTCGGATGTCTTCATCTGTGTACGTTTTCAAATAGGCAGTTGTTTCTTCCAAATTTAATTGATGTTCCCCATTACTCAGAGATTTGCAGGTATGTTCCCCAGTTACTGTAGTGGAAGCTCCTGTGTCCACTTCCATTCAAACAGGTCTACCATTCACTTTCACTGTTACATAGATTGGTTCTGTTCTTCCAACCTTCAAGTTATATAACAAATATATATCTGAATCTGTTGCTTCAGGCAAGATTCCAGAAACAATTAGAAACAAGGAGAGAATTAGTAGTCACATGAAAAAATATGGGTTGATAGGGAAGAGCCAATGTGGATTTCTAAAGGGGAAGCCACGTTTAACTAACTTGCTGGAGTTCTTTGAAGAGGTAACAGAAAAGATGCGGTGTACATGGATTTTGAAAAGGTATTTGACACTGTGCCACACAACCAACTTGTGAGAAAAGTTATTGCTCGTGGAATAAAAGGGACAGTAGCAACTTGGATACAAAATTGGCTGAAAAATTGGAGGCAGAGAGTAATGGTCAATTGATATTTTTCGGGCTGGAGGAAGGTTTATAGTGGAGTTTCCCAGGGCTGGTATTGGGACCCTTGCTTTTCCTGATACATGCTAATTATCTAGATCTTGGCATGCAGGGGACGGTTTCAAAGTTTGCGGAAGCTTGGGAGTGAACTGCGAGGAGGATGGTGTGGAACTTCAAGAGGACATAGACAAGTTGGTGGAGTGGGTAGAAAAGTGGCAGATGAGGTTCAATGCAGAGAAGTTTGAGGTGATGCATTTTGGTAGGAAGAACATTGACAGACAATATAAAATAAAGGCTTAAATTCTGAAGTGGGTGCAGGACCAGAAAGACTTGGGTGTATATTTGCATAGATCATTGACTGGCAGGACAGGTGGAGAGAGCAATTGGTAAAGCATATAGTATCCTGGGTTTATTAATGGGGGCAGAGAATACAAAGGTAGGTTATGCTGAATTTATATAAGACACTCGTTGGACCTCAGCTGGAATATTGTGTACAGTTCTGGGCACTATATTTTAAGAAGGATGTGAAAGCATTGGAGAAAGTGCAGAAGAGGTTTACAAGAATAGTTCCAGGGATGAGACACTTCAGTGGATAGGTTGGAGAGGTTGGGACTGTTCTCTTTGGAGAGATGAAGGCTGAAAGGAGATTTGATAGGGATGTTCAAAATCATGAGAGTGCTGGACAGAGTAGATAGGGAGAAGCTATTCCCACTCGTAAAAGGATCAAGAACGAGAGGGCACAGATTTAAAGTGATTTGCAAAAGAAGCAAGTGTGACGTGAGAAAAAACTTCTTCACACAACGAGTAGCTCGGGTCAGGAACGCACTGGCTGGAAGTGTGGTGGAGGCGGGTTCGATTGAGGCATTCAAGGGGACATTAGATGATTATTTGAATAGAAACAGTGTGCAAAGGTACAGGGAAAAGATAGGGCAATGGCACTAGGTCATAATGGTCAATTGGAGAGCCCATGCAGACATGATGGACTGAATGGCCTCCTTCTGTGCCATTAAGATTCTGTGATTACTCCTTGTTTTTGCTGCTGAGTTGTTTTTTTTCTCATTTTCCTGCTAATAGGGGCTGTTTCCTGCCTCTCAGTAAAGTATTGCATTTTCACACCTTTTTTGGCTGGGGCTTTCCAACCAATGTGGAGGACAGCGCTATTTTGTGTGCCCTGTATGGCTTTCGAAACTCTAATTGCACTTTCTATTGCCAGTGCAATCTCTAGCACCTTCTTAAAATCCAAACTTGTTTTGGATAACAATCACTTCTGAATCACTTCTTTATTTACAGCACACTAAACGATCTCTAAGCATAAAATTTAAGGATGTACCAAACTCACAATGCTCCACTAATTGCTTCAAGCTTGCCACATAGCTTGCAACTTTCTCCCCTGGGGCTCTAATTGTTGAATTAAACTTGAACCTTTGCATTGTTACTGGGGGCTTGGTAATGGCCCTTCACCAGGTCCACTAATTCATCAAAATTTCTCGAGGCAAACTTTGGATCAAACCATAAGTTTTACTCCCACGTGTACTTAAGTGGATCACCAGCCTCTTCTCTTCCCCCGTAATCTCATTTGCTTGGAAAAAGAATGAGAGATGTTCAATGTGGTAGGAACAATCATCCGTTGGATCGAAAGGATCAATTCTTCCGAATTGCGGCGTGCTGTGTGGGTGCTACTTCGATGATTTGGACAGAAGTTCTACTTACAATTGTTGTGCTAGATACAGTGCCAATTTTGTTTCTCTCGATTTCTTCTGTTGACTCATTTAATCCGTACTCACCTCAAATCCCACTCCAACGACCTGAGCATTAAATCGAGGCTGACATATCTGTGAAGTACTAAAGGAGTGCTATCAACTTTTGAATGTAATATTAAACTGAGGTCCCATCTGCCCTGGCCCCATTTCAAAGAAGAGTAGGGACCTTAAAACCCTGATATCCTGGTCAATATTTATCCCTCAACTAACAGTGCTGAAAGGCAGGCTATCTGAACATTTTTCACACTGCTTTTTGTGGAAACTTGCTTTGTGTAAACTGATTGCTTTGTTTCCTGCATTGCAACAGTGGCCACTTAATTGACTTAAGCACTTTGGGATGTCATGAAAGGCGGTATAGCTTCACTGGTTGGTCTGTAAAGTGAAGTGGATGGCCCACTCATTAGTGAACAAGCCTAAATTGCACTTGATACAATGGTAGGTAGCTCCACTAGTTAACTGCCTAAGCAGTGAAGATAAAAGTTTACTACCATGAAGAATTCAAGTGGAAGACAAACACAGCTCTCTCACATGCACATCT
Organism: Carcharodon carcharias; assembly: GCF_017639515.1. Taxonomy (NCBI): domain Eukaryota; kingdom Metazoa; phylum Chordata; class Chondrichthyes; order Lamniformes; family Lamnidae; genus Carcharodon; species Carcharodon carcharias. The sequence continues at coordinate 20,855,589 of NC_054482.1, forward strand.
CACACACACATCCCCTAGTCCAGATTTTTGTTGAGTGAGGACAGATCAGGTGACCTTTAAAAATAGTGGGCAGAACTCCACTGCAGAAATCCTTCCTCCATTTGGTAGATCCCGTTTTTGCCGGCAAGGGTAAGGAGGTGGGGCGTGAATCGCACAGGTGAGAAACCCAAACTTAGCAGGGCCATTTTATAAACACACCCAACTCTTGTTGTTCCAGTGGCCTAAGCCCATAGTATGGGAACCATGATTTTATGGAGGAGGCTTAAGTGGTTGTGAAGGGTGGATTTAAGGCCTTATGATTTGAAGTGATTCCCAGCCCTTAAAAATTAAAAAAAAATAGTCTACAGCTTTCAATTAGAGTAAACAAATAGTCACTAGCTGCAGGAGTACATTGTTTGACAGGCCACCTGGTGTAGCTTAGAAAAAATATTAGCCTTTTGCATATTCAACAGACCACATTGTTTAGATTTCCCAAGGTTCGTTATTATAGCTGAGCCAATTCTGAATGCTTGCCTGAATTTCAAGAGGTCCAGAATCATTTATCTCAGCAGGTGGCTGTGCTCACACTTTGAATGACAGTCTTAATAGGTTATTAAATGATTATCTGGCTCTATGATAAGTGAAATTAATGTTTGTTTATTTAAAACAGATTAACCACTTGAGCAGATTTAAAATTTTTGAATGGGTTTTATAAATGAGCCTTTTTTCAGTCTACAGTGTGTTTGAGTGAGAACATTATTTGATTATTAGATTTTTTGAATCATGTTTTTTCACATCCATTTCAAAAACATGGCTCATGAGACCTACCCAAAGCAGATGCTGGGTGAGTGACAATGGAGATTTCTTGGGACATTAAAGAGGCATGAGGGCTTTAAGGGGCATGGAGACAGCATGGGGGATATGGGGAGCAACAAGGAGGCATCAGGGATGAGGGGGCATGGGGATATGAGGGGGGATGGAGAGGGCACAGGGATATGAGAGGTCATGGAGAGGAAATAGAGATATAAGATGTCATAGGAGTCACAGAGGGGCATGGGGTATATGAGAGGGAATGGACAGGGCATGGGCATGGAGGGGACATGGAGGGTCATTGAGATATGCAGGGGCATGGAAGGGGTATGGTGATATGAGGGGGCATGCAAGGCATGGAATGATTAGGAAGGTTGAGGAAGTGTGAAGGATGAGGGCTGGAGGACATAATAACCTTTGATATAACTGGTCAAAGTCCCAGAAAACCCACCCCTCTGGTCACCTCTGAACTGCCTACGGAGACAATGGGCCTAAATCAATCCTGCCCCTGCCTCCTCGAATGAAAATACAGTGGCGGGGACACTGTTAAAGGAGAAGGGTGTGCTGAGTCAAGAGGTTTCCTGACTCAACCATCCTGCCTACTCCACAAAAATCCAGTCCTTTCCCATTCACACATACACATCTCCCCCACCGCACCCTCAACCCTGACACATGCACATACAAATATTGACATGTAATATGCATAAATTGACTACCTACTTTGAAGGAAAGATATTATATTTCTATAATTGGATAATGCAGTTGTGAGTTAAAGAGAAGCCCTCAAGATTCTTCCCCCCACCACCACCTCCAACATGCCTTCCATGTTAGGGAACACTGACGGGTCATTATACACTGGTGAGGTACCTAACAGCATCGAAAACTCAGATGACAAACTGAAAAGGTCAGACACATACAATTATGTTAGAAACAAACTATTCTAATACTGAATTTATAAGAGCCAATATGTGAACAATTAAATATGCACAATAGACAGTATGGCCTGCACATGAAAATTATGCAAGGGAGTGTTGACATGTGAAATGATGTGTAGATATATTACAGACATCCATAGGTTAACACATAAATACATCCCAATTGAGCTATTTCCAGAAGTGTGTGCTTCATTTTCTTTAATTGGATTTCCAAATTAAAATGATTCCTTTGAGCCCTTGAGAACATCACAAAAATACTTTTATCCACTTCTCAGTTTGGACAAGGAACCAAATCCTCTTTGCAATCTGCAGCACCCTTTTATGCACTGAGTATTGACAGAAGATAGTTTTCATTGGCATGTTACACTTCACTTTCTGTGTTGACCTATAGACTGAGTGATATCCTGACTGAGTGTTATCCTGAACCTAACTCTGGAAGATGCAAGCTTTCTCCCAACACTTCTCATTAATACTGACAGAAGCCTGAATAACTTGTGATATAAAACCTGTTCTTATATTAATGTACATATGTATACAGTAAATATGTATATATAATATACTTTTTTATATAATATATATTTTATATATATTTATGAGTGTGTACATTTTATATATCCATCTATTGATATATTGAATGATACAGCATCACTGGATGGGCAATTACTCTTCTAGCGTACTGTAACACATCAAACATATTGGGAGGTGCTCAATCTTGGTGGCATTATTTGCCATACTGTCCAATTATTGCATTCATGCTCAATCTAAACTATTCAGCTTATTTATAAGTAAAACTATAAACACAAACGGTAATACACAGCAAGTTATTGATAATACAATTACTTAGAAATAATAAACATTGAAACAATCCATAATACATTAAATTATCTTGTTCAAAATATATTCTTTAGCTGGCCTGATAGTCCAAGAATTTTGAAAATGTTACGTTTTTGTGAAATTTGCAAAGTGATGTTTATAAGCCGGTGACTCAATTCTATGTCAGCACAAAGGGGCAAAGTGTCACTATCAGAAACTGAAACTGAAAACCAAACTCTAAACTTGAATCTGGAGCTAGGGTTGATTTATCATTGCCTTTATGTCAAAGTAAGTCTTTCATATCACAGGTGGATATCCTGATACCTTGCCTATCTTCCTTGTAAGGTATCCCCTCATAGCTGAGACATAAAAGATAATGATATCTACTTCCCTTGTCTGCAAAATTTCACACAATGACATTTTAAAAAATGACCCAGCCATTAAACAAACTTTACCTGATTTGTTTCTTATGCAACATAAACTGGTTGCCCCTGACTGAAATTGTGGATGTCTCTAGATGGTTTTGTATAATGGCTCATCCTCCCTCTAGTCATAGAGAAAAAGTTGATTTATTTCTCAAATAAAGTATGAGAAACCAATTTATAATTCATGTGCAGGCACAAGTCAGCACATATGTATAAAAGTAGAATGTTTTTCTGGGTGCTTTGCTCTGCACACTGTACACTGTGGCTCATTATGCTATCTTGTAGATTGATGGCAATTAAATGTCACATTCATGATATCATTGGTGTTCTTATGGTAACAGAATGGCTTCTTTCATTAGATGATCTTTGTTCTATATTAATGAAACACTATTAATCATTGAGCTTCCTGTTCTGATGCTATGGAACAATACAGGATCTGCAAACTGATGCTAACAGAATGCCACGCTCTTGTGAATCTGTATTCTCAGGCTAACAGAGCAAAAATCCTTTTTCTTGGTCAGGTAATTCAATATAAACAGGATCCATGTTCTAGCACTAAACAGGTATTCATTCTGTTTCATTGATGATGATTCAATCATTTGTATTCTTGGACTAATTGTTGGCATTGACAACAAAGAATTCCCCGGTAGTAATAAAAGGTTTGAAAACAGGATAGGAAAAGTAAATAGCACTCAACAATAGATGAAGGAAGATGTAGATTTTGTCATGGAGTTGAGCATAACATTTGGTGGTTTATCCAATAAAGTTATATTAACAATGGGGGAGAATGGTCATGGTGTTCTCCTAGTCTCCAACAATAACTTAGGCACAAACCCTGGAGAAACAGTGTCACTGGGCATTTTTATCCATTTATACTCAGTTTTTTGTTGCTCCATCAATCTCCTGCTGAAGATCCCCCACGGGAATTCTATGCAAACATTTTATTATGACCTGGTCCTTTGGTCCATGACTTAATCACCTCCATAACTAAAGTTAATTCTAGAAATGCCCCAGAGACTGAAGACATTATTTTCACTTCCATTCTGCTTTGTTCTTTCTTCATTCCCCATCATAGATATTCCCATCTTACTAGAAATCTAAAGAGAGCAAATATGGCAAATTTATTGCACTACCTGGTTCTTGGTTATTTGAGCTGCAGTATGAAAAAAAGATCAGCACAAGACAAACCTGATTAAATGGACTGTTTGAGCTTGTTGTAATTGGGTTGTTTTTATTGTTTAGCTGAATGAAAGACTGCAATTAGATTAGTGAATTATTCATGGGGTCTATTAGTTGAACATTGCATATAATTTAATTGGAGGAAAATGTAAATGGCTTTTGTTCTATGCAGCCATCTGTCCTACACAGACATTTATTTTTGTCTTTCACACTTTATTAGCATTTATGTTGGACATATTGCTCTGCTGAAACACTGCAATGTTATGTTGTTTTATCGGTGATGTAATCAGCATAATTGTTTGAAAAATTAAGGAAGAGATTTTGCAGATGTCAGTCATTGCTGTATTCAAATATCTGCTCCTGGCATTTTTGCACGTTTGTTTTTTTTAACTATTACTAGGTGCTGCCCTGTAGTGCCATATGGTCCCTTCTTTCCATACAAGTAACTCGTGAACCGATCTCTTTGCCAGGATACTTCAGATTGCTTCAGATGGTTTAAAGCAAAGGGCTGTGTGAAAAAAAAGTTGCATGTTGAAAATTCTGGCTTGAGCACTAGGTTAGCTGACTTCAGCCAGGATAGAGTTAGAACTGACCTAAACACTTCTGGGTTAGGCAGGGGGGGGAAGAGATGAGCCATAGTCCCTACTCCTTATTGCTACTCTCATGTCCGTGTATCTGTGGAAATTGGTTGAGAGCACATCATGGAGCTCACGGTCAATTGTGTAGAGTAAAGGGTGATGAGGTAATAATGATGTCAGATCACATGACTGAGAAGTAAGAGAGAGCTGGAAGGAGAAGCTCCAGCCTTGTGTAGAGGTCCAAACCTGTAAATACTTGCTGTAAATAAAGGTACTGGTTTTGAGAAAAAACACAGACTAAAGCAGCATACTTTAGGAGAATAGACAATCCCCAAAATCTCTGCCCAGACCCCAACCAAACAACGATCACAGATTAGTTCATCAGCACTCATTCTTTAGATGCCTATAGGAAAAATGATGGTATCCCTGCATGTTCATGGGAGAAGGTGAGGGGGGAATTGGGAGAGAAAAGGAATGTTGGACTTAAAGAAGATGTAAAATATATGAATCTTGCCCTTTAGCCCATCCTGTAGCCTCTTGATCCTAATAGAAGAATTTCCACTGTTAAACCAATAACATAACAAAATAACAACATGTTGTTTTATTTCTGGAACAGCACATAAATAACAACTTCTGCTGCATAGGAGAAAAAACAAGCTGCTGGAATAAGCTATTTTCTTGAATGGGTTAACCCTTACCAAGCTAAAGACACAGCGACTGCTCCATAGAGTCACACGGGGAGCAGCCTTTACCCTACAAGACAAGAGTTGTGCACTTGCCTTTAGTTAGATGCATGATACAACAGAAGCATTATAAAACAACATATGACACTGAGCCACATAGGGAGATGTTAAACTAAAAGACCAAAATCTAAGGTAAGGAAGTTGGTTTTCAGAGGTATCTTACATGTGAGTTAAGAGCAGGACTAGGCCACTCAGCCCTTCGAGCCTGCTCCGCCATTCAATAAGATCATGGCTGACCTGACTGTAAACTCCTGCCAACCCCAACAATCTTTCGCCACCTTATTTATCAAGAATCTATCTAACTGTGCCTCGAAAACATTCAAAGACTCTGCTTCCACCACCTTTTGAGGGAGTTCCAAAGATTCACTACTCTCTGAGAGAGAAAAAATTCCGCTCATCTCTGTCATAAATGGATGACCCATTATTTTTAAACAGTGACCCCTAGTTCTAGATTCTCCCACAGGAGGAAACATCCTCTCCACATCCACCCTGTCAAGACCACTCAAGATCTTATATGTTTCAATCAAGTAGCCTCTTACTCTTCTAAACTCCAATGGATACAAGCCTCACCTGTTGAATCTTTCCTTATAAGACTACCTGCCCGTTTCTGGTATTAGTAGAGTAAACCTTCTTTGAACTGCTTCTAATGAATTTACATTCTTCCTTAAATGAGGAGACCAATGCTGTACACAATACACCAGATATGCTCTCTCACCAGTGTCCTGTACAACTGAAGCATAACTTCCCTACTTTTATATTCAATTCCCCTCACAATAAACAATAACATTTTATTAGCTTTCCTAATTACTTGCTGTTCCTGCATACCAGCCTTTGGTCATTCATGCACGAGGACACCCAGATCCCTCTGAATCTTAGAGTTCTAGAATCTCTCACCATTTGGATAATATGCTTCATGTTTATTCTTCCTGCCAAAATGGGCAATTTTACATTTTCCCACGTTATACTCCATTTTCCAGTTCTTTGCCCATTCACTTAACCTATCATGTCCCCTTGTAGCCTCCTTGTGCCCTCGTCACAACAACCTATCTTTATATCATCAGCAAATTTAGCAACCATGCTTCCTGTCCCTTCATCCAAGTCATTTGTGTAAATTATAAAAAGTTGAAGCCCTGTGGCAAACCACTCATTACACTCCACCAACGAGAAAAAGACCCATTTAAGGCTACCCTCTGTTTCCTGTTAGCTAGCCAATCTTCTATCTATTTCAATGTGTTACCCCCAATACCATGAGCTTTGATTTTCTGCAACAACCTTTGATGTGGCAACTTATCAAATGCCTTCTGGAAATCTAAGTACAGTACATCCACTGGTTCCCCTTTATCCACAGCACATGTGGCTCCTTCAAAGAACTCCAATAAATTGGTTAAACATGATTTCCCTTTCACAAAACCAAGTTGACTCTGCCTGATTGCCTTGAAATTTTCTAAGTGCCCTGCCATAACATCCTTGAAAATAGCTTCCAACATTTCCCCAGCTAACTGGCCTGTAGTTTCCTGTTTTCTTTCTCCCTCCCTTTTTGAATAAAGGAGTTACATGTGCTATTTTCCAATCTAGTGTCAACTTCACCAAATCCAGGAAATTTTGGAAAATTAAAACCAATGCATCAACTATCTCACTACCCACTTCCCTTAAGACCCTGGGATGGATTCCATCAGGACCCGGGGACTTGCCAACCCGCAGCTCCAACAATTTGTGAGGTACCAATGTAAAATTCAAACATATTATGATCGCTGCTATGCAGGGCTGCCTTCACTATGAGATTGGCTGATCCATTTCAGCCTCTTCCAGAGGTCCCCAGCATCACAGATGCCAGTCATCAGCCAATTTGATTCACTCCAGGTGATAACAAGAAATGGCTGAAGGCACTGGATACAAAGGCTAAGGGCCCTGACAATATTCCAGCAATAGTACTGAAAATTTGTGCTCCAAAACTTGCTGCGCCTTAGCCAAGCTGTTCCAGTACAACTGCAACACTGGCACCTACCCAGCAGTGTGGAAAAATTGCCCAGGTATGTGCTGTATACAGAAAGAAAGACAAATCCAACCTGGCCAATTACCAGCCCATCAGTCTACTCTCCATCATCAGTAAGGTGCTGGAAGGGGTCATCAACAGTGCTGTCAAGCGGCACTTACTTAGCCATAACCTGCTCACTGACACCTAGTTTGGGTTCCGCCAGAGCCACTTAGCTCCTGACCTCATTACAGCCTTGGTTCAAACATGGACAAAGGAGCTCAACTCCAGAGGTAAAGTGAGAGTGCCCTTGACAGCATTTATCTGAGCACGGCATCAAGGAGCCCTAGCAAAACTGGGGTCAATGGGAATCAGGGGGAAAACTCTTCTTTGGTTGGAGTCATACCTAGCACAAAGGTAGATGGTTGTAGTTGTTGAAGATCAATCATCTCAGTTCCAGGACATCACTGCAGGATATTATCAGGGTATTGTCCTACGCCCAACCACCTTCAGCTGCTTCATCAATGACCATCCTTCCAGCATAAGGTCAGAAGTGGGGATGTTCACTGATGATTACACAATATTCAGCACCATTTGCAACTCCTCAGATACTGAAGGAGTCCATGTCGAAGTGCAGCAAAACCTGGACATCATCCAGGCTTTGGGCTGACAAGTGGCAAGTAACATTCATGCTGCATAAGTGTTAGGCAAAGACCATCTGGAACAGGAAAGAATCTAACCATCACCCCTTGACATTCAATGGCATTACCATCACTGAATCCCCCACTATCAACATCCTGGGGGTTACTATTAGCCAGAAATTGAACTGGACTAGCCTTATAAATACTATGACTACAAGAGCAGAGCAGGTCAGAGGCTAGGAGTCCTGTGGCAAGTAACTTACCTCCTGACTCGCCAAAGCCTGTCCACAATCTACAAGGCACAAGTGAGGAGTGTGATGGAATACTCCTCACTTGCCTGAATGAGTGCAGCTCCCACAACACTCAAGAAACTTGACACCATCCAGGCTAAAGCAGCCCACTTGATTGGCATCCCATCCACAAACATTCATGCCCTCCACCATCGACACACAGCGGCAGCAGTGTGTACCATCTACAAGAGGCACTACAGGAACACGCCATGGCTCCTTCGACAGCACCTTCCAAACCCACAACCATTAGCATCTAGAAGGACAAAGGCAGCAGATACATGGGAACACCGCCACCTGGAAGTTCCCCTCCAAACTACTCACCATCCTCACTTGGAAATATATTGCCACTCCTTCACCATCGCTGGGTCAAAATCCTGGAACTCCCACCCTACCAGCACTGTGGGTGTACCTAGAACATGGGCTGCAGTGGTTCAAGAAGGCAGCTCACCACCACCTTCTCAAGGGCGATTAGGGATGGGCAATAAATGCTGGCCCAGCCAGCGACACCCACATCTCTTGAATGAATGAAAGAAAATGAATTAATCCTACCTTTTTAGCACAGTATAGCCTGTTCTTTAGTTGGCTGCAGAGCATGCTGTTCTAAAAAACTATCTCAACAACATTCTATCGGCTCCTCATCTAGGGTACCTCCACCCATCTGATTTTTCCAGTCTCTATGTAGATTAAAATCCACCACGATTATCACCGTTCCTTTCTGACAAGTTCTTAAAGGAGGAAAGTGGGGTAGTGAGGCAGAGAGGTGTCGGGAGGGCATTCTAAAGCTTGGGGCCTAGGCGACTGAAAATATGACCACCAATGGTGGGGGAATTATAATTAGAAGTGTACAATAGGCCAGAATTAGAGAAACCCATATATCTCGGAGGGTGTTGGGGCTGGAGCAAATTACAGGGCGAGGCCAAGAAGGATTTGTAAACAAAGATAAGAATTTTAACGGCAAGATGTTGCAAGAACAGGATTGATAGGGGAATGGGACTTGCTGAGTGTTAAGACACAGACAACTGAGTTTTGGATGACTTCAAGTTTACAGAGGGCAGAATATGGGAGACTATTCAGGCGTGAGTTGGAAGAGTTTAATCTAGAGGTAATGTAGACATTCGATAAGTTTCTGTCATGACTCACTGGGGATAGTGCACAGTGATATCAAGCCCCACTGTTCCCCAAGCTGTGACAAATGTGAAAAGTTTGACTAAACCACCAGGTTGCCCCAATTCTACCTAACTGTTTAATTTAGGTTAACTGAATACGAGCACCAAGTTTGTAAACTTAATAAGTAAATAACTGTTTATCGAACAAAGTCTCGTTAACCAGTAGCAAAAGTAAGAAATATGAACTGCTAACTTCTAACTCTATTACTTAAACTCTACCCCTTCTTAAACCCCCATACACAAACACACACACATAATACACATGGATTTTGAGGGTGAGGTAAAACAATCTGGAGTATAGGATTAGATGGGTTGATTTTGATTGATGTCTTTCAAATCCCTTGCAATTTGTTGTTGATGACACGAGGTTATCTCCCAGAACTTTCAGTCTATGGTTCACTGGTTGAAAAACATGATTTTCAATGTCTCTACTGGTGATTTTTCCCCTTTTCCTCTTGACAGGGGTTTTCAGAGAAAGCAGATTACAGAGATGTGAGGAATAGTCAGCTAGCTATTATGACAGAATTACTGGAACCTTACAAACACAGGCAAGTGAGGAGTATTCCATCACAGGCCTTCGCTCTTTGCAGGCTAGGAACTGTCCTCCCTACACTGTTACTACTCAAAACACTGGTCACCTGGTTAGGAGCCAATTAAACTGCTGTTGTCAGGCAGTTCCCCTTAGTCCAGGATTCCTTTCAGGCACCATTCTGTTCTTTTATGCCACACTGTTCCAGGATGTGTCTTTCAACTGCAGCCATGGTAGTTTTTAAAGCCACAGCCTAATTTTAAAGCCACAGCCCAAGAAAAATAAAAACCAGTTCTTTACAATTCTCAAAAAGAAGAAAGTGCCAGGGAAATTGGGGGGGTCAGGCCTAGGTGTGAAACAAAGAGATTAAATTAAAATAAAGTGATGGGCTCAGGTTTGGAGTGGCAGTCAAAATGCACATGACCATGGACTTGGGGAATGCTCACGTTATGTAGGTCTCGTTACATAAAAATGAGGATACATAAAAACCTGATCATAAATAGAAAATAGGAAATAGGTGATACTAGGAAGGAGTACAGGGTTAAAGTCAGAAGTCTCATGCTAGGATAACAAGGACGTGGATAGGGATGCAGCATGGAGCATCAACAAACTGTTATCCGAGTTCGGAGACAGTTGTAGCAAGTGACATCCAAAAGCTATTTGAGGGTATAGTGCCAGAGGATGAACTATTGGAGGCATGTTCATTGGAATGAGGATACAGGAGGTGAACAGAGCAAGTTACAGGATTAGAAAGATGGTGGTAAAGTTGGAGGGTACTATAAAATCCAGAAGAAGCAGAGAGAATTGCTCTTCAGTCCAGGTGAGCAATTTTCTGGCCAGAAACAGACTGAAGCTGAAAGATCAGTAAAACCAGCGATCAATCTCTGGCTCAGTAGGAGATTGAAGTCTCTCAAGCACAGCAGTGTTGGAGAAAGTACTTTAAACTGATCAAAGTTACTATAAATATCACAAAAGAGCAGCAGATCAGAGACAGAAGCTGGACCTTGTTGTATAGCCAGAGTAGAAACATCTTCTTGATGGCTGAGGACAGTCCAGGAATTTGAAGCCACATTTGAGAGAAAATCAACACCCCAGTCTTTTCCAGATTTTTCCTAAAACTCGCACGATTATAATGTACATAATGCATGCGGAACAATTACCCCAAAGGAAAATAAAAATTCTCAGCAGTTTGATGGCTTGGGGGCACAGGAGCTTTGTTGGTTGTAACTTAGTGATTTGGAGGCTTCGTGATTTGCTGTTTTCCTAGTTTGGCAATGAACAGCATCACAATTGGTTCCTTGACACAGTGTTGATACAGTGCTGTAATATTCTCATTAAACATTGTCCCATATGTGACTTTGCATGACTGCCAAAGTGAAGGAGCATGTTATCACAGTATGCTATAATCTCCACCTTGCTTGCTTGCATGTGGGCAAATTATGGAAGAAAACTAACAAGCCTAAAGCAAAGCTTCAGATTAGAAAGATTCTTTCCCTCCCAGAGAGCTGAGGAAATGTGGGATAGGCTGCCAGCTAAAGCTGTTACTGTGGTGATTAACATCTTCAAAAAGAAACTAGTTGATAACTTTTCAGCATGAGATTCATCATTTGTGCAGTCGGCAATCTCCTTTCCATCTGGAGAGGGAAAGCCGGCCCTGGAAATCCATCCGATCCGGCCAATTAATCTGGTGAAGGAGCTCACTCAGCTTGGCGGCGGGCAGGGAGGCAGCTGACCCCCCCACCACCGAAACGGGGCCCGCCGCCATTTCAAGTGGGCGGGCCACTTAAGGCCCGCCCAGCGGCATCCCCGACAGGAAGCACTATGCACTTCCTGTGCGGAGGGGAGGGATTCCCCATCTGTCAAAGTGCGCTCTTTTGTGCACGCGTGCACTGCTCCCTGAGGCATAGTCCTGTCTCGGGGAGAATACTGACGGTGGTAAAAATTTTAGAAATAGAAACATTCAAAAATTATTAACATGCCCCCCTCATGTGACAATGTCACACGAGATGGGACATGTTAATAAAGGACACATAAACTTTATAATTTTTGTACAAAACGGACATGAAACTTCATCCCACCAGTGGGTGAAGTTTCATGGATAATCAGAAGCCCGCTGGGGCTCCTGGCCTGCCCGCCAGCCTTAAGGTTGGACGGAGCAGGTCTTTAATTATTTTGATTATCATGTCAATGGCCATTGACAGGTCGGCGCTGTTCGCCTGCCTTCCTAATAATCTAAAAGGCCCGGGATGACATCGGGGATTCTTCCCGACATCATCCCGCCTCATTTTCCCCTCGGCGAGCAGGCCCTGCACCCAAATTGCCGACGGGAAAACCCTGGCCTTTGTGTAACATGGTGGATCACGGGCTGCCAGGGCCATAGAAATGTCAAATGTTCTTTGTTGGATAATCCAGGCTGTAAGATTAGATACATGGCCCCTTAAATCTCTTGGAATTCTTCTGGCCTTTTCTTCCGTAATTCCAATGGGAGACTGTTGGAACCCTCAGGAAAATGGTGGCGACCTCATTACAATGGATTTCTCCTAATTCCGGGTGTTTCTTCAGTGATTTGTAATGTGTGGAATGATCACCCCAGAAGTGGGGTAGCTCCCTAAACCGAGAATCCCTCCCCATGAGCTTTTTTTAAATTCTTTCATGAGGGGTGGGTGTTGCTGGCTCGGCCACCAGTTTTATTCCCCATCCCTAATTGCCCTTGAGAAGGTGGTGGTGAGCTGCAGTCCATGTGGTGTTGGTACACCCTCAATGCTGTTAGGGAGGGAGTTCCCAGATTTTTCCAGGCTTCAGTGAAGATCTTGTGTAGCATTAAAAGCCAGCTGATTAGTGGAAGCAAGCAGAGGTAAATTACCTTAAAGAGTTAAGAAAAATAATCATGGAGCAGATAGGATCATGACCTCAGCAAAATCCCTTACCATGGACAGTCGTAAGGATACCATCCTGGAGAAACACCTGAAGTGACTTGTGCACCCACCTGTCCCATAAAAATGAGGTGCAGTTCCACAGGCCCTAGCAACTTTAGTAGTTTATGTGCCGGAGAGCAGTGGCAGCTGTGATCTTTGCCATGCTGGGGGTCATGACCTGAGGGATACCATGGTCATGGTCTGGTCTTGATTGATTTGGCTTTGGGTGGCACAGAGAAACAATATTGCAGAACTGTTCCTTTACGAATGAAACATGTTTCATAGAATTAAGCATGAAGTAGATTACACATGGCTTGTAAAAGGATTAGACTTGATGGGATGAATGGCCTGTTCTTCTTTTGTATATTACCATGTGGTGGATTCTTGGGTCTTGCCAGAGGCAGGAACAGAGGCAAGCAGCAGATCAAAATAGTGCCACTGGCCAGACTGCCAGTTTCCCAAAATTATTCGTGCAGTTGGCAAGTTTCACCTGGAGTGGGAAAACCATCCCTGGAAATCCGTCTGATCCGGCCAATCAATCTAGTTAAAGAGCTCATGGAGGGCTGGTTTGGGATTTTGGTGGAGGCGGACAGGTTGCATGCTAGGTCAGGGTCAGGCCAGGTACATTGAGGCGGTGACTCAATGGAAGCCCGCCATCGCCACCTTCTGAAATTAGGCTGGCCCATAAAAGGGGAACAGCTGACAAGGGCACTCGGCCATTGGCATACAGGTGCCATCAGGTGTGCATAGGTTGCAGGGAGATTGTTTACACACTCAGGAAGTGCAGGGGGTCATCATCCTCCTGACATCCAAGGGCATAAGAGGAGGATAAGGCTCCCAGAGGTAATTGGGAGTCCAGTTGAACACAAGGAAGGCAATAGGTGACAATGGAAGCATGGCTCACAGACATTGGGATAGATTTTGGGCCTAGTGATGATGAGGAACAAAATCCTCAGCAGGAGAGAGCCCTGGGCATGAGGAAGGCCACAGAGGGGGAGGTGGAGCATGGAGCCAACGGAGGTCATGCACCAGCATTGGACCGACTGGTGAAGATGGAGCTAACCTGAGATTTTGGCGAACCAGTGTAAGAGGAGACTGCAGCACTTGAAGTAGACGGTCACAAAGACTTGTGCCTTTGTGACGCAAGACCTGAGACTTCATCCCTCCCTGCACTGCTTGCCATGGCCTGCCAGTAGCTGTTAAAGTTACTCTAGCATTGAACCACTTTGCCTCTGGGTCCTTCCAAGGATCAGCTGCAGACCTGGTTGTGTCTCGCAAATGGCTGCTCACCACTGCATCCCACAGGTGACTGATGCCCTTTTTTGAGAGTAGGGCAGTACGTTCCAGACAGACACAGCCTCACAGGCACAGAGGGCAGTGGGTTTCACCTCCATCACTGGATTCAGTCAAGTGCATCATCAATTGCGCCCTTGTGTGCATCAATGCACCAATTGACCTGCCAGTGAGATTTAACAATAAGAAGGCTTTCAGTCTCTCAATGTTCAGCTGGTGTGCGACCACTACAAGAGCTCCCTGTATGTGTGTGCTCTGGCGGCTGCCATGAATCCTTCATTCTTTGGCAACACAGGCTAGTATTGCTCTTCATTTCATCTGGATGCCCCCCACTCCCAACCTAAGATTCCAGGGGAAAAGGGATATCCCGTGAAGGTGTGTCCACTCACCTTTCACTCCGAGACAGAGCTACAACCAAAGTCACCCAATGCAGTTCTGGTGCCTGGACTGGTTGGGTGGCACACGACAGTGCACACTTGCTCATTGTGGTGTTCTCCTGTGATCTCCATAACATGGCCCTCCACAGTTGCGTGGACTTTGAAGAGGGTGAAGTGCTAGATAAACAGGACTCATCAGAGGAAAAGGAAGAGCTGAATGGGACAGAAGAGGAGGCAGAGGGAGATCGAGGTGCCCCGTCTGCACAGGCAGGTGGCTGGGCCCAGCATTGGATTTAGGGTCTCTTCAGGATGCCATCAACATCAGGGATCACCTGATCCTGGTGGGTTTCAGCCAACCCCAGAGGATACCATTATCTGGAACTCATTTTGAGCTGTCAATGAGAACACTTCCATTGAAGACACAGCCTGGAAGAGATCCACTCCTACCACCAATGAAGGATGCATATCTCGCCAGAGGTTTCACATCCCCACCAAGGACTCTTGCTTCCCTTCACCACCTCTTCCCTCTTTCCCAGTCTTGACTTTAAAGAATAGAAGCTCATACACCTGGTGTCATGTGTCAATAGTTACATGGTGTTGAAAGAAAGAAGTGCACATTTACAGGTGAGGAAGACCCCAATGACTCACTCAGTGCTTTATCCAACATCTCAGCCACCTCTCTGCACTGCTCCCTTTGTGGCCTCGAATGAGGCAGAAGCAGCTTCCTTGCTTGTCCCTGCTCAAGGCTGAGATGCATGTGACAGCTATCCTTGTTATGGAGGTGCCAATGAGGGAATGTCCAGAGACTGCTGCATTGGCATCAAAGTAGGAGCAGCCTTCATCACTTGGCCCTGCTGCACAAATGATCCCTCAGCCAGAAGGGCCAAGAATGCCAATAATGAAGATGGCAGGTTGAGAGGGTAGCACCCTTACCTTCCTTGTTGTTTGATCAGCTCTTGGCTGGAAATCCAGATGGCTGGAGGGGAGTGCCAGCTGGGGTGAAACTTCCATCCACTCCAAACACCTTTGCACCATCAACTTAACTGACCAGTCAAGGTTACATAGTGTGGCATGCATCCTGTTTATGTAAGTTTGCTGCTTCTGCATCTGAGAGCTGCTGTATTTGGCCCTCCATAAGGTTGGCCACTGTCTCAATGGAGGAACTCATGCACTCAAATCCCTGAACCACATTGGAACACATGAGCTGACTTGACTGCTCTCAGCCCATGACCCCACACTGCTTCAGGGAACTCTGACATGTCGGAGCACATCTGTTGCTGCTGATCTAAGCAGAGCCTCCTTTCTTGTGACGCATGAAGCCCTGCAGTTGTGCCCAGCTGAGCATGACAGACTGTCCTCCAGTCTACAAGGGGGATTGCTCACAGCTGCCACTACCTGTCTCACCTAGCCCTACTCGTTTGTAACTTGCTGATCACCCAGTGTCACCCAATCTACTTGCGAGAGAACGCACTGAGGTGATTATGTCTGCGCGGGCAGAGGGTGCACTTGTAAGGTGTGATAGTGCCCCAGTGCCATCACAGAAATCTGTCCTCCCCTCTCCATGTCAGAACCTGTAGGAGACACAAAAAGATCTTAAGAACTAGCCTTGCTAAACAGAACCCTCTGCAGTGCTGAGGCTTCCTGAGGAACCTGAGTCTTTCGCAGGCTGGTGGACTGAGTGGAGTGCGCTTCACCCCCTTCATCTATCGATTTCAATATCCATTCACCCTCTCATCTTCTCTGGTTTGCTCCTAGGGGGCAAACATGGCAATCTCTATGGGTTTTACCACCATGACAGTAACGATGAACTGATGGGCCACCTCCTCCTCCTGTCAATGCCCCCTCGCAGCTGTTGTGGGCCCTCTTCCCCTGCAAGGTCAAAAGAGAGAGGGATAAGACACAGCTGGCCTCTAAGGCCAATGCCATTGGATCATTGACTTAAGCAGCTGCAAGCATCAGTGCTGGCAAGGTGTCAGCAGTACTATGGCTCCGAGCCTTGCTGAGTGGTCAGTAGGTCCCCTGGGCACATATTCCTCCCATGTTTAGGAGCAGCAGGCACCCTCAGGCTCCTCAGCTGGCCTGCCTGCTGGTGCATGAATGCCCAGAGGCCTGACATAAGTGTTTGGCATTGCACTTACCTTGCCAGAGCAAATAAGATCACTGACCATTTTCCAGCATTCTTGAATCGGAGCTTTTGGCACGCTGCTGGTCTCTTGGCAAGGGTTACCTCCCCGTGTAGCATGTCCTTGGGGATGCAGCCATCTTCCACCATGTGTATATGCCCAAGCCAGCGAAGCCTTCTTGCTTGGTTATCACTAGCACGCCCGGCATGGACTGCTTCTTTGGTCACTCTGTCTTTCCATTTGATGCCAAGGATGCATCATAGACACCGAAGTTAATAAGCCTTTGTTCTTGGTAGGTGTAAGTTGTACAGGCTTCATTGCCATACAGCAACACAGTGAGGATACAGATCTTGTAGATAACAAGTCAGTTTGTTGTTTCTCCATGCCCATTTTGTTCGTCGGCAAAAGTTAGTGCCTGTCGTTCCAAAGCATGTGCTGAGCTCTTTGTTAAGAGACAGGTTATCTGTCACCGAGGTAGTAGAGTTTGCTGAATGCTTCCATTGGTGTCTTGTTGCGTTTGATCCATAAGTACAGCTTTCTTCGTACTGATGTTGAGGGAGGAAATGACACAGACATGGGACAGTCAGTCCATGAGCCTTTGGAGCTCATCTTCTGCCTGGGCAACTAGCATAGCATCATCAACATTCGGAGATTCTCTGATCAGGACATACTGCTATTTCGTCTTGGTTTTATTCATGACAGGTTGAGGAGTTTCCTGTTTGATCATGTGTGGAGGTACACGCCTTCCATGTCGGCAGGGAAAGCATAGAACAGTAGGACAGAGAAAAAGATGCCAGAGTAGGGGCTAAAACGCAGCCCATTCTTGATTTTACAACTGTCAGAGGCAGAGCCGTCTAGCTGAATGGTGTTGTGCATGTTATTGTGGAAAGACCGGACAAGACTGCGAAGCTTAGGAGGACAGCTGATTTTCTCTAGTATTTGATAGAGATCTTTCCTACTCATATTGTCAAATGTTTTTGTGAAATCCACAAAAGCAATGGAGATTGGTGCTTTCCGGTCTCTGCACTCAACATTTATTGAACCTGTTAGTGGCAAGACTCTCTTCACACACCCTTCCCATCGGGCAGAATTTTTTAAATGGATACATGTCAGGTGAATTATTCAATTGAGGTCAAATATAATAGTTTTAGAAGGGAGAAAATAAGGCTGACAAAGAGAGAGGATGATAATAGAATGGTGATCAATATAAAAGGGAACCCGAAAACCTTCTACTAGCATTTAATAGACAACTCAATCAATTCAATTCAAACCTTATTGTCCATTCGGAAATTCATTGTGGATACAAAATTGCCATGTCACCACAGTGCAGACCAATTAAGGTCTTATATAATAAAATATTCATGAGTCTTGAGGATGAAATTGATCAAACGGAAACCCACAGATGACCGATATTCTCAGAAGCTTAGACACTTTGCAATTTTCTAGACGATCACTCGCCTTTTCCTTAGTTGATGGGCCATCACAGAACTCAAGGAAGCTGATTGTTTGTACAGGACCAGGCGAACGGCGCAGCACAGCACTGAGTACAGCGCCCCCCCCCCACCGCCCCCCCCCCCCCCCCCCCCCCCCCCCCCCCCCCCCACCACCCCACCCTAACCCCCCACTCCGGCTTGTGCTCAATCCCACCCTTGGTCTCCCATCACCGCTCTGCCAGCTGCTGCCACTGAGCCCCGAGCCCCGAGCCCGAGCCCAAGCTGGCCGCTGACTGGGCCTCCAGCTAGGCCTGCTTCTTGGAGCTCGGCCCATCCTCCAGTCCTGGATGGGCGAGCTCCTGGGTCACCGACACCTTATGCACTCACCTCTGGAGCACAGAAGCTGACAGGAACCAAGCTCGACAGGGACTAGAGGCCGCCAAGAGCGTCGGCACCAGAACCAGGGAGGGAGAGAAGCCAGCAGGCACCGCAGCCATCATCGCCACCTCAATCATTTGGTGCCTGCCACCAGTGGGTAGTAAGAGATGGACTGGGCCATGAAGGGACAAATAAGGTGAAAGATGCTGAGAAGCACAGGACAAGGCTAGAATACCTAATGGCCAGGGATTTACGGCCCCGCTGTGGCATGTCTCCCCCCCCCGGTGGCTGCGGCAAGATATTTAAATCTCTTTTCGGTTGGCCAGACCATAATATCCCGCCAAGCGGGAGGGGCGGTAAAATCCTGGCCAATGAGGACTTTTTAATCGGTCTTTACAAGGGAAGAAGCATCTAATAAAATATGGTCAAAGTGGAGATAGTTGAAGAAATGGATAGGGTGAAAATTGAAAGGGAGTAGGCACTGGAAAAGCTGAATAAGCTTAGGGTAGATAGGTCACCTGGGCTGGATAGTTTGCATTATAGGCTATTGAAGGAAGCGGGGGTGGAAATAGAAGAAGGGCTTCCATAATCTACTAATCCTTCCTAGCAATGGGGAAGGTGCCAGGGGATTGGAGAGTGTCAAATGTGACATCCTTATTCAAGAAAGGGTGTAGTCCAAGCAACTACAGGCCAGTTAGTTTAATATCAGTGGTGTTTAAGGTATTGAAAGCTGGAATCAGGGAAAAAAAATCAACAAGCATTTGGAGAGGTTTGTCTTAATTAAGGAGAGCCACCATGGATTTGTGAATCATGCCTTAAATCAGATCAGGCTTAACTTATCCAATTGAATTTTTTGATGAAGTAACAGAGAAGGTTGATGAGGGGGATGCTGTGGCTAGTGTCTACATGGATTTTAAGATAACATTTTACAAAGTGCCACAAAAAGGCTGGTTAATAAAGTGCGAGGCTCATGGAATAGGAGGGCTAATGTGCAATTGGATTAAAAAAAAGGCTTAATAGCGGGCCATCATAAAAGGTAATTTTTCAGACTGGGGGATAATAGACTGTGGTGTTCCCCAAGGGCCAGTGGTTGAACCACTGTTTTTTTTTGCTGCGTGTAAATGTCTTGGACCTTAGAATACAGTGTAATTTCAAAATTTGCTGATGATAACAAACTTGGAGGAGAAGCAAACAGTGAGGATGATATAATCCCCTGCAACCTGATACGGATAGGCTAGAATGGGTAGGCAAGTAGCGGGTGGAATTTAATATAGAGAAGTGTGAGGTGATCCACTTTGACAGAAGGGATAGGGAAAGGCAAATAGGCTTAAAGGTACAATTCTAAAGAGTGCAGAGACAGCAGGACAAGGATGACATCTTATGTGACTATGTGATTCATGCGCATCAATCTTGGAGGGAAAAATTGAGAGAGTGCTTAGCATCACTTATGGAATCTTGGATTCCATAATAGGCATTTAGTACAAAAACATGGAAATTATGCTGAATCTTTGTAAAGTTCTGGTTAGGACCCTCTGGTCACCATACTTGAGGAGTTTTTGAGGGTCCTTGCGAGGGTGCAGAAGAGATTCCCAAGAATGGTTCCACACATGGAGGATTTTAGTTACAAGTTCGGAAAAGCTGGGGTTGTCCTCCTTTGAGCTATGTAAATTGAGGAGAGATTTGATAGAAGTGCACCAGATTGCAACAAAGATAAGGAAAAAATGTTTCCATTAGCAGATAATGAAAGTACTGGGGGACACAGATTTAAGGTTTTGGGCAAGAGGTGAAGTGGGAATGTGAGTAAGTACTTTTTTACACCGTGATAATGACCTGGGAACTTTTTGCCCATGAGGGTGGTGAAAGCAGAAGCAATCAATAATTTCAAAAGGAAATTGGATGGGCACTCAAAGGAAATCCTACAGGGCTACGAGGATCGAGTGGGGAGAGGTGGTGGTGTGTGGGGGTGGGGGAGTAGTGGAAGAGGTGGCAGAGGGGGAGGGGTGTAGGGAGTGGAATTCAATGAATTGCTTTGTGGAAAGCCAGCATGGACTTGATGGGTCGAGTGGGACCTCCTGTGCCATAAATGACACAGCAACTCTATGATAGGAGCTCCGGATAAATGCAAACCTTTTTGTGGATGGTCAGTGAAGTCAGACTGCAGCTTACTACAGCACCTGGAATTCAAATAAACATCTCTGCAGCTCCCTGTGAAGATTTATCAGACATGGACTGTTATGTTAGAAGCCATTATCATTACTGTTCTGTTGAAGGGTCATGAGGATTCGAAACGTCAACTCTTTTCTTCTCCGCCGATGCTGCCAGACCTGCTGAGTTTTTCCAGGTAATTCTGTTTTTGTTTTATTATCATTACTGTGTTGTATCTGTGAGAGAGTGCAAGAGGCTTTTGCACTAGTAAACTCAGCTTTGTATGTAATAATGATTTTTATTAAACAAAGAAAGCTTTGTGTAAATATATGGAGTTCCAGTTTATCCACAGGCAAATGGTTGCCAATTATTTATTAGTGTGGAGTTGGTTTTAGTTCAGCAGGACAAGGATGACATCTTATGTGACTATGTGGACAAGGAGTCATTGAACACCATCTATCCTTAGTTACACATAATCATTAAAAAGTCATGCTGAGTTTGCATCAAAAGTGACAAATGTTAGAGGTTCTTGGCCTTATCTATTAATGATGAACTTTATTGTCATTACAATCTGACAAGTTTTAATCAGTTTCTCCCCGAAGAGTCTTCCCTCTTTAGAGGTTCAATTACTCAGTGTGTTAGAGCTAGCTCAAGTGTTAACATGTCACAGTTTTGTGTACTAGTTGTACGTGGGCACTGGTGGCATAATCAGGTGCATGCAATGCATGCAAACGCCCACACTTTACCTTCAGAGTTAAAGCAACTTTAACAGTTGGCTAGCCAACTGACTTTGTTATTACAACGGGATTTGGCTATCATTCATATTTGATGTCAGCCTTTCATTCCACAACCAGGCTTTGTGATGCAATTGAAAATTCCTGACCGCAAAATAAATCAGCATTTTTCAACTATGGCAGAGTCCGATCAGAATATTAGATTGGAATAGGTGCCAGGGCCACCACTAATGAGTACAACAATTTCCAGTGAGATCTGTGGCACACTCCATGAATTTCTACATTATGAAATAACGCATTCTGGTTAGCTTCAACCAGAAAGATCTTACTTCACATCACAATTAATTAATATAAAGTAAATTGTCAGAATTAAGTCACTTGGGATTATCCATATTTAATACATCAATCAGACCATCATTTTCACCTGATTTTTTGCATGGGGGTTTATTCTGATTTCCTGTTGTAATAGCCAAACTCCCAGAGAAAAGGCTGTTTTCTGCCATTTCTTTCTGTTTTGCTGGAGCTTGCACCAAGTTCCCACTGAAGGTACTGTGGGAGTTTGGAAGAAGCCCTGCGGAAATCCAGGTCCAGTTATTTTTCTGTCTTTGCCAAGGTCTCTTTTTCCTCTAACCCTCTACTCCTATTTCATGACAGGCACATGCCCCTTCCAATTCAACCATACAGTTCCAAAACAACTCCACCAACAGCCCCCCAACAAGCCCCCCATCCCCCCCCCCGCACCCCCCCCCCCCCCCCACCCCTCACCATCTCCCCTAGCTTCCCCCTTTCTTCAAACAGAGTCTGGCCTAAGTTTTTCTTAAGTGTTATATAACACAGAGGATAAAATGGTTTATTGTAAGCGTTAAAGTAATGCCAAATTTAGGCTTCTCTTCATACAACCCTACCAGTCTCTGTTCACAGAGAGGGAGAGAATTTTAAACAGGGAGACTGTTTCTGTCTCTGAATTGGGATGGGGGTTATCTGTGTGGGGGGTGATGTGATATCTCTGAATTCTGGGAAGAGTGAGAGTAATTATACAAGAACTCATGTTGAAGTGGGGAAATCATCTTTGCAGAAATTCATGGAGCATGCCACAGATCTCACTGGAAACTGGTGACTGTTACGTTACATTACTTTATAAATATTTATATTTATGGCCCCTAGTTTTGTATTGACCAGAAACATTTCTACTATGTCTACCTTATAACACCTTCTCAAACCTTAGAGAACTCTATTAGGTAACCCCTCACTCTTTTCCTTTCTTGGGAAAAGAGCCCAGCCTGTTCACTTTCTTCGAATTCTGTAGTCAGGATCAGCATATTACTGATAGGGCTACTGAACTTTGCCGTGCCTGCAGACATTCAGCATGCTTTATTTGAATTTGACTTTCCGTACAACAAAACTGTGCTTAGCCTTGTTCTCAATATCTAAAAGAAGGATATATTTGCCTAGAAGGCAGTACAGCGAGGGTTTACTAGATTGGTTCCTGGGATGCGGGGGTTATCCTCTGATGAGAGACTGAGTAAATTTAGCCCATATTCTCTGGCGTTTAGGAGAATGAGAGGTGAAGTCATTGAAACATGCCAGATTCTGAAAGGGCTTGATAGGCTGGATCCTGAGAGATTGTTTCCCGCGGCTGGGAAAATGATAGCACGCGGACACAGCCTCAAGATGAAGAGTCGATCGTTTAGGACCGAGATGAGGAGAAATTTCTTCACTCGGGGGTTGAGGATCTTTGGAATTTTCTACCCTAGAGGGTTGTGGATGCTCCATGGTTGAGTATATTCAAGGCTGAGATAGACAGGCTTTGATCCCTCAGGGAATCAAGAGATATAGGGAGTGGGCGGGAAAGTGGAGATCATAGAATCATAAAATGGTTACAGCACAGAAGGATGCCAATTACCCTGTCATGTGTGTGCCAGCCCACTTAAGGAGCAATGAAAACAGTGCCATCCCCCTGCTTTTCCCTTTAGCCCTGTATTATTTTCATTATCAAATAATGAACCAATTCCCTTTGTAAAAGCCTCAATGGACCCTGCCTCCACCACACTCTCAGTCAGTGCATTCCAGATTCTGAGGGAGAAGATGAGTCATGATTATAATGAATGATAGAGCAGGCTTGAGGAGCCATATGGTCTACTCCAACTCCTATTTCTTAGGTTATTAGAGGCACTCACATTGAGGATTAAGAAGGCTACCTGAATATCAGATATGTCATGTAGATTCTTTCTGAACTTAGCTGTTGTTTATGTCAGTTCAAGGCAGCTTGAGTTCTTTGTCAGTTTTTCATAACTGACAGTAAAAGATCATTTATTTATACATATGAATTTATACTCAGTTTATAAGACATCCCCTGTATAGGAAACAGCTACCTGAATTGGAAAAGTAGAGAACTTTGGAAACAAAGAGGAATGAGAGCTATTGTTCTAACTAGAGATTCTTCATTGTATCCAATGAAGTGGGTTTTACCCAAAATACTAATGCATGGTTTCATTTCTCCAAAGTTAATACACCTGCTGTGAGATTTTGAGGTTTGAACTAGTTAATTACCTAGTTAGAATCTTAACAGCTAGTTCAGCAACCTTATAAGCTTGGCCTAAATGGCCAAGTGGTTATGGTACTGGGTTTGTAATCCCAAGATCAAGAGTCCAATTAAGTTCTGGTATGATAGCCAAGTGGTTATGGTACTGGGCTTGTAACCCCAAAATCAAGAGTTCAAATCTCACAATGGCAAACTATGAAACAATGTAACTTCATCTAAAAGAGATGGAAACAGGTTTACTCAAATGAGTATCAAGAGTTCAAATCTCACCATGGCAAATTATGAAACAATGTAATTTCATCTGGGCAGGAAAAGATCCAGAGTGAGTTTAGTTCTGGTATGATGGCCAAGTGGTTACGGTACTAGACTTGTAACCCCAAGTTCAAGAGATCAAATCTCACCATGGCAAATTATGAAACAATGTACTCTAAGATGCTTACTCGAAAGAGTTACAAATCCAATAGTGATAATCCTCAGGCTTTATGAGCCGCCTCGGGGACATGCCCTCTGTGCCTTTTGGCACGGCAAAGAGGGGCTTTTTGTACGGACTGCTGCTGCACACCTTCCATTTTCTCGCCCTTGTCCGTCGACCGGACACGCCCTGGCGTGCCTTGTTGCCGTCCGGCGGCGGAGGCCCCCGATGGGAGGCCCTCTACGGAGGTGTCCTCCCCCTTTCTATCGGAGACCTGGGTTGGAGGGTGTTGCATGCAGCAGTCCCTTATAATAAGAGGATGCATTGGTTCGCGGACTCTCAGGACACGTGCCCTTTTTGCGGTCTTGTGGAGTCCGTGGACCATGTATACATAGGGTGTTGTAGGCTGCACTCCCTTTTTAGTTATTTGAAAAACCTTTTATTGATGTTTTGTTTGCACTTCAGCCCCACGCTCCTGATCTATGGGCACCCGGTGCGGAAGGGGGTCGGGAAGGAGGAGGACCTCCTCGTGAACCTGCTCCTGGGCCTGGCCAAGTTGGCCATTAACAGGTCCAGGCAGCGGGCGATCGGGGGAGTCCCGCCCGATTGTTTGTCCCTCTTCCACGGCTACGTTCGCTGCCGGATGTCCCTGGAGAAGGAGCACGCGGTGTCTGCTGGCACTCTTGAGGCCTTCCGTGCTCGGTGGGCACCGCGGGGACTGGGGTGTTTTGTTGACCCCTTTAATCACATTTTGATTTAAAGTTTGTAAGTTTCCTTTAAAACTTTGTTCTTGGTTTTACAGCTGACCTGAATTAGGGGCTGTGCCTGATTTTTCCCAATTTTGTTGATTTGGTTTTCATTTAAAAGATTATCAAGAGTCCAAATCTCACAATGGCAAACTATGAAACAATGTAACTTCATCTGAAACAGATGGAAATGTGTTTGTACTTGAAAGAGTTACATCTCTTAAGGCTTGGCCTAAATAGATCAAGAGTTCAAATCTCACAATGGCAAACTATGAAACAATGTAACTTTATGCTCTCTTGCCGAGGTCGAGTTCTGGTCATAAACCAGCTGATCGCCGACATGTTGTGTTATCGGCTGGTCACTTTGACCCCTCCCCCGGACTTTGTCACAAGAATCCAGAGATTGTTAGTCGACTTCTTCTGGGACAAAAGATTGCACTGGGTCGCTGCCGAGGTTCTGAATCTCCCGCTTAGGGAGGGTGGTCAGGCGCTAGTGTGCCTACGCACACAGGTGGCGACTTTCCGCCTTCAGACCCTGCAGCGATACCTCTACGTCGAGCCTCCTCCTAGATGGTGTGCCCTGACGACGTATTTCTTCCGTCAGGTGCACGGCCTGAATTATGACGTGCAGCTCCTGTTTATAGAACAGCTGGGCCTCGGTGGCTCCTTGCAGGCGTTGCCCGTCTTTTACCAGGACCTGATCAAAGTCTGGAAAGTGGTCGCCTCGCGACGCAGCTCTCCCCCGTCAGGAGTAGCGGCTATCGTCAGAGAGCCGCTGCTCAGGAATCCGCCCCTCCGTCCTTTTCAGTGGTTGGCGGAGAGGAGGGCTGTGGCCGCAGGGGTGACCAGGATCGGGGACGTGCTGGGTGGCGGAGGACTGGGCTGGATGCTCCTGCAGGAGTTGGCGCGACGCGCGTCTGTGAGTGTCCAGGTCGCAGCCGATGCCATCCAAGACCTGAGAACGGTCGTGCTTGGACCCGACGTTATTTTGGGTCTTGAGGTGGCCCAGGTGCGCGGTGGTCTTCCGTCTGAACGTTCCCCTGTTCGGACAGAATTCCACATTGGCCCCAAGACCTGAACCCTCCCTCGGGTGCTGGTGCCCCGCAATAACAGCCGCCTCGGGGACATGCCCTCCGTGCCTTTTGGCACGGCAAAGAGGGGCTTTTTGTACGGACTGCTGCTGCACACCTTCCATTTTCTCACCCTTGTCCGTCGACCGGACACGCCCTGGTGTGCCTTGTTGCCGTCCGGCGGCGGAGGCCCCCGATGGGAGGCCCTCTACGGAGGTTTCCTCCCCCTTTCTATCGGGGACCTGGGTTGGAGGGTGTTGCATGCAGCAGTCCCCTATAATAAGAGGATGCATAGGTTCACGGACTCTCAGGACACGTGCCCTTTTTGCGGTCTTGTGGAGTCCGTGGGCCATGTATACATAGGGTGTTGTAGGCTGCACTCCCTTTTTAGTTATTTGAAAAACCTTTTATTGATGTTTTGTTTGCACTTCAGCCCCACGCTCCTGATCTATGGGCACCCGGTGCGGAAGCGGGTCGGGAAGGAGGAGGACCTCCTCGTGAACCTGCTCCTGGGCCTGGCCAAGTTGGCTATTAACAGGTCCAGGCAGCGGGCGATCGACGGGGGAGTCCCGCCGATTGTTTGTCCCTCTTCCGCGGCTATGTTCGCTGCCAGATGTCCCTGGAGAGGGAGCACGCGGTGTCTGCTGGCACTCTCGAGGCCTTCCGTGCTCGGTGGGCACCGCGGGGACTGGGGTGTTTTGTTGACCCCTTTAATCACATTTTGATTTAAAGTTTGTAAGGTTCCTTTAAATTTTTGTTCTTGGTTTTACAGCTGACCTGAATTAGGGGCTGTGCCTGATTTATCCCAATTTTGTTGATTTGGTTTTCATTTAAAAGATTATCAAGAGTTCAAATCTCACAATGGCAGAACTATGAAACAATGTAACTTCATCTGTATAAACAGATGGAAATGTGTTTGTACTCGAAAGAGTTTCAGCAGCCTTATTCTGCTGCTTCCTAAATCATGCATTTAGCGTAATGCATCACAGAAAAATGGGCTCATTGGCTGGAATGTAATTGTAGTATTGGAGGTCTTTCCTGTTAGTTGGAGAGCCCAAAAAACCCCTGTTCCTTACATTCAGGAGGCCCACTGAATTGCATGCCAATTAACTGAGCAGCGGCGGTCTTTTCCTGAGATCAAGGACCTTTGGGGCCAGAAATCCTGCCCCCTATCAGAGGCCAGCAGCTGTGCATTACTTAGCAACACCAATGGGGAAGAGATGGCTGCTGCTGGTAATGCACCCACCCGAGGTCCAGGATCGGTGAGGGATCCAGACCACAGATGAAAGATGCTAAGAATGGGGCTCGCTGGGTGGGTGTCGTGGGGGGAGGTCGGAGGATGGCGTTGGCAGCAATGTCAGGGCGTGGCTCTCAGCAGGCCCTTCCCTTCCTGATGCCAGGTTCCTCAGTCAAGCATTGAGTGTCTGACAATGAGGCCCACCCCACTCCCCCCCACCACCTACCAGAAGCCTGCAAGCAACCCCAGCCTTCCTGCATGGTGAGTCCCCCACCCACCAGTGGGATGAGGCCCTTAAGTGGGCATTGATTTAAGGATCTCCATTGGCAGCAATGCAGGAAGGCCAACCACGAGCCTTCCCACCCCAAACATAATTGGGAGAGAGGTGGGATGGCAGTGGGATCCCCACCTACCACCATCCCGCCTGATTAAATCCCACCCCTGCCACCAAACACATCTCAGTGAAGGCCATTAAATTCCACCTAGTAAAACTGTGCAAACCAGCTAATATAATTTTCAAAAAAGTGAGCACGTTAGAAGTGAAGTTAGAGATGTGGAGCCAGGAGGCTGTTAAAATGAAGGAAGGAGTTTTAGGACTGTGCATGTAAGTGACTGTAAATAATCGATCCCATTTCAAACTCCGTCCAGTTGCACCAGTTACATTTCTGGATGGATTGGTGCTGCCTGTGCCTAAGGGTCTACTGCCCCTCTCCTCAGTTTCCACAAGGAAGCTTGGAGCTCTGAGTCTGTGAAATACTAATTTTTTTCTGGCTTGGCTTGATCGTGTCTGCATAATCATAGTTCTGTACCTGTATAATGAAAGTATTGCAAAGGCATACAACGAGGTTATTAGGGAGTGAAGTGAAAGAGCCACTCACTCCTGGCCCTCCAAACTATTGCTAAGGACGGCAGACTAATCCGTCTTTCTAAAAGTTGCATAGAAACTTCCTGCTGGTTAAGTTACCATGAATATCTGTGCAGCTCCAGTTCTGGCCTCTTGAGCATTCCTGGCTTTAGTCACTCCACCATTGGTGCCCTAAGCTCTGGAATATGCTCCCTGAATGTGCCTTTCTTTCCCTCTGAAGACAATCCTTAAATGCTACCCCTTGGACCAAGCTTTTGGTTGCCTGCCCTCATATCTCCTTAGGTGGTTTAGTGTCAAAGTTTGTTTGATAACCCTCCTGTGAAGGGCCTTAGGATGTTTAATCACATTAAAGGTGCTATGTAAATTCAAGTTGTTGTCGAGGCACTTAGACGCTTCTTACATGGTTTTTACACTAATAATTGCACCAATAGTTTTACAAACAAGAAATCCCAGGAAATCCATGTGTAACTTATTCTGCAGACTACATGTACACAATTTTTTTAAAGGGGAAACAGTAGCATGACTTATTTTGAGGAAATTCCAAGTCCAAATTTCCTGAAAGACTGTGACATTAGTGGATAAATGCTTTTAACACTGTCATAGGATATTCCTCTGTTTTCTAAAAGTTGATGTTTCTATTAAACTAGCAGAGGAATGCTCCACGAGCTTTGTCAGAATCTCTCAAGTGTTCAGCTGCTGATATCACCAACAGTAATTAAAGTTACACAATGGCCTTTAGTCTTTTCTCTGGAGTTTTTTGAAGAAAAATTGTTTCCTAGCTCAATCCATGGGGGCAATTTTGTATTGTTTACATCATTTGAAAATTCGTAGGCACAAGTTGTAGTTTCAATTTGGATCAGCCTGTGGAACCAGAATCAATTTCATCTGTCTGTTTGTCTACCATAAGCCAGCTCCTACCTACATGCATGTCAGTCACTGTGGTTTGAATTCAATTATATGAGTCAATAGATGGGAGGGAGCAGAAGAGACTCCATTAACTTAAGTTGCTGCTTTCTCTAGCGACACTAAATTCTGTCAACAGTTTCATGGCTGACCTCCAGATCATCTTCTAATCTTCGGCTCATTGTTGTTTCCCAGTTGTTGGTCTGGCTGCTCAGAGTAGGCCTGATAATTTGGCCTCTTGTCATGCTCGAAGTTAATGGAAATACGATGCCCATGTGCTTCACCTGGCTAGAATTATAGAGAAGATATGGTAGTAACAGTAAATATGACTTACTGAAGTTAATAAGTATTAGGAATTTTAAAAAGGTGGAGAAGCAGATAGCCTGGTAGATTAGTTTAGTGTCCTTTTAACTCATGGAGCAATAAGACTCCAGTTCAAGCCATTGGACTGTAAATTGATCTGTAATGATTTTCAAACAGCTTCAACTCAGTATGTTGTAAGTGAGCATTTCCAACAATAAATAGCCCTTAATCTGACACTAAATAGTCAATCTCAGAAAGGTTTCAAGCATGGTGAGTAGAGGAAACAGAACAAATGTACTCACATTAATATAGTGCCTTTCTTGACCTCAGGACATCTCAATTTGCTTTACAGCCAATAAAGTACTTTAAAAGTTTACTTACAATGTAGGAAATGCAACAGGCAATGTGCACACAATTTACCCACAAGCAGCAGTGTGATAATGACCAGATATTTTGTAAGTGATTTCCGTACCTCTCTTTTGCCTTGTTCACCTTCATTGCTTTCCATTTCTCTCCTGGTACTTGACAAGGTGTTTACTAAAACCCACTTTCACAGCCATATCTCCTTTCTCAGTGACTGTCTCCATCTCCGAATTACCCCACGTGGATTTTAATTGAAATTCCACCCCTCATGTTTCGAACTCACCCAGGATTACAGGTATTTCCGGGACATAAAACGTTTCTCGGACTGCTGTTCCTGTCACATCCTGAGATCCACACTCAGTGCCATGCGCCGCCATATGAACACACTCGACCTCTCCCTCCAGCAGCACCGCTGTACCCTTTTTCAAAGCTGCGCGTGCCCCCAGTTTCATTTTATTCTTCGGCTCATCTGATGCCTCAACAAGAAACTTTTTCTCTTTCTTTCAAGTGCTAAGGAACGCAAGCTCCAACAACTCATCGACACCAACACCCATCTAGGACCCTCCACCCCTGCCTGTCCCTCCATCCCCACCCCATCTTCCAATCCCAACCCCAGCCGTGTATTCACTATACCCCCTGACCTTCCCCTCTCCGATGCTGAACGTTCAGTGCTCAGCAAAGGACTTAGTTTCATACCCCTACACCCTCACCTTAATGAATTTCGGGCTCGGCACGATGCTGAACTCTTCTTCCGCCGTCTTCGTCTCCGGGCTCACTTCTTTGGGCAGGAGTCCTCTCCCCGTTCAACGGATCCTTTCACCCACCTCCAATATTCTCCCTCCACCTGGACCCCTCCCTCTGGATTCTTACCTTCTCTTGATCTTTTCATTGAGAACTGTCGGCGCAACATTAGTCGTCTCAATTTCTCTGCTTCTCTCACCCATTCTAATCTCTCTCTCGCTGAACTTACTGCACTCCATTCTCTCAGGTCCAACCCTGACATTGTCATCAAACCCGCTGACAAGGGTGGTGCTGTTGTTGTCTGGCGCACTGACCTCTACCTCGTGGAGGCTGAGCGTCAACTCACAGACACTTCCTCCTACCTCTCCCTGGACCATGACCCCACCGCTGAACATCAAGTCATTGTTTCCAGGACTGTCACTGACCTCATCTCCTCTGGGGATCTTCCTCCCACAGCTTCCAACCTGACAGTCACCCAACCTCGGGCGGCCCGCTTCTACCTCCTACCCAAAATCCACAAACAGAACTGTCCCGCTAGACCGATCGTGTCAGCTTGCTCCTGCCCCACAGAACTCATCTCTCGTTATCTTGACTCCCTTCTCTCTCACCTTGTCCAGTCTCTTCCCACCTGCATCCGTGATTCCTCTGACACCTTACGTCACATCAGCAATTTCCAGTTCCCTGGCCCCAACCGCTTCCTCTTCACCATGGACGTCCAATCCCTCTACACCTCCATCCCCCACCAGGATGGTCTGAGGGCCCTTAGCTTCTTCCTCGAACAGAGGCCCGAACAATCCCCATCCACCACTACTCTCCTCCGTCTGGCTGAACTTGTTCTCACACTGAACAATTTCTCCTTCAACTCCTCTCACTTCCTCCAAATAAAAGGTGTGGCTATGGGTACCCGCATGGGCCCCAGCTATGCCTGTCTCTTTATGGGGTATGTGGAACATTCCTTATTCCAATCCTACTCCGCCCCCTTCCACAATTCTTTCTCCGGTACATCGATGATTACTTCGGTGCTGCTTCGTGCTCTCGTCGGGACTTGGAAAAATTTATTAATTTTGCTTCCAATCTCCACCCCTCCATCATTTTCACTTGGTCCATCTCTGACACTTCCCTTCCCTTCCCTTCCTTGACCTCGCTGTCTCAATCTCTGGTGATAGACTGTCCACCAATATCCATTACAAGCCTACCGACTCCCACAGCTACCTCGACTACAGCTCCTCACACCCCGCTTCCTGTAAGGACTCCATCCCATTCTCTCAGTTCCTTCGCCTCTGTTGCATCTGTTCTGATGATGCTACCTTCAAAAACAGTTCCTCTGACATGTCCTCCTTCTTCCTTAACCGAGGTTTTCCACCCACGGTCGTTGACAGGGCCCTCAACCGTGTCCGGCCTATCTCCCGCGCATCCGCCCTCACGCCTTCTCCTCCCTCCCAGAAACATGATAGGGTCCCCCTTGTCCTCACTTATCACCCCACCAGCCTCCGCATTCAAAGGATCATCCTCCGCCATTTCCGCCAACTCCAGCATGATGCCACTACCAAACACATCTTCCCTTCACCCCCACTGTCGGCATTCTGTAGGGATCGTTCCCTCTGGGACACCCTGGTCCACTCCTCCATCACCCCCTACTCCCCAACCCCACCTATGGCACCATCCCATGCCCACGCAAAAGATGTAACACCTGCCCCTTCACTTCCTCTCTCCTCACCGTCCAAGGGCCCAAACACTCCTTTCAAGTGAAGCAACATTTCACTTGCATTTCCCCCAACTTAGTCTACTGCATTCGTTGCTCCCAATGTGGTCTCCTCTACATTGGAGAGACCAAACGTAAACTGGGCGACCGCTTTGCAGAACACCTGCGGTCTGTCCGCAAGAATGACCCAAACCTCCCTGTCGCTTGCCATTTCAACACTCCACCCTGCTCTCTTGCCCACATGTCTGTCCTTGGCTTGCTGCATTGTTCCAGTGAAGCCCAACGCAAACTGGAGGAACAGCACCTCATTTTCCGACTAGGCACTTTACAGCCTTCCGGACTGAATATTGAATTCAACAACTTTAGGTCTTGACCTCCCTCCTCCATCCCCACCCCCCACCCCCCCACCATTTCTTTCCCCTTCCTTTTGTTTTTTTCCAATGAATTATATAGATTTTTCTTTTTCCCTCCTATTTCCATTATTTTTAAATATTTTTAATCTTTTATGCTCCCCCCACCCCCACTAGAGCTATACCTTGAGTGCCCTACCATCCATTCTTAATTAGCACATTCGTTTAGATAATATCACCAACTTCGACACCTATGTGTTCTTTTGTTCTGCCGTCTGTGACCTCTTTTGATGATCTGCTTCTATCATTGCCTTTGCCTACAACCACACCACCCCCCTTCACTTCTCTCCCCCCCCCAACCCCACCCCCCCACCACCACCTTAAACCAGCTTATATTTCAACCCTTCTTGGGATTCACCTAGTTCTGTCGAAGGGTCATGAGGACACGAAACGTCAACTCTTTTCTTCTCCGCCGATGCTGCCAGACCTGCTGAGTTTTTCCAGGTAATTCTGTTTTTGTTTTTTTTTATTATTTTGTAAGTTATGTTGTTTGAGGGCTAAATATTAGCCTTGACAGCAGGAAGAACTCAGCCGCTCTTCTTTAAAATTGTGCCATGGGATCTTTTATGCCCACCCAAGAGTGCACTCAATGCCTCAGTTTAACATTTCATCTGAAAGACAGCACTTCTGCCAATGCTGCAATCCATCAGTACTCCATGTGTCAGCTTCGGTTTGTGCTCAAGTCGCTGGAGTGTAACTCAAAGCAACAACTTGCTGATTTAGAAGGGAGGGTGCTACTATCAATTCATGGTTACCAGCTCTTATTGAAGTATAATTGAATAGTAATATATACTGCTGCAGTGGAGGTATTGTGTAATTCAGGCTCTAAGACAGGATGGATTTACCAAGATCTTTCAAGGGATGGGGAAGTTACAGTTGTGAAGAGATTTGAAAAGTTAGGTTTGTTTTCCCCCCAGTGAAACTGAAAAGGTTAAGAGAGTGACCTGCTAGAGTTTATGACGAATTATGATTAGGCAAATAGTGGCTGATTTGTCCTTGAGTGGTGGAGATGGTCTAAGAGGGCACAGATTTAAGATAATCACCGACTTCATTAAGGAAGAGATTTTAAAATTTTACACAAAGGATGGTCAAAATATGCGATTTCCTCAGACAAGCTTTTCTTGAATTGGACTGCTTGAGAGCTTTTAAAAGAGACTTATTAATTTGTTAGAGAAGAATAACAATGAATATAGAAAGTGAGCAAGTGGAGTTTGTTTATGGCATGCACTTAATGAAGCAAAAAGCCTGTTTCTGTGCGATGATCTTCACAATGCCCCTGACATGTTACGCATGACGTGAGAATGCTTTTGTGCTGATGTTGGATCTCCATAACAGAAAGCTGTCTAACCCCCCAGCACAAAAATTCACCTAAAAACCAGAAAGGATTCTTAGCCCACTCCCTTTTGTGTTACACAATAAACCTAGGGGTTTTTAAGACTCATTCTGAAATCCCCTGGTCAGATTTGTAGTTTGAAAATGGTCTGAAAACCTTCAGGACAGAGATGAACCCTAAATAATCAGAGTACTGTAGAATGATCTCATCGCAAAATTTCAGGAGTCAAGGATTTGTTCTTCGTCCCAGAATCCCAAACAACAACGTGCATTTATATAGCACCTTAATTTAGCAAAACAGTTGTAACTTGAACCAAATCCCATCTCTTCTCTCTCTTTTTGTCAGGTGCCAGAACTTTTAGATAAGGCTTTTCCTTTATGTGGTTTTCAGACATGTCCCTCCCTGCAGAACATGACAGACATGATCTTTTCTAAATTACGAAACCTATATAAATGGCAATAGCCTTGTACGCAGGCACGCCATTGACATTTAGAAAGAGAGGAAAGAAGATGAGATAAACCAAGAGATAGTGTTTGGATATTGTCAGGCTTAGGTCCTCATGCCAGTATGAATAACTAATATAAATACCATAGCTTCAAAGGCAGGTCAGAGACTGGGAATTCTGCAATGGGTAGCTCGTCTCCTGACTCCCTAAAACCCTCTCACAAGTCAGGAGTGTGATGGAATACTCTGCACTTGCCTGGATGGGTGCAGCTCCAATAACACTCAAGAAGCTTAACACCATTCAGGGAGCAGCCGGCTTGATTGGCACTCCATCCAACACCTTAAACATTCACTCCCTCCACCACCAACGCGCAGGCTGGAATTTTCATGCCCCGTTGGCATCGAGTGTCATGCCGAAAAGGCCAAAAACTGAAGCACAGCGGGAGCATCCGATGGTGTCTGCCATGACAGAATACGAATCCCACTGGAGGCTGACGTGAATGCACTTTGCATTCCGGAAATGGAATGCAAAGTGAGGTGCGACCAGAATTGCCCCCCCACCCCCCCCCCTCCATGCCAGATTTACCTTTACGCCGGCGGGAAAACACGCTGGCCAGAACACATCTGGACAAGCGTAACGTGCAGAAATTGGGGCTTACCGTTAGGGCCTTGCTCAGATTGCCATCATCCAAGGAGTATAAGATACTGGAGCCCTACAGCTACCAGACCCTGGACAAACATGTGCATCGCATGGTGGGTGGATTCTCATGGACATGGCTCTGCCACGAAGCAGCTCATGGAAGGTGGGAGGTATCTGTTGGTGTCTTGGGTCTGCTTCAGAACATCACAGTCTTGGCCATGAGCTACCAGGTATGATTGGCAAGGGGTAGGGGAGAGGAAGGTCCTGCTGTGAGCGGGAGAGGAAGGTGTACTAGGGTGGTGGGGGAGAGGAAGTTCTAGATGCGACTGGGAGAGTAAAGTGTACTGGTTGGGATAAGGTTGGGAGTGGGGAAACAAAGGTGTCAGGGGGGCGTTGAGTTTGGGAGGGAGAGGAATGAAGGTGTTGGGGGGGGGTGAGGTTGAGAGGGGGGAGGAGGCCGTATGGGGGAGGAGGGTGTAATGGGGAGAATGCAACAAGTGGGGAGGTAGGTGCAAGGGGGGAGGAAGGTGTAAGTGAAGGTGTTTGGGGGAGGGAAGGTGTTTGGGGGGAAAGGAGTTTCTTTGTTTTATTCATTCATGGGATGTGGGATGTCACTGGCTAGGCCAGCATTTATTACCCATCCTAATTGCCCTTGTTCAGAGGGCATTTAAAGGTCAACAACATTGCTGTGGGTCTGGAGTCACATGTAGGCCAAACCTGGTAAGGACAGCAGATTTCCTTCCCTAAAGGACGTTAGTGAACCAGATGGGATTTTACAACAATCGACAATAGTTTCATGGTCATCATTAGGCTTCAATTCCAGATTTTTATTGAATTCAAATTCCACCATCTGCTGTGGCAGGATTTGAACCCTAGCCCCCAGAGCATTACACAGGGCTTCTGGATTACTAGTCCAGTAACACACCATTGCCTCTCTGGGGGGAGGAGGGAGATCTGGTGGGGTTGGAAAGGAGTTTAAAGGGGGGAAGGAGTTCGGAGGGGGAACAGAGTCTGGAGGGAGGAGTCAGACGTTCGGTGGGGTGGGGGGGAAGGAGTTCAGAGGGGGGAAGGAGTTTGGGTCGGGGAGGAAGGAGTTTAGAAGGGGTAAGGAGTCCAGTGAGAAGAAGGAGCCCAGGGAGAAGAGAGAGTTCAGAAGGCGGTAGGAGTCTGGGTGAAGAATGTGTCCAGGGAGAGGACGGAGTTTGGAGGGGGAAAGTGTCCAGTGGGAGGAGGGAGTAAAGGGTAGGGGATATCCAGGAGAATATGCAAGATAGCTCTCTGAGGAGTCAATGACTGCCTCCTGAGTAGTGAAATGAGGGTGGGCTTGGTTGGAGAGAATGGTAAGTATGAGAGGGGGCAGAGGGAGCTGTAAGGGTGGGAGGATGAGAGAGCGTCAGTAGTAGTAGAAGGGATGGCAAGAGTGATTGATAGGGATTCGGCATCAGACAGAGACCCTTGGGGTGGGAAGGAGGAATTTAGGGAGGTCAAGGTGAATGGGGGTCGGATTCTCAGGAAGGCAGGGAATGTGCACATTCACCTGGAAAAACAAGAGTTTGGGCTGGTAGGTGACGGTGGGGAGGTGGAAGGTGATGCCAGGGGAATTCAACAGTAATGGGGGAAATGACATGGGTGGCTGGGGGACAGGTGGGGCGGGGGGGGGGGGTGGAAAGGTTGGGAGAGCTGAAAACAAACCTTACAATGATCATGCTTCTGAAATCAAAAGTAAGCAGTGCCTCATGTTAGATGGGCACAGATGCTACATGGAAGTGTGAGCAGTGGGTGTGTGGAGATGCAGGTCAGCTCAAATGAACAACTGAAAGAGAACCCCTGCAGGCAGCATTAAAAAAGCTCAGGACAGTGAGATGAGTGTGATGGAGGAAGGCTCCGTGTGCGTGGGAGAGTGCTAGCATGTAGCTGAACTGCTAGTGGGGAGGGATGCAGTGGAAGGACTCATGAACCCTATCAATGAAGCTGAAAGATAACCTTACATATCATTCAGTCAGAGTGAATATATTTTCAGATTATAAAGTAATACAAACCACTTGGGATAAGAATTTCCTAACTTTTCTGGGCCTACCACTTCTTCTCGGTGCTGCCCTGACATCCGCAGGCGGGGTGGAGACAGCCCATGTGATGATTGGCACTGTTGCCTCTGATGACTTCAGTGTGGGTCCTCTGGAGAACCAAAGCCTTGAGGGCCCTGGCTTGCTTTGGCTGCTTCCTCTCTGGTCACAGAGGACGACATTGGGAGTCACAGGCAAAGGGGAATTGGAGGGAGCAGACAGCCTCTAAGATTCTTGAGTGGATGACCCAGGGGTGACCAACTGCAGGCCTTCCTCCCTTCGGGTGCCCAAGGGCCCAGGCATGACTCCTAGAGGGGAAGGAGCACCTGGAGAGATGTCGAGGTGCGCTGTTTCCCTCTCGCGTTGCCACTGCAGGAACTCACCGATGGCTCCCCAGTGGAGCGCAGGCCTGCACACATCTCCGTGTTCTGCTGGACCAGGGCCTCCATGGCATCCACCATCCTCCCCATGGAGATCTCAATGCACACACATGTGAGCACCACTTCATCAGAGAGCAGGCAGATGCAATCCTCAGACTCGCGTGCTACTCTGTTGAGAGCTTCCAACAGCTCTGCATGGTGTTCCCCCGCCTTCTGCTGACTCTCCACAATGAGTTGGAAGGCCAAGTCCAGAGGCTTGTCATCTGACTCGGACCTCACAGATGTCTCTTCTTAGCAGTCTCCTGAGTGCCAGTGAGCTCAGCTAAACCTTGCCTCCTCCTGCTGCAGACACGTGTCCGTGTGGTGACGACTGGATTGTTAACCTAAGCCTGCTCTAGATCTAGGTCCCACCGAGGTGTGTGTCTCTGTGCTGGTGGAGGGTGTGGGTAAGCGCTGTGACGGGTCTTCCAGGCTGCATATTTCCAGCTTTTCAATGGAGGAGGTGTCCTCT
Organism: Carcharodon carcharias; assembly: GCF_017639515.1. Classification (NCBI taxonomy): domain Eukaryota; kingdom Metazoa; phylum Chordata; class Chondrichthyes; order Lamniformes; family Lamnidae; genus Carcharodon; species Carcharodon carcharias. The sequence goes on from NC_054482.1 coordinate 20,893,712, forward strand.
TGGCTGGAGGTGAGGACCTGGATGGAGCTGAGGGACTGGATGGCTGAGGGCGTCGGTGGCTTGGCAGAGCTCCCTGTGAACCAAAGTAGAGATAATTAGTGCATGGCAGCAGATTCAAAATCAGGAGAGAGAGCACTCACAGTTGCATTGAGAGAGGGATGATGTGGTGCAGGATCCTCATGTGGGTGTTCGCTGTCGACCTCATCGTCACTGCAGAGCACGTCCTCACCAGTCAGCGCGATGGCATGTTCCTCAAAGAGAATGAGGGGTTTAATGTGGTCAACTGCAACCCCGGTCTGGGAACTCTCCCTGCTGTTGTGAGCCAGCTTCTCCTGCATGAAAACAGATGGGGAGAGTGTGAGCAGGAGGCATAGCACTGTGTGAAATGTTTGTGGGGTGAGCGGAGCCATGGACAGGATGAGGACACAAGCTCCAGAGGATATGAGCCTGATGGAGATGTGAGAGTGCGTGTGAGAGTTAGTGGTGTTGTACCTTGAGGTGTGAGATCCCTGTGGATGTGTGATGGGTTTGTGAGTGTGAGTTGGGAGTAATGAGGTGATTGACTTACGCTGGCGAAACGAATGAGATCATTCATCCTCTTCCTGCACTGGATGGCTGACTTCCTCTGTGCTCCGGTGGCGCTCACTTTCACTGCCACCACCTCCCAGGCTGGACTGGTGACTCCGCTGGACCTTCTGCAGCCAGAGCCGGGGTAGAGGACATCTCGGCAGCCTTCCACTGTGTCTAGCGGGTACCCCAGAGAGGCAACACTAAATTTGGGGGCTGCCATCTTCTTTGCTTTTGGAGCCAGCTGTCACCTGGAGCAGCCCTGGTCTGTAGACACAAAGTAGGCTGTGCTCTGGTGCGCTTTAAGTATGGAGCCCGGAGCCAAGAAGTGCTGAGGCCATGGCAGGGTCAGCAAATCTGAGCCCGCCTGCCAGTGATCCAGAGTGTTTCCCGTGAAAGAATTATTAAGGAGGCGGGACACACCGGGAATGGAACAATATGGTGCGAAAACACGCCATTGCAGCCAGCGGGTAAAACCACTTTCCCCCATGCCCTACCACATTTTGTGGGTGATTCCCCCCAAAGTGGCCAGCAGCATGCCCTGGAACTCTCTTCCTAACAGCACTGTGGATGTACCTACACCCAATGGACTGCAGTGGTTCAAGAAGGCAGCTCAGCCTCACCTTCTAAAGGACAATTAGTGATGGGCAATAAATGCTGACCTTGCTAATGATGCTCATATCTCATGGACAAGTTAAAAAAACAAATAATGACAAGGTGCTTAGGGCAAAAAGGAATGGTTTCAAATCCTGGAGCAGTATGAGCTGGAATAGACAATAGTACAATGTTTCATTTTGAATTAAGGTACAGGAAGGACAATGAGTATATAGGATGGCTGCTTCCTCTTCAGATTTAGTGACGCCTGAATTGACCCAAAATAATTATTTGCCCCTGTTGCCCCACCTCCTCTATATTGATGCAAAATCTCTTAAAAGTTCTAGGCTATACAGCTTTTCCTCAATTAGCATTGAAGAATCAACAGTAAGAAATAAAATTCATCATTGCATGCACACAGTTGTTAATACGTTGCTATTAATGTAAAGAAAGAAGCAAAGAATACTTGTCTTTATGTGGCACTTCTCATGGTCTCAGGACACTCCAGTAACTACCTCAAAAATACTTTATTTTCTGTAAAATATTTTGGGATCTCCTGATTTCATAAAGGGCACTAAACAAAGACATTGGCTTTAAATCTTAAAGCACTTCAAAGGCAATGAATTACTTTCTGAATTGGAGTCAGTCTCGTTAGTTGATGCTGTGGAATGCATCCTGCAATATAGATGGGCAGGTTCCAAATCATCAGCAGTCCCAGGATCTTACTTCAAGTGGTAGACTTAGGGGGGTGAGTAATTATTGCAGACACTGCAACCGATCCTTCCCTTGCCTTCACCTGAAGCTCTCTCATCTGCATGTCCTACATGCTTTCTTGGAAACCAATCAAGGGCAAGAGTACCGGTCATTCTCTGGCCTAATGAGGCCACCTTCACCAGTTATCATGGGACCTTTACGGTCTGAACATAAATCTGCTGATGCATTTGTTGTTACGTTAATGTTATGGCCTCTGGCCTTGTGTGGTCACAAAGCAGTGATATTTTTCATCTCACTGCATTCTTTTCAGTCTGGAAATACAGCTTTCTCTGCATGAAGTATATCCTCAATTTTGTTCAAGTTAATGGGGAGCAGTAGCAGAGTGGTCCTGTTACAGGGCCACTAACCCAGAGATCTGTGCCAATGACCTGGAATCATGGGGCAGGATTTTCAGGTCATCAAGCGGGCGCAGCAAGCAGGCCCAGGAGTTGCCAGGAAACAGGCCGCTGCCCGCGATCAGCCCTCGACCGCGGTTTCACACCGGCTAGCCAATTAAAGGCCAACCAGTGCAAAAGATACGCTGAGAAGCTCAGCGCTGCCGGGGTGGGGGGGGAGGGAGGAGGGCGGGCGCTGAAGTCAGCGCAGGCACAGAGGAGCACTCAATGAAAGCTCCCTGAAGGCAGAGAGCTGCCTCAGGGAGCTGAAGCATTTGAAACTAATGAATAAAGTTTTTTAAAATTCTGGAAGAAATGTCCACGCACTCAACCTAAGCATGTAGATTTGAAAAATTCAGCCCCAAATTTTTTTTTTAAAAGTTAATTACTGAAACATCATCCTGCCCATGGATGAGGTTTCCTCCAAAATCCAAAGGCCGCCTGGCCAATTCGCCCGCTTGCCAACCCTAACGTTGGATGGGCAGTGAAAAATACAGGTTAATTAATTGATTAATGGCCGTAATAGGTCTTTTAATTGTCGGCGGGCACACTGCCAACTCTCGCACACGCCCGCCAACCGAAATGGAAAATCATCCCCCGTGAATTCAAATCCCACCACAGCAACTGGGGAACTTAAATTCAGTGATTTTAATGAATCTAGAATTACATAGCTAGTCTTAGCAATGGTGACCATGTAACTATCGGATTGCCATAAAAATCCATTTGGTTAATGAATGCCCTTTAGAGAAGAAAATCTGCCATCCTTACCTGATCTGGCCAATATGTGACTCCAGTCATCCAGCAAGGTGATTAACTTACCTGATCTGGCCAATATGTGACTCCAGTCATCCAGCAAGGTGATTAACTCTCAAGTGCCCAATGGAACGGCCCAGCAAGCCACTCAGTTAAGGACAATTAGGGATGAGCAATAAATGTGCCCGAGCCAGCGAATTCACCTCTGCTTGTTAAATGCCAACATACTTAGAAGCTTTGCCTTTCGAGAGGACTGCTGCATTTGTGACTTTTGTCCTTCTGTGAGGTGCCCAGGATATGCCGGAACAGCGAAGGTGAAAGTTTTGAGTTTCCTTTTTCGATAACTGTAAGTCAACCGTGTTTCACAGCTGTGCAATAGGCCTCATAAACCCACACCTTGGTCCTAAGAGTCAGCTTAATGTTATTCCATGAACGTTTCATGTGTCGGCCAAAGGTGCTTTCCCTCTGCGTGTATTGATTTCTGCATCCTCTACGCTGATGATGCTGTTGGTCACTTACATGGAAATTCAACTACAAAGAGTCATGGATTATCTCTCCTATGCCTGTAAGGTGTTCTCCCTGTTATGGACATGATGGGTCTGAATTTCCAGTGAGCTTTTGTCTGAAATAAACAAAAGGCAAACTGATTAAAAGAATTATCAGTAATTGAACCATTCTGCTTGAAGCAGTGGAGTTGTCAGCAGCTGTTCATTGTTTTGGTTCCTGGGTCCGAAGGGTTTCTTTTGAAGGGAGCTGTTGAAATTAACACCTTCATTCAGCATGTGGCTGATACAATATTGAAATACTCTTAAATTCAGCCATTTATACAGGTTCCATGTGTCTGAACTCATTACTGCCACAGTATGACAGCTCTGTACCGTAACATATTCAACTTTTTACCATCATGATGAAGGCCCACAAAAAACAATCAGTTTTTCAGTATAACCGATAGAAACATATCCATTGTGTGATTTATGAAAAAATAATTGAGTTGGTTTGAATAGTTTCCCTGAGTTTTGAAGGAGCCTAGTTGTAATAGGAGTTATAAGATTAAAAAGAGTGATCCTATGAAGTAGGGATTAAAAACTAAAAGCAGAGCTCATCTGCTGGACAAGGGTTCAGATGTTCATAAACATGCCTGGGAATAATTGTGTGCTCAAAAACCCCAACATCCAATGGCATAGAATATGTTATATCCTCTAACACAAGGCAGTTCCTGAAAAATAAGAACTGGCCCCTGCAAATCATGAATGCATCACTTCAGTAAGGCATTGGTAAAGATGCATCACCTCTCTAAGACATTGGTAAATTGTAAGATACCACAATCTAAAAATGGATAGCTTTTAAGGATGCTCCTCAGTCACTTGTCAACTGAATTTGGGAAACTGAGTTTTAATCTTAAGAGACAATTGTTTATCAGCTAAGTGACCACCATCTACATCTCTCAGTATCCTGTTTGCTCGAAGGATGCTGACTAGAATGAAGGACGTTATACAGCATGTGTGCTCATGCACTACATTCTGATTCAGCGCTTTTATGGTATAAGTATTGGAACCACGCAGTAGGATTTTTAGATTTATTTGATTCACGGTAGAGGTATAAGCTACTATAGTGTAATGATGATAGTTCCCCCCATAATTGGAATAAAGGTATCTTGCTAAACTCTAGCTTTCAACATGAATTTAAGGTAAATACTACTTTAAATGTTGATGGACATCTTAAATATCTCTCTGTAACATTATTTAGACCTAAAACTTGGATTCTCTACTAGAAACAAGATTATACTTTCCTTTCCTAGAACTATCAATGTTGCAATTGAATTACCATCAAATGTGAATTGCACGTTGAGTTCTTTAATCAACCTTTATATAATTAAAAGATATATTGACTCATATAGTCTTCTGCATCCAACTCAAAAACCCATCTCCATATAGTATTCAGTGAAGAGGTACATTATTGAGTAAAGATGCCTGGACCCTTATAATATTCAGATTGTTATAATCTAGCTAAAACTTGTTTAAAAAGCTATTTGGAGGACAGTAACATTCTCTGGCAGTTCCTTTCCTCCAGAGAGAGTTAGATCAGTTCTTCAGACCCATTTAAGTGTCTGACACCTATCTTTCTCAACACTAAGTGAGAGTTAAAAACAAAAAGATAAAACCAAAAAACTGCGGATGCTGGAAATCCAAAACAAAAACAGAATTACCTGGAAAAACTCAGCATGTCTGGCAGCATCAGCGGAGAAGAAAAGAGTTGACGTTTCGAGTCCTCATGACCCTTCAGCAGTTGACCAGTTCTGCTGAAGGGTCATGAGGACGCGAAACGTCAACTAAGTGAGAGTGATTATCTGAGGAGCATGCCTGATTCATAATAGTCCCAAAAAGGGACCAGGATTATAATCCAACTCATAGTCATGGTGTGAACTGAGTGGTATGTTTGTCAGTCAGCCCTCAAACCTTTTTGAAGAACTGCTTTATCAAAAATACCTAAAAAAAAAGCTGGAAAGGAGAGAAAAATATTCCCACATTGAAGCCTCCTAATCCCATTCTTTCAATTTATTTCTGCTACATGTGTTTTATTACAGAGGGGTGGTAGGGTGGCGGTGGTGGCGATAGATAACAGTTGAATTTTCTCAAAGCTTCTAGTAGTGATGGTCTGTCCAAGGATAGGTCCTTTGATCATTTTGCCACACCTCATTACTTTCCACTTCATAAGAGCCTCCTATTCTTCAACTTCAGTGAGCAAGGGGCAATATGATTTGGGAAAGGAGTACGTGAGGTAGTTTCCCATTCTCTTCCTCTTATGTACTTAAAAGACACACAAGCCCTGTCCCCAGAGGGTACAATGTCTGAAGCAGCCATCGGCTACGAGCACTCCACACTTATCTCCTTTGTGTAAAGGTACTATGTGAAATGAGAGTGCATAGGCCTGATTATGTTCCAAAGCATGTGTGCCTAACGTTCTCCCAATGTAACAATAATTGGCACTAAATTTGTGACTGGTACAAAAATCTCAATCTACTTTAGGAGTTGATGCGCTTCTGACATTAAGGCTGAAACATTCTGTGACAGCATCACTGCACCTAACTATGCAGTCAGGAGTGCTTGGTTGCCAATATGTAAAATATTATTGCACCACAGCAACTTGCATTTGTACAGTATTTTTAATGTCTAAAAAAGAATCCCAAAGCAGTTTATAGAAAGGTAACAGACAAAAATTGACAGAGGAGGGATTAAAAGTTTGGTCAGAGAGGTGGGTTTGATGGTGCGTTGCAAAGGAGGGGTGAGGTCATGAAGAAGTTACCCAAAGAGATGAAACTTTTAGATCTTTTCAATTTCTCTGCACAAGTATCCCTCACTTTGATAAGTGTAAAATAACAGCTTTCTGTGTTATATGAGGGTTTCATCCCATCTGTGATTGAAGACTTGTTTGAAGTTTTGTATTTGCAGTTTTAATTTCCAATAGCTCCTGTAAGACACACCTTCAATCTTTGAAGTTGGGAGGAAGCTGAGATCCATTGAAATCTCTTAGAGAGGAGAAGAAAGTTGGAGAATTAACAACAAAGTCAGAAGCCTTAAAGGACTGCCTCAGGGCATACTTAGAAGGATGAATGCCTTCAACAAACAGCACCGCAATGCTGAGAAAACAGAGCAATGAAACAAAAAAGTTCATCATTGGAAGTTATTTTAACAAAGAAAACTATAATTCATTTCTGCCAGCTTGAAAGGTGCAGGATCCAATTTATTTCCTCATTTCTACCGAATTATTAGTAGTGAAAAAAAATTAAAAGATACATTTATATACTGTATTTGGTATAAACATTCTTAGGAGTTGCGTTAAGTATGTTTGATGGCATCTTCAAATGTATTTCCATCCATTGTTTTATCTCTGCCTTTTAGCCTATTTCGATCCCTTTCCCCCACCTCACCCCCACTAGGGCTATCTGTACCTTTATTATCACATTCCTTAGCTAATATCACCAGCTTCAACACCTCTTTGTCCTTTGGTCTATGACATCTTTTGGTTATCTTCACCTATCACTGGCCCTCTATCCAGCTCTAACTGTCCCACCCTCCCTTAAACCAGCTTATATTTAACCTCTTTTCTATTCTTCCTTAGTTCTGTTGAAGAGTCTTACGGACTCGAAACTTTAACTGTGTCCCTCTCCGCAGATGCTGTCAGACCTGCTGAGTTTTTCCAGGTTTTTTTGTTTTTGTATTGGATTTCCAGCATCTGCAGTTTTTTGCTTTTATTCTAATAATTAAGAAATCAGTTATGTTATCTTGACTGCAGCTTCAGTGTAAAGGCATAGTTCCTGTAGCCGTTTACATCGTTGAGTTGATATTTGTACTCATTTCATAATGGAGAGTTCTTACTTCCATTGTTTGTGCATTTAATTGAATGTAAATGGTAAATGTGTACATGCCTTTCTTGTCAATACAGGCCAGAATCCTTCAGCTGATGCAATTCTGTAAATTTGACAAGAATCTTTGTTTGAAGTGTAGAATGTAAGAAAGCCACTGCTCACGATGAAAATGTAGTGCGTCTTTCCATATCCAATATCTGCATAAATACAAGTTCAGGAGCCTTAACAGAACAACTTTTTATTGCATTTGGTTCACTGGATATACATCTCCTTGGCTTTGCAATTCAGCAGAATAAGCACTCTCAGCCCATGATTTTCTTAATAAAGAAAATGATTTTACACAGACTGCCAGAGTTATTTGTTGTCAGTATTAATGTAGGAAGCATGACTGCTATTTTCTTTTTCCAAGTGAGATATCTTGGTTGCTGCAGCAAAAAGAAAATAGCAGTCATGTTTCCCGCATTAAAACTGACAACAAAGCAGTACCTAAAGCAAACTATAACTCGACATGTTTGCTGCTAACCTTCCATGCGGTCTGCTGCCAAAACACACACACTCCCTTCCTTCTCTCCACCTCTGCTTCAGAAGTATTGCTCAGTTTAGACAAACTTGTTTGAAACATACATTCTAACAGCTTGGAAGCTACACTTATGAATGAAGGAAATTAAATACCCGTCTACCATGAAAGCAACATGCTGTCAGACATTCACAGGTTGTCAAAAATAGACATATTTTGCTAGACAGAGTAATCTCATGCACGCTTTGAAGTTCACATTGGTGATGCAGGACAGGAACTCAAATACAATAGATATAAGTGATAATAAGAAGAATGGCCTTGTAGCAAACTTATGTATCGCCCATATTGGGTCACTTCATTCATTGGGCCTAAATCTCAAAAAAAAGGGAAGAAGCAAAGAATAGAGTGCACACAATGGTTAATCCTTGTCATTTTCTTTTTGAAATATGCAGAATGTATCCTTCTCACTGCGTGTCTCCGGGTTTGTATACTGGACATTTAGTTCATTAACAATTAAGCAGCACTGTCAGATCCTGTTCTGACATTCAAGGTGTTGGGTCAAGCTGTCTTCAATGTTCTTTCAGTCTGAAAGTTGCGTGGAACACTAACTTGGGCCTTTGTTAAAAGGGGAGGTTGAGAGGAGATTTGATAGAGATATTCAAAATTATGGGGGGACCGGACAGAATAGATAGAGAGAAACAGTTCCCATTGGTGGAAGGGTCAGGAACTCAGGGGCACAGATTAAAGGCAATTGGCAGAAGAAGCAATGGCGTCATGGGGCTTTTTTTAAGCAGCGAGTGGTTAGGGTCTGGAATGCAGTGCTTGAGAGTGTGCTCAAGACAGATTCAATCATGGCATTCAAAATTGAATTGGAACAATATCTGAAAAGGAAAAAAATTGCAGGACAAAGAGGAAAAGGCAAAGGAATGGCACTAGTGAATTGGTCTTCCAGAGAGCCAGCGAAGACACAACGGGCAGAATGGCCTTCATCTGTGCTGTAACCATTCTATGATTCTATGTTTCCACTTTGCCTAAAGAAAGAAACTTGTATGAAACAGGTATCTGCCAAGTAAGAATCAGTCCCCAGACACTGACAATTATTTAATTCCAGTTCATGGTGACATTTAAAACTCAGACTTGGAGCTCATATGCTTTCAACATCTCTAGGCGTTCCCTAGGCTATTGTATAGACAAAAAATGGTAACAAAATAAGTGTAAAATGTGTCAATTTCATTTTTCCAAATGAGAAGACATTTCAAAGGCTGGCAATGTGGTTGATGGAATAAAAATAAATATCATTCTGGTGCATTACAAGGCGTTGTTCTGATACTGAGGCTCTGACACACAGTTGAGGCAGAAGTGAGTTTCATTTTGCAACAAACTATGCTATACATGTCCCGAGAATCTTTTAAAATGGCATTGTTGCCTACTACAACTACAACAAAGAAATGCATTCATATAGCCTCCTAAACACAGCAAAATGTCCCAATGGTTTATAAGAACATTATTTAAAAAAAATTGAATAGGGAATCTTAAAGCAAAGAAAAGAGAGATGGAGAGGCTTAGTGAGGAAGTTCCCTCATCAGGGGAGTTGAAAGTATGGTTGCCAATGGCGGAGCAATTAAAATCGATGAGCACGTAAGGTCAAAATTGGAGGAGCACAGATATCTCAAAGCTTTGTAGGTTTGAAAGAGATCACACAGATAGGGAGGTGCGAAGCAGAGGAGGGATTTGAAAGCAAGGATGCGGATGTTAAAAATGTGGCATTGTCAGAGTTGGAGTGCCATGTAGGTCAACTAAGCATTGGGGCAATGGGTGAATAAGAGTTGGGAGTTAAGGTTACAGGCAGCAGATTTTGAAGGAACACAAATTTATGTTGGGCGGAAGATGAGAGGTTGGCCAGGAGAGCATTGGAATAAACAAATCTAGAGATAATAAGGGCAAGAATGAGGATGTCAGCAGCAGATGAGCTGAGGGAGTGTCAGAGTCAAACGATGATGCGGAGGTGGAAGGAGGTGGTCTTGGTAATGGGATGGATGTGTGTTTGGAAACTCACATCAGAATCAAACACAACACCAAATTTGAAAACAGTTTGGCTCAGATTCCAAATGAGAAGACATTTCAAAGGCTGGCAGTGTGGTTAACTGGAATAAAAATACATATCATTCTGGTGCATTACAAGGTGTTGTTCTGATCCCTGGGAAGGGGATAGAAATAGTGTTTGGGGAATGGAGTTTGTGACAGGGACCAAAGACAATGGCCTCAGTTTTCCCAATATTTAGTTGGAGAAATTTCTGCTCAACCAATGCTCTGATTTGATAGGTAAGAATGGAACAAGGCAAGGGCAGTTCCATCCACCTGGATGACGGATGGGATCCATTGGAGGAGGACGGTATGGTTAACCAGGTCAAAAGCTGCAGATAGTTTAAGAACTGTTGTCTATTTGACATAAACATGACATGCAAAGTATATTGTGAGACATTTTATACTTGATAGCATTTTTGGGTCTTGCAAAACCTGAGTCCGAGAATGTTTCAAAGGGAGAATTGGCTTCCTTTCCATAAGTGGAAATTGTTAACTCCAGGGGGTACTCACTTGGTGTTAGCAACTGTGGTGATCTCTTTGTATTCTCTCTTAATTATCATTCACTCCTCTGCTGGCTATGTCCTTAATGAATGCTTCGTTCCTAACCCTCAAGTGTCCCTTTATGTCTTTATTCATTCATAACTCCTCACTAGTGTTTTGCTTGTTCCTTCCTGTTTTAAATGTTTCCCATTGTTTTACAACATCATTGTTTGCTAATATTGTGGCCCACTTATTTTCCCAATTTCTAATCTCAACTCCTTAAAAATCATCTTTTCTCCAATCTATTACCTAGTTTCAGTCACACTTATGTCCTTCTCTATTATCATTTTAAAGAGGACTATATTATGGTCACTATAGTGTCTAAGTGTTCCACTACTTTTACTTCCCTTGTCGGCTCTGGTTTATTCCCCATATCAGGTCCAATAGTGAATCTTGCCTTGGGCTTTTTACATTTTGGGTAAGAAAGGAGTACACATATAGGAAACTCCATTCCCTTATCCCCTTTATGTGTAGGCGTACCACTTCTGTCTAATTAATGGTTGAAATTCCCCATGACTGTTATTCTATGGGCGGAATTTTCCGTTTTTGAAACTAGGTGCTGTGGCGGGCTGGTTTCGCGGCATATATCCCAATGTTTGGAATGATGGGAAATCACACCTGATTCTGCATTTGGAAGCTCGTTAATTATGCACTGGCGAGTATCACTCCGAACCACCTGGCGGGTTGGTTGCTGACTTGTCCACCCCGCTGTTACTTGGCAGGATTGAAGATCAGGGCGCCATATCTAAATACCACTGTAGCACACACATCTCACTCTCTCCAGCCCACCTGTCTCCAGAACATGCACAGAGATGTCTTCCACCCAGAAGAAGGCGGGCTGCAAGCCTAAAGGAGAAGGCAACACCCTGCTTCACCCACCAGGCCCTCAAAGCCTGGATTAAAGGAGTGTGGGCACATAGGGATGTCTTGTATCCCAGGGACAGTTCCAGGAAGTATACCTGCCTCACCTCTCCAGCCCACAAGGCAATTGCAAAGGAAGTCAGCGCAGCTAGCAACAGCACCTAAAATGAGATCTAGTGCAGGAAGAGGATGAATGATCTCATACGCTCGGCCAGGGTGTGTCAACCTTCAACTTTCTCCAACCTCAAACTCTCATTATGCACCCAAAGGCCTAATCTCTTCTGGGATCTCACACAACCATTTGCAGGGGCACATATCACCACTGATTGACTAACAGAACCTTCCACATCATCACCACCCCATCTATCACATATCACCACTGATTGACTAACGGAACCTTCCACATCATCACCACCCCATCTATCACATATCACCACTGATTGACTAACGGAACCTTCCACATCATCACCACCCCATCCATCACATATCACCACTGATTGACTAACGGAACCTTCCACATCATCACCACCCCATCCATCACATATCACCACTGATTGACTAACGGAACCTTCCACATCATCACCACCCCATCTATCACATATCACCACTGATTGACTAACGGAACCTTCCACATCATCACCACCCCATCTATCACATATCACCGCTGATTGACTAACATCTATCATGCTGCACACTCTCCATCCTCAGCCCATTCTGGGGAGGGCTCACCACACACACACACACACACAGGGGACAGGCATCTCACCTAACCTCTGCTCCATCCCTTCTCATCTCATGCCTTTCTTTTGTCTTCATCCAGGGCAAGCTTGTCCACAACAGGCAGGAAAGTGCGCGGACCTGGGGAGGCACAGCCGACATAATTGCCCTCAGTGAATTCGAGGAGGCTGCAGCCGAGATCACTGGGGAGGACAGGGATCACTCCTCTGGGGAAGGGGAGATTGGATTGTCTTAGCAACCTAGCATGGATCACACCTCCATCAGCACATCACACCATGACAATCACAGTGAGTGACATACAGTCTTAAATCCTCATGCTCATCAACTAAAACTCTCTTCTCTATCTTATAGACACCAGCAGATTCAGGCCCACAAGGGTGCCCACCAGAGGCCCCCGTCCTCAAATCACGTCCGTAGAGGAAGCTGAGGAAGAGTCATCACTGCGCTCACCCGCACACTCCATCAGTGCAGAGGCACACACCATGGTGGAGCGCAGCTCTAGATTAGGCTAGAGCTCACCTACTGGAGAACACATTACTGTCACGTCTCTGCAGAATCGGGCAGGGACTGGCTTCCGGCATTCATATGGCTGCTACAGACTAGCCACTCACTGAGTCCGAATCAGATAATGAGCCTCTGTGAGCGGCTGCCCAATCAATGCTGGAGATGCAACAACAGGCAGAGATTTAGCAGTCACTCAGCAGTCTGCTTGCATTCTGGCTGATGTCATGACCCCAAGACGCAAGCGCCTCGGAGTCACCATGGGAAGGTTGGCGACTATCGTGGACACCTTGGTCCATCAGGTTTTGCTGGACTTGCACTCAGCCATCTATCACATATCACATATCACTCCATGGCCAGACACTTTGGTGGGCATCATTATGACATGGGGAACAGGGGCACATGGCACCTTGGCCTCCCTCCAGGTGCACCTTCTCCTCAAGGAGTCAGGGCGGGACCCTTGGTCACCCACAGGGAAGATGACCATTAGCCAGACACCCTGGGGGTCACATCTCAGGACATCTGAGAGGTGAGGAGCATGATCTAACCTGGCTCAATGCTCCAATCTCCAATCTGGTATTCTCATTAACAAAAAGTTGCTGATGATTAGTGACTGGATGCCCTTTGACCTATTAGGCATGCCAACTCTGGAGATTACCTGACCCACTCCATTAATGTAATGCCATATTTGCTGCAACTGTGCACATGATTCTCGTGAGAAGCGAATTTAATGAGCATTCATGAGATGGTAATGAATGCAAATGGAACTCATGCCACTGCTTAGCGAGATGCCCAGCCTGCCATTAACCCACCATCGGGAGAATCGCAAACTATTTTTACGTTGGAAAGTTTCTGATTTTTGGCCTTTCGCTAAATTCTCTGCTTCCGCCCGCCACATGACCCGCTGTGGGTGGGGTGGGAGAATCCTGCTCTTTGTTTCTTACTCAATTCCCAAATTTGTCTGCATATTTCTTTGTCCACCCCATTTCCCCTCTTAGGTGGTCTGTGGACTACACCTATTAATGTGATGGATCTTGTATTATCTCTTATTTCCATCCATAAGGATTCTATTTTCATCTTGCTGATAGCTGAAAACTGTGGCAAATAGATGTAAATGTCAGCAAATGTGAGGTCACTCACTTTGGAGCTATAAAGGATAGAACCAGATATTAGAGTAGATAGAGAAAAATCATTTTGAGATACTGATTTTTAACCAGTAAGGGAACCAAGGGTAACGGCGAAAAGGCAGGAAAGTGGAATTGAGGATTATTAGATCAGCCATGATCTTATTGAATGGCGGAGCAGACTTGATGGGACGAATGGCCTATTTCTGTTCCTGCATATTATGGTCACTGTTTGCTGTGTCTAAGATTATAGTATTAATTAGTATTATAGTAATATTATAGTATTTAAGCAGCAGCTTACAAAGGAGAATTGAAAGTTAGAGTAAGTCATTATATTTTGGGTAGAAGATATGATACCATCCCCCACTCTGCTTTGTTCTCATTTGCCTTTTCCTTGTGCTGCCATTTTAACCTTCTACACGATCTCCTTTCTCAATCCCTTCTTTTTCCTCTCTCTCTTTCTCTGCAGCAAATTTTCGCCAATCACCAACTGCCCTTTCTGTTCTCTTTGGTCCCAGGACATCTATATACAAAGCTTTACAACCTTTATACCACTTCAATCATTAGCTATCCTGTGCCTGCAGCATTCAATCAAAAAACAAGTCACCTAAGGAGACAGCAGTTCCAGCCGATGCTTGAGTTGCTTAACTCATTTAAACTCATCCTAATCCCTCTAAATAACCCACTAATCCTATTTATCCTTTCATACCTCCACTCCCTAAATGCACTCAATATTCACCTTCATCTATGATTCAAACTGCAAAAGAATCCCTTTGGTTGAAAATTGAGGCCATCCTCATAGAAACCACTGTTTCCTCCAACTGCCCATCCAACTCTGTGATTTTCCTTTATTCCCTCCATTCCTTCACTGCCAAATCATGTCTCCATCCTTCCTGTTCTCCGCAGTTTTTCCCCGATCTTGTCCCCCAACATCCAGCATACCCGCTTTATTCGTGAAACACTTCACTTGGTCCCTCATTTCCCTTAAATCCAGTTCTTAACCAGCCAACTTCATTTTCCCATCTCCATGCTGACATGATCATCCTGACTCTCTCACCCTACCCTGTTCATCATTGCTCTTGCCCTCAAGAAATCTGTGCACTGCAATGACCATCTACAGTCACACCTTTCCCTACTTTCCAATGTCTGGGAATGCAATTTTCCTTCATGATTAAATTACCAACTCTCTCAAAAATCCTCGCTTGTGACTTTCCGCTCCGGTTACTGGCCTTGTTTATGTTACCAAGACCACAATGATCAAAGTTACAAGTGAAGTGTTTCACGAATAAGGTGGGTATGCTGGATGTTGGGGGACAAGATCGGGGAAAAACTGCTGAGAACAGGAAGGGTGGAGACATGATTTGGCAATGAAGGAATGGAGGGAATAAGGGAAAATCACAGAGTTGGATGGGCAGTTGAAGGAAGCAGTGATTTCCATGAGGATGGCCTCAATTTTCAACAAAAGGGATTCTTTTGCAATTTGAATCATAGATGAAGGTGAATATTAAGTGAGTTTAGGGAGAGGAGGTATGAAAAGACACGCTGCATGATTATAACTGTGGCTCACAATACCTTCTGATCTTTCTGCTGCCTTCAACTTTGCTGAATCTCAAAGAGCTGATGAGGAACAAAACACATTGACTGACCAATTATGTATGCACTTCAAAAACTTGCCGAAATTATATTGTCAGTATCCCTCTCTCCTCCAACCTCTACCACCGAAAAAAATGGCAAGAATGTGGGAACAGTATAACCTCCATGTTGCCCTCCAACTAATCTAGGCAAACGTTACTCCCCCATTATCATCCCTGGATCAACGTCCTGAAGTTGCCTGCCTAGAAAATCACGGAAGCACAATTAGCGCAAAGGCTGTTTGGGGATGAACCCACAACCATCTTCTTAGGGCCACTTGAGATGAACAATAAATTTAACCCCTGCCCATGGGCAATAAATGGGCAATCAATTTAACCCCTGCCAATGGTAATCCACTTCCTAATGACATTTTTTTAAGTTGCTTGAATATTGCTTCTAGGAATCAATTAATCACTTTAACTTTGTAATCACAGAATGAGGTGGCATCTTCACATATTCACACTGTCACTAAGAACGCCTATTTCCACCACTGTAACATTGCCCAATTCTGCCCCTGCCTCAGCTCATCTGTTGTTGAAACCATCAAACTTGCCATTGCTACCACTAGGCTTGACTATTCCAATGCATTCCTGACCAGCCTCCCACTTTTTACCCTCGGTGAACTTGAGACCATCCAAAACTCTGCTGCTCATCTCCTAACTCACATCAAGTCAGATCAGCCATCACCCCTGTGCTCACTGAGCTACATTGACTCCCAGTTAAGGACTGCCTCAATTATAGAGTTCTCAACCTTATTTTCAAATCTCTGCAGGGCCTTGCCTTTCTCTAGCCCTGTCATTTTCTCTTATAACCCTCCAAAATATCTGTTCTTTTCTAATTCTGGCCTCTTTAGCATTCCTGCTGCACCATTGATAGCCATGCGTTCAATCGGCAAACTCCTAAGGCCTGGATTCCCTCCCTAAACCTCTTTGCCTCTCAATACCTCTTTCACTCCCTTTAAGACATTCCTTAAAACCTGCCTCCAGCTACCCTAATATCTCCTTATGTGGTTTTGTATCAAATTTTGTTTGACAGTTCTCCTATGAAGCACCTTGAGATGTTTTCTGCATTAAAGGCATTATATAACTCTGAGTTGTTGTTACATTTGTTCTGGTTGTTATCACTGGCATTAGTAACCAAAAGAAGGGTTAATGTTGTGCTTTACCTGATTGTCTGAGTGTGAACCTTTGGTTGAACCACATCAATCTTCAACACTTACTGACCAATTGTCTTTGAATAGCTCGCACAGCATCAGTTGTAGTTCTTACAAAAAAATAACTCCCATATTCCTCCTTTTGTTTTGTGTTTCTTAACTCAAGCCAACCAGCTTCCGCCACTTTAATGTTACATAGGCAGCCATCTCCTGCCATAGTGGATACCAATGATCTTCAAAAGTATTGCACCTGGCTGGCTAGTTTCTTGTGGCTCGATGTGTGGGCTGACGGGTTGCTTGAGGGCTCTTGCCTCTCCTCTCCCTCACCAGGTACAGTATATGCAAGTGTGCCTCTCAAGTTTTTTTTTTAGGTTTAACAATTTACCCTTTTTCTAAGGTGCAAAAGCACATAGGTCACTTAGTAATGTGTTATTGCAATTGAGTAGTCTTGCCAGAGATTCTACACTTTCTGGTCACAATCTGCTCAAATGTGGTGCAGGAATCGAGCAGCCTTGCTGAGAACCAACAGACGCAAGCAGAATCCATCACTTCATTTCTTCCACAATAGCCTGCTGGCTGGTCCCATTAGCTGCTGCAACACCGACTCCTATAAAGCTGGCTTTTGTCAGCTACTTTGTTTGCTCTGCCAGGTAAGTTTGAGGCAACTGTTATCCTTTTGGTTAGTCAAGGTAAGTTTTGAGCATCCATCTAAGAATGAGCAAGAACCTTGTTTCCCTCCTGCCCTTTCCCATGCCTTCTACTTTTAGAAGAAAGCACAGCAAAAGGACTTTTAACTGCTGAGTAACACAGAAAAACTGCTGAATACAACAAGAAAAGCATGAGAACAAATGGATAAGAGTTCGAGGAAACAGCTGCATTGAGAGCCAAAGGTAAAAGATTATCATTGATGGTGTGCTCACGCATAAAACCATCAAATGAAATATTACATACTTTTAACGTAAACAATGTTATCAGTAAAACTTGTATTGGAACATAGGATGTATATCTACAGAAATCTTACAGCGTATAACAGCTGCGTTTTATATTTGCAGGATATAATAAATCACACATGAATACTAGCACACCTGTATCTGAACTTCACATATCAATAAATCTTCCTAACATAATTGGCATCCATCTTATTTTTCAACTGTGTAAAGTCGCAGTGTGACATAATGTTCTTTCCTTTCTTGCATGGTGCAAAATACTATAATTCTGAAGTTTAAGGTAATTACAGTTGAACTGTTACCAGTTGTCAATTGAGAAATAAAGCCTACCGGACCAGTTGAGCTGGTGATATTCACCATTAGAGCTGGGGTGGGGGGAGTGGTGGGGGGCACCAAAAAAAAGAAAGGGAGTGCCAGTTGAACTGGTGATGTTACTAACTAAACTGGTTCATTCTGAGCTGGTGAACCAGTTGAACTGGTTCCAGCTGGGGGCAGTTCCGCTGGATATTTCCAGCTCAATTTATTCTGGTTGACATAGGCTCAAATGAAAACCTACTGCTGGATAACAATCAACTGATAGTTTTTGATCCATGACTCATTTGCGAGAGAAGAAATTTAATTCGCCCATGCTATTATGTTCATTCAATTATAGTGTCATTCATAGGCCTCAGCATAATGATAGTGAAAAGAAGTCATGCTTTTTTTTGGAACAAGATGTGTATGTGTGTGTGAATGAAAACTGCTTTGGGTTAATGTGTAATTTTGAAGCAGGATTTGAGGTTATATAACTATATCTGTCCAAAACACTGTGAGAAGAAAAGTTTGAATATGGCTGTACAAATTTTATTGTGAAAAATAGAAATGCATGAAAACAAAAGCTCATAACAAGTACAGAAACCCACTGCAAAATTCACACCAATAATTGATATCAGTGGGCTTTTGGCTTTTTATTTAGATCTTGGATCTTCTCGGTTAAGTAATTGTTAAGCCTCGCAACCTTTTTCGAGACAACCTCCTCACTTAGCTGCTTCATGTGGAGGTGATGGGTGAAACATGCTGTAAATATAGGTGGGGAGGAAAGACAGAAAAAATAAGCAATGACTTATTGAAGAGTTTTAAGTCATAATAGAAAATGGACAGCCATAGCAGATAAAATAAGAAAGAGAGATTTAAGAAAAATGCAACATCTAAGGAAATAAATCCGATTTTAAAATAAAAAGTGCTTGTAAGTCTTTACCCTTGACAGCACCCAGTTTCCTTGGTGAGAGCAGGGACTTTGCATTGGAAGGAGTGCCACCAGCGTTTATGAACTGTGGGCACACCCTCCCACAGATGGAGCTGTCCCGGAGAACAGTGGACTTCCAGATGGCAACAGCCAGGGGACTTGACAAATAAAGAATTGGTCCTCTGGCCACTAATAGAGCTCCTCTGATGCTCAGGGATCACAATCCCCCCTTCCTATTGCACCTGTAAGGAAAGTCATGGACTTATCAGTATCCTGTGTGCAAGGTTTGAAAGTTGTAGATACTAAATCACTATAAATAATAGTCTCTACATTCATACAGATGAGACCGTGGTTCAGCCTCACTGAATACAATGTAGACAAGTTTAACATTTCAATCATCCATCTGATACATCACCTTTAAAAGGTTTTATTTATAAATCAACAATATATTAGAAAATTGTGAGAATCAATACCTTTCCAATTGTACACTCAATTGGAGTGTACAGTTGTTCTGCAAGCTCCACTTACCTCCCCAAGCATGACAATTGTTGAAGGGACTTCACTGTGGTGGGCCTGGGCAGTGTTGTCACACTGAGAACCATAGGCCCAGGGTAAGGTTGCCAACTGAGACTAAACCTATTCCTGGAAGTTTCATCACATAGCTTGCCCCACACTCCAGTCAACACATCCATCCTTGTGATGCACACTGCCGTCCTATGGCAAACAAAAAGACTCATTACCCAATTGTGTGATGCTTGACTGTCAGCCAAACAGCCTTTTTTCCCTCATTTTCAATACTTTTATATCTGGTAAGGAGGAATGTTCAAAGAAAGTGACAAAGAAATATATTTTTTGCTGTCCTGATGATTTTTCTCCGGTGTTGCACACGGTGTCTCCTGGAGATTGATCACCAATCCCTCAAGACTCCAGCCCAATCCTGGAGCGTTGGCAACTGTAGTCCTGGACTCCATTTGCGCATTGAGAGGTGTGGGAGCTTGGGATGCATTGTCGCATTGAGAGGCTGGTGCAGTCCTCTTGTTGCAAAACAAATAGTCAATCATACTTATCCAGAAGCAGTTGGAGGCAATGAGGCAAAACAAATAGTCAATCATTGACTATCAGAGGTTTAGTGGGACATTTGCACAAACTCAACAGATCCGTTGTGCAAGATTTTACGCCCAGTCCCACCAAGGTGAATGAGAGTTTGAATGGGTCATCGCATCCAAAGCGGGGGAACCTGCTGTGTTTATTTTTTGTGGGGGCGGGGGTGAAAATTCCGGTCATTCTCTTTTTCCTACCAGAGGGATGCTGCATTAGTCAGCACTGAAAGAGATGTAGCGGCATGCAAAGTAAACATTGCAGTCATCTAAACAAATATATTCCCCTGGCTGAAGGCTGTAAGGATTTCTTCTTGGAAGTGGTGACTGAGGGCAAAAAGGTCCTTCACCTGCTCCTGGAGGGCTGCCTTCTCCACTTCCAAGCTCTCGATCTTAACAAGCAGCTCTTCCTGCAACTGGGCAGGCTCCATCATCACCTGTCCCGTGGAATGGGAGGGCTCTGCCGTTGCCTCCAGCTGCTTCCGGATTCAGCAAGTATCAGGTGTGACTTCAGTGGTCCCTTCACCCTTCCAATCAGCCGTTTCAGCTGCAACACTGGGGTTAGTCAGGTTGGTTGCGGGGGCGGGGGTTGGGGTGGGGTGGGGGGGTGGTTGCGGTGGAGGGTGGTGCAAAGTTCAGGCAGGCTTCTCCTGACAGGGAAGTGAAATCAGACATTGAGAATTTTTTCACAGCAATTTTCTTTGGTGATGTGACTGGACTTACAAGTTCCATACACTCTTTCCAATTAGGCACTTAATTGCCCATGCAGGCCTGCGAGAATAGAAATTTTAACTACTGCACAGAAAATCACTGAGTAGATAGCTACTAGAGAACATATACCCTGTCCTTATTAACATCTTCCATTGCCTTCTTCACCCTCTCCAGAGTTAACATCATCACCATTATTTCACATAGCATTTGCAATTATTTACTCTCTATGGAGGCATGGTCGAGGAACAGGAAAAATTGACAATTTGATAATTTTGACAACCAACAGCCAATATCCTGAGCACAGTAGCATTGAATGTTATATAGCGCTGCAATGAGCAATCTCCCAATGACCTTTTGCACTCCAGGCCTGCTGATGAACAGGAACCTCTTTCAGTCAACCTATCTGGGAGCAAATGCTCCTGGTAGCCCTCACAGTTTGCAAGCTTGCGTCCTCTAAGTACTTCATTTAGTTTCAGATGCGCTGATTAAATTGCCCAGCAGGAAAATCACTGTAAGCTGAGAGTGTGGGCTGAATCTTCCTGTGGGTTCAGGGGCATTCCGCGCTGTGCGCTTTCACCTCTCGCAAACTGCACAACAGATGCACCTGTGACTTTTACATGCCACTTTTGTCTTTTCACATCGAGGTTGGGTTTGCAGTGCAGTTTGTGAGTCGTGCTGGAGTGTGTGAGGGGTGTGGGTACGGAGGTGGGCCAATTGGATCATGCTAGCCCTATGCCCACCACCCACCACCGCCCCCCCCATCCCTCCCCACAGATGCATCTCCATAATTTCCTGGCTCCCAAAGTCCCCCTAAACCTCACCCCTCACAACAATTCTGCAATTCTGTGAACACAGGCTGACAAGTTATTTTGATTCATCATTTCACTGCGTTTTGATGTTTTCTCCACTGTTGTGCATGTGAACAAATATAAAAGGCTGGTCAGCGTAAAGGTCAACTTACCTTTAAAGGGCAGATCCCTATGATGAATCATTGTATTAAAACTGCATCTCCATTACAATGCAGCACCTAATCTGAAGGTGTATAAACACTTTACTCTCAACTTTCAGGATGTTCCTAGCTCCTCAGCAGGCTTTCCATTTTCTTCACAAACTGGCAAACCCGGCCTGCTTTTCATCGGCTTCCAAAACCCTGCGTCACCTGGTGAGAACGGTGTGCAGGAAGAAACCCAATTTTTGTCCCTCATTTAAAACGGGGAACCCAAACTCAGCGGGGGTGGGGGGGGGCGGGCATGGGATTTGCGCACGAGGCATCCCCAACCCACTCAAAATTCAGAGGAAAATGGCACAGGGACGGGAATGTGGAGAAAAATCGGAATTTCTTCAACAAAAAAACTAAGTGTAGCCATTAGCGCACCAAAGCGAGGCTCCGAACAGGGATAACAGCTCAACCCTGTATCTCAGTTACTAGGTAATCCAGCTTTGCAGAGCTGACTGCACGGCTGGGAATTTACCGCCCTCTGGAGATGGGCTGAGAGGTGGGAAGGCTGGGCGGAAAGCATTTCCTGATATCTTCCTGATATCTTCCCACCATCACGTGCTGTTTGCAAAGGCAGGAATGGCAGCGGCTTGGCCGCCCACTGACTGGAGACAGGCAACCAATTAAAGTGATTAACTGGAGTATTCATGGCCATTTTACCCACCTCCTCACCTTTTACCAGTATCAGAACTGGCCCCTGCTGCATATGGAGATTGTCAGGTACATTGAGGTGGACTTCCAGTGGCTTACCGGGGTGAGACCTCCCTTTCTGTGGTTTCCGTGTCTCACAGAGGAGCCCTCCCGCATCACCCCCCGCCCCCACTCCACCCCGCCCCCCCCCCCACCCCCCAACCACACACGGCAGCAATTGCCGCCTCCACATCTCTGAGGCCACCACTGGAGGGCTCACCTCTCTAATCATTGGGCCTTGCCTGCTTGGCCCAGGCACATTCAAAATTATTCTCTCTGACTGTTGAGGTGCCTCTCCTTCCCACAGCCTCAGCAGCGACCATCTCTGACGCTGGCGCTATCAAGACTATTGCGTTGCCAGCCCTCTGATTAGGCTGGCAACTCTGAGAAATAGGCTTCCCTCCTTGACAGGATGGCAGACCAGCTGACAGCCTCTTAATTGCTTGATAACAATTATCGTTCAAACTTCAATACAATGACTCCTTCAGGTCTATTACTAAATTGGTTGGTAAATGTTATGTGATGTGTGTTTGTGTGTGGATGAATAAGTACCAATATACGTGTGATTGTCTATGTTTGTGTTCATGTATGTGTGCGCTTATGCACGAGACGCTGGATTGTGTTCGGTTTTAGAACCTAGGATATGTGCTGACAGAGAAGCTAAGTTTCTTTTCTGTATCGGAGAGTGGGGAGCGGTTGTGAAATTGGAATAGGATCATTTGAAGCAATACTCATTACTATCATCAAGGGAGTTTGTGTGACTGGGAAATTCCTGCGATGTGGGCTCTTGAGTTTGGAAGACGGTCCCTCAGAAAACAGAATGTAAATAATGGCCCAGATCTTCCATTCCCAGGGGTTGTACTCGCCGGAGGCACTCCAGAAGATGTGCTGGGAGAGCCCCTGGCAGTACCCAGTCAAGGACTGCATGGAGATTGCCCGGGAAGTTTAAACTTACAATGGGCAATTACCCTGCACCTGGAAGAATCCAATGCTCCGATTTAAATCGGAGACTTCAGATGGTTCTCACTTATGAGAATAGGCACCCAGGAAGAGTTACAAAGATCATAACCACTTCTAACTCCTTGGTAACTATGGTGCTGACCCTCCCCACCTGCGGCTCCACCTCTGGACACCCCACTCCCCCACCCCCAACAACCGTCCCCACTTCTCCATTGGGGCTGCCGGCTGTCTAGAACTTTGAACCCTCTCGATTGATTCTTCATCTTGCACACACATCCACTGTCCTTAATTGACTTTCTGTTGACTGCCTCCCATAAGATTGCGATGCCATGAAGCCAGCCGACACCTTTGTGGTTGTGACATGCATTTGTTCCCGACAGCAGGAAAATTTCAGACAGTAAGCCTCCGCTGGTAGAATGTTGTCAAACTGCCTACATTTTAATTGCCATAATGAACTCAAAAGTGTTTGATTAAAATGTGGCTATAAGGCTATAAACCAATTCATTATACTTTCAGAATCTAGTGAAACATATAGCCTTAATAATTGCTTAGCACCAATTATCAAATACTGTATTTACGACCAGTTAAAGAGGTGGTTTCATCTCCTAAAGGACATTTTGGACAGCTTCAGTTTTTTCTAACAGCTTGCTTTGAAAAATCCACATGGAAACACTATGGTAGTCTTATGCTATAACAACACTGCATCTGTTCAAGTGTGAAAATTTTCAAGGTCTTTTCTTAAAAGATTCTTGTTACATTAGTTCAAACATTTGCAATCTCCCCTCTGTGGTTCAGTAGCTAAGTCCATTGCACTTTGTGATATTGAGCCAGCTGGGAAGGTTGATCCCTGTTCTCTGCTGAGTTCATTGATCTCATCTACAATAGCAATTTGGGCATTACATTTGGCCTTTTTGGCCCAGAACTCCCAATCTCCAGGAAGGCATATCCTGGAGGCATCCCAGAATATACACTGGGGGACCCTCCCAGAAGTCCCCATGCCAGAATTGGATTGAAATTGCCCAGGAAGTTTAAACTTCTGGTGGACAGTTACCTTGCATTGGGAACCATCCAAAACTCTGATTTAAATCAGAGACTTTGGATAGGTCCAACTCTCTTATGTTTCTGACAGGGGAGAGAGGCAACACTGAACTCCTTTATTTTCTCACCCTGTGTCCATAAGCAGAGGTATTTTAAGTTTTGAAATAGGCTGTGATGTCTTTTCCCAAACCCTCCGATTGTGAGGTCAGTTTTTAAAGTGACTCATAGCACTTCATGGTTAAATCAGAAGTATAGTTTATTCACATGTTTAAACCTGGGGAATGGTCACAGAGCATACACACACACACAAGCACACAATTAGGGGATATGAAAGAGGAGTTTTTACATTTATGAATAACTTAAAAGAAAAACCACCACAGATATGGATATCAGTTCACATGATTGCCAGAATCCAGATAGTCAGAGTCCAGTGAGGGTTCCTTCACGGAGGATGTTGAGTTCAGGCAGGTTCAGCGAGCTGAAGCAGGGTTTGCAGAACCCCTTCAAAGTTGATGGTTACTCAGTGAAAGGAGGCATAAAGAGACTTGGACTGCTTGGCAGGCGATGGCAGGAATCTTCCAGAGAAACAGGCTCTGACGGGGTTTAGATTTGATGCTTGGTCAGCCTGGAGTCCTGCTTTGACGTTTGTAGGCTGGAGTGTAAAACAGCAGACTGAATTGCAAGTCTGGAAATGTGATATTAGAACTATCCAAAGGTTAGAAGCTTAGGTCATGTGATGTTGCCCATTAATGAGTCAGTTGCAGGCTAACAAGCAGTTTCTATGCCTCTGGTCAAAATTCATTGTTCACCTTAGTAAAGAGATGGTGATTTGTAACACCTCTGCAGGTATAATGAGTTTTGATGACTCTCCCTTTGTTATAAGACTAGGTTGTAAAGACAGATCGTCTGCTGGCCTCTGGTTTTGTTGATTGTAATGTGTCCTCATAATGAGAGATGTGAGATTCCACAAGGATGAGGGTTGAGTTTTTGTCCTGAAACTGTAGCCAACTTGTGAATCATGTGACCCATAGCAACCATCTTTCGGTTCAGCAAGGTCCACTTCTTAAATAAGCAAAAAGGTAAGGTTTGATTTATACAGTTTATGATCTCTTTCATGTCTTAGGGACATGACACATAGTGGAATAGCTACCCAGGAAAAGTTAGAAGGGTTAAAGCCTGGGTAACTATGGCATTGACTCCCCACGGGTTGCACCGACCACTCCCCTGACCACAGCCCCAACTTCCTGACCATTTGACCCCCCCCCAATCCCCAGCTACACCCAACCACCCTCCCCACCCTGACTACCCACCGACTAGCCAAACACCCTCCAACCACCTGACTAAACCCCCCTCTCCTGACTACCCTCTCAACCACCCGACAAGTCCCCAACCACCTGATTAACTACCACCCCTTGACTACCCCCTGACTATCCTCCCAATCACCTAACTAACCCCCCCACCCTCCGACTACCCTCCGACCACCTGACTAACCCCCACCCTCCGGACTCTCCTCCCGACCACCTGACTAACTCCCACCTCAATTCTCCCGACTCCACTCCAAACCTGACTACCCCCCACTACCGAGCACCCTCCTGAACACCCAGCTACCGTCCTACACCCTAATGGCCCCCGACATTCTGACTAACCACCCAACATGCCCCCACACGGACCCCCCCCCCCCCCCCCCCCCCCCCCCCCCCGCCACCCCCCCACCCCCCCCCACCCCCCCGCAACTCCAACCACTTACCTTATACACTTACTTATTTACACTTACCTTCTCCCTGGCTTCTCAAAGTGCATTTAAACTTACCTGGTTTACAGCAGTTGGTGCCATCAAAAGGGTCCTGGCTTCACTTCCCCCAACGCTGCTACCCTGCACTGGAAGGACTTGAAAACAAGGTGTGCTGCACGTTACTCACCAGGCCAGGGTATGAAGACTGGGTGAAAAATGTGCAGCTCCCAACCTGGGTAAGTAAAAAGGAGCAGAGTGGCAATCCAACGATGATTGCCGCTCCACCAAAGTCCTGGCACAATTTTTCTTAGCTGGGGAAAAGAATAATCTGCCAACATTAGCGTCAAGTGTTCCCTGCTAAAAAATCTATTTATGTGGGTAATATTTGAGGCCAATATTGGGCTTGGTAGTGATATTGCATGTGGTCAAATACCCTGCTGACCTTTTGGCTGACACATGAAGAATGGTCAAGTGGATGAAGCACTCCAGGGTAACTGGTGCATACAGGAATCTGCTGCACCATCAGAAAGTGCTTTAAGAACAGGAGCAATGAAAATATCGATCCTAATGCTAGACCCTTCCCCACAGCACCAGTTACACCACTGCATGCTCCTCTACTTGCATTGCGAGACAATAGTCCAGGGTATTCTACTCATTAATTTAATGCCAGTTATTATACCAATCTGAAAATCCAGCTAAAGTGTCTTGGAGGTATCTCTTCCCATGCAATAATCGAATTTAATTGACAGTTGTTGCCAATGCAGAGATCAGTTACTCATCTGCTGTGTTGTTGCATGGGGTTTCAAACTCAATAAATCCAGGAACAGCTGGATACACTTTAATAATGTTTTAATTGTCTTTCACTTAGCTCACCAGATAATTTAATCTGGTTGTAAATCAATTGGAATTTTTTTGATGAAAATTACTTCAATGTTACGCTTAGTAAAAAGGTATTAACCTGTGCTAAGGAGACACATTGTGGGCAAACAAAATGATTACTGAAGGCTCCAAAACATAACCTCCTGCCCTGCACCCGACCAGCCAAGCAAATAAACTTCAGTGAAATTCATTCATTATGCTACCAACATAAATTGTGATAGAATCCAACTCCTTGACCTTTTAAATAATCCTTTAAATCCCTTTTCTGTAACACTCCTGCAACCTTCTTCCTTTTCTTTATAACTTTGCTATTTTGACACGACAAATTAATTCTGCCTTTGGTTTTTTTTAAAGAAGTGTCACTTCTACTGATTGCAGCCATGTCGCTGATTTGATTTTATAAGATGTCATTTTAGTGTAAATTTTATAACCGCACATTAGGGGTTGCCATGTGACCTCCATTGCAGTAATCGTTTGTACTGAATGGGTGACGAGTGGAGTGAAATGCATCACTGCAGTTCCTTCACCTTAGGAGTTTTGAATCCAGCATAACAGAGAAAATGCTGGTGTCATCTGACCAGTGACTGGCAGCAGCACAGTGCTGGAGAACAATTCCTCAATGACATAGGTAATATTGAGGCCAGAAAAAGTGGTTCCCCTCTTTGAAAGAAGAGCGGATGGTGCTACGTGTGAATACACACCTTATCAGGGAGTTCAAATTTTCCGAGCAACGCATATTCAAAGAATGAGCTGGGGCTGATCCCAAGAGTGAAATGTGTCATAAAACATCTGAAACAGTCAGACTTGGAGCAGGCTTGAAAGAATAAATTACATAATAACCCACTGGAGTAATTGGAGTTGGGGCTGAATTCAAGGAGTGAGATTTCATAAACCTTTCGGAACAGTCATTGTTCACACTGGATGTAAGGTGTGTGCCAAAATTAAAGTGCAGCACTTTCGCTGCAAAAAAGTATCTGCCAAGCAAAACATTGTATCATTTTATAATAGGAGCATTCAAGTTTTTCATTTTCATTGGCTTCTTGGGTGCACACCATGGAATATTGTGGGCAACATACAAGCTAATTTACATGAAGTTCAAGTTGCCATAACAACCTTGTGTT
Source organism: Carcharodon carcharias (assembly GCF_017639515.1). NCBI lineage: Eukaryota > Metazoa > Chordata > Chondrichthyes > Lamniformes > Lamnidae > Carcharodon > Carcharodon carcharias. The sequence goes on from NC_054482.1 coordinate 20,921,688, forward strand.
CTACTGCAAGATTTATTTGGCAACGAGGCAAAAGCCGTAACAATAACCTTTCACAAACATATGGGCCCACAAAATTCAAAGAGGAGAAATCAGCAAATAATAAATGTAAGTGTAAATAGCACTGAGTTGTTGAGGCTTCACAGTGTGTGTGTATGCGTGTGTGTGTGTGTGTGTGTGTGTGGTGGGAATTGCTCAGGTTCAGCGTACATAATTTAAACATCATTGAATTAGAGCGTATTTGCAGCTTTATGGCCATTATACAGAACTAGTACAGCACTATGTCATTATATACAGCTTTATAATGGCTATTATGTATGTATATATACATTGTGCTAGAAAACAGAAAAGGGGAGTTAGGATGTATCAGCTATACCAAAGGCTGCATTGCTACAGTGAATGTTATTTGGGACTTTGATTAGGTCTGTGTTGGAGCTGTGACAAACCCCATCCCCAACCCTGGGAGTGGGCTGGAAGTCGGGGGAGCCATATTATAGGGCAGGAAGGTGACCCTGTTGCCTTCTCAACTCCAACCTGATTAAGTCCAGGGTGGGAAGGGTCAAGGATAGCTTTCCCACCCAGAAGACAATTGAGGCCCTTAAGTAACCACATGAGGGCACGTAAGGGTCTCATTCCACTGCCACTGGTGTTCTGCCAGCGATGGGCAGGAGGCCATGGCATATGGGATGTTTTCCTGGGATGGCGGGATTGGGGAAACCAGGCCTGTATCCTCTAAAGTTTCAAAGAATGAGAGGTGATCTCATTGAAACCTACAAAATATTTAAAGGGATAGACAGAGTAGGTGCAGGTAAGATGTTCTCCCTGGTTCTCGACACGCAACCAGGGGAAACGTCCTACTTGCATCTACCCTGTCTATCCCTTAAAGAATTTTGTAGGTTTCAATGAGATCACCTCTCATTCTTCACTTCACACAATTTCAAAATAAGGGGGAAGCCACTTAGGACTGAGATGAGAAGCATTACTTTTTACTCAGAGGGCTATGAATCTTTGGAATTATCTACCACAGAGGGCTGTGAAAGCTCAGTCATTGAGTATGGTTAAAACAGAGAGTGACAGATTTCTAAATACCAATGGCATAAAGGGGATAGTGTGCAGAAAAGGATGTTGAGGTGGGTGATCAGCCATGATTGCACTGAATAGTGGAGCAGGCTTGATGGGCTGAATGGCCTACTCCTGCTCCTATGTTCCTATGGGCTTTGCGAGGTTGGCTGAATAACTTTAATGTTGAGAATATGTTGAGAAGCCCCTTTTACCTGTTGGAAGGGAAGGATCAGGGTAGGGGAGTTTGAGCTGATAATTTCAGCAGATAGTTTAATAATGGATTAAAGAAGGCAAGGGTTATCTTTACTCTCCAGAATAATGTTACATCGGTGTGTGTAATTTGGACAGGAGAGATTGAGGCCTGACAGAGTTTAATATACTCTATCCAGGTCTGATGTTGTATGATGTTACAATCCCCTTGAGAAACCGTAAACCAAAATAATTAAATTTACCAAATGACCCCCAAATGAAGAAATTACTAACAACATTTCACTTTTCGTAACTTTTACCAGAACCAATGTAAATAAACATGAATTAACAGGCAACTGATATTTCAAATAAAAAGGTAAATTTCACTTTAAGATATGTCTTACACAACCACAAGCATCCGCATCACTCCCCACAGGTACATGGCACCATGTGCAGTTCCAATGTTCTCTAAATCAATCTCTAGTAGGTAGGATCCTTCACTTTCCCACTCAATCAACTTAGCCCTCAAGTCGGGTCATCGGCAGGAGCATTCCATCTGAGGTCCCCGGAGGTGGTAGTTGCCCAAACAGCACACGCCTGCAGGACCTACTTAGATAGGTTCATGACAATCTTGATGGCACAGATTCCACAGAGATTCCTTTATCTGTTCCCTTTGATAAAGCCCGTTAAATGACTTGCTCACTCTGACAAAACTGAAGCAGAAGCAGTAACACTATCCATATCACCAACCCTGATCTAACCCTGTCTTCAGCTTTCTGTCCTGTTTAACTGTAATATACACACACACAGCTCCTTGTAAATGTACCCTCTCTGTTCTGCCCTCTTCTGCAGCTCTCCATTTTGTCTAGCCACATAGTGTCTGTTCATTTTCTTTTTTACTGGTACTGCTTCCAAGTCAAGTGTTGCCAGGTCACATGGACCAGTATTTCTTATTATTCAAGAAAATTGCAATTGATCCCTTTATGATTGATGCAAACTCTTCAAAGCTCTTTTCAAACATCCTTAAAACTAATTCCAGATTCCACACACGTTTTAAAGATATCACAAATTTTCCTTACTGCACTACTTCCAGATCAAAAGTTGACACAATGACTAAATTTGTGATGCACCAAGATTTACTTTAATCTGCACTCCTTGGAATTTAAAGAGTGAGCTTGGTTCTGTTCGAGAAGCATCAACCAGAGTTAGAGAGACTAAATGAATTGCTTTAAGATAAGGGCCTGAATTTTTGCAAGGTCAGTGGGACTCTGTGCCTTAGCCAAAATGGCGCCAGAGCCCCAATTCCAGAAGTCTCTCATCTGAAACTAGCATCCATCATTTACACTGGGGGTGGGCTGCAGGGCGTGGGTGACGGGTGGGAGGTATTTCAAACATCCACAGTTCACGGAGGCAGCAGCACATTTAAAAATACATCAGCTTGACTCAGCTATTTTCCTCATCGAAGTTTCTGAAAGGTGACGTCTGAGATTCATGAATTTGAGGAAAGGGTCCAAACCTACTGGAGTTCTTTGGAGAGTCAGGTACCCTTATGGAGAGGTTCAGGCACCCCTTTGGGATTGTTAAGAGTAGCCATGAATGTGCGTAAAAAGTGGACAAGGTATGTGGAACTGTCAAGGTTTCAAGTCATTTAAACCCCTGCTCTTTAAATTTGGAAAAAAAAACTGCAGTTGAATAAAAAAGCACTTGAAAATTCAAGATATGTTTGTTGACATAAGCCTGAGGGCTATCATTATAGTGTTAGTGCTGCTTGACTGCTTCCACTACCTGCCATTATCATAGTGGGGACCTATAGGTTCGTAGTCTGATTGACGACACAAATTGGTTATCAAGAGATTAGCTGTCTTTGATGTGGGGCTATGAATGCAAAGTAAGGGATTACACACTTTAAGGGATTTAAATGTACAGAATGGGCTTTTATCAATTAGAGTGTTTTTTAATGTAGCAAAGCCTGTAAGAGACATTCTGACCTTTATTTTATTTAATCTCAGATAGGCTCCGGAGGTCTACCCATGCTGGTTACAGGGTGAGTTGGTGCTGAGGGTGTAAGGATGGTCATTTGTTGGCATGAGTTGACACTAAGTTGACATAGGGGCTATTAAGAAGTAAGGGATGAGTGGAAGTGTCATGGGTTGGCATAATTTGGCACTAAATTGGCACAGGGTTAGGAGATGGGTAGAGGGTCATGAGGTGGCATGCAAGAGGGGTCATGGGGGTGGGTAGAGGGGCATAGGTTGACATGTGTATGAGGGGCCATGGGGGTGGGTGGCAGGCATGAGGTGGTAGGATGGGGCATGACGGGTGTGCGGGGTGGGGGAGGTGAGGGAGTGTGAGTGGTGAGGGTTAGATGACTGTTTATTGTTTTACTCTTTTTATTGTAACTGGGACAAAGTTCCGGAGCATGGAGTGGGACTAGTGAACCAGCCCCCCTTGGCCCTCAGCATCTCGTATGAATGTTTCCACACTATTCCCGGGGGGCAACGGGCCCAACTCCAGCTAGTACCTGCTGCCCCCCTCCCCACCCTTCCCTTCCACCCTCCTCCCTAGGCTGAAAATCCAAACATTCAGGGAAGTTTCTCCTGAGTCAGGGACTGAGGAGTTGGGAATTTTGCCAACGTTGCGCACCTGACTCGGGAGCGTAAATTCAGCCCAAGAAGTTAAATGTCGGAATGAGGGTGGGCTGCTGAATGGGAGGCCAGAGACTTGGCAATTGGGAGTTGAAAGTGCAGTTGTAAAGGAAGGGGAGGAACAATTTTAAAAAAAATGGATGCAGATAGAATTAGAGCTGAAAGGGGTAAGGGACGTGGGTGATGAAGGATGGAAGGAAATGCTCTGAGATGGCTTAGTTGGTGCTCAAGATCATGGAAGTAGAGGGGCCACAGGAGATGACAAAGTCGAGCAGTTAGTCATCAACAAGGAAAGGAGTGTTTTTGTGGAGCCGATGTTTCGGGAGAAGAGGAGAATAGTGAATTTACAGAAGGGAGCACAAGGTGCGTTGAGATGGTGATTTAATTCATTGAGGACGGGAGTTGATCAGTGCAGAGGATGAAATAAAAGAGTGAACTTATTTCAGTGACTGTCTTGAGTTGGAACTCAGTTGAGGGAGGGGATGTCAGTAGACAAACAAGAACAAGTGAAAGGGATCGAACAAGATAACGGCCGGGATTTTCCAGCCCCGTCGCAGAGGGCTCCGTCCGTGGTGGATGTGGCGAGCCTTTCAAATCTCCATTGACTTCGGCGGGACCGGGATTAGGGGAAGGGACCAAAGTGTAACTTGATGAAAGGAGCCGCACTGGTGGCGCAAGATGGTGGCAAGTATAGCTAGGTAGGGAGGTTTCAGTAAGGCGTAAAATACCGCCAGTCTGCATTTTCTGGAGGGAAATTCAGAGCGGGATGGTGAGCTGTGGCAGATTCTAAAGGCGTAGTGGCTGATGGAGTGGGCAGAATAAGAAGGAGGTTAATGAGTTTAACCCTCAATGTGCATATTGGGCAGAAGGTTAGGTGAGGGAAGAGAATGGGGCAATTGGGTTGCTGTTTGTAAGGAGGCAGGCTCTTTGATAGATCCTTTAGAGAAAGTCAAGAGCATGACTAGTGGTGTACTATATTGGACTGAATGTGAGACAAGGTGACTGAATCCCTCACAGCTGTTTTCCAATATAAATCTGTCATTCATTGCAATCTTTTAACCTTTCCTTCTTAACTCATTGAGATTTTCTGAGGAGCCATTTTGAAGGATATGTTGATCAATTACCAAGCCTGTTAGGTGGGTGTTAAGGAAAGCCCTCCATGTGGATGGGCGCTTTCAAAAACTGCAGTCATTTTGTAACAGAATCTTTTTTCATAATTGGTGTACCAGGATAAAAATGATTTTGTTTTGCAATTTTAAATAATAAGTATATACTTTTATAATTAGACACCTGCATTACTCAATTTCAATTCATATTAATTTAATCCAAATAAAAATGTGATTTGTCATTAATAACCACAATGCAGCTCAGTGCCAATGGGGAGCAGAAGTATGAATTGAGAAAATACCTCTAGTATTTGGCTTAATAGAAATATATCTCTACTGAGGGCTAGCCTGGACCCAGACTCAAGCAGAACCTGTACACTTGAATGAGCTGCAAATTATTTTTATGCAAATATATGAAGCAAAAGTTATGAAATATTATGCCCACTGGCATCAAGAAAAGGTCTTGTTTAACAAGAGTGTTAGCTCATTAGCTGCAAGGAACTAAGTTAAGTAACATGAAATTGAGGAACTGATGTACACAACAGAAATATGAATCTGTTAGCATTGAGGAAAAGACTTATATTACACACTACAGTGGCTCCATTAACTGCAATGAACTAACATACGGGTGTGTGAATTCATTAATTGCTATGAGAAACTTATTAATGGTAACAAACTAGGAGGACAAAACTGTGACACAGTCCAAAGCTAGGAACCATAAAAATAAGATTGTCATTACTATATTCAGAAGAAACTTTACCTAGAGAGTGGTGAGTGTGTGGAACTTGTGGTCGAGGGAGCGGTTGAAGCAAATAGGATTGATGCATTTAAGGGGAAAATATATAAGTGTGAAGAAGAAAGGAATAGAAGTCTGCTATTGTGGTTTTATCTTAGGATTTGTCAGCTTCTTACCCTTACAGGGATTCTTGGGATGTACTGTGGACATCCATCCAGGCAGTATGTGTGAACCTGGATGTACTCTTCATCTTGCCTTTGAGCCATACAAAATTCATGCAACTTCTGTTTTGTTGCCGGCAAGTATTTGATAAGTCAAGGCTATAAAGACTTCAACTTCTGCTAGGAAGGTTTTGTCTTCCTGTACTGGGTAAATGATGGGTGTCTTGAACAGTGTATTGGCTGTAGTCTGATATTTACCCTCTACGTACTAAGTGGTAGTGTTGCATTGCGTGAGTCAAAGTTGGTATCACTGAATCCTGGGTGGCATTTTTGCAAATTCTTCAACAATGTTACTAATGACTTGTCATCGGTCTCAATCTTAAAGTGCAGGCCCAGTATATAATCATAGAATTTCTCACAAGCCCAAATCGCTGCAAGGACTTCCTTTTTGATCACAGCATAGCACTGTTTAGTCTCGGTTAATGACCTGGATGCGTAGTAAACAGGTCTTCTTTTGTTATCACTTTGGACCTGGAATAGCACTGCTCCCAGTCCCAGCATCAACTTCCACAAATGTGGTAAGTTCTGGGTCTTAGTGGGCTAGTGGGCATCCTCTGAGCATGTTAACATCATTTTGATTTTTTCAAATGACTGCTACTGATGCCCAGTCCAGCGCTGTGCCTGGTCCTGTCATATAAGATGTCTGAGGGGTTCATTTATTTGGGCTAAGTGAGGCAGGAATTTCCTATTTGGTTGACCATGCCCACAAACCTTTGTAGCTCTATAATATCTCAAGGTGGCGGGAATTTCTTTATTGCTTTCGTTTTCTGTGAGTCTGCAGTAATCCCAGTTGCTTATACAATGTGCCCTAGGAACTTCATCGTGGGCCTAGAAAACTCACATTTGTCATTGAGCATCAAACCAGCCTCTTGCAGCATGAGTAAGACTTCCCTGACCCATTTGCCGTGTTCCTGTTTTGTTGGCCCATGTATCAAGATGTCATACATGTGGCATATAACGTTGTCAATGTCCTGCAGTTTAGTGGATATTATCATTTGGAATATTTCAGGGGCTGATGTGATGTCAGTGGTTAAAACAGTACTGTCCATAGGGCAGAATGAAAGTGGTTAAGAGTGTGAACTCCTGCTCCAGTGGCAATTGCCAAAACACGCTGTTGGTGTCAAGCTTGATGAAGATGGTGCTTTTTGCAAGTTTTGCCAAGATCTCATTTACCAGTGCCATTGGATGTAATTCTGTTTCAACTGCCTTGTTGAGGTGTGTTACATCAATGAAAATATGAATGGAAAAACAGAATTACCTGGAAAAACTCAGCAGGTCTGGCAGCATCGGTGGAGAAGAAAAGCATTGAAGTTTTGAGTCCTCATGACCCTTCAACAGAACTGAGTGAATATTAGGTGAGGGGTGAAATATAAGCTGGTTTAAGGTGGGGGGGTGGGGGGGGTGATGTGGTTGTAGGGACAAGCAAGCAGTGATAGGAGCAGATAATCAAAAGATGTCACAGACAAAGGAACAAAGAGGTGTTGAAGGTGGTGATATTATCTAAACAAATGTGCTAATTAAGCATGGATGGCAGGGCACTCAAGGTACAGCTCTAGTGGGGGGTGGGGTAGAAAGACTAGCAGGGCATTAAAAGATTTATACATAATGGAAATAGGTGGGAAAAGAAAAATCTATATAAATTATTGGAAAAAACAAAAGGAAGGGGGCAGAAACGGAAAGAGGTTGGGGATGGAGGAGGGAGTTCAAGATCGAAAGTTGTTGAATTCAATATTCAGTCCGGAAGGCTGTAAAGTGCCTAGTCGGAAGATGAGGTGCTGTTCCTCCAGTTTGCGTTGGGCTTCACTGGAACAATGCAGCAAGCCAAGGACAGACATGTGGGCAAGAGAGCAGGGTGGAGTGTTAAAATGGCAAGCGACAGGGAGGTTTGGGTCTTTCTTGCGGACAGACCTGCTGAGTTTTTCCAGGTAATTCTGTTTTTGTTTTGGATTTCCAGCATCCGCAGTTTTATGTTTTTAAAATACGAATGGAGCCACTTGTACCATACCAGATACCACCTGGTAGGTTTAGTGACTGGTGAAATGACTCTTGTTGCAGTATTGCCTCAATCTCACTCGACTCTTTTCAGAAATGGGGGTGGGACCTTCCGTAGCATGAGTTGACAAAGAGGCTTAGCATCTGTCATCTATGCTCCCAACAGTACATAACAAAGCCCTAACTTGATCTTTGTTCTCTTTACTCCCAAGACCTGAAGTGTTGCGGTACCGAGTAAAACATTTTCGCCAATTTGCCATTGCTTGAGCCTGTCTGGGGCCCTCTATATTTTGAAATGATTCTGGCAGGAGCAAAGTAGTAGCCGTTTCTCACCTTGGTTCGAGGTTGACTTTTCTTGCACTGCTTGTCTCGCCAGTCGCTAGGCTGCTTCGTTATTTTGTCATGTCCAGTATGGTTGCTGGGTTGGCTCAAAATTCTTCACCCACTGAGCTGCACTGTTGCTGGGTTTCACTTGAGGCTTTTCCTAATGTTTTGTACTGTTTATCTGTGATTGCAGTCACTGTTGCCTCCAACTGTTATTGTGGGTTTAACTCGGAATTGGTAGCTTCTTACTCTAGGAGAGATCTTGCTGCAGACAATGGTCTTTTGTTGAAAACGTATTTATTTACATACTAACTATTTACAAAGGTTAAGTAAGCCCAAGACGGAGCTGGAGCTACTCTCTAGATTCTTCTTACCCATCTCCTCTCAGTGAGTGACATCACTGTGACATAGCTCCTTATGCACATGCTCAGTAGCTATCAGTAGAGTTAACCCTTTACTCTACAAGAAGGATGAGCTGAAAGGGTTAAATGAGATCAGGTGGGTGGAGACCTGTGGAGCATAAACACTCACAGTTGAGAAGATTGGTCTGTTTCGGTACCATAAATTCTACGTAAACTGCTTGAAGTGAAATTCTGGCACAGAGGACGGCTTAAGGTAAATTTAAACACTATAATAATGTGAAAATTATTGTGATATCAAAATATTTATCAGAAGAACTTGGAGAAATATCCTGTATTCATTGATAAAGTGCCAAGATTTTTGAAATGGATAATAGATCTGTAGAAGGTCATCATTGGCCAGTTGATAAGACTCCTGTGAAGCACTTTCGGACTGGATGAGCTGGGGTTGTTCTCCTTGGGACAGAGGAGGCTGAGGGGAGATTTGATTGAGATGTATAAAATTGTGAGGGGTCTGGATAGAGTGGATGGGAAGGGCCCATTTACTTTAGCAGAGAGGTCAGTGATTAGTTGACATTGATTTAAAGTGATTGGTAGAAAGATTAGATGGGAGTTGAGGAAAAGCTTTTTCACCCAGAGGGTTGTGGGGGTCTGAAAATCATTGCCTGAAAGGATAGCAGAGACAGAAACCCTCAACTCATTTAAAAGGTGTCTGGATATGAACCTCAAGTGCTGTAATCTGCAGGACAGTTGGATTAAGCTGGGTGTCTCATTTTTTGGCTGGCACAGACACGATGGGCCAAGTGGCCTCTTTCTGTGCTGTAAACTTTCTATAATTCTCTTTAACTATGTTAAAGGTGCTATATAAATACAAGTTGTTGCTGTTGAATTACTGCCTGGATTCTAATTGAGGGTTCAGTTACTTTATTTAGATATGTCTATATCTTTTCAAATAGATAACCAAGATTGAGGTTTGGTTGTAATCTAATCAAATGGTTACAAGAGTTTGTATATGTACTGATCGATTGATGTGAATGCTTGGGAAGGAATTCAGGCTGCATCATAAATTATGAAGCATACTGTCAACTATTGGCATAGGAGTCTGGATATTAGCTGATATCAGGTTCGCTGAAATTAGTCCACAGGCCCTCTGTAGATCATCTGTTCCACACAGGTGCTGAAATATAGAGAATTGAAGGAACTGCCATGATGGATTATGATCATTAAGAAGGCAAAAATTAGCTTTTTTCCAGGTCCTTTGTGAACGGTGCAAATGGGCAATGGAAAAACTGATATTCGTAAGAAAGGCAGATGGGCGACATCTTTGTGAAAGCAAGTTGTCCAATCACCTGCATCTCAGAGGGCAATTGCCCTTCTTCCTGTCCCCATGGGATAATGTTTGTTGTCTTCATTATTTTTCTGTTTGAATTGTGTCTGGAAACGGGCAGAAGTAAGAAAAAAAATTGCATTGAGGCTACATGTGTTTTGGAAAGGCAATGTCAGTCCAAGTGTTTTTCCAAGTATTTGTTATTGTAAATCAATAAGTTTAAAGTGGACTGACAGGGCCTGGAACACGAACATGTTCAAATGGGCAATTAAACAACTGGTTGATTTGGGTTTAAACAGTGATGGAATTCATCAACTCATCTGTATTTTTCCCTGATTATTAACCACCGGATCTGTATTTTTCACTTATTATTAACCACCAGATCTGCAACCAGTCTTTTATTAACCAGCATGGCCCCATCTCTTCCCATCTTCTCCTCATCACATCTTCTCATCTTCACCTCTCCAACCATCTTTGGAGGATTTATTAGGCAATTCCTAGCTCATAATTGTAATTCTTTGATGCACTCCTTAGCTGGAGATAGGTGTTGTGAAATTCAGATTTCCCTCTTCTTATGGGCTTTTCGATTAAAATCATCCATAAAAGGAAGACCACACTCCTCTGTAACTTGATAATTTACTACTCCCTTCCTTGTAACTCAACTTAGTAAAAACAACTTCTTAAATTAAGTATGTTGACCAGCTAATGCTTGCATGTTTAATTCCCCTTTTTGGCACGTTCTGATTTTTATCCTCTGTTCTCTACCTTCCATATGCTCTTTTTCTTCATACTTGTCCTGAAGCCATTCACTTTCCTTCTATCCAGAATTGCTGTTTAAATGGCCTTAATAGGCCTTTTAGATGGTTCAGTGGGTGCGCCCGACATCACCGTGCGTCATTTTACGCGTCGGCAAGCAGGCCCCACCCCTGCTCGCCGACCCGAAGATTCTGGCCATTAACTCTGTTTCTCTCTCTCAGAACCTGTCGCTTCTTTCTAGCCTATTGGCTTATGCCAATCTTTTAGCACTTCTAACATCCTGCTCGCTTCACCCTTTCCCCCACTTTTTGCTCTTTGTTACTTGTCTCTGCCCTCTTGATCCCTCTGCCAGACATAATACAAGACTAACCTTGATGTCCGATAAACAATATTTTTCTTACCTCTAGACTAAAGCTTCTCATCTACTTCACCATAAGTTCAACATCACATGCACGTAAAAGTGTGCAGAAATCTCCCTGAGCCACAGAGCTGCCTCAGGGAAATTAGTTTGATTTTTGAAAGTTTTAATAAAGAAAAAGGAAAGTTTTTAAGGCATGTCCCCTCATGTGACAGTGTCTGAGACAATGTGACAGAGCTGGGACATATCAATGAATTTTATTAAAAATTCTTATTAAACATTAAAAACCTTCATGAAACCTCATCCCCGCCCTTGGATGAGGCTTCATGATAAATGCAAAGGCCGTCTGGGCTCTTCGCCTGCCCATCCAACCTTAAGGTTGGAGGGGCAGCTCAGTTAATTGGCGGAATTGCTGTTTAAATGGCCCTAATGTGTGCACCCGCCGAACTCAAGATTTGAATGATGGGTGGTGACATCGGGACCCACGCATGCCCAACATCATCGCGTGTCATTTTATGCCCACCCCTGCTTGCCGACCTGAATATTCTGGCCATTAACTCTGTTTCTCTCTCCACAGATGCTGCCAGATGTATGAAGTATTTCTAGCATTTTGTGTTTTTGTTTCAGATTTCCAGCATCTACAGTATTTTATTTTTCCACAATTTGATTTACTGTATTTTTGTTCCTGCTCTGTTGAGCACAGATACAACTGCCAGCACAGGCACAGTGGGCTGAATGGCTGTCTTCTGTGTTGTACTTTTCTGTCAAAACCTAGCTGATGTCTTGAAGTATAGCTTTCAGCCTTTCAACTCTGCTTGGCCTTTTTAAAAAAAAAGTTCAATGACTGATTTAATATGAGATAAGCTATTGAAAAAAACACAGCGCTCTCAAATGTACGATAATTCCTGTATTTAAAAGATCTTCAAGCAACATACTATAAGTAGTCATCAGTTTGATAATGTAGTACTTTCTGTGAAATGTGACCAGCTCCTCAAAATTGGAGAGTTGAAGATGCAGAATGGACAAAGAGAGCAATTAGGAAAAGAGTCTTAGTGTAACAAGTGCCCATGATTTTATTTTTTTCCTGAACTTGGGTCAAAGCACTTGTGTGAAACCCACTGTAGGCAGATGCAGATTTCAATTTCAAAATGAAAGCAAAATGTTAGTGCTCAGAAACTTTGGGGTTTAATCAACAAAACACTTTGGAAGAAATAGGTGCAACACTTGAAGCAAGTAATACATTTTTATAGTTGTCTTCGCAGAATGCGATGCTAAAATAGCTACATCTCCACCCCCCGCCCCCCACAATGGAACATCATTCATCTACCTGTGCATGAAACAGCTGCCTGAAGCTGCACCATATGTCAGGTTACCCTGTTGGTACAGAGACAAGGGCCTGAATTTTATGTGCCCCCAGAGGACCTATTTCCCACCGGGGAGGCACATAAAATGGCATGGTCACCCATCCCACCATCTTCCCACCTGCCCCTGAGCTCACCCCCATAATATGGGGGGGGGGAGGTGGGGGAGGCAGAGGGAGAGATGTTGAAATTGGCAGCCCACCCGCCATATTAAAATGACCATTTAAGGGTCAATTAGGCTTGTTATCAAGAAGGTTGATTGCCCTCCCCCCCCCACCCTTCTTTTTCCCATTATTTTGAATCTCTGCCCTTTGGTTCTTGATGTACACTTGAGTGGGAACAGTTTCTCACTATTTAACCTGTTCATTCCTCTCAGGATCTTGAATACCTCTATCAAGTCTCCTCTCAGCCTTCTTTTCTCCAAGGGAAAAAGTCCCAACCTCTCCAATCTATCCTCATAGCTACAGTTCTTCATCCCAGGAATCATTCTTGTGAATCTCCTCTGTATTCCCTTCAATGCCTTCACATCTTTCCTCAAGTAAGGCACCCAAAACTGGATGCAGTACTCCAGACGAGGCCTAACTAGTGTCTTATACAAATTTAACATGACCTCCTCACTCTTGCACTCAATGCCCCTATTAATAAAACCTAGGATGCCATATGCTTTATTAGCTGCTCTCTCAACATGCCCTGCCACCTTTAATGACTTATGTACATATACATCGAGGTCCCTTTGTTCCTGCACCTCCTTTAGAGTTTCTCCCTTTATTTTATGCTGTCTCTCCACATTGTTCCTGCCAAAATGAATCACCTCACACTTCTCTGCACTGAATTTCATCTGCCTTTGTCTGCCCAACTCACCAACATGTCTATGTCCTTTTGAAGTTTAAGACTATTCTCGTCACAGTTGACAACGCTTCCAATCTTCATATCATCCATAAATTTTGAAATCATGCCCTGCACATCACAGTCTAGGTCATTAATATATATCAGGAAAAGCAAGGGTCTAGACATTGACCTGAAGGCTACAGACCTTCCCCAATCTAAAAAACAACCATTTATCACAACTCCCTGTTTCTTGTTCACTCAGCCAATTTCTTATCCAAGTGCCTACTTTCCCATTTGTTTCATAAGCTAGAATTTTGCTCACAAGTTTGTTGTGTGACACTGTGTCAAATGCCTTTTGAAAATCCATATACGCCACATCAACAGCATTGCCCTTATCAAACATCTCTGTTACCACCTCAAAAAACTCCAGCAAATGAGTTAAACATGGGGCAGAATGCGGGCGCGTGCCCGACATGCTTGAGCGTAAAATAACACGCAATGACATCGGGCATGCGTCCCCGCGCAGTCGGTAAATAAAAGGCCTATTAAGGCAATTAACAATCTAAATAAATTCAAATTTACGCTGCCTGTCCAACCTTAAGGTTGGCGGGCAGGCGAAAAGGACAAGTGGCCTTTACATTTTTTAGGAAATCTCAGTCATGAGCGGGATGAGGTTTCCTAAAGCCAATAAACATTAAATAAAAGCTTTTATTTTTGAATTAAAAACATGTCCCAGCTCATGTGACAGAGTCACATGAGGGGACATGCTTTATTAAATTTTTATTCTCTTCATTTTTTCTTACACAGCCCTTCAATCTCCCTGAGGCAGCTCTGTGCTTCAGGGAAATTGAAACGCTCTTTCTCGCGCATGCACAAATTGCGGACTAGGCTTGGCCCTCCCCACCAGCACCCCCCCACCACCACCCCCATCTGCACAGGCAGCACTCAGTGCTGCTGCTTGTGATCCATGCAGGGTGGGCCTTAATTGGCCAGTCCGCGTGAAACAGCGGTGCGGAGCCAATCACGGACAGCGGTCGGCTTCCCGACCACCACCGCCGGACACACCCACCAAGAGCAAAATCCCGGAATTTTCTCTACCATTGCAGTCAAACTGACTGGTCTGTAGTTGCTGGCATTATCCTTGCACCCCTTTTTGAACAAGGGTGTGACGTTTGCAATTCTCCAGTCCTCCGGCACCTCCCCTGTGTCTGAGGAAGACTGGAAGATTATCACCAGTGCCTCTGAAATTTCTACTCTCACCTCCCTCAGTATCCTTGGATGCATCTCATCTGGACCTGGGCCTTATCAATTTTAATAAAGATAGCCTTTGTAACACCTCCTCCTTCTCAATTGTAAATTCCTTAAGTGTAGCAGTTACTTCCTCTCTCACCCCTGCCTGTGAAGCATCTTCTTCCTTTGTAAAGACAGATGCAAAGTACTTATTTAATACTTCCACTACTTCACCTACCTCCACATGCAGGTCTCCTTTTTTATCCCTAATCAGCCCTATCCTTTATTTTTCCATCCTTCTATTACTTACATACTTATAGAAGACCTTGGGATTCCCTTTTATATTACCTGCCAGTCTCTTTTCATGCTCTCTCCTTGCTTTTCGTATTCATTTTTTTTACTTCCCTTCTGGTCCTTTTATATTCAGCTTGATTCTTCATTGTATTTTCTACCTGACATGTCGTATGTGCACTTCTTCCTTTTCAGCTTCACACCTATCGCTCTCGTTATCTAGGGCACTCTGGATTTATTTGTCCTACCTTTGTGCTTCAAGGGAATATACCTTGACATTGCCTGCTAATCTCTTTGAAGGTGGTCCATTCTTCAGTCACCGTCTTTTCCGCCAACATTTGACTCCAACTCTCTCAACTCAGATGCGTTCTCATCCCATCAATGTTGGCTTTCCCCCATTTAATTATCCCTGCTCTGGATTGCTCCCTGCCCTTTTCCATGACCAATATAATCCTTATGATACAATGGTCACTATTCTCTAAATGCTGTCCCACTGAGATTTGACCCACTTGGGCCAACTCATTCCCCAGAACCAGGTCCAACAGTGCCTGCTCTCTCGTTAGATTGGAAACATACTGCTGCAGAAAGTTATCTTGAACACACTCCAGGAACTCTCACCCTTCTTGTCCCTTTGTACTGTTCCTATCCCAGTCTTTATTTGGATAACTGAAGTTCCGCCATCATAATTACTCTATAATTTTTGCACCTCTCTGTAATTTCTTTGTAAATTTGTTTCTGTACATCCCTTCCACTCATTGGTAGTCTATTTATTACACTGATCAATGTTATTACACCTTTTTTCACTCCCTACCTCCAGCCAGAGAGATTCTGTCTTTGACCCCTCTGCAACATCCTCCCTCTCCAGTACTGTAATATCATCTTTAATCAATACGGCCACTGTCCCCACTTTTCTTCCTAACCTGTCTCTCCTAAATTCCTTGTACCCAGGAATATTTAACACTCAGTTTTGCCCTTATTTGAGCCAGATCTCTGTTATAGCAATAATATCATAATTTCATTTGTCAACCTGTGCCTGTAGTTCACCAATCTTATTAGCCACACTCCATGCATTCAAATACATGCACATTAATCCTGATTTATGCTTTTTTTTAGACTTCCCCTTGCTCTGACCTCGTCTAATGACTTATAGCCTACTCTAATTCTATGAAGCTCTCTTTGTTGGTGGTTGAGGGATAAATATTGGCCAGGACACCAGGTGAATTGCCTTGCTCTTCTTTGAATAGTGCTATGGGATCTTTTACATCCACCTAGATAAAAAAACAATGCAGGGCTATGTGGAAAGTGCAGGGGAGTAAGACTAACTAAATTGCTCTTGCAGAGAGCTGGCAGGGACACGACTGGCCAAATGGCCTCCTTCTATGCTGTAATCGTTTTCTGATTCTATGATTCTTTGACAACCTTCTTAACCTTTCATGAAAGACAAACCAAAACAGAAACAAACCAGTTGTAGTATCATGACTTTAAACCTGCAAGCTGCCCTGATGTTGTATTTTTCAATCTGTAAATGAAAGAATCTCTCTGATGCTCTTCAGGGTAGCACTTTCTTCTTTTCAAAAAATCTATCCTTGCTGTAATTTTGAAAAAAAAATGTTCACATTTTCATCCATGATAACAGTGTGACAGGAGAATTCCCAAGCAATCTTTCCACCCAGTATGCAGCTGGTGCTCTTTCTTGTGTTGATGAACTGTTTTTTTCTTGAAGTGCCATTAAAGGTTTGGATTTTACCAACTCAATGATGAGCCAAATGTATAGATTGAAAGTACAAGAGTTCATACAGTGAATAATTTTTAATCTTTCAAATAATTTCAGAAGAAGTGAGGCCAATCCCAGCCTTCATTAAAGCAAGCTTGCAACATAATGTGGGGTAATGTCCATGGACTTAAAACAGGAGAAGAGCAAAATAATTTGTGCTGAATATGTACCAAACCATAAATGTTAATTATTTTGCAGTGTCCTTCAACATTTTATAATATATAAGTTCTTTGATATTAAGTTTAAGCCTGGTAATTTATGATGTGAAAGATGAATTGAAAAGCTAGGGCTTAACACAAGAACATCCAGGAACACCAACATCGGTTGCTGTAGTTCTCATGCAGCCAACTTCCTCACCTGGCACCCTACCTTGAGCTGAATAAAATGGGGTGGCAGACAACACGTCTCCCCGCCCCCCACCCCGGAAACCACTCTGGTGCGAAATCGGCCAACTCCTCACAAAGCAGCCCCACAGCAATAAGGCCAATCTGATTGCCACCCACCGCCCCCCACCCCCCTTCTTTTTCCCACTACTTTGAATCTGAGAGGGTTGTTGGAATCTGGGATAAAGTTCCTGAAAGGGAGGCAGGTTCGATCGAGGTATTCAAAAGGGAATTGGGTTGCTATCTGGAAAGAAAGAATCTGTGAGGTTACAGGCAAGGTAGAGAGTGGGTAGAGTTAGGTTGCTCTGTCAGCGAGCCAGTGAAGGCTCGATGGGCCGAATGGCCTCCTTCTGCACTGTTAAGATTCCGTGATTCTGTGAAATGATATGGCCATTGGCTCCTGTGTTTCCCTAATTACACAGCGACTAAACTTCAAAAGTATGTCATTGGTTGTAAAGGACTTTGCAACATCCTGTAATCATAAAAGGCACCAAATAAAAGCAAGTTTTTTTTCTGTAAATTGTTCAACTAGTTTACATTGGCACTAAGATGCACAGAGAGAGAGTGAATTGCTCCCTTTTACCTGATGTGTATTGTTTATTGTTTGCCATTGCTGTAGTCTCCTGCTACCGTAGAATATTAGGAACAAATTACAGGTTAGGTAGTATAGTGATTATGTTACTGAAAGCCTGGACTAAGATCAAGAGGCATGGGTCAGGATTTCCCCACAAGTACTGTGACCCCAATGCTGGGAGCAAATGGGAGGATGGGAGCTAGACCAGGGGAGCAATTTTCCCAGGGGTGGCCTCCTAAGTGGCCCCTTCGAGCTGCACTCATTGTCCTGGATGGCTGGCAGCTCCAGAGCCATGGCAGCCCCACTGAGATAGTTGGGCACCTTTGGAGCAGGTAGAAAGCCAAGAGGATGCCTGAACATGGAAGTTCCCTCACAGTTGTCAAAATAAATAAACAATGAAGAGGGGGGAATGTGATAGGGCCTTCTGATCGGAGGGCATCCGTTTGGATTGTTGCAGCCACAGGGGCTTTGATACCCACGCCCCTCTTTGAAGGATGGAGCCTCTGGCTCTGATGGCTCCCCAACCAGCCACTGGAGGCTGCCTCCATTAAGCTGGTGGTCTCCCCATATGGTGGGGAGCTGCTCCACTAATGACAAAATGCCAACGGGCCCTCTAAAGAGTCCCCAGTTGAGGCATTAGTTATTTAGATTAGCTGTATACCACCTCACAGAGGTCATTTATTAAAAATTCATTCATGAGATGTGGGCATTGGTGCCTGGGCCAGCATTTATTGCCCATCCCTAGCTGCCCTTCAGAAGGCGAGGGTGAGCTGTAGTCCAGTGGCGGCGGGCATGTGTCCCTGTGAGCAGTGTGTGTGTGTGTGTGTGTGTGTGTGTGTGTGTGTGTGTGTGTGTGTGTGTGTGTGTGTGTGTGTGTGTGTGTGTGTGTGTGTGTGTGTGTGTATATTCATCTCAATCCCATTCTCAGGGTTCTCTGATACACTCACTCTCTCTCTCACACACACACACTCATTCTTTGCAACCTAAGTTAAAAAGCCCAAATTTCTCTTCCTAACTCTGCCTTCTTGTCCTTCATAATTTCTTGGTGAACTTACAAAGCACCTTTTCAATTACTTTTATACATTTTCTATTTGAGTCTGCTAAAACTACACAGTCTATGTCTTGCTACATCTTTCACAACAGACAATCACTCACTCACCCTTGGGCCTGGGAGATTTGGAGATTAATATCGCTGAGGTGGTGTTCAGGCTGGCTGTGAAGGTGGTAATATGCGCTTCCTCTCAGCTCTATCTAATACTCCAGCTGCCCAGGTCTTCCTGTTGCTGCAACCTCGACAAGGTGGATGTGAAAAGGATGTTTCCTCTTGTGGGTGAGGCCGGAATTAGAGGGCACTGTTTTAAAATTAGGGGTCTCCCTTTTAGGACAGAGAGGAGGAGAAATTTTTTCTCTCAGAGGGTTGTGTGACTTTGGAACTCTCTGCCTCAGAAGGCGGTGGAAGTGGGGCGACCGAATATTTTTAAGGCAGAGGTAGATAGATTCTTGTTAGGTAAGGGAATCAGAGATTATTGGGGTTAAATGGGAATGCGGAAATCAAAACACAAGATCAGGCTTGAGGGGCTGAATGGCCTACTCCTGTTCCTATTTATGTTCTTAACCGCTGCTCTTCATGACACCCTCAGCCTGTTCCACCATCTTGACTCTTGTAGTCCTTTTGGGGGCTGGAGCCTGCACAGGAGGGAGAGAACACAGCCAAGTGTGGACTACATCACCCAGAATGCACCGTGGCTGTGAAAACAAAATGGTCCCACAGACTTGGGCTCTCGCTCCAGTAACTCCTCATGCTACAGATATTTGCCCCAGAGCAGAGTGCCCACTGCTCACTTGTCTGCAAACTCATTGAGAGGGGCAGGCAGCCATTTGAGAGAGGGGGACCCTGAAGGCATGGCCCTCAGTGATTAGCCCTGTGCACACCCCACTCTCCCAGGCCCTGTGTTTCAGAAAGGGAGTCTGTCTCCAGTGCTTCAGAGCATTCTTACCATTCTGTTGAGCTAGTATTCTGCATTGCACACCATGAGTCTGAGAGAGCACTGCAGATTTGTTAATAGGAGATAATTCAATATTTGATCTACTGTTCCTATTGGGATCTGCAATTCCATTGAGATTATGAAGTTATAGCTGTTTGTTACCCCATTCTCAGAATGCTGATGTGAAGGAAAGATATTCAGACATTATTGAACTAGAGGTAATGTGCCGATACAGCAAAATATATCAGCAAATGTCTTTTTAAAAAATGTTTCAACTGGATTAATCATCCAAGCTCTGAATCTAAATGTTCAGAAATATGATCAAAGCTATTATTTTTCACATAATGAGTTTGTTATTGCACTGTTTTCTATGTTCAGTCATTTGTAAATTATTCCATGTGTCCCCATGTTTCACTTGTTGTTTGTGATTACTGTATTAATGGACAGCGCTCAATCTATGTGGCACACGAGTTGTGAATTTATGGTGCTTGTGCCCAATACATTAAATCATGCATTGTTTTCTTCATTTTATGTACTTTTTAACCCTCTTACCTTCAAACAATTGTTGATTGGCAACCCTCCTATAGTTCCCTAGTACAAGCATCTGTTCTTCTTGTATGATATTGAGCATTGGCTGGGTATTTGGATATTTGAGTTGGATATTACAGCTGGGCCT
Organism: Carcharodon carcharias; assembly: GCF_017639515.1. Taxonomy (NCBI): domain Eukaryota; kingdom Metazoa; phylum Chordata; class Chondrichthyes; order Lamniformes; family Lamnidae; genus Carcharodon; species Carcharodon carcharias. The sequence continues at coordinate 20,941,862 of NC_054482.1, forward strand.
AATGTTATCCCTGTCCAACATCACACACCAACCTTAAATTTCTTTGATGTCATCAACATTGCATTTTTATGACACTATTAGCGAGACAAAATTGATGGAACACACCATTACTGCATTACAGTATACCACATGTGCATTGTCAAGTTTCCTTGATTTTCTTTGACAGTGTTGCCAATCTGCCTGCTCAAGACAAGTGGTGCTCATTTACATAGCAGCAACGCTTGGTGGCACCAGAACCTGGGAAGTTCCTAATTTTATGCTTCTGCTGGGGAAATTGGACCCTTATACAACCAAGTTCAGCTGCTTAATCACCCCTCCCCCCAAGTCACCTGATTCAGGCAGAAATGAGGCGTTGGAGAGGTTTGAAAGTCCCCAAACATTACATAGGATTTCTGGCTTTACATGTGTTTACTCAATCCATTTACTTTTCACGGTTTTGCACATGGAGACTTGAATTTGAAACCAAGCACTGCTGCCATCTCGCTCCAGGGCTTCATCAGATGTATGATACAGAAACAGATTATTCAGCCCAACCTGTCCATGCTGGCGTTTATGCTTCACCCAAGCCTCCTCCCACCTTTTCTCATCCAAATCTACCATTGTAACCCTCTACTCCCTTCTCCATCGTATGCTTGTCTAGTTTCCCCTTAAATGTATCAATACATTCCCTGTAGTATCGAGTTCCACATTCTCACCACTCTTTGGGTAAAGAAGTTTCTTCTGAATTCCCTATTGGATTTCTTGGTAGCTATCTTATGTTGATGGCCCCTAGTTATTCTCACCCCCACAAGAGTAAGTATGTTACGCCCAGGTGTGGCAGCCCCATCCGTAGGGAGGAAGAGGAAGAGGAACAGCAACAGACGGAGAGTAAAGCAGCATGGAAGGTATTGGGAGCAAGATCCACAAGCACCTCCTTCTGGCAACAAGGCTAACATCGAACATTTCTGGATGGCTGGCTGTCTGGCACACCCAGGGGAATATCATTCATTTCTCCTACCTCTTTTGAGGAATTTTTGTGGAAAGCCACCCTGTCATAGTGCTCTGTAGGCAGCGCTCAACTGTGACTGACCAGCATTCTAGCAAAGGGCACTTCAGATGAGCGTGGGCAAATCCTCAGTGAATAAAATTTATTGGGGTTGAGGGAAGTATCTCTGTAGCAACCCCCACCACACACCACCCCCCCACCCCACCCCCCAACTTGCTATCACCAAGTATCTGAATGAAGACAGCCATCTATACAGCTGCACCATTTTCCCACTGAAGTTTCTTGGAGCCTAAGATAACCACTGCATTTTCACAAGGCAGGTGCACCAGCATATCTGCAAATTACCTACTCAGGAAACTTGCCTTTGATGGCCAATAGTGTACTTTTCCAAAACAACACTGTCACAATGGAGAGTTGATAAGTCACCAGGACCAGATGGATTGTTTCCGAGGCTGCTGAAGGAAGTCAGGGAGGAGATAGCAGATGCCCTGAGGATGATTTTCCAATCTTCACTAGATACAGGGGAGGTACCGGAGGACTGGAGAAATGCAAACGTAGTTCCATTGTTTAAAAAGGGATCAAAGGAAATGCCAAACAATTATAGGCCAGTTAGTCTGCCATCGGTGGTGAGCAAATTAGTAGAATCAATTCTGAGAGATAGGATTAACTGTCATGTGGAAAGACATGGACTAGTCAGGGATGGTCAGCATGGATTTGTTAAAGGAAGGTCTTGCCCCACAAATCTGATTGAATTCTTTGAGGAATTGATAAGAAGGGTTGATGAAGGTAGTGCAGTGGATGTTGTGTACATGGAATTTAGCAAAGCATTTGACAAGGTTCCACATGGCAGATTGGTCAGGAAAGTAAAAGCCTATGGGATTCAGGGTAATGTGGCAAACTGGATAAAAGGTTGGCTTTGTAACAGGAAACAAAGGGTAATGGTCGATGGATGCTCTTACAAATGGAAAGTTGTCTCAAGTGGTGTTCCACAGGGCTCAGTGTTGGGATCCTCGCTGTTTGTGTTATACATTAACAATTTGGACATGAACATGGGGGGCACGATTGGGAAATTTGCAGATGACACAAAGATTGGCTGAGTAGTGGATAGTGTAGAGGATAGCCATAATCTCCAAGACGATATAGATGGGTTGGTGGAGTGGGCGGTAAAGTGGCAGATCGATTTTAACATAGAGAAGTGTGAGGTCAAACATTTAGGGAGGTCAAACAGTTACTGGGATTACAAAATAAATGGGAATATAAATGGGAATGTACTAAGATGGGTAGATGAAGTGAGAGATCTCGTACAAGTACACAGGTCCCTGAAGGCAGCAGTTCAAGTAGACATGGTTGTAAAGAAGGCATATGGAATGCTCTACTTCATTGGCAGAGGTGTAGAATATAAAAGTAAGGATATAATGTTGGAATTGTATAAAACACTGGCGAGGCCACAACTGGAGTATTGTGTGCAGTTCTGGTCATCACATTACAGGAAGGACGTAATAGCTCTGGAGAGAGTGCAGAGGAGGTTTACAAGAATGTTGCCAGGGTTAGAAAAGTGTAGCTACGAGGAGAGATTGAATAGGTTGGGGTTATTTTCCTTAGAACAAAAGAGGCTGAGAGGTGACTTGATTGAGGTGTACAAAATTGAGGGGAATAGATAGAGTGGACAGGATAAAATTGTTTCCCTTGGCGGAGAATTCCAGAACCAGGACATACATTCAAGATAAGTGGCAGAAGGTCTAGGAGGAACATGAGGAAGAACTTTTTACGCAGGGGCTAGTGGGTGTCTGGACTTCACTGCCCAAGTTGGTGGTAGAGGCAGAAACTTTAAACTCATTTAAAAAGTACCTGGATCTGCACCTTAAGTGCTGTAAGCTGCAGGGCTATGGGCCTGGTGGTGCAGGAAGGTGGGATTAGAAAGGGCACCTGGGTGTCCTCGGGCTGGCATGGGCAAGAATGGCCTCCTTCCGTGCTGTAACTTTTCTATGGTTCGAAATAGGAAATTCCAGGTCATTGTCACTTTCCAACTTAGGTTAATGGACTGGAGCAGGAGCAGGAGCCCCGAATGATTTTTCTTCCTCACTAGCCCTGGGGCTCTAAATCTCAATCCCATAACATGGGGCCAGTAGGAGGGAGGGGATGGCAGCTGGGCGCTTAAACTGGCAGCCCGCCCGCCATATTAAAATGGTCAATTAGGCGTGTTATCAAGCCTACTGACCCGAATAATATGCTGCCCACGTGGTCATACATTTAGTGTGGGCAGCAGTGGGAAGTGGGGTTTTGAACCTCAAATGGTTGAAAGGTGGGAAGGCAGTGGGGGGGGGGGTTCACTCTTTGGAGGTTGACCTTTGGCGATCGCGAGGTGGCTCCACTTAGACTGAAGGCCCCCCCCCTCTTACGCTCCCAAGACCCCAGGCTAACCTCCGGGGATCCTAGGCCTAGGCCTCGGCCTCACCTTCAGTGCTGGCGGTTGCCATGGGTGCCTGCCTCGCGCGGCCGGGACTGATGGAGCTGCCGGCCAATTGGGTTGGCTGGCAGCTCCAGAGGGCGGGACCTGTGGCCCCATGAAGGACAGGAGCCCCGCAGCGCTGTGGGGCTGCTCGCGGGTGGGGGAGGGGGAGGGGTGGAGTCAAGTCGACTTGATGCTGACGAGGTTTCTGGGGCTCTGAGCTCACTTGATTAGTATGAGTAGGAGGGGAAGGGTTGATTATTTAGCGTGTGTAGCCCAATTAAAGCAACACCTATGTGCAAACAGCCATAATTTTTAATTATCTGTTTCCTTTAGCGCAGTAACTTGTGATTTTAAATTGGCTTGCTGAAGAAGCAGCATCATTACCCTTTGTGCATGAACCTTTGTGATTAACCTTTCAAGAGGGAGTGTCTTTGAAAGTGCATCAGTAAAATTGGAGGGAAAAATAACAACTGTAAAACAGTTCGTTTTCAATGAAATCAATAAGGTTCTCAGCTTTAACAGCCAAGGGTGCAAATTGTGCTCGGCCCTGTGGTAGATGATTGTAATTTACTTCTTTGGCATTGCTTGTAAATTTATGTCCTCTGCCTGCAGGACATTTTGAAATTTAAGTAGGAAGGTCTCAGCAGGAGCTATGCTACACAAAGCAACTTAATCACAGTTTCAGACTTAGTAATTACAGTTTGAGACAAGACAAAGTGCATATGGTTTTCAGAGATATTGAATATCTGATTTATTCATTTTTACATGAGTGCTTTATTGGGAGATGCTCTTTAGCTATGAAACAATGCTAAAAATTACTGAGAAGATTTCAGCCTGCCACGTTGGCAAGAGTAATCTAGAATTGACAATCTCTTACTGGGACGTCCAAGGTGTCATCTGGTGCTTCATCGCAGATTTGATGCCTTTGTCTGGAATTCAGTCCTGAGTACACAATTGTTATGACCACCCCCCCACCACCCCCCACCCCTCCACCCCCACCCCACACCATGGGCACCAATAACCTAAAAAGAAAGGAATCTCCAAAACAACCCCAATGAAAGGAATCGATGGACAAGATCTCACTTTTTAAAACTTTTACTGTAACAGTCAAACCCAAAATCAACATAAAATTAAGCAGGCATCATTAGCCAAATAGTATTTCAATAGAAACAATGGGCTGAACAATATGGGTGTTGGACGGCTCATGCCCTCACCCAGAAGCAAACTCGGCGTGGAGCTGACCCGCTCCATGCTTGCCTGCCCCGCATTCATAACGTGCTGCAGGTGGGCTTAACAAGGGCCGAGCGGGACTTTTGCCCCTGACTGGGGTGGAAGTCCTGCCCTCTGGAGCTGCCAACCAATCAGATTGGATGGCAGCTCCATCAGTCCCGGGATCAACAAAAGTGCAAGAGAAGGAGGAAGGAGGCCATGGAACCAGGTAAGCCTGGGGTCATATGAACATACAAACATACAAACTAGGAAGAGGAGTAGGCCACTTGGTCCTTCAAGCCTGCTCTGCCATTCAATAAGATCATGACTGATCTGACTGTAATCTCCTACCAACCCACCAGTAACCTTTCATCCCCTTGTTTATCAAAACTCTGTCTACCTCTGCCATGAAAACATTCAAAGGCTCTGCTTCCACTGCCTTTTGAGTGAGAGAGTTCCAAAGATTCACTGCCCAGTGAGAGGAAAGATTTCTTCCCCTCTCTGTTTTAAATAGGTGACTACTTATTTTTAAACCATGACCCCCTAGTTCTAGATTCTCCCACAAGGGGAAGCATCTTCTCCTATTCCACCCTGTCAAGACCCCACAGAAACTTTTATGTTTCAATCAAGTAGCCTCTTACTCTTCTAAACTCCAGCGGATACAAGCCTAGCCTGTCCAACCTTTCCTTGTAAGACAACCCGTCCATTCCAGGTATTAGATTAGTAAACCTTCTATTCACAGTATTCCAGACGTGGTCTCACCAGTGTCCTTGCACAACTGAAGCATAACCTCCATAAATTTATATTCAATTCCCCTCTCGATAAATGATAATATTCTGTTAGATTTGGGCAGGTCAGGGAGGGTTGCAGTGGGTGGGTGTAAGGCTGTGGGTGGGTACAAAGGATGAAGGTTTCTATCTTAGGGCACCTCCCCCCACCCAATCCACAAAGGGCAACCACTGAAGTTAGAATCCCCCTTCCTCCCTGCCCTTTGAAGTAATTATTGAAAACTCTGGGTTTTATGGCATGGACAGCATATTATCAGGGCCAATTGGCTTGGTAACAGGCCTAATTAACTCTTGATTATACATTGAAATAACAGCAGCCCACCCACCCCTCCATCCCCCCTCCATGTATAATGGAGGTGAATTCGGGGGTGGGAAGGTGAAGGGGTGGGCACTCGCCCTACCTTACATGCCCCCCTGCTGACAGCATCCCCAGTTGGGCATGTTAAAAGCAGCCCAATGAATTTCACTTTAAATAGTGAGTACAACGAAGACTGATCTCACAACTCTCTCAGCGGCACTCCCCACACAAACGTGGCACTACTTGCAGTATCAAGCATTTCAAACTAGGCCTCAAGTATGTAAGATTGTAATTACAGTTTCAATCCTTGTAATTGAAACAAAAGTAACTGGGACAGAGGTTGAAAAATTAATTAAAATTTGCAAAATATAAATGTACACATGGGAGCAGAGACTGATAGACAAAAAAATTACTTTTGTTGAGAGTGCCATGCTGAATTGCCCATCACAACCATCTGCTCAGCTACCCACTTGCACTGAGATCCTGGTTGTTTGAAGGAGTTGCCAGCCAATTTTATCTTTTGCTGGGAAAGGATGTATGGGAAGTAACAGTGAGCTTCGTAAATGACTTGTGAAAATGCAGGCAGCCCAAAAAAGGCACCGAGGGACAGAATATACTTGAAAGTATCCTGGAAGGATATACTTGCCATTGAGGGAGTGAGGTGGAGGCTCACCAGACTAATTCCTGGGCTAGTGGCACTGGCCTATGAGGAGAGATTGAGGAGACTGGGCCTGTGTTCTCTCGGGTTTAAAAGAATGAGAGATGATCTCAGTGAAACTTACAAAGTCTTTAAGGGACTAGTTAGGGTAGATGCAGAAAATATGTTTCCCCTGGCTGGTGAGTCTAGAACCAGGGCGGGAGGGACACAGTCTCAGAATAAGGGGCAAGCCTCTCAAGACAGAGATAAGAAGGAACTTCTTCACTCAGAGGATGGTGAATCTTTGGAATTCTCTATCCCATAGGGCTGTGGAAGTTCAGTCTCTGATTCTGTTCAAGACAGAGATCGATAGATTTCTAGACACTAATGACATCAAGGGAGTAGCACGGGAAAATAGCTTTGAGGTAGACGATCAGCCATGACCCATGATTGATGGGCTGAGTGGCCTACTCCTGATCCTATGTTCGTGGAATACTTTGACCATGAGTGGAAGGTTGCATGATGGGGAAGGAACATGTAAAATAAAACTGCAGGGTGAAAAGTTAAGGCTTCAGCAACAGGGCAGACCTGGGGAGGAGAAATCCCTTCATAGAATGCTTAAAATGGTGTGGTATGAATAATTGTCATCACTTTATTTTGAATTGTTTATTTTCTTTAAGTATGCAACATAGTGACAGGATGGCTGCCACAAAGATTTGAGAAAAAAAAATCAGAAGATGCGTTTGGAGAGAGTGAAGTGAGTGGTCAGATATTTTATGTTGACAAAGTTGAGCCAGTCAGCCATGCATCACAGGCCTTAACTCCTTGACCTTTATGTTGTATTTATCCTGTGCATCCGCTACTCAATATGCTGGCGCTCTCTCGCTTTCCTCTAGGTTGGAGAGTTTTACCCAAGAGAACTGATGACAGCATGGAAGAAACTGTCAATGCATAAAAGTGTGCATGCGCAATTGTTCAAAAGCAGCACATATGACTTCAAAGCACCATACACCCAAGCAGTGAATTTAACGATCTCAGCATAGATCTTACCCAGAGTCTGAGGAAGGAAAAAATGGATGTGTATAGCATTGACGTTCAATCATACTGAAACCCTCTGACTGTTACAGGGGAGAAACTGCCACTTGAGACCTCAATGCATCATTCAAAATACAGTAGTCTTGAGTAAAAAGCATATTACAAATGCCGCATCAGTGAGGCTTTATTTCTATATGTTGTGCTTTATGCTTTGTCAGCAGTATCCTAAGTTCAAGTATTTAACTTTCCTTTATACAAACATTGTGGAAATGTCCCACTGCAGTGATGCCAAAAATGTGCCCAAATGTTTCCATTCATAATGACACTGGCCCGCATCTTCCGAGGAGAGGCTATCACTGTCGGAATGCCCCTCCACTCTTTTCTGTGCCACGCCGGAGCTCCGCATCGCTGTGCGCGATTTCCGATCCCGGCTTCTCCAGAAGTGTGGAGCGTTCCTGAAATGGAACTGCTTCTTCATAGCACCTGGTTCACTGGGAGACAAGCCACGCCCCCTTTTTACAGCACTCGCTGCTGTATTCTGGTAAGTAAAGAGATTAAATGTCCCAAAGCTTCTTTGAAAAGTTAGAGAAGGAAGGTGGGTAAGGGATAGAGACTTTAGGGGTAAGTAAGCTAAGGAAGTTGAGTGGGCAAGGGGGTAGGGTGGGTGGGATAAGTGGGTAAGGGGGCAGGGTGGCAGGTGGGTGAATGGATTGGCGGGTTGGGGAGGTGTAGTTGGGTCAGTTCGGGTCGGGAGGGGTTGCCAGTTTGAGGCCTAGTCAGGTCGGGTCAGATGAGTAGTTGTGGGGTCCAGGAAGAGTCAGTTGGTGGGGTGAGGTCAGGTCATGTCAGGGGGTGAGTCAGGTGGTGGGGACTAGTCAGTTTGGGTCAGTGGGCGGGGCGGGGGGGTTCCCGGGTGTCAGGGGGATGGTTGCAGTGTTAGGGGGCGCAGGGCATTGGGGGGGGGGGTCAGATAGTAGTTGCTAGTCAAGTTGGGTCAGGGTGTTGGGGAGTCAGGGGAAGTGGGGAAGTTGGTGGGGATCAAGGAAGGAGTGGGTTGGGAGGTGGTTTCAGTGTGTGATGGGGGTCAGTTGTATAGTTACCCAGGAGTCAGACTACATCCTTTTCTGCCTAATACTTCCTGGGTAACTATTCAGGTAAGTAAGTCTGAACTGTCGGAAGTCTCTGACTCTAACTCAGAGTTGGAGAGTTTTTCGTAGGGTCCTGGGGATCAGAGGAATTGCCCATCAGAAGTTCAAAGTTCCAGAACAATTCCCATAGAGTCAGTGCACTTGGACTTCTGAAGGATCCTGTAGCGCATCTTCCGGGGTACATTTGGTCTTCGACTGTCCAGAGAATGTAAAATCTGGGCCACTGTCTGCAATTATGTCTGACATGTCTACTTACAAGATGCACACTCGTCACCTGTTCGAAAATACAAATACAAGAAGCAAGAAAATTGAGAGGTGACAATAGCAGTACCAATAAATCTCCTAACAACATCAAGGTGGCTCAGAAGGATTATATAGTTCCTCTCAACCAATCAAAGTGGCTTGTGTACACATTCGTGCCACACAGGTCTGCTGTGCTGAATCCACTGAGAAAAAGCTGAAAAATAGAAAAGTTAATCTTGTGCTTTTGATGGAAATAAAAGAGAACTGAAATGTTTCCTATTGTTTATAATTAACACAAATTTATCAAGAGGTTTGTCGGCCACTGAATAGCTTATAAATCACTCGACCCCATGGCCTAAGTCAATATGGTGGCATTTGGGACGTAAAACATCACCACTGCTATTAAGTTGCAGCATTTATACACTGTGTGACACTTCAGTGCATGTTTCTTCCCAGATCAGTTAGCACATTTGATACAGTCCTCCGCAACACTCGTTCTTTTCAAATATTTATTGAAGCTAAGCCGTGTACCACAATAGTCATTATTTCTCTCTGTGCCTTAACAGTGACTATGTTTATTTGACTATAGGGAAAGGCATCATAGCTGTTCTTTGTCAACATCAATAAACAATCAGGTTGTATGAACAAAAGGCTGAAGTTTTCTCCCTCCTAATCCAGGGGCATGGTGACCAATCACAGCAAACTGCCCCGAGTTGAGATTGATAAAATCAGGCAGAGGATCAAACCCTGAGATCCTCCCAACTTTTATAGCTCAATATGACATCACTGTGTGAGAGGTGTAACAAAATCATGAACCTGTCCTTTGTAAAGGGACCATTGATTGTAAAACAGCAGTTACACAGAGACAATCTTTTCCCAGAGTAATACGTTAAATAGAAGAGCTCCAGAAGTTTAACCTTACATTTGATTTCACTATGCTGGAGATCATTAAGGAAGCAAAGTATTGGATGTATTGATGAGTTACATTAACATGTTTCCCATTCTCTTGTTCCTTCACCTCCATCGCATCTGTTCTGATGATGCCACTTTCAAAAACAGTTCCTCTGACAGTTCCTTCTTCCTTAACCGAGGTTTCCCACCCGGTGGTTGACAGGGCCCTCAACTGTGTCCGACCCATCTCCCGTGCATCGCCCTCACACCTTCCTCTCTCTCCCAGAACCATGATAGGGTCCCCCTTGTCCTCACTTATCACCTCACCAGCCTCCGCATTCAAAGGATCATCCTCCGCCATTTCCGTCAACTCCAGCATGATGCCACCACCAAACACATCTTCCCTTCACTCCCCCCGGTGGCATTCCACAGGGATCGATCCCTATGGGATACCCTGCTCCACTCCTCCATCACCCCCTACACCTCAACCCCCTCCCACGACATCTTCCCATGCAACCGCGGAAAGTGCAACACCTGCCCCTTTACTTCCCCTCTTCTCACCGTCCAAGGACCCAAATACTCCTTTCAAGTGAAGCAGCATTTCACTTGCACTTCCCTCAATTTAGTCTACTGCATTTGCTGCTCCCAATGCGGTTTCCTCTACATTGGAGAGACCAAACGCAGACTGGGTGACCGCTTTGCAGAACACCTTCGGTCTGTCTGCAAGCATGGCCCAGTCCTCCCTGTCACTTGCCATTTCAACACTCCACCCTGCTCTCCTGCCCACATGTCCGTCCTTGGCTTGCTGCATTGTTCCTGTGAAGCTCAATGCAAACTGGAGGAACAACACCTCATCTTCCGACTAGGCACTTTACAACCCTCCAGACTGAATATTGAGTTCAACAATTTTAGATCATGAACTCTCTCCTCCATCCCCAACCACTTTCCGATCCTCCTTCTTTCCAATAATTTATACAGATTTTTATTTTCCCACCTATTTCCATTATTTTTAAATGTATTTCCATCCATTGTTTTATTTCTACCTTTTAGCCTATTTTAATCCCTTCCCTCCACCCCACCCCCACTAGGGCTATCTGTACCTTGCTCATCCTGCTTTCTACCCTTAATGTCACCCATTAACACATCCCTTAGATAATATCACCACCTTCAACACCTCTTTGTCCTTTTGTCTATGACATCTTTTGGTTATCTCCACCTATCACTGGCCATCTATCCAGCTCTACCTGTCCCACCACCACCCCCCTCCCCCATTAAACCAGCTTATATTTCACCTCTTTTCTATTTTTCCTTAGTTCTGTTGAAGAGTCATACGGACTCGAAACGTTAACTGTGTTCCTCTCCGCAGAGGCTGTCAGACCTGCTGAATTTTTCCAGGTATTTTTATTTTTGTTTTGGATTTCCAGCATCCGCAGTTTTTTGCTTTTACATGAACATGTTTCCTCCCACTTCAACCCATGAACCTCTCCAATCTTCCAAACGACACCCCCTGCCTCCCCACACACCACATCTGTTCACATATCCACATAGCTGAGGTTTGTAAAGAGAACCAAATAAGACAAACAATATGCCAAAGCTAAATAAATAAATAAATGTACAATATTAACTCCTGAAAGTATTCATGGTGAGGGAAATTCCTACGGATCCTGTGGAATGCAACCAGAGTGCAACGGGGTGGACCACCCAGCATCAACCAAGCCACTGGAAATGATAATGGCAATCTAAGCCCTGTCGATCCTGCAAAGTCGTCCTTACTAACTGGGCTAGTGCCAAAATTGGGAGAGTTGTCTCATAGACTAGTCAAGCAACAGCCTGACATAGTCATCCTCATGGAATCATATCTTACAGATAATGTCCCAGACATCACCATCACCATCCCTGGGTATGTCCTGTCCTGTCTGCAGGACAGACCCAGCAGAGATGGCAGCACAGTGGTGTACAGTCGGGAGGGAGTTGCCCTGGGAGTCCTCAACATCGACTCCGGACCCCATGAAGTCTCATGGCATTAGTCCCATGGGGCAAGGAAACCTCCTGCTGATTACCACATACGCCCTCTTCAGGAATGAATCAGTGCTCCTCCATGTTGAACATTAATTGCAGGAAGCACTGAGGGTGGCAAGGATGCAGAATGTACTCTGGGTGGGGGACCTCAATGTCCATCACCAAGAGTGGCTCAGTAGCACCACCACTGACCGAGCTGGCTGAGTCCTAAAGGACATAGCTGCGAGACTGGGTCTGCGGCAGGTGGTGAGGGAACCAACAAGAGGGAAAACATACTTGACCTCATCCTCACCAACCTGACTGCCATAGATGCATCTGTCCATGACAGTGTCAGTAGGAATGACCACCGCACATTTATTGTGGAGATGAAGTCCCGCCTTCACATTGAGGATACCCTCCATCGTGTTGTGTGGCACTGCCACTGAGCTAAATGGGATAGATTTTGAACAGATCTAGCAACTCAAGACTGAGCATCAACAAGGTGCTGTGGGCCATCAGCAGCAGCAGAATTGTACTCAACCACAACCTGTAACCTCATGACCCGGCGTATCTCCCACCCTAACACTACCATCAAGCCTGGGGATCAGCCCTGATTCAATGAAAAGTGTGCAGGAGGGCTTGCCAGGAGCAGCACCAGGCATACCTAAAAATGAGGTGTCAACTTGGTGAAGCTACAACACAGGACTACTTGCATGCCAAACAGCATAAGCAGCAAGTGATAGACAGAGCTAAGTGAAACCAAAACCAGCAATCAGATCTAAGCTCTGCAGTCCTGCCACATCAGCCATGAATGGTGGTGACAATTAAACAACTCACTGGAGGAGGAGGCTCCACAAATATCCCCATCCTCAATGATGGAGGAGCCCAGAACATCAGTGCAAAAGATAAGGCTGAAGGATTTGCTACAATCTTCAGCTAGAAGTGCCAGGTGGATGATCTATCTTGGCCTCCTCCGGAGGTCCCCAGCTTCACACATGCCAGTCTTTAGCCAATTTGATTCACTCCATGTGATATCAAGAAACAGCTGAAAGCAATGGATACTGCAAAGGCTATGGACCCTGAAAATATTCTGGCAATAGTACTGAAGACTTGTGCTCCAGAACTTGCTGCGCCCCTAGCTAAACTGTTCAGTACAGCTACAACACTGGCATCTACCCGGCTATATGGAAAATTGCCCAGATATGCCCTGTACGCAAAAAGGAGGACAAATCCAACCCAGCCAATTACCACCCCAGCAGTCTACTCTTCATCACCAGTAAAGTAATGGAAGTGGTTATCAACAGTGCTATCAAGTGGCACTTGCTTAGCAATAACCTGCTCATTGACACTCAGTTTTGGTTCCACCAGGCCACTCAGCTCCTGACCTCATTACAGTCTTGATTCAAACATGGACAAAAGAGCTGAACTCCCAAGGTGAGGCAAGAGTGACTGCCCTTGGCACCAAGGCTGCATTTGACCGAGTGTGGCATCAAGGAGCCCTAACAAAACTGGAGTCAGTGGGAATCAGGGAGAAAACTCTCTACTGGTTGGAATCATACCTAGCACAAAGGAAGTTGGTTGTAGTCATTGGAGGTCAGTCATCACAGCTCCAGGACATCACTGCAGGAGTTCCTCAGGGTAGTGTCCTCGGCCCAACCAACTTCAACTGCTTCCTCAATGACCTTCCTTCCATCATAAGGTCAGAAGTGGGGATGTTCACTGATGATTGCACAATGTTCAGCACAATTCACGACTCCTCAGATACTGAAGCAGTCCAAGTCCAAATGCAGCAAGACCTGGACAATATCCAGGCTTGGGCTGACAAGTAGCAAGTAACATTCGTGACTCAAAAACGTCAGGCAATGACAAGAGAGAACTCAATCATTGTTTCCTGATGTTCAATGGCATTACCATCACAGAATCCCCTTCTATCAACATCCTGGGGGTTTCTATTGACCAGAAACTGAACTGGACTAGCCATATAAACACTGTGGCTACAAGACCAGGTCAGAGGCTAGAAATCCTGTGACGAATAACTCACCTCATGACTCCCCAAAGCCTGTCCACCATCTACAAGGTACAAGTCAGGAGTGTGATGGAATACTCCCCAGTTGCCTGGGTGAGTGCAGTTCCAGGACAAAGCAGCCCACTTGATTGGCACCACATCCACAAACATTCACTCCATCCGCCACCGATGCACAGTAGCAGCAGTGTATACCATCTACAAGGTGCACTGCAGGAATTCACCAAGGGTCCTTTGACATCACCTTCCAAATGCATGACCACTACCATCTAGAAGGACAAGGGCAGCAGATAGATGGGAACACCACCACCTGGAAGTTCTCCTCCAAATCACTCACCATCCTGACCTGGAAATATATTGCCATTCCTTCACTGCCGCTGGGTCAAAATCCTGGAACACACTCCCCAACACTGTGTGTCCCTACACCATATGGACTGCAGCAGTTCAAGAGGGCAACGCACCACCACCTTCTCAAGGGCAACTTGGGATGGGCAATAAATGTTGGCCCAGCCAGTGTAGCCCACATCCCATGAATGAATAAAAAAAAGCATTTAACTTCTCCTTCCCAACCAGGAGTGACAAGGACCTTAGGATATTCGCTGAATATGGTTTCATAATTGCTTTATCCACAGGACATCTTTAAATTAGAAATATATTCAGTATTGAAATTGACAGATATCATGAAACATAGTTCAACTCTGCGGCAATTTTGGGAACAGGAAACAACAGTAATATCAACACAGATTGAGGGCAGAGTCAACTTAGAATGCCAATGCCCCCTGTCATTGCATCCACAATGCGAATTACCTAAGCAAAATCATTAAAACTTACATCAGCTATGAAAACAGAAAATGTTGGAAATACTCAACAGGTTTGGCAGCATCTATGCAGAGGGAAAGAAAGTTAACGTTTCAGGTTGTTGACCTCTTGTCAGAGCTGGTTATCACTGTTCATGGGACCTTGCTGTACCCATATTGACTGCCACATTCCCTTCCATTGCAACAATGACTACATTTCAAAAATATTTCATTGGTTTTAAAGCACTTCTGGATTAACAATGTGAATACATCAATATATGTTCTTTCTAGTGTCGTTACTGGACGATGAATAGTAATTATTGATAGTAATTGTATACATTGATGAATACACAATAATTATCAATGGTTAAATTAATTCAAGAGCTGTGTGGCAGGATGTCACCATGTGGGAATTTTCTTAACAAAAGGATAGCTTGATTAGGGAGATTGAAGGCTGGAATTTCATGGAGGAGGCAAGGTCATTGAGCCGCCCACCATATTTTCTTGTTGGGGCGGCGGGGGTGGTATGAAGTCTGGTTTGTTGCTTCCAGAGGCAGGCCCAAGTCAGCAATAGAAGCAGGCAGATGGCCAGGCTGGCAGGCTAGAATGCTCGCCTCAGTTCACACGTCCCATGCTCCCATGAGCTCTCATACTGACATGCCCCTTCCATTTCCTTTCATATTCCTCATGCCACCTCCACGCCCCCATACTCTCCATGTCCCTTTCATGCCTACCATGTATCCTCCATAGCTACTCATGAAGTATCCACTATGGACAGACCTCAAGAACCATGTCTTTGAAATGGAGATTTAAAAACATTTCTAAGAATCTGATAGTGCTTTCACTCAAACATGTTCATCATACTGAAAAAAGTTCATTCATAATGCGTATTCAAAATTTTAAATCCACACCAAGTGTTCAATTTCTTGTAAAAACAAACTAAAATCGATTTCACTCACAACATCAAGCACAGATAATCCTTTAGTGATCTCCTAAAACTGTCAATCAAAATGTAACTACAGCTTCCTGCTGAGATAAGTAGCTCTGGGCCTTTTGAATATCAGTCAAGCATTCATTATGGGCTCAGCTGTCACATCAAACCCTGGGAAATGTAAATAATGAAGGCTGTTCAGACTGAAAACCAGGCGACCTTTTTTCTAAGATACACCCGAGCCTGGATTTTACCTTTGGCGGGCGTGCCCAATCGGCAGGCCCGGGAGCAGCCGGGAAATGGGCCCCTGACCGCAAGCGGCCCTCGACCGTTATTTCACGCTGGCTGGCCAATTAATGGCCAGCCAGCGTGAAACCTGCGCTGAAAAGCTCAGCACGGCCAGGGTGGGGGCGTGAAGAGGGTGGACGATGACCTTTTCCACCAGACAGCTGCCTCAGGGAGCTGCAGGCCTGAAAGTGCTCAAATAAGGGTTTAAAAAGCTGCAAAAAATGTCCATGCGTCACAATCAAGCACCTGAAAATATAGCTAATAAAAAGGCTGTCCACAGACATTTATTTTTAAATCATAACGGAAATTTCATCCCGCCCTTAAATGAGGTTTGACGCAAAATTTAGAGGCCACCTGACTGATTCACCTATCCGCCAACCACAAGGTTGGATGGGCCACGAAAAATCAGAGACAATTGCACCGTTAATGGGCTTAATTGCCCTCTTGACTGTTGCTGGGTGCCCTTCTGACTTTTGTGAGCGCCCGCCGAGCAAAATATTGCGTGAGTGCGCGATGAGGTCGGGACACTTGCCTGACATCTTCTCGTGCGATTTTACACCCCGATCAGGTCGAGCGCACGCCCGCGAGACATAAAATTCAGCCCCAGATGTTCTGCCAGTTAAAGTAGTCCAGGAGCAGGCAGAGGCTTTTTTCCCTCGAAGCAGTAAGCTTTTTTTTTCAGCTTTAAAAACATCTCGGGCGTTTAAGCTACTTCAGGTTATTACACTGAAGATCCCAAGCTGTGTTTTCTTCAGTTTTGAATGCATATCAGCATGGGAAAAGTGCTCGTATGCATCTCAACTCTTATGCAATGCTGACCAATGTAATGGTCAACTTACCTGCCCAGGACTGAACCCCACAGTCGATTACCTCAATAAAAGCAATTTAACTGACAATACAGCATCTAACTATTGAAACTGAAAGAACAGATTCTTTTTTTGTGTTTCAGAGCCTGTCTGTTAAAGAACTCCGGGAGCAGCTGGATGTTCTTTTTGTCTTTGGTTCCCCACTTGAGACTGCGGTTCCCAGTTGGTTCATGACTCCTCTGAGGTGCTGTTACCAAATCCCCAAAGTAAATTGGCCCGACTCCATCAAATAGCAGGGGGTCAAAAACGCCCACCCCTGCCTCGGAGTAGGCAAGGGCAGGGTTGCTGAGTATGGACTACTCGCGCCCTGGTCGCGGGGAGCTGTAAAAGTCCCACGTGACAGGAATGGAGGCAGGAATTTGGAAATTGGTTCCCGCCCACTATTTTTAAGTCCCCCCCCACCCCTTCCATTCCAATGTGCACAGAGGCATGGAAATCTGGACCTGATATCCATAACCCATACTCTTACACAGGCAGTGTAACAGGTAAGCCATTTCTGCAATACCTTGTTTACGTACGATATCCTACAAAGCCAGCATGTTTTCAAAAGGCAGAAATACCACAGCGTCAGCTTCAGTTTGTGTGCACTGATGTATCAGACAGGTTTATTTAGACGTTAATCATTACACAGGAGCCAAATGATATTTGAATTAGTGTAATACTGCAACATTAAATACAGTCCATACACATTTAAAAGATGTTTTTTGGAACGTTTCATTTGGCGACTGAACAGTTAAGTGGTTCCTTGATAGGCCCACCAGATATAATATTAAATGTGGGCAAAGTGAATCTCAGTTCCAATGACTGTTTATGTGAGATACTGTGGGAGAATTCCTCATTATATATTTGCTCCAAAGGTTTCTGATATTAGAACTATCAACCTCGATAGTTAAAGGTTCAATAACAGGAATTCATACATGAATTGCTAATAAGCAGGTGCTCACATCTTGTTTGGTTTTCAAGCGCAGTGTTTAGTTTTCTTATGGATAATTCAATTTGCTTCCTCAAACAAAGCCTAAAACTTAATCTCCCAATTAACCTTCAACTTGAAATTTGGTGAGGAAGTATAGCATTCATTTCAAATTTAGGTTCAAATGGTGTAAAATAAAATACAGAAACAGTGACTTCAGGAGACGAGGAAAGACCAAGGGCTGAGTTTTATGTGCCCCCATTGGACATGTTTGATGGGGGGTGGGGAACACACAAAATAGGGTGGGTGCTGATATGATATGCCAGGTTGCAATTGCCAGCTGATTAAATCCCAAAGGAAAACTTGGTTAAGCTATCACAACGCTTTGCAATTTTTATTTATTTCTTGAAGGTATGTGTACTGAAGTCAGAAGTTAAGATGCTACTACCACTTTTGGAGATTTTAAATATTAAATTAAAAAATTTATTAACAAAAGAAAAGAAAACTTAAACACGCAAGATTACAGTTACACAGTTAAATTTAGTCTTTTAACATTTCCGGAAAGATTTTTATTAAGCCAGACTCCCAAATACAAACCCTTTTCACAGCAACATTCCCTATAGATTCTTAATCTATAAAAAAAAATCCAGTAATATTACTGCAAGGCACCTACTGTTGCTATAGGGTAAGTATTTCACAGGATTCTCTCTCCGTCTCACTCGACAATGGAAAATCCGAGGCTTGTAACAAAACCTTGCTTTCTGAAACAAACTCTTCTGTGGGGTGGCTACAGGCTGCTTACTTCTGCAGTCTGTCCTCACACAGTAGTCTTCAAGATTACATGACCACGCTCACACATACAGCTTTCAATCTGTCCTTAAATATGTTTTTCTATTTCATCTTTAAACCCATTGTTCTTAACTTTCCTTGGAAGTTACCTTTCCCAGATATAAAAATATTTCATGTTGTCTTTATGGTCACTACTCTCAGTAAAAGTAAACTTACTAGCTTTGCTTTATTCATTTATGATTTTTGCCAGTTGTAAAACTTCCTTCATTTCCCTCTGAAATTCAACAGTTAAAAATTCAATTCCTCATTTATCTCCAAATGCAAATTTTGATTCATGCTGCATCTACATCTATCCCATCTTAGCTTGTTTATCTCTGCTTCAAAATACCTGCTTTTACACCTAACCCTTTGATGATTTAAAGCTTGCAGTCTGACTGTCTTCAGTTTGATTAAATTAGTCACACACGCGCACACATATACACACACACACACACGTGCACTCACACACATAGCCCCCATGAACCTGCTTCACAGTATCCTACAGTAATATTGGAAAAACTGATATTTTTCTTTACAGGTGCCTATCACACCGCCCTCCCTCCCACCCCCAAGCACTCACCCATATTATGTCCTCCTGCCATACTTAAGTGAAAAATTAAGGGTCAATTAGGCTTGTTTTCTAGCCAATTGACCCTGATAATGTGCTGCCCACACCATAAAACATTTGACATGGGCAGCTGGGTGGGAGCAGGAAGCCTAATTTTTAAACTTAAATGTTTAAAGGATTGAAAGGAAAGGGTGGGGTTGCATTGCAGGGGCTGCCTTTTGCCTATCACAGAGTGGTTCCCCCTTAGGTCGTACCATCCTTTCCTTCCTACCCGCTCCCTCCCTTAACCCCACATCATCCCTTCCACTGCCCCTTTACTTAACCTTTCCAAAAACGCCACCAGCCCAAGATCCTGGGATTACCTGCTCCAGGAATCCATGGGCCTTGATTTTCTTTTCTTTCTGCAGTCCCAGCAGTGGCCACTAATGCCTTCCTGGCGCTGCTGGGACTGATGGAGCTGCCGGCCAATAGGATTGGCCGGCAGCTCCAGAGGGCCGGACTTCCTCCCCAATGAGGTGCAGAGGTCCCACTCGGCCTTCGTTATTCCACCCTACAGTGCTTTATGGCTGTGGGGCGGATTGGCATGGAGCTGACATGGTTTCTGGGGAGGGGGGTGTGCTGTCCACTCCCCTGTATTATTCTGTCCCAGAGTTCATCCACTTTGCCTTCAATTATCCTAGTGGTTGCATGATACAAGGTTAATAAAATTGCTGACTAACCATGGCATTGATTTCTATCAGTTAGCCTACCACAGATATGGACATAATGTGATGAAAATAATAATGGTGGGGAGCTTTGAGGAGCACAGACTACCAAGCATGTGACACTTAGCACATGTCATGAGGCAGATTCCTCATATCCTGTACCTAAAATGTTATTTTCTAAATTGCATTTACATGAATGAATGTTAATTGCTTCCATTGTCTCCCTAGGGTTGACCACTTGCTCATTGAACTGTCAGGTTCATTAAATCTGACCCAAACCTGTCACAAGCATGCTTGTTTCCATTTTAGCTATGGCAGGTTTGGGTATCTAAATGACCCATTGTAGAGAGGTGGAGCTATCATTATAATATTTAAATAAGGCTCCTATATCTTGAGATCTTGGCAGCAATTTGAAGCTAACATCCTGTTTCCTGTGGTAGGATTTCCCCCCCCCGTTGGGGGCGAAGTTGAATGGCAGGTACGCACAGGCCTGCTTCCGATCGGGGTGCGGTGCCATTTTATGTGGGTGGGCCAATTAAGGCCCGCCCAGCGCGATGTCCGTACGGAAATGCTACGCGCTCCCTGTGCGGGCAGGGGGGTATTCCCAAAATCGAAAGTGCGCTCTTTCACGCACGCGTACGAAAGAGTGCGTTCATCTCCCTGAGTCTAAGTGCAGGAGATCGGCTGATCTGTGACAGAAATTAAAAATAGAAAAAAAAAACTTCCTGACATGACCCTCATGTGAGTTAGGACATGTCCATAATTTTAACAAAAGCTTTATTAATTTTTTTTTTAAAAACCTACATGAAACCTCATCCTGCCGGGGGATGAGGTTTCATGCTTTTTCTACTTCCTGCCGGGGCTCCTGGCCTACCCGACAGCCTTAAGGTTGGACGGGCAGGTCTATTAATGAACTAAATGGCTCTGTCAATGGCCTCAATTGGCCATTGACAGGTCGGCGGGCGCACAGCTGATTTTGCTGAGCCCCCACCTACCGGAAAATTTAAATGGGGCGCGGTGATGTCAGGAGTTCCACCTGATGTCACTGCATGTCATTTTATGAGTTGGCGAGCGGGCCCCACCCTCCCGCTTGCCGACGGGAAAATCTTATCCCTGGGGTTTGGAATACTTGTCAGTGAAACAGAGTGAGATTGAGTGGTACTTCATGGGGGTGTTTAAAGGGTCTCAGTGTGAATAAAGGCTCAGTGCTAACAACTGCCTTCTCAGTTTGTGCAGGGAAAAGACGAGGTGAGAGCACTTGATGTATTGGCCCTTCAAATAGTTGAGGTAAAATTGTATCATGCAAAAGTGCATTTCACCTGCTCATCCACATCTGGAGGTAAAATGATAATGAGGCATCTCTGTTGAATCTGGATATTCCCTCAGGTCCCAAAATGTTGTGCGCTTTGTGCCTACTTTTGTACTCCCACTCAGCTGTTGTCTTTACATTAATCTCAAACCCCTTGTTTCCACAGATTAATTAATCCACCTTTGGCTCTTAGCCACGTTCTCTGGTTCTACCAGTGAAATAACTTGTTATGGTCTACATTGTTCATGTAATTTAAGCACACATTTAAAGCTGCCATTTTTGTGTTTGATTTGCTTCAACAGCAAATAAATAATAACTTGCAGTTAAAAAGGAACCTTAATGAGCTTTTAAACACAATGATTTCAGCATTCCCAATGGTTTAACTGCAGGAAATTGTGGCTGATGAAAGAATGGATGTGGGACATATAATCTGATGCAGAGGCAGTGGAGAGGTTGAGAGTGGAGGTGGAGCTAAGTGTTATTGGACTGCAAGTGAATGCTGACCCATGCCTGTGGATGATGTCATCAAGGATCAGCATTTAGAAGAGAGTAAGGAGGAAGCCAAGGATGGATTCTTGAGGGACTTCCGAGGTGACTTTAATTGAACAGAAAGGGAAGCCATATAAGTGTCCTGGCTACAATCAGATAGCTAAGACTGAAGCCGAGGGCAGTCTCAGCAAGAAGGACAATGGAGGAGCAGCTTTGGAACATGATTGTGCGTTAAAGTCTGTGAAAGGCTTGAAGAGAGGACAAGGAAGCATAATGCAGTATGGTTAAAGAGAACACATTTCAAGACTTCAGTTAGTTAATTCATTCAGGACTCATCTGGGAGACTCCAAAAGTGTGAGAAATTTGTAGATGAAATGGACTAGCAAGAAGCAGCTTTGAAAAGAGGTTGATAGCACCTGAAGAGAGCTTTGCATTTACAAAAGCAAAATACCGCTGATGCTGGAAAACAGAAAAGGCTGGCAACATTCAGTAGGTCTGATAGCACCTGGGAAGAGAGAAACACAAAATCTAACATTTCAGGCCAATGACAACTAACACTGGGGCCTGATAGGGAAGTTGGCTAAGCAGAAGTTTAATGGGGATGGGATTGAGAGAGCAGGAGGTGTGTCTCATGACATGACATGAGCTTGACATAGGTGTGTGGAAAATGAGAGAGAAAGCAGGGAGAGACAATGGTCTAGCCCTAGGGTAGAATGGGCACTGAGGGAGATTTGCCCACATGGGCAAGGGGAGACGGGGGGTAGCTAGAGAGGCACATGAAACTTTTAACCATGTCTACCCTTGCAATAGTGAAGCTTTTCAACCTGTTCTCTTCTTTTATATTTATCTGAACCCAAGCATTCCACCACACGCTTGTCATTTCAATTCTTCGCCTTTCTCCCACTCTGACCTATCTTTCAACAGCCTCCTGCAGTGTTCCAGCTCAATGCAAGCTCAAGGAACAGCAACTCATCTTTCTACTGGGCACTTTACACCTATAATTCTCCACCCAGTGCCTACTGTCCAGCCATTTCCTTCTTCTGCTTTCAAAAATATCTTCAAAATGCCCCTCTTCAATTATGTCTTTGGCTCCCCACCTCATCTCTCCATTCCCTCCCCTTTGCATTTCGTTCTTCTTTTCTATGTTCCCCTTGTGACTGTAATTCCTCTACTGATTGTTGCAAAACATGTCTTTCACTTGGTGAGGAGTTAAGTTCATAGATTCACAGAACTGTTAACGGCACAGAAGGAAGCCATTCATCCCATTATGTCTGCATCAGCTCTCTGAATGAGCAGTTCATCTAGTGCCATTCCCCTGACTTCTCCCCGTAACCCTGCACATTCTTCCTTTTCAGATAACAGTCTAATGCCCTTGTGAAAGCCTCAATTGTACCTGTCTCCAGCGCAGCCTCAGGCAGTGCATTCCAGATCCTAACTACTCGCTGCGTGAAGTTTTTCCTCATGTTGCTTTTACTTCTTTTGCCAATTACTTTAAACTTGTGCCCTCTCAGTCCCTTTCATGAGTGGAAACAGTTTCTCCCTAGCCACTCTCTCCATATTCATTTCAAATTTCAGGAACTTTAGTTGGTGATGCATGATTGACAACCTCTCTAATCTGGTATTTATGAATAGTTGGTTCACTTCACCTATAATTCACTATAAAATCCATAATATCCTTTGTCTTTTTACAAGTATTCTTGTATTCATTTGTTGCTATGCACTCTATTACAGATATGAGAAGCAACTACAGTAGTGATACATTGCTTCAGTACTGATCTTTGTTTTCTCCATTAATTGTTTAACCTCTTGCCCACAGTCAAATATTATTTTCAAAATAATAAAGCAAAACTTAAAAAAACATATTTCTGGTGTGAACAAGGAAGGCCATTTTAATTCACATGACTTCCTACAATGCTATGTATTTCTGAATGTATGATTGACAACACCCTCAAAGCTGAAACCATACAATATCATACTGCAGCTAAGAAACATTCACAGTGAGCCTCAAGACAAATATATGTACATTGGACACGGCAGTAAATGTGGAAAGGAAATTAATACAATATAGTCAATTGTTATTAAAATATATAGCAATAACAAGTAGCTCAGCTTTATGGATCTGTTACTATTCATCAATCAACTTTTCTTCATTGCAAATAGTTTATAGTGAACTATCGGCATTCAGCGTAAACTGATTTCTCTTCACTGTCAGTCAATTACAAATCATTGTGAACCAATTGTTATATCTTGCAAACAAATTTTATTGTGTAACCACTGCTATTCATCACAACTCATTCTAACTTGATTACATAGAATTACATAAAATGCACAGCATTGTAACAGACTATTCAGCTCAACTGGTCCATGCTATTATTTATGCTCCACTCAAGCCTGCTCCAAACTCTTTTCATCAATCTCAGCATAACCTTCTTTTCCTTTCTTCCTCATGTGTTCATTAGCTTCCCCTTAAATGCATCAATGTTATTCATCTCAACTACTCCCTGTGGTCATGAATTCCAAATTTAAAATGCTCCCTGGGGAAAGTTTTTTTCTCCTGAGCTCTTTATTGGATTTATTAGCAACTATCTGAAGTTTATGGCTCCTAATTTTGGCCACCCCAATAATCAAAATTTGATTGGATGAAATACTGCATGAAATGAATAAAATAGATATAACTGTTTAAGGATTTGGTTGGACAACAGGGGATGGTTAAGATGATATTTTAATGATCAAAGAGGCAGTTTATCCTAAAAATAAGGCAAGGACCAAGCAGAAGATTAAAACTGAGATGGATGAAAAGAAAAATTATGGAAGGTATGTACTAGGGAGGAAGAAAGGGTAAATAAAATGCAGAATTATACAGCAAAGGAACAAAATAAGAATCAGAAAGAGGGGACAAGAAAGAATGTATCTGTAATAGAAAAAAATAAAGCAAATTAACAAAGTGCCCTTTGAAATACACCAGGAGCTACGAGGGTAAAAAGGGACATTGTTTATTAGGGCTGGTGTCTGAAAATAGGGAAGTGGCAGAATAACTAAAACATTATTTGTACCTGTTTTTATGAAGGGGAGTGGTGAAATGCTTGAGTTGAGAGAAATATAAAAGAGAACAGATTAAAAAACATCACTATTGCAAGGGAACACACACTAAAAGTTTCAGGTGCCTCTCTAGCTACCCCCCTTACCACCTTGCCCTTTTGGGCAAATCTTCCTCAGTACTCATCCTAACCTTAGTGCTAGACCATTATCTCTCTCTACCTTCTCTCTCATCTACCACATGTCTACGTCAAGCCCTTGTCATGTAATGAGACACACCACCTGCTGTCTCACTCCCATTCCCTTTAAACTACTGATCCTCCAACTTCCCTAGTCTGGCCTCCGTGTTAGCTGTCATTGGAGGCTTGGGGTCCTGCTTGCAGCCCAAACAGATAAGACCATAAGACCATAAAATGTAGGAACAGAAGTAGGCCATTCAGCTCATCGACTCTGCTCCGCCATTCAATGAGACCTTGGCTGATTTGCTAATCCTCAACTCCACTTTCCTGCCTTTTCCTCAGAACTCTTGATTCCCTTACTGATGAAAAATCTGTCTATCTCAGCCTTGAATATACTTAACGACCAGGCTCTACAGCCCTCTACAGTAAAGAATTCCACAGAATCACTACCCCTGAAAGAAGAAGTACCTCCTCATCTCTCTCTTAAATGGACCTCTCACTCTGAGATTATGCCCTCTGATCCTAGACTCTTCCACAAGGGGAAACAACCTCTCAGCATCGACCCTGTCAAGCCCCTTAAGAATCTTACATGTTTCAATAAGGTTGCCTTTCATTCTTCTAAATTCCAATGAGTACGGGCCCAACCTACTCAACCTCTCCTCATAAGAAAATCCCTCTATACCTGGGATCAACCTAGTGAACCTTCTCTGGACTGCCTCCAATGCCAGTACATCTTTCCTTAGATAAGTGGACCAAAACTATTCACAGTATTCTAGGTGTGGTCTAACTAGTGTCTTGTATAGTTTTAGCAACACTTCCCTATTTTTAGACTCCATTCCCTTTGAAATAAAGGCCAACATTCCATTTGCCTTCCCTATTACCTGCTGAACTTGTATGTTAGCTTTTGTGATTCATGCATGAGGACCCCCAAATCCCTCTGTGTTGTAGCTTTCTTCAGTCTTTCACAATTTAAGTAATATTCAGCTCCTCTATTCTTCCTGCCAAAGTGCACAACCTCACATTTTCCCACATTATATTCCATCTGCCAAGTTTTTGCCCATTCACTTAACCTGCCTATATCCCTCTGTAGACTCTTTGTATCATCCTCACCACTTGCCTTCCCAACTATTATTTTGTCATCCGCAAACTTGGCGATAGTACATTCACTTTCCTCATCCAAGTCATTAAAATATATATTGTAAATAATTGTGGCCCCAGCATTGATCCCTGCGGCACTCCACTAGTTACAGATTGCCATCCTGAAAATGCTTCCCGTATCCCAACTCTCTGTCTTCTATTAGTTAGCCAATCCTCTATCTATGCTAATATACTACCCCCAATACTATGGGCTCTTATCTTATTAAGTAGCCTTATGTGCGGTATCTTGTCAAACGCCTTTTGGAAATCCAAATACATCTACTGGTTCCCCTTTATCTAATCCTGGTTGTTACCTCCCCAAAGAATTCTAATAAATTTGTCAGGCATGATTTCCCCTTCATGATGCCATGCTGACTCTGCTTGATTATATTTTGCATTTCTAAATTCTTTATAATAGACTCTAACATTTTCCCAATGACAGATGTTAAGCTAACTGGCCTATAGTTACCTGTTTTTCGTCTCCCTCCCTTTTTGAATAAGGGTGTTACACTGGCTGTTCCCCAATCCTCTGGGATTTTTCTAGAACCTAAGGGCAGAATTTTGCCCTTGGCGGGGATGCTTGCCGGGGGAGGGTGGGGGCAGCTGGGAAGCCGACTGCTGCCCGTGATTGGCACCGCACTGTGACTTTACGCAGGCTGACTAATTAAGGCACGTCCAGTGGATCTGCTTCAGGGAGATGAAGCGCTGTTTAAAAAAACTAACGAACAAAATAAAAATGTCATGAAACGTGTCCCCTCATGTGACTCTGTCACAAGAGCAGGGACAGGTTATTCATTAAAAACTAAAGTTTTTATTTTTATTTGCTTTAGAAAACCTCATCCCGCCCATGGATGAGGTTTCCTAAAAAAACGCAAAGGCCACTGGGCCTTTTCACTTGCCCGCCAACCGTTAGGTTAAATGGACAGTGAAAAATTCAGCACGATGTCCTTGCAGACTCAATGGGCCGAAGGGCCTCTTCAGCACTGTGTGATTCTGTGATTGTTAACTTAATGGCCTTAATAGGCCTTTTAATTTTCGGTGGGCGCGCTGCCGGCTATGGCTCCACCGACCGAACCATCGCGGGAGTGCGCATTGATGTCAGCACGTCCGGCCGACGTCAACGCGCTTTATTTCACGCTCGTGCATGTTAGGCAAGTGCCTTGCACGCCAAGTGAAAAATCCTGCCCCAAGGATTCTTGGAAGATTACTACCTGTTCTGCATAATGGTCACCCAGTCTGCTTACGATCGCCCCATGGCCTTTGATCCTGCCACTCACCTCTGTTACAGATACCTTTGTTGTTTTTTTTTGTGGTTATCCTATTACTACTCCCTTTGGAGTCCCATGAAGTCCTTGGTCGTTTAATCTGTCCTGCTCTCAATCCCATCACAGGCCTTCCCTTTTCCACGCCCCACCCCACCTTTCACTTGTTCAAATATAAAAACAATACACGGCAGATGCTGGAAATTTGAAACAAAAGCAGAAATTGCTGGAAAAACTCAGCAGGTCTCACAGCATCTGTGGAGAGAGAGGAAGAGAGTTAACATTTTGTGTCTGTATGACCCTTCTCTGAAGAAGGGTCATACGGACTCGAAACGTTTCGCTTGTCCAAAACTGATTCCATTTCTAACTTCCCCCAGTTCACAATCACAGAGAGGTCACGGATCTAAAAATGTTAACCCCGTTTCTCTTGCCACAGATGGTGCCAGACCTGCAGCGTATTTCCACCATTTTCTGGTTTTATTTCAGAATTTCTACACCTGGGGCAGCATCTTCCCCCAGTTAGGGGGGGATGTGTGGGAGCAGCCGCGGGCGGGCAGGTTCCCGATCGGTGCCCCGGGTCGGGGGGGGGGCGGTGTGTGCGCTGCCATTTTACGTGGGCGTGCCAATTAAGGCCCGGCCAGCTGAGCGCTCCCCGTGCAGGCGGGGGTGGATTCCCTGAGCCAGGAGTGCGCTCTTTTCATGCACGTGTGCGAGAGAGCGCACAGATCTCCCTGAGGCAAAGTGCCACCTCAGGGCGATCGTTGTGAGTTATAAAAAATTTTTAAAGGGTGCCAAAAAATTTTCTTGGTTGTCCCCTCATGTGACACTGTCACATGAGCTGGGACATGCCCATTACTTACATTTGACAATATTCTGAAATTTTCAAATCCTGCATGAAACCTCATCCCGCCGGTAGATGAGGCTTCATGCTTTTTCTGAAGGCCGCCTGGGCTCTTTGCCTGCCCGCCAACCTTAAGGCTGGACGGGCAGGTCCATTAATGACTTCAATTACATTTTTAATGGCCTTAATAGACCGTTGACAGGTCGGCAGGCGTGTAGCCGACTCGGCTGCGTGACCGCCGAACTGAAAATCTAAATGACGCAGGGAGACATGAGGATGCACGCCTGACATCACCCCATGTCATTTTATGCCTCCGCCCGCTGACCAGAAAAAAGCTGCCTCTGCAGTATTTTGATTTTGTGGCAGCAAAACAGTGTCAGCACCGAATCGGAAAGAGAGCACCGGCCTGAAGGTGCACTGCAGTGGAGAAAGATGGAGTGGTCAATCGTGGCAGAAAGGTGGGGATAATGGAATGTGACAGGTAGCCAGTGTCAGAGCTGTGACAGAATGCCTTTTAATTCTGACTGGCTTGCTGGGCCCTACATAATTATTTCATGCAGAATTCGTCATCTAAATCCAGTGCTCTAGGCAGCATTTTGGGCTGTGTCGTCTAACGCAAAGGTTATTTTGCTGCACTGTTGCTTTTATGCAAACATTGTTCAGCTATGTATTGAGGCAAACTATGTAGCATAATACAAATGTGAAGTTTCCTGATTCAAATTTAGGGAAGAATTTGAGACCGAATCAGAGTATTTGACTGCTCACTTCCTTCACTATTATCAGTGCAAGGTGAGATTTTAGAAAGTTTGTGATTTTTAAATGTTATTTTGAATCTTTTCAATGTAAGCAAAGAATGTGGCATCCTTGACATGGAACAAAACCATAAAATTTGAACTAGATTATACAGGAGCAAAACCTGGAAGCATTTTTTCACACAAACGGTAATAGATACCCCAAAAGGTGGTGAGTGCTAGAACCTAGGGCAGTCGGAATTTTCAAGACTGAGATCAACAGACTTTGGTTAGGTGAAGATATCAAGTGATATGGAGCAAGTGGAGGTAAATGGAGATCAGATGCAAGCCAAACATGATCTAATTGAGTGGTGCAGCAGGCTCCAGAGGCTGAATGGCCTCCTGCTGCTGCTCATGCTTCTATGTTCCTAATATTGAGATTTAATCACTATTTGCAATCATGTCAACACCTAAGTTTGCTATCCCTGGCAGTAAAATGATGTACGGCTTGTAATAATATGGGGGCTCCAAGTTTACTGCTATTCAGCAATTGTGGAAATTGGCACAGGATTGATGTGTGTGGCAAAATATTTCCCCCTGCCATTCTTTTCTGTTCATATTATTTTCTAAACAATCTTTATTTCTCATTTTAATTGTTTTGGAACCAGTGCTAATCTACCATTGCCAAATGATTTTGGATGATGGCAATCTTCTAATGTCTGTTACTATACAGTCCGTTAATCCACACACATTTCACAACTAGCACAATTCACCAGTAACTAAACTGTACAAGGCTAAAACAAAAACAGAATTACCTGGAAGAACTCAGCAGGTCTGGCAGCATCGGCGGAGAAGAAAAGAGTTGACGTTTCGAGTCCTTATGACCCTTGTCACGAGAACTCGAAACGTCAACTCTTTTCTCCGCCGATGCTGCCAGACCTGCTGAGTTTTTCCAGGTAATTCTGTTTTCGTTTTGGATTTCCGGTATCCGCAGTTTTTTGTTTTTATCTCTGTACAAGGCTAAGATGCACAATGATTATGTAATGCCACTGACCTTGGCTCCTTTCAGCAGACTGCTTTGCAGTTTAGAGGAGCAGTTTAACAGGTAAATATACAAAGTGTGAAATGGATGCTGATTTAATGAGCTGCAAATTAATGTAATTTAAAGGTTCATTTCAATTTGCACCATTCTGAGTCACAACACCAAGTACTGGTATACCAGGTATTCATTATCGACCACTTAACACTTAGCTGTAACTTAACACCTAGTTGTTTCATTTGGCTGGATGAAAGTCAAGTGAGAGTGAGGGAGATGCAGAGAGGCAGCTTTTTCAGTGCTGAAAGAACTTAGTATTGGTTAAAAAAATGTATTGGAGAAAGCAATTGAACTGCAAGTTAGTAAATATGCTGGACCTGATGGTCAACACCCCAGTGTGTTGAAAGAGGTTGCTGTAGAGAAAATGGATGTATTGGTGATTATCTTCCAAAATTCTACAGATTCTGGAATGGTTCCTGCAAATTGGGAGGTAGCAAACGAAACCCCACTATTTAAGAAAGGAGGGAGAGAGAAAACAGAGAACTACAGACCTGTTAGCCTGACATAAGGAGTGGGGAAATACTAGAATTTGTTACAAAGGATGTAATAGCTGAAGACTAAGGCCCACATTTTCACTTCTGGCTCTGCAAACCCAACCTTTAAAAATGGCCACCTGCAGCTCTGTTTTGTTTTGGGAGGTGGTCTTGGTTAGAGGTCGAGCCCACTGCCTCCAGAATGAATACAGAGGCTGCTGGGTGCAGAGATAGGCTGAGCGCAATTAAATTTAAAAAACAAGTAAAACAAAATCAGCCGTCCAGCTCTCATCCTTCACCCCCCTCAACATCCATACACTCCCCATGCCCCAGCCATGCCAACCTATGTCATCCCATGCCTCCCCCCCACCCCCATCCAGCCCCATGGGCCCTCATACCCTCTATATCAACTCATGCACCTCTACCCACTCCCCATGGTCTCTTGTACCACATATGCCCCCAATCCCCATGGCCTCTATGCCCACTTAGTGACAACTCATGCCAACTATGACCCGCCTACCCACCACAATTTGTCCTTACACCCTCTATGCCAACTCACCTTTGACAGTTCCTTGACAGCTGTTTGACAGCTTGGTAGCTCAGATAGGTTTATGCACATTTTACACGCAATCATGTTTACTTTTAACAATCCCAAAGGGTGCCTTACCTCCCCAAGAGGTGTGCTGGGACCATATCCAAAGGGGTTCCTTACCTCTCCAAAGAGGTACGCTGGCGTTCCAAACAAATCCACTGAGTTCAGACCAGTTCTTACCTGTTCTAATCTGCACACTCTGGGTTTCACACTCCTGGCCTTCCAAAATACCATTTTATTGGAGGGGGCTAGTGGTTTAAATGGCCAGCTGCCTCCATAAACCTTGCATGTACAGACCCTGGCCTGACTGCACTCCTGCCCACCATGAAAATGGAACATGCCATGTTCACCGTCATGGTGAAAATCTGGGCCTTAGAAAATAATAGTAAGATTGGGCAGAGTCAACATGGATTTATGAACCTGCCTGTGTTTTTTGAGGATGTAACTAGCAGTTAAGATAAGGGGGAACCAGTGGATGTGGTGTATTTGGATTTTCTGCAGCCTTTTGATAAGGTCCCACACAAGAGGTAAGAAAGCAAAATTAAAGTACATGGGATTAGCGGGGTAATATACTGGTTTGGATTGAGAATTGGTTAACAGACATAAAACAGAGAGTAGGAATAAATGGGTCATTCACAGCTTGGCAGACTGTGACTAATGGGGTACCACAAGGATCAGTGCTTAGGCCACAGCTATTCACAATTTATATTAATGATTTGGATGTGGGGACCAAATGTAATATTTCCAAGTTTGCTGATGACAAGAAAAAGGTAAGAATGTGAGTTGTGAGGAGGATGCAAAGAGATTTCATGGGGATTTAGACAGGCTAAGTGAGTGGGCAAGAAGATGGCAGATGGAATATAATCTGGAAAAATGTCAAGTTATTCACCTTGGCAGGAAAAAAAAACAGAAATGCAGGGTATTTCTTAAATGGTGAGAGACTGGGAAGTGTTGATGCCTCGAGGGGATCTGGGTGGCCTTGCTCGAGTCACTTAAAGCTAACATGAAGTTAACATACAGCAAGCAATTCGGAAGGCAAATGGGATGTTGGCCTTTATTTCAAGAGGATTTGAGTACAGGAGTAAATGTGTACCTTGCTGAAATTTTATAGAGCATTGGTGAGACATCACCTGGAGCATTGTGCACAGTTTTGGGGCGGATTCGTCCCAGGTTTGCACTATTGCAGTAGCGGGCGTGAAAAAGACGTTTTACCCCCCTGGCAGCAATGGCGGGCTCTTGCTCCGTATCATCCCTTCCTGCCTCATAAATTATACAGTCAAAGGGAACACGCCAGCTTGCTGGTGGCAGACCTCACTGCTTCCTCACACCGGGTGTCATATTTAAAATGCAACTGCGCACACACTTCTCAATGCTTTGCAGCCCAGGGCTGCTCCAGTGAAGACATGGCCCCAAAAGCCAAGAAGAGTGCAGCCCTTGATTCAGTGACGCGTCCCTGGGATACCTCCTGGACACCGTGGAAGCTTGTCACAATGTCGTCTACCCCAGCACAGGCCCATCAGTCTCACCACCCTGGCTTGGGAGGTGGTGGCAGGGGTGGTCAGTGCCAAAGCTGCGCACAAGAAGTCAGCCATCCAGTGCAGAAAATGGATGAATGATCTCATCCCTGCAGCCAGGATAAGTCAACCATCTCAACAGTCTCAACTCACTCACTCAGAAGCCCATCACACATTCACTGGAATCTCACTCACTGCCAGTACAAGGGATATCACCACTCACGCTCTCACACTGACCATCATATCTCCACCTGGCCTCATCTCCTCTGGAGATCAACTTCTCATCCCATCCATGGGACCTCTCAGCACACAAGCTGCCTGGCATCCTTCTCATTTAGCCTGGCATGTACCTTGCTCATATTTTCTCCATCTGTGTTTATGCAAGACAAGATCACACACAAAAACTGGGAGAGGTCCCAGATCAGGGGTGGAGTGCCGAACATCATGGACCTCACTCCGTTCGAGAGTCGCGCATTGGAGCTGGCCTGCGGCGATGGCGAGGTCAGTGGCGAGCACCCACATAAGGTTCCTGCACCACATGAACCCTCAAAGCTACTCTGAGTCCATTGTTCTGTGTTCAACATGGCTGCCAAGCACTAATAATCTCCACTTCCTGCCCTCGGCACATTGGACACGTCGGCCTCAGGTAACTTTAAGCCCGATCCCAGTGCTGAGAGCACCTCGGATGAGGATCCCGAGGGCAACACCACTGAAGACCCATCACAGCACTCACCTACCCCCTCCACCAGCGCAATGGCACAAGCCTCAGTGAGACCCAGATGTAGAGTAGCCTCAGGATCACAATCTGGTGACCACACCACACAATCTGTTCCACATCAAGTGGAGACAGGGACATCCTTGGTCGCTGGCATGCAGCGGACTGCTGGAGGGCTGGCATCTAGGAGTCCAGGCAGATGATGAGCCTCTGGACTTGGTCCTCAATCAGTTGTTGGAGCTGCAAAGGCAATCACAGAAACCTCAGGAAGGGATGTCTGTTGCATTTGTCAGATTGCAAGGGACAATGGAGGAGATATCCATTTTCAATCTGAGGTGATAGCACCGGCATGCCAACGCTCCGAGGTCAACTTGGCAGGATGGCGGCTGCCATGGAGACCTTGGTCCTGCACTGCTGTCTGGGCTGAACTCCATCGCTGATGCCATAGTTGGCCTCCAACAATGTCAATGCGAGAGGGGTTCAATCCCACTCCAGCTTCCCCTTCTCCTCAAGGACTCAGCCAGGGGCTGTTGAGCACCCACAGGGAGGAGGACAAGCAACTGGACACCCCAGGGCCATCCACCCAGGTGACTCCGAAAATGTCCAGCAGATCGAAATCCCCTCTTCCTGTGACTCCAGCAGCTCCAGCTCCACAGGCCATGGAAGGTGCAGCTGGACACCTAAAGGTGGCCGGGGCCCTCCAGGTCTCGGCCCTTCATGGGACACCCGCCAAAGTCAACACAGACAGGGCATAGCAGTCAGCAGGCTGCCTCCACCTCCGCTGTGGATGTCCGGGGAGCACAAAGAACATAGCGGCAGGGTTAGGAAGATTAAGAGGATGTACTTACATAGCTTGGGCATGGGTGTTAATCACCTGTACATGATATTCACTATCATAAATAAACTCCCAAGAATGTCTCCTTGCCTATGACTCCTTGTTATGATGAGCAGTGTTATTGTCACTCAGATGTGAAATCTTGGTTCCTGCACAAGATAAAGGCAGGTGTCTCAGTTCAAGGCCTCTTCCCTATGCTTTGTGTAACCTTCAGACCAAAGTGATAGTTTGGCTTCATACTCCTTGGACACATTAGTGATGCCTGAACCTTGATGGTGCTTGTCATTGCTGCCAGAATGTCATGGGCAGGCGTCACAGAGTTCCGTCATTCTCTCTGTGTGCTCTCAGCACTTCTGAGGTGGGGCTGGCCCCATCTCATCAGCATCTGTGACCAGTGATGCTGTGCTCCTGAAGGGGACAGGTGCTGAAGACTGACAGAGTTTCAAGTGCATTTTAAGTTTCATGGCTGTGACGCCACGATATGGCCCTGATCACAGAGCACAAGCAAGCTGCCCTCAGCCAGACAGGGGTCAGACATTCACAGAGGCTATGTGAAGGTCTATGGAGTGACTTCACGGCATGTCATCATAATCCTTCTGGAATCTGGTGATTGTTAGGGCCTCCACTGCTTCTCCAGGACATGAGCCTGAGCACTGAGGGTATGAGCACTGAGACACACAGGAGTCAAATGTTCACAGATGCAAGATGAGGATGTCAGGACTGTCCTCACTGCATCTCATCATCCTCCATGAATCTTGAAGCTATGAGGACCTCCTGAGCACGCCTGCCTTGTCTGGCCAGTGCAATGACCTCATCACCAGCATCCTCGCTTTTGAGGACCACATCACCATCATCCTCTTCAGCGTCCTGCTCATCGGAGGATATGTGCACCTCTTACATCTCCTCAGGAATGTCTCCCCTCAACCACAACCACCACCCCCCCCCCCACCCCCTCCCATTCCATTACAGCACCAGGTTGTGTAGCACGCAGCAAGCTATGATGATACGTCACACCCTCTGGGGAATGTAATGCAGTGCTCAGCCAGACCTGTCGGGGCACCGGAACCTCATTTTCAATATGCCTATCATTTGCCCCACCAAAGTCCACATCACAGCATGAGCCTCGTTATACAATAGCTCTTTTTTATTCATTCATGGGATGTGGGCTTTGCTGGCTGGGCCAGCATTTATTGCCCATCCCAAGTTGCCCATGAAAAGGTCGTGGTGCGTTGCCTTCTTGAACTGCTGCAGTCCATGTGGTGTAGGGACACACAGTGTTGGGGAGTGTGTTCCAGGATTTTGACCCAGCGGCAGTGAAGGAACGGCAATATATTTCCAAGTCAGGATGGTGAGTGTCTTGGAAAGGAACTTCCAGATGTTAGTGGTCGTGGGTTTGGAAGGTGCTGTCGATGGACCCTTGGTGAATTCCTGCAGTGCATCTTGTAGATGGTACTTACTGCTACTACTGTGCATTGGTTGTTGAGGAAGTGAATGCTGGTGGATGTGGTGCCAATCAAGCAGGCTGCTTTGCCCTAGTTGGTGTCATGCTTTGAGTGTTGAGGGAGCTGCAGTCACGCAGGTAAGTGGGGAGTATTCCATCACACTCCTGACTTGTGTCTTGTAGATGGTAGACAGGCTTTGGGGAGTCAGGAGGTGAGATACTCATCGCAGTATTCCTAGCCTCTGACCTGCTCTTGTAGCCACAGTAATTATACGGCTAGTCCAGTTCAGTTTCTGGTCAATGGTAACCCCCAGGATGTTGATAATGGGGGAGTCAGTGATGGTAATGCCATTGAATATCAAGGGGTGATGGTTAGATTCTCTCTTGTTGGAGATGTATTATCCTATGGAGAGAGAATGAGGAGACTGGGACTGCATTCTCTCGAGTTCAGAAAAATGAAACATACAAAAGTCTTACAGAGCTCAACAGAGTAGATGCAGGAAGGATGTTTCCCTGACTGGGGGGGTAGCGGTCTAGAACCAGGGACCAGCATCTCAGAATAAAGGTTAGGCTATTTAGGACTGAGATGAGGAGGATTTTTTTCCCTTGGCGGCTGGTGAATCATTGCCTCAGAGGGCTGTGAAATCTGAGTCATTGACTATGTTCAAGACAGATCAATAGATGTCTACAAATTAAATACACCAAGGGATATGGGATTGTGTGGGAAAATGGCATTGAGGTAGAAGGTCAATCATGATCCAGTTGAATGGCAGAGCAGGCTCGAGGGGCTGAATAGTCTATCCCTGCTCCTATTTCTTATGTTCCTAGTTCCTATTACTGACGATTCTGAGGCTAAGCACCATAAATCACTGTTACTCAGCTTTGAAATGCATAAATAGCTAAACAAGTATCATTATTTTGACAACCCATGGACACCAACACCCTTCTGGATTCTTCTTTCTCTTCTCTTCCCTCAGACTGCATCTTTTCTTCATAACTCCATTCTGAAACCTGAAACATTACTCTGTTATTCCCTCCAAAGTTGCTGCCTGACCTGCTGCGTATTTCCTGCGTTTTCTGTTTTTCTATGACGGGGTTAGAATCACAGAAACATAGGGCAGAAGTGTCCAGCCCTGTTGGCGACAGGTGTCATGGTGCATAGGGGGGTGGAGGGGGGGAACAATTCGGCGTGAGGGGCAGAAATCAGTTTCACACTGGTGTGAAAGCACAGCAGGATCATCCAATGGTGTCCACGATGGTGGAATTTGAATCCCACTGGAGGCCGGTGTGAACAGGATTTGCATTCTGCTAATGGGACTGTTATGTTTTATTGTTTGCTCACGAACAGGTTGCCCACTTGTCTGTCAGCAGGTGAGTCAATTACAATATACTGCAGATGCAGAGACCAATATGAAATGAAGCACATGCTATTTATTTACACAGCCAACAGAGCACTCACATGATGTGTGCTTCCCCAACTAGACCCTATTCTCGACTAACATTAAGATTGTGGCCCGTGCTACACAGCTATTGGGTCTTACAGTCACATGGTCAATCTGCTGACATTCTCTTAAAGGTGTACTACATCTCAGATTACCACAGGGATGCTAAGGCAGGCCCAACTGGAATCCCCACAGCTAGTTTACTGTTACACCAGTGGGAAAACATGCTGCCCCAGAACACGTCTGGACAAGTGTGACATGCAGAAGTCGGAACTTACAGTTAGGGTCTTGCTCAAATCAGGGACATCCAAGGGGAAGAAGGTGCTGGAGTCCTACAGCTACCAGACCCTGGAGGAACACGTGCATGACATGCTGGGTGGATTCCCATTCACATGGCTCCATCACGAAGCAGGTCTCAGAAGGTGGGAGGTCTCCATTGATGCTTCGGGTCTGCTTCGGAACTTCACGGTTTTGGCCAAGGGCTGCTACGGATGATTAGGAAAGGGGGCGGGGGCAAGGCGTAGAGGAAGGTCCAGGTATGAATGGGAGAGGAAGGTGTATCGGGGAGGTGGCGAGATTGGGAGCAGGCGGATAAAGGTGTCGGGGGAAGGGGGGGGATTGGAAGCGAAGTCAAAGGTGTCCGGGGTGGGGGGAGAGAATTTGGAGAGGGGAAGGTGTCCGGTGAGGGGAGGGAGTTTGGAGTGGGAAGGTGTCTGGCAGAAGGAGGGAGTAAGGGTGGAGGAGGAAGTAAGGGTGAGGAGTGTCCAAGTGAACCTGCAAGGGAGTGTTCTGTAGAGTGAACAGAGGTTGTGCATGGGAGGAAGGAATGGTGAGTGTGAGAGGGGGCCGGTAGGGTGGGAGAGTAAGGATGCATTGCTAACAATAGAAGGGACAGTGAGTGTGGTTGGTGGGAACACGGAGGCAGATACACACCCAGGGGGTGGGAAGGAGGGGACCGGAGAGGCCAATGTGGATGGGAGTGGGGTTCTCCAGGAGGTAATCCCACCTTGGGCTTATTTTTAGCAACAACTCTCCCCACAGTGTGGAAACTATGCTGTCGTGGGAGGGGTGGCAGCAGTGGAGAGAAAGAGAGAGAGCTGTCCAGGTCCACCCTCTTACCTGAGCCAAGTTTTCCTAAAATTTTAGAATGCCTAAAATTTTCAAAAACCTTTCACTGTGTTTCCCCTGCAATTTCCCTCCAGAGTTATGCTGCAACCGTAGAGGGTTCTTTGGGCTCCCAGTCACAAATGAGTGAGCGTAGAATAACCGTAAACTTAGATAGTGGTGTACATTTGTATCTAATAGGGTTAACTTTTACTGAATGCTGATTTAGAACACACTCCTCGACTGATTATGGTTGGAGAAGAATATAGTTCCCTGAAACTCTTGGGTGTCCATGAGCTGTAGGGCCCTCTGTATTTGTCATATGACTGTGGACCTCATTCACTCATAGTGACTGGATGAGGATGAGGGCAGTGTAGAGAGGTTTGGGCCAAGTGGTCACTTGTATTATGTTTGATACTCTGGTTGCTGGTGATTTAAGAAGATAATATTACAGAGAGGTAAAGAATTCATACACAATCAGGTAGCATAGCTGGAAAACTACAGAGTAAAAAGGCAATCAACGTTTCTTGCATTCCATTTCTGGAAGTGCCAACCATTTGTTATACATCCATCATGTTGGAATTTCCTCGCTGACAGGTTTCCAGTAAAGACTTTCAAAAACAATGTTCTTGTCAGCTACATGGGATAGAAATAGGATTCTGTCAAAACAGACAAAAAAATTAACAATTACAGTAAATATATAGCCTCGAAAAGCCTACCATAATTTTCATTTTTGTGTGTCACCAAGATTTCAGTGTGATATTTACATAACCAAAAAAGCATCATTAACACTTTAAGCTGTCTTGGGCCCAATGAGACTTTACGTGATGCACCTCCTCTCCATGATAGCTATGAAATCATTGTAACTCTTAATCCAGGGCTTAATGAACCTCATCCCATGTTATAAAACTTCCTCCAATAATTTCAATGTCACTCATCAAGAGAAGTGTGAGGGTTCCATGGTCCAGTAAATACTTTGCCATTGTGGAGGAGCATTCTTTTGAGCAGGGGGTGCTGCCTGGCCTGAGGAGCAGGAGCAGTTCAGTATTTCGTTTACATTGCCTTGTATCAGACTTTGCAGGATTTGATATCATAGCAGCTTCTGGAAGCTATCACCCAAGTAATTTTACTCTCATCTCAGTCACCAACAACTTGATTTTAGAGAGAAACCACAACAGATAAATGTACAATTACAAATGAGAATGGAACTATTACCAAAAATCTGACTCAAACCCAAAGGGTTAATATAATTCGGAGAAGCAACCTGTGTTGGGGAGTCTCAACCTTTTCACTTCTGAAGCATTCTACATAAAAATCAAAGCCTCCCTGTAATGATTTTCTGTTATCAAAAATGAGTTATACAATTGGAAATATTTATTATCTTTGCTTTATTTACTTCAGACGAAACATGTTGCTGGTGCTGAGCAATTCTGTCAAGATATGGTGTAATCTTTGACAGGTGCAGATGCAAATCATGGTTAATGTTCATCATCGCATGGTCCTTTGCTTTCATTGATATCATTGCTGAACATCCAGCTTTGCATATGAAGGTTGTGCTATAAGGGATCTGCAGTATAAGGGTCTGGCATATATAGGGTTTATGTGGGATTGAGTACAGCACTGCCCACACAGCAAACACATAAGCCGCAGCCAGAGTCAGTGTGGTGTTGGACAGAGACGCATGCGGACCTCAGCATGGAGGCAGCTCCTAGCTGATACCATTTTAGCTGCACAGGAGGGTAGGAAGATGGTATGCTGCCCCTGTGGTGCCAGGGTCAAGGATGTCACAGAGCAACTGCAGGACACTCTTTTGGGGTGAGTGAACAGCCAGAGGTCATGGTCCACATTGGGACCAATGACATAGGTAGGAAAAGGGATGAGGTCCTGAAAGCAGATTTTAGGGAGTTAGGAAGGGAAATAAAAAGCAGGACCTCAAGAGCAGCAATCTCAGGATTACTCCCAGTGCCACATGTGAATGAACATAAGGATAGGAAGATTGAGCAGTTCAACACGTGGCTGAAGAAATGGAATTGGAGGGAGAGTTTAGATTTCTGAGGCATTGGGACAGGTTCTGGGGCAGCTACAAGAAGAACGGGTTACACCTTAACAGGACTGGGACTAATGTCCTTGCGAGGAGGTTTGCTGATGTTGTCAAGGAGTGTTTAAACTAGATTGGCAGGGGATGGGAAACTGTGGGGAAATTCAGAGTGGAAAGGAGAAAAACTGGCAGTGTGAAGTAGGGAAGTACTAACTGATAAGGATAATATATCAGAGTAGGATCAAGGTAAATTGGAGAGTTTGGTAGAATTAGAGTAGGCAATAGTAAGTCATTAGATGAGGTCAGAATAAGGGGGAAAGTAAAAAAGCCTAAATCAGGATTAATGCGCATGTATATGAATGCACAGACTGTGGTTATTAAGATTGGTGAACTACAGGTACAGGCTGAACAATGGAATTATGATATTATTGCTATAACAGAGACCTCGCTCAAAGAAGGGCAGGACTGGGTGTTAAATATTCTTGGGTTCAAGGTGTTTAGGTGAGACAGGAAAGGAAGAAAAAGGTGGAGGGGAGTGTTGGGGGAAGGGAGGAGTGGCAGTATTGATTAAAGATGGCATTACAGTGCTGGAGAGAGAGGATGTTCCAGATGGGTCAAGGACGGAATTTCTCTGGCTAAAGGTAAGGAATGAAAAAGGTGCAATAACGTTAATCGGTGGAGAGTTGTGAATGTTAAACCCTTGTTCAAAAAGGAGTGCAAGAATAATGCCGGCAACTACAGACCAGTCAGTTTGAATTCAGTGGTAGGGAAACCTCTGGAAACTGTAGTTCAAGACAAAATCAATAGTCAATTAGACAAGTGCAGGATAATTAAGGAAAGCTAGCATGGATTCATTAAGGGAAAATCATATTTAACTCTCTTGCTGGAGTCTTTTGAGGAAGTGAGAGAGAAGCTCGATAAGGTCAATGGTGTTGATGTGGTGTATATGGATTTTCAACAGGCACAGTGCCACAAAACAGACTGGTGAGCAAAATTCTCAGAATAAAAGGGAAAGCAGGCATTTGGATAAGAAATTGGCTGAGTGACGAGAAGCAGAGAGGAGTAATAAATTATTGTTTTCCAGTTTGGAGGGAGGTTTGTAGTGGAGTTCACTAAGGGTCAGTGTTGGGTCCCTTGCTCTTCTGGGTGAATATTAATAACCTAGACTGTGGTGTTTGGGAGAATATTTCAAAATTTGCAAGTGATACAAAGATTGTAAACGTTGGCAACTATGATGAGGATTGTCTTGAACTTCAGAAGGACATAGGCATGTTGGTGGGTTGGGCAGACAAATGGCAGATGAAGTTCAGTGCAGAGAAGTGTGAGGTGATTCATTTTGGCAGAATATGGAGAGACAGCATAAAATAAAGGGAGAAACTCTAAAGAAGGTGCAGGAACAAAGGGACCTTGGTGTATATGTACATAAGTCATTGAAGATGGCAGGGCATGTTGAAAGCAGTTAATAAAGCATATGGCATCTTAGGCTTTATTAATAGGGGAATTGAGTACAAGAGTAAGGAGGTCGTGTTGAACTTGTATAAGACACTAGTTAGGTCTTATCTGGAGTACTGTGTCCAGTTCTGGGCGCCATACTTGAGAAGGGTGTGAAGCCATTAGAGAGAGTACTGAGGAGATTCACAAGAATGATTCCAGGGTAAAGAACCATAGCTATGAGGATAGATTGGAAAGGTGGGGACTGTTTTCCTTGCAGAAACATAGAAAATAGGAGCAGGAGTAGGTAATTTGGCCCTGTGAGTCTTCTCCGCAATTCAATATGATCATGGTTGATCCTCTATCTCAACGCCATAGTCCCGTTCTTTCCCCTTGACACCTGTAGAATCCAGAAACCTATTTCCTTCTTAAATATATTCAATGATTTCTATAGAATTCAGAAAATTCTATAGGTTCACCACCCTCTGAGTGAAGAAGTTTCTCCTCATCTCAGTCCTAAATGCTCTATCCCATATGCTGAGACTGCAACCCCTTATTCTTGACCCCCTCAGACAGAGGAAACATCATCCCTGCATCTAGTCTGTTCAGCCCTGTCAGAATTTTATATGTTTCAATGAGGTCCCCTCTCATTCTTCTAAACTCCAGTGAATACAGACCCAACCTCTCCTCATTCGACAATCCTGCCATCCCAAAAATCAATCTGGTGAACCTTCACTACACTCCCTCTCTGGCAAGCGTATCCGACCTTAGGTAAGGAGACCAAAACTGCATACAATATGGTATGGTCTCACCAAGGCCCTGTACAGCTGCACTTGCTCCTGTACTTAAGTTCTCTCACAATGAAGGCCAACATACCATTTGCCTTCTTAACTGCTTGCTGCACCTGCATGCTTGCTTTCAGTGATTGGTGTACAAGGATACCAGGTCCCTTTGTACATCGACATTTCCCAATCTATCACCATTGAAATAACACTCTGCCATTATGTTTTTCCTACCAAAGTGGATAAATTCACACTTATTCATGTTATACTGCATCTGCCATGTATTTGCCCACTCATTCAATCTGTTTAAATCACCTTGAAGCCTCTTAACACCACCCCACCACTCACATTCCCACCAAGTTTTGTGTCGTTATCAAACTTGGAAATATTACATTTGGTTCCCTCACACAAATCATTGATACATATTGTGAATACCTGGAGCCCAAGCACTGATCCCTGTGGTACCCCACTCATTACCGCCTGCACTCTGAGAAAGACCTATTTATTCCTACTCTCTGTTTCCTGTCTGCTAACCAATTCTCAATCCATGACAGTATATTACCCCCAATCCCATGTGCTTTAATTTTACACACTAGCCTCTTATGTGGACTTCATCAAAAACTTTCTAAAAACCCAAATACACCACATCCACTTGTTCTCCCTCATCTATCCTGCTAGTTACACCCTCAAAAAACTCCAGTAGGTTTGTCAAACTTGATTTCCCTTTCATAAATCCATGTTGACTTTCTCTAATTTCTAATATTTTCTAAGTGTCCTGTTATCACATCTTTCATAATAGACTTTAACATTTTCCCTATTACTCATGTTAGGCTAACCGATCTATATTTCACTGTTTTCTCTTTCCCTCCTTTCTTAAATAGTGTGGTTACATTTGCCACCCTCCAATCTACCAGGGCTGTTCCAGAATTTACAGAATTTTGGAAGATGATAACCCATGCTTCCATTATTTCCATGGCCACCTCCTTTAGGACCCTGGGATGTAGATTATCAGGCCTTGGGGATTTACTGGCTTTCAGCTCCATTAATTTCTCTAGCACTATTGTTTTCGTAATACTAATTTCCTTCAATTCATCCCTCTCACTCGATCCTTGGCTGCCTCACATTTCTGGAAGTTTTTTGTGTCTTCCTCCGTGAAGACAGAACTAAAGTAGTTGTTTAATTGTTCGCCATCTCCTTGTTCTCTATTATAAGTTCTCCTGTTTCGGACTGTAAGGGACCTACATTTGTCTTCACTAATCTTTTTCTTCTTACGTACTGAGAAGGCTTGAGAGGAGACTCAATTGAGGTATCCAAGATCCTGAGGGATATGGGCAGTTAAATAGTGAGAAAATATTCCCACTCAAGAGAGCATCAAGCACTAGAGAGCACGAATTCAAAATAATTGGCGAAAGAAGCAAAAGTGATGTGAAAGAAAAAAAATTCACCCAGAAGGTGGTTGGAGTCTGGAATGAACTTCCTGAGAGGGTGGTGGAAGCAAGTTCGATCAAGGCATTCAAAAGGGAATTGGATTGCTAACTAAAAAGAATGTGCAAGGTTACAGGGATAAGGCAGGGGAGTGCGACTAGGTAGAATGCTCTTTCAGAGAGCCAGTGCAGACTCAAAGGGCCAAATGGCCTCCTTCTGCACTGTAAAGATTCTATTGATTCCGTGATATTTGTAAATAGTTCTCGTAGTTAGTAAAGACATGCAGTTAACCTATGTACAACTATGAAGACTTCATCAAACTTACCGAGTTTTAACCAACACCCACGACAAGATCAACACTTCCAATGCTGCAGAAGAAGCAGGGTGGTATTAATGAGAATGTCTATTCCCAGTTACACTTCTGTTAAGTGTACAGTAGAATCAAGTAGGATTAAACAGACCAAGGCAAAGCACACAATACCCTGGATATTTAAGTGATATTTAAAGTGAATCTTCTTCGCATTGGTTCCTGCAGACAGCAACTGAATACAAGCAAGCTGGAGGCTTTTCACACCTGTGTTAGATCTTAGAATGCCTTCCCCCTTCCACATACCTTCATCGCCTTTATACATGTTTCTCTCTTCTTAATGTAAATTCCATTGTTCCAAGATGTCTTTGCAATTTTACTTTTCTCATAATATAAATCTTTCATAGCACTCATATTATCAGTAACCTTTGGGAAAAATAAGTGCAAAATAATAGCCTCTTATGGCTAGATGTAACACCTCATCATCTCTTTGAAATTCAAACTACTCTGGTTTATCTAAAAATGCAAATATTCCTCATACTTCACATTCTAAAACCTTTAGCATTTAAAACCTAGCTTCCCTTTTGATAATTCAAAAACTCCAGACCAGCTGTCTTCAGTTAAATCCCCCATCCACACACACACACACCTACACACAGAGAAACTAAT
Source organism: Carcharodon carcharias (assembly GCF_017639515.1). Lineage (NCBI taxonomy): Eukaryota > Metazoa > Chordata > Chondrichthyes > Lamniformes > Lamnidae > Carcharodon > Carcharodon carcharias. Next base: position 20,986,309 of record NC_054482.1, read on the forward strand.
CCAAATCCCACTATTAACCCCCTTATACAATAAATCACAATAATATTCTGAACATTATTATATTTTCATGACATCCTCACTGTCTCCAGCAGCCATATCCCTCTCCATCTCCAGTAGCCAGATCCCTCTCTATCTCCAGTAATCAGTTCCCTCACTGTCTCCAGCAGCCATTTCCCTCTCCAACTCCAGTAGCCAGATCCCTCTCTATCTCCAGTAATCAGTTCCCTCACTGTCTCCAGCAGCCATATCCCTCTCCATCTCCAGCAGCCATATCCCTCTCCATCTCCAGCAGCCATATCCCTCTCCATCTCCAGTAGCCAGAGCCCTCTCTATCTCCAGTAATCAGTTCCCTCACTGTCTCCAGCAGCCATATCCCTCTCCATCTCCAGTAGCCAGATCCCTCTCTGTCTCCAGTGGTCAGTTCCCTCTCTGTCTCCAGTAGTCAGTTCCCTCTCTATCTCCAGTAATCAGTTCCCTCTGTCTCCAATAGCCAGTTCCCTCCCTGTCTCCAGTAGCCAGTTCCCTCCCTGTCTCCAGTAGCCAGTTCCCTCCCTGTCTCCAGTAGCCAGTTCCCTCACTGTCTCCAGTAGCCAGTTCCCTCCCTGTCTCCAGTAGCCAGTTCCCTCACTGTCTCCAGTAGCCAGTTCCCTCACTGTCTCCAGTAGCCAGTTCCCTCACTGTCTCCAGTAGCCAGTTCCCTCACTGTCTCCAGTAGACAGAGCCCCCTCTGTCTCCAGTAGCCAGATCCCTCTCTATCTCCAGTAGCCAGTTCCTTCTCTGGCTCCAATAGCCAGAGCCCCATCTGTCTCCAGGAGCCAGTTTACTCTCTGTCCCCAATAGCCAGATCTCTCTCCATTTCCAGTAGCCAGTTCCCTCTCTGTCTGTAGTAGCCAGAGACTTCTCTGCCTCCAGTAGTCAGTTTCCTTTCTGTCTCCAGTAGCCAGTTCCCTCTCTGTCTCCAGTAGCTAGAGATCTCTCTCTATTGATACTTCTGTTCCTGCCTGCGCTGTATCAATCAGAATAGTTGCCACATGTCATGATGCTGGGGTGCGGTGTGGGGAAGGGGTTTTTGGAAGAGAATGGTAATAAATCAAACATCAGTCACTAAATAACATTTTATTACTATATCTAAACAGTTGAAATGTATTGAAAATATAGTTACCAGCATTGATTTATTGTTGAACTTTGTGAATGAATGGCTGGCTCAGGAGAGAGAGATGAGAGATCTGACAAGTCATATGGCTGGTACAGTGCTAACTGTGATCGCTGCCAATCAGTTGGCAGGAGCTGAGGTGATCCAGGTTAGATTGATGCTTATGGCAAAGGCACCCCCTTCAAACCTTTGTGCAGACCTCCACTGAGAACTCCTGGTCCATGTGGTGCAAAATTATCAGCGAATTAAAGCAACATAGTTCTGGATGAAAAATTTCAATATTTAACATTTTTGATATGAATCAGTAACTTGACCTAGACATTGGAATTTTTTAAATGAATGTTGTAATTGCTAAGAGCTCATTTGTTTTCGTTTGAGGGTCGGCAGACAAGTATCCATTGCTGTCTGCGAGCATTGCATGGTAATGACATGTTTAAATTGATCCAGTTAACTTCATTGTTCAAAAACTATTGACCTTTCTGCTGTAAGAGGCTGTGGAATCTGAATCTAATTAAGTCATATTTTGGCTGGCGAGGATTCCTTTTGTCCCTGTTCTGACACTACAGGAAGTAATTTGCTCATTTATGTCTTTGTCACTTCCAGACTCGGTAATTTTAATTCTCTTCTGTTCAGTCTGCCATCATCCACTCATGGTAAACTTTACCTCACTCAGATCTCTGCTGTCTTTATCCTATGTTGCACCAAATTCTGCTCAACTATCGCCCCTGTTTTCACTGTCTTTTGTCCCTTCCCACCCCATCAGTCTACACTCCATCATCAGTAAAGTGATGGAAGGGGCCATCAACTGTGCTATCAAGTGTCACTTGCTTAGCAATAACCTTCTCACTGACACTCAGTTTGGGTTCCGCCAGGGTCACTCAGTTTCTGACCTCATACCAGCCTTAGTTCAAACACGGGCAAAAAAACTGAACTTCGAGGTAAGGTGAGAGTGACTGCCCTTGACATCAAGGCAGCTTTTGTCCAAATGTGGCATCAAGGAGCCCTAGCAAAACTGGATTCAATAGGAATTGGGGGACAACTCTCCACTGGTTGTAGTCATACCTATCTCAAAGGAAGAGGTCAATCATCTCAGTCCCAGGACATCACTGCAGGAGCACCTCAGTGTGGTGTCCTCGGCCCAACCATCTTCAGCTGCTTCATCAATGACCTTCCTTCCAACATGAGGTCAGAAGTGGAGATGTTTGCTGTTTATTGCACAATGTTCCACACCATTCACGACCTCTAAGATACTGAAGCAGTCCATGTCCAAATGCAGCAAGACCTGGACAATATCCAGGCTTGGGCTGACAAGTGGCAAGTAACATTCATGCCACACAAGTGCCAAGCAATGACCATCTCCAAGAAGAGAGAATCTAACCATCGTCCCTTGACATTAATGGCATTACCATCACTGAATCCCCCACTATCAAAATCCTGGGGGTTACCATTGACCAGAAATTGAACTGGACCAGCCATATAAATACTGTGGTTACAAGAGCAGGTCAGAGGCTATGAATCCTGCTACGAGTAACTCATATCCTGACTCCCCAAAACCTGTCCACCATTTACAAGGCACAAGCCAGACGTGTGATGCAATACTCCCCATTTGCCTGAATGAGTGCAGCTCCAATATCATTCAAGAAGCTTGACACCACCCTGGACAAAGCAGCCCGATTGATTGGCACCCCTTTCACAAACATTCACTCCCTCCACCACTGACGCATAATGGCAGCAGTGTGTACCATCTACAAGATGCACTGCAGGAACTCGCCAAATTTCCTTAGGCCGTACCTTCCAAACCCATGACCACTCCCATCCAGAAGAACAAGGGCAGCAGATGTATGGAAACATCACCACCTGGAAGTTCCCCTCCAAGTCACTCACCATCTTGACATGGAAATATATCACCGTTCCTTCACTGTCGCTGGGTCAAAATCCTGGAACACCCTCCCAAACAGCACTGTGGGTGTACCTACAGCACATGGACTGCAGCGGTTCAAGAAGGCAGTTCACCACATCTTCTCAAGAGAAATTAGGGGAATCAATGCTGGCCAAGCCAGCGAAGCCCACATCCCATGAATGAATAAAAAAAAAGACCAAAACTGTACACAGTGTCAAGTTGTGGTCTCACCAAGGTCCGATATATTGCAGTAAGATGTCTTTACTCTTGCACGCCATTCCCGTTGTAATGAATGCTATCATACCTTTTGCTTTCCTTATTGTTTGCTCTATCTGCATATTAACTTTCTGTGATTCATGTAAAAGGACACCCTGGTCCCTCTGTGGACCAATGTTTCCCAGTTTCTCATCATTTAAAAAATATCCTGCTTTTTTATTTTTCCTACTAAAGAGGATAACTTCATACTTCTCCATGTTACATGTCTCAAAGGCAATTCAGAATGGGCAATAAATGCTGGCCTTGCCAGTGACACCCACATGCCATGAACAAATAAACAACAATGATATTCCAGCTGCTGAGATTCATTTGACCCTAATGAATCCCTTTACAGTCTTTATGCATCCTCCTCACAGTTTGCTTTCCCTCCTAACCTTGTGCCAAGTCAGTAAGCATGGATGCAATATATCTTATATCCCCTCATCTAAGTCATTGATATAGATTTCTTGGGTCTCATCTATTTACAATGATCCTTGCAGTGCTTGTTCCTTCCTCACTCTCCTCTGTCCCGCCACCCCCACCATACACAGCTTGCCAAACCAAAAATTATCTGGTTATTCCTACTCTGTTTTCTGTTCCTGAAACAATCCCCGACACATGCTGATATATTTCCACAACTCCATGAACCCTAATGTGTAATAACCTCCAGTGTGGCATATTTTCAAATGCTTTTTGAAAATTCCAATATACTACATCTACTGGATCTACTGGTCCCTCCATAGTTACATTGCTAATTACAACCTCAATAAACTCTATCATATTTTCAACATAATTTTCTTTTCATTAAATTGTGTTGATTCAGCCTAATCATATGAGGATCTTCTAAGTGCCCTGTCATCATATCCCTAATAATAGATTTTAGCATTTACCCTACTACTGATGTCAAGGTAACTGGCTTCTGTTTCCCTCTCTCCCTCCTTTCTCACCTAACAGGGTTATGTTTGCTGCCCTCTAATCCATGGGACCTTTCCAGAATCCAGGGAAATTGGAAAGATCAAAATCAATGCATCCACTATCTCTGTAGCCATTTCTTTTAAAACTGTAAGATGTGGGTCATCAGGTCCAGGGGATTTGTCAGTCTTTTGCCCAATTAATTTCTTCAGTACTATTTCTTTACTGTTGTTAATTTTTCTAAGTCCCTCAATCTCAATAAACCATTGACTCCCGACTATTTCCAGAATTTTGTTCCACTGACTTTGGCTTCTCCCCTCCTTTTGCTCCATAATTGACTGTAAATGAGAACTGCCAGACTACGTGCACAGAAAACGGAACATACCAGTGTAATAGAATGCCATAAATTAACCTTGAGATTTAATTAATGTGGAAAATTAGAGGAAAAATAGCATTGGTTGTTAAATCCATTTCTGGAATTAACTGGTCTGTGCTACTCTATTGGGTTCAACTGCTTTAATTAATTCACTCGCACAGTTTGGTGTGCTTCATCTGAAATATATTTCCTAATTTCTGCACAAATATGTTGCAGTTGCATATTTTTGGTCACTGTCCATTGCAGTTGTATAAAGCAACGTAAATTGTTTTTTTTGTTACGCACAATGGTATTGGATAACTGTATTCCTTCGTAATAAATCATAATGCCTCACTAATGTCAAAGACACATTTTCTATTGGAAAGTCTTTCATGTTCATTTGTGTTTTCACAAATTGAATATACTGAATTAACCCTGCTGGCACCATCAGGGTGTTGAACCTTAGGAGCAAAAATTAAATTTATTCAGTGGCAGTGCATCAAGTTTTTGACATGTAAAAGATGTAAAATAAGAACTTGGTTGCATGATACAGCCATATTGGGTTTCCAAGCTTGGCCTTTTGATTGGTTGAAAACAATCTTTGCAGTAAATTTTTAATAAATAAAAGGCTATTTTCTCAACGCTAATTTCAATCTTCCAATATAGATACTTGGAACCAATAGGAAGGACCAACTAATGATGATGAGGAATACCCAAAAACCTTTGCATTGTGAAATGAATGACTTCCTAAGTTTGGGTTGAAAATAAGTTTCACTTGTTCGACATTGCATTCTATATTCCAAAGAAAATCTGTGACATCTGTCCTGATCGAATACATGCAGTGACAAGAAGATGTGCAATTGCATTAAAACAGGCAAAATACATGGCAAATAAAGACCTAGGCCAGGATTGTCTGGCGTTGGGCCTGTTCAATGACATGAGCGGACAATATGGCATGATTAGTTTCATAATGGCGTGGAACCGGCTCAGGATTGTCTGCTCAGCCTGCCGATGGCGGGCTGCTTTCTCTGTCATCAGACGTCAGGGAACTCATTGTAATACATCAGCATATCATTAATGGCCTGCCTGCCAGAATCATCTCCACCCACTGGATCGTACGCCTATGGCGGTGGGAATACATGCTGGTGTAGAGCACTTCTTGACCAGTGTGACATGCAGAGGTAGGGACTTACCCGCCATGGCCTTGCTCACATTGCAGACCTCCGAGGAGCAGAAGATGCTGGAGCCCGACACCAACAGCACATTTGAGGAACGTCCATGGCATGCTGGGTGGACTCTCATGGACATGGCTCTGCTGCGAAGCAGCTCATGGAAGTTGGAAAGCCACCATTGATGCTCACAACGGATGATGGCTGAGGGGGTGGGAAAGGAAAGACTAGGATTGGCTGGGAGAGGAAGAGGTGTTGGGAGGGAATGAAGGTGTCAGGATGGGGTGAGGTTGGGAGGGGGGAATGAAGGTGTCAGCATGGGGTGAAGTTGGGAGTAGGGAATGAAGATGTCGGGGGGGAGGTTATGGGAGAGGGAGAACTGGGGAGGGGGAGGTAACGGGGGAGAAGATGGCAGCTGGGGACATCGGTGTAACGGGGTTGGGAAGGTGCAAAGGAAGAAGTGCAGAGAGAGAGGAGGGTGTCCAGGGGGAGAAAGGAATGTGGAGAATGGAGGCTGTCCCGGGGGACAAAGGGGTGCAGAGAATGGAGGGTGTTTTTGGGGAGGAAGGGGTGTCGAGAGGGGAGGGTGTCCAGGAGGATGAAATGGTATGGAGAGGGGAGGGTGTTCAGGGTGAGGAAGAAGTAAGAGTGGAGGAAGGAGTCAGGAAGGGGGTAGGAGTAAGGCTGGAGGAAGATGTGAGGCTGGAGGAAGAGGTAAGACTGGAGGAAAGAGTCGGGGTGGAAGGGGGGTGGTGGTGATGGGGATGAGGGTGCGAGGACTGTGGGAGGGGAATGGGTTCCGGGGTTCCGGAGGAGAAGGAGTGTAAAGGGGGAAGGGGTTCTGGAGGGGAAGGGGTGCAGAGGAGGAGATGTGCAGGTGCATGTGCACGGGAGGGGTCGGATATGTCCATGTCTGCCTCCTGGGTAGTGAACTGAGGGTGGGCATGGTATGGAGGAAGGATAAGAATGACTGAGGGCAGAGTGAGGCAGTAAGGTGGGAGGGCGAGGGTCCAATGGTAGCAATAGAAGGGACGGTGAGGGTGGTTGGTGGGGACCCGGAGGCAGACACAGAACCTGGGGTGGGAAGGATGAGATCGGGGAGGTGAATGTGGATGGCAGTGGGATTTTTGGGAGAACGGGAATGTGCATATTCACCTGGACCTCCCCGAAGGAAAAGGGTTGTGGCTGGTAGGTAACAGAGAGGCAGTGAAATGTGATGCCGACAGGATCATCTATGATGGGGGAAAGGACATGGGTGACTGGAGAAGGGTAAAGGATGGGGAAGCGAAAGTAAAACTAAATTAGCACCATGCTGTCCAAATCGAAAGTGAAATGAGAGTTTTGGTTTGTGAGATCAGGTGCTGCATGGGATTGTGATCAGTGGATGGGTGGAGATGCAGGTCAGCTCAGGTGGACAACTGAAAGCAAACCCCAGCAGGCAGCATTGAAAATGCTCAGGACATTAAGGTGAGTGTGATAAGTGAAGGATCTGCGTGCGTGGGAGAATGCTTGCACGAGGCTCCAAAAGGCCCTGCCACACTCACACTTCTCCCTCCAGAATCACTCGTGGGCCGGCTGCTCCCTTTGTGGTGACAGCTCTTCCAGGCTGCTTATTTCCACCTCTTCACTGGAGGGTGTGTCCTCTTGGCTGCAGATGAGGACATGGATGGAGCTGGGGGACTCGCTGGCTGAGGGTGCCGGTCACTTGGCAGAGCTCCCTGTGAACCAAAGTAGAGATAGGTAGTGCATGACAGCAGATTCAAAATCAGGAGACAGAACACTCACAGTTGCATTGAGGGAGGGATGATGTGGTGCAGGATCCTCAGCTGGGCATTTGCCACCAACCTCACCGTCACCACAGGCACTGTCCACGTCCTCACCAGTCAGCGCGATGGCATGGTCCTCAAAGCGAGTGAGGGGCCGAATGTGGTCCACTGCACCCCCGGTCTGGGACGTTTCCCTGCTGATGTGAGCCAGCTTCTCCTGCATGGGAGCAGATGGAGAGAGTGTGAGCAGGACGCATGGCACTGCGTGGAAAGTTTGTGTGGTGAGCGACGCCATGGACAGGAATGAGGATGTGAGCTCGAGAGGATATGAGCCTGAGGGAGAAGTGAGGGTGTGTGTGAGAGTTAGTGGTGTTGACCATTAAGGTGATCCCTGTGGATGTGTGATGGGTTTGTGAGTGTGTGAGTTGAGAGTGATGAGAAGGCGTGAATTACCCTGGAGGAACGGATGAGGCCATTCATCCTGTTGTGGCATTGGGTGGCAGTCCTCTTTTGCAGGGCATTGGTGCTGACCACCGCTGCCACCGCCTCCCAAGCCTGGCTGGGAACATGGCTGCCCATCCTGCGGCCAGAGTGGGGATAGAGGACATCGTGGCACGCTCCCATGGTATCTAATAAGCATTCCAGTGACACGTTGCTAAACCTGGGGGCTGCAGTCTTCTTGCCCTTTGTGGCCAGGAAACACTGAGGTATGTGCATGCGGCTGGACTTTAAATATGGCACCCGGTATAATGAAGTGGCGAGGTGTTGGCAGGTGCGCGAATGAGAGCCCATCCACCATCGAAATGGCAAGTTTCCTGGGAATAAATAATATGACGGGTTTGGGACAATACGGTGTGAAAACCTGTCACCGTAGAGGGCGGGAAAAACATCATTTTACCCACCCGCTACCGCACTTAGTGCAAATCTGGGACAATTCCGCCCCTAGGTTCAGAAAAAGCATGCTGAATCATTGAATTCTAGAATGATATAACACAGAAGGAGACCATTTGGCCCATCCTCTGTGTGTCAGCCTTTAGCAAGAGCTATCTAAATAGTCCCACTCCCCTGCTCTCTCCCTATATCCCTCTAATTTATCACCCTTCAAATATTTTTCAATCCCATTTTTAAAGTTACGATTGAATCTGCTTTCACCATTCAGGCAATGCATTCCAGATCATCATAAATTGCTGCATTATTTTTTCCCCCTCATGCCTGTTGTAGAATGTGCTAAACCAGGATTCTAATAAGGAAAGGCTGTAGGCATATCAGGATATTTACTTAAAAATTAGTTCATTTACAATATTTACAGTACGTATATAATGGGTTACAAGGAAGGCATATCACCCCTCAGGGCTACCTGTCTGGTGCCTAGAGTACTTAGCACATGACTGATTAATGTCAGTGCTACATCATCATGCGACTCATAGACTAGCATATCCATTCTATTAACCCTTTATACTACACCTCCCCCAGTACACTATCTTGTCTCTAACAACAATATGAAACTATGGGCAGGATATTAAGGTCGGCAAACAGGGGGTGGGGCCCGCTGGCCAACACGCAAAATGACATGGGTTGACGTCGGGAGGATCTCCTGACATCACCCCTCCTCATTTCGATTTTCAGGTCGGTGGAGGCGCAGCTGAATCAGTGTGTGCCCACCGATCTGTCAACGGCCAATTGAGGCCATTTAAAAAGCAATTGACCTCGTTAAAGGACCTGCCCCTCCAACCTGGCGGGCTTCAGAAAAAGCACGAAACCTCATCCATTGGCGGGATGAGGTTTCACGTAGGTTTTTAAAAATTTAACAGGTTTAATTAAAAGTGATGGACATGTCCTAACTCATGTGACAGTGTCACAGGAGAGGATATGTAAGGGAAATTTTATTTTTCTACATTTAACATTTTTGAATTTAGTGCCAATCTCCCTGGGGCTGGAATGAGCATAGCTGAGGATTTCAGACAGCGAGAATCCATTGGCTCAGGGTGTGGCTCGATATTGCATGAGGGTTAAAGGCCAATCTGAATTCTTGGGCATCAGATCCTTACTGGTCTAGCCTTAATTGGCCCGATTGGAGGCGCGCCTGCTCCTGAACTTTCCCCCTAGTGGGGGGAAAATTCTGCCCTATCTCTTGAACTATTTGCATGACATCTGTTTTTGAACTATTTACATTAATGCCTCCTCTTCTCCCTCCGCCCCCACCCCCTGAGTGTCCCAGCTATGGATTGATCCTCTGGGGAGCCTTCACCACCCTTCCTGTCCTGGTGACAGACCCACTGCATCAGAGGTCTGGGACTGGGTTCAGGGGTGGGTCAACACCTCTCGAAACATTGGGGTTCTTATGGGGATCTTCAGTCCACATCCCATGGTTCTCGAAACCCTGTGGTCTGGTGAGTGTTAGTGCAATGTGAGCCTGCCTGTTTTTTCACATAGTACTGGACAAAGTCTGGATCAAATACGCACGCGGGTTCTCCGTGCTGGTTAGAATGAGGCCTTCGGCTTTTTCATCCCAGAACCACATTCGCCAGCCTGGCGTTAAGGGTGGCAGGGCTTTGCTCTGTGTTTGGTAGTGTACCATTGGCGTTGTTTTCTCCTGGAGTTTTAACTCCTTCACTCTCACTGCGCTATAGTCACTGGAGGTGATATGAGACTGCAGGTTCACAGGCAATAGGGGAACGTGTGTTTTTAAATGGCAGTCCATGAGGATTTCAGACAGTGAGAATCCGTTGGCTCAGGGTGTGACTCAATACTGCATGAGGGCTAAAGGCCAATCAGAATTCTTGGACATCAGGTCCTTACTGGTCTAGACTGCTAGCTCAGCCTCCCTGTTGGCTTCTGGTTCAAGAGGGGAGCTGGTAATATGGGAAATCTTGTTATTAACTGCCGAAAATGATCATTTGCAAATTGTTAATGGGGCCCATTATCCGAAATAATTATATCCGGAACCTGTGTATGTAAAAGTTGGCCTGTAGCTTCCTGATGACAGGATCTGATGTGGTTGTATGAAACCTGGTTATCTTTAACCATCGAGAATAATAATCACTATGGGATATGTTTGGCCGTAGAAGTCAAAAAGGTTGAGCCCTAACTCCAGCCACGGGCCATTTGAAAAGGCAGATGGCACTAGATGATCCATTGGTGTCAGAGTGTTAATGCAGTGGGTGTGGCAGGACAGGACAAAACCCAGGACCACTTGTGTGATGTTTGGTCACCACACCGATTGCAGGGCTCTCTTTCTGCATTTACCGACCGCTAGGTGACCTCTGTGGAGGTCGTGAAGAATATCTTGTCGCATGGGGTGTGGAATGACCAAATGATGGTCGTAAACTGGGAGGTCATCCCACTTGAATAGTCAAGTGGGCTTCTTGCTCATAGTATTTGCAGATACGAAGATTTGCAGATAGAGTTGCATTTAGATCACACTTGGAGGCAGAACTCCTGCACTTGAACACATTCAGCATGCTCTTTTTGGGTGTGGCGAACATCCTGAGTTTCTTGGGAGATATGAGCAGGAGGGTCATGACAGTGGAGGAAAATGCTCCCTCTTCTGACTCCAATGTAGAAATCGAGGGCAACAGTGTAGTCGACTATGGCCCTGGAGAGAGCAACCACCATGGTTTATGACTGCCCGGGACATAATCGGCTGGACATCGGTCCCGCTTAAATTGGAGGCAAAACCGTCGAATGCGGATGGGCATTTTAACATTCTCCGTGGAACGGAGGAGTGTTATGAGGGGCTTGCAGTCTGTCTCCACTTGGAAGGGGGGCCCATCAGGTTATCTGAAAATGCCAGACAGCCCAGGTAACCACCAGTGCCTTTTTCTCAATACTGGTGAGGGCTCTCGAAGTGAAATAGACAGCTTTTCTCTCATTGATCTTTTGCAGCTGGGTGAGAGGAGCGGTGAGCCCAGTGGAGGAAGTGTCAGCAGTGACGATACAGTAAGCAAAGCGGCATGGCAGTATTTTCACCCTGCAGCAGTGTCCCTTGGCTGAGCAAAAAAAGCATCAAAAGGCTTTCAAAACTGAGGGCAAATCGTCACAGATTTACTCTGTGCAGTAGCGGGTGGGGAAAACGATGCATTACCTGCTGGCCACAATGATGCCTCCTTGCGTCGCATCATCCCAAACCCGTCGCATTAAGTATTGCATTCCAGGGAAACACGCCGTTTCCACAGTGGGCAGGCTCTGACTCACCCACCACGCTATCACCTCGCCGCTTCATGACGCTGACACCGGGCATGATATTTAAGTTGCAGCCGTGCGCACACCTCCCAGTGCTTCCAGCCCAGGACCACTGCAAATAAGACATGGCCCCAAAAGGCGAGAAGACTGCAGCCCCCAGGTTTAGTGACGCATCCCTCAAACGCCTTTTGGATGCTGTGAAGACTCGGTGTGATGTCCTCTTCCCTCGCTCTGGCCACAGGAGGGGCAGCAACATTACCACACCAGTTTGGTAGGCGATGGCAGTGCTGATCAGTGCCAGTGCTGCACAGAAGAGGTCAGTCACCCAGTGCATATAGAGTATGAAGGATCTCATCCGTGCCACCAGGATAAGGCAACCATCTCATCACTCTAAACTCACACACTCATGTCCATCACACATTCGCTGGCATCTCACTCACTGCCAGCTCAAGGGGCATCACTACTCACTCTCTCACACACACCCTCACATCTCCAGCTGGCCTCATCTCCTCTGGAGTCTGCCTCCTCAGCCCACACCAACTTGAGACCATTTGCACAGGTCAACTTGTGACCCCACACAAACCCTGGGATACCCCCTTCCCCAGTACAGCCCTCACCCCGCACCCTCTTCCCTTGCCTGAGGCCGTTTCTCCCCCTTCCCCAAACAAGCCCTAGCCCTGCAGTCATACAAAGTCACCCCCGCCTTCCGGCTGTTTTGGTAGGTAGACACCCATCTGTGACCCCCCCTAAAAGTGATGTGGTGCTGTCTGCGAAGCCTGGTGTTGATGACTGCGAGTGCTGCAAGATAGATAAACAAACCTCGAAGACCTGAGGGAAGTGCAACCTGCCAGGTGCATTGTCACTTACGTGCAGTTTTGAAACACATCGGCGTGTAATCACACTGATGTGGACAGACAATCCAGCATTGCAGGGGGGATGAGTCCAGTGGGCTAGCCTTATGATGATATGCAGATGTATTACAATGAGGTTCCTGACATCTGATGACTGGAAACGCGGCCCACCATCAGGCTGAGCGGACGATCGCAAACTGGTTTCATGATGTTGTGAAACTGATTTTTTTGGCCTTATTTTCATGCTATGTCTTCCAGCAGTGATCTCTGTGCGGGTCTTTGAGGCTTGGAAACGGGCATGGTAGGGGCAGTGACTGTTCTTGCAGTGCCGCCATCGCTATCGGTCTTCGGTGAAGGTGTCGCCGAGATGCCTGATGAAGTATGGTGCCGACCAAGAATTGTGGTCGCCTTTGACCATGGGTGTTCATCTATGGTGCCGACAATGGACTAAATTGGTACCGCCATCGCTGCTACCATGTAGAATGTGCTAAGCCTGGACTCTAACAAGGAAGAGCTATTGGAGTGTTAGGGTATTTACTTAAAAACTAGTTTATTTACACTATTTTACAGTATGTACATAGTGGGTTAGAGGGAAGGTACATCACCCTTCAAGGCTGCCTGGCTGCTGCCTAGAGTACCTAGCACATGACTGCCTGATGTCAATGCTACATCATTTTGGACCTTGTAGCCATTCTTTTAACCCTTTATACTGCAATCTGTCCTATATCTCCTTATGAGTTTTGGTGTCGAATTTTGTTTTGATGACACTCCTGTGAGGGCTTTGAAACCTTTTACTATGTTAAAAGCAAAATATAAATGCAAGTTGCTATTGTTTGTCACTGCTTACTACGTTTTCATGTTTGCTGTCATCTGCAAACTTTGATGTACCTGTATATCCGAGTCCAGGTTATTATACATATGAAAAAGAACAGTGGTCCTAACACTGACACCAGTGGGGGGAGCCGCTGCACATTTCTAAAACAAGTTTGAAACTTCTGAAACATGTAAGAACATTTCTGAAACATTTAAGATCCTGAGGGGTCTTGACAGGGTAGATGTGGAGAGGATGTTTTCTCTTGTGAGAGAATCTGGAACAAGGGGGATCACTGTTTAAAAATAAGGGGTCGTTCATTTAAGACAGAGATGAGGAAATTTTTTTCTCTCAGAGGGTGGTGAATCTTTGGAACCCCCTTCCCCAAAAAGTGGTGGAAGCAGAGTTTTTGAGGCAGAGTTAGATAGATTTTTGATAAGCAAAGGGGTGAAAGGATAACCGGGGTAGGCTGGAATGTGGAGTTGAAGTTCCGGTCAGATCAGCTGTGAGCTGAATGAATGGTGGAGCAGCCTCTAGGGGCTGAGTGGACTACTCCTGCTCCTAAATCGTATGTTCGTATGTCCCCTCCAGTCTGAAAAACAACCATTTACCACCACGCTCCGCTTCCTGCCCTATAGCCTACTGTGTAACCCTGGAGCTATTTCTCCTTTAATCCCATGGGTTTCAATAAGTAGCTAGGTGCTGAAGGTCAGGCAAAATGCCTAATCTTCCAGTCACCCATCATAAACCTTAATGTCCATTTGTAATACACTCTCCTGTAGATTTTTCATTTGCAAAGGGAAAGAAAGCAGTGATTTCTTTAAATGGACTGTAGGTGACCATTTAAGGGTTTGGTCCAGCAAACATGACACATAAAACAAGATTGCCATAAGTTGTAGCTGCAAGGTGATTGTCTTGTCACAGCCAAATAAATTTGACATTGAAAGTTGTTCTAGGTACAAATAATCCCTCCACCAGTTCAGTTTTTTTTTAAATACATTGCTGAGTTTCATTTCGTGTGCAAATTTTGATATGTGCCATCTACCAAAATTGAGGTCATTAATTTCTGGCTTTCACATATTAGACTGTTCTTCCCAAGAATTAAATGCATTTGAATGAGTCCTTTGTGCGTAGTCTTAAGAGGAACTATATAACTGTGTCAAGCCAGCAATAATTCAGTTTTAAATACAACCTGGCCACAAGAGGGGAGCGTGGGAATCTGTCTTGGAGAAAAGTAAGCGGCAAACCTTTGAGAAGGCTTCTGAAGGTGAGGAAGGTGAAGCTAAGATGAGGAATTTTGGGAGGAAATTCCAGGGATTTGATAATGGAGTGATGTGAGTGTATATGTGTGTAGGGTTGGGGGTTAGGGGCGGAGGGAGGTGGGTATGTTCGTGGTTGTTGGTAGGGAAACGAGCAGTAGTTCACATAGGTGTCTGCTTCTGATATTAAATGGCACAAAGTTAACCTACATATTGTGTGACTTTTATACTAATGGAGTACAATTCCTGTTCAGTGTGTCTCAAGAACACTTCCCACATAGCCAGTACGTGACTGCTGTACTAATGCTGGTCGTGCCTGTATTTATAAGGGAACATGTGGATTTCAAAATTAAGAACCTAAAAGCAGCGACAGAATAAACAGTGGTTTTTTGTCTATTTTCTATCTCCTGTTGAATGTTCTAAATGATTAAGTTAAAGGTCAGCAAAATAAACATCTAAAGATCACAGGTATCATAGGGAGCAGTCAACATGGTTTTACAAGAAATAGTTTAACCACCGAGTAATTTTACTGGGATTCTTTAAGGAGATAACTAACTGAGTAGATGAAGATAATCTAGTAGATGTAGTTTACTTTGTTTTTCAAGAGCCATTCGACAAAGCTCCAAATATGAGACAAGGAAGGAAGATTAAGTGTCATGAAATAAATGACATTCTGTCAAGGTAACTAAGAATTGACTTCGAAATAGATAAAATGGAAAAAAAGAGGAGCTAATGGTGATTCATAGGAATCTGTCCTGGGGCTCTCTGTTATTTATAGTGATTTCTGAATGCATGAAAGAAAGTGTTTGCATTTTTATTAAATATATTGGTAAAATTGTAAACAAGCAATGAATCGAAGGGAGATTAATTATTTCAGAGGTTTGGGCCAATTATGTTGATACACAGAGATGTGGCGGAGATATTTTCTTTTGTGGATCAAGAATAGTCCACAGTAAATATGAATAATATGAAGGGGCTTTTTTTAAACTAGACCAGCAGGACTGGGGACAGTCTGCTACTCCTGCCGGAATGCAACAATTGCTTCCCCTTAAATAAGCAACACCCCATTGAAACTTCAAGGAGGGATAATTCACCCAAGCTGATTTTAAACAAAGCGAAACAAAATCAAAGGGTGAATGCTGGCATCTATCAATCCAGCAGATACCTGTGTTAGCACTTGAGGATCACCAGTTGCAAGTTGTAGCTAGAAGAATGGGTAATTTTTCAGGGTTATCCTGCCAGGCAATCCTACGCATTATGGACTTGTGGGTGACTGACTTGTCAAAAGATACCTTTGAGGGAATCTTTTACGATATGCCTGCTCCATAAGTGATTGAACTTAAAGGCTTGAGCATTCGACTCCAATATGCCACTAGATTCAGGACTACAGAAGCCCTGAGGGGATAAAAATGGTGAGGCTCAACTTTCAACGACTTCAGGTGCAAGATGTGCCAATCTCCACCTTTGGAGAGGTGATAGCAAGAATGGCCATGTGTTCAACTGCACAAGGACCCCCCCAATGAGTGCTATTCAAAGGCATTAGGGTGGTACTTTCAGGTAAGGTGCTTTTGACTTTGTTTGTTGCTGAGAGTTAACGGAGATACTGTGTGCTGTGTTGCTGGAGGAGCTTACACAAGTTCTTTGAGTCAGATGGTGCCACAGTGGTAATGTCACCGGGCAAGTAATTCAGAAACCCAGGTTAATGCCCTGGACACATGGGCTTAAATCCCACCTTAGCAGTTGGTGGAATTTAAATTCAATTATTAAATCTGTAATATAAAACTAGCCTCAGTAATGGTGACCATGAAACTATCATTGATTGTCGTAACGATGCATGTGGTTCACTAATGTCCTTTAGGGAAGGAAATTTGCCACCTTTACCCAGTCTGGCCTACATGTGACTCCAGACCCACATTAATATGGTTGAATTTTAATTGTCCTCAGAAATGAGATGGGCTACAAGTGCAGGCAGGCTTTCCCAGTGATGTCCACATCCCATGGAAAGAATGAAAAAAAGAGATCAAAAATCTGTCTATCCTGGCCTTAAATGTATTCTCTGGGATAGAGAATTCCAAAGATTCACAACCCTTTGAGTGAAGAAATTTCTCCTCATCTCAGTCCTAGATGATCAGCCCCTTATCCTGAGACTGTGTCCCCTGTGTTTTAGATCCCCTGGCCAGCGGGAACAGTTTCTCAGCATCTACCCTATCAAGCCCCTTCAGAATTTTGCAGGTTTTAATGAGATCATCTCTCATTCCTCTAAACTTCTGAGAATATCAGCCCAATTTACTCAGCCTCTCATCAACCCCCCTCAATCCAGGGACCAATTTAGCAAATCTTCACTGCACCACCTCCAATCCAAGCATATCCTTTCTTAAATGTGGAGGCAAAAACTGTACATTGTACGCCAGATGTGGTCCCACCAAAACCCTGTACAACTGTAGCAGCACTTATATAGTCCTGTACTCCAATCCCCATGCAATAAAGGCCAAGATGCCATTTGCCTTCCTAATTGCTTGTTGCACTTGCATGCTAACTTTCTGAGTTCCTTTTACAAGTACGCCCAAGTCTCTTTGAACATGAACACTTACAAGCTTCACACCTTTTTAAAACATAATCTGCCTTTCCATTCTTACAACCAAAGTGAATAACTTCACACTTCCCTATATTATACTCCATCTGCCATCTTGTTGCCCACTCACCTAATTTGCCTACGGGCAGGATTTGCCGGCCCTGCCCACCACCGGGACCATCTGGCCTCAATGAAAATCAATGGACTTTTGGCTGGGTTGCCACATTCCTCATGGCAGGTCCCGCAATGGCTGGGCTGGAAAATCCTGGCCTACATCTCTTTGAGGCCTCTCTGTGTCCTCCCCATAACTTAATTTTCCACCCAGTTTGGTATCATCAGCAAACTTTGACACATGACTCTCTGCTTCTTCATCTAAGTTATTTCTATTGGTTGTAGATAGCTGAGGCACCGATCCTTGCAGCACTCCACTATTCACTCCCCACCAACTTGAAAAAGCCCTGTTTATGCCAACTCTCTGTTTCCGTTAACCAATCCTCTATCCATACTAATATATTACCCCCAACTCTTGCCTTATCTTACTTATTAACCTTTTGTACAGCACATAATTGATTACCTTTTAGAAATCCAAGTATACTACATCTACTAGTTCCGCTTTAGCTACCCTACTGGTTACATCCTCAAAAACCTCTAATGAATTTGTCAAACAGGATTTCCCTTTAGTAAAACCATGTTGACTTGTTCTAATCATACTAAGTGCATTGTTACAGCATTCTTGACGATAGGTTCCAGCACTTTCTCAACAACTGATGTTTGTTTCTCTTTCCTTTCTTGAAAAGCGGTGTAAATTTTGCCAACATTCAATCCACTAGGGCTGTTCCTGAATCTAAGGAATTTTAGAAAATTGCAGCTAGTGCATCCTCTATCTCTGCAGCTATCCCTTTTAGAACCCTGGGGTGTAGGCCAACAGGTCCTTGGGATTTGTCGAATTTTAGTACCTTAAGTTTCTCCAATACTTCGGGCAGAAATTTCCCATCCCACCCGCAGCAGGTCTTGTGGCGGGCGAGAGCGGAGAATCCAGCAGCAGGCAAAAAAATCGCAAATCCACCATCATTAAAACAAGTCACAATTCTCCCGATGGCTTGTTCTTGGTGGGTCAGTTGTCCCGCTGGCTAGTGACGTGAATGCCATTTGTATTCATTAGCATGTCATGAAAGCTCATTAAAACAGCTGCTTGCCAGAATCTTGCCACGCCTTCCACTCTTCTGTCATGCCAGCGTGAAATTACGTCGGCCTCAAGTCTATTTTAAAAGGGATGGCGTGCACAAGTCAGACCTCAGTTTGCTGGTAACTTCAAGGAGAGTGCAACAAACCTGCCATAGCGCAGTGCCAGTCTTGTTGCAATGAACGCCACACTGTTGGGTCTGTAGAGTTGGTCAGCTCCTGCTCTTTGCTTTCATTGTCCCGAGGAACACCGCTGAGCTGTGGTACTCATGCAGGTCTCCACTTTCAGGGACTAGTAATTCAACCGGGGGTGGGCTGTGAGGTGTGGGTGGGGTTGATGAACACAATGGGGCAATGGGGAGGAAAGGCTGTGGAATGGCTGTGAGAGGGAAGGGCAAACGTGAGGGGGACCTTTCTGGGGTCACGCTCTAAGCTCTTGTTGCTGCAGGAGTAAACAGGTGTCTGCTTAGAAAGAAAGGAGGAAATACCTCCTTGCGATGAAAGCTACTTAAAGCTGATGGCTTCATTAGCACCCTTAAAGGCTACTTGGAACTCAGTGGCTTCACATCACAGTTGCTGGATCTCAGGTGTAACACAATGGAATGTAGTATTTGGGAATACAGGCAATAGTGAAGGAGGCACAGCTGTATCATATATGGCATTCCATCAATGAAGGCCTGTCATGTGTTCACCTGGTTTCACACTCCTAATGGACCAAAGGGCATCCACTCAGTGACCATGAGCAACTGATTGGTCATTAACATGCCACATCAGAGATTGGAGCACAGTGATTGGGTCACTCATCTCATTGAAACTTTAGTATCCCAAGCAGGGTTCAAGCTGTTCTATCTTAGTCACCTCAATGTGTGCGCTTGTGTCTCAGGGATAAGGTGGTATCATCCACCATGCAAGTAGGGCAGGAAAAACTATGGACGCTTACAGCCCCCAAATATGTAATCTTCTGAGCTTTACTTTCTTGCCCCTTGAATCATTAATATCTTCAATGTTTCCTTTTAAAGAGAAGGCATAAGCACATATTGATCCAGGGCTCAATGGTGCCTTTCTCAGGGTCTTAATAAAATGGAGGATGTGAAGGAGGGAGACATGACTCCTCATGCAGTTCCAGAAGGAGGGACATGGTCAAGCAGAGCCAGAGCATGAACAGGAGGGTTAGAAGAAGAGATCCAGACAATGGGGACATCTTGCCAGACCTTGGGTTTATTGTCCAAGAGTCTCCTATTTACAAATGAGCGAGAGGCAATGTCGTGCACCTCTGCACTTGTCCCGAGCTCTGGTACATCACATATGCTGCATTCTTTGTGAGGACCTGATGCCACATGGAGTTGGAGGGTATCCCCTGCCAGTGGCTTTGAAGGTGACCACTGCATTCAATTTCTTGACCTTTGATTCTTTCCAAGGGTCAACAGGGGACCTATGCGGCATCTCTCAGTCCGCAACACATTGATGCATAAAGGAGGTCACAGGTGCCCTTTACAGAAAGGCCCATCATTATGTCAGGTTTGCTCTGGACGAAGAAAGCCAGGCTGCAAGATCCACTGACTTCATCGCCATCTCAGTCTTCCCAAGAGTGCAGGGTGCAATACAGTGTACCCATGTGGCTATACAGGCTCATGGCAGCAGGCCTAATGTTTATAAACCATAACGGTTATTATTCCATCAATGTACATCTGGTGTGTGATCACCGGAAGCACATACTGCATATTTGTGCAATTGGAATTGCCATGACTCCTACATCCTGAGTCAGTCCCACGTGCCTGAGAATCTCGAGGGGCCATTACATAAGAACATAAGAAATAGGAACAGGAGTAGACCATTCAGCCCCTCGAGCCTGCTCCTCCATTCAGTAAGATCATGGCTGATATTCTTGTGTTTCAATTTCCACATTCCCATCTAATCCCGATAACCTTTGATTCTCATGGTCAACAAGAATCTATCTACCTCTGCCTTAAAAATATTCAATGAACCCCCTCCACCATCTTCTGAGGCAGATAATTCTAAAGTCGCACAACCCACTGAGAGAAAAAAATTCTCCTCATCTCTGTCCTAAAAGGGCAACACCTAATTTTAAAACAGTGCCCCCTAGTTCTGGGCTAACCCACAAGAGGAAACATCCTTTCAATGTCCACCATGTCAAGGCTGTTCAGGATCTTGTATAGTTCAATCAAATCACCCCTCACTCTTCTAAACTCCAGTGGAAACAAGCCCAGTCTGTCCAACCTTTACTCATAAGACAACTCACTCATTCCAGGTGTCAATGTAGTAAACCTCATTTGAACATCCTCCAATTCATTTACATGCTTCCTTAAATAAGGAAACCAAAACTGCAAACAGTATTCAAGGTACAGTCTCACCAACGCCCTGTATAACTGAAGCATAACATCCTTACTTATATGTTCAATCCCTCTCATAATAAAGATAGTTTTCCATTAGCCTTCTTAATTATTTGCTATACCTGCATACTAACTTTTTGTGACTCATGTACTAGAACACCTAGATCCCTCTGTACCTCAGAATAATGCAGCCGTTCTCCATCTGAGTAATACTCAGCCTTTTTGTTCTTCCTGCCAAAGTGAACAACTTCACATTTTTCCACATTAAACTCTATTTGCCAGATCTTTGCCCACTCACTCAACCTATC
The DNA here is from genome assembly GCF_017639515.1 of Carcharodon carcharias. Classification (NCBI taxonomy): domain Eukaryota; kingdom Metazoa; phylum Chordata; class Chondrichthyes; order Lamniformes; family Lamnidae; genus Carcharodon; species Carcharodon carcharias. The sequence goes on from NC_054482.1 coordinate 21,007,335, forward strand.
TATATCTATCTGCAACCTACGCATGTCCTCTTCACAACAGACTTTCCTACCTATCTTTGTGTCATCTTCAAATTTAGCTACCGTCTTCACTCCCCTCATCTAAGTCATTGATGTAAATCGTAAAAAGTTTAGGCCCCAGTACAGACCCCTGTGGGAGTCTACTTGTCACATCCTGCCAATCAGAAAAAGACCCATTTATGCATACTTTCTGCTTTCTGCTAACCAGCCAATCTTCTATCCATGCTAAGTGGGCAAAGGTCTGTTACCCACTACACCATGTGCTTTTATTTTCCGTAATAATCTTTGATGTGACACCTTATCTAATGTCTTCTGGAAATCCAAATACAGTACATCTACAGGCTCCCCTTTATCCACTGTGCATGTTACTCCTTCAAAAAATTCCAATAAATTGGTTAAACATGATTTTCCTTTCACAAAACCATGCTGACTCTTCCCTATTGCCTTGAGCTCTTCTACGTGCCTAGCTACATCCTCATTCATGATCGATTCTAATAACTTCCCCACAACAGATGTCTAGCTAACTGGCCTATAGTTTCCTGTTTTCTGCCTTCCTCCCTCTTGAATAGAGGGGTTATATTTGCCACTTTCCAATCAGAAATTACGTCTGCAGGGATGGCTGCTTGGGGATAAGGGGTACCCACTGAAACACTGGCTGATGACACCAGTGCATCGGTCTCAGAGTCGCTACAAGGAGAGGTACAATGCTGCTCCCAGCTCCATAGGCTTCCTTACAGAGCAGACCATAGGGCTTCTGAAGACACATTTCAGATGCTTGGATCGCTCAGGTGGCTCACTCCAATAAACTCCCAACAGGGTTTCCCGCATCATTGCAGTGTGTTGAGCCCTTCCCAACCTGGCTATGCAAGGAGGTGAGAGGATAAGTGTTCATCGAGCGATGATGATCTGGAGGCCCACAAACCTCAAGAGGCTGCTGAGGGCCAGTATGAGCACCATCACGCCATGGAGGATGGAAGACTTGGGAGGCGTGCCCGTGATATGTTGTTCACTGACAGGATCCAGGAAGAGTAAAGTTAAGTGAAGGAATATGGCCACATTTCTCCTAGCCCTCAATGCCATTTACTTTCAACTCAGGGGATGTCCACCCACTCGCAGCAAGGAGATGGTGCACCTGGAAGAGTGTCAGGACGCCTCACTCCCATGTCGCCTACATCCTGATGCCCACCAGGATGTGTGGCCATGGAGTGCAGGGCCAAGTGCAAATCCGGCAAGACCTGCTGGGCCAAAGTCTCCATGTCTCCCCGTGGTGACCTCGAGGCTCTCGCATGTTGGAGCCACGACATCAGACCCTTCCATCATTCGCTCTAGTCTGCTGAATGACTGCCGAATCTCTGTCTGGTGTTCAGCCGCCTGTCACTGTATCTCCAGCTTTGAGTTGGCGGCTGCTTCCAGTGGCTCATCATCTGACTCAGACTGAGAGGGTGGCAGGTCTCCCACAGCCCTCTGAGTGCCAGAGACCTGGGCTGTCCCTGCCTCTGACTGCTTCATGGATATGTCAGTAAAGTGCTCCCTAGAAAGTGAGCCCAAGTCTAATCTACATCTGGCGTATGTGTCACTGATCTGGAGCATGCACGTGAGCGCCGTGATGGTTCTTCCAGAGCTTTCTCTTCGGATGAAGTCTGGGGGCTCACTCTGGTGGTGCTGGATTGGCTTCAGGGGCCTCGACCTGCTGATGTGTGGAAATAGAGTTCCGATTAATGAGCATGATCTATATAAGAATGCATGTGACTCACTGTGATTGTCAGGATTTGATGAGGTGATGGAGCTGTGATCTGTACTAGGTTGCTGGGAGAGGCCGATTCCCCCCCTTCCCTACAGGAGCGATCCCTGCCCTCCCCAGCCAGCTCGGCTGCAGCCTCCTCAAACTCACTGAGGGTGATGATGTCGGCCATCCCTCCCCCGGTCTGCAATCTCTCACCCCTGTTTTGTGCCGGCTTGGCCTGTATGAGGAAGAAAGAAAGGCATGTGGTGAGAAGGGATGGAGCAGAGTTTGGATGAGATGCATGTCCCCGGTGTGTGGTGAGCCCTCCCCAGAAGGGCCAGGGGATGGAATGTGAGGAACATGATAGATGGGATGGTGACGATGTAGAAGTCTCAGTGAGAGAATGAGTGTTGATATGTGTCCCCCGCTAATGGCTGCGTGAGATCCCTGAAGGGAGGAGCCATTTGAGTGCTTGATGCCATGATGAGAATTTGATATTGGAAGGAGTTGAAGGATGACTTACCTTAGCAGTACGAATGAGATCATTCATTCTCTTCCTACACTGGGCGGCACTTTGGGCACAGGTGCGAGCCTTGTTGACCTGCTCCGTGATGGCCTCCCAGGCTGGAGAGGTAAGGCTGCTGTGCTTCCTGAAGCTATCCCTGCGATTGAATACTTTTCTGTGCTCCTACGCCCCTCTGATCAAGACCTGGAGGGCCTGATGCATGAAGCGGGGTGCTGCCTTCCTGTTCAGGCTCTCAGCTTTCCTCTTCTGGCTGCCAAACATCTGTGGTGGGCTCGAGAGAGTGTTGGCCTGATGTTTAAATATGGCGCCTGGGGCTTCAAACCCACCAGCCAATGGCAGGCGGATGAATCAGCTCCTGACCCGCCAGGTCATTCGGACCGATATGTGCCTCTGCATAATTAATGAGGCTACAAGCGCAGCATCAGGCGCGAGTTATTGCCATTCCGGTCAGTGGACTTGGCGCTGCCAAAACTGCCCACCACCACACTTAGTTACATTATGGGAAAAGTCCACCTTTTACGTCTGCTGATATCACTCCTTTTAGCCCCGACGTTATCATCTATTTCTGATATTGAACTTCTTTCTTTGACCGTGAGGATAGACACAAAGTATTTGTTCAATGGCTGTCTCTCCTTCTAAAGGACCAAAATTTACTTTTGCTACTCTGTTCCTTCTTAAATACTTAGAAAACATCTTAAGGCCTATTTTTTATATTTCTACCTAGCTTACTCTCATATGTTATGGTCATGTGAGGAGGGGTAAAGATGGACTCTCCTGTCTTATCATTCCAAGTCTGACCATAGCAGGTTCTGTTGAAGGATTTAGAAGGATGAAGGTATTTTACTCAATATCTGTGTTTAACCATTTACATGCTGATTGCAAAGGAATGCTTTCCTGAGGTTTAAAACAAAAAAGTGTTAGTTTTTATGAAGTTTAAAAACACATTCAGGTAAAGATAGCAAAATATTTTAAAAGATAATCATGTGCTTCTTAAACTTTTGTGACCCAGATTCACACACAAACACACAAGCATACAAAATTTACATGTTATACTGCAGGTAGTTACTTACTTGGTCAAATTACAGTTCACTGCTGAGAGGTAAAAAAAAACTTGAGAGTTCACTGTTATGAGTCCTTTGCTGGTTACTGTAGCTGAAGCAGAAATTTATCCAAAGTTCCTTTGGATTCCAGGAGTTGAGATTATGCAACTGTAATTGCCGGAAACAATTGATTTTGAATCCATAATATGTATTTTCCAGAAGTCAATGAGTTTTGCAAATGAGGTTCCTTTCAGTGGAAAATTCTCTATCTCTGTGCTGGATTTTTAAAAACTATAAGTGATAATGTCCTAACTTGGGAGTGGAGAGAAAGGAGCTCCTTACTGCTTCAGCTTTCCAGACTACTCACTGCTTCCACCTTTAGCAGCTTGTATTAAAGAGATTTCAAAATTGTTACTTAAGTCACATGACCTCTCCCCATAATGGTTTTGAAAGGGGTTTGTTTATCTGATGTCTGAATTGATGGTTGCTTTTGTTTCATGACCAGGTGATGGGTGGTGGAGTGGGGGGTAGAGTGTGGGAAGTAGGTAGATTCTATAATGCCCCGGCCATTAACTGCCTAAATGAGTCACTATCTATCTTGATAAGATAAGAAGACATATCTCTATATAACCATTGTCATTGCAGACTTCCTGTCTCTGCTGGAGAGGTGGTCTTATAGAAATGTAAACATTAAGAATGATACATGTTTCAGTAAATCCCTTTTAAGTTATTCTTGACCTCCTCATGTGTGAAATTCCATGAAGATGTCTGGGCATATGTGGATTGCAATTCATAGTGGGAATTTCCAAAAGCTGGTCAACTTGCAATACCAGATGTCTGGTGATTTCTGGCATCCATTTTTAGTCAGTATCTTTTCTTGTTGTTAAAAAGTCTTATGTATATGTTTGGTCAACTGGTGAAATTACAGATTAATATTACTCATGCAAATGACACATCATTGTGACACACATTCTATTTTTTTCCCTTTTCATTAACTTTTTGGTGGCCCTTTGCTGGTTTCCAAAACACTGTCAATCCTCAGACTCATTCCCAATTTTGTTCAACATTGTAACCCTCTTCACTTAATCTAATATTATCCTTAACTTCCTGAGTGAGCCATGGATGGGTCCTTCTTGCTGAGTTTTTGTTCTGAATGGAATGTATTTTTATTGAACATTTTGAAGTGTTTGTTTAAATGATTCCAATGGTTCATTTATCTCCATACCTTTTAATCTATGTACCCAATTAACCTTAGCCAGGTCTCCACCCATACCTATTTTTGGTTTTGTTTAAGTTAAAGATTTTTGTTTGTGATTGGAATATGTCACTTTCAAACTTAACATGGGACTGAATGGTTTTATGGTCACTATTTCCCAGTGGATCTTTTACTATGATATTACCAATTAACCCTGCTTCATTACACAACACTAGATCTAAGATAGCTTTATCCTTAGTTGGTTCCATAATGCACTTGGTCCAAGAAACTGTCTCAAAAACATTCTACAAACTCATCTTCCAGTCTATTCTTACCAATTTGATTGTCCCAATCTGTATGAAGATTAAAGTTCCTGACAATTATTACATTTCCTTTGTTACAGGCTTCAATAATTTCTCACTTAATGCTCAGCCCAACAGTATGTCTATTGTTAGGGGACCTATAAGCTAAGCCCACCAGTGATTTCTGATTCTCGCTATTCCTAATTTCTACCCATCCTGATTCTACTTCATGATATTCAGAGGCCAGATCCTTTCTCACTAATATCCTTATGTCATTTAATATCAGGGCTACCACACCTCCTTTGCCATTCTCTCTGTCTTTCAGAAATATTGTTTTAACCTGGAATATTTATTTCCCAACCTTGATCACCTTTTAACCATGTTTCTGTAATGGCAATTAGATCAATGTCAAGGGAAGATGGTTAGATTTTCTATTCTTGGAGATGATCATTGCCTGACATTTGCTTGCCACTTATCAGCCCAAGCCTGAAGATTGTCAAGGTCTTTCTGCATATGAACACAGACTGCATCAGTATCTGAAGAGTTTCAAACATTGTGCAATCATTGTGTACTTCTGATCTTATGATGGAGGGAAGTTCATTTTGGTCCTAGGACGCTACCCTGAGGAATCCTGCAACAATGTCCTGGGACTGAGATCATTGACCTCCAATAACCGCAACCATCTTCCTTTGTGCTCGGTATCCAAACAATGGATAAGTGTTTATCTATTACTCCCTTAAAATGTACAATAACCTCTGCCTGAACTCTGATCTGTGATAACACAGTCTATATTCCAACAATTCTCTAAATGGGTCCATGCCTTTCTTCTTGACAATTTTAAATTGATGACCCTTCCAGCATTGACGCACCAACCAAAGGAAACAGCATTTTCTTATACACCTGATTAAAACCTTCATAACTAAAACAGTATTGACTTCATTTCCTTTTAGCATCCCCTTCTCCACTGAAAATAGCCCCTGTATCTCAAGGTTCAATTCATAAATATAGTTTTCCATCCCTAGTATCATCCTCTATATGTTCTATAAAGCTTTCATGTCTTTTCTAAATAAAATGCCCAAAGCAGCACACAGTACTCTATAGCCTAAAAAAATTGACCACAGCATCGAATTTGGGACACTAAATCCAAGAGCTAAACATCAAGTGCATCTCACTTTTTCTCAGTTTTAGCTTCCTGTGCTGACACTTTCAAGGAATTTCACATGATTCCGGGTATGATTGCTGGATTTGCATTGTTGCAATGAATAAATGAATGCCATTAGTTTGAGATAACTTTTTAACTTCCTTGAGTACCATGAGTTTCACAGTGTCATAGGACCTTGTTTTTAACCCCCACTGTGCAGTCAGATTGTGATTTATCCCAGTCAAGCTATCTGTTAGAAGAAACAGAAAATGCTGGGAATAGTCAGTTGATCAGGGAGCATCTGTGGAGAGAGAACAACAGAATTAACCTTTCAGGTCAGTGACATTTCACCAGAAGCTATCTCATTACACTGACCTGACAGGAACTGGTTGTGTTTCTGCTTTCCTTTGTCATATTATGTAAAATAAATACAAACCCATGGCATAAAGTAAATATGCGTTAGGGGAATCAATAAAATAAGTTTATATTTTAACATCAACCTTAAACAGGAAATTATTTTGCACTGATTTTCAGAATAGCTCTCTAATGCATTTCCATTGTGCTAAGGTTAGTAGATACCAGGTGAATGATTAATTTATTTGCATCAAGTCCCGCTTATCCACACCCTCTGTTCTCGCTGATCTACTGATCTACAGGTTCTGTTCTGTCAATGTCTCAATTTTTCAAATTCTCATCCTTGTTTACAAATCACTCCTCGACTTTTATCTCTGTAACTTCCTCCAGTCCTACAATACTCCGAGGTCTTTGAAATCCTCCAAATATAGCCTCCTTTGCTTTCCCAATTTTCATCACTCCCAACATCGGTGGCTGTGTCTTCAGTTGTCTCAGCCCCAATGTCTGGAATTCCCTCTCTAAATATCTCTGTTCTGCCACCTCTCTCTCCTCCTTTAAGATGCTACTTGAAGCCTGCTTCTTTGCTGAAGCCTTTAGTCATCTGTTCTGACATCTCCTTATGCAGCTCAGTGTCAAATTTTGTTTGATAGCACTCCTGTGAAACACCTTGAGATGTTTTACTATGTTAAAGGCATTATATAAATGCAAATTGTTGCTGTTATAAACAGTAAACCTCAGCCAGTTTTACATCCAGCCTGTGATGTTGAGCCAAACACTCTCTGCTGGTTAAATCATGGAGAAACATTTGTCCTGTAACAGGGCTTTGGCATAACTGGGTCATGAGAAGGGGGAAAGAGGCCAGGCAGGTCACTGGAAAATGCAGACATAAGAATGTCATGTGAGACCAGGACTGGTAAGAATAATGTGCTAACATTCACTGTAAAGATAAAAGATAGCAAGTTAGGCAACAGACTGAGGGAATGCTGCACCCATGCAAATACATCCTAGCCGCACGCCTGTTCCTTTCGAATAGGTAATAACGAAAATATAGAGGAACATAGGAACTTAGGAGCAGGAGTAGGCCATTCGGCCCATCGAGCTTGCTCCGCCATTCAGTTAGGTCATGGCTGATCATCTACCTCAATGCCACTTTCCTGCAGTATTCCCATGTCCCTTGACGTCACTAGTATCCAGAAACCTATCGATTTCTGTATGAACATGCTCAATGATTGAGCTTCCACAGCCCTCTCGGCTAGAGAACTCCGAAGATTCACCACCCTCTGAGCGAAGAAATTCCTTCTCATCTCAGTCCTAAATAACCTGTCCCTTATTCTGAGACTGTGTCCTCTGATTCTAGACTCACCAGCCAGGGGGAACATCCTATCCCCATCTACCCTGCCACATCCTGTGAGGATTAACTAAGTTTCACTGAGATCACCTCTCATTTGTTGAAGCTCTAGAGAATACAGGCCCAGTTCTCAACCTCTCCTCATAAGACAATCCTGCCGTCCCAGGGATTAACCTGGTGAACCTCTGTTGCACTCCCCTTATGGCAAATACATCCTTTCTTAGATAAGAAGACCAAAACTGTACACAATACCCCAGGTGCAGTCTCACCAAGGCTCTATACAATTACAGCAAAACATCTTTACTTAAATTCCCTTGCGATGAACACCAACATACCATTTACCTTCCTAATTGCTTGCTATGTTTGCCTGCTAGCTTTTAGTGACTCATGAACAAGACCACCCAGGTCCCTTTGGAAATCAACACTTGCCAACACCCCACCATTTACCTTCTTATTTTTCCTATCAAAGTGGATAACTTCACACATAAGAAAAAAGGTATAAATATAAAAAAAATAGACAAATCTGGTATTCATTGTGTTTAAGGGACTTATTTTAACAGGTATTCTTGATGTCCTGATTTCATGGCTGGAATTTTTTGCTCATTGGGCGGGCATGCGCCCAGCCTGACCGAGCGTAAGGTGATGCGCGATGATGTCGGGTAAGCGTCTACGATGTGATCGCAGAATCGTGCGATACTTCGGTCGGCGGGCACGGGTGGGAGTTGGCAGTGCGCCCGCCTGCCCCAACAATTAACGGGCCTATTAAGGCATTAATGTCCCAGTTGAATTAAATTTTTTTGCTGCCCGTCCAACTTTACAGTTGGCAGACGGGCCAAACAGGCAGGATGAGGTTTCCAACAGCAAATAAAAATTAAATACAAATGTTAACATTTCAATAATAACACGCCCCTGCTCATGTAAAGTCACATGAGGGAACGTGTTTTTTTTAACGTGTTAAAATTCTTTATTTTTAATTTTTAAAATCTTCATCACCATGATTGTGGCCTCAATCCCACATGCTGCCTAGCCCCGATAAGCTCTGACTCCCTCCTTTTTGCTACTGTAACCTTTATGCAATTCCAGGCAATACCATGAGATGAAAATAGTTTTAGTTTAAATGAACATATTCAAAGGATAGTAATATCTTCATGATCTTCCAGCATGTACACTGGACGCGAATTGCTTGAGTCATATTAATACATGGCAAAACTCAATGTTCGGCTGCACCTATGAAACAAAAGTGGGAGCTTGCTGTGGACTCATTGAGAGTTAAACATGAAGGAAACATGAAATATACACAAGCATCAATACAATTCATTATTTTCTGTTTGGCCTACTTTCTTTCCAGCACTATTCCCAAACTACTCTTGCATTAATTATTTTAATTTAGTATTAAAACTCACTGTGACAGATCAAATTAAGCTTTGTATTACATACAGACAGTAAATTCCTGGAGGACTTTTCCACAGGCAAATGCTCAAATTTTCAAGTCTGTTCTTTTGTTTCATATAAAATTCATGATAGCTTTTGCTAAATCCCTGAAGCCCTATTTGTGGAAGTGCGTATGTGTTTACTGAGACTAGGCCATGACCTGCTAGCACGCCACATCTATCTTGTATGTGTTAAACCACATTCTTATCTGAGGAAGCTGTTACAGGTTTAAGTATGATTTGCGCTGTGGGTTCAATTACCATGTTATCGAGCATATCAGTTTGCTTTGGGTTACTCCGCTTGTATATCTCCCACATTCTTATACGCTTTGAAATTTAAAAGACATACAAATGGACATAGAACACAAGGAAAGGAGTGTGCAGTACTGAAAAGAAGGGGTGCATTTGGCGTCATATATAGGAATGCAACCATCGGGAATCAAGCATGCACTGTTGTACAGAGAGTAAACAATGGCTGGGATTGATTGCAAGATTCTAATATGGCCTTCAGGCTTGCTCACACCCTTCAGCTCTCCTTTGAGTCTACCACAGTCCTCAACATCCTACCCAGCATTTCATTAATGTATACAGCTTGTCAGAAGGGTCAAGATGAACACACCCTGCAGCACTCAGTCATGATAGTGTCACAAGCAATAAATCACAAATTGGCTTCTTGGCGTCCACCATAGGTTGCAAGCCTGCTTTTCTCATTATGGTGGATTCCTTAATGGTTAAATTAGCACCATATTCTCTGCCAATTCTGCTACCAGCAGGCACTTTCCTAGAATGTAATTTCCTAACTTAATAATTGCCATGTTTAAAACAGTTTATTCATTCTTATAACCTTAACCTTCTCTTTCCTTCTTTGACATTATATCTGACAAATCATTTCTTTTCCCTCCATCAGTTCCACATTTTTGCCTTTTAATATCAAGTGCGTTATTTGGTCAGGACAAAATTCCAAGTCAAGGCAGTTTGTTTCACATTCTCCAAATAAGCAGTCTCGGTGTAATAATCTGTAGAAAAGTAATCTTTGAAGGGCCTCTGCTGGTTGCCTGGAACAAGCAGCAGCTTACCATAGTGAGTGTTCATTATATCAACACATGTTTCACATGATGTTGACCTTTCCCGGTGTTTATTTGAAAGAAATTTGGTAGGATGAGAATTTGTCATAAATTGGGTGGAGCCCAATAAGACATGGTATGGTAGAGGGTTTGACGATCCAAACCCAGGCTTCTTCAAGTGCCCAATAGCTCGGTGGTGGTTTGTAAAAAGCTCCGTTCTTATCAGCTTTCTTTCTATCCATCTTCATTCCCTCTCCATTAATCAAAGACAATTGTCTGACAATTGATTTTCACAGCGACTGACTGAAACAATTTGCATTTGCTTCTGTTTCATTTTTTGGCTGGAGGGCCCCATATATTATTTTTCAGTTCTGCATAGATATTTCCTAATTGCAAGAGAAAGAACAGCAGGACTGCAGGATATTTGTTCCTCTTTGTAAGTCAGCCCAAACAGAAAAAAACTGATCGCCCCCCCCCTCCTGCAAAGCTCAAAGGAATCATCATCTCCCATGGAGCTTTTCATCATGGTTCTTATTTCTACAACAGTCAATTCTGTTCCAAATCAGATATTTAGCCAGTTCTGCAGTGAAGGGTTTAATTGAGTCAGCATTGATCGTTTTTGCTAGGTCTTTCTACATAGCTACTCTGAGCTCCTATAACCCTGGAGGCTTGTTAACTGTATGGCCAGATAATCTTGTGTTGTTTATGGCTACTTTCTAATGGGGAAATCATATAACACTTTTGCCTGCATGATCACAGCTTAAGACATTTTTGGATTGCGAAAACTGGCCAATAGACCTGAAACATTGGGTCAAATTTTTAAATGGTCGGGGAGGCAGGAAAAGAAGCGGACGGGCCCACAATTTCCCGGCACCAGCTGATATACCACTTTGCAGGCTTGTTCCAACCTCTAGCCATTTTAGAAGTGGATGATTGAGAGTGTGGGGAGGTGAAGGAGTGAAGGCTATCCATCCACAAGTGACAGGGAGACAATTAAAGCCCTTAAAGGGTTTATTAAAGGACTCAGTGCAGACACCAACTGGAATTTTCAGCAGAGGGATGCAGACCAATGGACCAATGATCATCCAGCATTTCTGACCACTCACCCCATCCCTCCCAACATGGCGGTGATTGCAATGTGGCCTCAGCTGTGCCTGCAGGCTCCCTTCCCCGGTAGTGGTCTCCCGACCGTGGCTAGTTTTTATTCTCATCTTTTAAAATTCTTCAGAGGGCGCCTCAAGATGGAATTGGTCCCCCGAGGCTGGAGGACCAATAAGAGGCCTTCTATCCCTGAGGGATTGGCATTCTACTGAGACCAAGCCTCAGGAGCTGCTTCAGCACACCCTCAGCTACTAATTGATCCTCCCTTCAAAATTGACGTCAGGCATATCTGACACCGACAGGGCGCAGGATGGGGACCGAGAACAAAAGTTCTGTCATTGACCACAAATGCTGCCTGACCAGCTGGCTGTTTTCAGAATTTTCCATTTTTATATCTGTATAATGTACCTGCGCTATAGCACTCTCTGATTCAAAAGGAAATTGTAATGGGGCATGTATTCAGAGTAACCATATAGCGGAGAATCCCTCATGACACTATGATCCATTATACATTCGCCATGGACAAGTTGAAGGTGTTACCTTTTATGGCCCGTGATCAAATATATTTGTACGTGTATGTGCGTATTTCTTACTTTTGGGGTGAGTGAATGAGTTAATCTTAAATATCCCAGCATCAAGTCATGTTGTACATAAAAAGGAAAAAAAAAATAGCTTATTTTCTTTCACAGCCTCGCCCTCGAGGTTGCTAAAGAAATGTACATCTCACTCACTCGGTCTCACTATCACATACACAGAAAACTAGGTACAAATGCAAAATTGGAATCAAGCTCAGTTTCTGTCTCAATGCAGGCCTGTTGTTGTTTCATAGCCTAGTTGTTATGTTGTCAGAAATGAAGGCTTTAAAATTGTAGAGATGTCTCAGCAGTTGTGATGGTTCCTTTAGTCGATCTGCAGGTTGGTTTCACAGGAGATGTGAAGATGGAACAAGGTAGTGGGGAGAGACGAGGTTCTTTATTTCCCATTTTTAGCTGTTTGATTACAGCAGTTCAATGGCTGTGCTTGTTAGTCCCTTTCTCCCTGTGGTGATGAAGTTCTGCCATGGATTTCTGTCCATCTGTAGCAGCTTGTTCTATTTTTAACAGTGAGTAAAGATGGCCGCTGTGTTATGTGACTCTGTAACAACCGCCAAGTCATGACACATTCTTTATGGCTCTCTTTCCTGCATAAAGTCTGTATTAAAACTCTTCTTTCTGTAAATATTGAGTCACAGTTGCAGAGTCTCTTACACAAATTTGAAAAACCAGAGGGCCAAATTAAAGATCAACTAATTTAATCAATTAGATTCCTTTGACAGCTGTCCTGTCATCCAATCAGATACCAGAACCATTTCTATGGTGTTATTTCTGATTTATTAAGAATACTCAACTTTAAAAAAAACACACATTTGTGCCATGCTGTTTCCTTGGCAATGGCTTGAATTATGCTATGGTAATGATGGTGGGCGGAACCTTGTTGAAGCGTCGGGGGTCTCGCCTGGCAGCTGGAGAGCTGACGAGGGACCCATGCTGCCTCGTTTTTGGGAAGGCCCGCCAAACTAGAAGCCAATCAGACAGTGCCGAGGCCAGAGGCCGGCCTTCTTCTGGAATCAAGACCCCAGGGGCGGAAGTCTCACCTACCAAGAGCTGCCAGCCAATCAAAGGCCAGCAGCTCTTCTGCTCAGCAGCACCATAGAGGAGGCGGTGAATGCTACGGGAAACACATCTACCAAAGTCCTAGGATTGCAGAACAAACCAGGCCACAGGTAAGTAACGTGGTGGGGTTGGGGGCAGGGGTTTGCCGGGTGGGGGCTATGGGAGAGGGGTCTGGGGTGGGGGTTCAGCAGCAAGAGCAAGGGTGGCTCTCAGCAGGTCCCCCCCTTCCTGATGTGAGTCCCTCAATCAAAGGCACTGAGTGCCTTTGATCGAGGGACCCACGCTGGAGGTGGCAAGCTGGCTGCACAATTTTAGCTGCTACACATGTCACATGGCAACAGGCCTCTCTGCAGCTGCTTTAATACAGTGGCAGCAGGATGAGGCCCTTAAGTGATCATTAAGTGCCTCAATAGGTGGCAGAGCAGTAAGGTCAACCATAGGCCTTCCCACTGAGAACTTCAATCTGGTGGCGACCATCCTGCCTAATTACATGGCCTTCCCGCCTCCTTGCTCACTACCAGCAAGAGCAGAAGATTCCACCCGGTGAAACCGTCAGCATTGACCACCATTACTCCAATAAAACTGACAACAGCTTCTGGAGCCCGGGCATGTACAGAATGAAATGAAAATCTGGAAATTACTCTCAGTGAATCTATTCTTCCCCATAGGGTGTGCTGTAAGAGGTTCCCACAGACTACAATCTTCCTTGCAATCGTAAATTGATTAAAAAAAACTTCCACTTCTATGCTGGTAGCCTTACTGTAAAAAAAACCTTGAAAACATTATATCTTGTTGATGAGGCATAACAGTATTTTTAATGGCATATTAACTTCATAATTACCTCTAAGTGCCTTCACCAGCCCTGAAAACTTAATTTTATATTTGTGAAATATCCAATTTCTCCACAATGATAAAAAGTACACACTTTTTTGAAATGTTATGCTTTTTTTGAAAGCCTCTTTACTTGAACTTTTATCTTAAAACAGTTGCATATTTATTTTGCTATCTGCAAATTTAAATTAGTAGTGGCAGATTTTAATTGCTTTAAACTTCCTGGTTTGCTGTCTGTGAATATTGCAGTATGATTGGTTGCCTCGCTGTTTATTGAGCTCAGTACTGCTGCCATCGCTTGATCTTTGCGGACAGCTTGCTTTGAGGCCCAGCAGTAAATGCTGTTTCGCTGATGATGCAAAACCAATAAATGGGCTGATATCTCGCCGTTCCCATTATATCGCTAAATCTAAACGTATTCCCAACAAAATAGACAAAAATATGAATATCATTTAAAAAATGGCACAGAAAACCTTATAATTTTTTACCATCTCATCTTCAAAGTTCACAACAACTTCTGCCTCGTCTCCATGCACGTCAGTGTCCTCGATCCCTGGTGTACCATCTCTTGCTATTAAAGTGCCACACCTATCCAAGTTCCTGTGCCTTAGTGGCTTGCCCAACTCATGTCTAATGTGAAGGAGACATGTTCAATGAACTGAAATGATGCACATGTTTTTGGCTCAATTCCTGTCCACCCTCCGGTCTTGGCTTCTCATGTTCCCCCTTACTCCTTTCCATAGCTCTGTGCTTGATTCTTGGCCTTTGTCTCCGTTACTTACACAGCTACAGATGATTGCCATCATCCTTTAAGCCTTTGGTCCAAGATTGAGTTGCTTGTCTCATTAACTGTGCTCAAATTCAATTTCCGGAGTACTAACCCAGTATAGCTGTACGCTGTGGTTTCTGGATCCTGCCTCCCAACGTACTCCATGGCATATCAGACTTTGCTCCATACTCTGCTCAGCTCTGCAAGGCTAATGGATGCCAATGAGTGATGCAATCTTACTCAGAGGACTAAAGTTACATGTCCAGCTCCCTCCCCAACCTCTGCCCTCATTTTCATTAACTGTGAAGTGTGTCACAGAAATAAATATGTTACATTAGCAAGACATAATTAGAGACTCAAGCGATAACAGACCGGCTTGAACATCTTTGACTTTCAATATTGGCCAAGCAACTGAACCAGAAAAAAACAAAATACACGTTTCCTATTTATTCTGTGAAAGGAAACTAATGATAATGTGACAAATTCCAACTGACGTTTTAGAATTCTGAAACATTAGCCAAAAAAAATGAATGATCCAACAACATGTTGGCGAAACTAACTGTGCAGCTGTTTGATTCAGGCTTGCTTCCAATTTCTGATTCTCACTGCAAAAGGCAGCTTCCAGAGATGAACGTGTGTTCCTTATGATCTGAAACTTGACCTTGTGCGTTCACTACATAAGGGATCACAAGCCACAGGCAAACAAATCTCCCTTTCATTATAAAGTTACTTCTGGATAGCACCATGTCACTTGCAACAGGCTAAGCTGTTATGAGGAGATTTATTTTCACGCAGCAAGTTTTTATGATCCAGAAGGCATTTCTTGAAGGGGTGTTGGAAGCATTTGTAAGTTTCAAAAGGGAATTGCATATAGACTTGAATAAGAACATTTTAAGCAGCAATGAGAAAGAGCAGGGGAGTGGGACTAATTGGATAGGTCATCTAAAGAGCCGGCAAGCAGAGGCCCAATGGATTGAATGGCCTTCTATGCTGTATGATTCAATAAACTACGAAGCAGGTTTATCGACAAATTACAATTGTGATTTGTTTTCAAACCTCAAAAGGACATGGTATATGTACGACATCAACCATCCCAATGAAATACTGGAGACCTGAATTCCGATTGCAGCTGCATTAGTCAAATAAGCCTGTCATATAAAATTCTTTCCGTTCTCCCCACAGAACTTGTGATGAATTTGCAGAAATAATCTTATTCCACAGCAAAACCAGAATACAATTTTAATAACAATTGCATAAACATAAGCTTACAGAGTTTAAGTTATCCATGAACCACCACAAGACAAACCAAATTATTGCATGGTGCTTTTTTTATATATACTTGTGTAAATTCTCCAAGAACAGGCACTTGCTTTTAAGGCTGGCCTGTCAGATTAAAGATGATTAGCTGAAGAGTGCCAAGAATCTTTATGACCTGTAGACATAAGTGCACATGAATGACCGACTACCTGGGCATGCCAATGAAACATACATCATCTGTATTTTTCACAGTTAGGCACAATTTTAACCTACAGTCGATGTTTTACCATCACACCTGATTCGCAGCACAGTTAACTCAATTGGCTTTTCTAGTCAGAAGTAAGCAGTTTTTGTCCTGCCTACCACTGCCTGTCCTGTGGTATTACATTACGCTCGGGATTGAATCTTGTGCACTTTAAGGAATCGGGGATCCGGACCATTTCTGGGTTTTGACTTCGCACTGCCTGTTAGTGCACCCACCTGGGAGGCAGCAGGTGAGCTCCTGAGGCTGCAGGGCCGATCAGACGGTCTACAGCCTTGGAAAGAGAGCTGCCCCATCGGCAGATGTAGGTGCTGCTTTTGTAAGGTGGAGACTGTGAGGATACCTAATTAAGACACCCTCTGAAGAGACAAAGCAATTTAACAAAGTAAACAGTGGTCACAAGGCTGAGAAAATAGCTCTATGGGATGGCTACCTTGCGGATAACCTCTGCCAGTGATGACCCACCTCCGGGAAGATCGTCCAGAGGTGGGAACGCGTTGGACTGCTGTTTTCAGAAATCGACTAAGTCTGCCTAGCGCTGCTTCGCCATTTCTTTCCTGAGGTAGGTGCGCCACTGTTGTGTTTACAACTCCTGTTTGCAATTAATCCAACTAAGGGACCAGTCATAGACAAAAGGCCAACTTCCAAAGTACCATCATGTGTGACATCCTCAAACAAATTTTCAGATTTGTTTTGCAAATTTGCACATACCATTTTAGATTTTCGAACTTCATTTAAAATGTTAACTTAGCACATTTTGAAAATTATGTAAATAGTGAAAACCTGAGGGTATTGGAACTCGAGAGTCATGTTACCAGCACTAATTTCAAAACATAAGTAACAATCCTGGTGTAATCCATGTACCATTGCTATCTTCCAGCTGCTACTTTGTAAGCTCCCTGTTGACTTCAAGCTGTCAGAATACCCTGCTTAAGTTGCTGCTTTCTTTCCTCTTCAAGCTGAACTCTGCCAACTCATTTCTGTTCAATCCTCTACGTTTTCCATCCTCTGTTTCCTCTCCCAGTCCCCAAACTGCTCTTGCTGGCCTCCCAGCTAGCTGATACTGTTAATGGCTCCCTTTTCTCAGGAACTATCCCTTTCAAAACCATCATCACCAATCATCCCATTATGCCCCCGCCACCCTCAGTCCTTCTGTCCTTTTCACCTACCATCCCACTCCTAGCACCCTCACCCCCATCCCTTTTTTTCTCTTAGGTCCTCCTTAGATGTGTTCTTCCATCCAACTCCATGTCCATCTTCTCAAATCTTCA
The DNA here is from genome assembly GCF_017639515.1 of Carcharodon carcharias. NCBI lineage: Eukaryota > Metazoa > Chordata > Chondrichthyes > Lamniformes > Lamnidae > Carcharodon > Carcharodon carcharias. Next base: position 21,024,619 of record NC_054482.1, read on the forward strand.
TGCCCGACCAATTCAGTTTCCATTCTTCTCACAACACAAAGGTTAAGGTCATGAGTGACATCTTATGTGGCTGAGAGACAGTGCGATCTATAACATTGTCTCTATCCCAACTTCTTCCACTAAAACCTGAGTCAGTGATTTTAACCACCTTTAAAATCTATTTTTCTAATGCTAACTTTGCCCACCTCCTATTCTAGCCTCCATAAACTCCAACTTGTTTAAAACTGAGATGCCTGTATTCTTTCCTAAATGCCAATCAGCCTCATCATCACTCAACTCCTGTCCCTCTAGAAGCCAGAAATTAAGAGTCCTAGTGTTCAAATTCTTCCAAGGTCTCACTCCGTCCAACTTTTGTAAGCTCTTTAGTCCCTTCCGCACCCATTAGTCTGATCTGTGACCGTCTATCAAAGCCCCCACCCCACCTCTTGTCCCACCATTTGCCCTATGTTTCAGTGCTCCATCCTTAACCACCAGCACCCCGCTCCTCCCACCCCACCCCACCCCGTGTCTCCACATCTCTCTCCAGCTTTAAAAACCTTAAAAGTCAATCTTTTTGAGCAATTCTCATTCCACATCCTTTCTATTCAATTATATCCTTCCTATATCCATTGACTTGGACATTTTTACATGAAAGGTACAATATAGGTGCAACTTATTCTTGCTGTTCTGTTCTCTTCAGTCTGTCACCTTGTCCGTTGTGGCTTCTTTCTGCCACATTGCTCTGCACTTTCCATTTCAAGCTGCTGTGAGTGTCAATAAATTCAATTATTTTAATTCAAATGTGAAGTTTGGCTGACTATGGGTTTCAGTAGCTTATTTTAATTGATTGCTGGAGAATAACTTGAAAAAGATAATACCTAGCCAGCCAACCTCAGTGGGTGATCAACAGTTATGTTCTTTAGTGGAAAAAAACATTGTCAATTCCAACTCACACAGAAGTGAATCCTTTAGTTCGTCAATCATTATTTCTGTGAATGTTTAATTCAGAGATAAAATTGCTGCTGTGACCTAACAGTGATATGTGATTACACACAATTGTCCTTCTGACTATCAGGGAAGACTTTACCCAGAACATAATCCACTGAGCATAATCAGTGAAGGCAAACGATTGATTCCAACAGAATTTCAATTTTTTTTATGTAAAGGAGCTCAGGAAAGTCTTTGTTTAAATACAGCTTGATAAGTGATCAACATCGTCTAATGGACTTCTCTGGATTTCAGGTTATGTTTGTTTGAGACACAACATGTGTGAGAACACATCAATAACTGGTAACAATAATCTTGGCTCCGGTTGTAAATGATCTTACAAATGTTATCGTACTATTGTGAAAAAGGTAATATTTTGCAATATCCGATTTGAATATTCCCTGTGATGTTTTATTAAGGAAGGGGAACAATAAACCCTGGATGGAGTGTCTGGAAGGGTGATGGAAGCAGATTCAGCAGTAACCTTGAAGAGGGAACTGCACTGCTATTTGAAGGGAAACAATTGCACGATATGGAGACTAATTGGTCGCTCTTTCAGAGAGTTGGCTCAGGCACGATACACTGATTGAGCTTCTTTCTTGCTGTGAGACAATAAGATTCTAAAATCAAAAAATACTGAAATAGCCGGGTGGGTGGCGGAAGTGGGTGGGTGGGGGGTGGTGTGGGGTGATGGTGGTGGGGTGTGGGGTGGGGGGGGTGGTGCGGTGGTGTGTGTGTGTTTTGGGGGAGCCTCAATATTATTTAAAAAAAAGACAGGCCACCGAATTCCACTTCTGTTGAGGGTATCAGCCGTTTAGTGGAACAGGACAAAGAGACAGGGAAAGGAGAGAGATGAATGCCCGGCAGAAATACTCCTCCTGGCCCCACAAAACAATCTGGGTTACTACTGCCACAGACTCTCCCCCCCCCCCGCCGCCCCCATCCACACACACCGATTATTTACTTTTCTGAAGACTGAGTGGCCTCCTCGTTGTCTGACATTGCCCTATCCCGAACCTGGTGAGCTGCATCAGGATATCCGCATGGGATGGCAGCTCACAGGTTCCACTTAAATGAGGCACTCCACTGCAGCCAGGTCATCGGCACTTGTGTTCCCCTGTGCTGTCAGCCCCAGTGATGAAACAGCCCCATCACTGCGAGGCACAGGGAGAGAAAGAGAGGCAGACTAAAGAGGAAGAGAGAAGGGAACAATGCATAGAGCGCAGTCAGAGGGATAGGGAGAGCAAAAGAGAGACGTTGCAAGAAAAATGTCCATTAGCCTGTTCTATAAAGTTACAATTGCCATCAGCAAGTTTGTAAAGGTTGATGGATTATTTTATTCGGAAGGAACAGTGTGATAGCCGGGTCAATTTTCCCGATAGGATCTCTAATGTTATTCCATTCCATCCTTTCCTGAAACAAAGCAAAATACCGTAGATGATGGAAATTTGTAATAATGGGCGGAATCGTCCTGGAGTTGCATTAAGTGAGGTAGCGGGTGTGAAAAACGATGTTTTACCTGCCGGCCACAATGGCAGGTTTTGGCGTCATAACATATGTTTTCCACCCCATTACTTATGCAGCCACAGAAAACACACTGTCTTGCAGGCGGGCAGCCTCTGAATCGCCTGCCATGCGGATACCTCACTGTTTCCTCACTCCGGGTGCCATATCTAAACTGCAGCTGTGCACACAGTTCTCAACGCTTGCCACCCAGGACTGCTCCAGTGAAGGCCTTGAAAGCCAGGAAGGGTTCTGTGACCCCCCTCACTGGAATGTCTTTTGGAGGCCTGCAGTGATGTCCTCCACCTCCGCTCTGGCCACAGGAGATCCAGCAATCTCACCACTCTGGCTTGGGAGGCGTTGGTCAGTGCCAGTGCTGCACAGAAGAGGTTGGCCATCCACTGCAGAGAGAGGATGAGTTATCTCATCCTTGCCGCCAGGTCAAGGCAACCATCTCATCACTCTAAACTCATATACTCACAAGCCCATCACACACTCACTGGAATCTCTCTCACTGCCAGCTCAAGGGACATCACCACTCACTCTCACACACATACATACCCTCACCTCTCCATCTGACCTCATCTCCTCTGGAGACTGCCTCCTCAGCCCTCACCATCTTGAGGCCACTTGAACAGATCAACATGTGCCCACCCACACACATCCCGAGATACCCTCCTTCCCCAGTACAGAACTCGTCCAGTAGCCTCTTCCCTTGCCTGAGGCCACTTCTCCCCGTTTCTCCAGCAAGCCCTAGCCCTGCAGCCACTTGACTTACAGCCGGTCTGGTCGATAGACACCTGCCCGTGAGCTGCCCTAAAGGTGATGTGGTGCTATCTACGAAGCCTGGCAATGATTGCTGCCAGTGCTGCCTTAGGCAAACAAACCTTGAAGTCCTGAGTGAAGTGCAGCTCGCCAGGTGCACGTTGCTTATGTACAGTTGTGAAACACGTTGGCGTATAATCACACCAATGTGTGGCAGCGGGACACCATTGACGAGTGGAGCGGACGATCGCAAGCTGGCTTTACAAAGATTTTTGCGATCTCCCGATATTTTCCACTCCCTCCCGCTATGGCTCCCACTGCAAACAGGAGTGGACAATTCCACCCAATAACAGAAAATGCTCGAAAACTCTCAGCACGTCAGGCAGCATCTGTGGCTAGAGACAGAGTCAACAGGCAAGATCTTACAAATCCGTCAAGGTCCTGACGTCGAACAGAAATAGGTGGTGGCAACTCACGTGGGGAGGCCGGTGGGATTTCCACCCTCCCCCCCCCCTCCACCTGAGAGTCACCTACCCCTGAAAGCTGCCAGCCCAATCAGAGGGATGGTAGCTCAGGAGCCCGAGCAGTGCCACCAGGAACTGCTGAGGAAAGCTGGAGACCGGCTGCATTCAACAGCTAAAGGAAAAAAAAAGTAAAAATTTGAGAGACCGATTATTATAGGGAAACACCCCCCCCACCCCCCCCCCCCCCCCCCCCCCACCCCCCCACCGACCCCCACCCCGGCCCCCTCACCCCCACCCCCCAAGAAAATCACTGGGGCCATGGGCTCTACCTTCATTGCCCACAGTCCTGTCCATGCTTAAAAAATCAATTCATATCCACCATGAGCTTCCACTGGGAGGCATTTAGCTGGAGGCTGCCAAACCTGGAAGTCAAACTGCCTTCGGCCAAATGATGACAGCCTGGTAAAGTGGCCCCCCCAAACAAAGCCTTTGCATATTTAAATTGGCTTCCTGCCTCCTTGTGGCTGGAAGCCTGTCTGACCCTCCCCCCTACCAACGGTGGAAACAGGATCATACAGGCCTCGCGTTGTTGGGTCCTAGTCACCAGTTTGTTGGGACTTATGGGCCCGGGTTGCATGCTTGTTTTGGGATGGCCAAGTTGGTACAATAGACAGAGTACGTCAGTAGATACTTGTTAGGTGGAACACATCTTGGTGTTAATCCTGTTGACCAGCAGCGGCAATTTCAATAAAAAATAATAATAATGCATTGAGGCTTCTAGCAACACACTATTATAAAATCAAAATGTGGAAATTCATTGGAAAAGAAAAGGTCAAATTTCTGATGTAAGCAATTCCTGTATATGAAACCATACTGGTTTTACCCTGATCCATCTCATATTACCATTTAAAATATATAGCACCAGGGGATTTGCAAGGTACAGATTAAAACATTTCTGTAACTTTGAACCTTTCACAGGATCATGGGATTACAACTAAGACTGTAAGGCATTCCATCACAGTGAGCGCTGAGTATCAGTGAGCTGAAAATTGATTGAAGATTAAAGACTGAAGCGTATAGTGGTTGGTGAGATGAAAAGGCACTTCCCGTTATGATCAATTGCTGTCCGTGTCCAGTTTTGCAATGCTGCCAATGTTAGCAGCAGCAAAAACCTAACCCGTGAAGAGTAGGGTGGATTTTTTTTTTACTATTGACCGTGAATGGGAGAATAATTCAAGCCTCAACAATTTACCGACTTCTTTCCTCAAAACTCATCTTGGGATTTGTTAATGTGGTGAAGTAAGCATTCACAATTTATTTTACATTCACTCCTTGTACTCAAGAGAAACAATTAAGATTACCGATGCCTACACAATGTCACTGGTGGAAGCCGGCTCAGTCGCAACTTTCAAGGGGGAATTGCCTTGATATTTGAAGGGGGAGCATTTACACTTAATGGGGACCAATCGGTAGCTCTTTCAGAGAGGTGGTACAGGCACAATACACTGCATGAGCATGTGGGTTGACTCCCACACCACTTGAGGCGCCACAGTGAGATTTGAAGGAAGAATGATGTCCATGCAGCTAGTGGATACTGGGTGACACCAGGTCACTTGTTGGGTCAGGCCAAGAAATCAAGGAAAAAACAGTGATGAAAATTTTAAAAAGGAGAAATCAGAAATCCAGATACAACCATTGCAAAAATAAAGTAAAATATGTCTCCCTGTTATATTGTTATATTTCTCATAAAGGGTGGGGAACATAATTACTTTATGAATATATACCCTGTGATTATTTCTAACTAATGGGAACCAGAAGATACAACATTCCAAATGAACACCAACCATAGCAAGGAACTGACACTAACTCAACATTTATTGGACAATGTCTTTCAAAGAATCTACAAGGAAAGCTGTTGTGCCAAATAGGAATCTATTAGAGCCCTTTAGGAACTTGTGGAGTTTTGCTCTGCATCATGTGAAGATGCTGCTGAATAAGATTGTTTGGAAAGGTTTTGCTGTATATTTATCCAATCTGGTGCCACTGACATATTAGAAAGATCCTTCTGTTATCTTCAGGGCTCATCAAACACCTTTAAATCTCCAGCTGCTTCTTCAGATGCAGCCCTGCTCCATAGCTGGGATACTGCCAGAGACCTGCCTTAAAATCATTCTTAATCCCGGAAAATGGATTGGGATCATGACAAGGTTGGAGGGTGGCACACTGCTCTTTCTCCACAAAGATGGAAAACCAACCCGCTGGCTTGAATCCAACTCCTTGCCCCTACTTCCCTCACACCCCATCTCTCCTGTGCCACTGTTATCCATTCTGGATGGCCTCTGCTTTCAGGAATAATTGTTATTCTCTAATGCCAACTGCATCTGCTCCACCCCTCCAACTGTAGTTACCCAATGCCATCCATACCCTACCTGAATTGCCTCTCTCATCAACAGCGCACCCCCTGCCCCCCCCCACCCACCCCCGCCCCCCCCCCCCAACACACCACCACATCCCGAGCTTTTATGCTACCAATAATAGTCCCCTGTCCCTTCAATTAGACTGCTTCTGTCAATGCTGGCACTGCTCCTCACCTTGAGATTCTCACAATTCAGCTCCATTTTAGTATCCTGTCTTCCAGGAAACACTTCTATTTATATGTTATATATTGCATACTATTTAGATACAATATATTACATATTATTCACATGCGAAGAGTTTGTTAAATTATTTAAGGGAGTTAATATCCAAGACAGGAACGTGGTCAATATGGCTTGAGCTCAAAAACTTGCTCTACTGATGATAAAAATTAATCATAAGCTCTAATGATGGTTCTTGAACATCATGTGACACCAAAGTGGGAAAATTGACTTATTTTTAATCAACAGACTTTGCTCTGCTTATGTGTTACTTGATTGAACACTGCCTTGTTTAGTATGGGATCATACCTATGATATAGGGTTTGATCTCCGATCTGTTCTAAATTGCCTGACCTCAGTTGATGGCTATTGCTTCTTTTGCTTCAGACAAGAAGCCTTGGTGCTTCTTGTCTGATGAAAAGAAAATTCAAGGAAAGCTTCCACTCCTGATCACTGCCCAGCGACCCCCTGGTCATGTGGAGGAAGGAAATAGTCTTTGTGACCGGGTACACACATCAAAGGCTGATACACAGGTCCAATGGTAATCAAAAAGGTGAATGGGATGCTGGTCTTTATCTTGAGGGCTATACAAAGACGAGGAAGTTATGGTTCAGTTGTACAGAGCCATAAAAAGTATGATATTGATATTTGGGCACTGTCCTTCAGGAAGGATATATTAGCCTTGGAGAGCGTAGTGCTGTGCAGAACCACCGGAATGATAGAAGATCTCAAAGTGATAAATTATGGGGACAGACTACATAAATATGGCTTATATTCCTTTGAGTTTAGAAAGTTGACTGGTGATCTAATTAAGGCATTTACAATGATAATGTTTTTTTCCCAGAAGGACAAAACAGTAAAAACTGGGAAATAAGAATACTGATCCAATCTGTCTTGTACACTTTAAAATGGAAACACCAGCAAAATCAGGGAAATAAGAGTACTGGTCCAAACTGTTTTTTATTCCCTTCTGGGTTTGATCAGGTAAGTTCAGAATAACTATTCCCTCTGCCGGGTGAATTCAAAACAAGGGTCCATAATCTTCTGTCATGCCCAGTAAAGGCATATCATATCATATGAACTTCCAGTCAATTTTTTTATAAATTGGACACAAACAAGATGTTAAGATGATCGCAGCAAATCATGTGACTTTTAGCTTTCAGGCTACAGACTCTGGCAAAAATCTATTTAAATATGGAGATAGGTGAGGGTACCTCACACACATGTGTGAATTTGTAGAATTCATATACCTTATTGTTTAAGGAAGCGACAACACCTAGAGACCATGGCTGCCTAACTCCATGTTTCATACTGGACAAAAGGAAAGATCGAAACTCAATGGCCACTATCAACTTCCTATTGTGTCACAATGGCCTTCCCCCATCCAAACTAACTGGGTGAGCCTCAGAAGTGTTAACCCAGCAATTATGTGATCAAAGCTGGCTTCAGGGTCTGCACCCTTATTTCCCCAGGACCCGGCAGATCCATCAGAACCATTAACCATCAGTCAGTCTGAGAACCAGACTCTGAAAATAGCTTCAAGTAAGCAAGCGGCCAAAGTACTTAACCTGGTCAAGTTTTAAAGTTCACCTGAGAACCAACCTCCTAGATATTTGACTACAAGAGACCTCACAATCTTATGTGAACCCTTCACTTTGCAAGACCCTCAATTCAACTTTAAATCATCAAGTCCATTGAAGAAACCACAGGCCTGCCACATGGGAGACCAGAAAGTGTAAATCAGAGACTGACCTAACTGTAATTTGTAGAAGTGCAGTATATTTATTTATTTATCTGTATCCAATATTTTGTGTGCTTGTGTGTAAATGCATGTGTGTGTGTGTGTGTGTGTGTGAGAGAGAGAGAGAGATGTTACATTAATTCGGGATAAGTGTGTGAGAATAAATGATCTTCTTAATTTTAAACTCACAAAAGCTTGCTGCTGAACTATTTAATTGGAATACACACTCCAAGGATAAGAAAAGACACACCTCTTTCCACACACAACATACTGATTATGGGCAGTAAAAGCAAACATACATTCTGCCTGTGACACTAACCCTTTGCATGATAAGATATATTTTATTAGAAATCTGAAACTCTCTCTCCCAAAAGACTAATGATGCTAGGTCAATTGAAATTTTCAGCACTGAGAGTGACAGATTCTTGTTAGGTTAGGGTATCAAAGAACATGCATCAAAGGCAGCTAAAGGAAAAGGAGGTAAAAATCTGTTAAGATCTCATTTTTTCTTTATTCGTTCCTGGGATGTGGGCATCACTGGCTAGGCCAGCACTTATTGCCCATGCCTAATTGTTCAGAGGGCATCTTTAAGAGTCAACTACATTGCTGTGGGTCTGGAGTTACATGTAGGCCAGACCAAGTAAGGACAGCAGACTTCCTTCCCTAAAGGACATTAGTGAACCAGATGGGTAATAGCACGGTAGAATAGACTGGAGGAACTGAATGGCCTTCTGCAGTTTCTGTGTTCCTATAACTACTGCCTAAGTTTGCCACTTGGATGAGGTACAGGAAGACTGACAGCTCCTGTCGAACTCTGTCCAAGAAAGGAGCAGAGAAGGCTGGTGGTAGGATGGAGGGAGTTTTTTTTATTTTTGGTTCCCAGATTATGTTGTAGAAATTGCCAGAATCCTGTCACAGAAATGAATTATCTGATCCCAAACTTGGCAAATGGGCATTTTGTATTTGGGAATTCCTGAGGAAAAAAACTTGTTCCGAAGAGTAAAATGATTCACGTGGAATGCACACTTAACCAGCAGAATAATGGCTGTCTAATTCTCTACTTTGCAAATGTGAATCTCTTAATTGTTCAGCCAAATGTGTCAGTTTAAGAGCTCTTTACTCACGCAGTGCCAAGTCTAGCCAGTTTAAATGTCACACAGCACTTAAATTCCTTAATCTATCAAATTATGCTATTACTGTGATTATTTAAAAAAAAGCATTTTTCCACATTAATTACCTATTATACCACACCATTGCATGTACCAGAAAGAAGCAATCGACTGGTTGCTTGGCAACTCAGATCCTGTAAATGTAGAGATTTTTTTTTAAAAACTGCAAATGCTGGGGACTGGAAGTATATGGCAGGTCTGTCAGCATCTAAAATCAAAATATAGGAGGTAGAGCTTCAAGATCAGAACAAATTCCAGGGACTGACATTAAATTCGCTCATGCAAGAGCCTTAAAGTTACCATGTTTCAAAAGTTATAAAACAGGATGCGCAAATGATAGAAGAAAGAGTAGATCATGGCTGAAGTGCTGCTTTATGCTTTATGCAGATGTTGCGGACTTATTGAAGATTTTGGTGCTGTAAAATGGACGAATGATAAACCCCATAAAATATGTAAGAAATATTAGGGTTGAGTTTCATTCCACTAATTTCAATGGAAAGCAAATCAAATCTATCCCACAAAGGGCTGGCAATCAGATCTGCCAGATTACAAACCAGGCAGTGAGACAAAAAAATCTATCCCGCAGTATCCAAATCACTTATAGGTAGTTGAAAAGCATCAGGCAAACCTTTCCTATTCTTTCTGACGCAAGGTCATCGACCTGAAAGGTTAAGTTTCTCTCCACTAATGCTGCCTGACCTGCTGAGCATTTCCAGCACATTTTTTTGTTTTTATTTCAGGTTTCCAGCATCCTCAGTATTTTGCTTTCATATAGGCAAATCTCTTTGCCACTTGGCTCATATGTACCCATAGGAAAACTGGATTCTCGTAGAATCGTAGAATAGTACAGCACGGAAGGAAGCCACTCAAGTCTCCGCTTGCTCCTCCAAAGAGCAATCCAGTTAGTTTCACTTCCCATCTCTTTCCCCATATCTCTGCATTTTTTCCCTCCTTCAAATATTTGTCCAATTTCCATTTTAAAAGTACTATTTAATCTATTTTCACCGCCCTATCAGGTAGCGCATTGTCACCTCTGATCCTTTGGCAAATCCCCTTGAATAAGTGTACTTTGGTTATTGGCCTATCAGCCATTAAAACCATTGCTTTTTATTTACTCAACCAGAACCCATCATGTTTTCAAAAAAGCTCCATCAAATGGTCTTCTAATTTTAGCATCACTGCCTGACTGTTGGAAACTCTACCTCTATTTATATAGCCAAGGATGATCGCATGTGCTACATTAACTGCTCTGTTGATCTATCCTACCACCTTCAAAGGCTTCTGCATAAACACCGTCTATCTGTTCTTGCCACCCCAACTCTGCCAACTGACTCATGTATATCAGCAGTGGTCTGACAACTAAACTCTGGGGAACAAATTTCCTCTAATCTGAAAACCATCTATCCACAACTCTCTGTTTGCTATTCCTTACCAAATTTTGCGTCCATACTGCAATGCTCCCTTTTATCCGATGGGCTTTAATTTTATGAATAGGCCTATTATGTGGTATTTCATCAAAGCCCTCTTGAAAGTCCATACACACATCAACTGCACTAACCTGTACACCCTGTTACCTCATCGAGAAACTTAACCAAGTTACTCAAATAAGATTTGTCCCTAACAAATCCATGATGTATTTATTTATTTGTCAATACCTGCCTGAGTGCCTGTTAACTTCCTCCCAGATGATTGTTTTGAAATGTGCCCTTGTGAAATTTTTCACTTGATCAATGTACTTCATGGCCCAGGATTAGATCTAGCATTATTTCCTTCCTCATTGGGCAGAAAACCTATTGATCAAGAGTTCTCTTTTTTCAGTCAGGTCTCCATTACTGTTACTACATAATACTCCCACAAGGCTATTTGTGCTTGCAGCTCACTAATCTTACTTACCACATCTTGTGTATTTACACTAATGTATTCCAAACCTAACATGGATCTCTTTGTGCTTCCTATGATCCTAACTAATTCTTTATTATTTCTAATTCTGTCTCTCCCTCTCCTCTGTGAACCTTGGTTCTACTTATTAATACTTTATCTTGGTGCCTGACCACCTGTTGTATTAGTTTAAACCCACTCCCCACAGTCTGCTCACAAGGACATTGGCCCCAGTGCTATTCAGGTGCAATACAGACATGGGAGTGCAGTGTCTCAAAGCTGACTGTCCAAAAACAGGAGTTATCTAAAGACTGGACATTTTTAGAATGTGCCATGAGTAAATTGAATAAAACAAAAAAAAAACCCTCACCTCGACGATTTGCAAGGCACTGCATTGGTGGTGTGGCACCTGACTAGTTACCCTGTTAGCTGCAAGGCCAGCCAGGGAGGCTCTAACAAGGGGGTAGAAGGGTTAGTATCTAGGGCAACCAGGGACCTTTACCTGTGGGCAGCCCATGCTTCTGGTGGGCATCCACACTGGGCATGGGCTGCCTAAGTAGAAGGGAGACCCCAACCCCCTCCCCACCCACCCTCACACCAGGCTGCAGGCACACCGCACCAGGATTTACCTGGCAGGCTGCCCACCTGGCGTAGTCCCCACCCACCATTTCAGGGCCTCAATTGTTTCCAGGCTGGAAGGCCAACCTCGAGTCTTCCCACCTCAGATTTAATCAGGGGGAGTCAGGAAAAAAAACGATGAAGTCTCCTTCCCAGCCAATCGAAAGGGCCCCCTCACCTCCCAGCCCAGGGGAGAATAAAGTTTTTCTCTGTCTTGCTAACGTTTTTCAATTCTAATTAGAGGGTATTCACTTTGTTTCCCTCTCCATCATTGCTGCCTGACCTGCTGACTATTTTCCAGCGTTGTCTGTTTTTACTTAAAAGCGATAACCTGTTAATAGGAATACTCAAAGGACGCACAGTGAAACAGGAATATTGAGCTGTAGGCAGAATGCTATACCAGGAAATCAGTTGAATAGACAGAACTGTGTTCTGAATTTTGCTGATAGCTTTTGAGCAGTATTCATTCTCAACGTGCTATGACTATGGATCCTGAAACTATTACTCCCGCCCACATTGACACTATTACCCTACCATCCATGGAATAGCCATTTCAGCCACTGTCATCCTGTTCCTTTCTGGCACCGATGCCCATGTGCACCCTGGCACCATTTCACTTGGCTAAAGCCTGAAACGCCGTCAATAGCTGCTTTCTGGACTAGCGGCAAAATTAATTTGGAGCAACCTCTGAAATACTGGCAAAGCATTTACTGTGTTATTAAAGCAGGTGTACTCATGAGAAACGAGCTGACGTGGCTTTCTGCCACACATAGGCTGGGATTTTCCGTGCCCACTGGCGTCGGGCGTGTTCAGTGGGCACGAGCGGACAATAGGGTGAGAAGGCCAAAAATCCATTTCACGACGTCGTGAAACCAGTTTGCGATCGCCTGCTTAGCCCGTCGATGGCGGGCTGAGTTCTCTGGCATTGAAACCTCATTGTAATACGTCAGCATATCGTTCTAAAAGGCCAGCCTGCTGGAATCATCCCCCACCCCACCCCCACCACCACTGGATCGTCCATCCATGTCGGCGGGAAAACACACCGGTGCAGAACACGCCTTGACAGCTGTGACGTGCAGAATTCGGGACTTACCGCCAGGGCCTTGCTCACATCGCGGACACCCGAGGAGCAGAAGATGCTGGAGCCCGACACCAATGGCACATTGGAGGAACGTCCATAACATCCTGGGTGGATTCTCATGGACATGGCTCTGCTGTGAAGCACCTCATGGAAGTTGGAAAGTCACCATTGATGCTCACAGTGGATAATGGTCGGGGGGGGTGGGAGAGGAAGGTCTAGGATTGACTGGGAGAGGAAGAGGTGTCGGAGGTGTGAGATTGTCGGGGGTATGAAGGTGTCGGGGGGATGATTGGGAGGGAGTACGGGTGGAGGAGAGGGTAACGGGAGAAGATGACAACTGGGAAGATAGTATCAGGGGGATGGAAGGTGTAAGGGGAGTTCAGAGGGGGGAAGCATTCCAGGGGGAGGGAGGAGTACAGGGAGGGGAGGGAGTCCAGGGGGAGGAAGGAGTATGGAGAGGGGAGGGAGTCTGGAGCTCTGGGCATAGGAAGGAGTGCGGAGAGGGGAAGGCGTCGGGGGGGGCGCAAAGAGTGCGGAGAGGGAAGGAAGGGTGGAGGAAGGAGCTAGGAAGGGGGAAGGGGTAAAGCTGGAGGAAGAAGTGAGGGTGTCTGAGGGAGTCAGGAATGGGGGAAGAGTAAGGCTAGAGGAAGAGGAAAGGCTGGAGAAAGGAGCTGGGAGGGGGAAAGAATAAGGGCAATGGAAGAAGTGAAGCTGTCTGAGGGAGTCATGAAGGGGGAGGGATTAAGTGGGGGGGGGAGTCCAGGGGATGGGAGAATTAAGTGGGGGGAAGGGGTTCCAGGGGAGAAGGGGTCCGGAGGAGGAGATTTCCAGGTAAACGTGCAAGGGAGGGTCAGATAGGTCCATGACTGCCTTCTGGAGAGCAAATTGAGAGTGGGTGTGATATGAGGGAATGGTGAGAATGACCGAGAGCAGAGTGAGTTGTTAGGGTGGGAGGGTGAGGGTTTGACGGTGGTGGTAGAAGGGATGGTGAGGGTGGTTGGTGGGGACTTGGAGGCAGACACGGGCCCTGGAGGGTGTGAAGGAGAAGGCCGGGGAGGCTAATGTGGATGGGGGTGGTTTTTTCGGAAAGGAAGGGAACATACACGTTCACCTGGACATCTGCAAAGGGAAAGGGTTATGGCTGGTAGGTCACGATGGGGAGGTGGAAGGTGATATCAGGGGGGGTAAAATCTGATGGGGGAAAGGAAATGGGCGACTGGGGGAACAGAAAAGACAGGGGAGCTGACGAAAAACTGAATCCAGACCATGCTGTCTAAATCGAAAGTGGGACGGCAGTTGTGGTGGGTGAGATCAGGTGCTGCATGGGAGTGAGATCAGTGGGTGGGTAGAGATGCAGGTCAGCTCAGATGGACAAGTAAAAGCGAACCCCAGCAGGGAGCATTGGAAATGCTCGGGACATTGAGGTGAGTGTGATACGTGAAGGATCTGCGTGGTTGGGAAAGTGTTTGCACGAGGCTCTGAAAGGCCCTGCCACACTCACATACTTGTTCCAGAATCACTCATTGGCCAGCGGCTCCCTCTGCGGTGACAGAGGACGAGGTTGAGGGGGTCACAGGCAAAGGGGATTCTGAGGGAGAGGCCTCTGAGATTCCTGAGTGGATGACCCAGGGGTGTCCAGCTGCCGCTCCTCCTCCCTTCAGGTGCCTGAGGGCCCCGGTGTGACTCCTTGTGGGGAATAAGCACCCGGAGGGATGTCGAGGTGCCCCATTTCCCTCTTGTGTTGCCACTGCAGGAATTCACCAATGGCTCCAGAATTGAAGCGCAGGTCTGCGCACATCTCTGCTCTCTGCTGGAGCAGGGTCTCCATGGAGCCTGCCATCATCGCCATGGAGACACATGTGCACATGTGGACACCACTTCATCAGAGAGCAGGGGGACGCACTCCTCTGACTCGCATGCCACTCTGTTGAGGGCTTCCGACAGTAATGGCTTTGTGAGTGTGTGAGTTGAGAGCGATGAGAAGAGTGAGTTACCCTGGCGGAACGGATGACACCATCCATCCTGTAGCAACACTGGGTGGCTGTCCTCTTTTGCAGGGCATTGGCGCTGACCACCGCTGCCATCTCCGCCCAAGCCGGATTAGTGAGGTTGCTGCCCATCCTGAGACCAGAACATGGGCAGAGGATATCACGACGAGCCCCCACTGCATCCAAAAGGTGCTTGATGGACGCGTCATTAAACCTGGGGGCTGCAGTCTCTTTACCTTTCGAGGCCATGTTTTCTTTGCAGCAGTCGTGGGCTGGAAGCACTGAGAGGTGAGCACGCGACTGCACTTTAAATATGGCACCCGGTGTGATCAAGCGGCGAGATGACAGCGCGGCGGGCAAGTGAGAGCCAGGCCTCCATGGAAACGACGTGTTTCTCGGGAATGCTTAATTAATGCGACGGGTTTGGGATGATATGGCGTGAAAAGCCACCTTTGCAGACGGCGGGTAAAATGTCGGTTTACCCACCCGCTACCACACGTAGTGCAAACCTGGGGCGATTCTGCTCATACTGTAGTTCAGCTGAAAAGGGGCAGGTCAGAGGTCTCTGTGTGAGAGCTGTATCTAGGATTTTAGTTGACTAAAGTCAGTTCTAATTCTCTGGATTCATTCTCTGTTCAAGTGAGAGCTTTCTTCAGTGATGTCCTGTGTGACATCTTCCAAATCATTACACAGTAGAAAAGTCACTTCAGCAGATGTGTTCGTTCCACAGTTCCACATTTAAATCAGAAAGTCTGCCATCAAAATACATTGGAGGTAATTGACATTTCTAGGTGGACGTAGGTAATACATGGTACTTTGCCTGATGAAAATGAGGCGCTATCTGATTTCAAAAAGAAGTGTTGGCGACATTTTACGTTCATCCACAGTGGCACCCACACTGAAATAAAATGGGATGAAAGCAAAGTACTGCAGATGCTGGAAATCTGAAATAAAAGCAAAAAGTGTTGGGAAACCTCAGCTGGTCTGGCAGCATCTGTGGAGAGAGAAATAGAGTTAACGTTTTGAGTTCAGAGCTCTGAAGAAGAGTCATAGGGAGTCGAACGTTAACTCTGGGCAGGATATTGCCCTCATTGGGGGAGTGCTGTGGGCAGGCCCGTGAGCGTTTGCAAAGGCGACTGTCACCTGCGATCGGGCCCTGAGATGGATTTCACGCTGGCTGGCCAATTAACGGGGGCGGGAGCAGGAGGAGCGCAAGCACGCACATGTCCGCATGCGCTGGGGGGGGGGGGGTGCACTCACAGGAAGCTCCCTGAAGGCAGAGAGCTGCCCCAGGGAGCTGAAGAATAATTAAGTATTTTAAAACGTTACTAACATTTTCCCTCACGTGACTCTGTCAAACGAGCAGGGACATGTTAGAAATTAGTTTGAATTTTTCTCTTTTAAAAAATCACTGATCAAAATCCCATCCCGCCCGTGGATAAGGTTTCACAAAAAATCCAAAGGCCACTTGGCCTTTTTGTTTGCCCGCCAAGCGTAAGGTTGGATGGGCAGAGAAAGGTTTCATTTAATTAGAACTTTAATGGCCTTAACAGGCCTGTTAATTGTCGGCGGGCGCGCTGCCGACTCCAGCGCACGCCCCCTCAACTGAAGCTCACCTGATGTCATCATGTGTCATTTTACGCAAGTTCATGCCGGGCACTCGCCTGCCCGATGAGCGCAATATTCCACCCTCTGTTTCACTCTCCACGGATGCTTCCAGAACTGCTGAGTTTTTCCAGCATTTTTTTGTTGAAATAAAATGTGCCAGCTCACTGGAGGTTTGTAGATAGCTGCAGACAGCTTTTTTAATCTTCTATTTGTTTTCCTATCAGTTCCCCAGCATGGTGGAATACTGAATTGAAATTTCTGCTAACTTTGTGAAGACATGCCTACTTTCATCAATTTTGTTTGTGTTTTAATGCAAAGAATTGTTCGGGGAATTTAGATACACAAAATTGCAGCTGCATAATTGGAAACATCATTCGGTTTGATACTTATTAACTCAAACATTTAATATTCAGGGGGATAAGTAAAAGCCCTGACATGAAGTCTCAAGTGGATGGAGATAAAATAAAACTTTTCTCTTATCAGTGTTGTGAAGATTCATTTGGACCCAAAGTGTTACCCAGTTCCTCTCTCCACGGATGCTGCAGACCAGCTGACTTTTTCCAGCACTTTCTGTTTTTTGTCCCCAGCATCCGCAGCATTTTGCTTTTACTTCTCTCAGATTGATTTTTCTTCCTCCTACTTCTTTCTGGATGTCGATGGGCATTGGCCACCCCCGACTCTTGTCCAAAAGCCTATCTTTCATGCGATGGCTCAGACCATGGATGCCAGTAGCCCGGTCAACAGTGAAGGTGTCAGAGTTGAGGCCAACCTGACCTTCACTGCTCAGACATGTTTCGCTTGGGTTAGGAAGTGTGAGCTCATTGGATAATAATCAGGAACAGGATTCCAACCTGATTACCCCACTCCCTACCCTGGAGATGCTGATCCACTTGCAGTGTCCCAACTACAGCCCCCTTAAATTGGTCTAACTCAACTTAGAGAAGTTGAGCCCAGGATATTCCAGACTGTGAAGCTCAGTGCCTAATATATGGGCTCTCTGAGCCACTGAGGGCTCCTTGTTTCTCGTTAAAGAAGAACATTGAGCTTTTATAGTTGGAATCTTGAAGTTAACTAGCAGCACCCAGCATTAATAACTCCACAGTAGGGTCGTGTACTTCAATAGATAAAAATAAAAAACTGTGGATGCTGGAAATCCAAAACAAAAACAGAATTACCTGCAAAAACTCAGCAGGTCTGGCAGCATCGGCGGAGAAGAAAAGAGTTGACATTTCGAGTCCTCATGACCCTTCTAGAACTAGAACTAGAACTACTCTAGTTCTGTTGAAGGGTCATGAGAACTCGAAACGTCAACCCTTTTCTTCTCCGCCGATGCTGCCAGACCTGCTGAGTTTTTCCAGGTAATTCTGTTTTTGTTGTGTACTTCAATCACAGTTGTTAGCATACAATGAATGAGGCCCAAAATGATCAGAACTTTAGATTATTTTACAACCGTTACTAGTGGAATTATTGTCTCTATAGATTATCACCATTGAAACCTTGGCCTTGGAAGCAATACAGTGCACACTCACCAGAATGATATCAAGACTAAAAAGGTTAATTTTGAGGACAGGTTGCATAAACTAGGGTTGTATTCCTTTGAATATAAAAGAGTAATGAGTGATCTCATAGATGTGTATGAGATGATTAAAGGGTTCAGCGTGGTGCATAGAAACTAGTTCTTCTCTTGGGGGAGTCCAAAACAAGGTGGCAATGCATTATTTTTTTATTCTTTCATGGGACGTGAGCAGTATTCATTGCCCATCCCTAATTGCCCTTTTGGAAGTGCTGGTGAGCTGTCTTCTTGAACTGCTGCAGTCCATGTGGTACTAAGCCATTCAGGAGTGATGTGATGAAGATGAAAGGAAAATACTGTGGATGCTGTAAAATCTGAAATAAAAACTAAATATACTGGAAAAACTCAGCAGGTCTGACAGCATCTTTGGAGAGAGAAATAAAGTTAACGTTTCGAGTCCGTATGACCCCTCTTAAGAGCTGATGTCAGGAAGCACTTCTTCACACAAACATCAGTGAAATCAGGATCTTTCTCCCTCAAGAAGCAGTTGAGGCTAGCTTATTAAAAATTTCAAAACTTGACATTTGGCTTAGTAGAATTTTAAATGATGAGGGTATTAGGTGTCACAGAAGTGGGCAAATGGAGTTAAGATACAGATCAGCCATAATCTATTTGATTGACAGAACAGGATCAAGAGATGAATGACGTATTCCTATGTGCCTATGCTCCTGGAAAAAATGTCAATAGTTGTAGCACACAATCTCTATACTTTAACCTGGATTTGAATTCAATATTGAAGGGGATAAAAGTCAACTCCAACTGCTATGGTTAAGTGTCCTGTATGAAGTGAGTATGAACAGACTCTGCTGAGTTCCTTGTCTGCAGAAAACCATCTTTTATTTTAAAGTAATTCCTGATAAATCTTGACACTGACAGGATGTGGAGACTAAGACCCCTCTCACTACTAACCAGAGTTGCTTGTTGGTCAACATGTAGTCTTATTCAAATGTGGAGAATGCAGGATTTATAATAAGATATTGTTTATAACTTTAATTTGTATTTCAGTCCATGCTTTGGATTTCACTTTAATTTGTAGTGGTTATTTACTGTGCCGTTAAATTTCCTGAAATAAAACCCTTCTGCTAATTAGCTGGCTGCTTTGTGTGAGCTGAATTGTACATCTAAGCATGTACCTGCTCCTGGATGCATTGCACATCATTTTAAAGCTATGCTCCGTCGGACACTGCTGGTGATCATGGTTGACTGCCAGTGAGCACACACCTGTCAATCTCCATCATTTTCATTAACAATCTTTGTTGCATGAACAGATCCATCATTGCAGTTTGACAGTAAAGTTGATTGTCATAGCCAGTGGTACTTAGGTTTTGGCAGCTGTGCAGGGAGCCAACACACAGGGTGCCACACATTACTTTGCCTTGGTGCTTGGAATCTGTGCTGCAATGGTCCTAAGAAATACAAGCCAATATTAGTACCAATATTAGTACCAATATGTTTCAAACTTGATAGAAAATCCACCAGCAACTGTGAAGCTCACAAAACAATAGATGCCATTTTAAAAAGTGTGTTCTAATATACCATTATAAATGTCTGCTGAATTACATGAATGTCTATAGCTATGATATATGAAAAGCCTTACAGAGAACATACTTTGTTTAACAGATATATTGATATCTTGTCACTGCTTCCCGATCATACTATGTTGGTTATGTCAAACTAAAGGGCAGCCAATCTGAATGGAAGAGGTAGGGATCAAACAAATCAAAAATATAGAAACTGGCTATTAAATTTCCAATTAAAGAACCAAGATGAATCAATCAAGTTGCTCAAAAATATTTTTTTGAAAAAGGTTTATGCCTTCCTTTATTTCCTCAGTACCTGAGCTTCCCAAAATGAGATTTGTGTAACATAAATGATAATTTTTTTTTAAAAAAAGGATTTTCTTATAAGTTGATTAAATGTAATTGATGTTGTTGCTTCTGTCTTTTATTAAATTCATAATGGTTTTATTTGAAGGCCTTAGCCTCTTTCAGAAGCTCAGGCCTGGATTTAATATGTTTTCTTAAACCTACAACACCACAAAGAAGATCGTGTGGGTACAGCCATTTCCTGGGATTCATTAGAAGCATTATGACAGCGCAACAGGATTTTTTTAAATTGTTCTCCTTGTCTACAGTAACCAGTTGTCCTTTAGAAGTTTTAGGCAGTAAGCTTGGGGAATATGTTTCAAAAAAGCTTTAATTGTGTACAATTTACACTGAATTTTAAAAATACCGAGGGGTCTGTGAGTATGTGTGTGTGTAAGAAACAAAAGAAGCAGACAGATACTCATCTCAAACATGACAGACTTTACTTAATTACATATCTGTGGCAACTTCTGTTTATCTTTGAATTCTGAACTATGTATTTAGTTCTGTGGAATACTGTATTTAAATTGTGCTGTGCAGTATTTTATTTCTGCAGTATTACACTTGCATTTGTTTTTGAAAGTGATTTGAATCTAAACTGGTTAATAAATGTGAGCGTGCTTTCAACTCAGTTTTAAACAAGAAACATTATTTTCTTCTGTGCTTCTGCTGATTAAGCTGCATCGGCGGGGACTGTTACATTGGGATCCCTTTCATTTTTTCCCTTGATATTTTCTGGAAAGAGTTTCAAATGGAGGAGTGAGCTTTAGCCCAATTGTAGTATTACTGCCTCTGAGTCAGAAGCTACAGGTTCAGGTCCCCCTCCAGACAGTCGTGACACGTAGCGATTAGAGTTTGGCTTCTGAATATGAGGTTGTGTAAGGATATTGGGATTGATTTTCCAGCAGCTATATTCCAAGGAACCAGACCTCACTAAGGAACCATCTGAGGGTGTATTGCTCGGCTTAGATATAGAAGTGAGTGATACCTAAAATTGGCTTGTTGAACTGTCCTCTGGCACTCAGTTCATAGTGTGTGTGTATGTGCACCTCAGCAATCCTTAATTAGAACGTCCATAAGTGGTAGCATACTTCCCTAATCATCAAAGGAGCAAGCAGTTAGACTACAAGACATTAAGATCTATTCTGCATTACAACAAGCATTTTTGGAGAATGCATTTTTGTTAGTAAGTTATTAATTTTAAAGAAAGCAGTCACTTTCACATTTTCTTTTGTTAAAAGAGGACCTTCACACATACATGAATATGCGCACATAATTTAAAAAAGAAATACTTGCATTTATATAAAGCCTTTAAGAACCTTGGGATATCCCAAAATGCTCTGCAACCAATTGCTCTACCCTTCTGATGTGTAGACGGTATTGTAATGTAAGGAACTTAGCAGTTAATTTGTGCACAGGAAGCTTCCCCAAACAACAGTGAAATAATGACCAGACAAAAGCAAAGTACTGCAGATTCTGGAAATCTGAAATAAAAACAGAAAATGCTGGAAAAACTCAGCAGGTCTGACAGCGTCCGTGGAGAGAGAAAGAGAGTTAACGTTTTAAGTCCGTATGGTCAGACAATCTGTTTTAGTGATGTTGAGGAATAAATATTGGTTACTGGCCAGTACTGAGAAATTATTTTAAAGAGTGCCATGGGATATTTTACATCCATATGTGAGAGAGCAGACAGGTCTTAGTTTGAGGTCTCATCCAAAAGATGACACCTCCAGCACTCCCTCAGTACTGTACTGGAATGTCAGCCTCAATGCTTATGCTTAAGTCTATTGAATGGAGCTTGAGTCCACAACATCTGATTCCAAGGCAAAAGTGCTACCTTATAGTTAGAAACTGGGACAGGAGGAGGCTCATGTGGAGCATGAATACTGACATAGTCCAGTTTGGCTGAATGGTCTGATTCTGTGCTATACTGTGTAATTTTATTTAATTATATGGTGAATTTGTTGTGCAGTGCTTTCAGCCCTAACTTTAGCATCAAAGCTGTGAGTTAAATGAGGGGCAACACCCAACTAATGAGGTACTTCTCTTCAGTGTCTCTGGAGGCAGGAGAAATTATAAAGGTTA
Organism: Carcharodon carcharias; assembly: GCF_017639515.1. Taxonomy (NCBI): domain Eukaryota; kingdom Metazoa; phylum Chordata; class Chondrichthyes; order Lamniformes; family Lamnidae; genus Carcharodon; species Carcharodon carcharias. Next base: position 21,046,559 of record NC_054482.1, read on the forward strand.
CCTGTAAGAAGAAGTCAGTCCATTAGTAAAGGAGAGTGATATCTCCCTGCCCCCAACCCTATTGCTGGTTCGTGTAGATGTCTCATTGCTGTTGGGAATTGTCAACAGAAATTAAAGCAGCCAATTACAACACAAACTTTGGACCAGAAGTTTGTGCATATTCAGTTAATAGTGCTGGCTCATCATCTATGTGATCTAAATTGAAGGAATATGGCACCAGAACCTAAGGCTACTTTAAAAATGATTATATTTGAAGCAGTTTTCCAATACTGTATAAACACAACTTGATAAAGCGCTAACAAAAATAAAATTGCTGTGATAAAGCGCTACGTTAAATGAACATTTATCTCACTAAAAGTGAGTATCTTGGAATGTGGAGGAGCTATTTTCCATTTAATTTCTCACAAAAAGGCTCTCATTTAATGCACTGGTCTGAAAACAGAAAACAGTGGAAATGTAGGCCATGCAATATTTGACAGAGAAATTAATGTTTTAGGTTCAAACACACAGGGGCTGTAGAACAGGAACCCAGAAATTGCAGAATGAGTTGGAAAATAAAGTGGCAGGCGAAATTACTAAGAGATAAACGTTAAGCATTGCAAATAGGAAGGAAAAATAGATATGACATGCATACACCATGAAACTAAAAGAAACCTAGCACTCTTCATAGATTCGATACGAATGTCCAACCAGAGCAGAGCGACAACCAGCATCCAAGAGAATGATGAACTACTGTACATAGCAACAACAGTAGAGTATCAGACAGAAGAGCTAATTATAAAACTTCATCATGCTCTAGTTACCTTGACTACTCTGTCAAGAAACAATAGCCAGCTCAGGAGACTTCAGTACATAATCTAGGCCGACGCTTCAGTGCGGTTTCTGAGGGGATGCTGCACTGTTGAAGGCACTGTCCTTCAGATGAGATGTTGAATCAAGATCTCATCAACCTTTCACGTAGATATAAACGACCCACTGGTATAGATGAAGAAGAGCAGGGGGCTTTCTCCCGGTATAGATGGCCATTTTTATTCCTTCACCAACATCGCAAAAACAGGTTGTACTATGGGAAGAATTTTTTGTCCCATGGGCGGGCGTGCACCTGACCCAAATGGGAGGGGAAAAGTGCGCGATGATGTCGGGCGAGTGTCCTGACGTCATCGCGCACCCTCGCCATCTTTCGGTCGGCAGGCGCACGTGAGATGTGGCAGCGCACCCGCCACCAATTTAGAGGCCTATTAAGGCCCTTAAGTAATTAATTAATTTGTATTTTTCACTGCCCGTCCGAGCATTCAGTTGGCAGGCGGGCGAATAGGCTGGACGCCCTTTCGACTTTTTACGAAACCTCATCCACAGGTGGGACAAGGTTTCCAACGGTTGCTGAAAAAAAGCAATAAAAAATCTTCAATGTCGTTTTATTTACATGTCCCTCTTCACCTGACTGAGTCACACGTGAGGACATGTTCATGTCATTTGTTCATTTTTTGTATTTTAAAATTCTCTAGCTCCCTGAGGCAGCTCTGCGCCTTCAGGGAGCTTTCAGTGCGCGCTCCACGCGCATGTGCAGGCTTCCGCGCTCGTGCTCCTCCTGCCCCGACCCCGGCAGCACCCCAGCCCACTCACCGGGCCCACCCTACAAGGGGAAGGTCCTACCCTATCCGCTATCTCATTCTTTGTGGGAGCTCGCTGTACAGAAATCACGGTTGGAGCCCGATCGCGGACGGAGTCCTGTGTTGCGGCCGTTCCTGGACCCGCCCTACAAGGGGAAATTCCTGCCCTATCCGTTATCTCGTTCTTTGTGGGAGCTTGCTGTCCAGGGATTGGCTGCGAAATTTTCCTGCATTACAGCAGTAAATCTGCTTCAAAAGTATTTCATTGGCTTCGAGTGCTTTGTGGTCCTTGACGTTGCAAATGATGCCATAAAAATATTCCTTCCATGGAAAAAATTAACCCTCAATATTGTCAATGGTGGTTGTAGAATTAGGGGGATATGAGTTCAAAGTAGTTAAATAATTTTATGATGCATATCAGGATATACTTCATACGAAAATTGATCATCGTGTGGAATAAACTTTTGGGTAGAGATGTGGAGACAAAAGTTTTAAAGCCCTGCCTGTGGTGGGGGTCATGGCTGGCAGAAGTGGAAAATATCACGATATCGGAAAAATCAGTTTGCTACCGTCATAAAAGCAGCCCAAGATCATGCGCTCCAGCTGTCAATGGCAGGCCATGTTTCCTGCCATGGCATATTAGGAACACCATTTTGATACGTTTGCATCTCATTATAAGGGCTGCTTGCCAGAATAATTCCCCCACCTCCCCCCAAACATTGGACCAAGAGGGCATGTTGGCATCCAATTAACCCAACATGTTTCACAATGGTATATAAGCGATGTGCATCTGGTGGGGTGCCCTGCACTCCGCTCATGACTTTGAGGTTTGTTTGCCTATCTTGCATCACACAGCGTTCGTGGCAACTCGGGCTCAGTGCCAGTCTTCGCGGGCAGTGCCACATTGCTTCCAGAGGAATGTCAGAAGCAAGTCCGTACCGACCAGACCAGCAGTAAGGTGGGAGATGGCTTTTAATGTTGAGCGGGGCAAGGCCTCCACTGGGGAAGGTGGGGGAGGTGGGGAACTGGCCTGAGACAATTAGGGAAGGGGCTGCAGGACAAGGGCTCCACTGGGGGTTAAGAGTGGAGAAGGTTGCGCTCAGACACATGACTGGGGTGGGAGAGGGAGTGGTGGGGAAGGGAGGTTGTGGAGCAGTGGAGAAGCCTCCTCAGCGCTAGGATGGAGAAAGAGCCAGTTACAGAATGAGATAAGGGACTTTGGGCCAGTATGGGAGGATTGTTGAGTGAAGAAATGATGAACGTTGAGCTTGCAAAAGCTGTCCTTGTCCTAGTCCAGGCAGATGAAAGACATCAGTCCAGTCTCAGTCATCCTCAGGATGTTGTGCGCAGGGCATTGTCGTAATATCACGCGTGTTGGCCCGTGGAGTTTCTGGCATCATACTGGCCGTGGAAGTCAGGGGAGGCATCCCCAGCCTTTTGATGGGGAAATGGTATTGTCGGGGCAGTTGGGGGTGTTGGAAGTGGGGAGAGGCATATGTCAGACTAGGCAAGTGTTCTCAAGATCGGGATGGGAAGTCCTCAGAAGGCGAAGGTACACCTACCTCAGCATGTTCAGGGGGTAATGAAGAGATGTCCACCACAAATACGATGGGATCAAGGAAGACAGGGGGAGGATAGAGACATTCTTGGAGGGAGGGAAATCTGAACGTTAAGCTCCCCTGGGACGATGGAAAGGATTTCCACACACACAAGGAGGGTCCACACACACAGGCAGTGAGAGCTCAGCACCACCATCTTCTAACCTGTGATGATGGTGCAATACAAAATTAAAATGAGGAGGTACTCTACTGGTGAGGGCTCTGAGGGTGGATTGGAGGGCAATCTATTAAGGGTCAGCAAATGAAGTGTGTATTCCCAAATGAGGAGAGATGCACAGCCGAGACATATTAGGAGCCTTTCAATGACAATGCAAGGAATCAGGAAGGTGGAGCTATGATGTGCAAAAATAATCCTGCAAAGTGACAGTAATTGATCTCCTTATATTAAACCCTTGTTCACTGTGTGCAGATTACCCTGAGTGGTAATGCACTCCAGAGCAATCGGGCGACTGGAAAAGCTTCAGATGCGTTTTATAATCGTCGCGCTGGTAGCTTCAGGAGAAAAACCTCAGGCCCCTCTCAAATAATCTCAGGTCCTGTTTAAACATTTTCTCTCTTTAGTATTCCAAAAAGCATGGCATTCAAGTACAGTGAATGAGGAGGTGAGGATCCAAGCACCTGGGCTGAAAGCAGCACATCCAAGTGCCTGGTCAAAACAAGGGGTGGGGGAGGCTGGGGGTGGTGGGGGGAAGGGACAACTTGAAATGAACCCTGCGCTGGCCTGGATTTTTGGAGTAGTTAGTTTCTGACACTGGAACAAAGCCTTTGAACCCACATTCACTGACATCATTGACAGAAAGAGGAGTTTTGAAGGCTGATGCTGACTCTTGCCTGTTTCTCATTGATGCTGCAGTGAGGAGAACATCAGGGAGACGGAGCCTGGATTTGTTGCTGCTGCATAATCACATACAGGCAGGAGAGAGGAAGGAGAAGGTTGCAACGGAGGCTCCTGGCTCACCAAAGTGAGGAGCAAAACCCTCAAGACCAAGTGGCAGCAGAGCCCCCTCCGGACGCAGAGGATGAGGCTCACAGAAAAGTCATGTGTAGGCACTTTGAAAGATCGCAGAACTTGTATCTCTTATCTACAGATGAGTGGGAGGCAGTTTCGCTGACACCTCCACATGTCCAGGGATCTGGTGACTGACATTTGCACTATGAGGGCTGGGAAGGCATCCATTGTCACTGACTGAAAGTAACGACCACACTGACCTTCTACACCAGTGGCTCTGAAAGTAACAGTTCCCCTGAATGTCTACACCAGTGGCTTCTTCCAGAGCTCCTCTGGGGACCTACGTGGGTTCTCTCAAGCGTCCACGCACAAATGTATAAATGTCATGACAGACGCCCTTTTTCTAAGCCCCAAAATTACGTCAACTTTGACAGCGGTCAAACAAGCCAGGATGCCAGAGCACTGGGCTTTGCAGAGATTTCTGGATTCCCATAGGTGCAGAATGTCATTGACTACAGTCATGCAGTTATGAAAGCTCACTGGCAACAGGCACTCCACAGGAAATGCTACCAGTCGGTTAATGTATGGCTGGTATGCAACCATAAGAAACTTATGCAGGTTTGTGTCAGATAACCAGGAAGTGTTCATGACCCATACATCTTGAGTAGGTTGCAGATTCCGGACATCTTTGCAGGACCAAAGAGAATCCAGAGTTAGCTTCTTGGTAACAAGGGGTACTCACAAAGGACGTGACTAATGACACCTGTGCAGCAACCCCAGACTCCTGCAGAGAGGATATAAAATGAGGCTCATGGTGCTAGCCAAGTGTTGGTGGAGAAGACTATAGGCATCTTAAAGATACGATTCCAATGCCTGGACAGATCTGATAGAGCACTCCATTGCTCTCCCCAGAGAGTCTCACAGATCATCGTGGCTTGCTGCGTGCTGCACAACCTGGCGCTGCATAGGGGGGAGGATTTGCCAGATGACAAGATGGAGGAGCTGCACATCTCCTCGATGAGGAGGACTTCGAAGGGGATGAGGCCGTTGAGTTCGAGGAAGCCAAGGCTGCAGGGGATTAGGCCTTAGCATGGGCCAGACATGCCAGGCATGCATGTGAGGCCCTGATAGCCAGCAGATTCCAGGAGGAGGATGAGGAGTTGTAGTGAGCACCTTCTTGGACAGGTGCCCTCATCATGGGCCAACATGAAAATCAGTGTTGCTAACCCTCTTATTTCAACCATGCACTTCAATATAACAGTAAACCCTAATTTTAACTCTAATGCATATCAGGCTCACATTGCCCTGATCCTTTGAAGAATGATGAAGCTTTGGGGGCATGTACCCTTGCTGAGATGAGGTGCCAACTGCAGGAGGGAGTCCTGGCATCAGACGTCAGAAGGTGCTGTCTCTTCAACCATCTCTCCAGCATCCCAGTCACAGCAGCAGCCTCTAGAGCCAGGAGCCATTCCACTATCCTCAGTGGGCTTTTAGCTGTATGCCTTCAGTGTGACAATGCTCCTCGAGGAGATCCACCTCCATCATTGGGACAACACATTCTATGTAACATCGATGGTGACTCTTGGGCCAAGGCAGCCGAGGACATTCTGCGGGTGTGCTCTAAACAGAGATGGTTCCATCCTCTGTGTCACTTTTTCTCTATCACATTCACATCCGGCACTCTCAGTTAGGGCTTGCTGGCCTTCTTTTATCCTCACCTTACTCTGCATGTGGACCACCTGAAGATGATGCAGTTCAAACACTTGTGTGACAGACATTAAGATGCCTCCTCTTTAAGACACACATTGTGCCCTCATGGCCAGCCCTGGCGCTTGCAAACTCCAAAATGCTCAGGCACCATGAAGCCCTCGAGGAGATAAGTCATTGCTAATAAAGAACAGACTTCAGCTTCAATCCATCCTTGTTTCTATCCCATTGCTCCCCTCAACATTGTCTAAAGCTATGATGTGCGCTTCCAGAACATGCTCAAAGGCTCTGTTGACCACCAAAATCACCATTTACAATTAGCATCGCAAAAGTGTTTAGGTCAGGGGACGCACAGCGCTGCTTCCCTACATTGTGACTAAAGCCTTGTAGCCACAATCCAGGCAATTACAGGTTGAGAAACGGTCAAGGGTCTAGGTTCGAGCGCCAGGACAATAATGTGGCTGAGAGGGGCAGAGCTTTGGCACCTTCAGGTGGCACGGTGCTGCCACTTTTTGGGGAGTTCAGCAGATGTACACTCGGAAAGTCAGAAACACGGTTGGCAGACAGGAATGCACACGAGCTCTGAGTGTGGGCTCATAGCATGAAAACCCTGCCAGACGGCAGACAGCACATGGAGTTGTACAATATATGATGCTTCTCCATGTGTAAACACACCTCTCCTTGTACACTACACCTTCACGATATAGGAGAACATCTCTGCCTCAATCTTACACAGTCAAGAATGACCTGACCTGCAAAGTATGTGAACGAGGTTCCATCCAGAAGCACACTTAACATGAAGGTTGAAGCATCACTGGTGTCAGGAACGATCTGAAAACAGGCACACACCATGGTGATATGGAAGCATGCTATGTAGACGAAAGGCCCATGATAGCGACATCTGCGATAAGTGGGTTGAGGGACCATGGTATCTCACCTGATTGTCAGTAACACAGCTCATCATAAAAAGGAGGCATACACAAGAGGAGATGTGAGTTGGGTGTGTTTCTATTTACATTTGTGAACAATATATAAATGTTGTGAACACCCATGCCACCGTTGTGCTCCTAAATTTTTTAAACTTTCCTAACCCTACCGCTGCATCTGGGTGCATCCCCGACATCCACAGTGGGGGTGGAGACAGACTGCTGACTGCTTCGCTCTGTTGTCTGTGATGACTTTGGTGGACAACCTCTGGAAGGCTGAGACCTGGAGGATCTCAGCCTGCTTTGGCTGTCCTCCTTGACCTCTGGAGTTAGAGGTGATCGGGTCACAGGAAGAGGAGATCGGGATTGGCCAGACAGCCCTGGAATCACTTAAGTGGATTGCCCCGGGGCTTCCAGCTGCTGGTCCTCCTCCCTATGGGTGCCTGAAGGTCCCTGGCTCACTCCTTGAGGAGAAATGGCACCTGGAGTGAGTCTCGCATTGACACTGATGATTGCCACCAATGGCTACAGTGATGGAGGGCAGCTCCTACAGCAGTTCCGGACTAATATCCTGGACCAAGGTTTCCTTGCTGGCCACCATCCTAGCAGTGTTGACCTCAATGTGTTGGCATGCTGGCGCTATCACCTCAGATTGAAGGTGGATGGACTACCCCATCGTCCGTTGCAATCTGAGGAGTACAGCTGACACCCCTTCCTGATGTTCCTGCGATTGTCATTGCAGCTCCACCAACTGATTTAGGACTGAGTCCGGACGCTCATCACCAGACTTGGACTCAGCAGAATCCTGACCTCCAGCAGTCCTTCAAGTGATGGCGGCTTTGGATGTTCCTGCCTCCCCCTGCTGTGGACCAGGTTGTGTGCTGTGCTCACCAGATTGTGACCCCATGTTGCTCGATATCTAGGTCTCACCGAGGTGTATGTCTCTGCGCTGCTGAAGGGTGTGAGTGGGTGCTATGATGGCCCTTCTATAGGACTCTCCTCTGGTTCCTCATACTAGGTATCCTTGGAGCTGGAGCTGAGGGCCTGCCTGGTTGAGGCCATTGGGTGCTTTCCAGAGCTGCCTATGAAAGAATGTAGAAAGTGCATGGCAGGCGACTCTAAAACAGGACAATGTGCTCACAGTATGGTTGCCTGAGGGATGAGGTAGTGCAGGATCCTCTTGTGGGTATTTGCTGCCAACCTCACCGTCACCGCAAGCCAAGAGCCAGCTCGATGGCTCAGTTTTCGAACTGAAGGAGGACTGGCACTCCAGCCCTGGCCTGGGAGCTCTCCCTGCAATGCAGTGCAATCTTGCCCTGCATGAAGATAGATGGAGAGAGTGTGAGCAAGGTGCAGGCCAGGGTAGATGATAAGGATGCCTGGCAGGTGTATGTGGTGAGGGGAGGACATGGATAGGATGAAGACACGATCTCCAGACGAGATGAGGCCAGATGGAGATGTGAGGGTGTGTGTGAAAATGAATGGTGATATCCCTTGAGCTGGCAATATGTGAGAGCCCAGTGAATGTGTGATGGGCTTGTGAGTGTGTGAGTTGAGAGTGATGAGTTGGTTCACTTACCCTGGCAGCGCGGATGAAATCATTCATCCTCTTTCTGCACGGGGTGCCTGATCTTTTCTGTGCAGTGTTAGCACTGACCACTGCTGCCACTTCCTCCCAAGCCAGGTTGGTGAGTTTGCTGGACCTCCTGTGGCCAGAGCGGGGGTAGAAGGCATTGTGGCAGGCCTCGACTGCACCCAGAAAGATGTTCCAGTGAGGCGTCACTGAATTTGGAGGCTGCCCTCTTCTTGGCTTTCAGGGCCGTATCCTGGGCTGCAGGCATTGAGAACGTCGTGAGTGGCTGTACTTTAAATATGGCCCCCGGAGTGAAGGAGCAGTGAGCATGGCAGGGTGGATGATTCCGAGGCTGCCCGCCAGCGGTCCAGCGAGTTTCCCGTGCGTGCATATTTAATGAGGCGGGAAGCAGATGATACCTTGCAAAAACCGGCCATATGCGGTTGGGTAAAACATAAATTTTCACACCCGCCACTGCGCTTAGTGCACTGAGGGGAATATGCCACCCGAAGCCTTGCAATCATTTGGGTGCAACAATTTTGGACTGGGGGACTAGAATTACTCCGAATGAATGAACTGTTAAAAAAATCATTCTTCAATGGTAATTACTCCATAAACTGGTAGCAATCCACAGTCATTAATGTATCACTGTCTTTAGCATCGCAATGAAGTCCACCAACGACTACAACAACACACAACTCATATTTATATAGCAACTTTAATATAATGAACAATCCCAAGGTACTTCACAGGAGCATTTTCAAACAAAGTATGACACCAAGCCACAAAGGAGTTATTAGGGCATTTGACTAAGTGCTTGGTCAAAAACATCAGTCTTAAGGAGTGTCTTAAAAGAGGAAAGCTAGGTGAAGGGGTGGACTGGCTTAATCTCAGACTGTTGCTAGGGAGAGGAGTGGCAATGGTAACTAGGGGATAGTTTGGAGTGGGGACTGAACACAATGGCTTCAATCTTCCCGATGTTTAATTGGAGGAAATTTCTGCTCATCCAGCACTAAATGTCAGCTATCAGTTTGATAATTTAGCAACAGTGGAGGGGCTGAGAAGTGGTGGTGAGAAAGAGCTGGGTGTCATGGTTATTTCTGCTCCAGACCATCTACTCCTGCTGCTTCTCCATTCAAAGTCTAATTCTACATGAATTCCCTCTTCTCTACATGAATTCCCTCTTCTCTACATCCTCACGTATTAGCATCAAGCTTTATCACATCACCCCCTACTATAATTATTATTTTCAAGTGGCTCAAAATTTGGAATCCCTTAACACTCTCGTTCTTGCTTTACTTAACAATCTACATTCCTTTCAAACCATGGCTTGATTCATCTAATCATTATTTATCTCATTTTTCTTTTGCTTACTGTTTTGGTCAGATTAAAGGTATTGGCTGTTCATATTGGTTTCTCTTTATTTTTATTAATATCTCACAAGCATTTTGGATCTTGATGAAGTGACTCATTTACAGTCAATCTCTGTGATTCCCTATGCTCCATCCGTCTTAGGTAAAATAGGCCGTGACTCTAACTAGTTGGAAGAACAGAACATCAGATCTGAATTCATACAGTGCTACGGACAAACTAGAACTTTAAAAGATTGCAACAGATGATCAGCTATTGGTTAATTTATTGTCTTGTTTGGATCCCAGCTATCTTTTTTCAACTTTGTCAGTACCTGCAAAAGGACAAGCTCCCTAGTTTTATTCGAAGTAATATGGTTTGTTCTATTCAAACATGCATACAAGCACTGCAGTTTCAGAAGACATCAGGGCCTTGGAGACTGTTTATTATTCTGTCTGACGGTAGAATACTTGTTCTCCTTTCTGTCAGCCATGTCATCTTCGTGCATGAAACTGTTGAAGTGACAATTATCTGTGTGAGTTGAAGGAACAAGAGGCTGTTGTACACTTGCCATTTCTGTGCTCTTTATCTCAGTGCAGATGTTTAAGCTATTCCTGTCACAGGGAAAAATGTAACTCTCTCTGAGCAGCAAATTGGCTCGTTCCCACCACTGTCCTTACTCTGTTTGTCAGAAAGCCATGGCAGGTTTGGTTACCTGTGCCTTTCACTAAAAAGTCACTGTCAGAGTGGTGCGTATTTTCGCGGGTAAGCAGAGAGGATGTAATTTGCCAAAAGATCTTTATCAGTAAGTTGTAGCACTGATTCAGAACATTTTCATTAGCAGAGTCTATATTTTTTTTCCATACGGGTACTGGAAAGAAAAATATAGGATTAACCATGGAACAAAGTCCTTTTTTTTATTTGCGCTTACCATAAAAAGGGAGGAATGGAAAATTGGTCAACAATATAGTCAAATGTTTTGGACTGAATGTTGAGTCATTCTCCAAGATAATGTTATCATTTTGCTCTGAATGGTGATTGATTGTCCAAAACCCTGGGACCAATATGAACCATGTACCAAAACTAGATGAAAGCAACTTGTTCCCTTATACCTAGTGATTATGGAAAATTGAGATGCACGCTAATAATCCAGCCCTGAATGAAGTGAATGTATACCATGTGAATACACACCATGATAGTGAGCCTTCAGTTCTATTGTAGGTTGGCACCAAAAATAATTGGCTAAGAAAGTAAGAAAAAAAAATCAGACAGCCCAATCAACACTACAAAGTTGTCCTCATTGACATCTGACATTAGAGGATTGGTGCCCAAGCTGGGAAAGTGGTCCCAGGAATTAGTCAAGCAGCTTAGACAAACTCATATCAGCCAACATTTCAGAGCCCTTCACTACCTTCCAGAGGTGGGGATACAGCTGTGCAGCTGCAGGTGGTGCCCAACTCACAGGCCAGTATTCCTCCATGCTGAACAGCACTTGTAGAAAGCACTAAGGGAAGCAAGTGCCCAGAATCAATTATAGCATGACCAGTGAATGAGCTAGATAAGTTAGGTAGTGAGGAAACCCAATGAAAGGGACAACCTAGTCAACCTCACCCTCATCATCATCATCCTTTATGTCACATAGGGAGGAGTTACCACACAGCCTCATCTCCACAGTAAGAACACTCTCTATCTTGTAGTTTTCAATACCACTTTGCTAGCTAGAGCACATAAGGTCAGATTTGGCAGCCCAAAACTAAGTATCAATGAGGTGTTTATTTCACCACAACCTGTAACCTCATGGTCTGGCACATCTCTCACACCATTTCCACCAATTCATGAGTTCAGCTGTGCTTCAGGATCAATATCTGGCATATGTTAGAAAAAGGAATTTACTTTGTAAGTCTACAAAAGCAGTATGCTATGCTATAGAACTAAACAACCTCACAACAAACAGATCAGAGTAAAACTCTGCAATGCTTCTATAGCCAATCGAGACTGGCGGTCAGCAATCAGTAAACCAACAAATGGAGGAGGATCCATGCAGACCCCCAACCTCAGCCACAATGAAAGTTAGAACATAAATGCAAGACTCGAGGCTAAAATGCTTGCGAGCATCTTCCCCAAAGTGGATAATCCTATTTGGTTTCTTCGTGAGTTCCTTAGTCAGAGAAGCCAGTCTCTAGCCAGTTTACATGACATTAAGAAGCAGCAGGGTGTACTAGACATAGCAAAAGGCTATTGGCTCTGGCAACATATCCTGGCGTGTTCTGCTGAAGACTTGTGCACCAGCAGAAGGCACACCACTCGATAGCCACTCCATGCAGCTTGACGCTGGAGGAATGGGAACACTGCAATAATTCATCAATTAATTTGACAACACCTCTAAGACCTGAAAGATCTGCTACCATGAAGGGTGGGAGCAGCAATATCATGGAAACACCATCGGCTGCAAGTTCTGCTCTAATTCGCACACCATCCTGATGGGGATGTATATCGGCATTCGTTAATTGTTTTGTCAATATCCTGTAATTCCCAACCTTCCATCACCTTGCCAGCACCATCAGCACGTGGACTGCAGCAGCTTGGGGAGAAGGCTCATAACCACCCCTAAGGAGAACGAGGGATAGGTAATGGATGTGCCTTGCCAACATTAATTACATCCGCACAACAAATTCTAAAGAAAAGCTGAGGCACATCAGCTGGAGGGTACCAGCTGGGAGTACGTTAGCCCAACATTTTATCTCTTTATCTTGTACTCAGGAATCTATTAACTTTATGTGAGTCAGTGAATTGGGTTGCCTCTTGAAGTGATTTATAACTTTTGCAGTTTATTGTCGCAAGCTCACAGATCCAGTTTTGGCCGTGTTGACAGGCTGAATTTTCACAGTGGAGCAGAAGCTGGGTTTGTTTTCAGGTCTAGAACCTGCCACTAGTGGGAGACTGCTTAAATTTAAGATTTTCACGTGGCCGAGCTCATTATTGGCATGGGGACAGGTTCTGTGCCCAATTAATCACAGAATCACAGAATTGCTATGGTGTAGAAGGACGCGGAAGGGTAGTGGGTGGGCTATCGAACTGGAGAGCCAACCAGAGGCCTTCCAGCTTCAGAAATGTGCACAGCTACATGCAAGTTAAGTAACTGAGAGGGCTCCTGAATAAAAAGCTCCTCTTAAAATCCTTACTTAAAATAATAGTGAAAGCACCTCTGTGGAAGGGGAGGAGGGGGAGAGATGGGGGAAGCCCTCTACAGAGTGGCCTTTGGCTGTACCCTCACACAGACAAACACAGATGGCTTATAGGCTTGGCTGGGTTGCTGGTTCCCCATTCCCCAGCCTTTCGCTGGGCGCCTGCCTCAACATTGCATTGGGAAACTGGAAAGTCCCAGTTGGTCTCTGAAACTTACCACAATGCTTTTAATGAGCCTAATTGCCTGCCCAATGCCTGGCCTTTCCGAGCCCTGAAATCGCCTCCCTCAGAATGGCTGACACCTAAAACGGCATTCCAAAAGTGACTCGCCAGACAGTGCTGGTATATTTTGGGGGTCCCCCCCTCCCCTATTTCTCCCCCGACCCCAGGAGGAGAAGGACGGAGGTGTAAAATTTCAGCTCTATGAGCTTGCAGAGGGATAAGGAAAGAACTGTAAATGCTGGGAGTCAGCTCAGAGGATGCCAGTATACCATATAAAGCAGCCTCAGTAAGGAAGTAAAAATAGAAAATGCTGGAAATACTCAGGCCTGGCTAAATCTATGGAGAGAGAAACATAGTTAATGATTTAGGTTGCTGATCTTTTATCAGAACTCTCTATAGATGCTGCCTGACCTCGAACTTTTTCTGTTTTTATTTCAGGTTTCCAGTATCCACAGTATTTTGTTTTCCGTTTCAAGATGAAAGTGGTTGAGCACTTTGCTTATAAAATTCCATTCCAATAGTTTAAACCTGATTGGAGCAAGCTGTTTTTGAGATACCCATTGTTTAATGGATGCTTAATAACAGTGTAATGTACCCAGTGATGTGAGTAATGTGCTTATTGAAGCGTGTAATGGCTGCTGATCGAATGCATTTACTGAATCCGATGACTTAATTCACACCTCCCAGCAAATTGCTTGGTTGGAATTGTCAGCAGCTTTAATAATAATGAAATGAATGCATGGGTATTAGTTGTGTTTATTAATCCTTTGTTTTTAAAAATGTTTTAATATACATTAGGTAGATTGTCATATAATCTGTTTATAATAAGTTGGATGGTTCTATAATAGTGTTTGCCCAGGCAGTGTTTCTAATGAATTTGATGAATGGACTTCCAAACAAATCGGCAATAGGCAGCACACTGAAGGGAATTAGTTTTATTTTGGACCTACTGTGGCTTGTGCTTATATTTCACTTTGGGATACCTGAGGGGCAATGAAGAGGAGCTTCCCTGTGTACTTCATGTAGGAGTGCAGTGGGAGTTTTATGTAGTTTGGTACGTCTTATTAAGGTATTGATAGTCTTAGGTAGTTCAGCAGTTAGTATTTATTAACTACAAGAAACCATTTATGTAGTACAGTAAAGGTCCAAGATGAAAGCTATTTCCATGCTTGCTTCTACACATGGCTGTCTAACATTACACTGACCCTTGGTGCAAGTCATGTGTTCTCTTACATCGCTACGTGGCCGGTACTGTACTAGTCCCACTTTAACCTTTTATGTGCCAGACCGTTATATTATAAATTCCCCCAAAACCTTATCCAATGCATGTACAAATTATCCCCTCTTCATGTATTTACATCATTTCTACTACATACACCTCCCCCCTCCTTCCCACAACCCTCAAGTCTCTAAGTACATAGGTTCAGGCTGTCTGGAAATCGTATAAGATCATAAGATGTTGGAGCAAAAGTAGGCCACTCAGCCCTTCGAGTCTGCTCAGCCATTCAATGTAATCATAGCTGATCTGATAACCCTCAACTCCTGCCTTTTCCCCATTTCCTTACTGATTAAAAATCTGTCTATCTCAGCCTTGAATATACTTAACGACCCAGCCTCTATAGCCTTCTGCGGTAAAGAATTCCACAGATTCAATACCCTCTGAGAGAAGAAATTCTTCCTCATCTCTGTTTAATTGGCACCCCCTTACTCTGAGATTATGCCCTCTAGTTCTAGGCTCTCCCACAAGGGGAAACAACCTCTCAGCATCTACCCTCTCAAGCCCCCCTAATAATCTTATGTGTCTCAATAAAGTCGCCTCTCATTCTTTTAAACTCCAATGAGTACAGGCCCAACCTACTCAACCTCTCCTCACAAGAAAATCCCTCCATACCAGGGATCAAGCTAATGAACCTTCCCTGGACTGCCTCCAATGCCAGTATATATTTCCTTAGATAAGTGGACCAAAACTGTTAACAGTATTCTAGGTGTGGTCTAACTAATGTCTTGTATAGCTTTAGCAAGACTTACCTATTTTTATACTCCATTTCCATATCTTGTTCTCACTACTGTCAGAGGAGTGGTAAGCTCTGTTGTTGCTGGTAAACTTTGTTGAATTGGAGGTTGCTCTGGCAACTAGGTGTCTTTTGGTCCTCTTTTCCCTGCTCTTTGGCATTGAATCGCTCTTTGTTGATTCCCCAATTATAGAAATAGATGGCAGTTGGTTTATCCCACTCTTTACAGGGCAGACAAATTTTGCTTGTATAGTGTTTTTGTCCCCTTCTTCCTTCATGCAGCTCGCCATGACACATGCTGCGATGGAAGATGGCTCTTCCTGTGGCGAGGGTGTGACTTGGTAGTAAGCTCACCTTTGTGTTTGATTGTGCAGTGTGCTGTCGTCAATGGATGGCTGCTACTCGGTTCCAGCATAATTTGTGGCACTGTCATACTGGCTGGGGATTGCAGCGTATGCTTTGAGGTCTCAGGGTTTATCTCTCCAAATGGCATCAGAGCCAGAGGTTGAGGATCTCCTCATTGCTGGCTCCTCTCTTGACTGCTATCTGCTCAAGGTGTACTGGTAACCATCTGAGTCATTGGGGGGGTCTGATCAATGGTCGGGGGGGGGGCTTCAGGCACCTATAATAAAAGTGGACAAACCTACTTTGCAACGAAGGAAGATAATTCACAGCTCAAGTCCCAGTCGAGAAATTGTTTCTTGTTGGAGCTCTCGGGAACTTGCAGTTCTGTATAATTTACAACAGTCTTGACATCGTCTGTCACTTTGAGGAGATTCAGGGTTACAAACGCATCTCTGCTTGAGAGGGAAAAAGATTGACTAGAGATGATGTACATCAGCTCGAAGATTTGTTTCCTGCTATATCTTAATGGTTGACCAGAAGTTGGATCGCTCTGGGCCCATAGAGTGGTGTGTCTGTTGCTTATAGCCATAGGACTCTCAGCCACAGTTCTCTGTCCGATAGGACTGTAATACCAGCTCCTGTGTCCAACTTAAAGGTTGTGAGGTGGCCATTAACTGAGATGCCGGCATTCCAGATTGAAAATCCAAGATCTTTGACCTCACCCAAGAAGCATCTTTGTACATCCTCTTGGTGTGCTGTCCCGACCTTGTGAATCCTTTTGTGATCTTCCGTACATTTTGATGTTTTGGCTTTGCACAACTTCCCGAAGTGTACAATTTGGTTACATTAAAAGCATTGGGCTGAAATTACAGGGCATCGATCACACCTGTGAGGGCACTTTGCTCCATAGCGCTGGCATGGTGGCTCTACTGGTCAGTTAGGGTATTGCTTCCCTTGGTCTGGAGTGTCCCTGTTTCTGTGCTGTTTCACTAACTGGACTGTAAGGTATACTTTGTACCACGGTTTGCTTTTTCCCCTTATCATGGACCTGTGCTGCAAAGGGATTTCAGGTTGCCTGACAATCTGGATGGCTTTCTCAGGGATTAGGTCTGCCTTAGCTTGAAGCATGTTGGAGATTGTGCTCTCCGCCTCTCCTACAATTATTTTATCCCTGATTAGTTCAGATTTCAGGTCTCCGTAATTGCAAACTTCAATCAATCTGTACAGCTCATTAATGAAGGAGTCAACAGGTTCTCCTGGCTGCTGGACACATTTATTAAATTTAGCCCTTTCAATTGGGATTTTGTTACTTCTGAGGTTAAAATAAGCATCAAATGATTTAAAGCTTCATCAGATTTTGCAGATGATTCGTTGATTCCTTGCCCAGCTATTATATCACTGGCTATCGCGCCTACCAAATAAAGCAGTGTGTTCACTTACTCAGCTTCTGTCTTTTTATCCAGAGCTGAAGCAATCAGTTATCTAAGGAATCTCTTTCTCCAGAGACCCCAATTCTGTGATTTATCTGGGCCTTGGACAAGTGGATTTCTGATCCATAGTTAAAATTTTTAAATATCATACTCAGCTTTAAGAGGTTTTGGGAAATGGAAGATGGGGCTGCCAAATACTTCTTCACAAAGGATTTTCCCACATTTCCTGGTTTTGATGAGCTCCTGCATTCATGATCTAGATTGTTTAATTTTTTTCAATAATTGCTGCCTGGATGATTTAGTTAGAGTCTTCCCTGCTTTAGTGTAATGTTCTTGGGTCTTGGAAGCATCGAATCCTGGCTTTTTCTCCCCACTGAGTCATAATTAGTTGTTCATTGATTTTTTTTGTCTTTGTTCAGAGTGAGTTTGGCATTCACATGTTCAGGCGGTGACTTGGAAATCGTGTATCTCGGACTGCGATTTAAATGGCAATTTCTGACCCTTTCAGGACTTGCGTTGTCCAGGAATCTAAAGTTTTTAGCTCATCCCTGCTAGGTCTGCTGACCATGCACACTCTGGGTAATGAAGCTGGACTTCCATGGGATCCAATGGAGCCTTCTGCTGCAAAGAGGAATTTAATGTCTATCTTCAGCTTCCAAGCTTTTCTTTGGAGCTTTTCTCTGGTGATTTCCTTCTGCACCTTTGTTCTTCAGCTTTTCTCAGGTCAGGTTGCTTCTTTAATTTTTTCTTCTGTTTTCCAGGATTTTGATTTCTTCTGCAGTTTCTATGAATTGTGGAGTTGCCACTACGTTGTAAAGTGTTAGGCATAGTTCAATAGGTCTTATTAAGGTATTCATAGTGTTAGGTAGTTCAAGAGTAAGTATTTATTAACTATTAGAAACTACATACATAGGTACAATAAAGGTCCATGTTAGGAGGTGTCTGCATGCTTGCTTCTACACACTACTCTGTCCAACACTAAATTGACCACTAGGAGTGGGTCATGTGTTCTCTTACATCACTGTGTGGCTGGTACTGTATTCAGTCACATGTTAACCCTTTATGTGCCAGACGTTTGTACCACATCAACCACTCTCATTACTCATTTTAGTGCTAATGCCCACTTAGTTCACATTGCAGGAGACTGGCAGCCTGCCTGTCTTTGCACTTCTGAGTTCAGCTTTAATATTCCAGTGACAGAATCGTAGACCCTCAACATTACTAGATTCATGACTCTGCTACCTAGGCAAGATAGTTGGGTTGACAGCTAAGGGTGGAAGCTAGTTCATGGGCCATATTCTTAGAAGCCAAACAAAACGAAAGCTAGTGTAACAGCAGCTGTAACTCTCATAAGGATGCTTCAGTGTCCTGCAGTAGTTGCTATTCTATTTTGTGAAGTGCTTGACTGGGAACACTGTGGTGGGACTGTTTGAACTCATGTAGCTAATCTCGGCTGCAACTGCTTGATATGTCTGTATGGTAAGGACTGTAACATAGCTAACCTTGATGATACAACTGGGGGCAAAAAGCAGAAGCTTGTCGCAATTTCAGCACAGAGACCTTAAAAGGAAACTTTTAAAACTAAGCCTGTATCAGTACATAGAGGGCTGAATTTTCATTTGGCTGTGGAGGTGCGGCCAGGACTGGAGGCAGATGGACAGCAATTTCTCGCCCCCAGAAGGCATGCTGGTCTCCTGCCACAGTCCCACCTCCAGGCAATTTTCATGGAAGCAGGAGTGGGCAGTCAATTAGGCCAATCAAAGGACCTATTAAGGCCAGTCTGTAAATGCCAACTGGCCCACTAAGGCCAACATTGGGCCAAGGACTGGAGGTGACTTCCCAACAGCAGGCCACGGGATGAGCACTCCATCCAGCTATGAAACTCTGCCCCACACGCACCGTAGCCATTGGGGCACAGTTGTGATTGTCCCCCACGATGAGCTATGGCCTCTTTGATTTTGTAAATTTGTAAAGCTCTTCATCTCCATCTTGAGATACCCTCTCTTTCTCTACCTACACCAGCAGCTCCCACCTCTGACTGTAAGGCTGCTGATCTCTTTGTGCTGGGTGGCCACCTATTGTCCTGTCAGTCTCGGGAGCCTACCCTCCACCCTTAGTTGGCGGGGACTCCCAGAGGGTGCCACTTAGTTGGCCGCCAGCTGGAAAATCGCTCAGCGGTTCCCAGCCAACATTCCCTCCTGATGGCGGGATCAGGACCACGAGCAAAAATTCAGCCCACAATATTTGAAGTTTGGCAAAGTTTCTGTTCTGGAAGCTGATTTTTAATTGGAGAAGGACTACGTGCGCCTACTCCTGTTGGGGTACCATAGGGATTCCTACGTTGCCAGCTTCGGTGGCACAGTATTGCAGGAATCAGTGCAATATGCGAAGGTTAGTTCATTTCGAGAACAGCGGTGGTGTCGTTCCAGAATAATCCCCAGTCCCTGCAGGGCTGTGTGAATTAAGATTCCCTTTATCTTCTGTGCACTTCCAACCGAGAAAACAATTGAGAAATCCCACTGAAACTAATTTAGCAGCATTGGAACACTGAAGACCTGGTTTTTAATTGTTCCTTGTCTTTTTTTGCCTGGCATTTCCCATCATCTCTATTGTTTTTCGCTCGTCTATATGCAAATAGGACCAGACTCCCGACTCATGCCAGACAAAGCATTGAAATTTCCAACTTGAAGATAATTCTATCCGATTAAATACCCCATCAAATTTCCGGTGAAATGTTTCCAGTTTTTGTGTTTTAAAATCATAAATAACACATGAGCGAGCAAAACAGGTAGTGCCATTCAGTAGAGCATCATTTTGCCTCTGGTATCTGGGTTTCTGTTCAGCTGAGACTGATGGGATGCAATCCTCCCCTCTAAATGACTCATAGTTCCATGCAGATTCATCAGGAACCATACGAATGCCTGGTGTGGGATGTGTAAATGTCACAATTGTGCATTTAGTGATTTCTCTTCAGAAATTTGCCTGAAGGAACATCGTTGAGGTAGAATCATTTTACTCTGCATGAAACTCTTATTCCATTGGCCTGGGAGGGCTTAATGGGGCAATGTAGAAAAAAAACTTAAACCCATGAATTTAACTTGTGCTGTATGTGACCTGCAAGCCCTTGTTAGCATAATTTATACTACATTTCAGCCATGCATTCACCTCACCTACAATTGCTCGTGAAGGCAGTTTAGTGAGAGCTTTATTCTATCTTTATAACTTATGCCTGATGTAGTTGTGTTTTTGGAGCAGTTTTAATAGAGATTCACCCTGCATTTAACCTGTGTATTCACGAGTGTGGGTGTGCTTACTTCTGTAGTACTGGGAGGGTTTTTTTCCTTAATTTATTTTATGCTATACCTAACCTGGAGTACCCAATGATGGCCCAGGATTTGATTCCTAAATCTGACATGGCTCACTTTAATGAACACAAAATAAGCTTCTTTAAAAAAATCTAAACGACAAAAATGTAATTCCCCAGAAATGAATACAAATCTCATCACAAACAGTTCCACTGTGAACATGCCTTCAGAGGCTAATTTATCACATTGTAGACACATTCTAAAGCAGTGGACATTAAATAGCTGATGCTCATTTTTAATCTTCAAAGAGAGTGCAAACCAAGGAAGTTGAGTGGGTGGGTTCCTCCGATCTGCAAAAATGATCAGTTAATTACATCAAATATAAAAGCAAAATACCATTGACGCTGGAAATCTGAAATGAAAACAGAAAATGCTGGAGAATCTCTGAAGAAGAGTCATGAGGACTTGAAACGTTAACTCTGTTTCTCTCTCCAATGATTCTGCCAGACCTGCTGAGCTTTTCCAGCATTTTCTGTGTTTATAATAAAATCAAATAATGGGTTAATGCTTGAATAGCATTAATATCTATATTGCCTCCCCCCCCCACCTTTCCTGAAGGTAGGAACACACTCTAGGAAACGTTTGAATACGTTTGGCACCTGAGTTGGCCTTTCATATAAATGAACCAGTTGGTGAGTGTCAAATAGCCCCATGGAGCATGTCACAGTCAAACCCAGTCACACACATATGTATGCACACACATACACACCCACACATATATGCATGTGTACATAAACATGCCCGTGTGCACACTCCAGCTGGTCACACTGGATAATAAACAGAAGCATGAATACTAATTGATTCCATTCCCCAATCCAGCAGCCCATGCTATGTGCAACTGCAAGCACCTCAACCACTGAACCAGATGAATTCAGCTAACGTAGTGCAATGCCTCCTGACCTTCTGGTCTTTGAGTTAATATCCTTTATTTTTCTTTGAGGGTTTGACAGTTCGAGTCTTATGTCTCCTGAGCTGCAAATGTATCAGCTGATATGTCATTTCTCCTTATTTCCCATCTGTGCATCTGCCAAAAATGAAACAATTGTGAATGCAATAAAAATACAAATAGCATTTAGTGCCCCTGCTCTTTCATTTGCGATTGCATCTTTCACCACTCTTAATTCCGCAGCACTCAACCTGTAATGTTGTCTTTCACATTGACTGGTGTAAGCTAAGTGCTGCTAATACAATTCTTAACGTAAAACATATATACAATAAGTTTGAAAAAGAACAGCGCCCACCTAACTCTTAAATAATACAACTGCTTGCACCACCCATGCCAAGGTGGAAAGAAAATCACCTGCAGCCGGTTTTTTTAAAAAAAGTCTGGGAGCCTCTTTTTAATGTTCTGAGACAATTGAGCAACCTGTGGAAAACTGCAGCGACTTCTGCTGCATTGGCGGATGTCATTCACAAACCCACACAATGCGTGATGCCTGTACATTGAGAGGAACGTAGAAGTGGATTTGTATCCATTAGACCAGTCCAAAGGTCACAAACTTTGTACCCTTCAACAGCATTCTTTGTCAAAATATATCTTGAAATTATAAAATGCCCTGGGTCCATTACCTGTCTGGGGTCTGTAACTGTGACCTTCAACTTGGCCTGTCTATGTGCAATACACCTGGTTGTTCATCTGCAGTCCTGAGACTCAGGCTGTCCTTGCTTGTATTCAGGGGTTCCAGAACAGTACTTAACCTGCAGACCTGACAGTCAGGCTTTGCTGCCTATGCCCAGCAGTAATGTTTTTCTTTTTGGTCTGTGTAAACTCGGTCCCTGCTTATAATCGTTGACTTGCAGCCATGACATTCCAGTTGGTTAAAAATTATTAATAAATTCAAGAAACCATAAATCCCATCTCATTTAATAATGAACTCCTAGCATTTGAGAAGTCAGATTACCTATAAAGAAACTTCTGTAGGTCTTCTGACATCTGAACTATGAGTAAATCCAACTGAAATGTTATAATTTCCCTCATCAATGGTGATTATTCAGAACAAAAACCTTACCAATAAATCAAACATGTAGCCTTACATCATTTATTGAATTACAGGGTGGTTAGTACCTTGGAGGGGTTCAGGCAATGTTGGTGGAGGATACCTGGTAACTTACAGAATAAAGAATAGTAATCCAATTGAGGGGTTTAGTTGGTGTATATGTGGGGGATACTGAGTACATTTCAATTAAGGACTCAAACCATTTTGTTTAGGTGGCTGTGTAAATAGTTCAGGCTTATTTTGCAGTCAAAGCATTATCATCCTTGATTGAATCACAGAGATTTAGTTTTTTTTTACAGCAGCTCAGCAATTTCTCAGGGCATCTGCTTATTTCCCACCGGTAGAAGACTAGCGGAAATGCCCAGGATACGCCGGAGACCCAGTTGGCACCAGGTCTTTGTCTACTTCCCGGAATTTCCAACTTGCCTTGCAAGAGATGGAACCTCCAAGCAGTGCTTACAAGACAAAATGCATCAATGGTGATGAAGAGGCAGTGGCCTGGATCCCTGAAAAAATCCTGAAAACGTAGATAGATTGGCTCTGTTACATAGCCAGAGGGCTGAGGAGTAGATGGTTGGAGCCAAGTGACCTGGAGCTGTTGGCCTTAGCAACCAAAAGTTGGATGTTAGGGTTAGGGTTAGTTAACCCCTTAAATTTCAACAGGGTCAACACAGGCAGAATGTCATTGTAACCACGAGGAATCAAATCACTTGGTAAAATATTTTAATAGTTTCAAGTGTACACCCTGAATAAATTCCTGAGAATTGTTTGCCAACAGCACTTTATTGTGGCTAATGTTTGTATTTTATCAAGGATTACTTCATTAAAGAAAAACAGTTGCAGCTTTCAGAGTGGGTAGAAAGGCTGACAAGTCAACTTTCACACTGATTCCTCCATATTATTTTAAATCTTACTACCCTTGTTGGCTTGAATTAAATGGACAGCAATGTTCCTCTGAAGAAATTTTTCAGCAGAAGACTTATCGTCTTTTTTTATTTGACACAACTAAGGCAGAAGTGTATTGGCAAATAAAACCTGCAAAATTAGGAAAGTGTTGCTTATGTAATATTAAAATAAATCATTAACCGGTTTTTGCAGAATTAACCAGCAAATTGAACTGTTCAAAAGGGAATCATTTGCTGTCCACTGTTCATGTTTTCTCCCCCGATGAGGTATTAAAGGGACCTTATAGTGAAAGAATTGCTACCAAATGTAGTATTAGGGTATCTGGCACAGCAGAGGTTAATGTGGAAGTGTCGCCCACACTGTAATGTAAAGCGACACATGACCTGAGACTAGAGTCAGTTGTGGACTGGGCAGAGATCTGTGTAGAAGCATGCATGGAGTTAGCTCACAGCCTGGGCTATGCCCTGTATATATGTACATGGTTATGTGTTATCAATAAACAGTTAATATTCAACCATACAAGACTCGGAACCTCTTCATGAGATCTACTGAACTGAACATTACAACGTACAACACCAAATCTCCCCTGCTTAGCACAGCATGAATGCTGGCATGTACTTATTCCTGTTTGGGCACATTGTAGTTGAGAAACACTTTCATCATGACTTGACTTCCGTGCTGATGGAGTTTTTAAGAGGGCTATGTCTTTTCTAAGATGTATCACTTGTTTAGTCATTTTGTAAGTAGTGTCAACAGAAGAGACACAGTGAGGCACAAAGCTCATCTAGGAGTGAACAAGACGCAGTCATATTTGCAAGTGAAAACAGTGGTTATTTTGGACAGTTATGCAATGGTGAGAACCTTCACTTAATGTGAAGTAGAATTATTGAACGCAAATTTTAAAATTAATGCAAAATTAACGACCAAAGTTTGTAGTTCAGGAAGTCATCAATGCCAATGTAAGTAGAAGAAGGAGAACTTAGGGCTTTAGAAGCCTATAGTGTAGGAAGGAGGGGAGACTGAGTGCAGCAAAGATCCTGGGGAAAACTGATTTACGGTAATTAATGTCTTCTTGTGCAACACCGTGAGGATACAGAGACAGAGCTTTCTCATTTATAATACTGCTTAAAATTGTGGCAAAGAGAACAATGTTGACATGTACTGGTGTGAAGGCACAATGGCATGGACCTATTGGACAAAATGATGATCGGAGCTATAAATGCATTGTAATACAAAATTTGCCTCAGTTAATGTTTACCTGATTTTTTTTTTTTCACTTCTGCCTCCAGTGTCTTTCTCCCAGTTTTTTTAATTCCCTTGTCGTACATCTATTTAAAGCCTTAGCTTACCAGCCATTTTCTCTTCTGGGTGCAGTTTGTAACAGGTGCTGCAATGTTGTGTCATGCATGGAATTCTTCTATAAAATATTCACACTTAACTTGTGAAAGTTATAACAGAGCAATTGTTTCCTGAATTTAAATGCAGCACTTGCTTACAAAATAATGTACTTAAATGAAAATTATATTTTTAAAATAGCTTCAATGCAAATATTTTTGATTTGAATGTGCATAATTACTCACACGTTGACATGTAACAACGAGTGTTATTATTACATGTGATGACATAATCACATTACTTGTTAAAGCAAGTATGCAAATTATGCCACGGCAAGTTTTTAAACTGAATTTAATAAATCTGATTATTTGCAAGTTAGCACCAGAGAAAAGAAAAATGAAAGCTTGTGGGTTGTGGAGTGCCAATAAAGGAGGGTCCCACACCACTGGAACCTGCTGAGAGGTACCACGATTTGCCTGACATAACAAGCCTTCCCAATGCAGAAAAATGCTGTGGCAGTGGGAGTTGACCCTTAACTGGACACTTAAGTCGTTCAATTGGCTGCCCAGGAGGGCAGCAGCAGTACCATGTTTCCAATTGGCAAATGCCACGGCAGCAGGGGGATGCCATACTTCCCTCCCGATTATTTCCGCTGCCACTTTGCCAGCCTTTCAGGAAAATTCATTCCATAACTCTGTTTCTCTCTCCACAGATGCTGCCAGCTCTGCTGAGTCTTTCCAGCATTTTCTGTTTTGGTCGAGATTTCCAGCTCTGCAGTATTTTGCTTATGCTAGCTTCAAACCTAGATTGTTTGCTATTTGGTAATAATAATTGGGGAGATAATTTGTTTAGAGTAAATGCAAATGGTAAACCTCGGAGCAACCACATTTGTTCTCGATGCATGTGTAGATAATTGGAAGCGTTTTAATTGAAATTTGGTGATGACATAAACGTGTATGGGTTTGGTTTCGATGAGGAGACCTACAAAATATTTCAGGAGGATGAAGACAGTTTAGCAGAATTTTTTTTATAAAGCTAGCAAGATGCAATTTAATGTGAGAAGCTAGGGAAGAAAACCAAAGGATCGTATTGTGACCTAAATGGAAAAATTACTGAAGGAAGAAGGACACCCAGGGATGTAAGGCAGAGTTCAGGCAGAGGTAATTAGACATTTTAAGGGAGATATAGATAACATTTGAAACAGGAAGACACATAGGTGTGAGAAGAGAGCAATGGGATTAGCTTTAGATTGCTCAAGCAAAGAGCTGGCACAGACATGATGGTCCAAGTCATTCCCTTCTGCATTATACATAGACCTTTAGATAGTATGTTTCCTTATGGCTCAGTTAATAATACTATCACATGTTATTAAGTCCATCTGGCCATAGAGCTTTTAGATTCAAAAGTTTGATGCTTTAGCTAGAGACATAAAGGAGGGGGTGATGACGCAGTTTAGCTCAGTTTTCTGAGGTGCTTGTAAATCTGTGGTCCTCTTTGACCCTGAGCTGTGCTTCTAATTCCATATCCTTTCTAGCATCAACACTGCATACTTCTACCTCCATCATCCACCTCCACTCCTGACCCAGCTCATTTGTTGCTGAAACTATAAAGTGTGCTTTTGTCACCTCTTGACTCAATGTGCTCTTGTGGCCAGCTTCCATTTGTGTTTTCAACCTTACAGAAATACACCAGCCACACAAAGAGGATTGGTAACTCACTTAGGTGAGCTCTTTTATTTGAAGAGATGAAACTATCTACAGCAATACCTGAGAAGTTAGTTAGCACATCTGATTTCAAGGACTGCTTCTATCTTCTGCTTGATGATAAACATCCTATCCCTGTCTGGTGATGCACAATAGTTTTTAATATGTCTCTTAAAGGTATACCTCAATACTTCCCACATTGCATCCTCTGTAAACTTGAGCTAACCCAAAACTCTGCTGCCCATAATTCATGACACTGTTCACCATTCTGTTCACCCATAACCCCATCCTTGCTAACTTGCTCTGCCTTCTGGTCTGGCAATGGAATTTAAAGTTCTCATCTTTGTGTTCAAATTCTCTCATGGCTTCACGTTTTCCATTTCTGTATCTTCCTCCGATCTTACAACTCTCTGAGTGCTCTCCACTCATCCAGTTCTGGCGTCTTGCCCTTTAGCATTGCTTCAGTTTTGGCGGCTGGGCCTTCTGCTGCCTGTACCCTAACTTTGGGAATTCCCTCCCATAATCTGTGTTTCCTACTCCACTCCTCTTCAAGGTACTCTTTATAATCTACTTCTTTGACCAAGCTGCCAGTCATGTGTCCTAATATCTCCCTATGTGGTTCAGTGTCAAATTATGTTCCTGTGAAGCACCTTGGGATATTTTACTATGTTAAAGACACTCTATCAATGCAAGTAATTGCTGTTGGTGATGTTGACAAATGTGGTAGCTATTTTACTCACAGTGAAAGGCCACAAACTCCAATGAGATAAATTTGGGTATTGCTGAAAAAAGACACTTTTTGTCGAAGTGTTTCATCTTGCGCTCATCAAAACAATTCGCAAGAATACCAAATGTAAAGGGATCAAAGATTTGTTATGTATGAGAAGAGAGTGCTGATTGGTTGGCAAGTGGACTCTGATTGGTAGAGGTATTGTCATGGAGAATGCACCAGATGATGACAACTGACAGTTAACTGTCAAGCATCGTTTTAAATTTAAACCAGGCAGCTGACTCTGATTGGTTAAGGCATTGCTCTGAGGACAGTGAATGACTGTCACTTATTTTGTTTAGCTGAAACAGTTGCAATGTGTGTACACGTTCTTTCTGTCTGCAAAGAACAGGGCCCTGTGTATTAATATATGTAGCTTCCAGTACACACAAATGTGCCACATTGCGAGTCTGACAGACAATCTTAAATTGGTTGTCAGTGTAATTTTTAGCACATTGAGGATTATTTAGCAAATGTCGTCCAATCACAGAATCACATTTAATATTGGACACTGCATTTTGAATTTTGCAAGCACAGGCTGGGTGGGTACGGTGTGTACCTTGCCTGTTGTGATCAGCGGAAGGGACGTGTTGTTTGGTATGATCCGCCAGTCTTTGGGACATAAGGCCAACATACCGAGCATCACACTGGCATGGAAATGAGACAAGTGGTCAGTTCATTTGTTTATGGGTGAAAAGGGAATGTTGGCCGTTGCACCATGAGAGCTTCTCAATCTTCATACAGTGCCTTGGGATCATTTACATTTACTTAGCCCAACCCAAGAAGCACACAGATTTAATGTACAATTGTGATGAGCCTAGGCTATGGAATGAGATTTGAGTGAAAATTGTATATAAGGGAAGACATTTACTGGATTCTCTTGCAGATATTCACACATTTTATGAATCTCTTCCAAGTTCCCCAGACTGAAATGTTCGATGTTCCTGTGCCATACGCCAATGGTTAGGCTAGTAAGGTGATTGAAACAAAGTTGTTTTATTCACTGTTGTTTTCTTTGCACATTTAAAGTCTTTGCCATCTGGATCTTCACATAGTGGAAATGGAATTCATTCAGCTGCCTCATGCTTGCCTAGACCGGCTTACATGTCCTGATCAATGCACTTCAAAGTTAATGATCTCTGTGCTTGAGGGCCATAATTCCTGGATGTTAAAGTATCCTTGTGCCTGCTGCGACCCCACCCCACATCCCCATTCGTGCATGCTGAAATATATAAACACTTCATAAAACGGGTCTTTCTGGCTTTTGCAGGCACAGTTGACATGTTTTCAACAGACATAGTTAACAAAGAGAAAATGTATAAAACTTAGAAAGCTAATCCAAAAGCAGAAAATGTTGGAAAAAAATAACAAATGTGTAAATAAAAGTAAAGAAAATGATTTCTGTTATGAGATTAATGGAAAAATGCCGTAGGGTATGCAGGAAGAAGGACACCTAGGGGTGCAAATGTGTAATTCTTTGAGCTATGAGAACGGGGAGATAAAACCTTGAAAAAGCATTTTGTGTTTAAGAATTCGGGACATGGATTAGAAGAGCAAATATGTGATGGAAAATGTGTTAGACTTCAGAGCTTGTGTACTGTTTTGGGCATTTTAGGTTAGAAAGGACATTAAAACCTTAAAGAACATGCAGGGGATGATACTCGGGATGCAAAAAAAGACGTGAACCTTGAGATATTCGGACTATTTCCAGTGGAGAAGGGAGTGCTAAAAGGAAACGTAATCAAAGCTGTTTTAGTTCTGAATGTTCTCCTTTTGTTTCAGATATAGACTTTTCATGCTTCTTATTAACAGGTTAAACAATGATTATAAGAGCTCAGCTCTGTTCTAAATTCCTTAATGCGCTTGAAAAGTGCCTCCGTGCATTTGCAAATTGTATGACTTACAGTTTCCATTCGGAGCCATAACAGATGATACCTAGAAACTTACTGCCAAGTTGTAATTGTGGGTCACTTCCCATTGTTGTTCTTTCTTTTACTTGTATCTCCATCCTTTATTCGCCTGTTCCATCAACCCTAAACCTGTTGGGTCGACACAGAGCCTGTTCTTGTCCTACCCTCAGTGCTTGAGTACAGTTGGAGCCCTGGGGGTGCCGGAGTATAACCCGCCCCTCCCCACGAATGCAGCCTTTTACGTGATGCCTCCATACTCAGCAGAAATTGAGCTTTCTCAGATTTGGACCTGTGTGAATTTGTGTCCCACGACACTGAGATTTAGCATGCTGACATGCATTGCCGTATCCTCCCTGTGTGGCTGGCTGACTATACAGGGAATTGATGGGGGCATTGATTCTAGTTAGCAGAATGAACTGGTTAAACTCTTAAGACCCAAATATTTGGAGGCAGAGAGGGAGGAAAGCCATTTTTCCATTTGAGTTGGGGGTATTAGTGGTGTGGCTTGGATCCACAGCAAAACCTAGCTACAGTGAGTTTACATCATATTCAGACTGCCCCTTTAGATTCCAGAGGAAGAGCCCTCGGAACAGATCTTCCATTTAAATCCCATTTCAAGTGGAGTGTTGGGGTGGTGGAAGTGGGGGAGGAGGGGCGGTAATGGGGTACCATGTCTAAGGAATTCCTGGGTTACACTGCAAATGTCAGGCTCTGTGCCCTTAAAAGGACTGAGTTCTTTTGAGATTCTTAAAGATCCTAAATCTTAGCAGACTAAAAGTAGTTGATGCTGGTGGGAATCATAGGCTTTCTCCAGAGGCAAAAGGTTGCTTTTGGAGCCAAAGACGCTAAAAAGTTCCCGTTATGTTCATCTCTGTTGGGCCTCAGGGGACCTCAGGCAGAACAGCTATGGGATGCTGTGCCTTGAAAATAAAGGTCAGAACATCTCCTCGTGGCGTTACCAGGAAGTGTGTGAGTATGTTATCAGGAAAGGATTGACAAACTGGGTCTCTTTTCTCTTGGACAAAGAATACTGAAGAGCGACACAGAGGCCTTTGAGATTCTGAAAGATTTTGACAGAGTGAATACAGAGAGAATGTTTCCTCTTGTGGGGAAGAGTATGGCTAGAGGCCATCAATATAAAATAGTCACTAAGAAATCCAAGAGGGAATTCAGAAGAAACTTCCTTATCCAAAAAGTGATGAAAAGGTGGAACTCGCTACCACAATGAGCAATGGCTGCATTTAAGGGGAAACTAGACAAGCATATTAGGGAGAAGGCAATAGAAGGGTTACGATGATCGATTTAGATGAGGAATAATCAGAGGAGGCTTGAGTGGAGCATGAATGCTAGCATGAACTGGTTGGGCCAAATGTCCTGTTTCTGTGTTGTATATCTTATGTAATCCTGTTGACTCCTGCAGAACCACTGAAAGCCTCCCCTAGTGTCTTTTGGAGAGAGTAGGATCCTTATATTATGGGACTTTCTTTCAATAAGACACTCTTGGCTTAGAACAATAATATTACTCAATTATTGAATTTTATTTAAAACTCATGAAGATATTGAGCTAATACCAAGAATCAGTGTGGAACGAGTATCACTTAAAGGTATTCATTTTACCTTCAGTTGGCGTGAAAGATTGCTCTAATTTTATAGGGACTATAAACCTCCTCCCTATCTGAGCAGCCCATATTTTGATAACTCGTAGAACTTCTCCCTGGAGATTTGTCTGAGAGTAATGCTTTGCATTATGTGTGAAGCTTGATCAGTTCTGACTGAGCTGGAAATTTGGATTGCAAAACCCCAGCCGAGATCTTCTGGTCAGTGTCAACACTATGCGCATTACCATCGCCTTTACACATTGCATTACCTTTGCCTGTGAAGATCTCTGGGCCTGATCTTCTTGCGATTTTTTTAGCCAGGATGTTTTAGCCAGGTTACAGCAGCAATGAGTCAGTGCAGCCATCCCTGTGGAAGACCGGTGAGTATAGGGGGAGACAGCCAAAGAGAGGACACGCCCTCTTTTTACCACATTAGCTGTAGTATTTAGGTAAGTTTTTTTAAAGGTCTTAAGTCTCTTAGTGGGTGAAGCAGATGGATGTGCGGGTAGGAAAGTGGGTGGCTGAGGGGGATGGTGGTGGGACAGAGAGTCAGGTCATACTGGGGAGATGATTGTGCGGGTCAGTTGTGCTCAGTTCAGTTACTCTGGCTAATCACTGAGTTAGGCGAGGTATTAACCAGTGCAACATTTGCGGTAATTGCACAGGTAAGTCCTGCCTATCTGGTCCATGTCTCTGGCACTGAGCTCAGTGTTGGATGACATTTGCATTGGATCAAGGGCAGCAGAAATCAACCCATCGGAAGTTTAAGCTTTCCGGGCAATTGTGTGCATGTCAGGAATTCTGCAGGATCCTAACATTCATCTCCTAACTTAATTTCCAATTTCAATGATATGGAAGATTTGGGCCAATTTCTTCCTGTTTTGTGCACGTGATGTAAAGTATTCCCCTACCTTAAAATGGGGGCACCCAAATCTGCTCAAGATTAGGGTCTTTAATTTAGTGGCTGAATCAGGAGTATCTTAAAGCGATTGATTCAAACTGAACCTATTGTATGTGTACCAACATAACGTAAAAAGAAGGGTAAGTATGTGTGTAATGTTCTGTTTCCCAACATAATGAGTACTGAATTTGGCTGTCTGAAACCTGCATTCGATCCCTGCTCACTGAGGGAGTACTAGGTCCTTGATGTAGTCAAATCATGGAAGAGAAGCTGCTAATCCAGAATTGCTACTTGCAGCATCTGTACCTTGGCTTTTTATGCTCCACACTACTTTCAGGATTGGAAACCTGGGTACTACAGCTTTGGGATTGGGAGGCAGACTGGGAGTGGTTCTGCGCTATTAAGGCTCCAGGTCTATTTTCTGTGCTAGACTAACCTGCTGCAGTTTCTGCCCAGGCCATTGTTGTGATAATCCTTATGTTTCATCTTGTTGAATACATATAATTAATCACAAATTGTGCGTGTTCTGGCAGCGTGAATGTGACTACTTAGCTCACAAAGCTGTACTTTGTTTCACCAGGGAGTTCATTTGGTCATTTTGAAATCTGGAAATGATTTCTGTTTAGATTTACATAGCTTACAGTTGACATGGAGTCGACTGCTTGCTGCTTTTAGTATATTTTATTGCAAAACTCAAGAAGTTGAATAGTAACTCTAAAGCTCAGCAGATATTCTTTGCATTAGATTAAATAAACCATTATTTTAGAGATATCAATGCCTTCTAATATTTGTCCATAGTAAACTTCCATTCCTTCAGCAGAGTTTCAGTAGATCCGAGAGCTGTAGAGCAAGTGCAGTGCTGGCATTAGTGTACACAGGGTACACAGATGGCCAATTCCAGGAACTGATATAGGGTAGCCAAAGGTTAGAGTAATGCTGCACTAGAGACTAAACACACCATTTCTAGACAACAGTTGGCAAATGTGTCTTTGAATGGTGCAGTCATTGCAAATGTCCATTGACACAAGCTCACTACAGTTAAAAATTAGTCATTTGAATTGTCCGGAAGATACTGTGAAAATTTGATGTAACTATTGCAGGAGGATTTCTGCAGAAACTCACTCATATTTGATTTACACATCTTTATGCTTGTTACATTGCTCTGCGTGAATTTGCTCGATTATTTTTTCAGCTTCTGAGGTATATATAGCAAAACCATGCACTGCTCATTTAGATAGCCCCAGCAACCCGCTAAAGACTCACACAAGTCTCTTATATATACTGGAGTAATGAGATGGCTGTAACATGGTCCAAAATGACTTGCTATGAGTCCAACCGAAGCTTGATGGTGATTCTCTGAACATTTTAAATAAAAATTTCTTGCTGAGACTTGAATTGCATTTCATTCGAGTGCCATCAATCAAAATGTCCCTTAGCTTTTTTCAGCACCCACCACTATCCCAGGTGTTCAGAAGGCTTAAGCAGCCTTTCCAATTGGGCATACCCTGCAGTGCATAAAAATAGGGAAGAATCATGAGCAGGAGAGGGCAAGAGGCTGAGCGCTGCCATGGCAGAAGACAGCACAAATTGCACTGTTACCCTGATTGGTGGCAATGTGTCTGTGCTTGATTCACAATGTTGATATTTTCCTTCTTAGGAAAATGAACCTCATGGGAAATTGGATGTTAAGTTCCCCTGTCAGCAAGATATTGACTTAAATTTTGGAGGAACTTCTACATCAATGTAAGCCAGGAAATTCAGGCCCAGTAGTTCCATTAATGCTCAAATGACTCAGAATTTTCCTATTTTTCAAATTGAGATGAGCAAGGCATTAAAAAATTATGCATTTTGGCTTACAGTGTATCATGTTAACTTTTCTTTTGGCGCAGCGCATAGAGAGCTGGAAATCAGGTTCACTGACAGAAAATACCTATCTTGTTTTGATACACAGTAGCTTCAATGAAAATGTTACATCTGTGTAAATGGTGCTGGAGCAAATACAAGCATTTTGTGGACCCAGTTGATGTGTATGTTTGATATATGTCTGCTCTGACTTGGTGGATGGCAGTTTCACTTTGAGTCAGATCATTGTGGTTTTGAAGCTCACTCCAGAAACTTCAGCAGATAATCTAGGCACTTCAATACAGCGCTGAGGGTGGGCTGCAATGTTGGTGATGCCATCTTTTGGCCGAGATGCAAGCCGAGGCCCTGTCTATGTTCTTGTTTGGATGTCAAAGTTCAACAGCACTATTAGGAAGACAAGCAGAAGGGCTCTCCTTGGCATCCTGGACAATATTTATCCCTCGGCCACTATCTGATCACTATCTTATTGCTGTTTTTTGGACCTTGCTGTGTGCAAAATGGATGCTACGTTTCCCATATTACAACAATGGCTGCACTTGAAATTTACTCCATTGGTTGTAAAGCTTGCTGAGATGTCCTGAGATTGTGATAAGTGCTGTACAAGTATAAGCCTGATTTGCTTTCTATTTGAGACACGTAATTAGATTTCCAGGGAGCGAGCCAATCAGAATCTTGGCTCCTTAGGGCCCAGTTGAGTTTATATTACATCTCTACACATGGGATGCAGCTACTTACTGGCCTAAGTCTCCCGGTCATTGGGCGCGCACAATCCGCGGGCCCAGAAGTGGACGCAAAATGCGCTTGTGCCCGGGATCAGCCCCCTAATGCAGTTTCATGCTGGCTGGTCAATTAACAGCCAGCCAGCATGAAATGCGCACTGAGAAAGGCTCAGCGCTGCCAGGGGGTGCGGGAAGAGGGCGGGCACCAAGGGGAGGGAGGGTGTGGGCTCGCGGTCCCTGAAGGCTGACGGCTGCTCTGGAGCTGCCTCAGGGAGCTGCAGTTATTTAAAAATGAAATGAGCTCTCAATAACCTATTGCAAACTGTGGCAATACTGTACATGCAAGCACCTGGCAGCAGACTACATAATAGATCATCCCCCAAATGCCTTCCTTTATTTTATTTAACCCCGGACATTTCATCACGCCCTGGATCTAGTTTGTAGCCAAAACGTAAAGGCCGCCTGGCCCGTTTGGCATGTCCGCTGACCATAAAATTGGACGGGCCGCGTAAATTTGCTGACAATATCCTCCTTAATTGCCCACTTAACTGTTGGTGGGTGAGCTTCCGACTCCCACGCGCGCCTGCTGACTGTAATGTACACGAGCACGATGATGTCGGGACGCACACCCGACGTTTTTTCGCACAATTGTATGTGCTTTTGGGTCAGGCACTCGCCCAACTTCGGAACGCAAGATTCAGGCCATTAGCTTTTAGCTTTTTAGCTGGAATAGTAAAGCCAGTAACGACTGTACATTTAATATATTGTGTCATTGCCCAGTTCAATTATCCATTGTGTGATTGATAAACCTATTTGACAATCATTGATCTAAGCCACGGCCAGGTGAAGTGTTCGTTCCACTCGAGACCAGGAAGATCATGTGAAGGCATGTGATATAAGGATTAGTCGAAATAGAGCAACGAGAATTTTCTCTTTGCTACTGGAGGTCAGGACAGATTACCGGAACAGCTTTCAGTTTAGCGCACCGTATTCGCTGCTCATGATGCTGCCAGGTTCGGAGGCCACTTTGAGGAACATCTCCATTCAGTTTTCAAACATGACCCCGAGCTCCTGATTGCCTGTCGTTTTAATTCTCTGCCCTACTCGCCCCTGATGTCTCTGTCCTCGGCCTGTTACAGTGGTCAGTGGAGCCCAACACAAACTTGAGAAACAGCATCTCATTTTTTTGTCCGGAGTTAAATAAAATAAAGGAAGGCGTTTGGGGAATGATCTATTATGTAGTCTGCTGCCAGGTGCTGGCATGTACAGTATTGCCACAGTTTGCAACAGGTTATTGAGAGCTCATTTCATTTTTAAATAACTGGCATTTTACAGCCTTCTGAGCTCAACACTGAGTTCAACCATTTCCGTTTGAATCCCCTCTCAATGTTTTTTTTCAGACAGCAGCTGTTGGTGGTAATTCCCTTTATACCGTTTATACTTTCTCTAGACCCATATTTTAAACCACCGCGGTAGAAGCCTTGCCAC
Source organism: Carcharodon carcharias (assembly GCF_017639515.1). NCBI lineage: Eukaryota > Metazoa > Chordata > Chondrichthyes > Lamniformes > Lamnidae > Carcharodon > Carcharodon carcharias. The sequence goes on from NC_054482.1 coordinate 21,082,042, forward strand.
TCGGGCCGAAAGTGGAAGCTGACCCTTTTCCAGCAGGTGGCTGGACCCTGAGGCAGTGTTAAGCTGGTAGTAGCCAATTAACAGGCGGCAACCTGGACCGCCGTCCAATTGAGCTCAGTGGTTCACACTCTCCTCCCCACGTTCTCCCCCCCCCCCCCAATTCCCCAAGAGCTACCGGCCAATCAGAGGCCTGGCAGTTCAACAGCACCACTGTTACAAGTGGCCACTGCTGAGGCTGCAGCATGAAGGAGAGAGAGCGCCTCAATGTGAGGTGCCCTCTGTGAATATCACATATGTTGAGGGGTGTTAGGACCAGTACTTGCCACCAAAGTGCCATACTCATGAGAGCTAGCAGGAATCCTAGATGGCAGTCAGCCATTGATGAGCCTTTATGTGGCTGCATGTTCTGGGCACATATTTCAGCTCCTTTACTCACACGGAGCTTTGCTGGCTAAACTAGAGTTTCACCTCAAAACCCCATCTTGCCACCTCGAAGGATTTTTAACATCTGAATGAATTGTCCAAAAAGGCCCCCTGAATTTCTTTTCATTTCTTGCAAACAGTCCCTGACTTTGATTGAATTCTACCCTCAAATGAATGTTTCCATCTCTACAATCATGGGCCGTGAATGGAAGTGGAGGAACTGAACCACTGGGAATGTTAATGTAAAAGCAATAAAGCGTGGACGCTGAAAATCTGAAATGCAAACAGAAAATGCTGAAATACTCAACACACGAGCAAGATCTGTGGAGGGATCAAGAGGGTTAATGTTTTAGATCAATCAGAACTGCTAATGTTAGTTTCAGCTTTTTCCCAACAACCCTTTCTCATATAAATGGCTTGATGACAATTTACGTCTTCAATTTGAGGTCTCATACTGAGCATTTTTATTCTCTGCTGCGTTTGACTTGAAGTAGCCCAGACCTAATAATTAGCCTGATCACAGTTATTACTTAGTGATGAATATGTAGAATGCCCACTACATCTTCTGTCTTTCGGGTTACTGAAAATGTCACACACTGTTGGGTTTAGTCTATGTAAATAGTCTCTGTTACAGATAATTTGCAAATATGTGCACAAACAAAAAGACATGGACAAAATATTGAGCAGTGCAACACAATTGGAAATGCTCACCATGAATGAGTATACCATTTTTAGCTTTATTTCCTTTCTAGAGGTGCAGGGTGCAGACGTCACTGGCAAGATCAGTATTTATTGGCCAATCCCTTATTGCCCTTGAGAAGATGGTGGTGAGCTGCCTTCTTAAATCAGCATAGTCTGTGGTCTGTGTGGTGAAGATGCACCCACAGTGCTAATAGGGGGAGAGTTCCAGAATTTTAACGCAGCAACAATGAAGGAACAGCGATATATTTCCAAGTCGGGGTAGTGTGTGGCTTGGAGGGAAACTTGCAGGTGTTGGGGTTCCCATGTCCTTCCAGGTGGTTGAGATCACAGGTTTGATGGATCCTGTCAAAGAAACCTTGGTGAGTTGTTGAGGTGCATCTTCTAAATGGTACACACTGCTACCTCTGTGCACCAGTGGTGGAAGGAGTGAATGCTTAAGGTGGTGGATGAGGTGCTGATCAAGTGGGCTTTGTCCTGGATTGTTTCCAGCATCTCAAGTGTTGTTGGAGTTGCACTCATCCAAATAAGTGAAGAGCTTTCATCACACTCGTGATTTGTGCCTTGTAGGTGTGGAAAGACTTTGGGAAGTCAGTGGGTGAGTCACTCACTGCAGAATATCCAGCCTCTGTTCTCCTCTTGTAATCAAATGTGGCTGACCCAGTTATGTCCCTCGTCAATGGTGACTCCAAAGAAGGCGATGGTGGGGAATTTGATGATGGTAGAACTGTTGAATATCGAGGGCTGGTGATTAGACTCTTTCTTGTTGAAGACGGCCATTGCCTGGCACATGTGTGGCGCGAGTTCTACTTGCTACTTTCTACTTGCTTAAACCTGGATACTGTCCTGGTCGTGTTATATCTGGACCTGAACTACTTCATTTTCTGAAGATGTTTTACTGGGGCTCCTTGATACCGTGCTTGGTTAACTGCTGCCTTGATTTCAAAGGCAGTCACTCTCACCCCAGCTTTGTAATTCAGCAGTTTTCTCTATGTTGTAACCAAAGCTGTTATGAAGTCTGGAACCAAGTAGTCATGGTGGATCCCAAGCTAGGCATCAGTGAGCAGGTTATTGGTAAGCATATGCTAATTGATAGCACTGCCAAAAACAGTTTGCTACTGATTGAGGATAAGCAAGGGGCAGTAATTGGCAAGATGGAATTTTCCTGCTCTTGATTGCAGGTTGTACCAGGACAATTTCCCACTTTATCAGGTGGTGTTGCAACTGTAATGAAATGGTTTGGCTAGAGGCATGGTTAGATCTGGAGCACAAGATTACAGTATGATGAAATCCCTATTTTTGGGGGGAATTTTTTTTTTGTCTGTGGGTGTTTTAGGTGTGGAGCCACAGTAATATTGCGCCTGTGCGAGTGGCCCTTGGTTGACTGGAGATTATAACATTTAAGATACAAAATGCACCAAGGGTTGATGCATTTGACCCTGCCTCAGAAGAGGGTGCAGAACCCTGTTGGGAGCTATTAATAGGACAGATCATTTCAAAGGTCAGTTAGCTGGGAGCAGACAAAGAGGAAGGCCTATTCCAGACAGCTGAAGTGCTGCCATTATTTCCGTGCTGTTGACAGGGGCTGGGGCTCAGAGAATCCCCGGGAGCTGTTAGATCCAAGCTGCTAAGAGCTGGGGCTCAGGAAGCCCAGGAGCAGGGATTGCTCAGAGTTGCTTAGGGGACCAGCACTTGTGGAAGCCCAGAAGCAGCTGTTGGCAGCAAAGTGTCTGAGAAGTTGGGACCCTGCTTGTGCTTAGAGGCTGGAGTGCAGCCTGGCCAACCCCGTGGGGTGTAGTTTTGGTAGGCAGTCATTTCAGCTGCAAAAGAGACCAAGAAGGTTGGACCCGGGAGCAGATTTGAGAGAGGTCTGGAATACATTGCCATTTGGGTGAGGGTTATACCTATGGAACCCAAGTGGAGCTGGTTTTGGCTAAGGATCAGTGTAGCTCTTGACAGAAGAGAAGCTGAAATCCCTTTGGAGGAAGTCAGAGCTTTGAAGAGGTTTTGTGACTCACAGTGAAGACGGACATCTGGGTGGGTTGCTGAGAAATTTGGGGGATCTGTCCTGGTTTTGTCTGCCATTTAATGTGCAGTTTGTGGTGTGTTCGGCCGCAGTTTGCCTGCTAATGCATGTTTACCTCATGTTAATTCTGGATGTTAGAATTTAAGATAGATAGTATCAACTGTTTGCCTTGTTGACTCTTGTGTTGCCAAAAGTTCTCTGTTTATTTAAAACTGAAATCTTGTGACTTTATTCTCTTAGTAAGTAACTGAGATTTCAAATTTCCTCTACTTTAACAAAAAAAGATACTCATCTCAGATTGCATCATAATGAAATCTAGGGTTCTCACAGAATCACAGAATCACAGTGCAGAAGAGGCCCTTCGGCCCATCGAGTCTGCACTGACACGTGAGAAACACCTGATCTACCTACCTAATCCCATTTACCAGCACTTGGCCCATAGCCTTGAATGTCATGACGTGCCAAGTGCTCATCCAGGTACTTTTTAAAGAATGTGAGGCAACCCACCTCCACCACCCTCCCAGGCAGTGCATTCCAGACTGTCACCACCCTCTGGGTAAAAAAGTTTTTCCTCACATCCCCCCTAAACTTCCTGCCCCTCATCTTGAACTTATGTCCCCTTGTGACTGACCCTTCAAGTAAGGGGAACAGCTGCTCCCTAACCACCCTGTCCATGCTCCTCATAATCTTGTACACCTCAATCAGGTCACCCCTCAGTCTTCTCTGCTCCAATGAAAACAACTCAAGTCTATCCAACCTCTCCTCAATACTTAAATGTTTCATCCCAGGAAACATCCTGGTGAATCTCCTCTGTGTCACCTCCAGTGCAATCACATCCTTCCTATAATGTGGCAACCAGAACTACACACAGTACTCCAGCTGTGGCCTCACCAAAGTTCTATACAACTCTAACATAACCTCCCTACTTTTGTAATCTATGCTCGATTGATAAAGGCAAGTGTCTCATATGACTTTTTCACCACCCCACTAACATGCCCCTCTGCCTTCAGAGATCTATGGACGCACACGCCAAGGTCCATTTGTTTCTCAGAACTTCCTAGTGCCATGCCGTTCATTGAATACTTCCTTGTCAAATTACTCCTTCCAAAGTGTATCACCTCACACTTTTCAGGGTTAAATTCCGTCTGCCACTTACCTGCCCATTTGACCATCCCGTCTATATCTTCCTGTAGCCCAAGACATTCAACCTCACTGTTAACCACCCAGCTAATCATTGTGTCATCCACAACCTTACTAATCCTACCTCCCACATAGTCATCTATGCCATTTATATAAATGACAAATAATAGGGGACCGAGCACAGATCCCTGTGGTACGCCACTGGACACTGGCTTCCAGTCAGTGAAGCATCCTTCTGTCATCACACTCTGTCTCCTACAACTAAGCCAATTTTGAATCCACCTTATCAAATTACCCTGTATCCCATGTGCCTTTGCCTTCTTTATAAGTCTCCCATGTGGGACCTTGTCAAAGTTGTTGCTGAAATCCATATAAACTACATCGACTACACCACCCTCATCTACACACCTGGTCACCTCCTCAAAAAATTCAATAAAATTTGTAGGCATGACCTCCCTCTGACAAAGCCATGCTGACTATCCCTGATCAAACCTTGCCTCTCTAAGTGGAGATAGATACTCCCCTTCAGAAATTTCTCCAACAGTTTCCCTACCACTAATGTGAGACTCACTGGCCTGTAGTTCCCTGGCTTATCTCTACAACCCTTCTTAAATAGCAGAACCACATTAGCTGTTCTCAAGTCCTCTGGCACCTCCCCCGTGGCCAGACAGGAATTAAAAATTCGGGTCAGAGCCCCTGCGATCTTCTCCCTTGCCTTCCTCAGCAGTCTGGGACACAAATCATCCAGACCTGGAGATTTATCCACTTTTAAGCCTGCCAACACCTCCAATACCTTGTCATTCCCTATATCAATTTGCTTAAGAACCTCGCAGTCTCTCTCCCCGAGTTCGATACCTTCATCCTCATTCTCTTGGGTGAAGATGGACATGAAGTATTCACTCAACACTCTAGCGATGTCCTCTGGCTCCACCCACAGATTGCCCCCTTGATCCCTTATGGTCCTTACTCTTTCCCTGGTTATTTTCTTCCCATTGATATACTTATAGAATATCTTGGGATTTTCCCTACTTTTACCAGCCAGAACTTTCTCATATCCCCTCTTTGCTCTCTTAATTGCTTTCTTAAGCTCCACCCTGCACTGTCTATACTCCACTAATGCCTCTGCTGATTTGTTTCCCTTGTACCTGCTAAAAGCTTCTCTTTTCCTTCTCATCGTAACCTGAATATCTCTGGTCATCCATGGTTCTCTGGGCTTGTTACTCCTTCCTTTCACCCTAGAGGGAACATGTTGAACCCATACCCTCCACATTTCCTTTTTGAACACCCCCCACTGTTCCTCTGTAGATTTCCTCACAAGTAACTGTTCACAGTCTACCTTGGCCAGATCCTGCCTTATTTTACTAAAATCCACTCTCCCCAATCCAAAACATTTTTTTGCAACTTGTCGATTTCTTGGTATGTAACAAACTTAAATTGTACCATGTTGTGGTCGCTATCACTAAAATGCAAACTGTAAAATATGTAAATGTAAAATATAAAATATAAACTAAGCTCGCCCAGGGTCATACCAAAATGTGGGGAAATTTGATCTGGGATCATAACAGCTATAGTACCATAGCTGATTGCTATTGGGGTCTGTATCCATTGTGCTCAGCCACCTCTTAATATGTGAAAAGAATCAAATTGATTGACGGCTCAGGATGAGGCCAAGATAGATAATCCAATCTGCACTTCTGGCTGAAAATGATTGGGACACTTTAATCTTTGTCAACTATGAATGGTTCTGCATTAATCAGTTCTCACCTCAGTATCACCTCACTGTTTCTTTGGCACTCAGTCCTAAGCCACAATGTGTATTTCAAGATAGGTTGTTAATTTAGAATCTGTGGGCAACAAATGGCCATGGAGCTTGATATGTCTTTGCCAGAACTAAAAATGAGACACCCGGATGAAAGAAGAAATTACATTCCTACAGTGCTGTTTGTGTCCTCAGAGCATCCCAAAGAGAACTGTAGAGACTATTTTATGTCAAGAAACATGGCAGCCAACTTGTGCACATCAAATACAGTGGCCAGTTTATTCAGTCTAGTGATGAAAAGAGAGACATGCTGTCAAAGTTTTTTATCTTGCACTCATCAGGACAGGTTCACAAGTATACCAATTGTAAAAGGGTTTGGCAGTACAATTAATGATACCACCAAACATGTAGTTAATCTTACTGACTATGTACTCTCTGAAAGCGAGAAAGTTGTTCTTGCACATAGTTTCAATTTTGGTGTGCCTTCGTCCCACATCATACAGAAGGAGGTATTTGCTGAGTTTGAACTCCTCCACTGGCAGCTAACCCATCACAAACCAGCATACACGGAAGACGCTGAATCCTTGAAAGGGTGCCTAGCTGATCTAGTGCACCATATTGCAGAATACTAAGCGACTGGGTTGATTTTCACATGTAACTCAAATGTCTGGAAGCATTGCAAGGCCCCCAGGCCAACCCAGGCATACATATCTGTAAACCCGAAAAAAGGACTGGAATAGTTATCCTTAATAAGTGTGACTACATCGACCAAATGCATGCCATTCTTAATGATGGTCTAAATTCGTATCCATTGAATTTGTGCTAAGCATGACCAGACAACCCCGCAAGTTACAAAAATGCTTGTCGGACTTGTGTAAGAGTCAGACATGCTGGGTGGTGTGTATGATCAGATTCCTATCTATGGCTTATTGTGCCCATGTATGTATGGGCTGCCCAAGACATGCAGAAGTGATATCCCTATTTTTTCTATGACTGGTTCTGCACAACATGAATCGGTCAAATGCTTGGATGAGTTGCTGTAACCAGTCCTGAGCAAGTTTTCCACATACGCGGTGAGGGTTTCCTTCATCTTTGTGAAGACTATACAGGACTTGCAAATCAATAGCAATGCCATGTCCATGTGCTCATTCGACATTGCTAGCCTATTTACCAATATACTGCTCAAGGAAGCCATAGTCACTTGCACCGCGTCACTATATCATGGCAACCTAGATGCACCGCTATTGTCTGAATCTGTTTTCCCTGAACTTATAAACTCAGCAACTCATGTAGTTGAATTCAGTTTTAATGACACCATGTATGCCCAAATAGATGATGCTGCCATGGGATCCCCTCTAGGCCTAGCTTTTGCAAACATCTTTGTCAGTTCCCACAAGAAACCCGTCTTCGATGGAATTACCCCTAACCTTCGACCCGTTGCAATTTCCAATATGTAGGTGATATGTGTGCTATATTTGAATCTACAGCTACATGTAAGAATTTCTTTACACACCTCAATGGTCTCCATCCTGTGCTCAAATTCGCTTTTAGAATGAAGCAGTCAAATGAGCTCCCTTTCCTTGATGTGCTAGTTGAGAAATCTGCCATTGGGTTTTCTACCAGTGTCTACTGCAAGCCTACCTTCACTAGTTAATATACACATTGGGATTCCTACAGTTCCATGTGCTGTAAGATAGGCCTCAACAGCAACCTTGTAAATAGGGCCTGAGCCATTTGCTCACCATGCAAGCTTGATGCTGAAATAGGGCACATCAAAGCCATCCTGCGGGATCAAATCATTGCTAGCTGAATACTGCGCAAACTCACAAACGGGCCTAAGGCCACCACTTTCGGTCTTAAAAAGTGCCCAGTCTATGTCAGACTATCATGGAAGGTTAAGATGTCCCAAAAATTTGACCAACAGGTGATCCTAGCTGTTTCACACTGCTGAATTACAGTAGCAGCAAGAGTAGTATTCTCCACAAACAGGTTGCTATTGTCAAGCCAAAAAGACATTCTGCCTATCATACAAATGAGGCATTGAATTTCAGCATCAGTGTGATGCTAAGTATGTAGGCCATACATTGTAATGTCTGGTGGATCGTATCAAACAGCACGTCCCTTCGGCTGTTTGCAAAGTACTGACCATACCCAACCAGCCTGTGCTTGCAAAACTTGAAACATGGTGTCCAACATTAGATGTGACTCTGCGACTGAACACCACTTGCTAAACAATCCTGATTGTGCTAAGGGTAACACTGACAACCAATTTGAGATTATCAGTCGAGCTCACAGTTTGGTTCACTTACACGTGCTAGAAGCTACATATATTCATATACAGGACCCAGTCCTTTGCAGACAGAAGGAGCGTGTCCATGCATTACGCCTTTCTCAATGAAACAAAAGTTTGGTCGACTGTCATTCCCTGATTTCTTCCCCAGGGCAATGCCTCCACGAATTAGTCATTTGCCAACCAATCAGCATTCTTTTCTCATGCAGTATAAACTGTTGTTCCCTTTACAATTGGTAATCTTGTGAATCTGTCCTGATGAGTGCAAGATGAAAAGCTTCGATGGCTAGTCTCTCGTTTTTAGCAATACCCAAGACCTCTGCTACTGAACGATTACATTAACGATTGTTTGAGGGATAATTGTTGAGCAGAACACTAAGAACTCCCCTATTCTTCATATAGGGTCGTGGGACTTTTTTGTTACTCTGGGAAGAGTTACCTCCTGCAGTGCAGCACTCCCTCAGCACTGCACTGATTTGGATATTTCTGCTGCAGAAACCCTTTGATGGAAAGCTGTTCCTTCTGATGAAGTCAAACAAACAAAATGTCAGTGGACGTTTTGAGTCCTCATGACCCTTCGACAGAACTGTCGAAGGGTCATGAGGACTCGAAATGTCAACTCTTTTCTTCTCCACCGATGCTGCCAGACCTGCTGAGTTTTTCCAGGTAATTCTGTTTTTGTTCTGGATTTCCAGCATCCGCAGTTTTTTTTGTTTTGAAACAAAATGTTAATTGTTTTCACAGCTCGGTAGAAAATGGGATAATGGCTTGTTAAGTTGTTTGTTTCAGATTGCTTTCACAAGTAGAAATTACATATCCATTTGACAAGAATCGGCATTAGTTAACATTTTAAACACACTGCCCTGCCATCAAAGAAAATCTTCTTTAACAGCTATTTTATGAAATACAATGGTGATTATTCCTCACAATGTGTCTCTGGACCACCATTTTGTACTCAGTGAAAGTTACCATTTACAAAAGACAGTGTGTGAGAAGAGAGTAAATTTATCTCTCCTATAATGCACAAATTATGCATGTGGTGCCTGGAAGCTTCCATTATCTTGGACCTATTAGTACTGACAGGATTTTATTTTGGAATTGAAATATGGGTTTGTTTACAAAGGCAAAAAGCGGATGCCAGAAACCTGTAGCACAGAGCACATGCTGAAAGTACTCGGCAGGCTTAACAGCATCTGTGGAGAAAGAAACAGAGTTAGCATTTCAAGTTTGACCCTGAATCGAAACTGGGAAAAATTAGAAACGCTTTGAGAAACTGAAAGGGGGATGGTGGGAAGAACCATGAAAGAGGAAGTCTATGATAGGGTGGAGGGAAGGAGCAATTAAATGATAAATGCTTTCGTGGCGTGAAGCGAAAGAGAGTGGTAATGGGACAAGAATTAGGAGGTGTGAATGGGTGGATCCTGATAAGCTGTCATCCAAAAGCAAAGAAAAAGAAATAAGAGAGAAACGAGAGAAAGAAAAACAAACAAGCAAAGTAGTGTGAAACAAAATGGGAGCAGAGCTTGTGATCTAAAATTATCGAACTCGGTATTTATTTTATTTATTTGAACATGAGATGTGGGCATCAGCATTTATTGCCCATCCCTAAATGCCCCTGAGAAAGTGGTGGCAAGTCCAGAAGGATGTAATGTGTCCAGTCGAAAGAGGAGGTGCTGTTTCTTGCGCTTGCATGAAGCTTCATTGGAAAGCCACAGCAGGCCAAGGACATAAAGGTCAGAGTGAGAGCAAGGTGGAGAATTGAAATGAGGAGCAGCTGGAAGCTCGGGGTCACAAGTGCAGATTTAACAGAGGTGCTTCACAAAGTAGTCACCCAGTCTGTGTTTGTTGTCCCCAGTGTGGAGGAGACCACAAAATGAGCAGCGAATACAATATACTAAATTGAATGAAGTGCAGGTAAAGTGATGGTTCACCTGGAAGAAATGTTTCAGACCTAGGATGGTGAGAAGGGAGTTGGGGGGTGGGGGTGTAAAAGGGCAAGTGTCACACCTCCTGCACTTGCATGGAAACATGTTGTAGGAAAGGGAGGGGTTGTTGGGGGTAACTGAGGAGTGGACCAGGGTGTTGCAGAAGGGATGGTCCCTTCAGAATGTTGATAGGGGAGGTGAGAGGAAGATGTGTTTGGTGGTGACATCACACTGCAGATGGTGGAAAGGGCGGAGGAAGATCCCTTGAATCCAGAGGCTGGTGAGGTGGGGCGTGAGGACAAAGGGAACCCTATTGTGGCCTGGGAAGGAGAGGAAGGGGGGTGTGAAAGCAGAAGTGCGTGAAATTGAATATCAAGCATGGTGGAGGGGGAATCCACGATTGAGGAAAAAGGAAACGTGAGTATGCGATGGAAACAGAGAAACTGGGAAGGATGGAATGGAGTTCTTACAGGAAGTGAGGTGTTAGCAGGTGTCATCAGGATAGCTGTGTGAGTCACTGGGCTTATAGTGAATGGAGACAGAAGTTAAGATAGGGAAGAGTCCAGGACAGGCTGTGTGAATGCAAGAGGTGGGTGGAAATTGGAAGCAAAGTCAGTGAAATGTTTCAGTTCAGATAACGTTAGACGAAGTAGGGATCAGGTAAGAAGGAGGGTCATGTGGAGCATAAACATCAATGCAGAGGATTAAATGCCCTGTTTGTTTCCAAAAAAAAATCCTTAGCAGAGAGGTCAATAACCAGAAGGCATAGATTTAAAGTCATTGGCAGAAGATTTATACAGCCGTTGAGGAGAATTGGCTTAGGCCACTCATGCCAATTACCTGCTGATCCCTTCTCTATGTGGCACTCTAAAATATGTCCAATGCCAGTATCTCAGCTGGTAGCTGCAAGTGTGGGATGGAGTGACAATGTTTTTATCATCACCATCAGTCTCTTCTTCCACCTATGCTTCACGCTCCTGTACTACTGTCTGGCGAGTTTGCAGTTCTTGGGTACCTGAAAGGAGAAAGGGTATTGTAGGCTGTGATGAGAAAAGCAGGGAAGCAAGATGTGCATGTTAAGAACATCTGCGGTTTGCAAACCAGGAGAGTGGTGTAAGGGGCAAGTGGAATATGAGAAGGGGGTTGGGTAGGAGCATACCATTATCTTTGATGTTTTCAGCCCTGCCACTGCTCACAGCCTCAGTCATACCACTCCATTGTTGGGAGGAGGGCCTCTTCCATCGGAATGAAGATATGCAGCTGTGTCTGTCCTCCGCAGCCTGCGATTATGGGCCACCTTATCCAACAGGAGAGAGGGAAGTGTGTCAGTGAGTGTGGTACAATGTGTTTGGGTGATGTGCTCATCATGGTTGAATAGAGTGAGGTAAAGCTATGAATGTGGTGTCTGAGTCATGATTGAAATAAACAGTTCATATGTGAACAATGGGGGTGTAGTGCATTGAGCACCGTGTGGTGCAATTGGTAGGATATATCATTTGAAGATGCGTTCACTGGTCTCAATCACACATTTTAGGTCAAAGAACTCATGGCATGATTGCCTCCAGTCGTTGGCGTTACACTGCTGACATTGACCTTCAAGGCTATATACTCCCAATGAGTTTTGCTAGAGGACCTTCTGGCCCCCGTGGAAAGGTGACCACTGTCCTCACGTAAACTGCTGCGCAACACCTCCTGAGTTGTGTCGGAGGACTTTGGAACCCACTCGCTGACATGTTATGCCATTCCTGTGTCTTTCTTAGGTTAAACTGACTTCGAGAATGACTCCCAGCAGCTGCTCCAGCCAAAATGTTGCACCATTAAGAGGTGCAGGCTGACTTTAACTAGCACAGTTTGGCTTGAATGAGTACCTCATGATTCTATGCTCTCTGTTGAGGCATGCAGCCATTCAGCAGCATGCTTAGCACTGGCTGCATGCTGCAATTATTTAGATGAGCAGGCGAGTAACCTACACCATGCCCCCCACAAAGCCTGTCCACCTTCTACAAGCCACAAGTCCAGAGTGTGATGGAATACTTAGCCTGGTCAGTGCAGCTCTGACAACACTCAAGAAGTTCAACACCATCAAAGACAAAGCAGCTCAGTTTATGGGCATTTCACCCACCACCATAAACATTAACTCCCTTCAGCACCAGTGCACAGTAGTAGCAGTGTGTACCATCTACAAGATGCACTGCAGCAACTTGTCATGCTCCTTAACAGCACCTTCCAACCAGTGACCTCTACCACCTAGAAAAATAAGGGCAGCAGACGCATGGGATCAGCACCACTTGCAAGTTCACACACCATCCTGAATTGGAAATATATCGCTGTTCCTTCACTGTCGCCCTGGAACTCCCTAACAGTGCTGTGAGTGTACCTACACCACATGGACTGCAGTGGTTCAAGAAGGCAGTTCACCACCACCTTCTCAAGGGCAATTAGGGATGGGCAATAAATGCTGGCCCAGCCAGCGACGGCCACATCCCATGAACAAATCAAAATCAGCACGAATTTTATGTGCTGCCTGCATCAGAAGCAGCAGACCTGAGTTAATCCTGCATTGCATTCCCTGCACTCATGTTCAGGTACAATGGAGCTTTTCCTTTGAGATTGTGACACCTGGCAGTCTCCCTACTGCACTGAAGCTAGCTGGGTGTCAGAAAGCAGTTATTGTTTTATTTATTAACTGCCTGCCATCAGTGGTTGCGTGTTGTCATTATTAACATTTTATTAAAACCATAATTCAAATGAGAATGGCAGTGGTTAAAATATTGCTAAACGCCATCAATGTTATCACAGAGCTTCTAATTATCTCAAACCAAATCATTTTCCCTTTCCCGTGCATAATTAAACTCCTGACGAGCATGAGTACATAGTTCACTTCACATTTCCCCTGTTCAGTTCTGCAGCTTTTGTTTTCAGGATTGGCCATTGACAAATCTTTCATGTCTTTAAACAAGCAAACACCACGTATTTTGTGAATGAGGCTATGAGTCGCGGTACATAGGAATAGGACTGTGGAGCAGGAGTCGTCCATTTAGCTCTTCGAGCCTGCTCCACCATTCAATGAATGAAAAGTCCTCTAACATTTAATGGTTCACTAATGCCTGCTTTTTTGTTCGGTGTAACATTTCAGAAGAAATCAGCCATCTGGCTCTGCCACTAAACTGAGTCAATGTGTCAGTAATGTGCAGACCACAGCTACCGCACTATGTATTCGAGGAAACTCTAACCTAGCCCTCTGTATGCAGGTTGTCCTGATTTGAAACGCTTGCACTGCTTTTGTGCAGCGATGACCAAGTTGTTGTGCTGTATTTGGAGACCAAAGCCCTCAAATTTCTTGCCGTCAACGCTTCAGCATACGCAGCAGACGAGACCAGCAGTCAGCCCTGTCAAACACACAAGCAAGCAGAAGCCAAAGCAGGACCGTTAAAGGTTGTAAAGAGGTAGCAACACTGTCAGAATTAGCTGAGAAATGGTCCTTAAATATTCAACAACTCTTTAAACTTGAGTTTACTGAACAGTGTTTCTAGATTTGACAATGAAGTGGAGATGTGGTAGAGAAAGGAATCCATGCAACCACATAACCAGAAAGCAAGCCTAGAAGATTGCTCAGAGATTTAACTTATTCCAAAAAGTGAAAGACCTAATTAAGGGTTCAACGGACTCAGTACAAACATAAAGCTGACTGCAAATGATTTGGATATTTATATGGTGGGCAGAACAGTTTCTCTATTAATAGGCACGAGGTGGAAAGGTTTGATTAGCAGAGGCTTAGGCTTCACTGAAGGTGTATTAATTAAATTTTAATTGCAGTTCCCTTATTGCAGTAAATTGGTTCTGCCAATCCCCTTTCTATAAAGTGCTCTTCAACCTCCATTCTCTTACGCTCTGCCTCTCAGGAGTTTGAGTCTGGCAATTCCACCTCTTTGTTTCTTTCAATAGCTAAGTTCTGAAAGACACAAGTTCCTATGATGCTAGACACCATTCTGGAAGCATACAGAATAGTCCCCCATGAATTTAAGGTATGAGTATGTTGTATTCCTCAGCTGCATTGGTGGTCATGTGCAGTGGTATCATCTCCTATGGAAGGTTATGGATGTCCTTTGTCCCTAGGGAAATATCCTGGAATTTGTGTTTCATTTTTAAACATGTCAAGAATTTTTAAATACATTTACCATGACAGCAGTTGTGTGCTTGACAGTAACATGAAGGAACTGCAAAGTGACTGGAATCATAAACTGGAAGCACATTGATGAAATAAAAACGTTTGTTATTTTGTGTTGAAATCCAGGCACCTGGAGTGTAGTCCAGGACATCAATAGCCTGGGAAATACTGCCACTCTACTAGGCTTACCCTTCAGTGCAGTGCTAAGGGAGTGCTGCACTGGTGGATATGCCATCTTTCAGATGAGATGTTGAACTGGAGCCCCCTCTGCTCTCTCATGAGCATAAAGGGGTAAAATTCAACTCTGGTGCTTGTGTAAAATGAGTAATGGTGAATAGCTGCCTGTCTTAAACACCATTCAATTTCCTTTTATCCTACAGATGTCCAAAGAGCATAGAGGAGTCCTCTTGTTATCATGGCTAATATTAATCCCTCAAACGACATCATCACAACAGATTATTTGGTCATTTATTACATTGCTCTTTGTGAGACCTGGCTGTAGCATTTCCTACATTACAACAGTGACTGGACTTCAGACAATACTTTATTAGCTGTGAAGCATTTTGGGACATGCTAAGATCATGAAAGGTTACATATAACTGCAAGTTCTTTCTTCATTGCTTTCTTCTTTCACTCTGTAGAAGCCTGACATTTGACTAATATGAAACCTGATAAAATCATCACTTCTGGCAAACAGTGTTTTGACTTTTCTCATGCTAGTATGAACTGCAAATTGACTAAAACCATACTTCGGAAAGAGCCAGAGGTGTGCAAATTTAATGCAATTGTCACCTTCTCCGCAGTCATTCTAGCCTGTAGAACTGATTTGTAGTTCTAGCTGCAACACTAGAGCCAGGATTTTACAGCCCTTCTGTGGTGGGACCCGCCATAGGTGATGCAGCTGCCCAGCCAAAGATCCATTGGCTTTTGGCGGGACCGGACAATCCCCGTGGAAGGCGGGGCTGGAAAATCCCACCATAAGGCTTGCTCCTTCCAGGACTTAAGAATGGCAACATAACTTTCAGTGGCATAACTCCAGGGCAGATTTCAGGAAGGATTTAACCTCTGTCTATACAGCTTGTTCACAGGGTGTTTGCAAGAGGGCCTTGATCTTCAATGGTGCTGCCTTCTTTGATGGGCTTCCCATGCTATTATTTGCCACCTTTTCTTCCTCCATCACATATTTTAGAAATAATAGGATCCCCCTTAGGAACTCTATTTTGCTGCCTTCCCAGATTACATGACAAATACATCTTGATTTGGTAGCTGAATATTGGAGATGAAAATGTTAACATTTTCAGGAATTATGCAAGTGAAAGAAAGTTACAAGCATTTACTCCTTCCTACTGCAAAGGCACGACAATGTCCTTGAGACATCACTAATTTCCCTGTCACCTGGATCTATTGGGCATATACCTGAGCCAGGTGCTCCTTAGAAGGGCAGAAATTAAGTATAATAAAGAAAAACAGAAAATACTGGAAAAACTCAGCCGGTCTGACAGCATCTGTGGAGAGAGAAACAGTTAACGTTTCGAGTCCGTATGAATCTTCTTCAGAGCTAAAGAGAAGTAGAAATGGGATGATATTTATACTGTTTGAGGGGGGTGGAGCAGGTGAAGCTGAATAAAAGAGAGATAGGTGGGGGGCTATTAGTTTATGTCTGGCAGTGTAATTCATCTTAAATCCTTTATTTATATGCCGAAGCTTCTAAGTGGATGACCTCTTTTTTGACCCTCCGTTAGTCAGGGTAATTTATATACACTTCAAATAGTGTAGAAATCTGGTGCAGGTAGGTGCTGCCCCTGTCACCAATACAACCCCACAACCCCCCAACAAAAAAAAAATCACCACCAATGCCTCCCAGAGCCCAGCAATTTCAGGAACTCAGGTTGGCTTAGGAGTAAAAGAAAAGAGTAAATTTAATGGGTGGAATTTTAAGGCCCTGTTGTGGTGGTGATGAGGCTGTCAAATACGGTGAACCATTCTAAAGTCTATTGACTTTGGTGAGACCATAAAATCCAGCCAGCGTAAAGTAACACCCTCTTCCTTTTTTAATTAAATTAATTAATGAGGAACTCACAGACCTAACTTTTTTTTTGGATCTACTGTCAGGATTTTCTTTTGTAGCTTGCTTTCAGTTATTCATTTGAATTGATTTTGAGTTTTGTAGATTAATTAACAGTTATGATTAAGAGGCAACAGTTATGAAAACCAGAAGACATTTTGGACTCTGCACAATTTAAAGTTTTTTTTACATTGCCAGACATTGCGTTTGTTCTTCTCTTCTACTACCTGAACATAGCATCCATTTGATGAATTTTGCACTGTGGTGTAATTACACTCTGCTCATCATGTCAGAAGAATTAAATGAAATTGAGATTCATCTTTAGATTAATCATTTCAGAAGATAATTAGGTGTCCAAGCTGTAGTGAGTTGTGTCCACTTTATATGTTAATATGCTTGAAATACTACTGTTGCTGAATTGGAATATGGCCTCTGGCATTGGCACCTGTTGAGGGTAGCGAAACACCACCTGGCCCTATCCCAACATGTCAGCGCAAGAGGTGATCTTGCAGGGATCACCACTTTTGAGCATATAATAAATCAAACAATTTTCAATTGAATGCAGTCCTAATCTCTTGATGGCAATAGGATTTTAATGAACAGTTGTGTTGTTACTTCCCTTTTGTTTGCCATGTTTCAATTCTCTAAATAATTGGGGATTAGAGGAAAAAGCTTAATGTGTATTGGTACCTGGAAGGAGAGTGTTACTGTGGCACCATTCAATATTCAGCTTCATTATAATATGTGTAATCTCCCCAGCCAATAGTTTGATTCACCAGACAGTCTGCCTAGACTTGATGTACAAAGAGCAGACTTTTTAATTCCAAGTGCATTGACAAGGCTTGAAGTCATTTATTTTTTTTTAATAAATAAATCCATATTCAGCACATAATATGCTGCAGATTTTTGGACAATGAGCTTTGGGCAAAAGCGATAAGTACTGTTTCAGTTTTCTAATCATGTGGTTGTATCTCGACACTCCTGAACCTTGTGTCCTGGAACAATGTCAAAGGAATCCCTGTCCAACAGTTTGAATACCAGGGAAATGCGAATTAAAGGCCAGTATTTTCCCGTTGGTGTGTAAAATGATGCGCGGTGGCGTTGGGGAAGCATCCCAACATCACCACGGGCCATTGCGATATTTGGGGAGGCGGGCGCACCGTAAGTTTGATGCACGCCCGCCATCAATTAACGGGCCAGTTAAGGCCCTTGAGGCAGCAATTGATCTCGATTTTTCGCAGCCCGTGCAATCTTCAGGACTTTGCCTGGGTGCAACAGGCAGGCGGGTGGGAAACATTTGTATAAACCTTGTCCACGGGCGGGATAA
The DNA here is from genome assembly GCF_017639515.1 of Carcharodon carcharias. Lineage (NCBI taxonomy): Eukaryota > Metazoa > Chordata > Chondrichthyes > Lamniformes > Lamnidae > Carcharodon > Carcharodon carcharias. The sequence goes on from NC_054482.1 coordinate 21,099,864, forward strand.
AAGGGGTGAGTGGGGCTGCGAATGTGATGTTGGAGGGATTTAAGTAACTTATACTTGCCTGTATGGGCAGGAAGACTTCAAAACTCATACCAGCTGCTAGGACACGAGTAAAAGCCTTGGTCAGGACTTGACAGTAAAGATCGTTTCTGGGGCCTGCAGCTTTCAGAAAGCTTTCCCTTAGCCTGGGAATGGGAGTTGTGCTCTCCACTGGAGGCACCTCCTCTGATGAGGAAGGGAGGGTCAGAAGGAGGAGGAGGCCAGGAGCCCACATTCGGCCTCCAAGGCAGCCACCTTTGAGAGGAGAGGTGCAGGCACAAGGGGCACAGGGCCAATAGGAAGTGCAAGGCGGAAGGGGCTGCAGAAGATGCCACTATGCTGCCAGGGTTTACAGGTGGCAGCTACTTCAATATGCCTGAGGTGCAGTACCAAAGGAGGCTCCGCCTCTCAAGGGAGACAGTCACCTCCATTTGTCTGATGATAGGCCCTGAAATCTCGGCAAACTGTGTGGGCGGGTCCCTAAAGGTCCCAGCTGCCCTCAAGCTCTATGCCTCCGGCTCTTTCCAGGGGTCGGTGGGTGATCCCTGCAGATTCTCCCAATCAGCTGTCTACACTTGTGTCAAGCAGGTGACAGATGCTCTATTTAGGCGTGCATTGACTTTGATCCATTACTGCTGGGACGATGCCAGTCAGACAGAGAGAGCCAGAAGCTTTGCAGTGATTGCTGGCTTCCAGTGTGCTATAGGCTGCACATTTGTGGCCATCAAGATGCCAGCAGGTGAGCTGGGTGCCTTCATCAACAGGAAGGGATTCCACTCCATGAACGTTCAGATAGTGCGTGACCATAGGATGCAGATTCTGCAAGTCTGTGCAAGGTACCCAGGCAGCTCCCGTGAGGCTTACATCCTGAGACACTCCCAGGTGCCGAGGTTCTTCAGTGCTTTAGCCCGGCTGAATGGATGGCTGCTGGGTGACAAGGGCTATCCCCTCAGAACGTGGTTCATGACCCATCTCCGTCATCCAAGAACAGAAGCTGAGCAGCGGTACAATAGGAGCCACGCCTCCACAAGGGCCATGGTGGAGAGAACCATCGGTCTTCTCAAGATGCGCTTCCGATGCCTGGACCATTCAGGGGGTGCACTCCAGTACCCCCCAGATTAGATCTCGGTGATAGTGGTTGCATGCTGCACTCTCCAAAATCCTGCACTGGAAAGGGGGGACGCAGTGGACGAGGAAGATGCAGTCGCAGTTGCTCCGGCTGCACACGATGCGTCCAGCAGTGAGTCCGAGGATGAGCACACACAGGGAAATGCTGAGGGGGTAGACGCTGACCCAGGCATACTCCAGGGAGGCAGGGACACCCGGGAGGCTTTAATCCAATGAACCTTCAGCTATCCCACCACAGATGGACCTTCAACACAGGCCAGGGCTGCAGATTCGACACTTGATGCTTGAGTGCTAAATCAGTCTGGACACTAACATTAACTAAGGCCCTTGTCAATAAAGCTCAATGTCAAACAACTCACTCATAACACCATGGCTTCCCATACACATGTAGAAGTAATGAGGCCTGGCAACATGTCAAATTTTATTGAATGAACAAATGTAACTTCATGAAGCAAAACAAAAACGGTGTTGGACATCACATCGAGTCTTCGACTAGTGCTGTGGGCCAACATAAAAGCACCAGTGAGAAACCCTGGTGTGCCTAAGGTGCCTTAAATTTACAGGTTCTACATCTAGGTGCTGTCACCAAACACCAGCAGATGGATTGATGCCCCGCCAACTGGAAGCTCCCCTCCCAGCATGTTAATACCCTGACTTTGACATGCTTCCCAGTTCCCTCACTCTGCCCAGGTGCAGACCCTTGACTTTCAACCCCATTCTAAACTCTGGGTGTCAGTGTCACACATGCTGCAGATGCCGAACCCATCCTAGCTCAACCCTCTCAGGGTGACAGGGTGAACTGGGCATGGGCAATATCTGCTGTCACACCCAGCGAGGGATACATGCCGTGAGGGATTGAATGACGTTACTTTACTCGGAGATGCCGGGGGGCCTGGGGTGGGTTTGGGGGAAAGGATGACTGACGGCTGCATTAAACATGAGGCAACATGTTATTCACCCTTCCCGAGCGCAGGAGATCATTGAACCTTTTGTAGCACTGGACCCATGTGCGCCGCACCACATCATGGGAGCTCACACTCTCGACCACCTCCTCCCACACACGTTTGGTCAGGTGGGGAGCCAACCACCTCCCGTCCCTCAGAAGAAGGACCTCCCGACGTGCTGCCACCTCCTCCAGGAGGGCAGCTAGGCACTTGCCTGAAAAACGAGGGGCACACTGCCCCGCTGGTCTACCCTCTGGCCTGGCCTGCTCCACTGCCCTACCCCCCGGCCTGGCCTGCTCCGATGGCCTACCCTCCAGCCTGCCCTGCCCCTTTGCCCTACCCCCCCGCCTCCGCCTTGCTTGGCCTGCTCCGATAGCCTAGCCCCTGGACTTGTGTCACCCACATTGCCCCTCTGCAGAGCCCTTTGCCCAGCCATTGTGAGCAGCCTTTTCAAGACTGCCAGGCCTTCATGTAAACAGGCCGCCACTGGACCCGGCGGGCTGAGCGCGCCCACCACCGCCTGCCCATTCCCGCTATGCACGGAAGTCGTGAAGTATGCTGGGTGGGCCTTAATTGGCCCGCCCGTGTAAAATGGCAAGGCGGACCTGATCCCCCAAGTTTCTGGTCAGCTATTCACACTTAGCTGCAAATCTGTGTTAACTACCCCAATGCCATCCGATAGATGCTGCCTATGTCAGTAGGATGTTAAAGAGTGATTCTAATTTCAGACATGCTACCGATCCCAGCCAGCTGAGCCACAGTATGTGTAAGATTAGGGCTGGAATTTTATGCCCCATGGGAGCAGGCTCACAGGCAGGGAAGGGGGGGGACGTAAAATTGGGTGGCATGGCAGGAAATTTGGTGGAGGTGCCATGCCACATGGTGAAGTGGCTAGGTCAACCCTGTGCCCAAAGGGGGACACCACCCCACCACGGTACACCTCTGTGCCTAGCCCCGACTTTTCTGCTGCCATCCCCACCTACAAGACTGGTCCCAGTGAAACCATCCCACTTCTCACCTTGTTATCCACCGGCAATCGTCGTTGGGGAATGGCTGAATTCCCAGTGGTGATCGCTGCTCCTGGTGACGCTGCTGGAACTGGGGAGTTGCCCAGCCAATTAATGGCCCTAAAATCAGGGGGGTGCGGTTTCAGATGGAGTGCAGGGCCAGCACCGGCACATAAAATTCCGTTCCAGCTCTTCTCCTTTTACAGGTGCCCTGAGGCAACTTCAAATGTTCATTGGTAATGAGAATGTGTTAAATTGTGTGATGGTTTGTAGGTTGATTATTGCTGTGTGTGTTGAATTGTATACTGAGCAATCTACTCCCCTACACAGGGAATAATTTGCAGCCCATGGGAGTGAGGAAAATAACTTGAAAAGGGATAAAAATGTAAGATATCTTTGTGGAAAGTGCGAATCATAAGCAAATTAAACTGTTAACGTACAATCATTTTTGATCGTCATATTTTAGTGATAGTGCTCCTGCTTCTCAGTCAGGTGGTCTTGGGTGTGAGCCACAAACTAGAAATTGAGAAGTTAATCTAGGCTAACACTGCAATGCAGTACTGAGGGAACGATGTACTACCCTTCAGATGAGATGTAAAGCTGAGGGCTCTTCTCCTTGTTCAAGTGGCCATTCAAGATCCACTTTGAAGAAGAGCTTAAATGAGCCTTCAAAACTGATTAAAAAGCTCATCCATTCTCTTTGCTGTTCGTGAGACTTGGTTGTTGAATGCATGTTGACCTCCATGTTTCCCTGCACCGCAGAACCTGTGTCAACACTGCAGAAGAAGTTTGGGATGAGGTGTGACAGGGTCCGTAGAAATGCAAGCTGCTCCTTTTCTTTACAATAAAGTGTAAAGAGCAGAAGACTCTTCAAGTGTAATGAGCATGGATGCTAGAGTAATTAATTAATTAATTAAATTTAATATAATTGTGATGGCAAGATGGGTGATGTGTTGCTGCTGCAGCATGTGGGTTAGCTGGAAACCAAGGTAACCCACAGCAAACACATCTATACCAAATGTTTGCAGCTTGAGGAACTTAAGGTCTGTGTTAAGGAGCTGGAGTATGAGCTGCAGACATTGCGCCATATCAGCCAGGGGGAAAATTACCTCCAGGAGGCAGTCACACCCCTCAGATTAGGTCATTCAAATTTGGTCTGTGATCAACGACAGGAGGGTGTGACTGCAGGTGAGGCAGGTATGGAGGCCCGGGGGCAGCGCTCAAGAAGCCTTGGCCCCTGCAGTTGTCCAACACTTACAAGGTTCTTACAAGCTGTGGGGATGAGAGCGGGGACTGCAGGGAGGATGAGTGAATTGACCACAGCACCATGGTACAGGGAGCCATTTAAGTGAGGGGAAGAAACAGGAACATAGTAGTGGTAGGGGAGAGTATAATTAGGGGGTAGATACTGTTCTCTGCAGCAGTGAGTGAGAGTCCCGAAGGCTGTGTTGCCTGCCCAAGATTAAGGACATCTCTTCAGGGCTGGAGAGGAATTTGGAGTAGGAGGGGAGGAATTCTGTTGTTGTCATCCATGATAGACTAGAAAAGAGGTTCTGCTGAAAGAATTTGAACAGTTAGGAGCTAAATTAAAAAGCAGAACCTCCAAGGTAATAATCTTGGGATTACTACCTGAGCCACGGGCAAACTGGAATAGGGTAAATAAAGTCAAGGAGTTAAATGTGTGGTTCAAATATTGGTGTGGGAGGAATGGGTTTCAGTTCATGGGCACTGGCACCAGTACTGAGGTAGAAGGGAGCTGTTCCATTGGGATGGGCTTCCATTGAACCATGCTGGGACCAATGTCCTGGCAAATCGAATAACTAGAGCTGTGGAAAGGGCTTTAAACTAAATAGAGGTGGAGGGAAGGTGTGGGTTCTGGAAAGGGGTTACATAGGCTTACAAAGCAAAAGGATATGGCAGCATTGCAGGGCAGCTATTTAGGTAATGATACCCAGAGTGTGACAGGAAGGGGCAGAGTGTACAGACATAAAAAAGAGCAGCAAATAGGGTCAAAGGGGGATAAAATGGTAAAAAGGCAAAATTAATGGTTCTTTACTTAAATCACATAGCATTCAGAACAAAATAAATGAATTAACGGACAAATAGAGGTTAATGGGTATGATCTTATCACCAATATGGAGATATGTTTACAAGGAGATCAAAGCTGGGAACTAAATATTCAGGGGTATGTGACTTTTTGAAAGGACAGGCAGGAAGGAAAGGGTGGTGGGGTAGCTTTGTTAGTACGAGATGCAATAAGTACAATAGCAAGAAATGATCTTGGATTGGAGAAATAACAAGGGGAAGAAGACACTGGTGGGAGTAGTTTATAGGCCCCCTAACACTAGCTATGCTATTGGACAGAGAATAAATCAGGAGATAATGAGGGCATGTAAAAAAGGCAGCACATTAATCATGGGTGACTTTAATCTTCATGTAGATTGGGAAAATCAAATTGGCAGAGGTAGCTCTGTGGTGGCAAGAACTCATGGGACAGTTTCCTAGAATAATATGTTGTGGATCCAACCAGGAATCAGGCTGTTTTGGATGGGGTAATGTATAATGAGGCAGATCTCAGAGTGAAAGATCCCCTAGGAAACAGTGACCATAACATGGTAGAATTTAGCATTCAGTTTGAGAGTGAGAAACTTGGGTCAGAAACAACTGTGCTAAACTTAAATAAGGGTAATTACAAAGGAATAAGGGTAGAGTTGGCTGGAGTGGACTGGGAAAGGAGTTTAGCAGAAAAGACAGGTGTTGAACAATGGCAGACATTTAAAAAAAATGTCATGACTCACAACAAAGATATATTCCAATGAGGAAGAAGGATTCTAGGAAGGGGATAAACCAACCATGGTTAACCAAGGAAGTTGAAGATAGTTTCAAAATGAAAGAAAAAACATACAATGTGGCAAAGGTTATTGTTAAGTCAGAGGATTGGGAAAGTTTTAAAAATGAACAAAAGATGACCAAAAAATAATAAAGAGGGAGAAAATAAACTTTGAAGGCAAACTAGCAAGTAATATAAAAATGGACAGCAAGAGCTTCTTTAAATATATAAAAAGGAAGAGAGAGGCCAAAGTGGCCAAAGACCCTTAGAGAATGAGGCTGGGGAAATAATAATGGGGAACCAGGAAATGGCAGAGGAGTTGAATAAATACTTTGCATCAGTCTTCACAGTAGAAGACACTAATAACATTCCAAAAATACTAAATAATCAAGGGGCAAAAGGAGGGGAGGAAATAAGTACAATAACCATCATTAGAGAAAAAGCACTGGGGCTAATGGGGCTAAAGGTCAATAAGACCCCTGGACCTGATGGGTTGCATCATAGGATATTAAAGGAAGGAGCTACAGAGATAATGGATGCACTGGTTGTAATCTTCCAATAATTCTTAGATTCTGGAAAACACCCTTATTCAAAAAGGGAGGGAGACAAAAAACGTGTAACCATAGGCCAGTTAGCTTAACATCCACCATTGGGAAAATGTTAGAGTCTATTATAAAGGATGTAATTACAGAGCATTTAGAAATGCATAATCTAATCAAACAGAGTTAGTATGACTTCATGAAGGGGAAATCATGGCTGACAAATTTATTTGAATTCTTTGAGCAGGTAACAAGCAGGACAGGTAAAGGGGAACCGATAGATGTAGTATATTTAGATTTCTAAAAGGCATTCAATAAGGTGTCACACATAAGGCTACTTAATAAGTTAAGAGTCCATGGTGTTGGGGTAATATATTAGCATGGATCGAGGATTGGCAAACTGATAGATGACAGAGAGTTGGGATAAGGGGGGCATTTTCAGGATGGCACTGTGGAGTGCCTAGTGGAGTGTCACAGGGATCGGTGCTGAGGCCACAACTATTTACAATATTTATATTAGTGACTTGAATGAGAGAAGTGAATGAAGTACTGCCAAGTTTTTGGATGACACAAAAATAGGTGGGAAGGCAAGTGGCAAGATGGACACACAAGAGTCTACAGAGGGCTATAAACAGGTCAAGTGAGTGGGCAAAAACTTGGCATATGGAATATAATGTGGGAAAATGTAAGGTTATGCACTTTGGCAGGAAAAATAGAGGAGCTGAATATTATTTAAATGGAGAAGTCTGCAGAGAGCTGCAGCACAGAGGGATTTGGGGGTCCTTGTGTATGAATCAAAAAAAGCTAGCATACAAGTTCAGCAGGTAATAGGGAAGGCAAATGGAATGTTGGCCTTTATTTCAAAGGGAATGGAGTATAAAAATAGGGAAGTATTGGTAAAACTATACGAAACACTAGTCAGTCCACACCTAGAACACTCTGAGCAGTTTTGGTCTGCTTATCTAAGGAAATATATACTGGCAGTGGAGGCAGTCCAGGGAAGATTCACTAGGGTGATCTCAGGTATGGAGGGATTTTCTTATGAGGAGAGGTTGAGTAGGTTAGGCCTGTACTCATTGGAGTTTAGAAGAATGAGAGGCAACCTGATTGAAACATGTAAGATTCTTAGGGAGTTTGACAGGGTCGATGCTGAGAGGTTGTTTCCCCTTGTGGAAGAGTCTAAGACCAGAGGGCATAATCTCAGAGTGAGGGGCTCATTTAAGACAGAGATGAGGAGAAATTTCTTCTCTCAGAGCATAGTGAATCTGTGGAATCCTTTACCGCAGAGGACCGTAGAGGCTGGGTCATTCAGTATATTCAAGGCTGAGATAGACAGATTTTTTATGCAATAAGGGAATCGAGGATTATGGGGAAAAGACAGGAAAGTAGATTTGAGGATTATCAGATCAGCCGTGATCTCATTGAATGGCGGAGTAGACTCGATGGGCCGAGTGGCCTGCTTCTGCTCCTGCGTCTTATGGTCTTTCTTCACCTGTACCTCTGCCCAAGTGCAGAGCAGAAAATCTTGCCCCAGCAGCTCATTGCGTTTTGGAAAGATGAGCTGAATTTTAGAATTACCCTGATATTTCCAGAGCCAAGCCTATCCCAAAGCATTCCAAAGCTGGGCGATTCAAGGCTTATCCTAGAATCGTTCCAATTCTTCGTGTTCTGATGTACCTCAGCTTGATATTTGGATAAACCAGCCTCACCCCTGAATCAGTTAACAATCTGGAGTTAAACGATAATCCCAGATTTGGCCTGGGCTTTGGAAAACTAAGCCCAGACTCCTGATTCAGGCTGCTACTGGACTCAGCCACAAAATCCAGGTTGTCACTTCCAATTTAAAAGTATTTAAACAAATGTCCAGGAATGTTATAATGCTGACAAATATTTTTATTCACTAAATTGCATTGTCAAAAATAATTACAGAGCTTGCTAATAGAAATATCGCCCTGTCACATTGTTAGTCATCACCAGTCTCAAAATGCTAAATTGTAGGTCTTTACCTTGTCATTTTTATTCTCTTGAAATCTAATCACCTCCCCATGTTTGAACAGGTGCGAAAGCGTAAAACTTTCTCTTCTCTGCAGCGTCCATTTGTGTCACACTGTCTGGTGATTTTTTTTTTGCCCTATTGCCTAAGAGTTTGTAACTATCCCTTGCTTCACCCAGCTCTCACCCTGGCAATCAAATTGTAATGTTCTGATTGGAAACGTGACGTTGAGCTGATATCCCCTCTGCAATAAACTGTGTTAATTTATTTTGAGTCAAAGGAAAGAAGACTGCCAGCTTTAAATGCTCAATGTTACGCACACAAAAGACAGGCACTAATTAAAACTCCATCTTCTATGACATTGCAAAATCATTTCAAGTGTAGGGAATGGAATTAAATGTCTTCCAAATGACAGAACAGCAATGTACAATGAGTCGCTTCAAACGTATAAGAGGTAGGATAACCGCACCTACAGTCTGAATTGTGGTTGATGCACTGATGACACCACTGCCCTCCAAATATACCCAACCCCCAGTAACATATGCACTTTGTTTGATTTCCTATCTCAGTGACAAGGGCACTGCTGTACTCAGTGATAAAATGTTTCTCTTTCTGTTTCCCTTTCATTTCCATCCCACATTTTTTAAATGACTATCGTGGGATTTAACCAAATGCAAAATGCAGCCCTTCATTGAACATTTGTAGACACGACAGATCTTGTAATGTTCTCTAATGGCTGCTATTCTTTGGGGATATAAAATCCCCGAAAGCTACAGTTCGTAATATTCTGTTTATTTCAGAAAGATCTGAAACATTAATTTTTTTTCTTTATTTTAAAGTGACACCATCATTGCAATTGGCGAGATTTGCTTTTGTTTAGAAAGGCAGACAAAGCTGAATAGTTTTGCGCATCGTGACAAAGCTGAATAGTTTTGCGCATCGTGACAAAGCTGAATAGTTTTGCGCATTGTGTTTGTGCTGATTATACAGGCAAAGGCACATTTTACATCATTTTAAAAAATAATCTCAAAACATTGAAAACAAATGAAGACAACAGTATCCCTTTAACCTGAAGCTATTGAAAGTTGCTCATTTGTATTGCAAAAAGCAGAAAAGCTTCTGAATATTCCATTACCCTACATCACTGGCTGATGTGGACCAGAATGTTTCGCGTGTTTGTTTGCCTACATCTGTAGGTGTCATCATTAGAATGTGCTTTGAGCTGGGTTGATTGAGCTTTCAATGATTGACCTAACATTTTATCAGACTGAAGATGGAAATTAAAACTTGAATGGCTGCCATAGTGATGCCTCCAAAATTAGGAAGCCTAATCACCATGTCTCAGTGCAAAATGCTCCCACAGGCTCCTTTTTCCAGATTTTTCACTGATCTGAAAACAACTTAAAAGCTTTAATACAACAGCAGACAGATCACAGTCTCTCATCTCAAAAGTACAGATTAGCAGCAGTACCCTGCAATGTGATGTAATTGCTTTGTTCATTCTTAAATATGCTGGAAGTCAAGCATCCATGTTTTCCACCACACCTTCCTAAAGAGTTGGCTGGTATGGGGACCAGATTTGTAGATGACTTTAGCAGTGCTTTGGTATTGTCATCATCCAGTGATTTCTTTAAATGAAGGGCTATTGGTGTGAAATTTGTGGGGATTGAACAGTCGTCATTGATAGTGCCTTTCTGAATATGGGCAAGGTACCACTGTTAGACAAAAAGATTCGCAGGTAGATATGGGAGTGTCTGTGTTTGTGTCTGTGCGGGAGACAATGCACAAGTCTTTGTGTGACTGTAGAAAAGTATATGCACAAAAGCCCTGAAATTGTTCCACAGGGTGGTGGAGAGGCTTTGGGGAGTCAGGAGGTGAGTTACTCATTGCAGGATTCCTAGCCTTTGACCTGCTCATGTAGCCACAGTATTTATATGGCTAATCCAGTTCAGTTTCTGGTCAATGGTAACCCTAAAGATATTGATAGTAGGGGATTCAGTGATGGTAATGCCATTCAACGTCAAGGGACAATAGGTAGATTCTTTCTTATTGAGGGTGGTCATTGCCTGGCACTTGTGTGACGTGAATGTTATTTGCCACTTGTCAGCCCAAGCCTGGATATTGTCCAGGTCTTGCTGCATTTGGACATGGACGGCTTCAGTATCTGAGGAGTCACGAATGGTGCTGAACATTGTGCAATCATCAGCGAACATCCCCACTTCTGACCTTATGATGGAAGGAAGGACGTTGATGAAGCAGCTGAAGATGGCCGGGCCAAATGTGAGTGTGTGAGTTTAGAGTGATGAAATGGTTGCCTTACCCTGGTGACATGCATGAGATCATTCGTCTGTTTTCTTCACTGGATGGCTGACCTCTTGTGTACAGTATTGGCACTGACCACCTCCACCACCGCCCCCCCCCAAGCTGGAGTGGTGAGACTAATGGGGCTCCTTCGGCCAGCGCGAGGGTACAGGACATCACAGCGGGCCTCCACGGTGTTCAGAAAGCATCCCAGGGATGCGTAGCTGAATTGGGGGGGGCTGCACCCTTCTTGGCTTTTGGTGCTGTGTCTGCGCTGCTACCTTCCTGGGCTGCAAGCATTGAGGAGTGTGTGTGCAGCTGCAGTTTGCATATGGCGCCCTGTGCCCTGTGTGAGGAAGTGGCGAGGTAGCAGTGCGGCAGGTATATCGGGGGCCTCCTGCCAGTGAGACGGCGTGTTTTCTGTGGCTGCAGAATTAATGAGGCAGGAAAGGGGCGATGCAGTGTGAAAAGTCGCCATTGTGGCCAGCGGGTAAAACATCCTTTCTCCTGCCCACTATCGCACTTAGTGCAAATTTGGGACCATTCCACCCTACATATCACACCATGTCATTTCGGAGCCATTTATTCACTACTCCATAATTGTAACAGTGATGCAAATTCAAGAGAATGTTTTATTGAGAATATTATTTAACAATAACTAAGGTAATGTTGCAGCAGTGCAGTAGGTTTTTTATAGACCTCCTACCTTTCACATGCTAAACAGATGTTTTAAATCAGAGCCTCAACAAGGAAGCCCCTTTACACTTTACCCTTGACTCTTTCTCACTTACCTTCATCTCTGTGTAATTTGTGCACAGAGTGTTGACTGTACTGCCAGGGTAATGACACTTTTAATGGTGAGAGCAAGTCAGGGCTGATGATAACCTTTTAGGATAATTATGTAAACCAGACAAGAAGGTTCTCCGAAAGCAAAGGAGTGCATTTCTCAGTGACGTCATTCTGTCTAGACATTTCACTTGTACATAAATGGACTTGCAGTTCTGGTCAATGCCCTGTAATTTATATGGTGACCATGGAATGATACATGTTACCTCAAGCAAAGTTTGTGCTCTGACTCCAAACCTGCAGTTTTGCCTGCTAGTACTTTACAACTAATTGTTTCTCATTAGATGGTGTTTGGCTAACTAAAGGCAAAATACTGTGGATGTTGGAAAGCTAAAATAGAAACAAAACACGCTGGAAGCACTCAGCAGGTTAGGTGGCATCTATTGAGAGTAAAACAGTTAGCATTTCAGGTTGATGACCTGTCATTAGAAGTGATCAGCTTGAAACAAGAAGTGTTTTTCTCTCTCCATAGATGCTGCCAGCCTGCTGAGTGTTTCCAGTGTTTCCTGATAAAGATAGAAATGGCTGAATACCTACCTGGGAGCATTTTAAAGGCATTTTAAAAACTCAGAATCCACTGCATTTTAGCAGTTGTTGCTTATAATGAACATCAGTTGCCTGTTTCTGATGCAAAATTCATTGGGCAGAATTTTCCCCCCATTGGGGGGGTAGTTTAGGAGCAGGCGTGTAGAGGCGCACCTCCAATCGGCGCCCCCGATTGAGGGCGTACTGCCATTTTAAGTAGGCGGGCCAATTAAGGCCCACCCAGCGTGACGTCCGCCAGGAAGTCTGTGTGCTCCCTGTGCGGGTGGGGGGTGATTCCATGAGTCGGGGCCTGAGTTCTTTCACCCACGCGCGCAAAAGAGCACAGAAATCTTCCTGAGGCACCTTCCTGCCTTAGGGAGGTTAGTTTAAGTTGAGAAAAATTTAATAAAGGAAAAAAAACATTAAGCACATGTCCCCTCATTTGAAGCTGTCGCATGAGCTGGGACATGTCCATTAATTTTTTCCAAATTTTTTATTTAATCAATAAACCCCTAATGAAACCTCATCCCGCCCGTGGATGAGGTTTCATGAAAAATGTGAAGGCTGCTTGGGCTCTTTGCCTGCCCACCTGCCAACCTTAAGGTTGGACAGGTAGCAATCTAAACAACTTTAATTACTTTCTTAGTGGCCTTAATAGGCCTTTGACAGTTTGGCTGTGCGCCTGCCCAACTGACAAACTAAATGTCGCGCTGTGAACTCGGGACACACACCCAATGTTACCGTGTGTCGTTTTAAGTGTCGGTGAGTGGGCCTGTCTGCTCACCAACGGAAAACTCTTCCCATAGAAACATAGGAACAGGAGAAGGCTGTTCAACCCGTTGAGCCTGCTCCACCATTCAATAGGATCATCGCTGATCGATCATTTCAATGCCTTTTACCCACATTATCCCCATAACCCTTTATGTTATTGTTAATCAAAGATCTATCAATCTCTACCTTAAACATACTCAATGACTGAACATCCACGGCTCTCTGTGGTAGAGAATTCCAAAGATTGACAACCCTCTGAGTAAACAAATTTCTCCTCATCTTGGTCCTAAGCGGCTTCTCCTTATTTTGAAATTGTATCCCTGGTTCTAGACTCGCCAACCAGGCGAAAGGTCTTACTTTCATCTACCCAGTCTTTACTTTTAAGTATTTTGTAGGTTTCAATGAGATCACCTGTCATTTTTCGAAACTCTAGAGAATACAGGCCCAGTTTCCCCAATCTCTCTTCATAAGACAGTCCTGCCAATCCGGAACAAGTCTGGTGAACCTTTGTAGCACTCCTTCTATAGCAATAATATCCTTTCTGAGGTAAGGGGACCAAAACTGCACACAGTACTCCAGGTGTGATCTAACCAAGCTTCTATACAATTGAAGCACGACTTCACTACTCCTACCCTCAAATCCTCTTACAATAAAGGCTAACATTCCATTAGCCTTCCTACCAGCTTGCTGCACCTGCATGTTAGTCACTTATGGACAAGGACACCCAGGTCCCTTTGTACGTCTACACTTTCTAACCTCTCACCATTTAGGAAATACTCTGCACATCTGTTCCTTCTACCAAAGTGGATAACCTCACATTTTTCCACATTATATTCCATCTGTCATGTTCTCATCCACTCACTAAACCTGTCCAAATCCTCCTGTAGCCGCTTTACACCTTCCTCACAACACACATTCCCGTCTAACTTTGTACCATCCATGAACTTGGAAATATTACATTTGGTCCCCACATCTAAATCATTGATATATAGTGAACAGCTGGGGCCCAAGTACTGATCCTTGCAGTACCCCTCTAGTCACAGCCTGTCAACGCGAGAATAACCCATTTATTCCTACTCTCTGTTTTCTGCCTGTTAGCCAATCCTTAATCCGTGCCAGTATATTGCCTCTGATCCCATGTGCTTTTATTTTGCTAATCAACCTCCTGTGGGGGACTTTATGTAAGAAGCTTGTACTATTCACCTAATAGGTATCATATTTAACATGTACATTTTGAGCACAAGACTCTCCCTTTCAAGTATTTTCTTCTTTTTGTTATGGCACAGTGGATGGTAAATGCTAAGCTGCTCAAATCCCAGAGGGAAACGTGAAACAGCTGCCACAACAGTTTGCAATTTGTACTTTATTTCGAGATGCGTGCCTTGAACTCAATAGTAATGAGGCCACCAAGACTGAGAGGTTTTTTACAAAACTAAAAGTTAAACATTTATTAATAGAAGAAAAGATTTTAAGCACATACATAGGTCTACAAATTACTACCATAATAACTCCTAAATCTCCTAATTAATCTAGCTCCCAGTTACACCTCTGTTAAGGCAACAGTAAAACAAAATAGATTTCAGCAGACCCAGGCAAAGCACACAATACCCTGGACAGTGATATTCACAATGAGTTTTCTTAGCTTCGGTTCCTATAGGCAGCAACGTGGTACATACAGGCTGGAGGCTTTTCATACTTGTTGGATCTTAGAATGCCTTTTCCTTACACATAACCTCATCTCCTTTATAAAGGTTTCTCCATTTTTAATGTAAATCCCACTGCCCCAATATGTCTTTGCAACTTTACTTTTTCCATAATGTAAATCTTCCATGATACTCATATTATCAGTAACCTTTGGGAAAAATAAACACACTGTTTAGCTTAGCCTCTGTTGGCTAGGTGTAACACCTTACCATCTCTTTGAAATTCACCACTTTGGCTTATCTAAAAATGCAACTGTTCTTTGCACCTCACATTCTAAAACTTCAGCCATGTTTACGTATTTAGCATTTCAAACCCAGCTTCTCTTTTGTTAACTCAAAAGCTCCAGATTAGCCACCTGCAATTCAATTAACGCCCCCACCACCACCACCACCACCACCACACACACATCACACAGGGAAACTAATCTATTAACCACATATTAACCTACCTTTAAAATAAATCACAATAATATTATGAAAATTATGATGTTTTCATGACATTTTCCTGATTTTGCACATTTTGTCTCATGTGTTAACACAAACAGAGTGCGAAAGGAGCAGACTGCTCACAGGTGTTCCACTGATGTGTCTCTGCTACTGACTGCCAGGAATTTGTGTGGCAAACATCCAGCACAACGTCCTCTGTTCTTCCATCCCTCCCTGTGCAAAAGCACCTGCCTCCTGTTCATTGTCTCATGCTTTGAGTAGCACCTGGAACTACAATGCATCTCCATATAATATTAACTAAATTATCCTCTTTTGGCAAAACAACTGTTCTAGGGTTGCCGACTGTGATTAAACCCTGGAGGTTTCATCACATGATTTGCCCCTATGCTCCAGTCATTAGTTGGCCAGTACATCTATCCTTGCAATTCATTACCTTCCTATGCCAATTGGAAAGCAAAAAGATTCATTACCCAATTGGATGATGCTTGACTCTCAGTTAAACAGCCTTATTTTCCCCCATTTTCAATATTTTTATACCTGATAAATAGAAATGTTCAAAGAGAATGACAAAAAGGCAATCTTCTTTAACATCCCAATGATTTTTCTCCAGGGTTTCACACAGCAGTGTTCTGGAGATCGACCTTCAATTCCTGGAGGCTCCATGGAGGCCAATCCTGGAGGATTGGCAATCCTAGGCTGCTCCCACACCCCACTCCATCCCTGGCCTCCTGTTAAGGTTCACCATCTGTGCCAAGTGCTACTTCTCACATGGGGACAGGGGAATCTCATGTCTCTAATGGGGGTCTGTGCTTGTGCGCAAGAATTGTATTGTGTGACTTACTTTACGACTTTTCCTCCTTCATTCAGAATTTCCACTGAAATCAGGAACACTCTTTATGGGGAAGTTGGAAGGGGGCTACAGTTGAATCCACATTACTTTCTCCTTTTCTGTGCTGCACCAGTGGAAACTGCCTCAGTGCTCATTTCAGAAATGTCTCATCTCTCAATGGTTCTTCAAAAAGAAATCTCCTTCCTTCCTCAAGGCACAAATTTTTCCTTGGGTATGGCTCGGTTTGCCAACTCTGCTTATTCCTGAAGCTTTCATAACTTCATCTTCTGCCCTTTACAACCCCACTCCCGCCTTACCTGCAAATAATGGCAGAAAGGCAGATTCTATTCGATTTCCCTGCATTCCACCAGTGAATCCCTGGATCCCAGTTGTCCCTGAGGCAGTAGCCCAGTGCTGGTCACCTCTCCCACTCTCCAGGCCCATTATCTGCCTCTCTTCCAGAAATGCCACAAACATCCTGCCAGCACCTCCGCAACTTTAATGATTACTCACCCCTCAAAGGTGCTGCCTGTGACAGGCTCCCTATTTTTGATGGGGACCTTGTTGGGAACCAACCCTGGATAATAAACAAGTCCCAACCCAGGAAACTGCATTCGGCACAAGATGGGTATATGATGGAACTCCTAGTTGATCGCCCTCTAACAAGAGGTGTAATTTCAGCTCTGCGTGTTGGCCGATTATTTGCTCAATTACAGCAAAGCCCAATTATGTCCTTGACTAACATCTGCAATGTGTGTATTTCCAGCTGAATCATGTCAGATCTCTTTTTATCTTTTTTCCATTCCCTACTTCAATGACGCTGACTTTTTTTGTTACTTCATTCACTTCTGCTGACATGAACTAACGCCACGTAGACCAGTTACTGAAATTAGGACTTTCTTGTCTATGTAACTTAGAAATGCATCACATATTGCCTTTTCCAACAAGTGCATTGTGAGAACATGCTATAATGGTTGCAGTGAACATCCCATGTAGTTGATGCTGGAGCAGAAGGCTGGATACAGACTATTTGAGCATATACTGAATGAAGCTTTGTATAATCAGCTTTTTGTGTCTTGCTCTAATATAAAACATGCATGCTTAATGTACTCAAAGAAAAAAAATCACAAAGGACTCTTCATTGGAGATATTTCTGTTTACCTTTCATCTTTTCTCCTGTTCATTGATTTTAGGCAAAATGAAAATCTGATTAAAATATCTATAATTGCAAATAAGTACTTAGTGACCCTTAAATCCTTTCAAAAGCCTCTTATCTGGAACAGATCATTTATTCTCTCATGTAACTGGGCTCTGAAGTACAGTAAACCCATATTCCTCATTATGCTTCCTGCTTGAAAAACTCAGCAGAGATGTTCAGAAGGTCAAACTAATGAGGAGATTAAAATTAAAATGGTGAATTCCATTTTTAAATTAAAATCTTATCTTTCTACTGCAACAACCCGCACCTCCATCTCCACACCTCAAGTCCATCCACCATGAAGGTGAACAGGATGCAAGAGTGTCTTTTCTCTCTTTGATTTTGAAGTCTTGAAAAGTGAATTTTAGAGTCAAAACTCTTTGAAATGAAATTGTTGAGTGTTATTATTTCACTCATTTCATGTCTTATTGAATTGTGTTCTTTATTTGTGCTGTCAGCTCCAAAGCATCTGACCTGCATCCCAATATATCAAATCTAATTGCAGTCAGTGAACCAGTCTATGCAATATAATTAGGGCTAATGTCACAGTACATGGGGTGGAACTGAATAATTGTGCTTTCATCCATCAAATCTCCAGAACACAATGCAATTCTCACAGATGAAACAAAGTGATTTGAGGGAGTGATTTAATTCTCAAGAATATTTAACACCTTGTTCTTACACAGACAGACTGAGCTTCTTCAAGAAAGAGGCAGTGCAATATATTGTGTCACTTTAATATTTCCGAAACTCTTCAGATTTAACCAGTGGCTGGCTTGAGCTTTCACTGATTTTAGCAACCAACAGAAAGTTTTAAGGTGCATGATAAAAGAACCAAAGACGACATGAAGAGAAACTTTTCACATAGTGTGTGGTCAGGATCTGGAATGCACTGCCTGGGAGTGTGGTGGTAGCAGAGTTAATCATGGTTTTCAAAAACAAATTGGGTTAATTATCTGAAGGGAAATTAATTACAGAGCTATGGGAAAAGGACAGGGAAGTGGGACAAGCTGAGATGCTCTTTCAGGGGGACTGGCACAATGGGCCAAATGACGTCCTTCTTTGCTGTCATCATTCTAAAACTCAGTTGATGTATTTTTCATGAAAAGGCATAAGAATTTAATAGAACAAAAGTGAAGGCCAACAAGACCCACCTGCCTACCTTCTCAGTAAATCCCCAACATCCTTTCACTCCAGGAGCATATCTAATTGTCTTTTAAGTCCATTTATAATCTCTGCCTCATTGGTCTTCCATGATACCTTACTCCTAAAACTTCAGTGACATATCTTCATTACCCTTAAATCACCATTATCCTTAAATCCAAGATGATCAGCCTGTGAGAGTTTGAAAGCTTTCATGTGAGGAAATATATAGCCTTGAATTCGCAACACAAATCATTTAAAAACTCAATGGTAAGGATTTTGCAGTCACTCTTATTAATGAGTAAATAGGACAGCAACATCCAGTGACTGTCCATGTGCAGTGAAAATGTGGAAAACCAGAATTTGCCATCTGGATTGTCCTGTTCCTTGATAGGGGCTTGATATTCAAATACCTGAAATGTGAGTGAGGTTATGGTACTAATGTGCTTATATACCCAATAAAGAAATCAGAAGAAGTTAGGGTTTTTCCACTCCAGTGTGAATGAATTTTTAATAGCATGAATCTTCTTAATTACTGCCAAACAACCTCTCTGGCACTGAAAATTCACTTTTGGAAGCTTGGAATCTCAGTCCTTCAGTTTTAATTATTGTTGGATTTTCTTTTTAAAGAGAGTTTCTAAAAGTTTTTATTCCTGTCTCCATCTTAACCCCATCTTTCTTCCCCTGTCTTTATTTTGCTTTCTGTACATGACTTAGCATTGAATAAACTATTCTAACTTACAATTCCTAATTTAGACTCCTCATACTTCAGTCAGGATTCTTCAATCTGATTGGTTAAGGAGAAACAAAGTTATTTGTCCATTTCACACAGGTCTCAGATTTTCTACAGAGGGAGGGGCAAAGTTGTGACTCTCAAATCGTAGCATGTTCCAGGCAAAAGCCCATAGGCTGTGGGCAGGTTAATGAACAGCTGGTGCAGCTGTTCACTGCTGACCTCAAAATCTGGGCCCTATATGAATAGACTGTAAACAGACACTATTGCTCAAATGGGGTAGAAGAATGACTGATATGGACCAGCTAAGTGTTACTTAAATACAGCAGGAGTCCATTTCTTGATAAGGGACTAAAAGAGCTAAACCCTTGCATTTATATAGCACTTTTCAGGATCTCAGGGTGGATCAAAACACTTTACAGCTATTAAAGTACCTTTTTTTACATGTAATGTAGGAAATGTGACAGTCAGTCTGAGTACAACATGCTCCTACGGCCATTAATATGATAATGAGCCAATAATCTGTTTTAGTGATAGTGTCTGAATGATTGATAGTGGCCAGGATAAAAGACGTTGTAACAGTAACACAATTCCTCTTGCTGTAACTGTAAAATTAAATACAACGTTGGGAAGAATGCGGTAGAATTCCAGTGCAGAAAATCTTCTGCAATAGCTGACAGTCAGGCATATCTGGGCATTTACACATCTTTTGTTTCATCAGGATTCAGCAAATGTCTCTTAATTTTCTAATGCTCCTCGCAGTTGGGTTTCTTAAAGCGCAACAAAGGAGATGTTGGAGAGAAGCTGCAAAGTGTTGAGATGTCCCAGGGCTTTGGACCGAAAGGAAAGATGGCAGATAATGGAGGATCAGCCTTGGGGAAGGGGTGAAAGTACAGATGAGTAATATTGGAGAGTTAGGAGAAAGTGATATTTCATAAGAGAGTGATGTATGGGTAAGGCCCTTCTGTGATCTTCTTGAGAATGGGAATGGTAACAGCAGTCTTGAAGGAACTGGGAACATTGCATGGTACAAGGTAATGGAAGATGAGGGTGGTTTTCTCGCTAGCTTGGTGCCAATGAAGGGCTACTGTAATGTATTTGACATTCATGATATGGTGATTACATCTTCAGTACGCAGTTCTCAAGGTTTTTTTAGTCAGACACAGCAAACTACTTACTTGTCATTCCACACAAAGGCATGTAGTTTTACTAACATTAGTTTCGTGAGATAATTTATACTCTTAATGCAAATTTTCCTCCATGGATTTGGAAAGGCTAGTGTGCCCTATGTGGTCACTGTGACCCAAAGCTAATGAGAGAAGCCGTTCTTGGCTCTTGCCTCACATTTACCTCACAGCACCGCAATCAGAAAGACCCAGTGACAAGACTACAATATGAATAAAGAGGCCAACACAAACCACCCCAGCACACAGTTTCTTCCACCTGCCATCAATGATATATTGGTAGTGACAACAAATGTTAACGAGTATCAGCAATGTGTCACGACAGGAAACTGTGACTGAGTGAGATCCGCCTACAACTTCACCAGCTACCAACAGTCATAATTAACTGTTTAAAGAAGACCTGGTTTAAAAAAAATACTACAAAAGACATTGATCAAAATGGCTGCCTTGAGTCACATGATGTCTGATACTGTAAGTTGACCTCTTCTCTGGCAAGTTTCTATATGAAGTGCACTGCAGACCTATTGCATGGAATTTCACACCAGGGGTTGGCGGGGCGGGTGGGGGGGGGGGGTGGTGATGGGGGGCGGGAAGGGGACTGTCAAGGTCCACTTCAGATAGAGATTCTCTTGAAAGAAGGGCAGTAAAAATGCAAAGTGCTGGACTAAGATCAGCTGTAGATCTATCAAAACAGTGGGAACTACTAACCATCCAGATACTCATCAGACATTCAAAACTGTCTGTGGAGGATGAAGTAACCCATCTCCTGTTGATTTCTATCTTGAAATGCGTCAAAAAGTTTGGAGATGAAAAGATCAAAAATGAGATTGTTTGCTGTGCAAAAAGGACCACAAGACATGCTAAATGAACTCCTTCCAGGGAACATACAGACAGGAGTTTTAAAAACTAGCTCTGCCAAGCAGAATCAGAAGGAGGAGGAGAAGAATCATCACACTCATCTAAAAGCACTGCTGGAAAAGAGCAGTAACAATCTCGCTCTCTCTCTCTCTCTCACGCAAGCTAAAAGAGTATTTTCAACAAAGTGCAGACCTGAACCAAGTCAACTCCAGAATTCTAAAGGAAACCAAATAACTTCAAATGGCTGTAATGCTCAAAGATGAGCAAAGGACTTAATAATGTATTATTTTAACTTTCTATGGGGCTCTAACTTTCTTAAGCCTGAAATCTGTATGTATGTCATCATGTCTTTATTATTTTTTCTCAGGTTTAGTAACTAATAAACTCAATCTTTCTTTGATTCAAGAAAACCTGGTTGATTGGCCACTTGTTGACAAATAAATACATTTGGATTGGAAAAGGCATTTACGGGGAAAAGAAATGTAAAAGCCTTTCTTGTGACCAACTGAGGGGGCTGAATAGAAGGGGAGCCAGCTCACCCCTCCTCACCTAGTCGTAACAACTGGCACTGAATATTACAGTTTATCATGCCAATAAGCTGAACTGTAACTACTGTAAATACCAACCTATCAGGATCTGCCACCCTACCAACTGTACTGTGGAAGTTCCATAGTCTGAAACTTAGTTTAAGTTATGACTTCTAGACATCTGCACACATATAAGTATTTTTGTCCTAATTGCTTTGACAATCAACCCTGCAGTGCATATGCGGCATAATCCACAGGATGGGCACTCAACTAAAACAATTCTGCACCATAGACATAAGAGACTCATGTTGATTTTACCATTTGAATTTTCTAACTTACTGCACAATTTATTTTGCAATTCTTGCTATTTTTGCACTTCCCAATTTCTGGCTTTAATAGGTTCTTTGCCCTGAATGTGTTGCTGAAATGGAAAGCTCTAAGAACAAAATATCAATGTATTGGTGAGTTAGTTTTAAATTTACATCTGTGGACAAAGTAGGAGCTTGCAGCTGCTCGCACTGATTTCTAAATGTGAATGACCAATTCAGAAAAATAACATTTGGAAGTTTTGTATTCAGAATCGGTACATTAATCCCCAGCTGCTCGACTCATTCGCACAGTTTATTTGCAGCACCATCTTTTGAAAATGGATCGGAAAATAGGAACAAGCAGTACTGACAGTGAATACAGAGCCTCTGAGCTGTGGCACAGAAAGCCTGTGGGAGCAAAAAGATATACACTGACTCTTATATTTATTCATATTGTTGAAGCATGTTTTCTGTGCTGAGATATCCCACACAACAAAAACAACCATAAGCAAGGAAAACCTCTAAATATTTCACAACGTTATAATGAGGTGAAGCAGTGTTGTGTATGTAATATCATTGTTACCACAGAAATAATCTTTGGTTAGGATTTTAGCTTGGTCAGTCATGAATTTGATATAATGGAAAACTTTGCCATATTCAAGAATCACCAAATAAATCCGTTGAGAAACCTAGTTCCACCTGTAGTGTTGCTGTTTGTCTAAGTATGGAGTCAACACTTTCAGTCCAGATTCAAAGTGTTTAAGCATAGATTGACAGAGTCAAGATTTAGTGCTGCTGGATTTTATCAGCTTGCCAGTTAGTTAGTTAATAGAATATTAATTATTGCCCCACTCCTGGGACTATCACCTGTTGAAGCACTGCTTTTCAGGATTACCTGGAACTGTGTGGGGATAATCTGAATGAGGATCTAGCAATGTGTTAGGCTGGCTAAATAATCATGAATTATTCCCTTAAATGTTGCAGAGTTGCATGCTGAAAGTATTAGTTCACTAAAAGTACCATTTGGGGTTGAGATCTGGGCTTCCACCATCCAAATCACTTTAGCCCTAAAGAAGGTTCCTCAAAGAAGTTAGTCATCAGTCTGGTCATCAGACAATTAAAAACACTGGTCCGAATCCTTCTTAGGTGGGCAGTAGGTACTGGGAGCTTCTCATGTGTAGCAGAATGAGTGAGCAGTTCACCTGATCCTAAAATGTGTGAATGCATTGCCATCATTCACCTGACTGAATGCTGATTCCACCAGCTTCAGCAATAACTGCCTGCCACCGCAATCTAATCCTGAGAAATTAACACATCTTCTTATACCTGGTTTTCAGATAGCACCTTCAGCTATCATTTCAATCCTCAGGTTTCTTATCGGCTATCTAGTGGAGACGTTCTTTCAGCATACTGTAAGGAGACCAGGAGTTTCACCATGCCAGACACTTTGATGTGCTCAATATCTAACTCCAAAGCTGTGCACCAACCTGATTATTCAGAGTTCTTCCATGGACTTAATAAAGAAACATGACTACCATGAGGCTGATTCCACTGCCAGAGTACTCAGTATAGATTTGTGCGAGCTAGAACCCTTTGTCCCTGCCCTCCACTTATCCCTTTTTACCACAAATCTGCCTTAAAGCATGGTGCTGAATCTAGTGCATGGAATAAAGCAAACATTTCAATTGGGTCACCATGACCGGAAACTGTGACTGAGTAAAACTACCAACAACTTAACCAAATAGCTACAGACATATTGAACTGTTTAAAGAAGATCTGTTTTAAAAAAAAAATACAAGGAAAGACACTGACCCAAAAGTGGCTGCCATGAGTCACCTGATGTATGATACTGTAAGTTGACCACTTTTCTGGAAATTTTCCATATGAATTGCATTGCAGTCTCGTTGTGTGGAATTTCACACCTAGGATTGTCAAGGTCCACTTCAAACAGGGACTCACTTGAAAGGAATGCATTAAAAATGCAAATTGCTGGATGTTAATCAACTGTCACTCTATCAAGGCAATGGGAACTGCTAACCAGCCGGATACTCACCAGACATTCAAAATGTGGAGGATGAAATAACATCATCTCCTATTGATTACTATTTTGAATTGCATCAAAAGCTTTGGAGATGAAATATCAAAAAATGGGATTACTTGGCCGGCAGCAATGACTGCAAGACAGGCTAATAAAAATCCTTTCTGTGAGTATACAGAAAAGGTTTTTTTTAAAAAAAAACTGCTTCTGCCAAGCAGAATCAAGAGGTGGAGGGAAAAGAAACAACTGATATTCTGAAAAAAAAAACACTGCTGGAATAGAGCAGTAATGATTTCTCTTTCTCTCTCCCTCTGAAGCTAAAAGAGTGTCTTCAACAAAGTGCAGAACTGAGCTAAGTCAACTCCAGAATTCTATCAGAAGCCAACTAACTTCAAAAAGCCGCAAAGTTCAATAATCTATGCTTCAAATACAAGCAAAAAACTTAATCATATATTCTTTTAACTTTTTATTGGTATGAAGGAACTAAGACCTCAACCTTTACATTTTTTCATAAAATAGATATCGATATCCTTGTGGCTATTTCTAAAATTTTTAAAACTGGTCAAAGACCTTTCAAAATGACTGAATCCAGGTCAGCCTGTGACCCTCAAACAAAAGGAGCTAGCTGGCAGTATCAAAGAAATTGCACCTCGTTATCTCTGAAGAGACACTAATGACCCCCCTATGGCTGCAAAAATCAAATTCAAAGAGAGTTATACAGCAGCCATCTGTATTTCATAACCTGGGTTGGCCAACTGGAGTATACTCTTCTGCTAGGATGAAAGGCCCCGCAACCTTCCTTTTACTTCTTAATGGTTGGGATATTTAACAATCTCAGGGCCCCAATGAGGAATACATCTCCCTTGTCAAAGACAACATGGAGAGGTGGGAGTCATGTGACATGGAGCTCTAGTTTGTGCAACCAGTAATATTGCCTTGCTGCACTACAAAATCTCAGTCTGCCATTTTACCATCTAACTAGCAGCATCACAGAAGAGGCGCTCTGTCCTGGTTGAATACCTGACCCTGTCTACACTGTTTCAAGTGGAACTTCTGTACCATCACCTACAAGACTGATACATCTCTGCATGCCTATCTCATCATGTAAAGTCAACACCACCAGAAAAGTGAATTATATTGATTTTCAGCCTGCTGACCTCCGTGAAGGAATGCCTCATTGGACTTTGGCTCTGGATTCTGGACCCATGGGTGGAATTTTCCCTGTCCGCTGACATCGCGGGTGTGAGCCTGACCTGTGTGGGTGGTGAGTGGTCCCATGTACGGGATGAAGACAATGACGGTGAGTGTGAGAGAGTGAATGGTGATGACCCTTGAACTGGCAGTGAGTGTGTGCTGGGTTTGCGAGTGTGTGAGTTGAGAGTGATGAGAAGAGTCTCAAAACCAGCAGAATAGAGGAGATCATTCATCCACTTTTGGCACTGGGTAGCATTGGCACTGAACACTGCTGCCACCACCTCCCAAGCCGGGTTGGTGATGTTGCTGCTCCTCTTGGGGGTAGAGGGCATCACGATGGGTCTCCACAGCATCCAAAGGGCGTTTGAGGGACACATCATTAAACCCGGGTGTGGGGCAGGGGGCTGCAGTCATCTTGCCTTTTGGGGCCATGTCTTCTGTGCGGCAGTCCTGTACTGGAAGCACTGAGAGGTGTGCGCATGGCTGCAATTTAAATATGGCACCTGGCATGAGCGAGTGGCAAGGTGATGGGCATGGCGGGCGAATTGGAGAGCGCCCACCAGCAAAACAGCATATTTCCCAGGAATACATGATGAGGCGGGATTGGGATGAATTGGCGTGAAAAGCAGCCATTGCGGCCGGCGGGTAAACGTTCTTTCTCCTGCCCACTACCGCACTTAGTGCAAATCTGGGACGATTCCGCCCAATATTTCTTACCTCTGTGGCCTCTGCACTGTAAATCTTTCTTTTCTCTATCCCTATGAGATATCCTCATTTGAGCATGCGCGAATAAACTAATCCTTTGAGATCATCCTATCTCGAGTTTGCTGCGGGGCCATTAATAGAAAATTGGACCACACTAAAACTGAGGGGTTTAGAAGTGTGGCACCTTTTATGGAGGGGGAAGCAAATCAAAAACACCTTTCTGTTTATGGATGGGTGATGAGAGGAGAAATTAGTGTTGTTTAAATTAACCCCCCTCCTGTCCGTAGTGATTGGACTCTAACTTTCTTGCTTCTGATATTGGTGTGTGTGTGTGTGTGTGTGTGTGTCGTCACATCTTCATTATTTTTTTCTCAGGTTTAGTAGCTAATAAACTAACTCTTTCTTTGACTCAAGAAAACCTGGCTCCTTACTAATTGGCTCCTTACTAACAAATATATACATTTGGATTGGAAAAGGTATTTACAGGGAAAATAAATTTTAAAGCCTTTGTTGCAACCAATCGAGGGGGCTGAAGAAGAGGGGAGTCAACTCACTCCTCCTCACCCAGTTCATAACAACTGGTGCTTCTGATGGGTGAATGGGTGTTATTGTAGGTTAGGATTCAGGCAACAGAGTTTAGGATAAGCTGCAGTGTATGGGAGGTAGAGGATATGAGGCTGAGCAGGAAAACGTTGTGATACTCGAATCTGGAGATGCTAAAGACATGGAGAGTTTAGATCTGATGAGATTCCATGGAAACATTCAAGTCTAGGGGACAACATGAAGGAGGCCGCAAGACTGACTTATGATGAAATAAACTGGGGAGAAGCCCTCATCCAATTACTTGGAATGATAAATATTACAGAAGCATTCAATCTACTTTAAGTGGATTAGTGACAGTGTTATAATGAGGCACAAACTTTAAGCTGATGAAAGAAAAATTTAGGGCTGATAATAGGAAGCTCCATGCACATAAAGTGATAACTATATAGAATGGGCTTCTGTGTCAAGTAATGCGGGGCATATTTCCAAGTCAATTTTACTTTTATATGCTTTTATCCTGAATTAAGAGAAAGCTTTGGCAAGTTTACCCCTGCATCTTTTGATTCCTTTGGACCCTGTGGAAGAGCCCACTTAGGAAATGGGTATACAGAAGGCTGAGTTCCTTTCCATAAATCAGCATCTACTCATTGGCCTAGTAGGATAGTGCAGCATAATCTGCAACTTGGAAAAGAAAATCACAATCGTCCAGGAAGTTGCCATGCTACCTTAGTGAATCATGCATGGTACAATGTAAGAATGCTGATGCACTGAACCAAGTTCAGTGCCTGTTCAGAAAGCCATTGTGCAAGCTCAGGTGTATGGGCAGCCTGTGGCAAAAAAGTGGATCTACAGTGCTACTGGTTGGATTGTAAGATTATGCTCACCTGTGTGGGACTGGTGTGTTGGTACTTAATATTTTAAAATCGCAGAGGATCTTCAGAAACAGCTTGAAGTCATGACTGGGGCAATAGAGGCAAATTGTTGATCAGTTAGGAAGGACCAAATGGCTTAGCTGATCCTTGGCTACCTTGTACCCACCGAAGTGGCCAAATTCAATCCATAATGTTCAGATTCAGCAAATATATTTGGTTTTAAGATTCAAATATTGTAAACAAAAATGAAGAGCTGTGTGACTGTCTATTTTAATTTATGAATTAATCATAATTTCCAACTCTGCAGCTATAATATCCAACAAACTGTTTCCATCATGGATTGTTTTCTTCTCTCTCTCCATTAGACAGAAGAATTTTGTGACTGGTATCCCACAGCAGCTGCCCGATGGAATGATTGTATCAGCTCTGCCCAGTGAAAGCCAGTGTCAGGAAGAGCTGTCTGAACCTGTACCCGATCCAGACTACCTCACAGGTCAGGCTGCACCTGTACTTTCTGCTTTATGATTATACATATTTGCTTATGGAACCAGGTTCTTTTCCTAGTTTGCTCCATTTGCTTGTCAACGCTGGTCAAATTAGTGCTGCTTAGCCACAGAATGAATGAACAAACTAGACAAGAAACCAGTGTGACTGCAGTGTAGACACTAGTTTGTTATTTAGTAGGCTGAACATTTCTTTAAAGCCCCATGTTCTGCTCACTTCATAGGTTCAGTTAGTATTGGCCATTCAGATGTGATACCATTCCATTCTAATATTAAATGGCTTCCATTTTAGGGCTTGCATATCAACTGAGAGCAAAGCTTATTCAAGCCAGAAATGTTATTGAAATTTGGGGAATGTATCTATAATGAACACAGGAGCAGGAATTGGCTATATTCAGCACCTTGAGCTTGTTTTGCCAATCATTAAGGTTATGGCTCTTCTGTATCTGTATCCTGTTTAGTTACCATGGATCTGTAACCTTTAAAACCCTCACCTAACAAAAATCTATCCATCTCAGTTTTAAAATTTTCAATTGACCCACAACCTAAACAGTTTTTTTTTAGGGGAGAAAGTTTGAAATTTCCACTACCCTTTATATGAAGAAGTGCTTCCTAACATCACTGCTGATTAGTTATAACATTTTACCCATTTGTTCTGGACATCCACACCAGAGGAAATAGTTTCTATCTACTTTATCAAATAAGTATAACATAAGTGCACTTCCACACAGTTCTCCCCCGAAACAGGTGGAAACTGGTTCTCAAATATGTGCCCTAACCTTTCCCCAATTAGTAATAAGGGGTTAAAATAAGGGGTCACCCATTTAAAACAAAGATGAGGTGAATTTTTTTTCACTTACAGGTTCGTGAGTCTTTGGAACTCCCTCCTTGAAAAGGTGGTGGAAGCAGAGTCTTTGGATATTTTTAAGGCAGAGGTGGATAGGTTCTTGGTAAGCAAGGGGGTGATAGGTTATCGGGGGTAGGTGGGATGCAGATTTCAGGTTACTATCAGGTCAGCCATGATCTTATTAAATGGCAGAGCAAGCTTGAGAGGCCAAATGCCCCTACTACTCCTTGTTTGTATGTTTGTATAAGCTGCTCTTAATCACAACTATGGCATGCACACAATTGTCACAGCATTTGCAAGATTAGCCCTATGCATCCTATGGTTATCTGTAGCGAATTCCATTTGTTCTCATTTGAAATAATAATCTGGTATTGTTTATCTATCATTCCTGTTTTTGCAGTGTTTGCAAGGTTATTGCATGGAGCATATGCTCACTCAGCAAAGCAATGGTTACTCACTGTGTGCTGTACAGCATTTTTGTTTGTTGAGAAGGGGAAGTTTAGATAAACTTACTTAGATAAGCAGATAGATAAGCAGACTTAGATAACAGAAAGAGATCCATATATCCAATGCTGACATAAAGATTGGTGGTATAACAAGTAGTGTAATGAAAGTGTACAAGTATAAAGAGGCATTGATAGATTAAGCCAGTGGGCTTAGATAGGTGTGAGGGTATCTGTTTTGACCCGAAAAATTTGAATGTTATTTTAATGGTAGAAATTGGAGGTCCAAAGAAACATCAGAGTTCACCTATGGAAATCACTACAATGTCATTGTCAGGTCTAAAACCTAATCAAAAAGGATAGTGGAATGTTAACCTTTATAACTAGAGAGCCAGAATATAAAGGAGGAAGTTTTGCTACTGCTGTGTAAATCCCTGGTTGGAACACATCTGGATACTATGTATGGGTATTACACCTTAGAAAGGGTGTTTCAGGCCATGGATGGAGCACAGTGCCTATTCACCAACGGTTTACTTGGGGAAGAATTTTACAGTCGGCGAGCGGGGACTCGTGTAAAATGATGCACGGTGATGTCGGGTGGGCATCCTGATGTCACCATATGTCGTTTAGATTTTCAGTTCAGCTGCGCACCCGCCGGACTGTCAAAGGCCTATTAAGGCCTGTTAAAAACTAAGGTTGGCGGGCAGGTGAAGAGCCCAGGCGGCCTTCTCATTTCTCGTGAAACCTCATCCACGGGCGGGATGAGGTTTCATGAAGTTTTTATAAATTAAACAAAGTTTTCCATTAATGTTCCTTGCCATGTGCCAGCTCATGTGACACGAAAGAGCGCAGGTCCCGACTCAGGTAATCCCCACTGCCTGAGCAGGAAGAGCACAGCACCCTGCGGGTGTGCATCACACTGGGCGGGCCTTAATTAGCCCGCCCACGTAAAATGGCGGCGCGGACCCGATCGCGGCCGCCGATCGGGTTCACACCCACTCCCGCCCAAACCCCTCCCCCGACAGGGAGAAAATTCTGCCCCTGAAGGGTTAGAGTTTGAGGAGAGCTTACTCAAACTGAACATGTATTCTCTGAAATAAAGAAGGTTGAGGGATGATTTAGTTGAAGCATTCGGGATTTTGTAAGAAATTGATAGGTTGGGTTGGAGAGAATTATTTTCTACTGTTGAGGTAATCTGGGACAAAGCGTAATAAGACTAAAATCAGAACAAACCCATGAAGGGGAGAAGCAGTAGATACCAGCTCAATTAATAATTTTAAACCTGGCGTTGATAGTTTTTAATAACACTACATTGGCAGCCTTCTATCACGTGGGACAATGTTTTGTGTGTGGTGGTCTGCGTTGCCTGGTGTGGCTCAGGAGACCCACCCTGGCACGACGGTCTCTGCCACAATTGCTGCAGAGGAAGGCAGTGGGCTGAGAAGGTGCACGATTCACTGGCCTTTTTTTACTGACTCGCTTCTCGGCCAGCTGAGCTTTTGGTTTCTGCTTGCCTCTTCCAAGCATTACTCAGTATGCAGTGTATGCGGTTTTATGTTCATTCAAGAAGTTAATAAGTTTCCCGCTGTGCAGTTGGTTCCTTGTTTACTCAGGGAGATAAGGATTACACACTGTGATCATGTATTGATTTTTAATCAGAGAACAAAAGTCAATAGGGCTGGTTTGTTTTGGTTCCTAGATCTATTACCAGTACTTGTGAGTTTTATCTCTCAGGTCCCACTGGGGTTCAGATAAATGATCCTGAACTCAATGATATTGTGATGATATACACAATAGCAGTTATGGAAATCAGGACATTCGAATGTGTGAGTGTTATATTTTGTCTGACATGAACATGGAACTAACAGCTAGTGAACTAACATAGAATTTTCCACAACCGCTTATACGTGCATTTGGAGACACTTTGAAGAAGCATCAATCCTAAGCTGTTATTTCCCACTGCTTGTACACAGACATCAGGCAGCCTCACTGACTTCACAGAGCAGCCACACTGCTTAATGTGCGTGAAATGATCTTCAACAGAATCACTGAACGTAATGAGCACTTGATCTAAAGTGATCCCCAGGCATCATCTCCATCAGCTGTGCTGGTAGAGGTTGATTTTGGCCCCAGTGCAATGCAATCCATACCATTGCAAACTTTCACTCTGCTTTTCTTGTCCATGATAGAGAAAAGAAATAACTTGCATTTATATATCACCTTTCCCAACCTCAGGATGTCCCATGCACTTTACAGTACTTTTTGAAGCTGAAGCCGCTGCTGATTCATTATGGGGCTTAACATATTGTGAGTAGCTCTCACAGGTTTTCTTTTGTTTCACATAAGGCCCTGATATTTAGGGTGAAGCTGTAGTGAATAATAGGAGCCCTCTTTCAGTGGTGCATGTGTAGAGTCTTCAGTCTTTCTCTCCATCTGGGACATTTTACCGCCCTAAACTCAGCTCTATTAATCTGCCTATAATTTATTCTGGTAATAAAAAAAAGCCTAACCTTTCCTTATCTGTCCCCAAGCCTCCCACTGGGCTTTTCAACTTCCCGTATCATATCCTTTGCAGCTGCTGTGTATTATATATGAGTACATGTGCCTTGTCTTGGTAGAAAAGGCAAGCTATTAATTTGACTCTGAACACATTTAGTATTAGAGGCATTTTATTACCTGCTGTTTGCACTGAAAGCTATGGAGTGAAAATAAGTTTCCCCAGTCTCCTATTCCTGCTGATCCTTTGAAAGGACCTCTTTGGTATATATGTAAATGTGCATAAATAATAGACAAAATACCTATTTCAAGTTCATGGAATTAGCTCGCAGTGAATGAGCCAATTGATCTGATCTGAAAGAGATTAGTGTCTTAGAGGATGTGGAAAATTTCTAGCTGCATGATCTGACTCCTTAGCCTGAAAAATAATAAGATGAGCCTTTCTTTTTTGGCTTGACTTTATTCAGATCTTTTAATTTCACTTACGCAAGGGACAGAATTCGCTCCTCCTGACTTTCTTTAAAAATGACACCTTAGAGACTATTGAGATGTGGGAGATAATATCTCTCTGACTCGAGGCAATTGATGTTCCCTGCTTTGAACTTGAGTGCAAACTGTTACCGTGGATCTTATTAATGCAGAGGAATTGTGTTTACCCT
Organism: Carcharodon carcharias; assembly: GCF_017639515.1. NCBI lineage: Eukaryota > Metazoa > Chordata > Chondrichthyes > Lamniformes > Lamnidae > Carcharodon > Carcharodon carcharias. The sequence continues at coordinate 21,132,014 of NC_054482.1, forward strand.
TTTGGTTTGGAACTAAGCTAAATAACATTGATTGAAGAAATGAATATGTTGTCCTCCCAGAGATAGATGTAGATACAATCAACAGTTGTTAGGACCAATGCATTGTTGTACTCAGTGTCTAATCTAGTGTAATATATATAATTTGGTAGGTATAACTCCTGGCACAAGCTGCCTCTCTTGCATGCAATTTCCATAATCCTAATAGTTTAGATAGTTTCTAGCTAGATGCTAGCTAGAGTTTTCCCTGGTTTCCTTTTAAAGAGCAGTAGAGACTCAGCAGAATTTAGATGACTAAATGAAAGAGTTAATTGTCTCTGCTCTATGAAGGAAAGCTTTTTAAATTTTGTTGTTGCCCTTACATAGTGTGAGACCTTCTTAACAACTAAAAGCTAGCTGACCTTTATCTCTAATCCCCCCTGTCCGTTCTTTAGGTATGCAGGAAGAGATGTGCCAATCAGTAGTAAGCCTGGGTGAGTGATGATCCAGAAGACAAACCCTTCACCAGGTCAAAGCTTATAAAGTATTAAAGATGACCAACAGCTTCAAGAAAAAAAGCGGACAATTCCGAAGCAGTTTTAGACCGAGATGAGGAGAATTTTCTTTGCCCAAAGGCTTGTGGAGCTTCGTGTTACACTACCTCACATATCTGTGGGCGATCAGTCGCTGAGTATGTCAAGACAAAGGTCACTAGTTTTTTGGATACTAAGGGAACTTAGGGTATAGTGCAGGAAGGTGGAGATGAAATCAAGCATCGGCCATGATTGAAAGGCTGAATGATCCATTCCTAGTTCTACGTTTATGTTTTTACAATACCAGGGATTAAAGGATTAAATTATGAGGAGAGGTTGCCAAGATTTTACCATATAAGCAAAAACCTTTGGAAACACTCAGCAGAACTGTGGTGGGAGGGAAAAAAAAGATGTTAGCATTTCAGGTCGACGGCTATCCTTCGGTCGAGACTTCTCTCATTTCATGCTTTTATTTTCCCATCCTCCAGGCCTTTCTGGCTTGTTTCTTTCCCTGAATTTATACAGACAAACTTCTCCCAACCCCAGCCCAGCTCCAAGTGGCATCTCCCCACTGTAAAACTGTCCTCGGTGCCACACATGACATCAAACTCAGCTTCTAGTTTCTCCTGCTGCATGTGATCGGTTATCATTATATCCTGTAGTCAGGAATTCATGACCTTGCAAGAACTCCCACCTCACAGGGCTGAATTTTGTGTTGGGGACAAGGCGCCGACCAGCTTGGCTAGCTCACCGCTTGACCATTTAACTGCTGACAGGCCATTAATTGGTTTGAGGTGGGCCTTCCAACCGCCTCCCACCCCTCCATTGGGGAGAAAGCCCTGCCTCAGAGAGCGGCCGGCTGGCATCTTTATGGTCCCTGCTGTGCCATTGGAGCCATGGCCACTGTTAGGACTGCAGCATCTTCAAGGCAGTGGGGAGAGGAAATCTGGGGATGGGGGTGAGCAGGGAAGGTTGAACGGGGTGGGGGCTGCCAGCAAAATTACCTTTGGGGGCCTCCAGTGGTCATAGGGGGCCTGAAAAGGAGGCACCCCATCTCTTGCCAGGCATCAGTTCACCAGGTTTCACTTGGCAAGCTGGATGCTTGGTGCCAGCCTCCCCTGCCCGCTGATAAAATTGCAGCGGGTGCGGGCTAGAGCTAATATGTGGTGCTCAGTTTTATGCCCCCACCCCACCTGCCAAATAGCCACTGGGGAATGGTAAAAATCTGGCCAGGGTATGCAAGACGGCTCAACTCTTTCATTCAATTCCAGGAAATAGGATTCAGAAACAGCACATCAGGGCCACATTGAGGACCAGAACCTGGGGCCATACCTAACGACAGAGCCCGGGATCATACCTAACGACAGAGCCCGGGGTCACACTGAAGGCCAGAGCCTGGGGCCAGACTGAAGGCCAGAGCCTGGGGTCAGACTGAGGACCAGAGCCTGGGGCTACACTGAGGACCAGAGCCTGGGGCTACACTGAGGACCAGAGCCTGGGGCTACACTGAGGACCAGAGCCTGGGGCTACACTGAGGACCAGAGCCTGGGGCTACACTGAGGACCAGAGCCTGGGGCTACACTGAGGACCAGAGCCTGGGGCTTCACTGAGGACCAGAGCCTGGGGCTTCACTGACCAAACTTGGACACTGATTGAAAATGCTCATTGGCCACAATGTTTGGCGCCAGTTGGACTGCAGCAGAATAATATTTAATGAATATTCTGGAAAGTTGTTTGATTATCTTTATGCCTTGTAGCGTATACATGCTAAACATTCTCTCAGGATATTAAATGGAATGGTTTGAATCCCTGACTGAGCATGGTCTGTGGAAGGACTGGGCTTGTTGGGCCAAATAGGCTCCACATTAAATTCTTTATTTTATGACTCAGCCTAATCCATCTAGTCAAGGAAGCAGGAGTTTATGGAATACATGCAGCTCCTTTCCGTGATACAGAAGCAGCTTGAAAGCCAGCATAATGTTTGCAGGCTAATTAAACAATTCTGCAGGTGGAGTATATTACTTCACTCAGATGAATAGATTGGTAAATTTGATGCACCAAATTTCCATAGGTTTTCCCCAAAAAAGGTCTGTTAATTGACCGTCGTCAGAAGACTTGGTCATTTGGTTCTGAGCCACACAATGGAAAAACTGATACACAAAAAAGATAAAATTGAACCTGTACACCACAAACCTCAGAGTCTGCATGCAATAGCAAAATAACCCACGGGTGAAATTACAAGACATCCATCAAAATAGTTACTTTCAGCTCGCCAACAATCTCATTCGCACATTGCAAACAGTAGATCATACAAGACAATTTACTGACAAGAGCTATTTTATATTGAGTTTACTTGCACTCTGGAGACAGCACATGCACAGCAATGTGTGATTGCGTTGGTGCCAACTTGCAGACAGCCACTTTAAAGGGTGTGATGCTAGTCCCGTTGCAGCTTGTGGTAAAGTTATGAAGACTGGTTAGCAATTTACACGTCTGATTTCTCATGCTTTTGTATATCGACGTGTTGAATGCTTCCAGGTCATTCTACATCAATAGATAATGTGGAAGTGCCACCCTATTACTTTCTGTAGTCTCACAGTGGGGGAGCTTTTATGAAGCAGTCTAGCAGAAGCTCTGTAGTGACCTTCACACCCAATATTCCTGACTGAGGAGAGCATGATTCTATCATGTGGAATTAAGAAGGAACCATTCCTAAGTCCCCTTTGAAAGAACTGAAACTTCACCAGGCAAAAGCAAAAGAAATTTGAGATGAAAACATAGCTATAAATTGACAAAAAACACTTCTGGCTAATGTTAGAAAAGGTTTAGAATTTTTGTTGATTACAGTTTTAAAATGATGTGGAACAAATTCTGCTCATATAAGTGAATAAGCCACTTGCGTATGGCCTTGTCCTGATAGGGAGAGGAAACTAAAACATTCATGTAAACTACAGCATGAAAAATATCTCCATAATTTGAAGTGTGCGGATATAAACTGGTGAAGGAAGAATGTCATTGGTGGGGAGAGATGTGGCATAATTTTCCCCTTTTACCCACCTCTCAGCTGACCCCAACAAGGGGCAGAATCTTCTGGCTGGCGTGGGGGTGGTGGAGCCCGCAACGCCAGCGCTTGAAATGTCACGTGCTGACATGTCAGCATGCGGCATCGCGATATTTCGGTCGGCGGGCGGGCTAGGGAGCGGGACCCGCGCCCACCACTAATTAAAGGCCGCATTAAGGCCCTTAACTCTGCAACGGGCCAAGACTTTCAGGGGCCCGTGTGAACCTCAGGTTGGCGCACTGGCATGATGGGCAGGCGGGTAAGTGATTTTTTTTTTTACAAACATCATCCAGTGGCGGGATGAGGTTTGTTAATGGTCTTAAAAACATTTCATAAAGTTTTTGTTTATTTCATTAACATGTCCCACCTGGTGTGTCATTTTCACATGAGGGGGACATGTTAATGAATTTTTTTATTGTTCTGTTTTTTTACATTTGCCAGCCTTTCAGCGCTCTCCCTGAGGCAGCGCTTTGCCTCAGGGAGATGTGCGCTCTTTCACGCGCATGCACGAAAGAACACACCCTGGCAGTTGGGGAATCCCTCCTCCCGCCCGCACAGGAAACGCCTTCATTGGCTCACCCGCTCAAAATGGCGGCGGGGCCCGTTTTGGTGGTGGCAAAACACCACCGAGCCGGTGGGGCCCACCCGTCAAGGGCAAAATTCTGCCCAAGAAGTATTTTAGAGTAGGAGTGTTTTTAATTCCTTGACTGCCGTGACTCTAAATAACAGACATCAGCAGGCTTTTGTGTAAGTTTAGGTCAAAAGGAAGGATAGACGCTTATTTTCTACAACATCTGAAATGTAAAAACAACAAACACTCACTCCGCAAACACACATAGTCACTCAGACACAAGAAAATATGATTTTAAAAGATATAATATGCATTTAGGCTACTAACAGAGTAAAATGAAATAGGTCATTTGTTTACACAGTCCTTAAGAAGGTGGTTGAAACACTGCAGCCTTGAAGGATTCTGTCTTGTTTCACTGGAGACAATGGAAGTTGGTGGTTTCTGGCTGCTTCAGATGAAACTGTGGCTGAGCTCCTATAGTGAAGAAATATTGCCTTGTAGGTAAAACAAATAAGCCCTTTTCTGCCTCAGGTGACTTTTGAGGCAGGTTCCTTTGTGCTGGATGAGATATGGCTTCCCTCCAGTCTCTGTAGCCCAGACTCACCCACTAGGCTGCCCTTATGGATTAATAAGGTATTTGCTCTCTCTTCAGCCAGTTTCTGTCATGTGATAGCAGTATCAATGTATTCTATTGTTCACACAATGGGGTGAAACCAATGTAATTGACACATAGGTCCAACATTGCACATTCTGTCTCCATCATCATCATTCTTGACTGTCACTCATCCAGATAACCTATGCTGAGATGTAAGAAAACAAGAAATAGGAGCAGAAATAGGCCATTCAGCTCCTTGAGCCTGCTCTGCTATTCAATTAGATCATGGCTGATCTGATTGTGGCCTTAACGCTATTTTCCTGCCTGTCCCCCATTACCCTTGGTTCCCTTGTTGATCAAAAATCTGCCTAACTCGGTCTTGAATATACTTAATGACCCAGCCTCCACTGTTCTCTGTGGAAGAAAATGTCAAAGATTAAACACCCTCTGAGAGAAGGGATTCTTCCTCATCTTTTAAATGGGAGACCCCTTGTTTTTAAACTGTGCCCCCTGGTTCTATATACCCCCATGGGGGAAATATTGTCTTAGCATCTACCCTGTCAAGCCCCCTCAGAATCTTATGTGTTTCAATAAGATCACCTCTCACGTTTCTAACCCCAATGAGTATAGGCCCAACCTGCTCAATCTTTCTTCACTGGAAAACCCTTTCATCTCAGGGATCAGCCTAGTGAACCTTCTCTATTCTGCTTACAATGCAAGTTTGCCCCTCCTTAAGTAAGGGGACAAATACTACAATCCAATACTCGAGGTGTTGTCTCATCTTTCTAAGAATATATTACAAAATTTCTCTCTACAGCTTGTACTGCCTGTCCATGATGAACTGTCTGTATGAGGCAGATATGCTCTAGTAAACAAATTGTACAAACTTCAGTGTAGTTGAAGTAATGGAAATCTGTGTTAATGTTAACAGAAATCTTGTCTGAATCAAAAATCAGAGTTCAGGATTAGCTGAACAATGTGTGAAACAGCTGTAAGAGGATCAATTACTTTTTTAATATAACTTTGCAATGACTAACATCCTAAATATATAAGCAGCTTGTGGCAATGCCTATCTTTCTGGTTTATACATCTCTCCTAAATAAGTGTCAATTTGGAATAGCAACAGCCTATGCATGCAACAGTCACCTAGTTTTATCCATCTTAGTAATAAGCTGGGAAAGACATAATGACTTGACATACCCGGGTTTTAACTTGAAACAGGTAACATCATTATAGAGAGCTTTTCTGATGCTGTATGCTTGAACCAGGTCCTCGATAAGAAAGCCCCACCCCCCAGATTACCTGCACTTAGGGGTCATTGATTAGGCAACTCCACAATTCTACAGAGACATCAGGCATGTCTGTTGTCGGTCGATCTGTCATCTCAGGGATTAATGGTTCGACATTAATCACAGGTGGACTAGCTGGTTGTTGGAATGTCTCTCTATTCCTAAGATGATCCACATGTTGTCAAACAATTCAGTCTTCCACTTCCACCTGGAAGGACAAGGGACCAGTTTCAAAGACAATTATACCAGGAACCCAACAAGGTCCACTTCCAAAATTCCGCACGAAAACTGTGCCTCCGACAGTAAATCTACAAACTTTGTTATGAATATCGTAATTCAATTTTTGATTACTTTAATTCTTCTCTATCTTCCCCTCTAAGCTTGGAAACACCAGACTTAATTTTGTACGTAGGCAGTGTTTCATCAATAAGTCAGATGGTGTTGAACATGGCATTGTATGATAATTGAGAAGAAAGCGGGAAAGTTGAGTTTCTAGAGTAACTTCTGATAACTTCATTTTAGATTTGAAAGTTTGCACAGCTCTGTCAGCCAGACCATTTGATGAGGGATGGTATGGAGCTGTTTTAATATGATTGATTCCATTTAAACTCATGAATCTCTGAAACTCTGTGTTGGTAAAGACTGTAGTGTTACCCAAAATGATGACTTCTGGTCAGCCAAGTATACTAAAGCATTGACGTAACTTTGATAGTCATGCTCGATGTCAGTGATCTGAATTTATACACATCCATCCATTTAGAATACGCATCTACGATCAATTAAAAACATGGTAGCTAAGAATGGCCCCACATAATCAATATGCAGTCTAACCAAGGATCGACCACTCCCACGGATGCTGTGGAGCTGAAACAGGCAACTGCTGTAATTGCTGACAATGGAGACAGTGCTTGACCATGTTTTCAATGTCATTGTCAATGCCTGGCCACCAGGCAGAGCTTCACGCAAGCATTTTCATCTTTGATATGTCTGGATGAGCACTGTGAAGCTCTGTCGAGAGTGGTTCTCTTCCTTGCGACTCTTGATTTCCACCACAAGATTCCATCTTGATAACTTAACTCTGTCAGAAGAGATGAAACCGTTCAATGCCCGGGAAACACTGGTAAATTTGACCAACCTTGCAATACAAGTCTTGGAGTTTCGACAGAATTGGATCTCTGTTCATCCAATTTCTAACTTGCTTTGCACACACAGGTGAAGAACCCAAGAAATTCAGTACTAGCATAACTTTTTGTGGAACAGGAGCACGTATAACGCTATCTGGGTAACGGGAGATGACCGAGTGCGTCTGCATTTGCAACATGCAAGTCAGGATAAAGGTGTACTAATATGCAGATAATATTAAAGCCCAATGTTGAATTCTTGCTGATGCTATTGATGGAATGGCCTTTTCCTCACTGAATAAATCCATTAATGGTTTATGGTCTGATGCAATGGTGAATTGTCATCAACGTAGGTACTGGCAGAATTTCTTTACTCCGAATACCACCGATTGACCTTCCTTTTCTAGCTGGGAATAACCCTTCTCAGCTGTGGAGAGGGTTCTGGAGACATCATCAATTGGCCTTTCTGATCTGATTTCTGTCTTTTCTTTTTCTGTTTGCCACTGAGTTTTGTCTCGTCCTTCATTTTGATTTCACAGTTAGCAAAATTTCTCTGGTGAAATCTTAACTTGGCTCAGTTCGGTAGTTGAGCTACCCATGGCCTCATTATCCACTCGCATCTTGGAACGCTCTACAACTTTTCCTTCTAATGCCTCTTTTGTTTCCTTCAGCTTATTCTTCAGCTCTTCAGTCTCTTTCTTGTTTCTCTTGGCTTCCTCCTGGAATATTGAACATAGTTGGGTCTTCTCTGCCAACTGTTTCTTCAGTTTGTTCAGAGAGACACTAAATTCATTTTGTTTCTCTTCATGATTTTCCAGAGGAACCAACTCTGATCTGAGGGATACTTACAGCATGTGAAGGTCCTTCAATTCTCCTAACTCATCCCAAAATACACTGTTGTATTTCCTGAGCAGTTCAGGAACTCCTCCTGTTCTCAAGTGAAATATTTCAGACCAGTCAAGCTTGGTTTTTTGTAACCAGAAGACTGGGCTGTCTGTTGCCTATAGGACACAGGTGGTGATGCCCTGTACCTATATGGATTCTCCAGTGTATGTCTTCAATTGAGCTGTTGTTTGCTCCAGATTCAGTGACTGGGTACCTTCATTAAGGTATTTGAAGTGTGCTCTCCCACCACTGTGGTTGAGGCTCCCATATCTACCTCCATTATTAGTGGCTTCCCATTAACGTGTATTGTGACAGTGATAGGTTTGGTTTTTCAGTAGTGACATTGTACAAGCAATAAATGCTGGTATCGGCAGCTTCAGATTCTGTTGTATTATTCAATTCAATCATATTGGTTTGCTGCCGTACGGGCTGTTTCAATTTTGCCCTGCATTGCTTTATTATGTGACCTATCTTACGGCAGTAATGGCATTCAGCCTCCTTGAATCTGCAGGTGTACGGTGCATAGTGACCCCCACATCTATAACAGATTAACCTTGGAGTCACTACTGAAATGTATCTACTAGACCTTTTTATTTTTCTAACAGCGGACAGTGCCTCTCGCTTCGCTGCTGTGTCTCTGGTTTTTGTGCCACGCCTGACAGTAGGTTCCAGCCCTGCATGAAGAACAACACCATGTTGTACCTGTTGTAAAGCCTGCGAGTCTCTCGCAGCACTTTCCAAGGTGAGGGATATTTCCATGCGTGCTTCAAGTCGACGTTGACATTTGCCAGTAGATGGTGCTGAATGCGTTGTTGTGAACTCCACAAACTAATCGGTGCTGCAGCATTTTTAAAAAAAATCATTCACAGGATGTGGGCTTTGCTGGCTGGGCCAGCGTTTATTGCCCATCCCTAGTTGCCCTTGAGAAGACGGTGGTGAGCTGCCTTCTTGAACCGCTGCGGTCCATGTGCTGTGGGTACACCACATACAGTGAGTGTCTCGCCGAAGTCAGTGTTCAGTCAGCTGCTTCAGCTTCACTACACAGGTTGTGATGGACTCTCCCAGGGCCCTAACTCTGGAATTAAACTTAAACCTCTGCATTACTATGGATGGCATCGGCTGGAAATGCATCTTCACAAGGTCTACTAATTCATTAAGTCACTTAGAATTGGGCACTTTTGGGGCCATCAGACTGCAAATGAGATTGTATGTCTTACTGTCACATACACTCAAAAGGATTGCTTTCTGCTTCTCCTCCGTGGTCATTTTGTTTGCTATGAAATGAAAACCAAGGCACTCTACATACTGGCTCCAGCCTTCCATAATCGCACTGTAAGGATCGATTCTGCTAAAGAGTGGCATGACTGGCGAGTAGTCTTTTCTTCTTTCTTAAGAATTGACGCATTCACTTTCACAAGGGCAAGGTGCAGCATTGGAGCTATTTTACACTCATCGCCAAACGTAATGACTTGACATACCGGACAGGTTTCAACAAGAAACAGATAACTTTATTACAGAGAGCTTTTCAGACGCTACTTGCTTGAACCAGGTCCTCGACAAGAAAGTCCCACCACACACCCCCTCCCCCACACCTCCAGATTACCCTCGCTTAGGGCTCATTGGAGCCTCCAAGAACAATCACATGACCACTGATAGCCAGGAGGAAAGGCTATACTTCCAATTACTACAGACCGTTGAGGCACAAGACGGGTGTGATGTCTTTCCATGACATTCAGACACTCCAGCCCCTCTGCAGTGAGGCAGCCAAACGTCCATCGACTTCGGCGGGACTGGAAGATCCTGCCGACGCACAGGGCCAGAACATTCCGAACCTGGTTTTGTAATCTCCGCCAACCTCCTTTACATATATTCCCATATAACTTCCTACACAAAGTAACATAAAAGGAATAACTGCCATGCTGTACTGTCAAGGTGTGTTTTAGAGTTTGGAGAGGTTTTTTTCAGGCTGACAATACTGAGGAAGTGCTCTCTCAGGCACATTTAAAAGGTCCCATGGCACTGTTCGCAGACAAGTAGGGCCATTCTCTGTGCCTACAACGATCCTGTAACCAAAACAGTTTAAACAGATTATCTGCACGTTATCTCATTGCTGTTTGTGGGATTTGTCCACAAATTGCCTGCCAAATTACTGGAGTGATTACACTCCTGAACAATAAAAAGGACTTCATTATCTGCAAAGTGCCTTGAGCCACTTGGAGGCCATGAAAGGCACTCTATAAATACAGTTTATTTTTCCCTTCTTTAAACTGAGACAGATTCAAGCTCATTGAAATAATCTCAGCAAGAGTCATTACACATTTAAACCCATTGAAATAGCAATAACTGGAGTTATGGACAGTGTGAACCATTATACTTCGTCTATAACAAAATAACAGCCACCAGAAATAAAAGTGCAGCACCGTACATAATTAAACTGCAATGTTGTGGAGCTAGGAAGATTGCCTGGCATTGCAGGGGATTATTCTGTGATACATCCAAATCTTTTTAAACTGCAGCTATTTCTGCAACCCACTGGATGTGTGAATCAGGCCATCAACATAAAAACAAAGCAATAAACAGAAGCAACTTTGTATTAATTCTTTCCTGCTTTCATCATAACAATGAAGACGAATGAACAAAAGTGGTTTAGATAAAAGCTTATTTAAGCCTCATGGTTAGTGATATTCATACAGACTTGATACCAGACCTACTTAGTGTCGCTCATTAAGCATGACTGTCAATAATTTAGTTTAAAAATAGAACCTATTTTGCTGCATGTTGCCTTTTTTAAAAAAAAAGTTACTAAAGATTGGAAAACAAAATATGGTTGCTTTCATAACCTCGGGATTTTCCAATGAGCTCACAGCCAATTATTTAATTTTGAAGTAATGTCACTGCTCACAACCTGCATCCAGCAAGTTCCAACAAACAGCACTGAGATAATGACCAATTAGATTGTTTGTGAAAGCAAAATACTGAGGCTGCTGGAAGTCCGAAAAACAAAACAGAAAATGCTGGAAAAACACGGCAGGTCAGGCGGGGTCTGTGGAGAGAGAAACAGGGTTAACGGCCTGGACTTTCATCCACGAGGTGGGTAAGGGGAGTCGGGAAAACTCCCAGCTCGTCCTGCATGCCTCAGGAGAAAGTGCCTGCCTTCATTGATGGTGGCCAGCTACGAGCAAGACTCAGGCCAGCTGACACAGGAAGAAGTGTGGAGACAGCCACAGGGGCTGCTGGATGCCAAGGCAGGCTATTTAAAAGGCCGGCCTCAGTGCCATGAGACTTTCTCGCGGTGGAAAAAAAAACACAAAAGGCCAAACCTCTCACCCCATCTTCACCCTCCAAACCCTCCCCATGCCCCATCCATGCCACCTCATGCCTCTCACCAACCTCCTATGCCCCCTCATGTGCCTTATGCCAGGCCCTGCCTTTCCACTCACCCGCTCAGGCCCCTCATGCCCCAATGCCAGGATCTGGCATTTCCATGCCCGTTGACCCACTGTAAGCTTTCTAGACCCAATGAACACTACAGTGTAAAGTGGGACATGTAAAAAAAACTTTGAAAAAATGTAATCCATTGATCACTTTACTCAAGTGGAACCAAGTCTGGATGGCAAGCTAATTAAAATGTCAATCATTCCAAAAACTCCAAACCACAAACACTTAAAATCACTTGACCTAAGTCAACAAACATTGTGAAATTTACCGTGGAGATCAAAGAGCCTGAACTGTCAATCAAACAATGATTCCTTTAGGGTGCAGGTGTTCCGTTACTTGAATAGATATCTGGGCTCTCAGCCAAACATACATAATGAAACATACATAACATTCCCTCAGTATTTCACCAGCAGCCTCAGCCAAGTTTAGTGATTAAGTTGTGGAGTGGGGCTTGAACCCTTCTGACTCAGCAGTGAGAGGCTTGACACCTGAACATTTCAGCTCATCATAATTTACTTTGAACGTTTCCTCAGTGTCACAAGAATCACAGAATCATTGGGCAGTGTTTTACGTCTCGTGGCCGGGCGTGCGCCCAACCCGATCGGGCGTAAAATAGCACGAGAAGATGTCGGACGAGCGTCCTGATGTCATCCCGCACGCGAGCAATCTTCAGGTTAGCGGACACGCGCGGGTGCCATCAATTTAAGAGGCCACTAAAAACCAAATTCAACCCAATTTAACGTTGCCCATGCAATTTTGCGCTTGTCACATGGGCAAAACAGACAGGTGGGCAGCCCACGTTTTGCAAAACCTCATCCAAGGGCGGGATAAAAAGGGTCAGCAGCATTGTCAATGTGAGTAGTGAAGAGTTTATTAGATAGTTTGCTGCTTGTTGCGGATTTGAACATGACAGCTTCATCTCTATTCAGGGCTTAATTGTGAGCATTTCTAGGCTTCATTTCAGGATTCCTTAGTGTCACCAACGACCTCAGTGAATTCAGTGGAAAAGAGGGGCAGAAGGTAGAGAGGCCAGGTGTCCCAGTGCAGCTTCCAGGGTAGGGACTTGTGGGAGGACAGGCACAGACACAAGGGGTGCAGGGCCATAAGGGAGTCCAAGGTGGAAGGGGCTGCAGAAGATGCCACTATCCTGCTACCAGGGTTTACAGGCAGCAATGCAGCTACCTCAATATGTCCGAGGTGCAGCGCCAAAGGAGGCTCTGCCTCTCCAGGGAGACCGTGACCTCCATTTGTCAGATGATTGGGCCTGAGATCACCTCCAACTGTATGGGTGGAAACCCCATACCAGTGGCCCTGAAGGTCACAGTGGCCCTCAACTTCTATGCTTCTAGCTCTTTCCAGGGGTCAGTGGGGGATCTGCATGGTGTCTCCCAATCAGCTGTCCACAGTTGCATTAAGCTGATGACTGAAGCTCTGTTCAGGCAGGTAATGACATTTCTTCATTACTGTATGGACGAGACCAGCCAGACAGAGCAAGCCAGGCGCTTTGCAGCAATTGTTGGTTCCCCTGCGTCCAGGGTGCAATCGACTGTAAATATGTAGCCATCAAGGTGCCAGCGGGTCAGCCGGGTGCCTTCATCAACAGGGAGGGATTCCACTTGATGAACATCCAGATAGTGTGTGACTACTGGACACAGATTCTGCAAGTTTGTGGACAAGGTACCCTGGCAGCTCCCATGATGCTTATATTCTCAGACACTCCCAGGTGCCGAGACTCTTCAGTGCTCCAGCCCGACCGGATGGATGGCTGCTGGGTGACAAGGGCTATCCGTTGAAAAGGTGGCTTATGACGCCTCTCCAGCACCCAAGAACAGAGACAGAGCAGAGATATAATAGGAGCCATGCCTCTACAAGAGTGGCGGTAGAGAGGGCCATAGGTCTTCTTAAGATGCACTTCCAATGCCTGGATCGTTCAGGGGGAGCACAACAATAGCCCACAGAGCAGGTGTCACTGATCGTGGTCACATGCTGCGCTCTCCACAATCTGGCACTGGCAAGAGGGTACCCACTGGAGGAAGAGGATCTTGAAGCAGCTCCACAGGCCACAGAGGATGAATCCAGTAGTGAGTCAGAAGAGGAGCACGGTGAGGAGAACGCTGAGGATGTGGAGGCAGACCTCTGCATCCCTCAGGGAGGCAGGGACACCAGGGATGCCTTGATCCAACGCTCCTTCAGCTAGGCTGCCAAAGATCAGCTTCCACTTCACACCAGGGCTGCTGCCCCCATCCCGGATGTCTGAAATGACCCTTTCATTTGAACCCAAAGTCCACTCAGTGTCTGTGTGATAAAGTTTCGAGCCACCCACATCCAGCATTACATACTGGCGTACCCTGCACCACATTAAATAAAAAAGGTGAAGCATACTCAGGCCATTACGACAAAAGAAAATTTTATCTCATGTTGACAGTCAAAACAAATCAACAGAACCTTCTCTGGTCTTCAGCCCAGACCTGCAAACATAAACAAAACATTGTACAACAGAAGATCACCTGTGACCAGTCCCACTTTGTGCTCATCGTGCCTTAAACTTATGTTTGCGAGTGCTACATCTTGGTGCCACCACTCCCCCGTCGCTGGCACCAGCATTGAAGACAGTCCGCTGATATTCCTAACTTGTTGGCCTTGATGACCATGGTGGTTGTACCCTGGCCAGTGGAGCCTGTGCTGACCCCGTCTGGGAGGAAGCGGCCAGTGCCACAGCTGGCATCTCCCCAGTCTTTGCAGCCTCATCAGATGCCATGGTCACTGGCAGAGTGGCAGAGAAGCTGCTGCTGTCATCCAGAGTGCCCTGACAGGAGCCCGCAGAGATGACAAGCAGGTTATGCACCAATGTGAGGTTGCTCCAGACCTCCCTATTCGTCATTGATGGATGGACACCTAGCTGGGATACTGGGTGCCTCATTCACCTCGCACACTGGCACTGACCACCTGAGGCCATTGCCTGTGAGGACTTGCAGGTCCAAATGAAACACCAGGAATCCCTGATTCTGGTCCTAAAGCTGCCTCTCCATGAGAGTCGCCACTCTCTCAATGGAGGAGGCAGTGCGCTCGGCCATGAGGGTCAAGGCAGTGCTCATGGTCCTGATGGACTCCTCTACAACAGAGACCTCCTGGATCTCTGCCAGATCCTCCCACACATCCCGTTGGACATCCAATATCTGCTGCCTAATGGACCACTCCAGAGGCTCATCATCAGCCTTCAACTCAGCATCTTCCTAGTCTCCAGCAGTCCTCTGACTGCCGGCTCCCTGAGCACTCTCTGCCTCTGCCCACTCCTTAAGCAAGTGTGAAGTGTCCTCACCGCTGTTCTCTGATATTTTAGCCAAAGATCTAACGCCCACCGAGGTGCTGGTATCTGCGCTGGTGCCTGGTTCAGAGAGCAATTATGACACAGGTTCATGTGAAGGCTGGTGGTCCTCTGGCATCAGGAGTGGTTCTTTGGGGTCCTGCAAACGAGTGCCTGCTGGCAAATCTAAGGGAGAACAACATGTCATTGGTTTGAGTCATCACACTGTCACTGTGCATGCCAGGCATCTGGTGAGACAATGGAGATCTGCATCATGGTGTCATCGTCTTTCAATGCAATGAGGATTCCAGTTTTGAGGCTCCCATCAATGATGGCACTACACAAGAATGTTTGTACCATCCAAAACTTACACCTCTGTGCCCTCCACTCTTACCTTCATCTGACACTTCCGCCTCTGCATGGTTGGTTGACGGTTGTGGCACCTCTCGAGCACCAAGGCGTTCTGCTTGAATCTGGATAGGATTAGGAGTTTTAGGGGTTCTCCACCTGTCTGTGACGTTTCAATGCTGTTATGGCTAGTCTTCTCCTGAAAGGACAGAGAAGCATTGATTAGTCCACTCTCTACCTACAACGCTATTGCAGCCTGGCCAGCCCCACTTGAGGAACACCTCGCAGGGCACATCCGAGTTGTGGCCCTCGAGCCACAAGGCACTCAGTCCAAGCAGCCAGGGCTCACCCCCATGGCCAGCTCTGGCATTATTGACAGTTGTCACTCAGACTGTAATGCCCCTGATCTCCACAGGGGGGGTGGCCAGACCTTAACACTTCACCACACTGATCCATGCCACCATGGTACTCTGAGGAATTTTGTTCAGGACTCCAACCATTCTTTGGGTGAAAACATTTTCCTCACATCACATTTACTCCTTTTGCCAATTGTTTTAAATCTATGCTCTCTAGTTCTTGATGCCCTCTTGAGTGGAAACATTTTCTCGCTATTTGCCCTGTCCATACCACTCAGGATCTTGAATACCTCCATCAAGCCTCCTCTCAGCCTTCTATTCTCCAGGGAAAACAGTCTCAACCTCGCCAGTCTATCCTCATAGCTCCAGTTCTTTATCCCACAATCATTCTTGTGAATCTCCTCTGTACTCTGTCCAACGCTTTCACATCCTCAAGAATGGCACTCAGAACTGGATGCAGTGCTCCAAATGAGGCCTAACTAGTGCCTTATACAAGTTTATCATGACCTCCTTACTCTTGTATTCAATGCCCCTATAAATAAAACCTCGGATGCCATATGCTTTATTAACTGCTCTCTCAACATGCCCTGCCACTTTCAATGACTTATGTACGTATACACCAAGGTCCCTCTGTTCCTGCACCTCCTTTAGAGTTTCTCCCTTTATTTTATACTGTCTCTCCATATTCTTCCTGCCAAAATGAATCACCTCACACTTCTCTGCATTGAGCTTCATTGGCCACTTGTCTGCCCAACTCACCAACATGTCTACGTCCTTTTGAAGTTCAAGACTATCCTCTTCACTGTTGACAATGTTTCCAATCTTCATATCATCTGCAAATATTGAAATTATGCCCTGAGCACCACAATCTAGATTATTAATATATACCAGGAAGAGCAAGGGCCCCTGGGGACTCCAATACAAACCTTCTGCCAATTTAAAAACATCCATTAACTATTATTTTGTTTCCTGTCACTTAGCCAATTTGTTATTCAAGTACCTACTCTCTCTATTCTATGAGCTGGAATTTTGCTCACAAGCTTATTGTGTGGCACTGTATCAAGTGCCTTTAGAAAATCCATATATGCCACATCAACAGTGTTGCCCTTATCAACCTTCTCTGTTGCTCCTCAAAATACTCCAGCAAGTTAGTTAAACATAATTTTCCCTTAATGAATCCATGCTGGCTTTTCTTAATTATCTTGCACTTGTCTGACTATTGATTTTGTCCTGAAATGTAGTTTCCAAAAATCTCCTGACTATTGAGGTAAAACTGACTGGTCTGTAGTTGCCAGCATTATCCTTGCACCCCTTTTCGAACAAGGATATAACATTCACAATTCTCCAGTCCTCTGACATCAGCCCTGTGTCTAAAGAAGACTGGAAGATTATTGCTTGTGCATCTGCAATTACCACTCTCACTTCCCTCAGTATCCTTGGATCCATCTCATCCAGTCCTGGTACCTTATCAGTTTTAAGTAAAGGTAGCCTTTCTAAAACCTCCTCCTCCTCAGTTGTAAATTGTTCCAGTGCACCAGTTACCTCCTATCTTACCTCTGCCTAGTAGCACCTTCTTCCTTTCTAAAGACAGATGCAAAGTACTCGTTTAATTCCTCAGCTATTTTTTCCTGCCTCCACATGCATGTCTCCTTTTTTATCCTTAATCAGCCCTACCCTTTCTTTTATCACCCTTTTATTATTTACATACTTATAGAAGAACTTGGGCTTCCCTTTTATATTAGCTGCCAGTCTCTCTTCAAGCTCTCTCCTTGCTTTTCTTATTAGTTTTTTTCACTTCCCCTCTGGTCCTTTTATATTCAGCCTGATTCTCCATTTTATTTCTACCTGACATCTATCGTACGTGCGCTTCTTCCTTTTCATCTTTACCCCCATCTCTCTTGTCATACAGGGTGCTCTGGATTTATATGTCCTACCTTTCCCCTTCAAGGGAATGTACCTTGACATTGCCTGCAATATATTTCCTTTGATGGTCACCCATTGTACAGCCATTGTTTTTCCTGTCAACATTTGATTCCAACTCACTCGACTCAGATGCAATCAAATTGGCTTCATCCAAATTAATTATCCCTGCCCTGCATTGCTCCTTTTCCTTTTCCATGGCCACCCTAAACCTTATGATACAATGGCCACTGTCCCCTAAATGGTCTCCCACTGACATTTGATCCACTTGGGCCAACTCATTCCCCAGAACCAGGTGAAACAGTGCCTGCCCTCTAATTGGACTGGAAACATACTGCTGCAGAAAATTATCTTGAACACACTCTAGGAACTCTCGCCCCTCTTGTCCCTTTGCACTATTGCTATCCCAATCTATATCTGGATAATTGAAGTCCCCCGTTATAATTACTCTGTAATTTCTTTGCAAATATGTCCTCTACATTCCTTCCACTTGTTGGTGACCTATACACTACACTGATTAATGTTATTGCACCTTTTTCATTCCTAACCTTTAGCCAGAGAGATTCCGTCCTTGACCCTTCTGGAACGTCCTCTCTCTCCAGCACTGTAATGCCATCTTTAATCAATATTGCCACCCCACCCCCCCCACCCACCCCCCGATCCCCCACCTGCCCCACTTTTTCTTCCTTTCATATCTCTTCTAAACATCTTGTACCCAGGAATATTTAACACCCAGTACTGCCCTTCTTTGAGCCAGGTCTCTGTTATAGCAATAATATCATAATTCCATTTGTTAACCTGTGCCTGTAGTTCACCAATCTTATTAGCCACATTTCATGCATTCAAAATATGCACATTAACCTTGATTTAGGCTTTTTTTTTTTTACTTTCCCCTTACTCTGACCACATATAATGACTCATTATTGTCTACTCTAATCCTATCAAACTCTCCAAGAATTCTATCTACCTTGATATACTCTCTGATATACCCTCCTTATCAATCAATACCTCACTACTTCCCACTGCCAGTTCCTCTCCTCTCCACTCTGAATTTCCCCTCAGGTTCCCACCCCCCCTCCAATCTAGTTTAAACCGTCCTTGCCAGCACTAGCAAACCTCCCCACGAGGACAGTAGAGAGGTTATTACAACCTCTATGCATTCAAGGCTAGCCCAACTTTCTTATCTGGAACAAAATACTCGCTAAAAATTTGTTCTCGAGATGCAGGCAATGCTGACACAAAACATAATCGCCCAATGCTGCTGGATTAGGAGTCAACTATGCAGGATAGGACCAATGCACATGCGGACTGGACTATATTGGGCTTGACAGGTTCCCCGCCCTGAAGGAAATTATTGAAGAAAATGAGTTACAAAACACTACTGTTTCACTGTCATGTTGTCTGATGTGCACCACATCCTTCAAGCTGTGAGGTGAAGAAAGAGAAAAAGAGGATAAGAGGGGAGAGAAAAGGGGATATGTAAATTCCAGTTGCCCAACCTGTGCAATTGATGCAGCCTGCTGCTTTAAACTTTGATTTTGATGGCTCCTCAGGGCTATGGCTTGAGGCTGGAAATTGTGAGCTGAGAATGTGTTGAATTTTACCAGCTCTGACAGAAAAAAGAATAAAGGCAGCTCAATAACAAGACTTCTAGCACTTCACCGTTAGAACTAGCATGTGTCTGTATATGAACAGATGGCCAGGGGTAGCTTAGGACCTTTTCAGGTAGATCTCGTTGTTGAAAATGCAACGATAAGCAAGTAAAGCTGGCTCAGTGAGGAAATGTTTAGACCACACTAAATGTGATGGTTCTTACTGTCAATCCGTTTAGTAGCAAGGTTACATACTGCAGTCTGCAATAATGTGGGCTGAATCTTAACGTCCAAAAAACAGTGACGTGGGGTTGAATCAGAGGTAAAATGTAGAAATTCTGAAACTGGAACCCAACCTACCTCAAGCCTGCTCATCCCCAGTTTTAATGGTAGCAGAAATTATCATGAGGCTGCCTGTCTCTATCTTAGCAAAGATTCTACTTCTAACTTCCTTCCCCACTCCCATCCAGTGATTGTGACATCCCTCAAAGGTACCTCTCATTCCCCCGCTACACCTACCTACTCTAGTAGGCTGCAGCCTTGTGAAATGGTGGTGGGAACAGACAGAAAAAAAATTAAAGGAGCCCTATATTTAGAAATACCTCCAAATTAAAATCCAGGCCAAAGTTTCTCTTGTTAATTTGTAAAATTGAATTACAGTGGAGTAGTTGATAGCTACTGGCACAAGGACTCACTACTTGACACTTTTTAGCTCAAGTGCACTTTGCCAATTTGAATTTTATGTTTGTGAAGTTGAGCAATTGAAGTGATGAAATATTTGAAGCTGAAATATAAATGGCTTGTTTTACAAGAATGGAAGCCTTCATTAATAATGAAGTACCTGAGAGGCACAAGTAGCCCTTTCCTGCCAATGAATGTCTCACTTATAGTCCAGTAATGAGTCAATGGCCGAGTTATTTTAGTAATTTGTTGTGGCAGTAATATTATCAGAAGTGCAGAAACAGTGGCTAGAATTTGTTTCGAAACTTCCTGAAAAAGGGGTGAAGGGCATAAAGTGACTGCTTTCATTTCTCATCGGCTTGCATCTGGAGACCCTGGAACTTTGTGATCCTCAAGAGATGTTTTTACAAGGTATTACATAGGTCAGTTATGTCGTGTCAGGAAGATATAATCATTTTCATAATGTTCTTGGAATTTATGGTAAAGTAGATTAATAGCGGGGTCTATGTCTATGGATCTGTGTGTGTGTGTGTGTGTGTGTGTGTGTGTGTGTGTGTGTGTGTGTGTGTGTGTGTGTATATATGTGTGTGTGTGTGACTTACTTGAATTAAAGGCAGCCGATGTAACAGAAGATAAGCTAGGTTTCAAATGTTAAGAAGGTAAACGTGGGGGAAGTTTTAGAATGTAAGGTAAAGGGAACATTTGCATTTTTAAATAAACGAGACTAGATTGAATTTAAAAGAGGGAATGTTTTCACCAAGCCATTAAGAAACAGTGTGTTTATTGTTCCCAAAGATTACTGGTAAAACTGATACTTTGATGGATTTTAATTATTAGAGAGGTAAAAGCCCAAAGACATTGTTAAACAACGGGAATTTGCATTCAAAAGGGTAAATATGTATAAAGGAGTGAAGGTTGTGTGCAAGGGCAGGTATTCTAAGGTCTAAAATGATTATGAAAAGCCTCCAGCATCTAAGCCTCAAGTTGCTGTCTACAAGGAACTGAAGTTGAGAAAAACTTACTTTGAATTCGACTGTTCGAGTTATTATGTGTTACTTTGCCAGGGCCTTTTAAAATCTATGTGTCTCACTGTTTCCTTAATAGAGGTGTAATAGGGTTTAGTTTAGTTAGGGGATTTCAAAGTTACCATAGTAGCAATTTGTAGATCTATGTATGTGCTTAAAATAATTTCTTCTATTAATAAAGATTTAATTTAGTTTTGTATAAAACCTATCAGACTTGGTGGCCTTCTTTTTATTGAATTTAAAGCCCACATCTCAAAATAAGTACGAATTGCAAATAGTTGTGGCAGCTGCTTCAAGTTTCCCTCTGGGATTTGGGCATCTTGGCATTTACCATCCACCTGACATAACAGAAATTGGGATACTTTGTGGGATATAGTTGAGATTCCTTGCCTGGTTTGGAGTTGGTGAATCTTAAGGTTATGGGAATGAGAAGCACTTTGAATTCAGGAGTTGGTGTGAGGTTTTTGTTTTCATTGATGAGACAAAGCAATATGGTTTTGGCAGTTGCTAAGATTTGCCTGGGAGTTGAAGTTATAACTTTGGCTGGTTTACAAAAGGTAACTAAAGTTAAGTTAATGGAATTGGCAGGTAAGCTACAAGTAGGCTTACCCACAGGGGCAAAGAAAGCAGACATAATTGGAGGTACAGCACAGCATTTAAAGTTATAAGTGATACCTGATACTTGTGAGTCACAGCTGGAGGTAGTAAGACTTCAGTTACAAATGAAGAAACTTGAATTTGAACAAGCAATGGAACTGAAAAAAAAACTTGAGCTAGAGGCAGCAGAAAAAGAAAAAGAAAAGAGTATTTAAAAGGGAACAGGCACAACAGCATCAGAGAGGAAGAAAACAGGAAATGGAATTAGAAATGGTGATGTTAGAAAAGAAGGAGAGAAAAAGAGAGAGAATTCCAGCTCAAAATGCTGTCAGTTAAAAAAAGAAACACCAGATGGTGCAGAAGGACTTATTTCCAGATCAGAACCCAGTGGTGAGATGTTTAAATTTGTACAAGTTCTTCCAAAATTTGAGGAAAGAGATGTTGAGGCATTCTTTATTTCATTTGAGAAGATAGCTAGACAGATGAAATGGCCACAGGACAACTGGACATTGTTGTTACAATCCAGGTTGGTGGGTAGAGCACATGAGATTTATGCTTCACTGTCAGAAGAAATTCTAGTGAACTATAATGTGTTTTTAAAAAAGGCTATTTTGAGTGCGTATGAGTTGGGTCCTGAGCCATACAGGCAGAAATGTAGGAATATGAGAAAACAGGCTGGGCAAACTTATACTGCGCTTGAGAGAGTAAAACAAAGTAATTTTGACCGATGGATACGAGCATGAAAGATAGAGACAACATATGCAACTCTTAGGTCATTCTTTTGGAAGAATTTAAAGATTCAATTCCTTCAGTAGTGAGAACTCATGGTGAAGAACAGAAGATTAAAATGGTAAGACAAGCAGCAGAGATAGCTGATGATTATGAGTTCGTTCAAAGAGCTAAATCCTTTTTTCGTCATCCTTTTAAATCAGAGGAGGATAGAAAATGGGAAGGTGAAAGGAAGGTATGTAGTCAGGGACAAGAAGGAATAGGTGGAAATTCCAGGAAGTTTTTCTCTAAATAAAAAGGAAGGTGCTGAGGGTAGAGGTGACAATTGAAAATTGAGGTGGTTTTCATTGCAATAAAGTTGTACACATGAAGTCAGTGTGTTGGAAAAATCTGTTGGAATTATAGGGTTGCAGAAAAGTACTGGAAATAAAAGTATTGTGGGTTCTGAGGTTCAGGTACAGGAAAAACACTTCTGGTCTTTCATTTGTAACTGCCAGCATTTTGAGCTAGCATTCCCTCTCTCTCTCTCTCTCTCTTTCTCTTTCCTCCTTTTCAAACCTTACCATTTCTAATTCCCGTTCCTGTTTTCTTTCTCTCTCCTGCCTTTCTGCCTGTTCCCTTGAAATGCTCTTTCCTTTTCTTTTTCTGCACTTTTTACTTTTTCTGCTACCTCTCGCTCAAATCTTTGCAGTTCCATTGCTTGTTCAAGTTCAAGCTTCTTCATTTGTAACTGGAGTCTCACTACCTCCAGCTGTGACTCACCATGGTTTGTGTACAGCTAAAATTGGAAGAATCAGTGATAGGTAAAGAAGTGGGAATGTTTTCACAAGTTACCCAAGAGAATTCTGAGGAGCAGGTTGCTGAAATGTTTAAAGATTTTGTGTGTGAAGGGAAAGTTTTTCCATGTGCACAAGGTGGAGTAGATAAAGATGTTAAAATTTTAAGATACACAGGGGCTAGTGGGATAGTGACATTTGTTGTTCAGAAGGAGTATTGCAGGAACAGGTGATAATAAGTGGGGGTCATGGAGATGCTAAACCTATTCCATTGTGGAAGGTAAATTTAAAGAGTGTGGAAAACAGGTGAGGCAATTGTTGGGGTAGTAGAAAAATTGGCGACTGCAGGAGTTCAATGGATCTTGGGTAATGATATAGCTGGATCACAGATGTGGTAATGCCTATGGTAGTTGAGCAGTCTGGAGAAGTGTTTTCAACAAAAGGTGTTGCTGACAGAGCATCCTGGATTGTTTCCAGATTGTGTGTTAACAAGATCACAGGCTCATAGGTTGAAACAAGAAGAATAGGAAGATCAAAGGCAGAGAGAAGGTGTAGAAATCCAATTAGCTGACACTGTGTTTGATAAGGTTGTTCAGGAAGAAAGACTAGATGACAATGCAGCTGAAATGTTTAACTCAAGACAGTTGGTAGATTTATGCAAAAAGGATACACAAATAAGATAGTTACATCAGACAGCTTACTCAGAAACAGAGGCAAAATGTATTCCAGAAAGTTGTTACCTTAAGGGGAATGTTTTAATGAGAAAATGGAGGCCTTATTGTGCTTCAGAAAATGAAAGCTGGAGGGAGGTGAATCAGATTGTAATACCATTTGAATATAGAAATGAGATTCTGAGGATAGCTCAGGAAATTCCAAAGGGGGAAATTTAGGAATTAGAAAGACACAGGTGAAAATACAAAAAAAAAAAATGGCCTGGATTGCACAGGGATGTAGTCAAATTCTGTGGAGCAAGTCACACATGTCAGATGATGGGGAAACCACAGACAGTGATTCAGCTGACACCTTTAATTTCTATTCCAGCATGTGAAGAACCTTTTACTAGGGTCATGATTGATTGTGTAGGATCCCTCCCTAAGACTAAAAGTGGAAATCCGTACTTACTGACAATAATGGACCTGTCTACCAGGTTTCCTGAAACAATACCTTTGAAAAAATATTATGACAAAGAAAATTGTGGAAGAATTGACTAAATGTTTTACAAGATATGTTTTACCTAAAGAAATGCAAGCAGATCAGGGTTCAGATTTCATGTCACAACTGTCTAAGGAAGTAATGAACAGTTTGGAGATAAAACAATTTAAGTCAACAGCTTACCTTCCTGAGTCACAAGGGGCTTTGGAAAGATAGCATCAAACTTTAAAAACTATGATGAGGGAGTTCCATTCTTGTTATTTGCCAATAGGGATGCTTTTAATGCATTGATTGGTTTTACCCCTTCTCAACTGGTTTACGGTCATGAGGTGAGAGGACCACTGAAATTGATTCATGAGAAATTGGTGGGTCAAAATTCAGAGACTACTCTCCTGGATTATGTATCAAACTTCACAGAGAGATGTAAGTTAGCTAGGGAACATTCAAAGATATCACAGCAAGTGATGAAAGTGAAGGCAAGTAGGAAAGCTACAGCTCATAGTTTTGTTGCTGGGGAGAAAGTGTTGGTATTGTTACCAGTACTGGGTGATTCATTAAAAGCAAGGTTTGGTGGGTCTTACAGGATTGAAAAGAAACCGAGTGAAGTAAATTATTTAATAAATACTTCAGATAAAAGAAAGAAGCAGGGGGAAACTTGAAGCAGCTGCCACAACCATTTGCAATTTGTACTTATTTCAGGATGCAGGCATTGAATTCAGTGAAGAAGGTCACCAAGTTTTATAGGTTTTATACGAAACTAAATTAAACCTTTATTAAGAGAAGAAATTATTTTAAGCACATACATAGATCTACTATGATAATTTCGAAATCCCCTAATTAATCTAAACCCTAGTTACACCTCCATTAAGGAAACAGTGAGACACGTAGATTTTAAAAGACCCTGGCAAAGTAACACATAATACCCTGAACAGTCAAATTCAAAGTAAGTTTTTCTCAACTTCAGTTCCTTGTAGACAGCAGCTTGAGGCTTAGATGCTGGAGGCTTTTCACACTTGTTATATATTAGAATGCCTGCCTTTGCACACACAACTTTCGCTCCTTTATACATACTTACACCCTTTGAATGCAAATTCCCATTGATTCAAGATGCCTTTGGACTTCTACCTATTAATAAAAATCTATCAAAGCAACAATTTTACCAGTAATCGTTGGAAAAAATAAACACAATGGACTGAATTTTTTCTGTCTGCGAGCAGGGGGCGATGCGCAAAATGATACAAGATGACGTCGGAGGGAAACCCTCAATGTCATCCCGCCCCATTTAAATCTTCAGGAAGGCGGGGGCACAGCCAAATTAGCTCTGTGCCCGCTGACCTGTCAATGGCCAATTGAGGCCATTGACAGGATAATTAAAACAAGTAAAGGACCTGCCCATCCAACCTTAAGGCTGGCGGGCAGGCCAGGAGTCCCGGTGGGCTTCTGAAAAAACATGAAACCTCATCCACCGGCGGGATAAGGTTTCGCGTCGGTTTTAAAAAAGTTTATTAAAGTTTAAGTGAAATTTATTAACATGTCCCATCTCATGTGACATTGTCACATGAGGGGACATGTTAAGGATTTTTTTATTTTTCTATTTTTAATCTTTGTACAACTTTCAGGGATCTCCCTGAGGCAGCACTTAGCCTTGGGGAGATGTGCACTTTTTCATGCGCATGCGCGAAAGAGCGCACTCTCACGTTTGGGAAATCCACCACCCCCCCCCCACCCCCAGCTTGCACAGGAAGTGCATAGCGCTTCCCATCGGATGTCACACTTGGCAGGCCTTAATTGGCCCGCCCACCTAAAATGGCAGTGGGGCCCTCTTCTCTGGTGGGGATCGGCTCCCTGCCCGCTGGAGGTTGGGTCAGGACCGCCTGCCCGACAGGCAGAAAATTCTGCCCAATGTTTCTTAACTTCTCCTGGCTAGGTAAAATATTGCACTCCCTCTTTTAAATTCAATCTAGTCTCGTTTATTTAAAAATGCAAATGTTCCCTTTTCCTCACATTCTAAAACTTCCCCCATGTTTACCTACTTAACATTTGAAACTTAGCTTATCTTCTGTTACATCAAAGCCTTCAGATCAGCTGCCTTTAACGCAATTAAGTGCCCACACACACACACACACACACACACACACACACACACACAAACAGAGACCCCACTATTACTCTACTTTACAATAAATTCCAAGAACATTATGAAAATGATTACATCTTCTTGACACAGGCCAACAGAGGTTCTCTCCACTGGATCTCTGTCCGCTAGGTAAAGCGGTGGCGAACCCCTGTCAGTTCCATGGGGCAGGCCCAATAGAATCAAGTGCCCTTCAGGCACTTAAGTGGCCACTTTTGGGCCTTCCCCAAGATTGAGGTCCCTGGCAGCAGAAATTCTGCCCTCCAAGAGCTACCGGCCAACAAGAGGCTGGCAGCTCTTTACTGCCACCAGTACCAGCGAGAGTGGCGGCACCTGGCAGTAATGCACTGGCCCGAGGCCCATGATTATTTTCGGACACCAGCAAAAAGGTGTGTGAGGGCAGGATGAGGATCACGGGGAAGGGGAGGAGGTGGTTGGAGGATAGCAGAGGGGGTTGGCTTTCAGCCTCCACCGCCTTCCGATGCTGGGTCCCTTGAACCAAGAGGGTTGCTGGGAAGCCTTGAGAAGATGCGGGGAAACTGTGTGGCCCTCAATTAATCCCTGGGCTGCACTAAATTGTGTTACGTGCGGGAATGATGGGTGTCAATCGGCTCATTAGTGAATCTAATTGACATCCCGCTGCAGCCGGCTGGGAATCCTGCATCAGATCCTTCCGCCTTCCGGCCAGATTGTGGGAGGTTTGCCCGCCAGCTGGGGAGACTGATGCGGGGGCCTTTCCCGCCATTAAGCACCCAGCCGCCATGTTTCCTGCCACAATGGGCTGCATTAAATCTAGCCCAGAGTACCTACAGGCCATTTAGCCTAACAGGTCCTTGCTGGTGTTTATGCTCCACATGGCCCTCCTCCCATTCCTCTTTATCTAACCAAAGGTCTTCACTTTTCCAGAGAAAAGAGCACCAGCCTGATCAATGTTGGCATAACCAACAGAAACTTGCTTTTGTACATTGTATTTCATGGAGTAAATGTCCTGAGGTGCTTCAGAGGGGCAAGTGTCAAAAAGAAATGAGAAAGTGAACATGCAAGAATATATTATATTCTTCAGAATCATGACAAAACATCCATAACTTAAGGCTTGAAACTTGAAGGAATTACTTTTTATCTGCGCCAATGGTATGGAAAAACTAATGAATTAATGGACTGTACCTTTAATAACCAAGGCACATGTTGGATTCATGAGGCAGCCTGTCATTGTTTTCCTGGCACTGTGCTTTCTTACCGCACATAGTCAAGCTGGCAACGACTACAGCAAAAGCAAAATACTGCAGAACTAGAAATCTGAAATAAAAAGAGAAAAACTTGCAAATTCTCAACAGATCAGGCAACATCTGTGGAGAGACAGACAGCATTATTGAGGGGAATTTTAATTCCCAAAAAATGGATGGGTGGGGAGGGCATATCAGGTTAAAATGCAAAGTCCCTTCAAACCTACCTTGAACACGCCTACTTCTAGTTTTAACAGGGATGGGACGAGGGACAGGTAACCAATTCACTTGTGAGAAGCAGGTTGATCATTTAAATATTACAATGAGGTGGCACATTTTCATTTTAACGGTCATTTTAACCACAGGCAGCTGGGACTCTCAAGCCTTGGGTAACTCAGAAGCTTAAGGGAGGTGAGAAGTGTTGAATCAGTTAGATAGGTGCCTTTATAGCGCAGATTGTGGGCTGGGTGGAGCAGGAGTGCTTCCTCCAGACACAACAAGCAACCAAGTAAATAATCCCCAACTGGGGATCTGTGTCTCCCCAACAAATCTCCCACCCTCCTCCCCAACCACCATGAACTCGCTGATGATCATCCAACCCTTCACCCACACAGCAGGCCACCTGGACTACCTCCAGATCCTTGTTTTGTGATCCAGACCCCCTGCCCCCCACAACAATGTAATGAGGACACACTGGACACTGCCAAGGGGCCACTCCCTGTGATCTGATCTCCTCTCTGCAATTCAGTCTACCCATCCAGCCGCACAGCGATCTGTTCCATACCCTCCGAACTATTATCTGGACACCGCCCCTACCACAGTGATTCAGGACATCCCATGACTCAGGATTGGAACAGTATCTCCCACCCTGGTCTCTGTTACTCCTTCAACTTCACCTAGCTGCTGCTGTAGGCTTTGGCCCTGAAAAGAGTTCTTCCAGCCTGAAAGGCCTCCAGCCTGTCAATCAAAGTGCCCGTGGAGGAAGAATCCCATTTAAAGGGGATTTGTATTTAATTCTGCATGGTGGTCAGGAAACCCATTTTTCCGGCTGACTGCACAACGGCCACCCCCCACAACTGCACACCACCCTGCTCACTACACACACACACACACATACACACACACACCGTGCCCCCAGGCTAAAATCAAGGCTAATGTATCAGAGATCATTGATATTTAATCAGAATTAGATCTTTGTCTCAGAACAGGGCTACTCACTTCGATGTGCCTCACATCTTTATTTTTGGGCGTGGACTGGAAGTAAAAGACACTGAACATAAGTATCATGTCCTACTGGGAGAGCTATGTTTCATAACTCAAAATATTTCAATTCAAAGAGTGACTGTTAGTTAAAGCCCTCCTTGTTCATTGGAAATTGGTTAGTAGGTAGCTAAGGATTGGTGTGTTAAGAAGGGCTTATGTAACCTATGGTATGTTTTGTAAGCAACTTCTTTAACCCAGTTTGATTTTATTGTCTTTGTTATGTAATACTCACAACCTTATAGTTAGGGAGATCACTCGAGGTAATAGGAAGACATTTTATATTTGTGCTATCCAGTTCCTGAGGACCTATTTAATTTTCAGGTCCCAAAGACCCCCCATGGAGGAAACAGGTCCATAAAGTGACAACTGAGACTATTCATGATCAAGTTGTTTTGAGTTATTACCTGAAAACAAATACAAAATAATAGGAGTGAAAAACAGAATAACTTGCTTGTAATATTTATGGTGCAGTATTGTACTACTCTGCTAAGTAAAACTGTCGCTTAAACCATATTGGCTTTTCAAATGACATGTCTTGCATGCCTCACCTCAGTGACAAGCAATAAATAAATTACACAACTCTAACGTGCTCCTTTTCAATCCCTACACCCTCTCAACAGAAGGTGATGAATGATGCTGCGCAACTCTATGGATGCCAGCAGCCCCTCCCAATATTTCATTCAACTGATCACTCATGTGCCAGTCTAGGTAGTTAATATGGAGAGGCTTTAACAATCAGGGTGGCAGGGGGAAGAGGCGGCGGTGGCAGAGTGATATTGTCACTGGACTAGTATTGCACAGACCCAGGGTAATGCTCCGGGGACCTGGGTTTGCATCCCACCACGGCAGATGGTGAAATTTGAATTCAATAAAAATATGGAATTAAAAGTCTGCTGATGACTTCAAAACCATTGCCAATTGTCATAAAAACCCATCTTGTTCACTAATGTCCTTTAAGGAAGGAAATCTGACATCCTTACCTGATCTTGCCTACATATGACTCCAGACCCACAACAATGTGGTTACTCTTACATGCCCTCTAAACAAGGGCAGTTAGGGATGGGCAATAAATGCTGGCCCAGCCAGTGATGCCCACATCCCATGAAGGAAAGAAACATCAAATCCAATTCTGTTCCTATCTGACATTCATAACTTTTATTTTATAATAGATGTGGTGCTTGCATATTGTTAGCTTAACATTAGATATTCTCCTGATGGGAGAAAGCACATTATAGTAATTATACACCAAGAACTTATTTTGTATAGTTGGAAAATGGAATAGTTGTCTAGATGGAATGTCTGAGAGGGCCTGAAAATAAACGTGTCTAGTTATTATCACACCAGTTTGAATTATCCAGTGTATTAAAACAGAAATCATTGGATAAGAGCCCAGAGCAGCTGAACTTTGGCCCAGAAATGTTGAGGGTACTTGTAGCATGTATGGCATATCGCCGTTTGAGATCAGATATAATCAGCGCAGAACAGAGGACTGAAGTTAGGGCCTTCCTGATAGACATGGCATTAAATTGTATGGGGATCAAGCGCAGTATGTCATTTAATTTAGGTTGGTTACGATAATGCTGAAAAACAAATGAGAGTTTATTGGAGTTTATTGGCCTTCAACTTCTGTTCAAACAACAGTTGATCAGATCCCTGCCCTTCCTTCAAGAATTCTTGCAGGCACACTACCCCAAAGTTTGCCAACTGTTTGTGTTATGGATGGGGCGGGGGCATGGGGGGTTAATTTAAACAGCCCTGATTTCTCCTCTTACTACCCTTCTGTAAACAGAAAGGTGTTTCTGATTTTTCACTTCCCCCTTTAAATGTGGTGGCGTATTTTCTCAACTGCTCATTTTTGAAGCGATCCAATTCTCTCTGTCTGAATAACCCCACAGCAAACTTGAGATGGAGTGAACTAAAACGGTTAGTTTATCTTATACACACTCAAAACGTGGGAAGGGGGTGCTACTACATAGCTCCTGGTGCATACTTACAATAAAAGAGAGGTAAAGGAAAGAAAGTGGTACAGGGCAAAGACCATGGAGAAGATAAAAATTATTGTTTCACATGAGGCCAGAGTCTAGAATCAAAGTCCAATGGTTATTCTTTCACCGAGTCAGCAGGTTGAAGATGGGTGCTGGATAATTCACTTTTCCAGTAGAGATGATTTCCCTGATGGGATAGGCATATGGAGATGATTTAGTCTTGTAGGTGCTGGTACCAGTAGAAAACAGTGTAGGTAGTGAGCCAAGTATTCAAAAACCTGTACAGAGCTCTTTTTGTGCTGTTGCCTGCTAGATGGAAAATGGCAGTCTGCCTTTTTTCAGCTCCACGAGGCAATATTATAGGTTCTAGTAGCTTGGGGAGGTGCCATGTGACAGGATGCCCACTTCTCCACCTTGGTTTGGACAAAGGATCTTGTGGTTAGGATCTCGAGACGGTTAATGTTTCAACCATTAATACATTCAACGGAGGTTTCCGGATCCTTTTATCCTCGCAGGCAGATTGTCTTTGTTGGCCAGCAGCCTGGCCTTAGAAATGTAAAGGGATTTTGTTCAATCCAGGGGGTTTGATCATTGCAGTCTCAGGGGCATTAGCGCCTCGAGAGATAAAAAGGTTGGTGTGGTTCTGAAGGCCAAAGATTCCTTTGGTGTGAGTCATAGCTAGTCATGGTTTTAGTCAGTTTAAAGCCTTTGTTCAGTTTAAAAGAAAACAATTTTCTAGATTAGCCAGGATGGTGTGTGTGGGTATATATAGTACATATGTATGTGTATACACATATACATATACATACACATACATACATACATATTGTATATAAATACAGTGAGGCCTTAGTCCCCTGACACCTGCTTGCAGAAGTCTTTCTGTGCACTTATGGTTGAGTAGCCCAATGGAATTGCAGTTATTTGGAAAACAGAGCTCAGCATCTAAAAGAATAGATCAGGTGAGCACACAGTACAGCACAATGCCCAAACCAGCCAGCTGGACGATGAGATAATTAGTCATTTATTCAATTTTCTGTCAATTACAATGTATAAATGAGCTTATTTGATGAGTGGACCCAGCTCCACAGGAACTGTTGGGGAAGCTGGGGAGTTGAACTTGGTGGAGATGCATGACAGAATGGGGCCTGTCATGAGTGCATTTGCCCTTGACAGTTACACTAGATTAATTATCATTGCTTTGGTCAGTCTATTTGTCACCATGTCAGCACTTCTGCAGGCCCAGGAAACCCTCTGAGGTTAAAGAACCCATTTACCTATTCATCTTTGAATGTTAAAGACGTTTTTCTTTGGTTTGGTCAGGTTTTGATGACACCATCAATTACTCTTAATGGTTTCAAGGGATATATTTGTTTAAACTTGTTTCACTAGGTCATACAGTAATTAGCTGCACAACATAATGTCATGCTTTTTGGAGGCTCTTTATTTATTGAATGTACATAGCCCATGCACTACCCCCTCAATCTTATGCTAGGAGTTTGACAGCAACTATTGTTTTAGTCTGTCAAGTGCACAGCAATAGAATCTGCAGTTTCTCGTTACTGTGAGAATATGATGTTGGCGAGCCTCTAGTGAGGAACCCCATAGGCATCTGTATTCTTTCAAACTTGCAGTCCACACAGCCCTTCTGTTCTTTTTGAAACAGGATAATGAAAGGGACCATGGGGGACAGAAGGACCAACCCATTGGGCTTTGAACAAGCACCTCTACTGTTCTTCCCAAAGAGGTGGCGTTTCAAAATTATACTTTTTTTTTTAAACTTTTATTTAGTGGGAACCAGCGTTTTCCCTAGTGGCCAACAGCTCGACTCAGAGTTTTCTTTCAGGCCCCCGTGGGAGTCTTTGTATTCAGTTCAAAAGAGCGTACTTGATAGAAGTTGTTTTCCTTCAGAACATAGTGTTCAAATCAAATCCTGCTTCAATAAGGTGCAGGAAGCCAAGGGAACTCCAATCGGCAATGCTGTGAAGTTTACAACAACAACTTGTATTAATACAAACGACATGCAGCCCCTATACGCCGTCGTCATTTTTAGCTGTGACTGTGCAGCATGTTGTGAAAAGAGTGTTTGGTACTAGCTGGCTGTTGAAGAAAAGGGGCAAAATTTAATCGCATCCAAAGACAGGCTCAGGATCATAATGCACAGCTAACCTGTGCCCATGCCTACATTGCAGGCAGCATGCAAACTTTGCGCTGCCTGCTCATTTATTCGATTGCAGCACTAAGTGTGCTGCTGAGTGACTGTGCTCCTGAGCACAGGTTCCACCTCTCAACAGCAAAGCTGCATTTTGGCTGCAGCAGGGGCTGGAGGGCATTCCAGAAGTTAATTTTACCCAAGAAAGGTTGCAACATGGCAGAGAGAGGGTTTCATGGTTTTCTGATGTAGCACTGCAGGCTTTGGTACAGGGAGTGGAGAGGAGGTGAAGAGGAGGAGAGGGAGCATCTCTAGGCAAACTCTAAGGAGGCAGATAGCTGTGCAGGTCAATGCCAGCTAAATAACCCAAGAATCTACCTCGCACAACTGATAAAGATTAGTAATTGTGTTTTGGAAAGCCATGCCCCGCCCAACTGCACCACTAGCCTCACACCGATAATCTGTTTTTATTTTTATGATGATGGTTGAAGGCTATAAAATGGCCAGATCACCAGGGATAACTTGAAAGCAAAATGCCGCAAATGCCAGAAGTCTAAAATAAAATCAGAAATGCTGAAAATACTCAGCAGGTCAGGCAGCATCCGTGGAAAGAAATAGAGTTACCCTTTCTGGTAATCTGAAAGATTAATTCAGTTTTTCTTCACGGATGTTGCCTGACCTGCATGAGTATTTCCAGCATTCCTATTTTAGTCATATCAGGGATAGCGCCCCCACCCCAACCCCCTCGCACTTCTTCAAACTGGTGCCACAGGATCTTTTATGTGTATCCAAGGAGGCAGGCAGGGCCTTGGTTTAATGTTTCATCTGAAATGTGGCACCATCAACAGTACAGCAATCCCTCAGTACTGCATTGGAGTACCAGCCTTGATTTTTATGCTTAAGCCCTGGAATCAAACATGAACTCAGAAGTTTGTGATTCAGAGGCAAGTATGCTAGCAACTGAGCCATGGCTGACACATTAGCCATTTTGTCTCCCTGTTGCTACTGGTTAATAATAATTTATAGTATTTTATATTTTGCAAACCTTACTGTTACTAATTTCTTCATTTATCTACCAGTAACAACTCAACAACAATGCAACTTCCATTTACATGGTCCCTTAAAATAGTTAATTGTCCTAAGCTCCTTCATAGTAGCATTATTAAATACAATTTGACACATAAGGAGATATTAGTACAAATGACCACAAGCTTAGTCAAAGATGTAGGTTTAAGTTGTGTCCTAAAGGAAGGGCGGAAAGTGCAGAGAGGTTTAAGGTTTAGCCAACGTGAAATCCATGCTGCCACATTCCTTTTAATCCCATGGACTATAATTTTGCTGTACTTTGTCAAATGCCTATTGAAAGCCAAAATCTTTCCAAATGGCAATTATATTTTCCCTGGGTTATTATGGGCAGAATTTTCTGCCTGCCAAGTGGGCGGCCCCGACCCAATCTCCGGCTGGCGGGGAGCCAATCCCCGCTGCCATTTTACATTGGCGGGCCAATTAAGGCCGGCCCAGCGTGACATCCGGTGGGAAGTGCTATGCGTTTCCTGTGCAGGATCCTGTTGATTCCCTAAAAGCGATAGTGTGCTCTTTCACACATGCGCACAAAAGAGTGCACATCTACCTGAGGCAAAGTGCTGCCTCAAGGAGATCGCTGACACATTTAAAAACATTAATAGAAAAAAGAATCCTTAACATGTCCCCACTCATGTGACAATGTCACACGAGATGGGACATGTTCATAAATTACACTAAAATTTTATTAAGCTGTTTAAATCCCGACATGAAACTTCATCCCGCCGCTGGATGAGGCTTGATGTTTTCTCTATTTGCTGCCGGAGCTCCTGGCCTTCCCAACAACCTTAAGGTTGGACGGGCAGGTCCTTTAATTGTTTCAATAATCCTGTCATTGGCCTCAAGTGGCCATTGCCAGGTCGGCGGGTCCACAGCTGATTTTGCTGCCCCCCCCACCTTCCTGAAAATTTAAATGGGGTGGGATAACATCGGGGGTTCCGCCTGACATCACCGCGTGTCATTTTACGTGTCAGCCAGCGGGCCCCGCTCCCTGCTCACCGGTGGCAAAATTTTGCCCTAATTTCCCCACCTCCGGTGTTTGGCTGGTGGGTTGTAGTTGGCAGGTTTTACCTTCTCCCTGTTTTTAAAAATGGGCGTAACATTGGCAGTCTTCCACTTCTTGGGCACCGCCCCCTTATCCAAGAAGTTTCAGAAGATTGCGGCCAGAGGTTTTCACAATTCCACCCATCTTTCCCTCATGAACCTGGGATGTGTCCCTTTCAGACCAGGTGACATTTCTCCTTTGAAGACTGCAAACCTTTTAGGTGTAAAACAAAAACAGAATTACCTGGAAAAACTCAGGTCTGGCAGCATCGGCAGAGAAGAAAAGAGTTGATGTTTCGAGTCCTCATGACCCTTCGACAGAACTTGAGTTCTGTCGAAGGGTCATGAGGACTCGAAACGTCAACTCTTTTCTTCTCCACCGATGCTGCCAGACCTGCTGAGTTTTTCCAGGTAATTCTGTTTTTGTTTTGGATTTCCAGCATCCGCAGTTTTTTTGTTTTTATCTTTTAGGTGTATCCTCTTTATCTTAATTTTTATCCCAGTTATTATCACTTATCTCTCCTCCTTTATAGCTACCTTGGCAGCAACGTCTTCTCCAATGAAAACAGATGCAAAGTACTCATTTAGTAAGCCATGCCTACATAAGATTTCCTTTTTGGACCATCCTTCCTCTATCTTTTTTGTTACTTATGATCTCACGAAAGGCTTTTGGGTTCTCTTTTATGTTAGCTGCTATTCTATTTCAGAGTCTCTTTGCCCCTCTTATTTTTCTTCAGTCCTCATCTTTAGTACTCCTCTGTACTACCTAAAACTAGAAGGAAAATGAGAGAAGTATTTTCACGCAGAGACTTTTTGTAAGATTTGGAATGCATGGCTGAAAGGATGGTGGAAGCAGGTTTCATAGGATCTTTGAGAAGGCAATTGGAAATGCACTTGAAGACTAATATGCAAAATTCTGGGATACAGCAGGGTGTGGGGATAAATTGGATATCTCTTTTGGCAAGCTGGCACAAGCACAATGGGCCAAATGGCTTCATTGTGTGCTTTAAGATTCTGTGAGTTACTGGCTCAAAATTACAGCTTTGCTGCAGATGTAAAACCAGCAGTCAGCAATGCCACAGGAGAGGGGTGGGGGAGGGAGTAAAGAAAAGTTGACAGTATTCTACTGATCTGGGTAATGCCACGGGCAATTTACTAGTAAGAATAAATTCTCCATCCAACATTTTCACTCCACTGGGAGCACAAGGTTTTTGAATTTGCCTGTTAGAGTGAGAAAACCCATCTGGCTCATCGGACTTGCTTATTCTATAACAGAGCTTCCCGAATATTATCCCGGTGTGACCCCACTTTAATGCCTCAAACTTTGTGTGGCCATGAGTGGGGAGTTAGCTTCAGCTGCTGAGCAAGGGTGGAGGGGTCCAGGGCTGCGGCGTGGGGGGGAGTTCTGCGTGGTGGGAATTATTTAAACGGCAGAGGTTTAAAAAAAAAAAAACAACTCCTATCTTTTCACTTACATTAGTTTTGCAGTAGCAATCAAGCCTGAAAGATCTGTCCATTATTATTAGGCCATAATCACCAATGGAAAAACATGCAAGGATTTACAGGGGCCTCGCAGCTGTTAGCATTCAGTCCGAGCTCTGTGGTAGCCACTGCTGCCTTGGAGCTTGCGGCCTCAAATTCTCATCTGGGGTCACGACCCATGATTTGGGAAGCCCCGTTGCATTTAATTCGACTGTGATGGGATTGTGTACGGCTTAGTTAATATCCCAAATAAAATTCCAGGCCTGTTAGAGGGGAATTGAACTAGTCCTTCATCACACGGGGCTGAATTTTCCATGGGACGTGAAGGTGGGTTTGGAGGCAGGGGGCTCCAAAAACGAGAGCGAAATCTCGTTGGGCCGACTCCAGAGTGTGTTCCTGCCTCCCAGGGATTGTGCAGGAGTCACAGGGTGACAGTGGCAATGGTTACCTGCCTGGCTAAGGCAGATTTGTAATGAAGCCCTTTGAAGTCTTGATGAAGAGCAAAGTCCTAACGCTCCCTGGATTTTGCAGCCGCTCCATGGGGGTCCTGTCATATCACAGGGCCATCTGCAAAGAGGGGGTGGCCTCGCATCAGGAGACTGGGTTGACTTCTGAGCCAGAATCTCCCCTCAATGTAAGGGGCTCTGCACTAAAATTTGTCCGCAATCGATCGTGTGGGGACTTTCCCCTTCATGTCCAATAGCGTTTTATCCTACTTATTTACCCCATTTGTGGCTGATGATTAAGATTGGAAGCACCTTCATGACTTTTTGTATACTTCAGCAGCACCCACCTCTGACAGTTGGGGTTGCCGATCCATGACTGCTGGTAGCCTCCCATTGGCCAACCAGATTGAAGGGCCCTCCCGGCAGCTTTAATTGGACAGGGCCCACAGGTGACCATTTAAGTGACTGCTTCCTTAAATACCTCCTTCCGGACTCCATGCTGATATTTGTGCGTTCCTGATCAGTGTTTCATCCTGATTGTGGGGTTGGGACCCTAGAATGTAAATCCTGCACGTACTATCCAAATATTCCCAACATAGTGTTATAAAGAATATTTAATCATTGCATTGCAGCTAACCATATATCAAAGAAAAGTCAAACATTCAGCAAGTTCCACTTGAAGGGAGTTAATTGGCAAAACATTAACTAACATGGCAGCAGAGTACAAATTCAGCCTCTAGCCTTTCAAACTGATTCTCCATCGCCAACGTGTTAATCCTTCCATCGAAAGAGTATTTGTCTCTACCTCCATCAGGCCTTCTGTATATTCATCTCTGCTGTGTCTTTTTTATCACCCATTTTTGGGCTTCGAGTCAGAGAGTGTTAATGGTGTGTGAGGCTAACTGTGAGGCCCAAGCTATCCTGAAATTGGCTCTTAGGCCTTGTTATCCTAATTTGGGTGGGTTGCCACTGTCGGTTGCCCCTTCACCAAAGGCGAATGCCGGGATTTGCAATGGGTGCTGGTTGGTGGGGAGCGCTATGGAGTTGGCGGAGCATATCTGCTCCTCCTGGTTTCAAAGAAATGATTTTTCGTTTATTTATTTATAAAACAAGCTTCTATTTTGTTCGCGGCCACCGGAGCCACTGAAGAATCCTGAGAGATCCACTGATCACCAATCGGTTTCAGCAAGGGGACCTAAAACGTGCATTAAGCCCCTTATTTACATATTAAGGGGCCTAATGTACTTTTATTGCCCAACCCAGCAGTCCAGGCAGCCTTGGATGCAGGATGTTGGTTCTCAAGATTGGTTTCGGGTGCACTCTATATTACACTAGTAAAACAGGCAGAACATAAACCAATTTCTACCCCCGGGTCTCTATACACCAAACCTTCTGCAATATTTGTCTTTCTATCCCCAGGCCTTGTGTATTAATCTTCTGCAGTATTTATCTTTGTATACCCTTGGTTCTTAAGTGCAAGCAGCCAATAGTGTTTAACCCTTAAATTTCTCGTCTCTTCACTACCTTATGCGACAGCTATTTTAATTTGCCTGAAAAAAGAAATCTAGCTGCTCTTGCTTCTTCGGTCTATTTAATTGCTCAAGGCCTCCCTGTTGTGATCTGAAAGAGAAAAGACAGATTAATGTTTGAGCTGGGAATCCCATCAGATACTCTGATGAAGGGTCGCATCAAAACATTAACCTCTCTTTTTGCTTTCATTGCACATTCTGAGTTTCACTTTGAAGGTTAATGAATGACTGGCATGGGCTGAGTCACCTCTCCTGTGAGGGCAATACTGAGGCAACCGCTGGTGACCATTGTAAACCATGTGGACTGTCAAATTCACCTTGATCTTGACCTTAATCTTGAATTACCCCTGTTTTGACTCTAAATCCTGTTCTTGTGTACTTTTCCTCTTTTGGTTGAGCTCTGGTTCCAATTGGTTCATTGCATGTGAGGGCACTTCAACAATAAATGCAAAACACAGTTTGTCCAGGCTGAGGCCAAGAGCAACAAAAATAGAAGTGGAATAACAGTGTAGAACATTTTCCCAAGCAAAAAAGAACTGCCTGCTTAGCATTTGGATTAGATTTATCTACAAACCTTGGCCTTCAGACCCTGTGGATCCTGTAATAGCTCTGCCAGCCTCTAACTTGCTTCAGTGCTGATGGCTGGGAGGATGGAACTGAGTTGGAGCACAGTCAAGGGATTGCATAATTGGAAACAAAACATGAGAAAAGCTTACAACTGACTCCACTCTCTAAGAGTGCTTCAAAAGGCGGTTTATCTCGAGCAAAATGGAGTCATTGCACATGTGTATTGCCATTAATTTAGGTGGAAAATATGTTGAGCGTAAATAATGCAATGTAACGCAGAAAACATAGCCTGGCATTTCCCTTCCACCGACATGATTAAACAGCAGCACTTTAATTATACTCATTCGGACATACTTAATTGCATTACAAGCAAATCAAGCTTTCTCCCCCCAAATGAGAATTAATAAGTAAAATTCATTAAGTTAGTGATTAATCCAGTGAGAAACCTACTGTGGCTGCCCTTTATTGCAGTAAAGTAACCCAGCAGCCACAAGGCCGTGGGATACACAATAGAAGTGTGAGAGGAAGAGGCAGTTTGGATTCTCAGCACGACTCTGAAGTAATTTCAGAAGCTTCCCAACAAAGCAACAATACCAACAGAGACCCAGGCTGTGGGAAAGCACACTGATCCACCATACAGCACAGATACTGCAGTAGAAACTATTTACCTAGTACAGATACTGAACGTCCACTTATCCTAGTCCCAAATCACATTTTTTCCACTGATCCCTCCCTTACACATACACTCTCAACTACCCCAACCCCCACCCACTCCAGCACCACAACCCCCGCCCACCCGACTCCCCTTACACATGACACAAAGTGAGGTTGCTGTCACAGTAAATCTGTCACTAATAGTAGCAAACCCTCTAGCCCTCCCTCTTGGAAGCACTTATAGAGCGAGGGACAGCAAGAGAGCGACTGAAGGGGGGAATGCTTAGAAGGAAGGTAGATAGGATTGTTCTGTCAAAAAACGTGAGCTTGTTGGGTCAAACGACCTTTACCTGGACTCTGAGGTTTATGTGCAGGCAGCAGCCACTTTGTATGTCGGAGGACCCATTCCATAGTCAACCAGCATGCAACGTGTCAGAAACTTCCATTTTGAATTTTCAGATGTAGCTATTATTTCATGATGTCAACCCACTTCACAGCTGAAAAGGTTATCAGGGGTGGGATCTTATCTCCCTCTCGCTGGAGGAAATTGGGGCAAACGGGAATTAATAGGAATTAATGTACTTTCCACTCTGATTCCACCCATCAGGATTTATTATGCTGCCGTTCTCCTGGGGAATTGAGGCGTCTGCCTGACAGAGGACTGCCTCAGAAATATACTTGCGTCAGGGTCCTCGCACTTAGAGTCTATTTTAAGAGCTGAGTGAGTGGAGTGTTTCTGTGACTGTGCTGCTCAGTGGAAGCAGCTGGGATAGAAGCGGAGGCTTCAAAAGCAGGAGGTGCTTCTCTGGGGTCCACCAAGAACGTCTGGATGACTACCACCTTGGGCCGGCCCAACACATCCCATCCTAAATGATTTATCCAGAACCAGGCGAGCTGCCTCTTGTCATCCTCTACCAGGTGGGCAGTTTGCACGTTGCATTCAAATGAGGCCCAATTATTAAAATGGACCCGGTCTCTCGCGGCTCCACCCAGGATAATCGGCGCACACGTTCCAACAGCTTTCTGCCCCAGATGAAAAATTTCCACCTCCAGATTTGGAAACAGTGGCTTCAATTTTCAAGGGGTGGATAAGGAGGGCGTGAGGGAGCCCAGTAAGGCCAAGGACATGGAAGCCTTTCTGATCTTAATGGCAGGGCCTCCATAAAACAAGTCTACAGAGAACGAGCAACAGGCCCTATTGACTGGCAGATTGAGGGTTAGCAATTTGTCTTGGAGGTGCAACAAAGTGGGCAGTATTAGATCAGCTACCCATACATGTAGTGCCTCATATTCAGTCCCACTGCAGTCAATGAAATTAAAGATCAGGGCCTAGGTATAATGAGTGGCTGAGCCAATAGTGTCCACTTTCCTCCATCTCCTGAAGCCAGTTTCGACTCGTTTGTCAGCATCTAGTGACAGGAGGCCACAGTTGGGGACCTGTGGGGGAGTGTGAAAACAGCACAAGAGGAGAGACAGTTGGGAGATTGAAAACAGCACAAGAGTAGAGGCAGTCTTACCTTCTGCAGACGAGAGGAATCAGACCTACGTGGGAGAACCCTTCCTGAGCTGCTCATTGGATTTGAAAAATGTGTGAGAGTGACATCACAGGAAAGTCGTGAGTTGATTGGCTCTTGAGCAGCTGTTGTTAGGGACTGTGTTTCAATTCCAGTAATTTTGAAAAACATCAATTTCTAATCGAGCACAGGGAAAGTAAGAATTTACAGGCCCGGGAGAGGGAGCTGATTTGTGAGTAAGGACGAGGAATTTGTACTTTCTGCTAATCTCCAGTTTATAGTTAATAGTACAAGAGTAAGGTTAAAGTAAGTTAAAGCAAGTAAGAGTAACTGAAGTTAAAGTAAATAAATTGATTTAAAAGTTTAAGGTTAAGGCATGGCAGGGCAACAGCCAAGTAGAATGCCCATCCTGCGGCATGTGGGGAGTTTGGACACTTCTCGTGACCCAGACGAGCCCATGTGCT
The DNA here is from genome assembly GCF_017639515.1 of Carcharodon carcharias. NCBI lineage: Eukaryota > Metazoa > Chordata > Chondrichthyes > Lamniformes > Lamnidae > Carcharodon > Carcharodon carcharias. Next base: position 21,173,500 of record NC_054482.1, read on the forward strand.
GGAAGTGTCACCGGCTGCACAAGCCTGAGATCCACATTTCAGAGCTTGAGCAGTGGCTGGAGTCACTGAGGTGCTTCTGTGAGGCAGAGAACCACGTGGATAGCACATTCAGAGAGCTGGTCATACTTCAAGTTAGGGGCAAGCAGGCAGATAGGTAATGGGTGACCATCAGGCAGTCCAAGGGAAACAGTCAGGTGGTGCAGGAGTCCCCAGAGATCCTGCTCACTAACCGGTTTTCCATTCTGGATATCGGTGAGGGTGATGAATCCTTGGAGGATGACAGTAAGAGCCAAGCCCATGGCACCATGGGGGCCCAGCTGTACAGGAGGGAGGAAGAAGAGCAGGAGGACAGTACTGATAGGGGGTTCTTAGTGGGGAAGACAGGCATTTACGCAGCCATCAACGTGACTCCAGGATGGTTTGTTGCCTCTCTGGTGCTAGGGTCAAGGATGTCACAGAATGGCTGCAGGACGGGGGAAGGCAAACAGCCAGAGGTTGTGGCCCACATTGGTACCAATGACATAGGTAGGAAGGGGGGATGTGGTCCTCCACTCGGAATTTAGGGAACTAGGTAGAAAATTAGCAAGCAGGACCTCTAAAGTAGTAAACTCCGGATTACTCTCAGTGACACATGCAAGTGAGTACAGAAATCAGAGGATAAGGCAGATGAATGCTGGCTGGAAAGATGGTGCAGGAGGGAGGGCTTTAGATTCCTGGGACACTGGGACTGGCTCTGAGAGAGATGGCACCTGTACAAGTCGGACGGGTTGCATCTGAACAGAGCTGGGACTGAGTTCCTTGCAGGTCATTTTGCTTGTGCTGTTGGGGAGGGTTTACACTAACTCAGCAAGGGTGCAGGAACCAGGAGAGGATATTAAAAAGTAATACCAGGGTGTACAGAATGCTGGGAGAGGGAGATAGCACAAAAATAGAAACTAGTAAGCTAATAGATGGGGTCAGAGTAAAGGAGCAAGTAATGAAGTCTAAGTCAGGGTTACACTGCATGTATATGAACGCACAGAGTATACTTAATAAAATTGGGGAGCTACAGGCACAGATTCTTGTGGGATTATGATGCAAAAACAGAGACCTGGCTTAAGGAAGTCAGATCTGAGAGGGAGAGGGGAAGATTCGGCCCGGATAGGGAGAGGGGAAGATTCGGCCCGGATAGGGAGAGGGGAAGATTCGGCCCGGATAGGGAGAGGGGAAGATTCGGCCCGGATAGGGAGAGGGGAAGATTCGGCCCGGATAGGGAGAGGGGAAGATTCGGCCCGGATAGGGAGAGGGGAAGATTCGGCCCGGATAGGGAGAGGGGAAGATTCGGCCCGGATAGGGAGAGGGGAAGATTCGGCCCGGATAGGGAGAGGGGAAGATTCGGCCCGGATAGGGAGAGGGGAAGATTCAGCAATTTTTACCTTCCTAGCTGGGTAACCTCTAATCCAAGGATTGCCTCTCACTATGAAGTTTGCTCTTTAGAATGCATCCTCTTTCTCCAAGATATGCAAATCTTCCAGTCTCCTTTAACTCCTCACAAACTCAGTCTTCAATCTGCGTTCTGCATGGTGAATGATAGGATCAGTATTTTCTCTATTTAAGATGCAGGGCTGGCTGATTCTACCTTTTGCTCTCTCTACCGCAAATTTGGTTTGATAATTGCTCATGTGGAGGGCCCTGGGACATTTTTGCTATGTTAAAGGTGATGTATGAATGCAAATTGTTATTGTGCAGCTTTAAAAAGTAGAACACTGGGGAAGCACCCTTCCAGGTCCTTTTAGAAAAAGGCATCTGGCAAGAAAGCTGCTGGTTTAACTGAAACTGACCTAGCCAGGTTCAGCTCCTACAAGCTTCTGTGTGTGTACAGTGAAGAATAATAAACTGCCACATAGAGTAAGCTGGGATGTGCAGATGTGTGAATACCAGGCAATGGCAGGCTTGGCTTCATTCCTGCAGTCACATTGTCTGCCAGCACATTCCCATATCTTGGCTCAATCTCCAAGACTGAGCTGAGGAACCATGTCACTGCATATTCAGAGGAGAGAGTGAGATGATTAGCTTTTGGAAAAAGAGACTTTTAATACATCGGTTTAAATAAAAATGATTATATGTGAAGCAATGACGCAGAGGCCAGAAACACATAACGCCAGCTTCTGGTAAAGTTGAGAGAAAAACAAAAATCACAATGTGGAACCATTGTGTGATTGGTCTTCCAGGAAAGAAATGTGTTCCACAGAAACACAACTGTCAATTCCACATCTGACCATATCTCTACGGTACAACAGTCTTCGGTGTGGAGGCGGCATTGCAGGCAGATGGGCCCGTAGTTTGCCGCTGCTGTCTGGCATGCTCATCTCCCACAGTGATCCTGTCTCCGCGTAATTTTCATGGAGGCAGGATCAGGTGTGGACGAGTGGATGATAGCTATCTGCCCGCAAGGAGTGCATAGCCAATTAAAGGCCTTATTAAGGCCACTTCGCACAAGCTGACTGTAATATTACAGTCATCCTGCGGGCTCCCGCTAAGGCCAAAGCACAGCTGAGAGCTAGAGGAAGCCACCTGGCTGCAGACCCAGGGTCCAGTCCTCCATCTAGCAGACCTCCTGTGCCTCCATCCTGAGGTACCCTCTCTTTTACCTACCTACATCAGCAGCTCCTACCTCTGATGGTGAGGTGTCCATCTCTCTGTGCTGGAGGGCCTCCTGAACTGGACAAATGGAGTGCGGCTGACTAACTGAGTGAAGTTTAAAGTGAGGGGAGTTTAAAGTGTTAATTTTATTCTCAAATTTTGCTCTTAAAATATAATCTAGTCTTTAATTAGCACTAACTGGATAGTACTGTGTTAGCAGGCTAAGTTCTTTCTTTCTTTCTTGCAGTTTAGACAGGGTAAACTCACTCTCGGCTGTAGGAGCTGAGTAGTTAATTAGCTAACTAGCTGAATCTAGTTACTGTAGCCCCAGTTCATTTAACTATAAATTCAGGGCTCTTTAGTGCAGCCTTGCCTAGTGGAGTGCAGCTGCCTAACTGAGTGAAGGCCTGGGCAGAATTTTATGTCCCAAGTGAAGACGTCGGGTGAGCGTCCTGACATCATCACATGATATTTCGCTCAGCAGGTGCATGCAAAAGTCGGAAGTGCATCCGCCGATTATTAAGAGGGCAATTAAGCCCATTAACGGCACAATTGTCTCCGATTTTTCGTGGCCCATCCAACCTTACGGGTGGTGGACAGACGAATTGGCCAGGCGGCCTTTACAGTTTTCATCAAATCGCATCCAAGGGCAGGATGAAATTTCCTTTATGAAATAAAATAAAAATAAATACCCGTGGACAACATTTTTACCAGCTATATTTTCAGGCGATTGATTATGATACATAGACATTTTTTGCAGCTTTTTAAACCTCTATTTGAGCATTTTCAGGCCTGCAGCTCCCTTAGACAGCTGTCTGCCTTCAGAGAGCTTCATCACAGCGCTCACCCACACTCACGGAAACATCATTGCCCGCCCCTTTCCTGTCCCCAGCCCAGCAGTGCTGAGCTTTTCAGCGCAGGTTTCACGCTGGTGGCCGTTAATTGGCCAGCCCATGGTGAAATTGGGGATGGGGGCTGATCGAGGTTGGGGCCCGTTTCCTGACCACTCCCGGGCCCACCAATCACACACGCCCGCCAAAGGCAAAATTGAGGCCCTAGAGTTTGGTGAGATGGGGAGTTTGGAGGAGGAGTTATTTGTCTCCTCTTTCTATCTTTCCCACCCGATAGAAATTGGTTCTTGCTCTACTTCAGGGAAAAGAGCTAGCTGTTTGGTATCTGGTAAGTTCTATTCTATCCTTAAGGTTTAAAATAGTATACAATTTGGTCATAAACTTAATAAAGAAAAAAGAAAGCAGCATAAATAATGATTAATATAGTTAAATAGTTATTTAAAACACATTAAGGATGGCAGGACAGGTGAAGTGTCAAGGCTGCAGAATGTGGGAATTCCTGGATAACATTGCGATCCAGGGCAAACAAGTTTGCAGTCAGCGTTTGTGGCTTGAGGAACTTTGGCTCAGAGTCATTGAGCTGGAGGCTGAGCTGCAGACTCTGTGACTCATCAGGGAGGGGGAATGTTACCTGGATGCTTTATACCAGGAGGCACTCACACCACTTAGAATAAGGTATTCTGATTTGGTCAGTGGTCAGGGACAGGAAGGTGCGACTGTGAGTGAGGGAAGTAAAGAGATCCAGAGCGCAGGACTGTGAGCCTCTGCAATTGTCCAGCAGGTTTGAGGTTTTTTCAGCTTGTTTGGATAAGCGTGGGGACTGCAGGGTACAGGAAGCCATCCAGGTAGGGGAAACAAAAAGAAATGTAGTGGTAGTAGGGGACACTATAGTAAGGGGGATTGACACTGTTCTCTATATCAAACAGCGAGAGTCCAGATGGCTGTGTTGCCTGCGCAGTGCCAGGGTTCAGGATGTCTGCTCAGGACTGTAGAGGGACTTGGAGTGGGAGGGAGAGGATCAAGTGGTCGTGGTCCATGTAGGCACCAATGACATAGGCAGAATGAGGAAGGAGGCTCTCCATAGTCAGTATGATGAGCTAGGCATCAAAGTAAGAAGCAGAACCTCAAAGTTAATAATTTCTGGATTATTACCTGAGCCACGTACAAATTGGCATAGGACAAATAAGATTAGAGAGATGAATATGTAGCTCAAAGACTGGTGTGGGAGAAGTAGGTTCTGGTTTCTGGGGTACAGGCACCAGTACTGGGGAAAGTGGGATCTGTACTGATGGGAAGGTCTACACCTGAACCGTGCTGGGGCTGGTGTCCTTGCGAGCCACCTAACAAGGGGAGCAGAGAGGATTTTAAACTGAATAGTGGAGGCAAGGATCAAATTTGGGAAGATGTGGTAAACCAAAGAGTAGAGACAGGACAAGAGAGACAGGTATTAATATGAGAAATGATAAACATACTGGGCTGAATATTCCCCCCATCGGGGAGGTTGTGCAGGGGTGGGCATATGTGCGTGAAAGAGCGCAGAAATCTCCCTGAGATTGAGTTCTGAAAAATTTAATAAAGGGAAAAAAAAATTAAGGACATATCCCCTCATGTGAAACAGTCACATGAGCTGGGACACGTCCATTAATTTTTTCAAACATTTATTTTGATTAATAAAGCTTCATGAAACCTAATCCCGCCCGTGGATGAGGTTTCATGAAAAATGTAAAGGCCACTTAGGCTCTTCTCCTGCCCGCCAACCTTAAGGTTGGACAGGCAGCAATCTTAACAACTTTAATTACTTTCTTAATGGCCTTAATAGGCCATTGACAGTTCTGCAGGCGCACAGCTGATGTGACGGCACGTCCACCGAATTGACCATCGAAATCACACGCAGGCCCCATCCCCGTTTGCCAACCAGAAAATTCTTCCCACTGTGACAGGAAGAGACAGAGAGTACAAACCTATGAGTAAATCAGCAGATAAAGGCGAGTTGATACAAAAATAATAAAAGGACAAAACTAAAGGCTCTATATCTAAATGCATATAACATTCGAAACAAAACAGATGAACTGATAGAGCAAATGGAAATAAATAAATATGATCTGATAGCCATTACAGAGACTTGGCTACAGGATGACATGGATTGGGACCTGAATATTGAAGGGTACATGACATTTAGAAAGGAGAGGAATTTGGGAAAAGGTGGAAGATGGCTCTGTTAATTAATTATGGTATTAGCACATTAGAGAAGGATGACCTAAGTTCAGGAAACCAGGATGTAGAAGCGGTTTGGGTTGAGATGAAGAATGATAAGGGCAAGAAGTCCCTTGTGGGAGTGGTGTACAGGCCTCCTAACTGTAACTACACAGTAGGGAAGAGTGGAAAAGAGATAATGGGGGCTTGTCAGGAAGGTGCTGCAATAGTTATGGGGGATTTTAACCTAAATATAGACTGGAAAAATCAGAGGGGCAAAGGTAGCATAGAAGAAGAGCTCATAGAAAGTTTTTTGGATAGTTTCTTAGAACAGCACATTCTGGAGCCGATCAGAGAGCAGACTATACTAGACCTTGTATTGAGCATCGGGATTGGATTAATTGGTAACCTTATTGTGAAGGCATCCCAAGGTAGCAGCGATCATAATACGATTGAATTTTACAATCATGTTGAGGGAGACACGACTGCATCCAAAAATAATATTTTGGACTTAAATAAGGGCAATTATGAGGGCATGAAAGCAGAGCTAGCCAAAGTGAACTGGCAAATGAGATTAAGGGACAGGTCAATAGAAGTTCAGTGGCAGAAATTTAAAGGAATATTTCAGGATGCACCCAATATATACATTCTAATGAGAAAGAAAAATTCCAAGGGGAGGGCCCACCATCTGTGGTTAATTAAGAAAGCTAAAGACAGTATCAAACTTAAAGAAAAAACACAATTATGCAAAGACAGGTAGCAGGTCAGAAAATTGGAAAGAATATAAAGAACAGCAAAGAATGACAGAAAGATTAATAAGAAGGGAAAAATTAGGGTATGAGAGAAAGCTGGTGAGAAATATAAAGACAGACAGTAAGAGTTTCTATAGATATTTAAATAAGAGAGTTAACAAAGTGAGCACTGGTCCTATAGAGAGTGCGCCTGGGGAATTGGTAATGGAAAGTAAGGAGATGGCGGATGAATTAAACAGATACTTTGTTTTGGTCTTTGCTATAGAGGACACAAGTAAAATCCTGGAAATAGTTGTAAATCAGGAAATGGAAAGGAGGGAGGAATTTGGGAAAATTACAATTGCCAGGGAAATAGTATTGAGCTAATTGTCGGGGTTGTTGGCTGACAGATCCTGTGCCCGGATCCTGATGCATTTCCCTAGATTCAGGAAGGTTCCATTAGATTGTAAAATAGTAAATGGAACTCCTTTATTGAAAAAGGGAAGAAGGCAGGAAGCAGGAAACTATAGGCCAGCTAGCCTGACATCTGTCACAGAGAAAAGATAGAAGCTATTATTAAAGATGTTAAAGCAGGGCATTTAGAAAAATTCAAGGCAATCAGGCAGAGCCAACATGGTTTGTAAAAGGGAAATCATGTCTACCCAATTTATTGGAGTTCTTTGAAGGAATCACAAGTGCTGTGGATAAAGGGGAACCGGTGGATGTAGTGTACTTAGATTTCCAGAAGGCATGTGATAAAGTGCCACATCAAAGGTTATTGCAGAAAATAAAAGCTCATGGTGTAGGGGTAAAATATTGGCATCGATAGAAGATTGGTCAGCTAACAGGAAGCAGAAAGTTGGCTTAAATGGGTCTTTTTCTGGTTGGCGGATGTGACGAGTGGTGTGCCACAGGGATCAGTGCTGGGCCTCAATATTTTACAATTTATGTTATTGACTTGGATGAAGGGATCTGGGTCTCCTAGTGCATGAATCACAAAAGGTTAGTATGCTGGTACAACAGGTAATGTTATCATTTTTTGTGAGGGGAAGTGATTACAAAAGTGGGGAGGTTATGTTTCAGTTGTATGGGGCATTGATGAGACCATATCTGGAGTATTGTGCTTAGTACTGGTCTCCTTACTTAAAGGAAGATGTATATGTGTTAGAAGCAGTTCAGAGAAGGTTTACTAGACTGATGGCAGGAATGGGTGGGTTGCCTTATGAGGAAAGAATGAACAGGTTAGGCTTGTATCCAATGGAATTTAGAAGAGTAAGAGGTGACTTAATTGAAACCTTTAAACACTGAGGGGTCTGGGCAGAGTGGATGTGGAGAGGGTGTGTTTGCTCTTACATAAAAATCTAGAACTAGGGGTCACAGTTTAAAAGTAAAGTGTCGCTCATTTAAGACAGAGGTGAGGAGAAATTTTTTCTTAAAGGCTGTGAGTCTTTGGAATTCTCTTTTTCAAAAGGTGGTGCAAGCGGAGCATTTGAATATTTTTAAGGCAGAGCCTGATAGATTCTTGATTAGCAAGGGGGGGAAACGTTATCGGGCGTAGGCAGGAATGTGGGGTTGAGGTTACATTCAGGTCAGCCATGATCTTATTGATTGATGGAGCAAGCTCGAGGGGGCGAGAGGCCTACTCCTGCTCCTAACTCGTATGTTTTTATGTGCATATGTTAATCAGATATAGCTCCTGAAGGCGGCCACTTAATTGGCCGTCATGTCAAAAATCGCCCTCTGGGACCCAGTGCTGGTATACGAGGGTTCTTGGCTCACATTTCCTCCCAGCAGCAGTTTCAGGACCCACAAGTGAAAATTTAGTCCCTAATGTATCAATGCCTGTTAAGCCCTCTGGGGTGCCTGAAGATCATGAAAGACTCTAAGTAATTGCTGGCTCTTTCTTCAAGCGGCTTAGTACAAATCCCTGTGCTGGCAGGCACATACAATGTACTTGGCTGACCTGCATCATAATGTAATGGTAATAATTCAGGGCGGTAGCTGGGTATTGCCTGGGAGAAAATGCATACTGAATGGGACTTCTCTCGATATCAGTGAGGCACTCTCCATGTTCTAGCTTGCTCTTCTCACACAAGAGGCTCAAGGCTTATTGCTCAGCATGTGGGCCCATCAGAAGGTGAATTGAGGACTAATGGTACTAATTGGCAAAACATTCGCCTTAATCGCTCAAATGGGAAAAATCTCCTGACACCCTGAAACATTTCAGACAGTTCTCCGGAACAATTATCCTTTTCCTTCCTGCTGATGTAAACTGCACTTTCCAAATCGGTTCTTTTTATTCCCTCACAGGGCCCCTTATATGAGGGTTTGCTCTTTGAGTTGAAATTTTTTGATCATTTTACTTTAATGTTACCAACAGAATAGAGGGAAGAATATCCAGGGGTACAGAGTCTTTTTTTTTTTTTACAAAGTACGCTTGCTTCTTCACCGCTTTCAATTCTTTTATTTTTTAAATCAAAACTAATGGCTCCTTGCGCTAAATTATTTCCCTGGTGCCCTAGAATCTATATTCAACAATCAAAATGAATAGCTTACTCAGAAAGTTAAAATATGTGCGTGAAAGCTTGAGGGTGTGAGACAAGTTCTGCAGAAATTCCATTCTTCATGTCCAACCGTTGTCTGAGCCAGAGGCTAGAGTGTGATGTGAAAGCCAGAGAACTGCTTCATTTCACACCCAGATTACACTCAATGCCGCAGAGCAGCTGTTTTTGCCAAGCCAACACGCCCAGTATCGCAGCACTAATCACTCAACATCAGTTCTGCTGGGCAGGAGATGTCGTTCATTTGCCTGACACCAGATTCCCAAAGCAACTGCTCTACTTGGACCTTGGTCGCAGCAGGAGACTCCCAGGAGGACAGCGGAAACCCTTTAAGGATGTCCTAAAAGCATCCCTGAAGGGGTCAACCACCCCCGCCAACTCAGGGGAAACCCCTAGCTTGTGAACCGACCAAATGGAGAAGGTTAATTCGGGAAAGCACCTAACATATCAAGAGTCTTCATCGGGAACTTTCAGCGGTGAAGTTGAGGTGTTGGAGAGAGCTCACAAACCTCCAAACAACTCATCTACCTAACTTTTCGAGCACCGCCTGTCCTGCATGTGGCAGAGTCTATAGGTCATGCTAACATACAAATTAAGGGCAGGAGTAGGCAATTCGACCCCTTGAACCGCTCCGCCATTCAATAAGATCATGGTTGACCTGATTGTGGCCTGAACTCGAGACTCCGCCTATTCCTGATAACCTTTAACCCCATTGTTAGTCAAAAATCTACCCACCTCTGCCTTAAAAGTATTCATTGACCCTGCCTCCACTGCTCTCCGGGGAAGACAGTTCCAAGGTTTCACAACCTTCTAAGAGAAAGAAATCCTTCTCATCTTTGTCTTAAATAGGAGACACCTTATTTTTAATTAGGAGTGTTCGTTGGGCTGATCAGACATGCCAGAACCGATTGAGCCAGAGTGGAAGCAAGTCGTCCTCAATCCAGAGGGACAGCAAAAGAAGAGAGCAGCTATCACAGATTATAACATACTGCCCCAACAAAAATGTAATGGGCCTCAAGATAATTAAGGCTTGAGTTGTACCATTCACTCTAAAATTCACTCTACTAATTTAAGCAGTTTTTCATTCTTTCATGGGATGTGAGTGTAGCTGGCAAGGCCAGTATTTGTTGCCCATCCCTAAGAAGAATAAAAAAGCGACATTATTTAAAGGGAGAGAAACTTCAGAATGCTTCAGTACAGAGGGATCTGGGTGCCCTCGTGCATGAATTGCTGAAAGCTAGTATGCAGGTACAGCAGGTAATAAGGAAGGCAAATGAAATTTTGGCATTTATTGCTAAAGAAATAGAGAATCAAAATAGGGAAGTGTTGTTGCAACTGTGCACGGCATTGGTGAGACCACACCTGGAGTACTGTGCACAGATTTGGTCCCGTTACTTGAGGAAGGATGTAGTTGCATTGGAGGCAGTTCAGAGGAGGTTCACTAGATTGATTCCGGAGATGTGGGGCTTGTCTTATGAGGAGAAATTGAGCAGTTTAGGCCTATACTCACTAGAGTTTAGAAGGATGAGGGGAAATCTAATTGAGGTATATAAGATGCTAAAGGGGATAGACAAAGTAGACATGAAGCGGATGTTTCCTCTGTGGGGAATTCTAGAACAAGAGGCCATAGTTTTAGGCTAAGGAGTGGTCGATTTTAATCAGAGATGAGGAGGAATTACTTTTCTCAAAGGGTCATGAATCTGTGGAATTCACTGCCTCAGAGTGCAGTGGATGCCAGGATGCTAAATAAATTTAAGGAGGAGATAGACAGATTTTTAATTAGTAACAGGTTGGAAAGGTTATGGGGAGAGGGCGGGAAATTGGAGTTGAGGCCGAAATGAGATCGGCCATGATCTTATTGAATGGTGGGGCAGGCTCGAGGGGCTGAATTGCCTGCACCTGCTCCTGATTCTTATGGTCTTATGCTATTTTCTAATTGCCCTTGAGAAGGTGGTGGTAGGTGGTGTATATTTTATATCTCAGATCTAGGCAGCAATGACATTAGTTTTATGTGTGTAACAGGTTTTATTCACAATGCTTCAAAATGTCATATTCTATGCTTACAGCTCTAGCTTCCAGTTCTTTCTACAGTTTTGTTAACTTTTATCTGAGTCCGCACGTAGGCTCAACCATTCAAGCACAGTGAGGATCAATAGTAAACAGACTATTGAATTCCATGTGGTAGATACACCCACAATGGGCAGAATCATCCCAGATTTTCACAAAGTTCGGTAGTGGACGGGAAAAAAGTCATTTTACCCGCCGGCCGCAATGGTGGGCTTTTGTGCCATGTTGTTCCATTTCCGCCTCATTAATTCTGCAGCCACAGGACACACACCGGATCGCTAACAGCAGGCTTCTGATTAGCCCACCATGCCGTTACCTTGCTGTTTCCTCACGCAGGGGGCCATATTTAAACTGCAGCTGCATGCACACTTCTCAATGCTTGTAGCCCAAGAGCGCAACAGCGAAGACACGGCCCCAAAAGCCAAGAAGAATGCAGCCCCCTGATACACTGATGCATCCCTGGGATGTCTTCTGGACACCGCGGAGGCCGCCATGATGTCCTGTACCCAGCTCTGGTTGCAGGTGGCCCATCAGTCTCATCACTTCGGCTTGGGAGGTGGTAAGAGAGGTCGTCAGTGCCAATGCTGCACACAAAAGGTCAGCCATCCAGTGCAGAAAACGAATGAATGATCTCACCTGTGCCGCCAGGTTAAGGCGGCACAGATGAGATCATTTGCTCTTACCATATCACTCTTATTACGCTCACAGCGCTTCCACACGTTCACTGACATCTCACTCCCTGCCAGCTCAAGGGACATCATCACTTACTCTCTCACATCTCCATCAGGCACCATCTCCGCTGGAGGCTGCCTCTTCAGCCCTCACCATCTTGAGGCCACTTGCACAGATCAACATGTGTCCCCCACACAAACACCCTGGGATACCCCCCCCTCTCCAGTTCAGCTCTCTCCCTGCAGATTCTTCCCTTGCCTGAGGCCACGTCTCCTCCTTTCCTCAAGTAAGCCCTAGCCCTGCAGCCGTTGAAAAGCCACACCCACCTACGGTTAGTCTGGTAGGTAAGTGACCTGCCTGTAAGCCCCCCTAAAATTTCTGTGGTTCTCTCTGTGAAGGCTGGCGCTGACGGCCACCAGTGCTGCCCGAAGCAAAGTAGGCAAACAAACCCTGAAGTCCCGAGTGAAGTGCAGATTGCCAGGTGCACTTCACTTATGTACAGTTGCGAAACGCATCGGCTTGATGTGCCTGGATGATCCAGTGCGAGGGATTGATTCCGGCAAACAGCGCTTATGGTAAAGTATTGAAATTAGGTTCCCGTGCAGTGGCAGGAAATGCAGACCGCCATTGACGAGCGGAGCGGACAACAGCAAACTGGTTTCACGACGGCATGAAACTGATTTTTGGCCCTTCTGCCCCGCCATGACTCCCAACGCCAATGGGCCGGAAAATTCCGGCCAAAGTTGTTAGGAAGGGAGTTCCAGCTACAGTGAAGGAATGGCAATATATTTCCAAGTCAGAATGGTTTGCGACGTGTAGGGAAATTTGCAGCTCATTAAGTTCCCAGGCTCTGCTGCCCTTGTTCTTTCAGGTGGTAGGGGTTGTGGGTTTGGAAGCTGTTATTGGAGGAACCTTACTTGGCAAATTGGAGATGGGTACACACTGCTGCCACTGTGTGCTGGTGGTGGAGGCAGTAATTGGTTACATTGGATTTGTCCTGCTTTTTGTGAACAGGACATAGGTGGGCAATTTTCCACATTGTCGTATAGATGCCAGTGCTGTAGCTCTACTAGAATAGCTTTGCTTGTGAGGGTGGTTAGTTCTGAAGTACATGTCTTTAGTATGACAGCTGGGATGCTGTCAGCACCCATAGGCTATGCAGTATCTCGTGCCTTCAGCCATCTTTTAATATCACGCCGATTAAATCAAATTGGTTGATTCGGACTCAAAACGTTAACTGTGCTCCTATCCGCAGATGCTGCCAGACCTGCTGAGTTTTTCCAGGTATTTTTGTTTTTGGTTGAAGACTAGCATTTGTGATGCTGGGGACCTCAAGAAGAGGTCGAGGTGGTTGATCCACTCGGCACATCTGGCTGAAGATTGTTGCAAATGTTGCAACCTTATCTTTTGCACCAATGTACTGGACTCCTCCATCACTGAGGATGGGGATATTTGTGGAGCCTCCTCCTCCAGTGAGTTGTTTAATTGTCCACCACCATTCACAACTGGATGTGGCAGGACAGCAGAACTTAGATCTGATCCACTGGCCCTGGGATCACTTTGTTCCGTTATTACACAATTAATAGATGTGTTTTAAAATAAAAGTAATGTGCCCAAACTTGCTAATAAATTTTTGATTCTTTGTATTCTGGAATATTCCCAGTCATCTTCTTGACCAACTCACCTCTGTTATTAATATTTTATTCTCATCGACCTTTCTCATGTTCCAACATTCAGTTCCATGTAATAACATGGAGATAACCATCATGTCATAATTCTTGCCTCAGCTTTCAGTCTTCCATATCCTACTTAATTATACAAGAGCAGAAGCAACCTTAATCCTTCTTTTGATGTCTTCCTCACAACTCCTGTTCTCTGCCACTAACCCACCAAGCTACACCAGCATTTTGATCCATTCATCTGCATTCCCTTGAACTTTAATTTGCACATCTTCCTGTTGCTTCCAAAATTGCAAGACCGTTGTCTTTTTTAAGTTAGTCTAATCGAAAATTTCTATTCTCCATATGCAACTGTGTCAGTTAGTGAATGCATCAGCTGTTTGTGAAAGTACAGGTTTTGGAGAATTCATAGAATATAATACTCAGTGTTACAACATATTCATCAATTGTAGGCAGGTGTTTGAGAGAGTTTGGCAGGAAGTGATAACACGTGTTTTGAGGATCAATACTGTTACTCCTAAGAAACTTGGCAAACTGATAGAAACCATCTATAACAGGTCTCTGAGCGCTATTAGATTTGATAGGAATAGTTTAGATCAATGGTTGGCGTGAGACAAAGATATATAATGTTGTCCGATTTATTTAATCTCGTACTGGAAGCAGTAATGAATCTTGTACACAAAGATGATGTTGCTGGAATCCCCTTGTGTGGCAAAATTTGAAACAACCATAGATTTGCTGATGACATTGACCTTTTTTGCAGTATTTAAAAAGATTTGTGAGACTAATTGCTAAGGCAGGGTTATTTAAACATTATTAACTAAATCTTTCTATTCTTTTGTGTTCTTTTGATTTATAAACTATGTTGCAATTCATCTTATTGAATTTTTTGTGATCTAGAAAAAAAAAATTACACAATTTAATGTTGGGCTTAATGATAGTGAGACAAAGAAACAGGGGGAGACCATTTATCCCCTGGATCCTGTTTTGCCATTCAGTGGCCTATCTTTGCGCCATTGGGAAATTTGGATGTGTGGCATTCTACCCCATCAACTAAGTCGTTAATAAATACAATGAACAGTTGAGGCCCCAACACATATTTCTGCGGGATTCCACTAGTCACATCCTGACAACGAGAGTACCTGCCCATTATCCCTATTCTCTGTCCCCTGCCACTCAGCCAGTTTCTGACTTGGGTCAATCATTTGTATTCAATTCCATGGTCTTAAGTACTAGATAACAGTCTCTTATTGGAGGAATTTTATCAAATGTCTTCTGGAAGTCCATATAAATAACATCCATTGACATTCCTCTGTCCATTACTTCAGTCACCTTTTCAAAAAATTCAACCAGGTTCATCTGTCATGACCCGCCCTTCATAAGTCCATGCTGTCCCTCTGGTCAGCTGAGAATTTTTGAGGGGTTCAGTCACCTTATCCTTAGTGACAGACTCTCGCAATTTCCCAGTAGTCTAACTGGTCATTAATTTCCTCATTTCCCTCTCTCATTCTTTGTAAATAGCAGATTGAAGTGTGAAATTTTTCGATCTAAGCAACGATTCCTGAATTGAGAGAACTTTGGAAGATTATAGTGAGACCATGTGCAATATTCTTACCGACTTCCTTTAAACCCTAGGGTGGAAACCATCTGCTCCTGGGGATTTGTCATTCTTCAGTGCCACTATTTTCTTCACTGCTATTATTTTGCTGAGGTCAATTTTGGTGACTCATTTTCATTGAAAATATCACCACTATCTGTTTTCAAGGGGACTGCATTTCTCCCGACCAACCTTTTTTCATAATATTGTAGGAAAAAAAGGTATCCCGGAATTTTCCAGCCCCTTGCTGGCGGGATCTCCCGGCCTTGCCAATGTGAATGGAGAAGTCAATGGCTGCTGGCCCCGTCGCAGGACAATGGGGGAACAGCAGGGGTGGTGGGGCTGGAAAAGTCTGGCTGTGGTTTTTGATACCCCTTGTAAGTTTCACTGCATAATCCCTTTTTTTGTAGCTCTTAACGTCTGTTTTGTTACCGTTTCATGTTCTTTGTATCTTTCCCATTTGCCAGGATTTGTGCTATTTCACTTCCATTTTGTGCAATTTTTCTGTTAGCTTTATGCTTCCTTTTACCTCTTTTTAGTAATCCATGGCTGCCTTCTTTTTTGCCAAGTAGAGCTCTTGCTCTTTTGGGGTGTACACTGGTTCTGTGTCATGTTAAAAGTTTTTTTAACACCTCCCACTGATCGTAGGAGCATAGGAATAGGAGGATTGAGCTATTGAACATGTGGCTGGAGGATTGGTATAGGAGGGAGAGCACCAGATTCCTGAGGCATTGGGACTGGTTCTGCGGCAGGTGGGGCCTGAACAAGATGACCGGGTTACATCGCAACAGGACTGGGACTAATATCCTCGCTAGTTTTGCTAGTGCTGTCGGGGAGGGTTTAACCTAACTTGTCAGGGGGATGGGAACCTGAGGAGTAGCTCAAGTTGGAAGGGAGTAAACCTGGTAACAGGAAGTAGAAAAGTAGGAAGCAAAATTAGAAGGCAAGTGAAACAAAGGCGAGCATCAGCTAGACTTAGGAGGCGAATAATGTTGAAAAGACATGGTTAAGTTGTTGTTCAATGCAGAGAAGTGTGAGGTGATGCATTTTGATAAGAAGAACATGGGCAGACAATATAAAATGAGGGGTGAAATGTTCTAGGGGTTGCATGAGCAGAAAGACCTGGGTGTATATGTGCATATATCATTGAAGGTGGCAGGACAGTTGGAGAGAGCAGGTGGTATCCTGGGCTTTATTAATAGGTACATAGAATACAAGAGCAGGGAGGTTATGTTGAATTTATATAAGACATCTTTAGACCTCAGCTGGCATATTGCATACAGTTCTGGGCACTATATTATAGGAAGGATGTGAACACATTGGAGAGAGTGCAGAAGAGGTTTACAAGAATGGTTCCAGGGATGAGAAACTTCAGCTATGAGGATAGATTGGAGAGGTTGGGACTGTTCTCCTCGGAGAGAAGGCGGCTAAGAGGAGTTTTGATAGGGGTGTTCAAAATCATGAAGGAGCTGGGGTAAGAGTAGATAGGGAAAAGCTGTTTCCACTTGTAAAATGATCAAGAATGAGAGGGCACAGATTTAAAGTGATTTGCAAAAGAAGCAAAAAAGTGAGAAAAACTTTTTCACACAACAAATGGTTCAGGTCTGGAATGCGCTGCCTGGAAGTGTGGTGGAGGTGGGTTCAATCGAGGCATTCAAGAGTATATTAGATGATCATTTGAATAGAAACAATGTTCAGGGGTACAGGGAAAAGGCAGGGCAATGGCACTGGGTCATAATGCTTATTTGGAGAACTGGTGCAGACACGATGGGCCAAACGGCCTCCTTCTGTGTGGTTAAAATTCTGTGATTCTGTGATCACTATTAGATAAATGTTCATGCACCATTAGGCAGTTAACTACACCTGGCTCATTACTCAATCTAAATGGCATGCCCACTGAAATGCAATAACATTTGCAAATAGTGGACAATGATTGACATTGTGGTCAAGAACTCAACCTTTACAACAGTTAAATGAGTGAATCCCTTTCCAAACATACAGGAGATACACTGCCTCTCTCTTTTATGAAGGAGCTCGTGTGTTAGTAAGCTGGACAACTTTGGTGATTCCTTGATAACACAAATAACAAGTAAATTGTGTCTCTCTGATGTGAACACTCTAGTCAGCTGCTCCATTTGGCTTGGATACCGGTAGAACTTTAATGAATAACTTGTGTTCCTGTGATTTTATTCCTGCCTCCGAAAACACTTGGGCAGAATTTTACTATCCCCTGCTGGTGGGTTTTCAGGCAGTGTAGGGTCCATAAAATTCCCTGGATGGTCTTCCCATCACCCTGTCACCCACCCTGACCAGTCCTGAATGTTATGGTGGGACAGGTGAGGCCTAGGCTGGCCTGCCTGTCTTTGCTGCAATTGAGGCCATTATGTGGACAACCCCCTAAGACCTGGTTCCCACCTGGCCTCCATCAGTGGCCTCCTTTCAATATCAGTGCACCCCCTTAGCCCCGTGCCCCCACAAGGACTGCCCTCCGTTGGTGCTCCCATCCTCTCTGGTGCCTCCATTAACACCGCCACCTCCCCTCTGCCCCAACCCCCCCACCCCCACCCCCTGCCACTGGCGCCTCACCTCCTCGTTCCACCCTGAGCCCGCCTGCTGCCACTGCGCGCCCCCCCCCCCCCCCGCCCACACTTACCTGGTCCTGAACTCCCAGGACTTAGACTTCTAAAAGTACTGACATTCCCGGCAGAAGCACTACTGCTTCTGGCGCTCTGGGAATACACAATGGCTGGCCTGAGTGTCAGGAGGAAGTCCAATTAGCGCTCCTTGGAGCATTAAATGGCTTTAGGGCAGCCAGTATCAGTGGGGACGCATCTCCCCGCTGACTCTTCAGGTGTTGGGGTGGGAAATGCCACACCATCTGTAAACTCCTGTCCACTATTACTGAGTCTAAGGCTCTATGACCCACTGGATACGATGTGACTGTGTCAATATGTTTTTTTTAATGGGAGAGATGGTTGAACACAGGACAGGTGAATGGGGGCTGGCTTGCAACCCTACAAAGAAAGAGAAAGCTGGAGGGTGGAGACCAGTTGCAGTAACTCATCAATAATGAACATGTGGTGATTCATCTTAATCTCAGGTCCCAATGCCACTCCTCACGATCACATGAGGTTTTAAGCCATTTTAACACATTTAATAAAATAATTTATGTCAATCACAAAAGGAACATTTTAACGGTCATAGCTGGTGATTTTTTTGTTATCTTTGGGGCAGGAAGAGGAATGGAGGTTCTATCTTAAAACTCAATGGTCTTGCATGCTTTGGTTCACTCTGTGAGAACTGGTCTGCTTTCCAGGGCAAACTGTATCCTAGCACTAAGTGAGTGATCAGACTGCAAAGATGCTGTAACATTGTAGACTAACTGAATATGCTAAAGAAGTAGTGGATTGTAAATAATCTAGATGGAACCAATATGAATAAAATTATACTGCAGTATAGACATGCATTGCATTTGAGATCTGCTTTTGGGTGGTCTCAATGGACACCACTTGAGATAAGGTTGTAGATAGTTTAGGCAGATAGTGCATTGGAGATGGGATAACAAGTAATCTCCATTTGCCTGGATGAGTGCAGCTCCCACAATGCTCAAGAAGCTTGACACCATCCAGGACTAAGCAGCCCACTTGATTGGCATCCCATCCACAATCATTCATTCTCTCCACCATCGACAAACAGTAGCAGCAGTGTGTACCATCTACAAGATGCACTGCAGGAATTCACCAAAGCTCCTTTGGCAGCACCTTCCAAACCCATGACCACCACCATCTAGAAGGACAAGGGCGTCAGGTAGATGGGAACACCACCACCTGGAAGTTCCCCTCGAAGCCACATGCCATCCTGACTCACTGTTCCTTCACCGTCACTGGGTCAAAATCCTGGAACTCCCTTCCTAAAACACTGTGGATGTACCTACAGCACTTGGACTGCAGCAGTCAAAGAAGGCAGCTCACCACTACCTTCTCAAGGGCAATTAGAGATGGGCAATAAATGCTGGCCCAGCCAGCAACACCCACATCCTGTAACTTAATTTAAAATTTTTTTAAAGTAAGCTGCACACTTCACTGGATTTTGGATTATGGACAAGCTAAATGGGCAATTGAAGACAGTTCAGAAAGACATCAGAAGCGCGAGAATGTCTCACTGATAAATTGAGCTGAAAATATAAGAGAACGCCATCTTAAAAAGAAAACTGTATTTCCCATTTAATAATATTCAGAGGAGAGACTCCCAGTATGTGCAACACTGGTATTAAGCAATAAAGAAACCCATCAGCTAGTGATTTTTAGACACTTATCCTTTAAACTTTGACATTTAGTGAATAAAATGGGCACAGAGTATTATGTTCCATCATGCACTCCCACAATATATTATGCAGATATTTTCATACTTTTTTTTTTCAATGGTTTAGCAGCGTTCCCATATTAGAGTCATGAGCGTGGAAATGAAAATAAATTAGGTTATTTTGCTGTGCAAAGTAATCTTGTTAAGAGAGGTTTTCAGTGCAATTCTACCTGAAAAATGTAATCAATATAAAATTTATCCTTCAATTAGTTTCCCACCATCAGGAAAGTACAGTTTCTATTCAAAACATGCTGACTCTACATTCTATTGAATTGTTTGAAGATTTATTTGCTATTGTTTCAGATTACATCCTTGTACATTTCTGTCCATTGTTATATGGTAAATCTTCTATTTTTAACTAAATATATCTCAGTATCACTCCACTGGATCACATATCGGTAAACAACGTTTGGAACTGGTTACCGGGGAAAAAATTCATGGGTTCTATATTTTCTCCCCATTTCTGGGGACCCTGTTGTCGATGCAAGGCTCTGTGGCTTGGCAGCTCACTGGTTCCCCGCCCAAATGATCACTCCTGGTTCCTGTGCTTCAGCAGCAACAGTTATTCAACCATAGGGTGCATCATAGCCAAGCCTCTCTTTGCCTAATCTCCACATGTGTACATTGCTCCAAGGATGGAGCTGGAGGATGGAGCTGCTGAGCAGTCATCAAGAGCTGGGGCTTCGTCTGTTCTCTCAGCTCCCCTAGCCTGGACAGTACTGAGTTCAGCTGTACTGCATCTACATGGTTGAGGTTGGCTCACTTATCACAAATGGGGACTTAATCTTGCTTTTATGACTATAAAGAGCCTTGATTTTTTTTTTTTGTTTATGGGAGCTTGCTATGAGGGATTTTCCCTTTTGTGGCATTATATCCTTTGCATACAACATGCAGCCCTGCAATTTCTAAGTGCGAGAGATCTCCTATTTTGGTTATTTATTGGTTTTGATGCCTGTACCTAACCCTTGTTCTGAAACATTAGACATTCCTGGAGCAAAGGGATGACCACTTTATCGTGTCAAGGTAGTGCCAGACTGTGGGAATCTCCTTGTGCATGTAAACACCTTGGAGCACCCAGGGCACCTTTATCTTGAGACAGTCAACCAAAGCAGAATTACTTAAAGGGATTGGGAGACTAGATGGCTCCTAAAAGACCAGGGCATCATCTTCAGTCCTGATGAACCCTTCCTCAGTGATACCTCAGAATATCAGCTGGACCACAGACACAATAAAGCTTCTGCCTTGACCAGAACAAATTGTGGATACATGGATGCAAAGATTCAATTTCCTTGAGGGAGCTTTGCTGCCAGCAGAGTTCAGAAGGACTCATGTTATGGAGATGGCTCTGCACCTCCTCAGACCACATCTTATATTGTGGGGGTTGCAAGGTCCTGCCTGCCTCGGGTCACTTCTTAAGTCCTTTGAGAGTGTCAGCTGGGTTGGCCAGATGTAGCGCCACCCCAGCAGACAGCTACTTCATCCATGCCCTCTTGTCCTCCCAAAAATTATGTGCTGCTATCCTCTGGGGAGGGCACCCTGAGAGTGACAATTAGGAAAAATTTCCTGGCATCCAGCTCAATACTATTTTCACTTTGCCAATCATCAAACAGGAATGGGAGTGCAGCTAGAGCCCAGTTCCATTACTCCTTAACTTGCAATTTATTTTCCCCTTCCTTTTAACCTTGCCAACTGTTTCCTCTCCTGCACCCACCCCAATGTACCTTGCAAATGTTTTGATCTTTAAAATGTTTGCAAATTTTATGTCTCCCTTTCATTGGCTTCATCATGTAGGCTTTAAGCCAAATTGCTGTAAGGGCTTGAAGTAAAAACATCTTCTCCTTTTCCTTTTGGCAATTGTGCATTTCTGAAAATAAAGAATATTTGTGATATGGATGGAAGAATTTTCATTTAGGTGTTTTCATCAGGCATCCAAGGGCAGATAGATACACTTACACAGTAGTCTCAACAGTGGAGAAGCAGGCTGGTCGGCTCACGGTCCATGCCAGTGTTTATGCTCCACTGCTTCCACCCTTCATCTAACCACATTACTATTTCCTTCAATTCTTTTCTCCCTCATGCGTTTGTTTACCTTGCCCTTAAAAGCAACTATGCTATTCGCCTCAACTACTCGTGGTATCAAACTCTACATTCTAAACAGAATTACCTGGAAAAACTCAGCAGGTCTGGCAACATCGGCGGAGAAGAAAAGAGTTGACGTTTCGAGTCCTCATGACCCTTCGACAGAACTTGAGTTCGAGTCGTTCTGTGGAAGGGTCATGAGAACTCGAAACGTCAACTCTTTTCTTCTCCGCCGATGCTGCCAGACCTGCTGAGTTTTTCCAGGTAATTCTGTTTTTGTTTTGGATTTCCAGCATTCCCAGTTTTTTTGTTTTTATCCACATTCTAAACACCCATCGGTCAAGAAGTTGCTCCTGATTTCCCTATTAGGCTTATGAGTGATTACCTCACTTTAGCAGCACCGCATTCTGGCCTTGCAGTCAAGTGGAAACATCTTCTCTGACTTACTCCAGCAAACACTTTCATATTCTTTAAAACCTAGGACGTCCCCCCCGCCGTTTTCTCTTTTCTATATACAGTGTAAAGTTCTTTCGGTTTTGCCCCGACTGTGTAATGTAGGCTTTGTCTGAGAACAGCAGGCCCTGCTGCGCCTCTGTGCAACATTCTTATTTTACCTGACTTTCACCTCAGTGGAATTGACAGTTGGCAGTGTAATTAGTTTTGTGGTGGGGTCCCATGACTAGACTTATCAAGAAAGACGACTAAAGCAAGCAGGGAAGAGAGACTGCGTTTCCTCTACTTTGTTGGTATATATTTCAAAGTCTTTCTCACTTGTAAATATTGATTGATACACCGGAGGGATGATGAGCTCTTCTCTGCAAAAACAAAAATATGATTTCTTTTGACGAGCCACAGGTATCCATTTAATTTCAATGCCTGCGCCAATTTGTTGTCACAAGAAATACATCAAAATATTACTGAATCTTCCTGTTTCTGACCATTGCACATTAATCTCAGCCTAAAAGCTTGAGAATGGAGGCCTAAAGTAAAACAATCAAATCAGATGCAAAACAATCCAATTTAAAGACAAAAAGAGAAAGTGATGTGGAGACACGCGGTCCGCATTGCTACCAATTAAGAAGGATTCCTGCTGCCTGAATGGAGCGAGGTGCTCCAAGTCTGATAAGATAGAGTTTAGAACAGATTGCAAATTTGTTTCTATGATGTGTTAAGTGCAAAGAATACAAAGTGCCCCAAAAGCTCGATCAGCAAGCGCACTGCCTAGTTTGAAATTGAGCCATGCCGTGCCGGGAGGACTTGATCCCTTACCTGTGCCAAATTACTCATCTCTGCTGCTTGCATGCCGCAGTTGTCTGCAGGGTCTGTGGGGAAGACCAGCATGCATAGAAATCTAGCGTTTCATAAATTAGCACCTTTTGGAGATGATCATGATAAAGTACCAATCTCCAATTCTTAGTCTTGTAGCAAGGTTTGAGACACTCAAACATTTGTTCATTTGGAGCGAGTGTCACTTCCATTTGTCATAATACGTACCTGTGCACAAGGCTCATTAAGGTCATTAAACATTGTCCCAATCATTTTCCAAGAAGTTTCATCGGACTCTTGTTGTAGTTCTGCTGGGGGCAACCAGCAGAATGGCTGAGGATATTCAGCCCAATTGGGATATTTGAATCAGTGTGCTCCCTGATTGGTAGGATCGTACGTTTACTGGGATTGTTCAACCGTTGTGATCACTGATGAGTGGAAACATGGAGCAAGTTTTTAGCGCCCAATTCGGGGAGAGAACAGAGTTGGTGGGAAGGGAAATTTGGTTTACAGACTCCATCCCACCCAGGGCCGTTTTCACGGAGATGAGTTTGATATCGGCAGGGCCAACTACAGCAAACAGTAGGTAGCCACTTCTCAACAGTAGAAGGCCAAATAAGGCAAATTATCAGAGGCTAGCTGGAGATTTCCCCCAGCCCCCTGAAGGTGTTGGGAATAGCCTGGCTGCCTGGAGATGGCCTCCCAGTGTCACACCAGGGAGCAGCACTCTAGGCAGGCTTTGAGGCCTTTCCCAGTGGCCTGTCCCTTGCTGTGGCCACAAGCTGCCCTGTGCAGGGGTTCATGGCTGCTGAGGGGAATTTTTTTTAATTTAGAAGTTAAAAATATTGGAGAAGGATGTCTCGACTTTGAGGTTCCCTCTTTCTCTCCTACCTGGAAAGACAAGTTAGAGTGCTTCCTATTGGCTCTCCAGCTTTGCGTGCCAACTGGGCTCAGCCTCTGAATACCAATTGGCCAATTTGGACAAAAGCACTGCCAGGTGACTGCCTCCCACTCAATGCTGGCTGCTGACCTCCATTTGACTTTGATGCCAGGGTCCCCAAGCGTGTGGGGAAAATCTTGTCCGTAGATTTAGCCATATAATTTGGTCAGTGGGATCCTTTTAAAAGGGAATGTCTGCTGGCCTTTTTTATATAGGGATTCAAAGTGAGTAATTGTGCTTGAATTGTCAGGCCCCCTCTGGAGGATTGCAGTAAGTTGTGGCTACCAGCCCATTGGAAGGGTACCTTGGCCTTGAAAGGGCACATGTTCACCAGAATGATAACAAAGCTTAAGAGATAAAATTATGAAGAGAAGCTGCTACAATCCGACAGGTTGGGCAGGGTTTTTGCCCTGATATGGTGGTGGAAATGGAGGTGGGCAGGTCTGTAAATTCACACCGTTGGTTGGTGTGCCAGTTTACTGGACCATCGCACCCCTGAGCCATTTTTGGGAAGGCCGGGTCAGGTGCGGAATGGATACCCGGATGCAAGTGTTAAGTAGCTAATTAAGGTGATTAAGAGGCCAATTAAAATATATGATCAGAGGCCAACTAGGAGGTCATCCACGGGCAGGATGAGGTTTCCAAACGCAAATAAAAATAAAATAAAAGTATTACGATTGAATTAATAACATGTCCCTGCTCATGACAGAATCACATGATGGGACATACTTTATTACATTTTTATTCTCTTTACTATTTTTTCTTATATCTCTTCATCTCCCTGATGCAGCTCTGTGCCTCAGGGAGATTAAGCTGTGCTAGCTCGTGCGCATGCATGAAGTTCACGCTCGGCCCGCTCACCCCGCGCACCCTCCACCCCGCGCCCCCACACGGACAGCACTCAGCGCTACGCTCACATTTCACGCTGGGCAGGCCTTAATTGGCCCACCAGCATGAAATCATGGTGCGGTGCCGATTGGGGGAGGCAGCCGGCTTCTCGACTGCTCCGACTGAGCCCGCCTGCCAATGGCAAAATTCTGCCCATAGACCTAAACAGACACCAGACTACACACATTTTATCTTATGAATTGAAAATGAGGTCCCTTTCAATTTGTTCCTTCACAGACACAGTGATAGGCTTACAGGCTTAGATCTTACATGGCCCTTACTTCCACACACAAATCTCTTCTATATATACCTAGCCTTCCCTTTGAATGTAAATTCTCATTGTATCACCAGGCCCTTTGAACGCCATCTCTTCTAACAATAAAAACCCCTTTCATAGTATCAATTTTATTAGTAATATTAACATATTGTTTGGTCTCTCCTAGCTAGGTGCAAGATTTCACCCCCAGTCTTTGAATGGTTTATTCAACAAAATGCAAATGTCCCCTCTACCTTACTGTTTAATATCTCAAAACTACTACACATCAAAGCACCCAGGCTAGCTGGCTTTAATCCAATTAAAACACACACACTCACACCCATAGACACAGACCCTACTGCAAGTCCAATTTAAAATAATTCCCAATAACATTATATACATTAATATCTCTTCATGACATCCTCCAAATTTGAGAAGCGGCCTATGGCCATTAGTTGGACAGCGAGCATGTCCTTTAGCCTCCAGTCCAGGTAAAATTCATGTTGAGTGTCTGCTCGCAACACAGTGCGGGGTCAGGACCCCTGACACTGGTGTCCAATACTCAAATGAAACATCCTGCCCTTTCTCTTTAGAATTTAGAAGGTTGAGGCTGATCTAATTGAGGCATTCAAACCGATAAAGAGTCTTAATCGGGTCGATCGACTGGTCATTAATGGTCGGGAAAACTAGGACAAGAGGGCACAATCTTAAAATTAAAGCTCACCCATTTAGGAGTGAAATGAGGAAGTGATTTTTCATGCAAAAGACCATTGAAATTTGGAACTTTTTCCCCAGAAGACTGTGAATACTTTGTCAATTGAGCGATTCATGACTTGAGGTTATTGTTTTTGTTGTTAGCTAATGGCTCTGTAAGAGGTGTTGAAGTACAGATCAGCAATGATCTAACTGAAGGGTTGAATGTCCTACAGTTATTCTATGTTTAAACTCTGTGCCCAGTGTATTTGTGCCATCAACCATAGTGTACCTGGCTGCTGTATAGTTTACGTCAAGCATATTAAATCATTCTACTGTTAAATTCAGTGCAGGTGGGTGGGACACATTCAGTGCTGCAGTGTGGCTCTTAAGAACAATGCAACTGATTTTAGGGCTGTGCTTTGCACTGAACTGATTAAGAATGTAGAAGAGGCAGTGCAGTGAGGAATGATGATCTGAGTTGCTGCAGTCAGTTTACTCAGTTTGAAATGAGAATAACCATACTTAGCAGGTTCTGAGGTGCTGCACCGCATCTCACCACCAGAATCAGCAGTACCCAGGAAATAGTTAAAGTATAGATTGCCAACTCATTTAAACCAAAGGAGCTGGGGTGTTTGTGAGGAGGTTGTGTGTTTCCATACAATATCTGCAGATTACAGGGAAAGTTATAGCTGCATAATGAAAACAATGAAGTGTTAGGAATTTACAGGGACATGAGGCAGGGTTAGTGTATGTGCCTATGTATCCTGTTGTGCCATTAATTGCCCATTAACATTGTAATGATTTTAAAAATGGGACTTTACAAGGTCCATGAAACAGAACAGGCAACATATGCATCCTCCATTGGGAGGCTACCAGGCCTCACCAAATGAGCAGTTTCACAAAGGTTAGTTGTTGAAATGGAGCTGCAGGGTTAATGAGGTGCACCAGTCTTAACCACGCAGAACGAATGTTATTTTACTACTTAGCAAAGTAGCGGAACAGATTAATTGTTTCTGTCCTTTTCCTGGTCTGGTTTCAATCATATGGGCAACGAGGGAGAAAGACATGAGAAACCCATTTATCAAATAGATGGAAAAGCAATTGTACCTGATATCTTGATGGCTAAGTTTGTAAGGAATGGAACTGAACCATACAAAAACCTAAGTTCACCCCTGCTCTAGAGTTGAGTTAGCCTTTAGGGCAGCAATATTAGTATCACAGCCAGTCTCAGTTCCTCTGGTCCCGTTATAAAAGGGAAAATATATCCAAGTTTCCACTCCTGATCATTGTCCAGTGATTGCGGCTGCAAAGTACATTTGTGCAAATATGGGATGAGAACACAAATCAGACTCTGATCTGATAACCCCTGTGCTCACTGTTAAAGGTTACGCAGGTTTTGGTTGTCCAGGAGCATTTATTGAACTGTTTCTAATGTGAGTCCAAACATTTGGGAAAGGAACTTAAAGGAAGAATGTGATTACAATTTGAGTACAGTAGACTCTTGGGTAAGGTATTGAACCACAAACCGAGGGGCTATGAGTTCAAATCATAGACATGGAAACAGGCCATTTGGCACAACCAGCCCAACTTAGTATTTCTCCTTATTCCCATATCCTTTTATCTTTTCTTATCTACCTAGCTGATCTAAATTTGAATTATAACATAGTTTTGTCCTCAGCCTCGAATTCCATTCATAGCTCTGTGTGGAAATATTTCACTTCTCAATATTTTTGGTTCTAAATATTTTACATTTAGCCTTGTACCTATGGTTCCTCATTTTAGATCTCTCAACTATTGTAAACAGGCTGCTTCTGTCTACACTGCCTCTTTTTTCATAATTTTAAACATGCCAATCATATTGTCCGGTCTTCTTCAGGAAGAAAAGCAAATGATACTCTAAATGCGGGAATATAGATAAGAATGGAACCAGGTGAAAGCAGTCCCATCCAACTGGATGAGAGTAGAGAGGCTTTGGATAAGGGTGGTATCATCTATCGTGTCAAATACTTCAGGCAGGTCAAGAAGGATAAGGAGGGAAAGTTTACCTTTGCCAGAGTTACATAGGATGCCTTTAATAACCTTGAGCTGTTTCAATATTCAGAAGCAAACTGTTTCCGATAGTTGAGGGCTCTAGAGGGGGGATGTATACCAACTTAGACAGGTTGTGCCAAATGGCCTGTGTCCATGTTTCAATCTCTATGATGTTTCAGTACTGTGGCAGAGGGATTCAAACATGGTATTGTGGGAAAGATGGGCACTGATTTAAGAGGTAACAACACATTTGAGGATTTTCGAGTGGAAAGGTAAGTGGGTGTTGGGACAAAATTTTGAAAGGACTTTGAGGTCAAGGGTTGGTGTTTCTGAGATGAGGAATGATGACAGCAAATTGAAAGGAGAGAGGAACTGTTTACAATATTGACAAACATGAGGACCAAAAGGAGATGTTGGATGCTCAGCTGTTTCATGGGAATAGGGTTGAGGGAGCGGAAGGTAGGTTTCGTGGGCAAGATGAACTTGGAGTGGAGATAGGAGAGAAACTAGAGAAACGTTTGGGGTTAGGGGTAGGGCTGGGGGAGGGTTTTTGAGGAAGGTTGGCCCAGTGGGCTGGTGAAAGGATGAGACACAGCAGAAGCAGATGGTCGGAGGGTGTACCTCCTATTTTGGTATCAACTGCAAATTTCAAAACCAATCACTCAAAGCCTACATCCAAATAATTCATATCCACTGAACAGAAAAGGCCCTTTTTTACATTAATTTACGGGATGTGGGCATTGCTAGCTAGGACACATTTATTGCTCTGTCTATCACTTGCTGTTTATGCTCTTTGGCACACAAGTAGTCCTGTGTTGTAGCTTCACCAAGTTGACACCTCATTTTTAGGTATGCCTAGTGCTGCTCCTGGCATGCCCTCCTGCACTCTTCATTGAAGCAGGATTGAACTCCTGGCTTGGTGGTAATGGTAGAGTGGGGAATATGCCAGTCTACGAGGTTACATGTTGTGGTTGAGTACAATTCTGCTGCTGTTGATGGCCCACAGCGTCTCATGGATGCCCAGTCTTGAGTTGCTAAATCTGTTCAAAATCTATGCCATTTAGCACAGTGGTAGGGCCCCACAACATGATGGGAGATATCATCAATGTGAAGATTTGACTCCACAGTGATTGTGCGGTGGTCAGTCCTACCGATACTGTCATGGACAGATACATCTGCGGCAGGCAGGTTGGTGAGGATGAGGTCAAGTATGTTTTTCCCTTTAGTTGGTTCCCTCAACGCCTGCCACAGGCCCACTCTATGTCCTTTAGGACTCGGCCAGCTGTGGTATTACTGAGCCACTCTTGGTGATGGACATTGAAGTCCCACACCCAGAGTACATTCTGCACCCTTGCCACCCTCAGTGCTTCGTCCATTTGGTGTTCAACACAGGGGAGCACTGATTCATCAGCTGAGGGAGGGCAGTACGTGATAATCAGCAGGAGGTTTCCTTGCCCATGTTTGACCTGATGCCATGAGACTTGGATTGGATGTTGAGGACTCCCAGGGCAACTCCCTCCCAACTGTACATCACTGTGCTGCCACCTCTGCTGGGTCTGTCCTGCCATTGGGACAGAACATAACCAAGGATGGTGATGGTGGTGTCTAGGACATGATCTGTAAAGTGTGATTCTCTGAGTATGACTGGGGCATTTAAGATTCAGCCATATTATTGTGGATCTGGAGTCCCATGTCAGCCAGACCAGATGAGGATGGCAGATTTTCTTCCCTCAAGGGCAATAGTGAGCCGGGTGGGTTTTTAACAATAATCAACAATGTTTTTATGGTCATCATTAGACTTTTAATTCTAGAGCTTCGCTGGATTCAAATTCCACCCTCTCCCATGGTGAGATTTGAACCCAAGTTTCAGAGAGTTACCATGGGTCACTGGATTGCTAGTCTAGTAACAATACCATGACACCACCACCTCCACTGAACTCAGATGGGCACTGATGCTCAATTTCAAAAACTGTCCCCTTCCAGCCAAATTGAATCTAGTTTGCTAACCTCCTCCTAACTCCTTTAACCTTCTTTAGTAACCTGGTATGTGGTCCCCTGTTCCTAAGACCCATGTACACCACATCCACTTCATTTATCCCAGACTGTGATCTTTTTAGGGAATCCTCTGATGTTTTAACCACTTCTAATTTCCCTACCAGAAATGTTCAGTTAATTGACCTTTGATGAGTTAGGTCTGGTGCCCTATTTAAAAATGTGCCTTCGATTGATCATTCTCCCCTCTGCTACACAACTACACTGAACAAAACCCCTGAAATTTCGGGCAGGACTTTCTGGCCCTGCCACAACAGGTTCCCCGTGGCTGGCGTGGGTGAGCTGGCCAAAAGTCCATTGGCTTCAGCAGGACCCAAAGATCCCACCACCAGACAAGGTCAGAAAATTGCAGCCACTATTTCTGGAGCTTTGGTTGCTTCCTCCCTCATCTCTTCCGGTATCCTAGGATATATCCTGTTGGGCCCTGGAACTTTGGTTGCCTTTAGCATAACTAACGCATCTAAATATTTTCATTTATCTTTCATAATGTAACTCATCGCAATCTAAACCAGTTCAGGGTTCACCCCCTCTCTGATACCATCCTCCTTAGTAAAGACATCTGTCATTTGTTACCACCATCTTCAAACTGACAATTGTCTCATCAGAGGCCTCACCAAGTGTTCGTTTAGATGTTCTTAGAGATTTGTTCCTCATCCTCTTGTTTTATTTCTTATTTTCTCAAATTTTACACCAGATTTTTTTCATCATTATTATTAATAAAGTCTTACGGGCTCTCTATTGATTTAACTGGTTTCTAACTTCATTGGCAATGACACTCTGAGACCATGGCCAGAATTTTACCGTTGTTGTGTGGGGGCAAGCCCCGCACGACCGTGCATAAAATGGCACGCCGTGAGGTCGGCCGAGCGTCCCAATGCCACCGCGCGCCATCGCGATATCTCATTGGGTGGGCGCACGTTGATCTCTGATGCGCGCCCACCATTAATTAACGGGCTACTTAAGGCCCTCGAGGTGCCAATCGGCGGCGATTTGTCGGCGCTCATGCAGTCTTCAGGTCGGATAGGAGACATTTGTATAAACCTCATTCACGGCGGGATAAGAGGGCTCAGTGAGGTCACGAGTGTGCTCTGTCAAATATCGATGTTTCAAAGTTACTGATACTTGCCTGTGATCTGCAATACTTCAAAACGCATACCAGCTGCTTTGTCTGGACTCACAACCTTCAGGTCAGCACTCTGCAATGAGGAATCTTTTCTGGGCCTGCAGGTTTCAGGAAGCATTCCCTGGGAATGGGAGCTGAGCTGTCCACTGGAGGCACCTCCTCTGAGGAGGAAGGGAGGACTAGAAGGGGGAGGAGGCCAGGAGAGCACATTCAGCCTCCAGGGGTGCCACCTTTGGGAGGACAGATGAAGGCACAAGGGGCACAGGGCCAACAGGAATACAAGACGGAAGGGGCTGCAAAAGATGACACTATCCTGCTGCCAGGGTTTACAGGCGGCGAAGCAGCTACCTCAATATGTCTGAGATGCAATGCCGAAAGAGGCTCTGTCTCAACTATATCAGATGATTGGGCCTGAGATCTC
The DNA here is from genome assembly GCF_017639515.1 of Carcharodon carcharias. Classification (NCBI taxonomy): domain Eukaryota; kingdom Metazoa; phylum Chordata; class Chondrichthyes; order Lamniformes; family Lamnidae; genus Carcharodon; species Carcharodon carcharias. The sequence goes on from NC_054482.1 coordinate 21,204,587, forward strand.
AGTGAACTGTGTGGGCGGACACCCCATGCCAGTGGCCCTAAAGATCACAGCTGCCCTCAACCCCTATGCCTCTGGCTCCTTCCAGGGATTTGTGGGTGATCTTTACAGTGTCTCCCAATCAGCTGTCCACATTTGTGTCAAGCAGGTTACAGATGCTCTGTTCAGCCGTGCATTGACCTTTATCCACTTCCGGTGGGACCAGGCCAGCCAGACACAGTGACCCAGAGACTTCACGGCCATTGCTGGCTTTTCCCTGTGTCCAGGATGCTATAGACTGTACACATGTGGCCATCAAGGCGCCAGCAGGTGAGCTTGATGCCTTCGTCAACAGGAAGGGCTTCCACTCCATGAACGTGCAGATAGTGTGTGATCACAGGATGCTGATTCTACAAGTCTGTGCAAGGTACCCAGGCAGCTTCCATGACGCCTACATCTTCAGATACTCCCAGGTGCCTGGGCTCTTCAGTGCTCCAGCCCAGATTGATGGATGGCTGCTGGGTGACAAGGACTATCCCCTCAGAAGGTGGCTCATGACGCCTCTCCACCATCCAAGAACAGAAGCTGAGCAGCGGTACAATAGGACCCACGCCTCCACAAGGGCTATGGTGGAGAGAACCATCGGTCTTCTCAAGATGCGCTCCTGATGCCTGGATCATTCAGGGAGTGCACTCCAGTACCCCCAAGATCGTGTGTCGGTGATAGTGGTTGTACGCTGAGCTCTCCACAATCTTGCGCTGGAAAGGGGGGACGCAATGGACGATGAAGATAACGACGCAGTGGCTGCAGCTGCACACGATGAGTCCAGCAGTGAGTCCGAGGATGAACATGCACAGGGAAATGCTGAGGGGGTAGACACTGACCCGGGTATACTGCAGGGAGGCAGGGACACCCAGGACGCTTTAATCCAATGAACCTTTAGCTAGCACACACAGAATGACCTCCAGGGCAAGCCTGGGCTGCAGGCTCCATATTCAATCCGTAAGTGTAAAATCTGCCTGGATAGGAACAGTAACTAAGGGCCTTGTTAATAAAGCTGAATGTCCCACAAATCACTCATAACATTTTTGGAAACCATCTGCCTGCAGAAGGAAAGAGACACCCTCAGCCATGTGACATGTCTGAATTTAATATTACAACCAAAGGAGCTTAAGAAATCAAAATGACAAAGGTGTTAAAGATCACACCAACTCATAAAGACCTCATTGCGGGCCAAAACCAAAGCACCAGTGATAAATCCGTGGTATGCCTAAGGCTCCTTATGTTTTCGTTTCCGGGTTCTACGTCTTGATGCTTCCCCCTCGCTGGGAGTGGCATCTGAGACAGCCTGCTCACTCTGCTGTCCTGTTGGCCTCGATGACCTTGGGGTCGTCCTCTGGCCCGTGGAGCCTGTGCTGGCCCCACCTGGGAGGGAGCTGCCAGTTCCACAGTTGATGTCGCAGACTCACCAGATGCAAAGGCCATAGGCAGAGGGGCGGAGGAGCTTCTGCCCTCATCCAGAACGTCCTGAGAGGATCCTGCAGAGACGACAGGCAGCTGCTGCGCCAACGCGAGGTCGTTTCAGACTTCCCTGCTCACTGTGGATGGATGAGCACGAGCTGGGAAACCCGGTGCCCGCACCATCTCCCACATTGGCACTGAACAGCTGAGGTCAATGCCGATGTGAGGGCTTGCTGGTCCGAGCACATCCCCAGGAAGCCCTGATTGGTCTCCTGGAGGAGCCTCTCCACAAGAGTCGCCACTCTCTCCATGGAGGACGCGTGGTGTTCGGCATGAGGCTCATTGCATCGGCGATAGTCCACATATATTCCTCCACCACAGATACCAAGTCAAGCGTAGCCTCATGTATCTCCCCCAGATGCTTCTGCACACCCAGATGCATTTCCTGCATTTGCTGTGTCGCGGACGAATTCAGAGGCACATCATCAGGCACCGACTGAGCATGTGCCTGGTCCCCTGCCATCCTCCGACTGCTGGCGTCATGGGCACTCTTAGTCTCTGCCAACTCCTCCAGTGACTGTGAAGTGCCTTCACTGCTGTGCCCCGGGACACTAGCCAATGTTCTAATTCCCACCAAGGTGCTAGTATCTGACCTGGTGCCTGCCTGACAAAGATGGTGTGACGCTGGTAGGTCCGTGACTTCAGGGCCCTCAGGTGTGAGTGGAGGCCCCCTGCTCCTCCTCCAGGCCCTGCTCCGTTGATGCTGAAAGGAAGAACAAGGACATTTGTTTAGTTAATGTGGAGACAATGTCAATGTGCATCCCTGACCCCCGGATCATTATGCACTCATCCTTCCATCAGCAATGGTCAAGCCATGTTGCAAACTTCAATCACTGAATATTCAGCACTGCCATGGCTGTTGGGAGAATGGTGACCTCAGTGCTGGGCAAACATACCTGCCCGTGGCACCGTAGCCTCACCGACACCAGTGGACCTGGGTGCATGATGCCTCTCCAAATCTAGGGCCTCCTGCTCGAAGCAGCTGAGAATCGCCAACTGGGCCGGCCCTCCGCTAGTCCTCACCCACTCGGCGGCATTACGTGCACTCTTCTCCTGAAAAGGAGAAAAGAGTATTGATTAGTGTTTCTTGTACCTGGACTCTCTTTGTGGACAGCCCACCCCAACCAGAGTGGGACATTGCAGGGCTCCAGCACCTCCTCACCCCACTGCTGCCGAACACTCACACAAAGATGCCAGGCCTATCTCCCCACCCACCCCACCCCACCAGCCCCTTGGCCAAACGCTGCCTCCATCACATTAGGCTCCACACGCTGTAACCTTCCATAGCAAGGAGGCGCAAGCACGTGGAACGCAGAGGACAGCAGATTGATCAGTCCCAACGCCACCTTGAAGCTCACCTCCCAGCATGTCATCACCCTGACTTCGACATGTCCAGGAGTTCCAGCACTGCGCCTGGGTGCAGATCCTCCAGGTTGCCTCCAACACAGTAATGTGGGTCTCAGTGCACCACATGCTGCGGGGGCAGAACCCATCTCTTCACCACCCTGTCAGGGTGACCTCGGCATGAGCAATATCTGCTGGCCCACCTAGCGAAGGACACACGCTGTCAATGATTCAATGCAGTCACTACACTCAGACCTGATGGGGGGAGTGATGCTAGGGGTGAAAGCCTACCTGCTGGGTTAAGTGACCATGGTACCCTTCCTGAGCACAGAAAGTCATTGAAGCACTTGTGACACTGGATCCAAGTGCGCTGCACCAGGTCACGGGAGCTCACCACCTCCACCACCTCCTCCCAGGCACCTTTGGTCATGTGGGGGGGCCTCCTCCTCCTGCCCTGGAGTACCAGTACCCCCCACCGTCCTGCCACCTCCTCAAGGAGGGCAGCAAGGCAACCTTCAGAAAAATGAGGTGCACAGTGCCCCCCCCGTGCCCTACCCTCCTGGCCTGGCCTGCTCACCAGCAGTACTCTGGGGAGCCATTCCGCTGGCCATGATTCGCAGCCTTTGAAAGGCTGCAGCAGCTTTTTAAAACAGGCGGCCGGGTCGCCATTGGACCCGGCGGTCAGTGCAGTCCTGCCACTGCCCGCCCACTCCCGCTGTCCTCGGGAGCCGCGATTCACACTGGACAGGCCTTAATTGGCCCGCCCGCGTAAAATGACGGCCCGGACCTGATCGTGGGCGGCGATCAGGTCAGTCCCCGCTCGTGCCCGCTCCCACATCGCCTGCCCAACAGGCTGGAAATTCTGCCCCATGTGTGGTTTCTTATGTAATAGAATATATTCATCCTAGGTGACCCCGTGGTCCAGTAGATAGTGTCCTTGCCTCTGCGCCAGAAACTCTGGGTTCAAGTCCCACTCCTGGACTTGATGGCCACAGAAGATGCATTCATAACGTGGCCAAACTGGCTGATTATCAACTTGTAAATCCTTTTAACATACACCAATGGCAGGTGGAAAGAGTGGGAGAGATTCCTGGTTAGCCATGTGATCGAAAAAAATTGGATCCTTTACGATCACTATCCAGAGCTCCAGACGTATAAGTGTATGTTGCTGCAGCAACACAGGCTCATTGGGGGTGTTGGGTGGCTCAGTTGGCTGGACAGCCCGTGTATATGAGATTGGTGCTAACAACAAGAGGGTCAAACCCCATTCTGGCTGGGCTAGATTCAGGACCTGCCTCTGTTGTAAGGTTTTATGTTGTCTCTGAGGAGGTCTAGAGGTTTGTATTGTTGAACAATAACTGTTTAGTATAACACAGAACTGTATACATACATATACATAGGACACTGTCCTAACTAGGTGCTATCTCCATACCGACTTCAACCAGACTCACAACCACACTCGACTACTTCCATGTGACTGTCTACATCATAACGTGGGCAGTACTCAATCCCCAGTCCCATCTTACCTCTTACGGTCCCGAACAACCTAATTTTACAGTCTCTTTGCTTTACTCGTGGTGGACATCGTTATGCTTAGGCTGGACCTGCCTTAGGGCAGAGAACTGAAGAAGATATGCATCCTGTATCTTTGCAATCTAATTTTTTATACACATCCCATTATTGACCTTCAGTTTTTCCATCCACTTCATCTCAGCAACTCACTCGTCATCATTTTAAGTTCTACACAAATCCAATCTGGTATTCCAAGCATTCCTATGTTCTCTGTTTTTTTTTAGTTGGATCTTCAATCTTATTGTATATTGTGACCAATGCTTCTAAGATCTTCGCCCATTCTTACCTCACCTACCTCATTACTTGTAATGTCACCCTTTGTAGATCTACTAAATTGCTGCCGAAGGAAGGCATCCTGTCCATAATTAAAGAGTTCAATTTGCTGGTCTCCATTTCCTCTCCCCTCTGTCCCAATCAAAAATGAGATAATTGTAACCTCCCAGAATGTTATTTTTGTTCCTACTTGTCTCTCTCTCTCTAATCTGAAAACAGACTTCCTCTGATACTATCTTCCCACAATTTGAAGATCTGTAATGCACCCCTGCTAATGTAAGACCCTTTTGTTATCTTTGAACTCCAATCACATTGATTCTGTCTGTATTCCCTTTTCTTCATAAACTCTCTCTATAGCCTATACTTTCTCTTTTACCAATATTGCTATTCCACCTTCTCGTCTTTTCTATCTTTCTTAATTGTCTGACATTGTATGGTTGTTTTCCATTCTTGTGTGATGTTCAACCAGGTTCCTGATCATGTGTTAAGTCTAGACCATCCTTCAAATAATTGCTTCAAGTACAGTAGTTTCTTGGAATTACAGAACTTGTGTATTGTTGAATAAGAGACTTGCTGTCAAAGCTTTTTGCCTTTTACTCATCAGGACACAAGCAAGAATGCCAGATTTCAAAAGGAGCACCAACTGATACTGCATGAGAAAAGGGTGCTGACTGGTTGTCAAGTTAGCTCATTGGTCAAGGTGTTGCTATGGAGAATGCACCAGGGAGCTTATGCTTGCAAGAAGCTACATTTATTCATACCGAGGGACCTGTCCACTGCAGGCAAAAGGAATTTATCTAGGCATTGTGCCTTCTTTGAATTAAACAAAACCATGGGGGGACGGTAGCTCCCTGGTACATTCTCCATGTTTTTTTTCTCAGACCCTGCAAATTGCAATGCATGTATTTTAATCTGTTTTCTGTTCAATACTACTTTTCCTTTACTTTCCCACACTAACCCCTCTCCCTTCCTCAATCTTTATTTCAGGTTTTTTTTTCCCTGTTTATAACTAGACCATTTTATTTTTACTCTCTACCCTATTCCTGCTGCTAAGCTGTTTTCTGCATGAATATTATTATCATACCATCATTATCACCGGACTCTGCTTGATTTTATATTCACAGCCATTTCCTGATTCAAATGGTTCATCAGATACTTAACAATTTTGTCAGTACATTAGTACCCTCTCTGTTCAGATGCAGCCCATTCTTGTGAAATCACTGCCAATGCCCAAATCTGTCTCCCTGATGTCTTTGTCTCCTTCCCTATTTGCAAGTATTGTTGGATTGGTAATGGAGATGCTATCAGTGAAGACCTGCTCTGAAGTTTTTTCCCTAATCTCATAATTTATCTTGCAGGGCTCCTTCTTCACTGATTCTCTCATGTTTCTTAGTCATTTATGAGTTGAGACTGTTGCTGGCAAGGACAATATTTATTTTGCAACCCTAACTGCCCTTGAAAAGGTGTGACGAGCTGCCTGTTTAAATAGCTGCTGTCTGAGTGGTGCAGGTACTCACGTTGTTCTGTTAGGAAGGGAGTTCAGCATTTTAACCCAGTGACGATGAAGGGAAGGGAGAATTCAAGTGGTGATGCTCTCATGTACCTGCCATCCATGTCCTTCTAGGTGGAAGAGGTCCCAAATCTGATCTGTGCAGTTTAAGAAGCCGTGAGTTGCTACAGTCCATCTTGTAAATGGTGTACACTGCACCATGGTGCACTGGTGGTAGAGGGAGTGAAAGTTTCAGTCCATGGATCAAGGAGTGTTGGCCGAATGGATTGTTTTGTCCTGGATGGTGTTGAGCTTCATGAGTGTCAATGAGTATTATTGGTGTTGCACTCCTCCAAGAAGTGGCGAGTGTTCTATCACACTCCTGATTTGTGCTTTGTAAATGGTGGAAAGGCTTTTCGGGGGAGTGGGGGTGGGCAAGGGAGGTGCCAGGAGGTGCGTGACCCATTGCAGAATTCCCATTCTCTAATGGGCTCTTGTAGCCATAGTATTTATGTGGCTGGTCCAGTTCTCCAGATAAGTTCCTGGTCAATGCTACTGCACCCAGGATGATGATGGTGAGGATTCAGTGATGCTTATGCTGGTTAATGACTAGGGGAGATGGTTAAACTCTCTCTTGTTGGAGGAAGTCATTGCCTGGCACTTTTGTGGCATGAATATCGCTAGCTATTTATCCGACTTAGACCAAACCTCAATGTTGCACAGGTCTTACTGCATATGAGGTGACCTGATTTGTTATCTGAGGAGTCATGAATGGTGCTGAACATTGTGCAAATCAGCAAACATCCCCACTTCTGACCTTATGGAGGGAAGGTCACTGGTGAAGTCACTTAAGATGCATTGAGTTTAAGCACTACCCCAAGGAACTTCTGCAGCAATGTCCTGGGGCTGAGATGATTGGCTTTCAACAACCACATCTTCATTTGTGCCTGGTATAACTCCAACCAGCAGAGAGTTTCGCCCTAGACTCCCATCGATTCCAATTTTGCTAGGGCTCCTTGTGCCAGTGAAACAGGATGTACTCGTGGATGGTGACGGAGGAACCTGGGACATCATTTAAAAGATATGATTCTGTGATTATGACTGTGTTGGACTGTTGCTTGACTAGTCTGGGGGACAGCTCTCCCAGCTTTGACACAAGGCCCCAGGTTTTAGTGAGAAGGGCTTTCTGGAATCAAGAGGGCAAAGTGACCTTTTGCAGTGACTGAATCCAGTGCTGAGGTCGATACTGGGTCATATATTCAGTTTTATTTGTATGATACTTCTTGCAGCAATTTGGACCATTGTGACCCAGTGCTTTCTCTTGCAAACTCTTTTCCACTGTATGAAATATGTTCCTTATCCTAACACTGGGGAAGCAGCAAAAATACCTAGGACATCTTCAGCTGCTTCATCAGTGACCTTCCTCCCATCATAAGGTCAGAAGTGGGGATGTTCGCTGATGATTGCACAATGTTCAGCACCATTCGCTACTCCTCAGATACTGAAGGAGTCCATGTCCAAATGCGACATGATATGGACAATATCCAGGCTTGGGCTGACAAGTGGCAAGTAACATTCATGCCACACAAGTGGCAGACAATGATTCTCTCCAACAAGAGAGAGTCTAACCATTTCCCCATGATATTCAATGACATTATCATCACTGAATCCCCCACTATCAACATCCTGGTGGTTACCATTGATCAGAAACTGAACTGGACTAGCCATATAAACATTCTAGTACAAGAACGGGTCAGAGGCTAGGAATCCTGCGATGAGTAATTCACCTCCTGACTCCCCAAAGCCTGTCCACCATCTGCAAGGCACATGTCAGGAGTGTGATGGAATAATCCCCACTTGCCTGGATGAGTGCAGCTCCAACAACACACAAGAAGCTTGACACCATCCAGGGCAAAACAGCCCACTTGATTGCTACCCCATCCACAAACATTCACTCTCTCTGCCACTGATGCACAGTAGCAGCAGTGTGTACCATCTACAAGATGCACTGCAGGAATTCACCAAAGCTCCTTAGGCTGCTAAACCCATGACCGCTACCATTTAGAAGGACAATTGCAGCAGATACATAGGTACACCACCACATCGAAGTTCCCCTCCAAGTCACTAATCATCCTGATTTGGGAATATATTGCTGTTCCTTCACTGTCACTAGGTATAAATTCTGGAACTCCCTGGCTAAAAGCACTGTGGATGTACCTACACCACATGGACTGCAGGGGCTGAAGATGACAGCTCACCACCACCTTCTCAAGGGCAATTAGGGATGGGTAATAAACTCTGGCCTAGCCAGCAATGCCCACATCCTATAAATGAATTAAAAAAAAAGAATCAGCCTCGACTGCAAAGGATTGTGTGAGCTGTTATTGACAACCTGATCACTGTGACATTTCTCACTGTGTTTTTGAATTTCACCCCTTGAGTCATCTCTTGTCCTAATACTGCCTTTGATATAGATTTGATGGCCATGGCTGGAGATCTCATTCTTCACAAGAGGCTAAAGCTTCAAAAATCTATCTGAGAGCTTTAGTTGCTCTATGCGCACCCATCCTAACTTTTCCTTTCCTCACCTCCCCCCCTTCCATAGTCACCCAGCTTCACTCCTTCACTGTCTGCTCCCACTCTCTCACCACACTGATTAGATTCGCAGACTCTAGCTCCAAATTTGCTGCCGATCATTGAAACTTTTGTGAGATGGAATTGAATAGATTTATAGACTAGCACCAGAAAAAAAAATGGCAAGAAAGTGCAAGATGCTGAATTATTGTAAAAACCCACCTGATTCTCTCATGTCCTTTAGGGGAGAAGCCAGCCACCCCCACCAGATCTGAACTGCGTATAACTGCAGTCCTAAATTATGGGGTTGACTGTTTGTCCTCAGGAATAGGCAACAAAATTCCTTCACCAATAGATAAAAACGAAAAACTGCGGATGCTGGAAATCCAAAACAAAAAATAAAAAATATCTGGAAAAACTCAGCAGGTCTGACAGCATCGGCGGAGAAGAGTACAATTCTGCTGAAGGGTCATGAGGACTCGAAACATCAACTGTACTCTTCACCGCCGATGCTGCCAGACCTGCTGAGCTTTTCCAGATATTTTTTATTTCTCCTTTACCAATGTTGCCCATAACCCAAAAACAAATTGAGTCCGATTGTCGTTTGGGATTTAAACTTTGAAATCTATAGTAATGTTGATAATGGAAGAATCCATCATTTTTTAAATGTACTTTTGTATAGGTGAAATCTTACATTCATTTGTTACCTGTTATTTTTTCCAGGAATGGTTAACTTCAGTGAAGTGACTGGATACCCAATGGTGCAGCACTGGAAGCTCAGATCAACACAGTACCATGTAAAACTCAACCAGAAGACACTTTCAGCAGGTATGCAAATTTACTATTAGACTTGTTTGTGCATCATCTGGCATTGCTGCTGAGTTTCCACTACACTGAAATGGAAACATAGAAAACTTTACGTACAGAGGGAGATCATTTGGCCCACTGTCCAATCTAACCTCGCCTTTCAGCTTTTGGTCTATTACACTGTAGATTATGATACCTCAAGTGTGTAACCAAGTATTTTTTCAATGCATTCAGGGTTTCTGCCTCCACTAACCTTTCAAGCAGTGAGTTTCAGACTCTACCCCGCCTGGGTGAGAAATTAATTCTCAACTGCCCTCTAATCCTTCCACCAATTATTTTAAATCAATGCCCCCTGATGATTGGCCTCTCTGCTAACGGAAATAGGCCCTTTATATCCACTCTTTATAGGCCCCTCATAATTTTATACACCTCAATTAAATATCTCCTCAGCCTCTTATGTCCCAAAGTAAACAAGCCTGGCCTTATCCAATCTTGCCCCAAAGCTAAAATTCTCCAGTCCTGACAACATTCTTGTAAATCTCTTCTTTACCCTCTCTAGTGTGATCACATCCTCCTTGCAATGCAGTGACCAGCACTGTACGCAGTAGCATGACTACACACTCTAACTAGAGTTTTATACAGTTCTAATATAACTTCCATGCTCTTATGCTGTAGCCCTTGGTCAATAAAGGAAACTATCATGTATGCCTTCTAAACTAATTTATCCATTTGCCCTGCTACCTTCAGGGGTCTGTTGAATTACAATCCAAGGTCTCTCTGTTACTCTAGACTTTTCTTAATCCTGCCATTGATTGTGTATTCCCTAACTTTGTTTGCCCTCCCCAAATACATGACTTCATGATTCTATTTGCCACTTTTCTGACCAGTCCATTTGTATCTTTCTTTAGAAACAACCACATGGACAATTTTCATATCATCGGCCAACTTCTTCATTATTCCCCCATTTAAGTCTAAATCATTGATATATACCACTCAACAGCAAGGGACCCAGTATTAAGCCCTCCAAAACCCTACTGGAAACCCATCACCCTTAACCATTTGCTTCCTGCTACTGAATCAAGTTTCCATTCATCCCTGGTACTGTGCCAATATCATTTCAAAGCTCTGCGGAAAATTATGGATTTAAACCTCACTCCAGGGAACTCAGCATGTAATTTCAGCTGTCTCATCAATGCTGTGTTGAGGGAATGATGCACTGTCAGTGGTGTCATCTTTCAGCCAAGGTCTGAAACTGAGGCCCTGCTCGACAAACGTATGAGATCCCGCGCAACTGTTCAAAGGAGGGGAGGGGGAAAGCCTCTTGGTGCCAACATCCATCCCTCAACTAACAAGAGATTTCCTAGTCACATTATCTTAGTGTTTGTCGGGTCTTGCTGTGCAGAAATCAGTTGGCCCAACATGACCCTGATTGCACTTCAAAAGCATGGCATTGGCTGTGATGCACTTTCAGGCATGAAAGGCACTGCATAAATACAACTCTGGTCTGTAATTGTTGCATTGGATTTTATCTACTGTGCCTCACCCTGATATACAAATTTGGTCAATAATGAGAAAAAAAAGCAATTGAAGAACTGAATTAGATGTTTATAAATTAACCTTTAACAATAATCCCCTACATGGCCTGAACTCATAGCTCAGAGGAATGAGGTTTTATTTCAGACTATAAAGGGAAATAAATAATTTCAGTTCATTTAATTACACTCCAATTCTTCACATCAAATGCAAATTAGTAGCTCCAGTACAAAAGAGGCTGTACACAAACACTAAAAACTATACACAAGGTGCAATGGTAAGTGGCTTTTAACGCTTATCTGCAATTATAATTAGGGAGGCATTGTTTGTCGAGTCAAGTCCGACATTATGGTGAGCAATTAAAACTGGGAGTCTTCTCCTGCACCATGACTCCATCTGTTCTGAACACTTCAGTTGACTCTGTTTCAACAGCTCATTTCATCTATCAGAGTAGGTACATAATGAGATCTAAAAAGCACCCACAGTTATTATCGGCATGGGAAAAATAGAGCATCGGCGTACAGGGACACTCCACTAGAAAAAGGATGAATATTTATGACTGGAAGCGGAGTTGTGATTCTGACAATGTCTGTCACTAGTTTCGATGAATATAACATGAAAGAAAGAAATTCAAATTTTATTATGGATCGTTTAAATTCATTTTTATTAAGTCATTTACAAGCATAGTAAAAATCCCATTTCCTTCAGCCACAGAGAAAAAATGTCATTTCTCCTTATATATTGAACACTGCAATACTTGTTTTCAGGCTTCTGAAAAAGCATCATTTTTCTTCAACCAGCATTGTACCCATGATGGTTGAATGGTAAATGTGCCACCTGATGTGACACTCAGACTTGCAGATTCAGAAAGGCCCCAGGTTAACTTGCTGTCCTGTGCTGAGTTCGATGACCTAACTGGCGGAACGATTTAATCACTGGAATTGTCCTCAGCGTTTTTGGCAAGGGAAAGGAAAAATCACTCAGGAATCTCCTTATTTTCAGTCCAGTGAACCCTGCCCGAAAGCGTTTGTACGCGCTTGCGAACATGTGTGTGTGCTTGCATGGGAGGGAGGAGGAAGGATTGAGCTTGCAAGCAAGGCTCATCCCAGAGAAAGTGTGACCTGTTGCTCTTCTGTGAGAATGATCATTCTGGTTCAGTGTTGGAGGACAGACAGATTCGGGCAATTTTTGCTCAGCAATGGCTGGTACCTGGCAAAGAGGAATAAAAGAGGAAGCCACATACTTGTTGCAAAATGAGTGTCAGATGGATTAGAAGAGGAAAGGGATCCAGGGGCACAGAGGCACAAATCGCTAAGAAAGAAAAGAAGATTAATTTACATTTATATAGTGCTATTCATGACCACCAGATGTCTCAAAGTGTTTTACATCCATTACTTTTGAAGTGTAGTCACTATTGTAATGTAGGAAATGCAGCAACCAATTTGCACACAGCAAGCTCCCACAGACAGCAGTTTGATCATGACCAGATAATCTGTTTTTCTGTTGCTGATTGACAAATGGATATTGGTCAGGACACCAGGAAAACGTTCCCTGCTGTTCTTTGATATAGCGCCACGGGACTCTGTACATCTACCCAAGCAGACAGGAGGGACTTTGGTTTAATATATCACCCAAAAGGGAGCCCTAAGTAAGTATTTTATTCATCCATGGGATGCGGGCATCATTGATGAGGCCAACATTTATTGCCCATCCTAAACTGCCCTTCAGAAGGTGGTGGTGAGCCACCATCTTAACCCACTGTAGTCCATGTTGTGAAGGTGTTCCCATGGAGCTGTTAGAAAGGGAATTCCAGGATTTTTACCCAGTGATGATGAAGAAATATGAATATATTATCAAGGGCGGAATTTTATGACCCCACCGCCATAAAATGTGGCGAGCCATTCAAAAGTCCATTGACTTCAGCAGGACTATAAAATCCCATTGCTGTAAAATTCCACCCCAAGTCTACGTGGCTTGTGAGTTGGAGGGCACCTTGCAGGTGGTGGTGTTCCAACGTACCTCCTGCCCTTGTTCTTCTAGATGGTAGAGGTTGGCAGTTTGATGTCTGTTGCTGAAGAAGCCGTGATAAATTGCTGCAGCATAGATGGTACAAACTGGAACCATATTTCACTGGTGGTGGAGGCAGGGAAGGTTTAAGATGGTGGTCGTGGTGCCGATCAAGTGGTTTCCTTTGTCCAGGATAGTGTTGAGTTTCTTGATTGTTTTTGGAGCTGCATTCATTGAGGCAAGTGGAGATATTCTAGCACACTCCTGATTCATTCCTTTGAAGTGGAGAAAAGACTTTGAGAGTCAGGAGGTGAGTGACCTGCCACATAATGCCCGTCCTCTGACCCCGTATTTATTTAGCTAGTCCAGCTAAGTTTCTGGTCAATGGTAACCCCAGGATGTTGATCGTGGGGGATTTAGTGATGGTAATGTCTTGAATGCCACAAGGACTAAGTTTGACTCGCTAGCTGAAGCTGGTCATTGCCTGCACTTTGTGAAGGGTGAATGTTACATGTCATTTATCAGCCCAAGCCTGAATGATATCCAGGTCTTCTACATGCAGGCACAGACTGCTTCATTATCTGACGATCTGTGAATGGAACTGAGCAGTATCTGTGAAATCATTACTGAGCGTTCCCAGTTCTGACATTATGATGAAGGAAAGATTATTGATGAAGAAACTGAAAGTGACTGGAGCTAGGACCCTAACCTGAGGAACTCCTGCAGTGATGTGAAAATTGGGGTGGGCACAAGTGAGAGTTGGCATGGGCTTGAGTGAAAATTTGGTCTGGGCAGGAGCTGAAGACCACCAAGTAGGGGAATAATCCAGCACAAAGTAACTGCTGCAGAAGAGGCGGGTTCCATGCTCAGCAACAGGGTCATGAAACAATTGGCCTCCCACAATCACATCTTTTTCTGCTAGCTATGACTCCAACTGGTGGAGAGCTTTCCCCCTGATCCCTATTGACTTCTATTTTACTAAGGCCTCTTGACGGCACACTTGGTCAAATGCTACTTATATGGTAAAGAAAGAAATAAAAGGATATATGTGCATAAGTCATTGAAGGTGGCAGGACAGGTTGAGAGTGCAGTAAATAGAGCATACAGTATCCTAGGCTTTAACAATAGGGACATAGTGCAGAATGTTTCACTGAGTGGGTGAGCGCCTGCCTGACACACTCAAGCGTAAAATAGCACGTGATGACGTTGTGTGCATCCTGATCTCATAGCGCACTCACGCGATATTTTGGATGCCGACTTTTCATTACCCGTGTGATTTAGCACTCGTCGGACAGGCAAAACAGGCAGGCGGCCAGCCGACCATTTCAAAAAACTCATCCAAGGGCGAATAAAAAGGGTCAGCAGCATTGTCAGTGTGAGTAGTCAGGAATTTGTTAGATAGTTTGGTGCGGGTGATTTATTGGTATATGGTAGCTCCATCTCTGTTCGGGGTTCATTGTTAGCATTTCCAAGCTTCATATCAGGACTCATGGTGTCTCCGTGGCCCTGGTAATGGAGATTGTGGTCTCCACTGCTGGCACCTCCTCTGAGGAGGAAAAGAGGGACAGAAGGGAGAGGAGGCCAGATTTTGTAAGTCTGTGCAAAGTACCCTGTCGGTTCCCATGATGCATATATGCTGAGGCATTCCCAGATGTCGAGGCTCTTCAGTGCTCCAGCCCTGCTGGATGGATGGCTGCTGAGTGACAAGGGCTATTTCTTAAAAAGGTGGCTTATGATGCCTCTCCACCACCCAAGAACAGAGGCAGAGCAGCAGTTTTACAGGAGCCAGGCATCCGCAAGGGTGGCGATAGAAAGAACCATGGACTTGTGAATCGGAAGATTCGTTTCCGGTGCTTGGACCGTTCAGCAGGAGCACTACAATACCCCATAGACCAGGTATCACTGATAGTGGTCACATGCTGCGCTCTCCACAATCTGGTACTGGCAAGGGAGGACCCACTGGAGGAAGAGGATCTTGATGCAGCTCCACAGGCCACAGATGATGAATCCAGTTATGAATCTGAAGAGGATCACAGTGAGGAGAACACTGAGGGTGTGGAGGCAGAACTCAGTAACCTCCAGGGAGGCAGGAACACCAGGGACCCCTTGATCCAACGCTCCTTCAGCTAGGCTGCCAAAGATTAGCTTCCACCTCGTTCCAGGGCTGCTGCCACCATCCCAGGTGTTTGCAATGATCCTTTCATTTGAACCCAAAGTCCACTCAGTGTCTGTGCAATAAAGTTTCGAGCCACCCGCATCCAGCATTACATACTGGCGTACCCTGCACCACATTAAATAAAAAAGGTGAAGCATACTCAGGCCATTACGACAAAAGAAAATTTATCTCATGTTGACAGTCTAAACAAATTAACAGGACCTTCTCTGGTCTTCAACCCAGGCCAGTAAACATAAACAAAACATTGCACAACAGAAGGTCACCCATGACCAGTCCCTCTTGTACTCATGGTGCCTTAAACTTACGTTTGCGAGCGCTATGTCTAAGTGCTCCCCCAACCTCGCTGGGAGTGGCATTGAAGGCAGCCTGCTGACTGTGGTGTCCCATTAGCCTTGATGACCTTGGCGGTTGTCCTCTGGCCAATGGAGCCTGTGCTGGCCCCGCCTGAGAGGGAGTGGCCAGTGCCACAGCTGGCATCTCCCCAATCATTGCAGCTTCATCAGATGCCATGGCTGCTGACAGAGGGTCAGAGGAGATGCTGCCATCATCCAGAACACCCTGAGAGCGCCCTCAGAGATTACAGGCAGCTCCTGAGCCAACCTGAGGTCGCTCTGGATCTCCCTGTTCACTATTGATGGACGGGCACCTAGCTGGTGCCTCATCCATCTCCCACACGGACACTGACCACCTGAGGTCATTACCTGTGTGAGAGCTTGCAGGTCCAAGCACAACCCCAGGAATCCCTGATTCTGTTCCTGGAGCTGTCTCTCCATGAGAGTCGCCATTCTCTCAATGGAGTAGGCAGTGCGCTCGCCCATGAGGGTCAATGCAGTGCTCAAGCTCTGCATGGACTCCTCCACAATGGAGACCACGGCATGCATTCCCTTATGGATCTCCGCCATATCCTCCCGCTCATCCTGCTGGACATCCAGCGCCTGCCGCATAATGGATGACTTCAGAGGCTCATCATCAGCCTTTGACTCAGCATCATCCTGGTCTCCAGCAGTCCTCCGCCCTCTCTGCCTCTGCCTGTGCCTCAAGCGAGTGTTAAGTGCCGTCACCACTGTGTATCGAATTCTAGCCGAATATCTAACAACCACCAAGGTGCTGGTACCCGCGCTAGGGCCTGGTTCAGAGAGCAAGTGTGACGCAGGTGCATCTGGAGCCCGGCAGTCCTCTGGCGTTAGGGGTGGGCCTTCGGGGTCCTGCAATTGGTAAACCTAAGGGAGAACAATGACATGTAATTGGTTTAAGCCATCACACTGTGCATGCTAGGCACTCTGATGAGACAATGGAGATCAGCTTCATGGTGCAATTATTTTACAGTGATCACTGGGAAATCCAGTTTTGAGGCTCCCATCAATGATGGGACTGCACAAGAATGTTTGTACCATCTGAAACTCTCATCTCTGTGCACTGCGCTCTTAACTTCGTCTGACACCCCAGCCTCTCCACAACTGGTTAACCAAGGTGCGTGGCACTTCCCCAGCTCCAAGGCGTCCTGTTCGGATTTGGTGAGGATTTGGAGGTTGGGGGCCTCCGCCTGTCCGCGACCTTCCAATATTAATATGGCTCGTCCTCTCCTGAAAGGACAGAGGAGCCTGGATTGATCCACCCTTTACCTGCAGCGCCATTGCAGTCTGGCCAACCCCACCTGAGGAACACCTCACAGGGCACATCTGAGTTGTGGCCCTTGAGCTACAAGGCACTCAGTCCAAGCAGCCATGGCTCACCTCCTTGGCCAGCTCTGGCATCATTGACAGTTGGCACTTAGACTCTAATGCTCCTGAGCTCCACAGGTTATGGCCAGACCTTAACACTTCACCACACTGATCCATGCTAACACGGTACCCACCCTTCCTGGGCGCAGCATGATGTTAAACCTTTTGCAACACTAGATCCCGGTGCACCGCACAACATAATGGCAGCTAACCAGCACTGCCCCCTCCTCTCAAGCTCTTTTTGTAAGGTGTTGTGGCCTCTTCCTTCCACCCCTGGGGACAAGTGTGTCCCTCCTGGCAGCCACCTCCTTCAGGAAGACTGCGAGACACTCATCAGATAACTGGGAGGGGGATGCCGAGTGCCCACTTGACCTGGTATCTGCAGCCACATTTGAATCCATAATTTATAATCTGCTGTTGACAGCTCCGAAGATGTCCTCATTGCTGGCAGCCTTCCGGGTCCTGACTGTGGTAGTTTATAAACAGCAGCCGGGTCGCCATTATACCTGGTGGCCAACAGGCCCCCTCCCCCTCCCCTGCCTGCCCCTTCCCGACCACTGGGGAGCTGCCGTTCATGCTCGGCGGGCGTTAATTGGCCCGCCAGTGTGAAAGCGCGGCCGGGGGCCAATATCAGGCAGCAGTACCTTTCCTGGCTGCTCCTGGACCTACCGATCGGGCCCACCCGCCAAAGTCAAAATTCTTCCCATAGAGTACAAGAGCAAGGAGGTTATGTTGAACTTGCATAAGTCACTATTTTGGCCTCAGCTGAAGTATTACATCTAGTTTTGGGCATGCACTTTAGAAAAGATGTGGAGGCATTGGAGATAATGCAGAAAAGATTCACAAGATTAGTTCCAGGGATGAGGAACTTCAGTTACTAAGATAGATTGGAGAAGTTGGGACTATTTTCCTTGGAGAAAAGAAGGCTGAGAGGAGATTTGACAGAGGTATTCAAAATCATGAGGGGTCTGGACAGAGGAGACAGGGAGAAACTGTTCCCACTCAAGAGGGCACAGATTTAAAATAACATGAGAAAAAATGTTTTCACGCAGCGAGTGGTTAAGGTCTAGAATGCACTGCCTGAGACCGTGGTGGAGACAGGTTCAATTGAAGCAGTCTAAAGGGGATTAGACTGTTATCTGAAAAGGAAGAATGCGGAGGATTACAGGGAGAAGATGGGAGAATGGCAGAAAGTGAACTGCTCATTCAGAGAGCTGTTGCAGACACAATGTCGAAATGGCCTCCTTTTGCAGTGTAATGATTCTGTGGTTCTGTGTGGATTTTAATCCATTCCAGACTATGTGAATGGAACCCCAGCTCTGCTAAATGAGAAGACTGGACATGGAATGAGTTTGAGTGTTCTCATTGGGCATGGGCCCGTGGAATAAATTGCCCTGATTTAGCATTAAGTTTCTTGTTTCACTTAGAGGCCATAATGGATGGGTGGTGTCAGCAGTGGAAAGGTCACTCTCTTTTCATGTGCTCTCTGCAGCTTGGAATAATATTCTTCAACAAACTTGTGCCAATATCTGCAGTGAGGCTGTTCAACGATAACAGTGGGTGCAGAAAATACATAATAAAAAAATCAAATACCCCATTCACCAGAAGTGAAATCTCTCACTTTGATGAGCACAGAAAAAAACCCCAAAGGACTTGCTTTTACTTAATTTAAATCTAAACAACGATCAGATATTCTTATCCACTTCCTTTTTGATCCAAGAATCAGAAGTATCCCAGCCTATTTAAATCATATATCAAAATTGTTGTGAACAATTGTTGTGAACAGTTAGAGTTTAATGATAACTTACTGAAATTATGATAATCAAGGAGCAATTTTTCCCTTTATGTTCCTTCAAAGGCAAAAGCCTCTTTTAGCAAACATCTTGATCATTAAAAATAAAGAAATATTCACTCATATGGTGTTCTACTTTGAAACAAGCAGCTGTACACCTCACCTTGAACTGGATCAACCTAGCTGGAATTAAGTTAGCGACAACAGAACTCAGACCAAACTCAGAATGCTTGAAATTTATACTTGGTGTTTTAAAAACCAGGCCAGAGCTTCAGCCAGTCAGCAGCCGCATGGCCTGGACAGGAAGTAGTGCCTGTGATTGTGGCATATTGGGGGTGGGGTCAGCGAAGCATTTCCCACAGAAGCTGCAGAGACTCATGGGACTTTGAGATCTCTTTTGCCTGCAAACCCTATTCTGCTGTGTCAATGGAATAATTAGATTGAAAGGCAGAGGCAGGCAAACTCTGGGGAAGAAAAGAGACACTTTGTTGGCTGGGCTGCCACTGACAATAGTGACCATGGGGGAGGGGCCTTTGGCGAACCAGCTACATCCGCTGCACCCCTCGGGCCTGGTGGAATTGCCACATCCTCGGGCCTGGAAGTCCCCATCACCCACACTGCACCCTTAGGCTTGGCATACTCCTGGGTCTAACGGACCTCCTCCAGCAACCACGGCCCTGGTGGACCTCTTCGCACCCGCAGGCCTGCCAGACACCCACCCCCCACCCCACAGCCCCGTCCCACATGACCCCCCCCGACACCCTCCCCCTCTACCTGGGCCTCCGGGGCTACTCACAGAGCCTGTGCGATCTGTTAACACACAGAACTACCTGGCAAAATTCAATAACCAGCACACGGGCGAAGGTGTACAAATATCAGGTATATCTGACGCACAGAATGACCAGTCAATTCCCAGTTAAGTCAACGGTTCCCAGTTAATCCCAATTGGCCACAGCCACTTTTGACTGGCAAAATTGGTACCGACTAATTTCCGGCTGGCTTTCCCAGTTGTCCCTGTTGCTTTGGCTGCTCCTGGTGCCTACCAGTTATTCCGGTTAGAGGCTGGTGAGAAACAGTTGTAGTTTTTACTGGTTTCAGTTCATTTTTCCTTCTCGAAGAAGTAGATGGGATTTTTTTTGGAGAATGAAGGAATTTATGTTGGCCAATTCCCTCACTGATTGATAATTGGCCAGACGAACCTGCAATAAGCAACTTTGACCCCTGGCCTGTGCTGCGATGAAAGTTCTCAATCAAGTGGCAGTTCCAGAACCACAGCTCGACTCAGCCTGTAAGGTGGAGCAGAATATCCAGGGTTTCTGACTCTGATGCAGTTCACTGACCCCACTGACAGCAGGCTCAGCTTGTAGTCCAGGGTCCTTCCACCATGGCTGACTAGTCTGCCGACATGGTGTCTAGATTGACATCCAGAGAATGACCCTTAGGCAAGATATTGGAGTATGGATGACAGTAATGTAGATGTACATCGGCAAGAACTGGAGACTTCAGAGGAAGAGAGGACAAAATTGAGGGAGAAGACCTAGATAGCAAAAAAAAATTCTTGTATTTATCTTTCACGACATCAGGACATCCCAAAATGGCTTATCGCCTGTGAAGTACTTTTGAAGTGTGATTACTCTTTCTGTGTGGGAAATGAGAAAGCCCTCACAAAAACCAGATAATCTGCTTCAGAGATGTTAGTTGAAGGATTACTGCATGGCCAAGGTAGTCCTCAGAACTCCCCAGCCCTTTGAAATAGAGCTGCGAAATCTTTCAAATCCACTCGCCAGGGCTGACTGAGAGACCTAAGTTTAGCATCTTATTCAAAAGTCGGCACCATGGACAGAGCAATGCACCCTCAGTACTCAGCTGGAGTGGCAACCTAGATCTTGAGCTGAACTCTGTGGAGCGGGACTTGAAAATGATGATGATGGCTAGCGGGGTCTGAAGCAATTATCTCATTTCTACACACCCAACCCCAACCATGCCTATTCAAAGGGCCATAAAGGAGTTTTTAGTTTATTCAAGCCATAGAAAGAAATGTAATGATAAAATTAACATAAACTGTCATTTGGTAGTACAGAACTTGAGTATTGCTGAAAAAAGAGACATGTCAAAGCTTTTCATCTTGCACTCATCAGAAAACCAATATAGGGGAAGAACAACATACTTTCAGTCACCATCACTGGTTTATTCTCCATGGCAACACCTCTACCAATCAGAGTCCACTTGCGAACTAATCACACTCTCTTCTCATACAGTATAAATTGTTGTTTTTCCCTTGTATTGGTGTTCTTGTGAAGTGTCCTGATGAGTGCAAGATGAAAAGCTTTGACATGTCTTTTTTTTTAGCAATACTCAAGAATTAATATACACAGGCATCAGCAACAGGACTCGGTGCCACAGCAGGTGACAACTCTATGAACAAAGTCATCAGCAGAGCTGGAGGGAAGTATTTTTGTTCTTTGCAAGACGGCTTGTGAATTCAGCCTGCAGCTCAGAATTTACAGGTGTCTAAAAGCTTCAGATCGAAAAAAACACAAACAAATGTGAAATTGGAACCCTAAAGCTTCAAAAGGATTGTATTAGCATGTCGGCAAGGTCATCATGTCTGGATAGTGAAGGTTAACAGAAAGTAACTGTGCATTCTCTACAGGGTAATAAATGTGATCAGACCCACAGAGAAAATTGTGATATAAACCGTGGAATTGTCCAACAGCGAATGAGACATCTAACAGAGCCAATCCAATAGACTGAGGTCTGAATGGTATTTGTATTTACAGATAGAGGCTGCGACTTGGTCTTGGAGATCAGAATTTGATTGCCCTTAAAATAGTTTCTCTCTTCCCTGGATGTGAACGGTTTG
Organism: Carcharodon carcharias; assembly: GCF_017639515.1. Taxonomy (NCBI): domain Eukaryota; kingdom Metazoa; phylum Chordata; class Chondrichthyes; order Lamniformes; family Lamnidae; genus Carcharodon; species Carcharodon carcharias. The sequence continues at coordinate 21,226,235 of NC_054482.1, forward strand.
ATGCTTTTTTGAAAGGTATTTTACAAGATGCTGGAGTGCCTTTTCAGAATGATGGGATCTGGAGGATGTCCTCTCTTCTCCCCACCCCACCGACATTCCCACAGTCTCATCAACAACTTGACCTTAAGAGGATTTTAAAAAAAACAACTCTTCATTTCCTTTCCCTAAATTTTACAAGCAGTGAGATGTAAAGAATTTGCTCATCTCCTTACTCTTTTCATTTAGTATCTGGTTTACCTAGTCCACAGCCTAGAGCATGTTTCCCTCTTGCTACTCATATCTCTAGCGAAAATTTAAGATGAGTTGATGTGTCTTCAATTTTAGAGCTCTTCCACCATAGAGGCTTGCAGCACAGAAGAAGCCCAATGTCTACTGGCTTCTTTCCCTAGTAATCCAAAACTATTGCCACTTCCCCACTCTCTCCTAGCACTGGAACTTCCTTTCCTTGGGATGCCTTTCTACTCTAAAGATAAAGTCTCTTCTTCTTATTCCCTGTGATGAAGTGTTCCATGCCCTGTCAATCCCTGTGTAAATACATTTCTTCTAATCCCTCTCCTTCTCTCTTAGCATGATGACCTTTGACCTGGAAGCAGTACAGCAACAAAAATTTTCAATTTCTTTAAGAAGTCTGTGCAATCTGTAATTGTTGTTAAGAATATTTGGAAAGGACTTTTAAGAGTGTGCATCAATTGTAAAGGGATCAATTTTCTTGGATATTAAGAAATACTGGTCTATCAGTTTTGACAACCCTTCGCCTGGAACCAGTACCAACAGGAAGGAAGTTAAGAAGGAAGCCATGTGACTAGCACACACAAAGGAGAGCTGCAGACACAAAGAAAAACATTAAGCAGAGGAGCAGGAGAGTGAAGGCGCTCAGATGCAGGCACAAAGAGAAAGCAGAGACAGAAGTAGGAACACGAGAATTCTTGTGAGGAGAAGAAACAAATCACTCCCAGGAAGAAGCCAATTTTTCTGTTTTACAGAAAAGGAGCCAGGAGCTCCTGGAGGTACCATGTGAGCTGGCTAACATGGTCTACAACCTTGAAAGCTGTGTGACTAGCTCCGAGATGCTAAAGAGCTGGGTGTTTTCTGAGAAGTGGCCAAACAGTAAACCAGAGTGCTATTGGTTGGTTAGAGAACTGTGGAAAGCTACACCATCAGGACTATTGTGACCCGAGTGAGGGAGCGTTCATAGTAGTGTGCCTTATTGATGATAATCTTACCTGTGAAACTCAGAGGTGAAAGCTGTTGTTGGATAGTACTCCTGACCGACCCTGCATGAATAAAGAACAGATTGTGGAACTGTGTGGTTATATGATGCCACATGTCTTCAGGTAGTTTTCTGAATGCATATGCTTCTGTAAGATGTATCTTTGATGTATTGATTAGGTCAAGTGAAATTTACCTTTTTATCTGAAGTATCATTTGCCTGTTAATTCATGTTTAATTTTCATTGGTTCTGATTCATGTTGAAGTATACGTTACAAGAAGTGGAATCTAGTTGGTAATTTTCCCCTTTTGGGGGTCATTTGATAAATTTGGTTAACTTTGGTTTACAGTTTCCCCTTGGGGATCGTGACACTAAGTGACAATTTTAAATTGCTGATTTCCCAGGGAGGAAGTAATCTCCTGCCTGGTCACGTTGTCAAAATACTTCAGAATTTTGAAAATGTGTGATGTTTGCTTCCTTAGCCTTTTCTGCTCCAGTGGAAATAGTTCAGTTTCTCGAGTATACTTTCCAGTCCCTGGCATCATCCTGATGAATCTGTGCTGAAAAAAAATACACTTCACTTAAACGCATTTTCAATGAAAGGGCGTTCAAAACAGCCCACCGTGCTCTAATTGTGGCCTTTAAATGCCTTTCTGCTGCTCTTTCAATAGTTCTCTGCATTCAAGTCGTCTGTTTTTATGGTGGACTATAATCAGGCTCCGGTAATGACACAACGTCTCCCAAGCTGAATAACATTTTTAATTTTAAGATTTGACAGTTTAAAATCCATCTGAACACTGAGACCTCATGCTACTGCAGGTGCCTAACTCGTAAAAGGGCTGTTTATTGGTATAGTTCAACCACGATTTTATGATCAAGTGCCTGCTGCCTATGTGGCCTCCAAACATTTTGCCCACGGCGCAGCATTTAATTTTAGAAGCAGATGCAAAAATATAGATCAGTTCTTATTCAGCCAAAGTGAGTGAGAATTAACAAGTCTGCCAACGCTGGGCAGAATTTCTTCGTCCCATGGGCGGGTGTGTGCCCGGCCTGGTTAGAAGTAAAATGGTGGGCGATGATGTTGGGGGAGCGTTCCCACGTCATTGCGCACTTGCGTGATATTCGCTTGGTGGGCACGCGCGGGTACCAGAATGGTATCCGCCATTGATTAAGTGGCCCCTTAAGGCCTTTAACAGCCCAGTGGACTGTGACTTTACCTTGCCCCCATGATTTTCTGTTCGTAGCACGGGCAAAACAAGCAGGAGGCCAGCTGACATTTTCATAAAAACTCATCCACGAGCAGGATAAAAAAGGGTCAGCAGCATTGCCAGTGTGCGTAGTGAGGAGTTTTGGAGATAGTTAGCAGCTGGTTGCTTATTGGTACTTGACAGCTTCATCTCTTTTCGGGGCTTCATTGTTGGCATCTCCAGGCCTCATTTCAGGACTCATTGCTGTCTGCCAGGCCCCTGGAGGATCCAGACCGTGTGGACCCTTCCAGGTATCAGACAGCTTTCTGTTACGCTGGTAATAGGGATAGTGGTGTCTGCTCGAGGCACCTCCTCTGAGGAGGGAGAGAGGGGCAGAAGGCAGAGGAGGCCACATATCCCTATACAGCTTCCAGGGGAGGGACATGTGGGAGGAGAGGTGCAGATACAAGGGGCGCTGGGCCAGCAGGTAGTCCAAGGTGGAAGGGGCCGCAGAAGATGCCACTATCCTGCTGCCAGGGTTTACAGGCAGCAATGCAGCTACATCAATATGCCCAAAGGAGGCTCTGTCTCTCAAGGGAGAGTGTGACCCAGCACCAGAGGATCGGCCAGGCATCTTTGTGAACAGGAAGGGATTCCACTCCATGAGCGTTCAGACAGTTTGTGACCACAGGATGCAGATTCTGCAAGTCTGTACAAGGTGCCCTGGCAGCTCCCATGATGCTTATATCCTCAGACACTCCCAGGTGCTGAGGCACTTCAGTGCTCCAGCACATCTGGATGGATGGCTGCTGGGTGACAAGGGCTAGCCCCTCAAAGGTGGTTCATGACGCCTCTCTGCTACCTAAGAACAGAGGCAGAGCAACATTACAACACGATTCATGCCTCCACAAGGACGGTGGTAGAGAGGACCATAGGTCTTCTCAAGATTCGCTTCTGATGCCTGGACTGTTCAAGGATGCACTACAATAGCCTCCAGAGTGGGTGTCACTGACAGTGGTTGCATGCTGTGCTCTCCACAATCTGGCACTGGCAAGGGGGGTACCCAATGGAGGAAGAGGGTCTTGATGCAGCTGCACAGGCTACAGATGATGAATCCAGTGGTGAGTCAGAAGAGAAGCACGGTGAGGAGAACGCTGAGGCAGACCTCAGTAGCCTCCAGGGAGGCAGGGATACCAAGGACAGCTTGATCCAATGCTACTTTAACTAGGCTATCGAAGATCAGCTTCAAACGCATGCCAGGGCTGCCTCCTCCATCCTGGATGTGTGAAAGGATTCTTTCACTTGAACCCAAAGATCCCTCAGTGCCTGTGCAATAAAGGTCAGAGAGCCACCTTTGTCCAGCATCACATACTGGCGTTCCTCGCACCAATGAAATAAAAAGGTGAAGCATACTCAGGCCATGACGACAAAAACACAACTCATGTCATTCTGGCAGTCCAATAATCCTAACAGAAACATTTCTGGTATTCAACATCAGACCAGTATACATGAAGTAAACAAAAATTAACAAAAAATCACCCACAACCTGTCCCTCTTCATGGTGTCTTTAGCTTATGTTTGCGAGTGTGATGTCTAGGTGCTCCCCCCTCGCTGGCAATGGCATTGGAGATAGCCTGCTGACTCTGCTGTCTTGTTGACCTTGATGACCTTGGCGGTCATCCTCTGGCCAGTGGAGCTTGTGCTGGCCCTGCCTGGGAGGGAGCGGCCAGTGCCACGGCTGGCATCTCCCCAGTCATCGCAGCCTCATCAGATGGCAAGGTCACTGGCAGAGGGGTGGAGGAGCTGCTGCCATCATCCGGAGCACCCTGAGAGGAGCCCGCAGAGATGACAGGCAGCTCGTGAGGTTGCTCTGGACCACCCTGCACACCATTGATGGATGGGCATCTAGCTGGGATACTGGGTGCCTTATCCATCTCCCACACTGACATTGACCACCTGTGGTCATTGCCTGTATGAGGACTTGCAGGTCTGTGTGCAACCCCAGGAGCCCCTCATTCTGTTCCTGGAGCTGCCTCTCCATTAGGGTTACCACTGTCTCAATGGAGGAGGCATTGCACTTGGCCATGAGGGTCAATGCAGTGCTCATGCTCCATCATGGAGACCATGGCACGCACACCCTCATTGGTCTCCGCCAGATCCTCCTGCACATGCCGCTGGACATCCTGCATCTGCTATCTAATGGACGAATCCAGAGGCTCATCATCAGCCTTTGACTCAACATCGTCCAGGTCCCCAGCAGTCTTTTGACTCCTGGCGCCCTGGGCACTCTCGGTCTCCGCCTGTACCTCAAACGATTATGACTTGCCCTCACTGATGTGCACCAAGATACTAGCCGCCGCTCTAATGCCCACCGAGGTGCTGGTATCTGCGCTGGTGCTTACTTCTGAGAACAGCTGTGACACAGGTGTAAATGACGCCTGGTGGTCCTCCGGTGTCAGGGGGTGCTCTTCAGGGTCTGGAAAACGAATGTCTGCCGGTGAATCTAAAAGGGAGAACAAAGACATTTTATTAGTTAAAGCCATCACCCTGTCACTGTGCATGCCAGGCACCCTGGTGAGACAATGGAGGCCTGCATCATGGTGCCCTTGTCTTCCAATGACCAAGGGGAAGCCAGGTTCAAGAATGACATCCATGAAGAGACAACACTAGAATGGTTGCACAAGCCGAAAGCCTCACCCCTGTGCACTGCGCTCTTCCTTTCGTCTGGCATCCCCGCCTATCGACGCCCAGTTGCATGTGGGGCATGCCAGATCTCGAGCTCTAGGGCTCTTGCTCATTCTCGAGAGGATTAAGAGGCTAGCAGTGCCTCTGATAGTCCGCGACCTTTCTATATTGTTGTGGGCCGTCATCTCCTGGAACACCAGAAGACCATTGATTAGTCCACTCTGTACCTGCAGCCTCATTGCAGCCTGGCCAACCCCAGCTGAGGGACACCTGGAAAGGCACATCCGAGTCGCGGCCCTTGAGCTGCAAGGCACTCAGTCCAAGCAGCCAGGGCTCACCCCCTTGGCCAGCTCTGGCATCATTGACATTTGGCACTCAGTCTCGAGCACCCCTGAGGTCCACTGGGGAGGGCCAGACCTTAACACATCTGCACACCGACCATGCCAACATGGTACTCACCCTTCTTGAGTGCAGCAGGTCATTGAAGCGCTTCTGGCACGGCACCCAGGAGCGCTGCACCACCTTGCGGCTGCTGACCAGTGATGCCACCTGCTCCCATTCCCTCTTGGTGAGGTGGGGCGGCCTCGTCCTCCCACCCCTGGGGACGAGGGTGGCCCCTCCTGGCAGCCACCTCCTCCAGGAGGATGGCGAGGTATTGATCAGAGATGTGGTTTGGGGGGGGGGGGGGCGGATGGGGTGCCGAGTGCCCACTCGACCTGCCGTGTCCAGCTGCACTCGGAGCCACAGCGCTGGCTCAGGGAATGTGCCCCGCGGCAGCTAGGCAGACTGCCTGGGCCGCTTTTAAACCGGCTGCCGGTGGCCGACACGCCCCCACCCCCGCTCGCCCTCCCCGGCCAGTGCGGGGCCGCGTCTCACGCTGGGCGGGCCGCCAGGGTGAAACCATGGGTCAGGGCCCAATCGCGGGCGGTGGTCCGTTTCGTGGGCACTCCCCGGCACGCCTGCCCGATGAAGGGGAAATTAATTCTCCAAGCAAGTGACCCACGGGGGGTGGGGGTGGTGGGGGTGGTGGGGGTGGGGGGGGGGGTGGAGGGATTGAGTGTTTGAAAAATAAAATATATGGGGTTTTCACAGATGGCCATCAAATTTGGGAGCTTGGCTAAAAAGAACACAGAACGTGATTACTCAGCGACCCTTCAACCAAGGGTTGGATTTTACATTCACCTCACCGGCAGCTTTGCAGGTGGTCGGTGTGGTGGTGGGGGGGTGGGGGGGGCGGGCGCAGAGGGGTGTGTGTATGTGAGGGGGTGGGGTGTGTGGTGGGGGGGGTCGCAGAGGTGTGTGTATGTGAGGGGGTGGTGTGTGTGGGGGGGTCGCAGAGGGGTGTGTGTATGTGAGGGGGTGGTGTGTGGTGGGGGGCGCAGAGGGGTGTGTATGTGAGGGGGTGGTGTGTGGTGGGGGGCGCAGAGGTGTGTGTATGTGAGGGGGTGGTGTGTGGGGGGGGCGCAGAGGGGTGTGTATGTGAGGGGGTGGTGTGTGGTGGGGGGCGCAGAGGGGTGTGTATGTGAGGGGGTGGTGTGTCGGGGGGGCGCAGAGGTGTGTGTATGTGAGGGGGTGGTGTGTGGTGGGGGGCGCAGAGGGGTGTGTGTATGTGAGGGGGTGGTGTGTGGTGGGGGGGGTCGCAGAGGTGTGTGTATGTGAGGGGGTGGTGTGTGGTGGTGGGGGGCGCAGAGGTGTGTGTATGTGAGGGGGTGGTGTGTGGTGGTGGGGGGCGCAGAGGGGTGTGTATGTGAGGGGGTGGTGTGTGGTGGTGGGGGGCGCAGAGGGGTGTGTATGTGAGGGGGTGGTGTGTGGTGGGGGGGTCGCAGAGGGGTGTGTGTATGTGAGGGGGTGGTCTGTGTGGTGGGGGGGGTCGCAGAGGTGTGTGTATGTGAGGGGGTGGTGTGTGGGGGGGGTCGCAGAGGGGTGTGTGTATGTGAGGGGGTGGTGTGTGGGGGCGGGCGGGCGCAGAGGGGTGTGTATGTGAGGGGGTGGGGGGGGTCGCAGAGGGGTGTGTATGTGAGGGGGTGGTGTGTGGTGGGGGGCGCAGAGGGGTGTGTATGTGAGGGGGTGGTGTGTGGGGGGGGCGCAGAGGTGTGTGTATGTGAGGGGGTGGTGTGTGGTGGGGGGGCGCAGAGGGGTGTGTGTATGTGAGGGGGTGGTGTGTGGGGGCGGGCGGGCGCAGAGGTGTGTGTATGTGAGGGGGTGGTGTGTGGTGGGGGGCGCAGAGGGGTGTGTATGTGAGGGGGTGGGGGGGGTCGCAGAGGGGTGTGTATGTGAGGGGGTGGTGTGTGGGGGGGGTCGCAGAGGTGTGTGTATGTGAGGGGGTGGTGTGTGGTGGGGTGCGCAGAGGTGTGTGTATGTGAGGGGGTGGTGTGTGGGGGGGGGCGCAGAGGTGTGTGTATGTGAGGGGGTGGTGTGTGGGGGGGGGCGGGCGCAGAGGGGTGTGTATGTGACGGGGTGGTGTGTGGTGGGGGGCGCAGAGGGGTGTGTATGTGAGGGGGTGGTGTGTGGTGGGGGGCGCAGAGGGGTGTGTATGTGAGGGGGTGGTGTGTCGGGGGGGCGCAGAGGGGTGTGTATGTGAGGGGGTGGTGTGTGTGGGGGGGTCGCAGAGGGGTGTGTATGTGAGGGGGTGGTGTGTGGGGGGGCGCAGAGGGGTGTGTGTATGTGAGGGGGTGGTGTGGTGGGGGGCGCAGAGGGGTGTGTATGTGAGGGGGTGGTGTGTGGTGGGGGGGTCGCAGAGGGGTGTGTATGTGAGGGGGTGGTGTGTGTCGGGGGGGCGCAGAGGGGTGTGTATGTGAGGGGGTGGTGTGTGTCGGGGGTGCGCAGAGGGGTGTGTATGTGAGGGGGTGGTGTGTGTGGGGGGGTCGCAGAGGGGTGTGTATGTGAGGGGGTGGTGTGTGTGGGGGGGCGGGCGCAGAGGGGTGTGTATGTGAGGGGGTGGTGTGTGTGGGGGGGCGCAGAGGGGTGTGTGTATGTGAGGGGGTGGTGTGTGGGGGGGGCGCAGAGGGGTGTGTATGTAAGGGGGTGGTGTGTGTCGGGGGGGCGCAGAGGTGTGTGTATGTGAGGGGGTGGTGTGTGGTGGGGGGCGCAGAGGGGTGTGTATGTGAGGGGGTGGTGTGTGTGGGGGGGTCGCAGAGGGGTGTGTATGTGAGGGGGTGGTGTGTGGTGGGGTGCGCAGAGGGGTGTGTATGTGAGGGGGTGGTGTGTGGTGGGGGGCGCAGAGGGGTGTGTGTATGTGAGGGGGTGGTGTGTGGGGGGGCGCAGAGGGGTGTGTGTATGTGAGGGGGTGGTGTGTGGTGGGGGGGGTCGCAGAGGGGTGTGTATGTGAGGGGGTGGGGGGGGGCGCAGAGGGGTGTGTATGTGAGGGGGTGGTGTGTGGGGGGGGTCGCAGAGGGGTGTGTATGTGAGGGGGTGGTGTGTGTCGGGGGGGCGCAGAGGTGTGTGTATGTGAGGGGGTGGTGTGTGGTGGGGGGCGCAGAGGGGTGTGTATGTGAGGGGGTGGTGTGTGGTGGGGGGCGCAGAGGGGTGTGTATGTGAGGGGGTGGTGTGTGTCGGGGGGGCGCAGAGGTGTGTGTATGTGAGGGGGTGGTGTGTGGTGGGGGGCGCAGAGGGGTGTGTATGTGAGGGGGTGGGGGGGGGGCGCAGAGGGGTGTGTATGTGAGGGGGTGGTGTGTGGTGGGGGGCGCAGAGGGGTGTGTATGTGAGGGGGTGGTGTGTGGTGGGGGGCGCAGAGGGGTGTGTATGTGAGGGGGTGGGGGGGGGGGCGCAGAGGGGTGTGTATGTGAGGGGGTGGTGTGTGGTGGGGGGCGCAGAGGGGTGTGTGTATGTGAGGGGGTGGTGTGTGGTGGGGGGGGTCGCAGAGGTGTGTGTATGTGAGGGGGTGGGGGGGGTGCGCAGAGGGGTGTGTATGTGAGGGTGTGGTGTGTGGTGGGGGGCGCAGAGGGGTGTGTATGTGAGGGGGTGGTGTGTGGTGTGGGGGGTCGCAGAGGGGTGTGTATGTGAGGGGGTGGGGGGGGGGCGCAGAGGGGTGTGTATGTGAGGGGGTGGTGTGTGGTGGGGGGCGCAGAGGGGTGTGTATGTGAGGGGGTGGGGGGGGGGCGCAGAGGGGTGTGTATGTGAGGGGGTGGTGTGTGGTGGGGGGCGCAGAGGGGTGTGTGTATGTGAGGGGGTGGTGTGTGGTGGGGGGGGTCGCAGAGGTGTGTGTATGTGAGGGGGTGGGGGGGGTGCGCAGAGGGGTGTGTATGTGAGGGTGTGGTGTGTGGTGGGGGGCGCAGAGGGGTGTGTATGTGAGGGGGTGGTGTGTGTGGGGGGGTCGCAGAGGGGTGTGTATGTGAGGGGGTGGTGTGTGGGGGGGCGCAGAGGGGTGTGTGTATGTGAGGGGGTGGTGTGTGGTGGGGGGGTCGCAGAGGGGTGTGTATGTGAGGGGGTGGTGTGTGTGGGGGGGCGCAGAGGTGTGTGTATGTGAGGGGGTGGTGTGTGGTGGGGGGGTCGCAGAGGGGTGTGTATGTGAGGGGGTGGTGTGTGTGGGGGGGCGCAGAGGTGTGTGTATGTGAGGGGGTGGTGTGTGGTGGGGGGCGCAGAGGGGTGTGTATGTGAGGGGGTGGTGTGTGGGGGGGGCGCAGAGGGGTGTGTGTATGTGAGGGGGTGGTGTGTGGGGGGGCGCAGAGGGGTGTGTGTATGTGAGGGGGTGGTGTGTGGTGGGGGGGGTCGCAGAGGGGTGTGTATGTGAGGGGGTGGGGGGGGGCGCAGAGGGGTGTGTATGTGAGGGGGTGGTGTGTGGGGGGGGTCGCAGAGAGGTGTGTATGTGAGGGGGTGGTGTGTGGTGGGGGGCGCAGAGGGGTGTGTATGTGAGGGGGTGGTGTGTGTCGGGGGGGCGCAGAGGTGTGTGTATGTGAGGGGGTGGTGTGTGGTGGGGGGCGCAGAGGGGTGTGTATGTGAGGGGGTGGTGTGTGGGGGGGCGCAGAGGGGTGTGTATGTGAGGGGGTGGTGTGTGTCGGGGGGGCGCAGAGGGGTGTGTATGTGAGGGGGTGGTGTGTGGGGGGGTCGCAGAGGGGTGTGTATGTGAGGGGGTGGTGTGTGGGGGGGGTCGCAGAGGTGTGTGTATGTGAGGGGGTGGTGTGTGTGGGGGGGGTCGCAGAGGTGTGTGTATGTGAGGGGGTGGTGTGTCGGGGGGGCGCAGAGGGGTGTGTATGTGAGGGGGGGTGGTGTGTGGTGGGGGGCGCAGAGGGGTGTGTATGTGAGGGGGTGGTGTGTGGGGGGGGGCGCAGAGGTGTGTGTATGTGAGGGGGTGGTGTGTGGTGGGGGGCGCAGAGGGGTGTGTGTATGTGAGGGGGTGGTGTGTGGTGGGGGGGGTCGCAGAGGGGTGTGTATGTGAGGGGGTGGGGGGGGGCGCAGAGGGGTGTGTATGTGAGGGGGTGGTGTGTGGGGGGGGTCGCAGAGGGGTGTGTATGTGAGGGGGTGGTGTGTGTCGGGGGGGCGCAGAGGTGTGTGTATGTGAGGGGGTGGTGTGTGGTGGGGGGCGCAGAGGGGTGTGTATGTGAGGGGGTGGTGTGTGTGGGGGGGTCGCAGAGGGGTGTGTATGTGAGGGGGTGGTGTGTGGTGGGGTGCGCAGAGGGGTGTGTATGTGAGGGTGTGGTGTGTGGTGGGGGCGCAGAGGGGTGTGTATGTGAGGGGGTGGTGTGTGTGGGGGGGTCGCAGAGGGGTGTGTATGTGAGGGGGTGGTGTGTGGGGGGGCGCAGAGGGGTGTGTGTATGTGAGGGGGTGGTGTGTGGTGGGGGGGTCGCAGAGGGGTGTGTATGTGAGGGGGTGGTGTGTGTGGGGGGGCGCAGAGGTGTGTGTATGTGAGGGGGTGGTGTGTGGTGGGGGGGTCGCAGAGGGGTGTGTATGTGAGGGGGTGGTGTGTGTGGGGGGGCGCAGAGGTGTGTGTATGTGAGGGGGTGGTGTGTGTGGGGGGGCGCAGAGGGGTGTGTATGTGAGGGGGTGGTGTGTGTGGGGGGGCGCAGAGGTGTGTGTATGTGAGGGGGTGGTGTGTGGTGGGGGGCGCAGAGGGGTGTGTATGTGAGGGGGTGGTGTGTGTGGGGGGGGCGCAGAGGGGTGTGTGTATGTGAGGGGGTGGTGTGTGGGGGGGCGCAGAGGGGTGTGTGTATGTGAGGGGGTGGTGTGTGGTGGGGGGGGTCGCAGAGGGGTGTGTATGTGAGGGGGTGGGGGGGGCGCAGAGGGGTGTGTATGTGAGGGGGTGGTGTGTGGGGGGGGTCGCAGAGGGGTGTGTATGTGAGGGGGTGGTGTGTGTCGGGGGGGCGCAGAGGTGTGTGTATGTGAGGGGGTGGTGTGTGGTGGGGGGCGCAGAGGGGTGTGTATGTGAGGGGGTGGTGTGTGGTGGGGGGCGCAGAGGGGTGTGTATGTGAGGGGGTGGTGTGTGTCGGGGGGGCGCAGAGGTGTGTGTATGTGAGGGGGTGGTGTGTGGTGGGGGGCGCAGAGGGGTGTGTATGTGAGGGGGTGGTGTGTGGGGGGGCGCAGAGGGGTGTGTATGTGAGGGGGTGGTGTGTGTCGGGGGGGCGCAGAGGGGTGTGTATGTGAGGGGGTGGTGTGTGGGGGGGTCGCAGAGGGGTGTGTATGTGAGGGGGTGGTGTGTGGGGGGGTCGCAGAGGTGTGTGTATGTGAGGGGGTGGTGTGTGGGGGGGCGCAGAGGGGTGTGTGTATGTGAGGGGGTGGTGTGTGGGGGGGTGCGCAGAGGGGTGTGTATGTAAGGGGGTGGTGTGTGTCGGGGGTGCGCAGAGGGGTGTGTATGTAAGGGGGTGGTGTGTGGGGGGGTGCGCAGAGGGGTGTGTATGTAAGGGGGTGGTGTGTGTCGGGGGGGGCGCAGAGGGGTGTGTATGTAAGGGGGTGGTTTGTGGGGGGGGGCGCAGAGGGGTGTGTATGTGAGGGGGTGGTGTGTTGGGGGGGGCGCAGAGGTGTGTGTATGTAAGGGGGTGGTTTGTGGGGGGGGGCGCAGAGGGGTGTGTATGTAAGGGGGTGGTGTGTGTCGGGGGGGCGCAGAGGGGTGTGTATGTAAGGGGGTGGTGTGTGTCGGGGGGGCGCAGAGGGGTGTGTATGTGAGGGGGTGGTGTGTGGTGGGGGGCGCAGAGGGGTGTGTATGTGAGGGGGTGGTGTGTGGGGGGGTGCGCAGAGGGGTGTGTATGTAAGGGGGTGGTTTGTGGGGGGGGGCGCAGAGGGGTGTGCATGTGAGGGGGTGGTGTGTGGTAGGGGGGGCGCAGAGGGGTGTGTATGTGAGGGGGTGGTGTGTGGGAGGGCGGGGGGACAATGTCAAATTCCTCAGATGACCTTCCCACTGGGCTTCCTCCCGGCCGGACCTCTCTGCAATTTTGGGATAAGACAGGTGAGGCCTAGACTGACCCGCCCACCCTTGCCCCAGTTGAAGCCCTTAAGTGGCCCACTGATGACCACTTAATGGACAGCTTCCCGCCCAGCTTAAATTTTCAGGCTGGCCGGAGGAGTCCAGGGACAGGGAGGAACCCCAGAAAGAGACCGTCAAGTCTTGGGTGGGAAGAACAGGAGGGGTGGTGGGTTGGGTTAGGGTAATGCGGGGTACATCCAACAACAGCCTCCTTTCAACATCGGGCACCCTGCAGAAAGGCTGGCCCCTGTGGGTGCTTCCTTCTACACTGGCCTCGCCACCAAAGCCCCCAACCCCACTTTGCTCCCCTCCCCATGGCTGATCCTGGACTCCTGGGACTTAGGGCAGAATTTTCTGGTTGGCGTGTGGGGGCAGGTCCGACATGCGCGATGACATCGAGGGTGTGTCCCGATGTCATCGCGCCGTCGCAATATTTCATTCAGTGAGCGCCCGCCGGAGTCGGCTGCGCACCCGCCGAAATGTAACCGGCCTGTTAAGGCCTTTAAGAAATCGGTTTAGCCACTCGAGGACGCGGCCTGTCCAACCTTGAGTTTGGCAGGCAGGCCGAAAGCCCAAGCGGCCTTCGTGTATTTCAGGAAACCTCATCCACTGGCGGGATGAGACTTCCTGAAGCTTTTGTTAAAAAAAATAAATTAATTTTCATAAATATAAAAACATGTCCCCGCTCACATGACACAGTCACATGAGGGGACATGTCTAAATACATTTTTAAACCTTATGTTTAATTATTTTAATATCCGTTCAATCTCCCTGAGGTAGCTCTATGCCTCAGGGAGATTGCTGCGCTGCGCTGGCCCCAATTCTCCCCCTCCTCCCCCCCCCGCCCGCACAGGTAGCGCTGAGCGCTACTGGCGGTGTAGTAGGCTGGGCGGGCGTTAATTGGCCTGCCCACGTAAAATGGCGGCGCGGAGCCGGTCCCGGGCGCCTGCCCCCGCCCGCTCCCACCCAGACCGCCCGCCACAGGAAAAATCCTGGCCTTCAAGTCCGGGAACTGTTTGTAGTCCCAGTCCTGGCCTCTGTAGCTTCTGGCGCTGCTGGGACTAGAGAACTGCTGACCAATCAGATTGGCCAGCAACTCTCTGAGGCAGAACTCCTTCCCTGGTGAGGGCCGCAAGTCCCATCTCCAGTCAACAAACGCTCACTGAAGTGTTAAATGGCTGCGTGGCTGCCTGTATCAGCCAAGGATGCATTCGCCATCAATCGTTCAGGTGGCAGGAAGGGAAATCCCTCCATCCTAAAAATCCTGGTCAAAGAGTTCAAGGAAAAATTGAGGGTGTGAAGAGGCTTCAAGGCGATTTAGACAGGTTGAGTGAGTGGGCAGGTGCAGTTTAATGTGGATAAGTGTGAAGTTATCCACTTCGGTAGTAAAAACAGAATGACAGTATTATTTAAATGGTGATAGGTTGGAAGATGTTGAGGTACGAAGGGACCTTTGTGCTGTATCATCTTGTAATAAGATTAAGGGATTTCAAGTATTGTACCATTTGCGTGAAACATCAGTTTGTTTACGGGTAAAGTTGGCTGAATTCTTAAACCCCGTAGCTTCACTAAGTGCACATAACCATCATTCAGTGGCTCTCTCTGCATTGCCCCACTGAGAACTGAGAAGTGATTACATACCCTATCGCACACAATGGAGACAGAGGACTGCCGGGTAGATAATGTGCTTCTTCAATTTAAAAAGGAAAGTAGAACAAACCCAGGAAACCAAAGACCACTTAGCTTAACAATAATGGTAGGAAAGTTTATGTACCATAAATTGCAGCGTATAAGCTGACCTGGTACATAAGATGACCCCATTTTGCCAGCCCCAAAAATCATGCTTCTGCGTGTACTCGACATTTAAATCAACACCTTTTTCAGCCATATGCTGATTAGCAGTCAGCCTCAAATTTTTCACTCCACAAATGCATGTTTTATTTAGTGGTATCTTGTAATCGGGCACAAGGGATTATGCAGACGATATGGGCTCTGTTGCAAAAATGGATGAGAGTTTGAGACGTGCCCACACAGAGCAGGCCGTACATGAAGAGCAGCAAAAAGAAATGAGTCTTCCAACAAAAGGAATGAAGTATAATGCTGGTTTCAAGCTAAAAGTCGTAATATTTGCTAACTTGTCAAATAACTGTGCTGCAGCGCAGGAATTCAGTGTGACTGAAAAACTGGTGCAAGAATGGAAGAAGGAATCTGCCCTGAAGAAGATGCTGAAGACTAAATTTGCCATGAGAATAGGGAACTGGCCTGATCTTGAGAAGCATGTTTCAAAATGGGTCTTCAAATACCGTCAGAATATTTACATCGCCACCAGAAACGTATGCGCATATATACACTTAATTGGGCTAAATGAAACCCTGAGTCCAATAAGGTTTCAGAGCAGCAGTTAGTTGGCGTGGCTGCTTTGTGGAACAAAAATGTCCTCTGTTATGGCAGAAGACCAAGATCGCTTGGAGACTACCAAAAGACCTCAATGCCAAAATTATCAGTTTCCCATGATTCATCATCAGACAACAGCAAAAACACGAGTATCCATAACGTCACATCAGCAACATGGATGCAATGCCCATGGAAGAAATGTCAACTGTTATATCCAGCAACTGAACTGTGGAGTGGAAAGGTCGAAAACAGCTCCAGTGAAAAACCACAGGACGTGAGAGGACAATATTCACGGTGGTACTAGCCTGTATGGCTGATGGAACATAAGTACAGCCTATGGTAATTTTCGAGCGTAAAACCATGCTGAAAATCAAGTTCCCTTCAGGATTTTTTGTGGATCGATGAGGATGGATTGGAGTTGTGGATAGATAATGTGTGGAATAGGTGTTCCAGTGGTCAATGTAAAGAATACAGCTTATCAGTGTGGGATGTGTTCAGGTCCCATATAACTGGTGAGATCAAGATGCACCTGCAAAGAAATAACACCCAAATTGCAGTTATATCAGGAGGCCTAATATCTGCAGTTCAACCATTTGATGTGTGCCATTCAAGGATCATGTTCGTGCTGACTGGAATAGGCGGATAGTTGAGGGAGAAAAAGCCTTCACTAAGAGTGGAAATATGCGTGTTGATGTTTTGTGTGTTTTCCTCATCAAATTATGCGATGTTATTAGTGCACAAAGTGTCATCAGATTGTTCAAAAAATATGAAATATCCAACTCAATGGCTGGCGAGGAAGGTGATTTGTTGTGGAGAGATGATAATGGGAACAAAAGCGTTACATTCTGACCCAGAGTGGGATCTTACGATGCCATAACCAAAGCGACTCAGAGTGAATTTGATGAACTCTTTGCATTTGATGCCAATGAATTTGATGGATTTTAAAAAGCTTTGTTTGTAGTTCAAGGTATTTTTGCAGAATTGATTCACTCAATTAAACCAAGTCACATCAATTTAATATGAATTACCAGTGTTATGTTCTTTTTTCACATTTCAAAGTGACAACTGCACACCCATATATTGTTCATGTTTTATACTCGGTCAATATGTCAACCCCATTTTTGGAAGGATGACTTATGTACTGAAATCTGTGGAAGTCCTTACTGAAAGCTGTAAAAGAAAAATATCTAAGAGCTAAAATTATACTAAGCAGTCAACACAGATTAGAAGGGAATGTCATACTTGACAGATTTTAATACAGCAGAAGTAATATATAGAGTTTCCAAAAGACCCTTGATAAGATACCTTTTAGTACGCACATGAATAAGGTCAGAACATGTAGCGTCAGGGGACAAGTAGGAGAGTGGATAGCTAGCTGAGTTCAAAACAGAACACAGAGAGTAAGGGTTAATGGGACTGGCAAAATATTGTGGGACCACTGTTGTTCACCATTTATATAAACAATTAGTAATTGGGGGGTGTTATTAATATAGAGGCAGACTGTAATAAAATTCAGAAATGCATTAATTAACTTCAGCACAGCTAAGTGTGAGGTGATCGATAAAATAAGGAGGCTTCATAATTCCTTGAAAATATAATTGTATGGATGGAATAGAGCAACACAGGGTTCCGGGGATACAAATACACAATACATTAAAAGTAACAATGCAGGTTAAGAAGGCCAGAAAAAAAAAAAGCACTGGGGTCCATTTCTAGAGAAATAGATTTGAAAAGCTTAAAGATAGAATTGAAAATAATTGGAATAATGAGAACAATTTTGGCTTCCATGTTATACAGCTATACCCAGGAAGACAACTGAACAAAACGGTCACAATGTGGAATCACCACATCGAGACCAGCCAAGGAACAGTTAACCACCATATGCACATCTGGTTTTTTTCATAAACCGCGAAAACTCCTATTAGCTTATCCTCTTACTCCACCGTCTATAATGGTGGTTGCAATTTCCCTCGTTTTTTTTTGAGTTCGGGAATGAGGTTCAATAAACTTATCTTGTTCTTTGTTTAACCTAAGAAAGACTGTCTGACTGCTCCTTTACAACCTAAAAACGCAAATAGTTCAGTTTTACTGAATTGGCAAAGCACATCCCCTCTAAATTAAAAAAAAAAAAATCCCTTGTTATGGTTAAACCTGGAGCAGGAGAATAGGGGGGGTCATTTCATCCCTCCTCATGTGGTCGTAACAGAGTACACATAGTGAAGATTATAAGATAATCAATTCAAAGCGAGAAGAAACTTTGCCAGAGAGTGGTTAGAATGTGGAACTCGCTATCACAAGGAGTAGGTGATTGAGAAACATAAATGAACTGAAGAGGAGGTTAGATAAAACATGAGGGGGAATGAACTAAAAGGATATGCAGAAGGAATCAGCTGAAGACGGGAGAGAGAAGGCTCATATGGGGCATATAACCCAGCGTGGATCTGCGGGTCGGACACTAAAAGAGTTTAACCCAGCGTGGATCTGCGGGTCGGACACTAAAAGAGTTTAAGGAGGCGTACTTCCAATTTTGACATAATTCTCATTTCTAACTCATGAAAACGCTGACAGGTAATAGAAGGTAAGAAGTGCCAGATACATGTGATAAGTGCCTTATTGTACTGTTTGTGATCCAGGAGCAACAGCAGTGTTTGCCCCAGGGCCAAACAAGCATATATCCACAAGATCAGGTGGCAAAGGTGTTCCACAATGCTGTTAGGTAGAACTAACTACTGGTCTTGTCGCATTAAATGAACCTCAATTGATTCTGCTCTCCCTTCTTTTTTTCACTCTCTCTGCATTTACTTCCGATTCCTCTAACACCCTCATCACTATGACAGCTTCAGGTTTCCTGGCATCGATCGTTTCTTCTTCATCAGGAGTACCTTCTGCTTTCTGCCTTAAAGATAAACTTCTCCATTTCAACCTTAATTGGTGTCCCTGCCAGATTCCACCCCCACCAACCTTCTTTGCTTACCTGAAATTGCATTCGATAATGGCCTGAGGAGGAATTTTCTGCAGCATGTCAGAACACTTGGGAGATTAATTCTGCCTAAACCCAGCAGTAAAGTTCCCTTTTCAACTTGTTACTACGCATTGCTATCATTCTTCTTCAGTTGCGTTGATCCTTGAAAGTGAACTGATATGGTAGCAAGCAGAATAGCATTGGAGTCTCATGGAGGATTTCCAAAGATTTTTTTTCCCATTTTCCCTGATTTGATAACATTGCCACTGAATGAGGAGCATGATTGAAACTTGATTGAAAAATAGTTGATGTGAAAAAAATTCACAGAAGCAGAACAAAAGCACTTTGGGAGCAGATAGAATTAAACATTGATTTTACGTTAAAAAGGCCTGGTTTAGAATGAGAATGGAAATGGGCCATTACCAGCACAGCCATATAAAAGTGGCAACACTAACAATACCACTAGCTGCTAATAACATTTCATCCCAACTATGTAAATGAGGTACTTGAGATACAGAGAAATGCTGAGAGAAGACTTTTTCAATAATTAGTCAACAAATGTAGTGTTATTTGCACAGAGACCATGCCTCTTCAAAATGCTGACACTCTTTTGGAGTCCAGCACTGTTTTAATGTGCTTCATTAATAATACTACCAAGTGTATTTAAGGAATTGTGTGTCTAAACAGGCTCTTACCTCAGGCCTGATATGTCGCATTTTGTTCAGTTTCTCACGTGTGACAGCACAGTTCCGCAGCTAATCCTGTCAGTTCACCAGCACCATGGCTATTCTTTATGTATGAGCATAGACTGTGTGTAGCAGTGGGCTTTTTTTTTTAACATCACAATGAAACCTTTCTGCCTTTGTCCAACATCCAGACATGCATGCTTTCAAAGAAGGTTGACTGAATATGGGATCAAGAGTAAGGATCGTGGTGATTTCTCCACTCCTTATCCTCTGGGCAGTGAAACTCTTTGGACTGTTGCTGACATCTCAACAGAGCTTGAGCAACTCAGCAGAAATCAGGGAATGATCTTGGAATAGCTTTGAGCTGGACGACTCAGTACTATGCCATACCTCCAAGGCTATGGACCAAGAGCTAGAAAGCGGAATTAGGCTGGATAACTTTTTTCTGCCCGCACAGACATAACAACATAAGAAATAAGAGCAGGATTAGGTCATTCGTCCCATTAAATTGGCTCCACCGTTCAATAAAATCATGGCTGATCTGATTGTTGCCTCAACTCCACTTCTCTGCTTGTCCCCCATGACCCTTGAACTCCCTGTAGGTCAAAAATCTGTCCAACCCAGCCTTGAATATATTCAATGACACAGCCCCCATTGCTCTCTGTGGGAGAGAATTCCTAAGATTTCTCCTTAGACGAGAAATTTCCCCTCATCTTCATATTAAATGAGAGATCCATTATTCTGAAACTGTGCCCCATTGTTCTAGATACCCCCAAGAGGCGGAACATCCTCAGCGACTACCCTGTCAAAGTCCCCTCAGAATCTTATATGTTTCAATAAGATCATCTCTTATTCTTCTAATCTCCAATGAGCAAAGGCCCAACCTGCTCAACCTTGTTAGTAATAGGTTACTTGTATTGTTAAGATACACAGAGTGAAGGGCATTGTTTAATCAAGCACTTTGAGCACATATAATTAGGGTGCACCCTTCTATGACCGGTGGGCATTGTGGGGGCTGAACTGCATCATTGACCCCCAAAACGATATTTTGATTTAATTTGGAAATTTCCTTTAATTTTGTTCATTAGTTCCAGTGCCTGTTAGTCAATTTGATTAAGTCAGTTTATTTGATTAATTGTTCTTAGTTTCTAGGTGTATTAAAAAGAGCACAAATAGGGGGTGACTGGGACCCTTGGGGGAAAAGACAGCAATCAGAGTGAACCAAGTCAATAAATCCTCTCAGTAAAGAAAAGCTTTGTGTCTTGGTTTTGACTTCACCAGCTAGCCTGGATTCTATTAACAAACTTTTCCTCGAAAGACAACCCTTTCATCCCAGGAATCAACTAGTGAACCTTCTCTGAACTGCTTCCATTGCAAGTATATCTCTCCTTAAACAAGGAGACCAAAACTGTACACAGTATTCGAGGAGTGGTCTCACCAATTCCCTGTACAGATGTCGCAACACTCCCCTACTTATATATCCTTATTGCTCTTGCCAATGTTCCATTTGCCTTCCTAATTATTTCCACATCTGCATGCTAACTTTTTGGGGTCCATGTATGAAGACACCCAGATCACTCTCCATCGCATCACTCTGCAGTCTGTCTCCATTTAAATAATATTCTGCTTTTCTATTCTTCCTAAGAAAATGGACAATTTCACATTTTCCCACATCATGCCTCATTTTTGTCAAATTTTAGCCCACTCACTTAATCTCTCCATGTTCTTTTGCAGACTTTTTGCATCCTCCTCACAATTTGCTTTCCTATGTATCTTTGTATCGTCAGTAAATTTGCCTGCAATACACTCTATCCATTCATTCAACTCATGGGGCAGAAGTTTCCTGTTGGCGTACAGAGCCCGCTGCATGTAAAATGACATGCGGTGAGGTCGGGCGAGTGTCCCGATGTCACCGCGCGCCATCGCAATATTTCATGGGGCAGGCGTGAGATGATATCCGCTACGTGCCCACCATTAATTAACGGACCACTTAAGGCCCTTGACTCATCAATCGATGCCGATTTTTCGGCAATCTTCGGGTCGGCACACGGACGCAATGGGCAGGCGGGTAGGACAAGTTTGCATAAACCTCATCCACAGGTGGGATAAGAAGGCTCACTGGGGTCGTAAGTGTGCTCTCTCAAGTATTTGTTTTTCTAAGTTATTGAAACTGGTCTGTGTGATCTGCAGTACTTCAAAATGCATGCCGGCTGCTTTGTCTGGACTCTTAAACTTCAGGTCACCACTCTGCAGTGAGGAATCTTTCTTGGGCCTGCAGGTTTCAGGGAGCTTTCCCATAGCCTGGGAATGGGAGCTGAACTGTCCACTGGAGGTACCTCCTCTGAGGAGGAAGGGAGAGCTATAAGGGGGAGGAGGCCATGAGTGCACATTCAGCCTCCAGGGTCGCCACCTTGGGGAGGGCAGGCGCAGGCACAAGGGGCACAGGGCCAAGAGGTAGACCAAGGTGGAAGGGGCCTCAGAAGACGCCACTGTCCTGATGCCAGGGTTTACAGGCGGCAAATATGTCTGAGGTGCAGTGCTGAAGGAGGCTCCGTCACTCAAGGGAGACAGTCAACTATATCTGTCAGATGATTGGGCATGAGATCTCAGTGAACACCCCATGCCAGTGGCCCTAAAGATCACAGCTGCCCTCAACCTCTCTGTCTCTGGCTTCTTCCAGGGGTTGGTGGGTGATCTTTGTGGTGTCTCCCAATCAGCTGTCCATATTTGTGTCAAGCAGGTTAAAGACACTCTGTTCAGGCGTGCATTGTCCTTCATCCACTTCTGTTGGGACCAGGCTAGCCAGACACAGTGAACCAGAGGCTTCGCAGTGATTGCTGGCTTCCCCCGCGTCCAGGGTGCTATAGACTGTACACATGTGGCCACCAAGGCACCAGTAGATGAGCCCGGTGCCTTCAACAGGAAGGGCTTCCACTCCATGAACATGCAGATAGTGTGTGACCACAGGATGCAGATTCTGCAAGTCCGGGCAATGTACCCAGGCAGCTCCCACGACATTGACATCCTCAGACACTCCCAGATGCCAGAGCTCTTCAGTGCTTTGGCCCGGCTGGATGGTTGGCTGCTGGGTGACAAGGGCTATCCCCTCAGAAGGTGGGTCATGACATCTCTCCGCCATCCAAGAACAGAAGCTGAGCAGCGCTACAATAGGAGCCACGGCTCCACGAGGGCTGTGGTGGAGAGAACCATCGGTCTTCTCAAGATGTGCTTCCGATGCCTGGACCAATCAAGGGGTGCACTCCAGTACCCCCCAGATCGTGTGTCGGTGATAGTGGTTGCACGCTGCGCTCTCCAGAATCTTGCGCTGGAAAGGGGGGACGCAGTGGACGATGAAGATATCGACGCAGTGGCTGCAGCTGCACATGATGAGTCCAGCAGTGAGTCCGAGGATGAGCATGCACAGGGAAATGCTGAGGGGGTAGATGCTGACCCAGGTATACTCCAGGGAGGCAGGGACACCCAAGATGCTTTAATCCATCGAACCTTCAGCTAGCACACCACAGATGGACCTCCAGGGCAAGCCTGGGCTGTAGGCTCCATACTCGACACCTAAGTGCAAAATTCTCCAGGTTACGAACAGTAACCAAGGGCATTGAAGGGCCTTGTTAATAAAGCTGAATGTCCCACAAAGCACTCCTAATATTTTTGGAAACTGTACACATGCAGAATTTAATATCACAGGTAAAGAAACTTAATGAAACAAAATGACAATGGTGTTCCAATTCAAAGGAAATCATAAAGAGCCCATCACAGCCAACACAAAAGCACCAGTGATAAAACGGTGGTGTACCTAAGGCACCTTATTTTTACATCTCCGGGTGCTATATCTTGGAGCTACCCCATCGCTCAGAGACGCATCTGAGACAGCCTGCTGACTCTGCTGTCCTGTTGGCCTTGATGACCTTGACGGTCGTCCTCTGGCCCGCGGAGCCTGTGCTGGCCCCGCCTGGGAGGGAGCTGCCAGTTCCACAGCTGGCATCTCCCCAGTCGTCGCAGCTTCACCAGATGCTACAGTCACTGGGAGAGAGGCGGAGGAGCTGCTGCCCTCACCCGGAGTGCCCTGAGAGGAGCCCGCAGAAATGACAGGCAGCTCCTGTGCCGACGTGAGGTTGCTTTTGACCTCCCTGCTCACCGTGGGTGGATGGGCACCGAGCCAGTGCCCGGGCCATCTCTCACATTGGCACTGACCAGCTGAGGTCAATGCCGATGTGAGGGCTTACTGGTCCGAGTGCATCCCCAGGAAGGCCTGATGGGTCTCCTGGAGGAGCCTTTCCACGAGAGTCACCATTCTCTCCTTGGAGGATGCTTGGCGCTTGGGCATGTGGCTCATTGCTTCAGTTATCGTCCATGTAGACTCTTCCACCACGGAGGCCTGGCCAAGCATAGCCTCATGTATCATCCTCAGATGCTCCTGCATACTTGGCTGCATTTCCTGCCTCTGCTGCATCGTGGACGACTTCAGAGGCAAATCATCAGGCATCGACTGAGCATGTGCCTGGTCCCCTGCAGTCCTCTGGCTGTTGGCACCATGGGCACTCTCTGTCCCTGCCAGCTCCTCCAGCGACTGTGAAATGCCCTCACCACTGTTCCTCGGGACACTAGCCAATGTTCGAATTCCCACCGAGGTGCTGCCTCGCAGAGATGGTGTGACGTTGGTGAGACTTCAGGCCCCTCAGGTATGAGAGGGGGCCTCTGCTGCTCCTCCTCCCGGCCCTGCTCTGCTGATGCTGAAAGTAAGAACAAGGACATTGGATCTGTTAATGTGGATACAACAACAAAGTGCATCCCTGTTCCCTAGACCATTATGCGCTCATCCTTCCATAAGCAATGGGCAAGCCGTGTTGCAAAATTAAATCATTTTGAGATTTAGCTGTCCTAAAACATGGCAACTTCTTGTGTTCAAATCCAGTAAAGAAGGGATGAAAGTGTCCTTTGTTGCTTTAAGAACTCTGAGCAAGATGAGGTTGGGGGAGTCTTGGTCTAGTTTTTAGTGTAGCTCCAAGGCAGAAAACTGACAGTCATCAACCACCTCATTCAAAAGCTGTGGTCGTTGAAAAAAATCATACTGGAACAGTTAAGGGTTCCTCTTCTGAAGTTAGGATTATGGTACCTTTTTGAGTCAGAGAAGAAAGAGCTTTGCAATGACACTTTCACCCCTTCTCTGCTGGATTTGAACACAGGCTGAAAGAGTGAAAAGCCGGCATGCTAAATTATTGCACCTTTGAAATGCTACACACAATCCGAGAGGCTTGAAATAGTAGTTCTCCACATTTCAGTAAAAGGACTGAATTTCAGGAGGAAACATAAGAAAGAGAAGTATATTTAAGCAAATACACTTTAAACATAGACGCAGTAAATCATTGGCCGAGCTGGAGGCCATTTGTCCCATCGTGTCAGTGTGCTGGCTGAAAAAGAGTGTTCAGCCTAATCCCATTTTCCAGCTCTTAGCATGTTGTCCTGCACGTTACAGCATTTCAAGTGCATAAACAGGTATTTGTAAGTGCAATGGCAGTTTCTACCTCTGCCACCCTTTTAGGTGCTGACATCCAGACACCCGTCACCCTTTGGTGAAAAAAAATACCTCCTCAACACCCCTATAATTCTTCTTCCAATTACTTTAAATTTATGTCCCCTGGTATTTGACCTCTCTGCTAAAGGAAATAGGCCCTTCATATCTGCTCTATCTAAGCCCCTCATAACTTTTTATACCTCAATTAAATCTCCCCTCAGCCTCCTCTGTTCCATAAGAGACAATCTCAGCCTATCCAATCTTTCCTCTTAGCTAAACTTCTCCTGGAAACATCCTTGTGAATCTCCTCTGCATCCCCTCTAGTGTGATTATATGCTTCCTGTAATGTAGTGACCAGAATGATACTCAGTACTCTAGCAGATGCCTAATTAGTGCTACACAGAGTTCAGCATAATCTCACTGTTCTTGTACTTACTGCCTCAGCCACTAAAGCAAATTGTCCACAATGCCTTTTTAACCATGTTATCTACCTGTCCTGCTACCGTCAGGAATCTGTGGCATATGCACCCTGAGGTCCCTCTGTTCCTCTGCACTCTCCAGTATCCTACCATTTCTTATGTATTCCACAAATGAATTACCTCACACTTCTCCAGGTTGAATTCCATTTGTTGCTTTTCTGCCCACCTGATCAATCCATTAATATCTTCCTGCAATCTATAGCTTTCTTCCTCATTTTCAACCACGTGACAAATTTTTGAATCACCTGCAAACGTCTTAATCATGTTCCCTTCATTTAAGTCTAAATCATTGATATACGTGCTACAAAAAACAAGGAACCTAGTACCGAACCCTGCAGAACCCCACCAGAAACAGCTCTCCTTTAACCATTACCGTTTGCTTCTTGCCACTAAGCCAATTTCAGATCCAACTTTTCACTGTCCCATGGATCCAATGAGCTTTTGATTTTCTGACATCAAATGCACTGCCCTCATCAACCCTTCTTGTTATCTACTCAAAGTAATAAATTGAGATAGGCAGACGCGACCTTTCTTTAACAAATCCATGCTGACTATTCTTGATTTATCTGTACCTTTCAAAATATGACTTATACCGTCCCTCAGAATCTTTTCCAATACGTTTACAACCACCAAAGTTAGGATGGCTGGCCTACAATTACTTGGGCTATCCCTTCCTCCCTTTCTAAGCAACAGTACAATGTTAACAGAGCCTCTGATAATTTTCCCCTTGCTTTTCTTAGCTGTCTGTGATACATGTTGTACAGTTCGGATGATTTATGAACTTTCAAGGATGCTAAATGTATTAATATTTTCTCCCCCGCTATGTTTATCCCATCCCATATTTCACACCGTTCCTTAACTACATTGTTTGCATCATTCCCTTCTTTTATGTAAATAGTCCCAAGGGTTCGGATTTTTGCGGAGTCTTCCAGACTCTGTGGATCTTTACAATGGGAGGCGGGACCTGGATATGGAAGTCCTGCCCTCATTTCCGACAGATCCAGCTTTTGCTGGCAGGTGAAAAGCACAAATCTCACAGGTTGGAAACTCAAACTCGGTAGAGCCATTTAAAATCAGTGCTGAGATCAAACTGACCCAATTTTTACTATTGCAAGGATCTTAACCTGCAATGTGGGAGACAACAGTTGATGGAGAAGATGTAAACACTCTTGAAGGGTGGGTAAGGTAAGAAGCATTTTCTTAAATGCCCCAGTCCTTAATCTTAGAAACAAGAGACTGGAGCAGTTAGTGAGAGTTTAAAAAAAAACTTTCGCTGAACTGTTTTGATTGACAGGCATAGGTTAGGGAACAAAAGTAGCATCTCTTCATGCAGTTTTAATAGACAGCTTTGTTGACATTTCCTCAAGGGCTAGTAATATATCATTATAAATGCTTGGCTGAGTTTCAAAACCTACAATCAACTCAGCAGGGTGTTTTAAGTTCAGAGTTTGATTGAAAGTTTAAAGAACCTAAAGGATTGGCTGTCTTTGATGTGGCTGCTGAATAGAAGTTTGTTTTTATAATAGTTTAATCAATTGAGGAGATTTAAAAGCATAAATGGATTTTATGAATGGGAACTTTTTCACTATTATGTGTGTAGCAGTGAGAGCTGTATTAAATTGTTAGAAGTTTATGTTTTTCCCATCTACACATGGCTCCTAAGGCTTACCCATAGCGGACACTGGGTGAGTAACTATGGAGGTGATGTGAAGGGTAGGAGACCCATGGGGATGGGAGGGGGGTGTGAGAAGTTCTGAGGGGTAGTGAGCCTAACAACTTCTAAAAACCTGGTATGAAGCTGCAGAGAACAGGGGCGGATCTTCCAGCCTGCTTCAGCACTCGCTCACTCACATGGCCTCTATTTCTGGGATCAGT
This sequence comes from Carcharodon carcharias, assembly GCF_017639515.1. NCBI lineage: Eukaryota > Metazoa > Chordata > Chondrichthyes > Lamniformes > Lamnidae > Carcharodon > Carcharodon carcharias. Next base: position 21,252,636 of record NC_054482.1, read on the forward strand.
GGGCCTGAGCCTAACCTGAATGCCACACGGGAGTGAAAATCATATGTTTCGGGGTACATTTTACTGAGGCAGGTCTGGCAAGTTGGGAAATTTTCCGATGCGAGCCTCAGTAGCCAAAATTCGGCCTAAAGTATTCATTAAGAGTCATATCCATTTCTTCTACCTCCACGTGGTTACCTTTTTGAGCTTTAATCAGCCCTACTCTTTTGCTTAGTTATCTTATTGCTCTTTAGGTATTTAGCAAATATTTTTGCATTTTCCTTGATTTCTCTTGCCATTATTTTTTCTTGCCCTCTCTTTGTTTTCCTAACTTCTTTTTTTAATTTCATCCCTGCGCTTTCTACAATCCTCTGGGCTTTCTGTAGTATTGAGCTCTCAGTATCTGGCATTAGAATCCCTTTTTTTTAGCTTATCCTACTCTGTAGGCTCTTTGACACCCGGGGAGTCTAGATTTGTGAGTTACACCCTTTCTCTTTGTGGGAAAATATTTGCTCTGAACCCTCTCTATTTGCTCCTTGAATTGCTCTGACACTGATTTACTCTTAACACGCGAAATAGGAACAGGAATAGGCCATTCGGCCCTTCGAGCCTGTTCTGCCATTCAATAAGATCACGGATGATCTGTTTGAGCTCCGCATTCCCATTTACCCTCAATAACCTTTGATTCCCTTGCTTGACAAGAATCTATCTACATCTGCCTTAAATGTTCAATGACCCCGCCTCCACCACCTTCTGAGGCAGAGAATTCCAAAGTTGCACAACACTCTGAGAGAAAAATATTCCCCATATCTCTGGCCTAAAGGTCGACCCCTAATCTTAAAACTGCCCCTAGTTCTGGTCTCACCCTTTCCATGTCCACCTTGTCAAGATCGTTCAGGATCTTATATACTTCAATCAAGTCACCCATCACTCTTCTAAACTCCAGTGGAAACAAGCCCAGCCTGTCCTACTTTCCCTCATAAGACAACCTGCTCATTCCAGGTATCAATCTGGTAAACCTCCTCTGACCCACCTCCAACGCATTTACACCCTTCCTTAAATAAGGCGACCAAAACTGCACATTGTATTCGAGATGCAGTCTCACCAATGCCCATAACATCCTTACCTTTATGTTCAATCCCTCTCATAATAAAGGATAGCAATCCATTAGCCTTCTTGATGAAATGCTGTATCTGCATACTAACTACTAAATAGCTGTTTCCAGTCCACTTTAGCCAAATCACACCTCAGCTTAGTAAAATTGATCTTCTCCAATTTGAAACTTTTACTCTTCACCTCTCTTTGTCCTTATCCATAATTACACTAAATCTGACTGAACTATAATCACTACCACCAAAATGATCTCTCACAACAACACTTCCCCCTCCCCAGCTTTGTTTCCTAAAATTAAATCCAAATATATTAAATCCAATATATGGAATTGCCCTCTCAGTTGTTTTAGGAAGTCTTTTTGCTTTAAATGGTCCAAGTCAAACAATGGGACATTTTAGCCTTAAAAGGGAAGCATAGATGCATACTATCGGATAGCATCTTAAGCTGCTTTCAAATTTCACTTTGTACTAGCCTGATCTGCATGATATGATACATGCATGTGATGCACAGTCAACACTTACCTACATGTGAAGAAATCAAGTGTTATAAGCATGAAAGTGCGATTTCCTCAGTGTGCTAAGTGTAACAATACCCTGTTTTTATAAGGAATGGATTTGCTACACATAGCTCAAAGTGATCTTCTCCTGTGATGTATGACCACATGTATATCGCATTGGATCAGATTAGAAAAGTGCAATGCAGTTGATGTCATGTGTTTATACTTTCAAAATGAATTTGACATAGATCCTCACAGGAGAATAAATCACACTTGGGATAATGTGTTTAGAGGAGGATTCTTCAAACTGTAAGAGGCTGTGTAGCAGAATTTATTTTGGACCACTGCTTTTCGAAATCGATCTTGGCGACCTGAATGATTGGATTGTGTTCATGATTTAGCCAGGGATAACAAACCACAGAGAGAAATTGAAAATTATACTTTTAACTTTGATGGAGCAAGACAGCATATGACATGGATATGCCTTTGAGCTTGAGATCCTTTCCCTCAAGAGATGGTACATTCAACAAACTCATAGCCCAGTAAGATGTGGGAGTGACAAGATGAGGATGTAGCAAGGCTTTGGGTTTTGTGATGTGTGTGGGGAGATGGATGGGATCAGTTGAAATGAGGTTGTATTCAAAGTGTGTTGGTTAGGGCATAGGGGCAGTGAGGTATTGAATTTTAGATCTCCCTTAAGTATATTTCAGGTTTTGTTAAATTCACGGGATGTGGGCTTCGCTGGCTGGGGCAACATTTATTGCCCATCCCTAATTGCCCTTGAGAAGGTGGTGGTGAGCGGCCTCCTTGAGTCACTGCAGTCCATGTGGTGTAGGTACATCTACAGTGCTATTAGGGAGGGAGTTCCAGGATTTTAACCCATCGGCAGTGAAGGAACAGTGATATATTTCCAAGTCAGGATGGTGAGTGATTTTGAGGGGAGCTTCCAGGTGGTGGTGTTCCATCTATCTGCTGCCCTTGTCCTTCTAGATAGAAGTGGTCATGAATTTAGAAGGTGCAGTCTAAGGAGCCTTGATGAGTCCCTGCAGTGCATCTTGTGTATGGTACACACTGCTGCTACGACAGTGGTGGAGGGAGAGAAGGTTGTGGATGGATTGCCAATCAAGCTGCTTTGATCTGGAAGGTGTCAAGCATCTTGAGTGTTGTTGGAGCTGCACTCATCTAGGCAAGTGGACAGCATTCTATCACACTCCTGACTTTTCTTGCAGATGGTGGACAGGCTTTGAGGAGTCAAGAGGTGAGTTACTTGCCACAGGATTCCTAGCCTCTGACTTGCTCTTGTAGCCATAATATTTATATGGCTAGTCCAGTTCAGTTTCTGGCCAATGGTAAACCCCAGGATGTTGACAGTGGGGGATTCAGTGATCGTAATGCCATGGAACACCAAGGGGCGATGGTTAGATTCTCTCTTGTTGGAGATGGTCATTGGCTGACAATTGTGTGGCACGAATACTACTTCCACTTGTCAGCCCAAGCCTGGATATTGTGAAGATCTTGCTGCATTTGGACATGGACTGCTTCAGGATCTGAGGAGTCACGAATGGTGCTGAACATTGTGTAATCATCAGTGAACATCCGTACTTCTGACCTTATGATGGAAGGAAGATAGATTATGAAGAAGCTGAAGGTGGTTGGGCCTAGGCCACCACCCTGAGGAACTCCTGCATTGATATCCTGGAACTGAAATAATTGACCTCCAACAATCACAACCATCTTCCTTTGTCTAGGTATGACTCCCGCCAGCACAAAGTATTCCCCCAATTCCCATTGACTCTAGTTTTGCTAGGACTCCTTGATACCACATTGGGTCAAATGCTGTCTTGATGTCAAGGGCAGTCACTCCCACCACCCTTCTAGAGTTCAGCTCTTTTGTCCATGTTTGAGCCAAGGTGGTAATGAGGTCAGGGGTGAGCAACCCTGGCGGAAGCCAAACTGAGTGTCAGTGAGCAGGTTATTGCTAAGCAGGTGATGCTTGATAGCACCGTTGATGTTCCCTTCTGTCACTTTACTGATGATCGTGGGTAGACTGATGCCATGGTAACTGGCCAGGTTGGATTTGTCCTGCTTTTTGCATACAGGACATACCTGGGCAATTTTTCACCTTGCCAGGTAGATGCCAGTGTTGTAGCTGTACTGGAACAGCTTGACTAGGGGTGCAGCAGGTTCTGGAGCACAAGTCTTCAGCACTATTGCTGGAATATTGTCAGGGCCTATAGCCTTTGCAGTATCCAGGTGCCTTCAGCCATTTTGTGATGTCACGTAGAGTGAATCGAATTGGCTGAAGACTGGCATCTGTGATGCTGGGGACCTCCGGAGGAGGCTGAGATGGATCATCCACTCGGCGCTTCTGTCTGAAGATTGTAGCAAATGCTTCAGCCTTATCTTTTGCACTGATCCACTGAGCTTCTCCATAATTGAGGATGGGGATATTTGTAGAGCCTCCTCCTTCTCCAGTGAGTTGTTTAATTGTCCACCACCATTCACGGCTGGATGTGGCAGGACTGCAGAGCTTAGATCTGATCCATTGATTGTGGGATCGCTTAGCTCTGTCTATCACTTGCTGTTTATGCTATCTGGCACACAAGGAGTACTGTGTTGTAGCTCCACCAGGTTGATGCCTCACTTTTAGGTAAGAACGACAGATTTCCTTCCTTAAAGGGCATTAGTGAACCAGATGGGGCTTTACGACAATCGATAGTTTCATGGTCACCATTCCTGAGGCTAGCTTTCAATTTCAGATTCTATTAACTGAATTCAAATTCTATCAGCTATCAGGTGTGATTCGAACCCATGTCCCCAGAGCACTAGCCTGGTCCTCTGATGTACTAGTCCAGCAACATTACCACTACGCCACCATCACTCAGGACACGGAACCTAAAGAGAGAGAGAGTAATGATGATAAAAGGGAAGAGAATGAAACTTCAGTCAGAAAACACCGGAAATGCATAGAATTTGAACAGATAAAAGACAGGTTCATGTGTCTATCCTCCGATCAGAGCTAAAAAAGCTAAGCAAGCATTCTGATGTGAATAGAGAGGACCTGGGGCAGAAAATCAACAGGTATTCCAGCCTGTGAAGACAGTTCGTTAGTGGAGTAAATGAGCTGTAAATTGCTGAATGAGAAAACCAGTAAATGAAGATCAGTGTGGCGAGTGAAAGGCGTTAAAAGAGTGTGGAAAACATGAGTGAGGAAAACACCAACAACAAGGGAGTGCGGGGGGCAGGCAATTAAGAAAAAAAGTCTTGCCAAAGCAGTAGCTCCGAAATTAAAACAGAAAATGTTAATAGATCACAGTGGCCTCAGCAACCCATGGGCTAAAACTCAGGCATCAGCAATGGCAATGTCCATTGGTGCCCTTTAGCATTAATCCTGTCAGAGAGAGTAGGGAAGTGGGTTCTTGTGCCACATTAAGTAGATTTAGTGCTACCTGTCCCATGCCATCAGAAAAGCTCCACTTGGCTCTCTGTATAAAGAGGCAATATAATTCATTTCAAATAAATTTCCATTCTACCAATGTCTTACACCGCTTCCCTGTTCTTCAGATGCAGCCCACTTGCATCATTCTGTTAGCTGGTACTTCTCATCTCTTTCGATATATCGATCTCCAGTATTATGCAAATCCCTTCTTAGCCAGAGAAGTGAAGATTCCCAGCATAGATTCCCTACCCCTGGTACAGCCCTCTTGGTGTAATTGGCCTTAAAAAGCCAACAAATATTTCAAGTAAAAGCAAAATACTGCGGATGCTGGAAATCTAAAACTAAAACAAAAATACCTGGAAAAACTCAGCAGGTCTGACAGCATCTGCGGAGAGGAATACAGTTAACATTTTGAGTCCGAATGACTGTTCATCAGAACTAAGGAAAATTAGAAAAGAAGCGAAATATAAACTGGTTTAAGGGGAGGGTGGAACAGGTAGAACTGGATAGAGGGCCAGTGATAGATGGAGATTGCCAAAAGATGTCATAGACAAAAGGACAAAGAGGTGTTGACGGTGGTGATATTAGCTAAGAAATGTGCTAGTGGTGACATTAAGGGTGGAAAGCAGGACAAGCAAGGGACAGATAGCCCTGGTGGGGGTGGGGTGGGGGGAATTGAAATAGACCAAAAGGTAGAGATAAAACAATGAATAGAAATACATTTTAAAAGAATGGAAATAGGTGGGAAAAGAAAAATATATATAAATTATTAGAAAAAGGGGGATTGAAAAGAGGGTGGGAAAGGAGGAGAGAGTTCATTATCTAAAGTTGTTGAACTCAATATTCAGTCCGGAAGGCTGTAAAGTGCCTAGTTGGAAGATGAGGTGCTGTTCCTCCAGCTTGCGTTGAGCTTCACTGGAACAATGCAGCAGGCCAAGGATGGACATGTGGGCATGAGAGCAGGGTGGAGTGTTGAAATGGCAAGCGACAGGGCGGTCTGGGTCATGCTCGCGGACAGACCGAAGGTGTTCCACAAAGCGGTCAACCAGTCTGCGTTTGGTCTCTCCAATGTAGAGGAAATCACATTGGGAGCAGCGAATGCAGAAGGCTAAATTGAGGGAAGTGCAAGTGAAGTGCTGCTTCACTTGAAAGGAGTGTTTGAGCCCTTGGATGGTGAGGAGGGGGGAAGTAAAGTATTTCAAGTACCTAAGCTTCTGCATTTTTTGATATATTACACTGGCCTCCTGCTGGGATTACAGCAAGAGACCATGGAGCTTCTGAGGAAGTTCGAGGCCAGGCATGCAAGAATCCTGAAATAGAAAAATTAGGGACCAACACCAAGGCCACGGACCCTCATGTCAACATTTTGTTCTGTAAGAAGATCTGTGTCTCAATACTATTTGACTCACCTTTCCTCGCAGCATACATTATCATCCCCACCCCAATAGAAAGGTGTTGTTCCTGAAGCTTGCATTAAGGAGGATACCACGCTAGGTGCAAATGGTGAAAGGCATGGGTCTGGGTTTTCCCTGTGGAATCCTGAGCCTTACCATCAGGCTCAAATAGGGACCAGAAGCCCGCAATGTGTGGGGCACAATCACATGCCTGTGAATTTCCCCAAAAGTGGCCATTTATTGGCCAGAGAGGGTGGGCTCACCATCCAATCAAAGATGTTGGATGGGCTGTCAGGGCTAGAGGGCCATTAGAGAGAAGCAAGGATGCTATGATCAATAAGGGAGAGAGAGGCCACCTGAAGATGGAGGTGCCCTCTCTTCAACTTTTAAAAAAATCTTAGCTTTAGCAGCTGGAGGTGAGAAAAAGGATGAGCGGGCACGTAATCTTGCACCACTGTCTGGTATGCCAGCTTGCCAGCACCATCTCACCCCGGGAGCCGTTTTGCCGGAGGCTGCTTTAGGGGCAGAATGGCCAACAGCCATTAGCTTGTTAAGCTAATTTAAAGGCCAAATTAATTCCAATGATCAAAAGCTGACTGGAATTTCCTCACACTGCCGGGAACGCAACAGCTATCTGGAGGAGGCATCCCAGTGGCAGCCTGAGAGAGCTAGCTCTCCAGAATGCCTTTGAAGACCCCTCATCTACTTCAGCGTAGCTGCAGGCAAAGGCCACCTGGTGGAACGATGGCCCAGCAGCTGTTGCCATTTTTATTTTACTAAATTTGCTGAGAAGGTGCCTCAGGATGGTGGAGTACCCGCTCTCTCACTCTTTCTCCCTATTTCTTGCTTGCAGCAGCCGGTTGCAGCTCCTTTTGTGCTGGAGGGCCTCCTTTGACCCTGCAGCTGCAAGAGCCTATCTGCCATCCTAAATTGGATGGCAAGCATGCCCTCTGGTCATTAATTGGCTAGTTGAGGCAAAATGACTGCTGGGTGCCTGATCCCGTTGCGGTGCAGGCCGGGATCACCATTGGCCCTTGATGTCTGGGTCTTGCCTCAAAATGCAAAACCCTGCCACAGGCCTCCAGAAGAGAAATAATCCTTCAAGATGGTTGATTTTATGTGTAATCGTTGATTTTACAGGCATGTTTAATGGTTTGTGAATAATTCTCTTTGTAAAGTATATTTATTACATTACAGAGTTAATTTTAGAATCATGTAGCTTAGCAGAGATATGACATTGACAATACTTCAGACTTCGTTCCAGTGAAGAAGCTACATTTCTCATGATTGCTGGCTGTTCATTGATTATCTAATACTGAATGCAGATTTTTCATGAAGACTTTGCATGTTTTTTTTATGCTGACAGTCATTTATCAGTTAACAGGTTTTCAGTCGGAGAAATTTTAGCCAATCAGCACACTTTACTTCTTAAGCATTGGCTTATGGATGGAACACTCAAACCAATCAGAAAGCTTAATGCCCTACAAACATTTTCATTAATTTATGGACATTTTCTTCCCTGCAACAGCATATTTGGGACTAGGGGTTCATAAATTACAAGAACAGCTGATTTAAAAAGGCATTAAATGTAAATAATTGTAGGAGACTAGGTGTATCAGGAGGTTACCTCACTGTACTTTCTCATTTAAGACCTGGGTTTGAAACCAACCTAGATCTTAGAACAAAATCTTAGCATGGGATAAAAAATTCAGCACATTGCCAGACATTGATCTGCCTTCCAAGTGCAAGGTGAACCCATGTCTGACCACAGTGTTTTGCTTTCCTGCCATTTCATCTTGGTTTATGACAGCAATCATGAGTCAAAAGATTGTAGCCCCACTGTAACCTTGGGCACCGATGACAACAGTGCACTCGTGAATGAGTACTGCATTTTCTGAACTTTCATCTTTAATATTAAACGTTAAACTTGTGGTTACACCAGGCCATGACACAATATATCCTGCAACGGCTTTCTTCCTAGGCCTGAACAGTTAGCTCAGGTCTAGCTGAAGGCTTCATCCTTCCTTCTTTCCTATTCATTGTCAATATGGTGCCTTTCACAGCATGATCTGGAAGCATGGGAACTGGTTTCACGTGTGTTGATGACACCCAGCTTTGCATTTATCACACTTGCCCTCTGAAATCCCCTCCAAAAGTCCAATGTCTTCCCTCCTCCTCTTTCTGTTTTCAAAGACTTTTCTTTTCAATTGCTCTTTGAGCCCTCACACGTTTACATTCTTGCTATTTCCCTTTATCCATTTATTTTACCTCTTTGTTAAGTGTACGAAGATCTCTTTGTGATGAGAGAAACACTTCCTAAATTCATGTCATTTTTGCCAATATTAAGTCTTGGCCTTCCTAATAGTTGCAAGTCCCAAACACAAGAACATCTATAAAATGGCAATTTTACTCACAAATGTTATAGAGGTCGGTTTCTGTTGGAAAAGGAGCAATTTGCCATCAGGAAGCGTCTTTCAGAGTGTTCAGACATTTCTTTCTGATGCTCTTCCTCTTGTTGAACAAGAAATTCAGCAAAAGGTAAATAATGAAAGTAATATTCTGTACTGTCCATATTGTCACAGACAGAATTTATGGGCAAAGTTTTGCCCTCATTGAGCGGGCTCTGTGGGGGGAGTGGAAGCAATCGGGAAGTCGGCCGCCACCCGCGATCAGGTTGCGACTGCAATTTCACACCGGACGGGCCAAATAAGGCCCGCTGAGAGTGAAACACTCACTCAGTGCTGCCTCTTGTGGAGCAGAGAGGGTGAAAATGCAAGATTGTGCATGCGTGTGGATGCCCGCAGGAAAAGCTCCCTGAGGCACAGAGCTGCCTAAGGGAGATGGAGATTTCTGAAGATAAAATAGAAAGATTTTTAAAATGTTAACAACGTGTCTCCATTCATGTGGCTTTGTCACATGAGCAGAGACATGTCAGAAATTAGTTTTAAATTTTTTTTTTACTGACGGATCGAAACCTCATCCAGCCCATGGATGAGGTTTCGCAACAAATCCAAAGGCCGCTTGGCTTTTTTGCCTGCCCACCAACCATAAGAGTGGACGGGCAGCGAAAAATTTAATTCAGTTAGATCTTTAATGGCCTTAGTAGTCGGCAGATGCGCTGCCAACTCCCGCGCGCGCCCACCGACTGAAATATCACGCGAGTGTGTGATGATTTCGGGACGCTCGCCCAATATCATCGCACATCATTTTATACCCATTCGGGTCAGGCGTGCGCCTGTCTGACGAGTGCAATATTCTGGCCTATGTGTTCACTTACTACCTGTGATCAGTATGTTTTGTATTGAAAGAAGTGTGAGTTTTCTTATCCTTGGAGTGTATATTCCAATTAAATAATTCAGCGAGCTTTTGAAATTTTAAAAATAACGACGGTTATTTAATCTAACACACCTACTCCAAATTAAACGCAGCGTCACACACACCCTGTCTCCCTCACAAACCCGCACACACACATAGATGGGATACATAGCAGCATGCAAACTAGGAACAGGAGTAGACCACCCAGCCCCTTGTGCCTGATCCACCATTCATTAAGATCATAGCTGATCTGATTGTAACCTCAACTCCACATTTCTGTCTGTTCCCAAATAGCCTTTCACCTCCTCACTAATCCAGAATCCATCTAGATCTACCTTAAGGGCAGGATTTTCCAGTTGTTGGATGGGCACAGTGGGCGGGCCCAGGAGCGGCCTGGGAACAGTCCGCCGCCTGCGATCGGCCCCCGTCCGCAACATGACGCTGGCTGGCCAGTTAATGACCAGCCAGCATGAACAGGCATGCTGAGGGGCTCAGTGCTGCAGGGGTGGGGGGCAGGAGGATTGCGAGCGCTGAAGTCTGCACATGCGCGGGGGGAGCACACACTGAAAGCTCCTGAGGCCACAGAGCTGCCTCAGGGGGCTGAAGGATTGTGCATACAAAAATAACGATATTAAAAATGAGAGGAACATGTCCCAACATAGAACTCAGTAACAGTGGCAGAAACATAACAAAAATTATGTCTGTAGATGAGGTTTCTTAAAAAATCCAAAGGCAGCCTGGCCGATTTACCCACCCGCCAGCCGTAAGGTTGGATGGGCAGCGAAAAATTACTTCTAATTAATTGATTAAGGGCCTTAATAGGCCTCTTAATTGTCAGTGGGCACACTGCTGATGCGTGGGTGTGTGATGACGTCGGGACACTCGCCCGACAGTCGGGTTGGGCGCGTGCCCGCCCATTGGGCGCAAAATTCTGAGCTAAAAATATTCAAAGACTCTGTTTCCACTGACGTCGTAGGAAGAGAGTTCCAAAGACATGTGACCCTCTGAAAGAAAACAAAATCTCCCCATCAGTGTCTTAAATGAGCGACCCCTTATTTTTACACTGTGACCCCCCCTAGTTCTGAATTCTCCCACAAGAGGAAACATCCTCTCCACATCCACCTTTCAAGACCCCTCAAGGATCTTAAAGGTTTCAATCAAGTCACTTCTCACCCTTCTTAACTCCAGTAGATACAAGCCTAACCTGTCCAACCTTTCCTCGCAAGACAACCCACCCATTTCTGGTATTAGTCTATTAAACCTTCCCTGAACTGCTTCTGATGCATTTACATCCTTCCTTAAATAAGGAGATCAATACTGTACACAATATGGTCTAAATGTGGTCTTACCAGTGTCCTGTACAACAGAAGCAAAACCTCCCTACTTTTGTAATCACTTCCCCTCACAATAAACAATAACATTCTATTAGCTTTTCTAATTACTTGCTGTACCTGCATACTAACCTTTTGTGATTCATGCACTGGGACACCCAGATTGCTCTGAATCTCAGAGCTCTGCAATCTCCCACCATGTAGGTAATAAGCTTCTTTTTTGTGCTTCCTGCCACTGCCAAAATGGACAATTTCACATTTGTCCATATAATACTCCATTTGCCAGATCTCTTCCCACTCAATTAACCTGTCTGTATCACTTTGTAATCTCCTTACCTTCTCTTCACAATTTACTTTCCTACCTATCTTTGTGTCGTCAGCAAATTTAGCCACCATTCCTTCTGTCCCTTCATTCAAGTCCTTTGTATAAATTTAAAAAGTTGAAGCCCCAGCATTGATCCCTGTGGCACACCACTCCTTCACAGCACATCCTGCCAACCAGAAAAAGACCCATTTATGCCACCTCTGCTTCCTGCGATCCGTTACATGATGAGCTTTTATTTTCTGCAACAACCTTTGATGTGGCACTTTATCAAATGCCTTCTGAAAATCTAAGTACACTACATCCACCAGTTCCTCTTTATCCACAACACATGTGACTCCTTCAAAGAACTCCAATAAATTCATTAAACATGACTTCCCTTGCACAGAACCACGTTGACTCTGTCTGATAGCCTTGATTTTTTCTAAGTGCCCTGCCATAACATCTTTAATAATAGCTTCTGACATTTTCCCTATGACAGATGTTAGGCTAACTGGCCTGTAGTTTCCTGCTTTCTGTTGTCCTCTTTTTTTAAATAAAGGAGTTACATTTGCAATTTTCCAATCTAATGGAACCTTCCCTGAATCTAGGGAATTTTGGAAAATTAAAACCAACACATCAACTATCTCACTAGCCACTTATTTTAAGACCCTTGGATGCAATGTATCAGGATCCGGGCACTTGTCAGCCTGCAGATCCAAAAATTTGCTCAATACCACTTGCCTGGTGATTATAATTTTCCAGGTTTCCCCACTCCCTTCCGTTTCCTGATTTACAGCTATTTCTGGGATGTTACTTGTGTCCTCTATAGTGAAGACCGAAGCAAAATGCCTGTTTAATTCATCTGCCATCTCCCTACTTTCCATTACCAATTCCCCAGGCGCACTCTCTATAGGACCAGTGCTCACTTTGTTAACTCTCTTCTTATTTAAATATCTATAGAAACTCTTACTGTCTGTCTTTATATTTGTCGCTAGCTTTCTTTCATACTCTAATTTTCCCTCATTATTAATCTTTTTGTCAATCTTTGCTGTTCTTTATACTCTTTGCTATCTTCTGACCTGCTACCTGTCTTTGTGTAATTATGTGCTTTTTCTTTAAGTTTGATACTGTCTTTAACTTTTTTAGTTAACCACAGATGGTGGGCCTTCTCCTTGGAATTTTTCTTTTTCATTGCAATGTGCATATTCTGTGCATCATGAAATATCCCTTTAAATGTCTGCCACTGAACCTCTATTGACCTTTCCCTTAATCCCATTTACCAGTTCACTTTGGCTAGCTCTGCTTTCATGCCCTCATAATAGCCCTTATTTAAGTTTAAAATACTGGTCTTGGACGCACTCATCTTCCCCTCAAAGTGAATGTAAAATTCAATCATATAATGATCGCTGTTACTAGGAGTGCCTTCACTATGAGTTTATCAGTTAATGCTATGCCCAATACCAGGTCTAATATAGCCTGCTCTCTGGTTGGCTCAGAACATTGTATTGTAAGAGACTATCCTGAAAAAATTCTATGAACCCCTTATCTATGCTACCTTTGCCAATCTGAATTTTCCAGTCTATATGTAAATTGAAATCCCCCATAATTATCCCTGTACCTTCCTGACAAGTTCCCATTCTCTCTTCTTTTACACTCTGTCCTACCATGTAGTTATAATTAGGGGGCCTGTACACCACTCCCACAAGTAATTTCTTGCCTTTTTCATTTCTTGTCTCAGCTCGAACCATGTCTAATCCTGGTTTCCTGAACTTAGGTCATCCCCCTTTAATGTGTTAATACCATCATTAATTAACAGAGCCACCCCTCCACCTTTTCCTAACTTACTGTTCTTCCTAAATATCACATACCCTTCAATATTTAGGTCCCCATCGATATTATCTGGTAGCCATGTCTCTGTAATGGCTATTAGTTTGTACTTGTTTATTTCTACTTGTGCAATCAGTTCATCTGTTTTGTTTTGAATGTTACATGGGTTTGGATACAGGGCATTTACCTTTGTCCTTTTATTATTTTTGTAGTGTCTAGCCTTATCTGTTGATTTACTCTTAGATTTGTATTCCCTATCCCTTCCCGTCACAATCTGTTTATCATTTCCTATATTAGTACCTTTCTCCCTTGCCTTGTCTCTAATCTTTGGCTTCCCACATTTTCCAAAATTTGACCCCTTGCCCCCACAATTCCATTTAAAACCCTCTATACTTCCCTAGTTATGCAGCTCATGAGAATACCAGCCCCAGCACGGTTCATGTGTAGACCATCCCAATGGTACAGATCCCACTTCCCCAAATACTGGTCCCAGTGCCTCACAAACCAGAACCCACTTCTCCCACACCAGTCTTTGAGCCATGCATTCTTTCCCTAATCTTATTTGTCCTATTCCAATTTGCACATGGCTCAGGTAATAATCTAGAAGTTATTAGCTTTGAAGTTCTGCTTCTTAATTTGGTGCCTCATACTGACTAATCAGAACCTCTTTGCTCAACCTCCCAATGTTTTTGGTACCTACATGGACCACAGCCACTGGATCCTCCCCCTCCCACTGCACATTCCTCCCCAGCCTGAGCAAATGTCCCGAACCCTGGCATCGAGCAGGCAACATAGCCGCCTGGACTCTTTCCCCTTGCTACAGAGAACAATGCCATTCCCCTTGCTTTACTGGTCAGTTAGCTCATCCACCCAGCAGCCCAACTCTCACCCAAACAAGCTGAAAGAACCTCAAACCTGTTGGACTATCGCAGAGGCTGCTGCACTTGCATCCTTGCCCTCTGGATCTCCTTATCTACCTCACTTGCAGTCACACCCTCCTGTCCACGGCCACCTCCCAAATCGGATGATCCTATCCTACCGGGTGTGACTGCCTCCTGGTGAAAAGCACCCCTCCCTGAAGTGTTGTAGTGCCCGCAGCTTAGCCTCCAGCTCATTGGCCTGATTTTTCAGGTAGGTGGGCGGGCGCAATCGGTGGGCCCGGAATCGGCCGGGGAAACGGACTGCCGACTGCGATCAGGCCCCGACCATGATTTCACGCTGGCTGGCCAATTGACAGCCAGCCAGCGTGAAGCACGTGCTGAGAAACTCAGCGCTGCAGGGATGGGGGCGGGATGAGGGCCGGGGCTGACGTCAACACGGGCGCGGGCCAGCACTTATAGAAAGCTCCCTGAAGGCAGAGAGCTGCCTCAGGGAGCTGAAGACCTGAAAAACCCAAACTCAAGGTTTCAGAAGCTGAATGAAAATGTCCATGCATCATAATAAATCACCCGAAAATTTAGCTACTGAAAACGCTGTCCACAGAAATTTACTTACATTTTATTTCATCAAGGAAACCTCATCCCGCCCGTGGATGAGGTTTCATGAAAAATGTAAAGGCCACCTGGCCGATTTGCCCATCCGCCAACTGTAAGGTTGAACGGACCATGAAAAATCGGAGTCAATTGCCCCATTAATGGACTTAATTGCCCCCTCAATTGTTGGCGGACATGCATCTGACTTTTGCATGCATTGCCGACTGAAATATTGTGCGAGCGTGGGATGACATCTGGGCCCTCGCCCAACGTCTTCTCGTGTGATTTCATGTCCGATCGGGTAAGATGAGCGCCTGCCCGATCAATGCACAATTCTGGCCCATGACTCTGAGGCGAAGCTCTTCAAGCCACAGGCCTGGATAACAATGGCATTCAGAAGCTCCCACATGCTGCAGCCATGACACAACACCTGTCTTTCTACACTTATGAGCTTTAATTAATTACTTAATTATTTTATCCAATAATTTATTTTCTTGTATATATTTATTAATCTTATCACAAATTCCTGTACTATTTTAGACCTTAGGAATAGAATAGACCTTGACCACTTATCAGATACTCACCAAACCTCCTTCCCCTGTAGTAGAGCAAGAACCAGTTCCTGCAATGAAAAAGTCAGAAAAAGCAAAGGAGCACCTCTGTCCCCCTCCTCACTGAACTCCCTCAGCTCACTAAACTCTCATACTCAGTTGAGATTACACACTTAGTGCCGGTCGCATTGAGAATGTATGTCTGAATCTATATGTTATAAACAAAGGGATTAGCTGAATCCAGGAACAACAAGAGCAGTTCAAGCTAGTTTCCCTATTTAAACATTTTAGCTGCTACCAGTGGAAAGCTTCAATCTCCCTGCTTAGGCCTCTGGATGAAATTTAGAATTTAAATAGTACTTGCAGTTAAACAGTGCTTGCAGTTAAATGTTAAATACAAGCAATATTAGATTTTTAGAAATATATTTAGGTTTCCCTCAGCTAACCAAACTCTCACACTCCATTGAGGTCACACGCTCAGATAAAGGTCATGCACTTTTACAGATTACAGTTATTTCAGTCTCTGATTTATGATCTTTGGTCTGTCATGAGGCAGGCCTGTGGTCTTTTGAATGGATTTGACAAGTTAAAGTTGAAGTGAGGGTCTTGTAAAGCCAAGGGTTCATCTCAGGCTGTGAGGCTTCTTGTAATCGAATATCCAAGAGGTTGATTCTCAGGATGAACTTTGCAAACTGGAACAGGCTCTATGATCTGGCTTGCTGCTCGTTTCTGAGTCTGGTTCATAGAATGGCTAAACTGATGCCTCTAATGGCTTTGGTGGAGCTGCCTGCAGACAGCTTTTAAACAGGCAAAGAAAATATGGCTATTTCCATGTGGCTTTTCACAAATCCAAGGTCTTTTCTAAATAAGGTGTGGTGTTCCTGTTGATTCCATGTTCTATGTTGCAGTTTAACGCCTTTGATGGTTTGAGACAGCTAGTGTCTTGATTTTAGAATGACCCATTCAAATCAGCTAATGGCCCTTTGGTTGGTATCAGGGAAAGACATCAAGTCACAACAGTCTGGAATGTTTTTTTGATTCCCCCTTGAGACAGGGTACTGGTTCTAATCAACAAAATAAATTAGGCGAGCTTGGGCAGCCATCTTTTCCAGACTTTTTAGCCAATTTTTTAAAAAAGAGCTGACTGAAAGTTCATAGCATGATATGCTGGTACTGAGTATGACAATATACTGAATGATGTCAATGGTGGTATTGTAAACCCAGTTTTTGGACTTTCACACTCCTTTTCTAGACTTAATGAAATAGTGTTCTATAATCCAACCAGGTCTTGTAAATTAATATTTTAATTAATAACTTAATACTTAAATTATACCGTTTCCTCCATTCTACTGTGGTTGATATTAAAATTTTAGTTGAGCAAGATAACAAGGAAAGCAGAAGCCCTGGTGAAATCAATCGTATTGTTCTCTGAATGCCATCAAAATCTGTACTGTTCCAGGTACAACACTGGCATTTGGAAAATTGCCCAGGTATGTCCTGTCCACAAAATGCAGGACAAAGCCAACCCAGCCAATTACCACCCCATCAGTCGATCAT
Organism: Carcharodon carcharias; assembly: GCF_017639515.1. NCBI lineage: Eukaryota > Metazoa > Chordata > Chondrichthyes > Lamniformes > Lamnidae > Carcharodon > Carcharodon carcharias. The sequence goes on from NC_054482.1 coordinate 21,269,414, forward strand.
CACCAAAGTGATGAAGGGGTTGCCAACAGTGCTATCAAGCACATTTGCTCAGCAATTGCTGTTCATTAATGCTCAATTTGGATTCCACCAGGATCATTTTCCTCCTGACCTCATTACATCCTTGGCCCAAACATGGACAAAAGAGGTGAACTCCCGAGGTGAGGTGAGAGTGACTGCCTTTGACAGCAAGGCAGCATTTGACCAACTCTGGTATCAGTGAGTCCTCGCAATACTGAAGTTGAAGGTCAATCATCTCAGTTCCCGGACATCACTGCAGAAGTTCTTCAGGGTAGTGTCCTAGCCCCAACCATCTTAGCTGCTTCATCAATAACCTTCCTTCCATCATAAGGTCAGAAGTGGGATGCTCACCAATGATTGAAATTCAGCACCATTCACAACTCCTCAGTTACGGAAGCAGTCCATCTCCAAAAGCAGCAAGTCCATGACAACATCCAGGCTTAGGCTGATAACTGGTGAGTAACAATCATGCCAGGCAATGACTATCTCCAGCAAGAGAGAATCTAAGCACCTCTCTTTGAAATTCACTGGCATTACCATTGCTGAATACCCCAATATCAATGTCCTGGGAGTTACCATTGACCAGAAACTGAACTGGGCTAGCCACATAAATACTGTGGCTACAACAGCAGGTTAGAGCTGGGAATTCTGTGGTGTGTAACTCACCTCCTGACTTCCCAAAGCCTGTCCACCATCTACAAGGCACAAGTCAGGAGTATGATGGAATACTCCCCACTTGGAGAGTGCAGCTCCAACAACGCTCAAGGAGCTCAACACCATCCAGGACAAAACTGTCATCTCGATTGGCACAGCATCGGCAGTATGTATTTTTTACAAGATGCACTGCAGAAACTCATCAAGGCTCCTATGATAACACCTTCCAAATTTGTGACCTCTACTGCCTAGAAGAACAAGGGCAGCCAATACATGGGAACACCGCCACATGCAAGTTCCCCTCCAAGCCACACACCATCCTGTCTTGGAAATATATCGCCGTTCCTTCATTGTCACTGGGTCAAAATCCTGGAACTCCCTTCCTAACAGCACTATGGGTGTACCTACACCACATAGATTACAAAGGTTCAAGAAGGCAGCTTATCACCACCTTCTCAAGGGCAATTAGGATAGGCAATAAATGCTGGCCCTGCCAGTGAAGCGCATGTCCCGTGAATGAATAAATTAAAAATTAACTAAGAAATTCCTAAGATGCCCATTGATCATTACCTGTAATTGAATGAATATGTGTGTAAAATGAATCAATGTTGGAAAGCCTGCCATGCCTGAGCCAGGCTGGCTTCCTTTTTAGTTTCATCTCATTTTTGTAGCATGATTCTGATGAGACTCATGGCTGCATTTGGGGTTACATGGAAGCTGTCTGTTTACCAACCATTGACTCATTTCTTTTGCCAGCACCACCAAGTTAGCTGCAGTGAACATTTAGCCTTTCATATCCTGAAGAGCCATGGAGGCTTGTGAATGGATGTGCTTGCTGGCATACTATCTTGTAATTAATCAGGGAGCATTCCTGAAGGGAAGAACTTAGAGGCCTTGAATGCATGGGGCAACCATGTCAATAGATTCCTTGACATCAAGGATAGCTACGGCATGAAAACAAATTGCTTGGGAATAAAAGCAGTCAGGGCTCCTTCCCTGATAACACATCTTCTTGGAGATCACTGACGTTAGCACAAAAGGACTTAAGGAAGGACAATAAATAAGGAGCAATAAGAAACACACACTCGCCCTACTGACAGAATCTCTCAAAACCAAATTAGCTTGAAAGCAACTAAATTTGTCACTAGAAATTGGAATACAGCAAAACAACAACGATACCTTGAACATTCGAAAATTGAGATTTCTTGACATAAGTGTTGACTTTTACAACAGTAAAGCTGGAAACAAACCGTTTGATGGTTTCAGAAAGAGCATTTGAAATCCCAGTCAGTGCCTGGCTTTGAATCCCAGTCTTGACTGACATGAAGCATGGACAAGTATCACTGGTTCTTGTCAAGCCAGTAGATAGGTCAATTAATTGTGATGCCATATACTAGCAGATTTTTTTTATTGATAGTTAGCTTTATTGACTCACAAAAGGTGCCTTGTGCCTTTTGATATGCTAAAACCTAAAATCAAATGCAGAACAGAGAACTGCCTAACCAGATGATTTTTCTTCTGACTGCACAAGGTCAAGATAAAGAGAGATAATGTAGAAATCATAGGTGTTTATTTTTCACAAGAGAATAATTTTCACCAGCTTGACACATCAGAGTTTGAAGCCTTCTCTATTCTGGTGGCCTCTAATCTGACTTGAAGGTGCAATCTGTTTCCTGAAGCTTAGAGGTGAGAAGCAGGAAAGCTACATTTCCTAACTAATCTATCTTAGCTCACCATAACCTTGCAAACACGTATTAATTATGATTACCTTTTCTTTCTCTCCAAAAATGTCTAGTGTGAGAAATAGAAAATGAACTGGCCATTCAAGTGGAGGTTACCATCTTTACCTGGTCTGGCCTGCATGTGACTCCAGATCCACAGCAATGTGGTTGTCCCCTAACAGCCCTCTGAAATGGCCTAATAAGCTACTCAGTTCAAGGGCAATTAGGAATGGGCAACAAATGCTGGCCTCGCCAGCGATGCCCATATCCCATGAAAGAATAAATAAATAAACAATTGGTGTTCTAAGACAAGGCTAAAACACATTGGAGAAGAAAGTAAAGCTGTGAGCAACAAGCATAGGCAAGGATTATCATTATAGCCTAATTTAGGGAACTTTAACCTACATCTAAGGCAGGGATTGTTCATTTCATGCCTGACACATTTTCCTGGGTTGGCATATATTGTGCATACACACTGGAAATTCTAGGCCATGGAATAAAAGGGAAAGCAGGCATTTGGATAAGAAATTTGCTGAGTGACAGGAAACAGAGAGTAATGATAAATGGTTGTTTTCAGATTGGAGAAAGATTTGTAGTGGAGTTCCCCAGGTATCAGTGTTGGGTCCCTTGCTCTTCCTGATATATATTAATGACCTAGACTGTGGTGTGCAGGGCATGATTTCAAAATTTGCAGATGATACGAAGATTGGAAATGTTGTCAACTGTGATGAAGATAGTCTTGAACTTCAAAAGGACATAGGCATGTTGGTGCATTGGGCAGCAAGTGGCAGATGAAGTTCAATGCAGAGAAGTGTGAGGTGATCCATTTTGGCAGAGAGACTCTGAAGGAGGTACAGGAGCAGAGGGACCTTGTTGTATATGTACATAGGTCATTGAACATGGCAGGGCATATTGAGACAGCAGTTAATAAAGCATATAGTATCTTAGTGATTATTAACAGGGGCATTGAGTACAAGAGTAAGGACATCATTTTGAACTTGTGTAAGACAGTATTTAGGCTTCATCTGGAGTACTGCATCCAGTTCTGGCTGCCATACTTGAGGAAGGACAGAAAGGCATTGGTGAGAGTACAGAAGAGATTCACAAGAATGATTCCAGGGATAAGGAACTGTAGCTATGAGGATAGATTGGAGAGGTTGGGATTCTTTTCCTTGGAGAAAAGAAGACTGAGAGGAGACTTGATAGAGGTATTCAAGGTCCTGAGGCAAATGGACAGGGAAATAGTGAGAAACTGTTCCCATTCAAGACAGCATCAAGAACTAGAGGGCACAGATTCAAAACTCAAAGATTCAAGATTCAAGATTCAAAAAAATTGGCAAAAGGAGCAAAAGTGATGTGAGGAAAATATTTTTCACCCAGAGGGTGGTTGGAGTTTGGAACGAACTTCCTGAAAGGATAATGGAGGCAAGTTCAATGCTATCTGAAAAGAAAAAATATGCAAGGTTATGGGGATAAGGCAGGGGAGTGGGACTCAGAGAGCCAGTGCTGACTTGATATGCTGAATGGCCTCCTTCTGCAGTGTGAAGATTTTGTGATCCTGTGGAATCCTGGCATGATTTCTGACTGTCTAGGGAAAGCTGGCCAGAGTGGGCAAGGGAACCCTGGTGGCACTGCATCAGACATGCTAATGTGGCATCAGAAGCAGTTACCTTTGGTAAAGTCACTGTTCATACATTGAGGAAAGGGTGAATCTGAAGCCAGTCTTTTCCTTAATCCAAGTTTATTCCCAAGACTACCAAGTAAAAGCACAGATTCCTTTTGTTTCCCCTTATACCCGATATGAACTGGCTTATATACACTTGCAATAATTCCCTATTCTTTCCCCATTTGATGGCAGCTGCCCTTAGTTAAAAACTTAAAGCATGCACTCCATTGCAGCATGATTCCAACATGAACAGCCTTAAGGGGACAGATCAGCCCTGAAGTTATGAAGGAAGGTTCTTACTGAAGGCCTCCATCAAGACCAAAGCCTTCAGCTGGTGAGTGTCTGGTTACTGACTGGAGGGAGGGGATCTTGCTATAAGGATCTCTTCCTCCATTGGGAGAACTTGGTAGGGACTTGATAGGCACTTTCCACATTGTAAACCCCTGAAATCAGTTGTGATTGAAAAAAAAAGGAGGAAAATCTATCAGTGATCTGGGGGCCAGCCCTTTTTTCCTATTTGTATGTAGCAGAAAGGGAAGACATGGCCAGCAGTGGAATGGATGGGGAAGCTGAGGGGAACGAGGGGGATGGAAATCCCATTTTGGGAGTGTGAGATGGAGGTGAACCTCACTGCTCAAATTCTCCAACCTTTTCCACTGTAATCTCACCTGAAACTGGGGCAAGATTACCGAGGAGAATGCCTTCCTCCCAATTTGTACTATTACCAAGCTGGAAGGAATGATGATTGTAAGATGTTCTCCTTCACAACACTAGTATCATTTACCTTAATTAAAACATGACAATAAAATAAGGCAATAGAGAACCGAGAAAGGAATTTTCCACATTTAAGGAAGTTCTCATAACATTGTTTAATATTTGGTAGTGCAGACTTGAGTATTGCTGAAAAAAGAGACTTGTCAAAGCTTTTCGTCTTAAACTTATCAGGACACTTTACAAGAATCCAATATAAGGGGAAAACAACAATTTACACTCTATGTGAAGAGAGTGCTGATTGGATAGCAAGTGTGCTCTGACTGGTAGAGGCATTGCCATGGAGAATGCACCAGTGATGGTGACTGACAGTTAACTGCCAAGCATTGTTTGAAATTTAAACCAGATAGCTTGATGCTGATTGGTCAAGGCATTGTCCTGAGGAATGAGTCAGCAAATGGCTGTCACATTTTGTTTAGCTGAAACAGGCTCAATGTGTGTATATGTTCACTTGCCAACCAATCAACACTCTCTTCACATACAGTATAAATTGTTGTTTTCCCCATATATTTTTGCGAAGCATCCTGATGAATGCAAGATGAAAAGCTTTGACATATCTCTTCTTTCAGCAGTTATTTAATGTGTCTTTGTTTCCTTTCGGTGTAAGAGAACATTTGACCCGCAGCCAGGTGTCAGTCTAGTATTGCACAGAGCTGTGTGCACAAGCAAGCATGGAGGCAGCTCCTAGCATGAATCCTTTACTGTATATATGCAGTTATTACATACAGTTAACCTACTTAAGACTATGAAGACTTCATTAAGACCTACCAAACAGTACCCAACACCCTGCAACGATGAACACAACATTTTCAGTGTTTGTGACTGAATTACTATCAGCAATTTCCTTTCATCCTAGACTAAGGGTGCTGAATCTGATCAAACCTGATACTTCCTGATTCGTATGGCGCAGTTTCATAATGTGCAATTGGATGGGCAGGATTGCTGTTCTTTGCCAGAATGACATTCGCTTCTCCACTGGGGACAATAGGAATTGTTCAATTAGTACTTCTGTTTTCTTTTAAAGTAATTAAAATACTTCTTTTTAAGAAGTAATAACAGACTTTGAGCAGGCTGTTAGATTATAGTGCATATTGCAGTGTGTCAGTGTAATATTGTATCACCTATATTGCTGACAATGTTCTGTCTTTCAGTTAGGAGCCATGATTCAGGTTCATAATTAGGTTCATAACCTTCCTTTAGGCTCTGAGATAATAGCTTAAGCAACTTCCTTTCCTCGGTTCGGTTTTATTTAGGCCTGAGGCTTTATGAGACGGCCTAATGAGCTGTCAGGCTGCTGGTAGTAAAATAATGGCACATTAAGGCAAACCACATGAAGAGACGGCCTCATTATCACATCATTCCATAAAGCACCAGGATTTATGATTTATTCTTACGAGCGTTTTTACAGGAACATATGCCCGAAACTAAAAGGCTGAGAAATTAGCAAAACAAAGGCAGTTGGAGGCTAAAGATATATTCAATTGGCACTATGGAAGGAAATGGGTCATTTGACCTTTCCTTGAAAATGAAGATGAAAGCAACTCGGCATAACACATGCCATGGTATTGACATTAAACTGCACAATGCACACCTCCTTCGTAACACTACCTGTAGGAGCCATACAAAAGGGCTGGTGTAAGGAATGTTGCATTAATACATAACTGTAGTGAAGAAAAAGTACCATTACCGTGAAGTGCTTGATTCTTTCTGTGCCACACAGAATTCTGTGAATAATCAGTCGAATTTTTTCAGCATTCCACCCAGTGAAGCGCATCTGCTTCATTGTCATTAAGCATGTCGTTAGCTCTAGCTGCTTTGCTTACTCCAGCTATTCTCTGGACTCAGCAGTAAACGTCAAGTTTAAATATCAAAATGTAAAGCTACACCTTATTTCAGATGTAGGAATGTTCAGATGCTTAGCACACAGTCTACCTCACAGAAAATGGCTCCCATTAATATCAATGAATAAATGTCTCTTTTAAGGGTCTTGAAACTGAGGTGGGGTGGGGGGGGGGGAGATTGGGGCTGGGGGGAGGCGGGGTAAGAAGTTGGCCATTTAGGATTGAGGTGAGGAGAAATTTCTTCACTCAGAGGGTTGTGAATCTTAGTCATTGAGTATATTCAAGACTGAGATCGATAAATCTTTGGGCTGTAAGAAAACATGGGGTCATTGGATTGAAGTGGGAAAGCAGAACTGAGGTAGAGGATCTGCCATGATTTTACTGACTGGCAGAGCAGTCTTGAGAGGCTGTATGGCCTACTCCTGCTCCTATTTCTTATGTTCAAAAAACGACAATATGCAACTTTATTTTTTTCAATGTCTGTATTTTAATTAACTTATTTTAATTACTGTAAATAAATGCTAAAATAGAACACGTACAAACACTTCAATTGTGGAACAGCTTGAGTCAAGCTGTTGCTGACTATATATTTTAACTCTCATGGCCTCCTTCCTCCTCACTCACTGAAAGAGGAATAAATTTGACAGCATCCAGCCATTTTTCAATTCAGCTATTTTGCATAATCAAGTTATTGGGTTAGAATTAAAGTTCAGTTCAAGGCTAGCTAGGAATTTGCCTTTCAGTTGTTCATAGGATGAATGCATCATTGGCCAGGCAGCACTTCCCATCCCTAGATGCCCTTGGAGAGGTGGGTGGTCAGCTGCCTTCTTGAATCGCTGCAGTCCATGTAATGTAGGTATGCCGATAGTACTGATAGGGAGGATTTTGACCCAGCGACAGCAAAGGAATGGCAATATGGTTCCAAGTCAGGATGGTGTGTGGTTTAGAGTGGAACTTGCAGATGCATGCCACATATGTTCTTCTTGGTGACCAGGGTCGCAAGTTTGGAAGTTGCTGTCAAAGAAGCCAGGGCAAGTTGCTACAGTTTATCTTGCAGATCATACACAATACAGCCATGCTACATTGGTGGTGGAGGCACTGACCGTTTAAGGTGGCAGAGGGGGTGCCAATCAAGTGGGCTGTTTTATCCTGGATGGTGTCGAGTTTCTTGAGTGTTCTGGGAGGTGCACTCATCCAGGCAAGTGGAGAATATTCCATCACACTCCTGACTTGTCCCTTGTAGATGGCGGACAGACTTTGGGGAGTCAGGAGGTGAGTTACTTGCCACAGGATTCCTAGCCCCTAACCTGCTCTTGTAGCCATAGTATTTGTATGGCTAGCCCAGTTTTTTTTCTGATCAATGGTAATCACTGGAAGGGTTGGGGGGGTGGGGGTTGTCGGGGGTTGGGGGGGGAGGGGGGTGGATTCAGTGTTAGTAATGTTGAAAATCTAGGGGAGATGGTTAGATTCTCTCTCGTTGGAGATGGTCATTGCCTGGCACTTCTGTGGTGCTAATGTCACTTGCCACTCATCAGCTGAATGCTGCCTGGTTCTTGCTGCATTTGATCAAAGACTACTTTATAGCCTGAGGAGTTGTGAATGGTGCTCAACACATCAGCGCACATTCCTACTTCTGACATTATGATGGAAGGAAGGTCATTGATGAAGCAGTTGAAGATGATTGGGCCGAGGATACTACCCTGAGGAACTCCTGCAGGAATTTTCTGGGCTGCGATGACTAGTCTCCAACAACCATAACCATCTTTCCTTGTGTCTTGAAATGACTCGAGTCAGTGGAGAATGTTCCCCCTGATTCCCATTGACTTCAGTTTTACTAGAGCTCCTTGAAGCCACTCAATCAAATGCTGCCTTGATGTCAAGGCAATCTACTTCACGTCACTTTGGAATTCAATTCTTTTGGCCATGTTTGGATCAAGGATGTAATGGGGTTAGAGAACAAATGATTCAAACTGAACTTCGGTGGCTGGGTTATTGTTGAGTAAGTGCTGCTTGTTGGCACCACTGATAACAACATTCTTCACTTTGTTGACGATTCAGAATAAACTGATGGGGAAGTAATTAGATGGATTAGATTTGTCCTCCTTTTTGTGGGCAGGAGATACCTGGGCAGTTTTCCACTTTGTTGGATAGATGCCAGTGTTGTAGCTGCTTGGCTAGTGGCGTGGCTAGTTCTGGAGCATAAATCTTTATTAGTACTGATGGGATATTGCAGGGATCCATAGCTTTTTCTATATCCAGTATGTTCAGTTGTTTCTTGATATCACATGGAGTGAATTGAATTGGCTGAAGGCTGGTATCTGTGATGCTGAAGACTGGATGTAGCAGGACTGCAGAGCTTTGATATAATCCATTGGTTGTGGGATCACTTAACTCTGTCTAAAGCAGGCTACTCCGTTGTTTGGCACACATGTAGAGCAGTTTCATCGAGTTGATATATAACTTTTAGATATGTCTATGCTGCTCCCAGCATTCTCTCCTGCATTCCTCATTGATCCAGGCTTGATCCCTGGCTTGATGGGAATGGTAGAATGAAAGATATGCTGGGCCAAGAGCTTACAGATTGTGGTGGGATACAATTCTGCTGATGTTGTTGACACCCAGCACCTCAGGATGCCAGGTTTGAGTTGCTAGTTCTATTCTGAATCTATTTTATTTAGCACACTGGCAGAACCACACAACAATGGGGGATGTTCTCAGTGTGAAGATGGGACTTTGTCTTCCCAAAGACTGTGTGCTGGTCACTTCCACCTGTGCTGTAATGGATAGCTGTATCTGGGGCAGGTATATTGCTGAGAATTAGATCAAGTAAGTTTTTCCCTCATGTTAATTCTCTCACCACCTGCTGCAGGCCCAGCCTAGCAGCTATGTCCTTAAGGATTTGGCCAGCTTGTTCAGTGGTGGTACTGCTGAGCCCCTCTCGGCAAAAGAATTTAAAGTCCCCCACAGAGTACATGCTGTGTCCTTGCTACTGTCACAGCTGAACTGGCAGGACAACACTGTGATTCTTTAAAAAACTATATTTTTAAAACACTACATTTTTGGAAAGACTGAATATCAAGATGGCTCGGAGAGCAGTCAGCCAGATTTCTGGTAGAGACTGTGTTTCTCTTTCGGCAGGACAAGGACACCCTTTCTGATACTGACTCAATATCTGCCAGAACAGGAGATAAACAAAACCCAACTGGCACCTTCATTGTAAAAAAATATGAATTTGCCTTTACAAGAAACAAATGGTTTCAGTTTCATCAAACCATGGCTGGGAGAAAGAATCCAACTGCCTAATGGATAACCACAATACCTTATTTGGACTATGACTCTTGGCACATGATACAATGGCCAGCTTTACGCCCTGTTAAAAAATATAGCAAACTGCTCTCAGCAGACAGAAGACAGGATTTCATCACACAGAGAGAGGGGGACCGACATGCACAGCCATCAACCTGCTGTCATCAATCAGGTTAAAAAAAAGGGCTACACCACAGTTCTGTGAAAGAGAAATAAAGTACCTCCTCTCTCCCCTATATGGTTCCATCTTCAAGCTTACCTGAGAAGACCAATCTCAGATCAACTACAGAAGCCATTGAAACAGCTGAGACATCTCTGCCTTCATCTCAAAGCCTTCAGACAATGTAACAATGCGACTACAAAATACAGGCCTGCACAAAACAGAGAACACGAAACCCATTCCATTTTAATGTTTTTTTTATCTTCATCTGTGTCTAGTTTTTTTTTGTGTGTGAGTGAAAGAGAGAGTGAGTGAGTAAATGAGACATAGTTTTCTTTAGTAACTTCCAGGACAAAAATGTGAACAATAAACTAACATTTTTCCTTTCGAATACAAAAAGGCTTACTGCTGGCTTATTTAAAATTAACTCACTCACTCCAGGGGTAAGAAGACACACACCCTCACATACAAGTATAAATAATCATGGATAATAAAAGGTAACACCTTAAAATTGCCCATGACCCTACCCTCAGTGCTTCAAAAACACCTGGGGAGTGGTAATCTGTAGTTTGATATACACATATATAAATGTACATTAAATATATATCTTCACATTGATATAGGTTATAGATTAATATAGATTGATAAGGTTAGTCGATGTTAGATGTAATTGTAAAGTAGACTGGATCAGATGAAGGACAAGGGAGAAGCCTATTTAACACTGGCTCAAGAGTTGGGACAGGTTAGAGAGCTGGGCTTGGATTTTCATGCCTCCATCTGTGTCAGAATAGAGACAAGAGATTAAAAAATGGTGGGCAGGAACAGGAACTTATCCCAGGATTCCTGCTCCCATTCCTGTTGTATGGGATATTTATGGCTCTGGTGTAAGGGTGCAGGTAGCGAGCCCACAATCAGCAATGCTGCCTTTCCTACTCCAGGGCAGGGGTGAGTATTTCAGAGTTGTCACTATTTTCATGGAGTCAGGCCCGTTTTAGTAGGAGACTTTAGTGGTTCCTGGCACTTCAGAGGAGTCGTGAACTATGACAGGAAACCTTGTCTCAAGTTGGAACTGAAGTAAAACAACCACCTGCTCCTGGAACCCTTTAACTGACAACTCTTGAAATTAAAAAAATCTGTCCTTTCAGTTTTAATAGTTAGATGCTGCATTGTAAGTTAGATGTGTTTTTACTGAAATGATTGATTATAGGGCTCAATCCTGCAAAGATAAGTTGACCACTGCATTAATCAGCATTGCATATGTGTTGAGATGCATTAGATTTCTTTTTCCATTAGGAAAAGTGCTCTTATGCATTCAAAACGGAAGTAAACATTGCTTATTATCTCCAATGTAATAATCAGAAGTGATTTAAATGCCCACAGTCCTTTTAAAATGAAAAAAAAAATCTTCAGCAGCTTTCACTTAGAGAGAAAAATAGCCCCCACCTGTTCCTGGCCTGCTTTGATTAATAAGATGTCTTGCATAGTTTAGAAAGAAAAATGGCTATTTGGTTTTTCAGTTTCACTAGGCTCTATTGTGTATGTTTTCCAGGATTTTTTATTATAGTTCAGCCCATTATGAATGCTTGGCTGAGTTTTAAAAGGTCTAGAACCACTTACTTCAGCAGGATTCACATATTGATTGACAGTTTGGAGAGGTTATTAAAGGATTACTAGTCTTTGATGTGGTGGGTAAAATTCATGCTTGTTTGTTTTTACAGCAAATTGACCAATTGAGGAGCTTGGGTTACATAAATGAGTATTTTGCAGTAGGAGGTATGTTTGAGAGCACTACTCGATAGTTAGAACTTTTTTCATCTCTATTTCAAAGACATGACTCCTGAGGTCTGCCCGTAGTGGATACTGGGTGAGTAGCTATGGGGGATATAATGGGAGGCATGAGGGGGTATAGAGGAGACATGGGGCATATGAGGGGTACATGGTGCTGGCATGGAAAATGTGAGGGGCATAGGGAACCTGAGGGGGGCTGGAGGGGGCATGAGTGTATGATGGGGGCATTGTGGGGGCATGTGGGGTGGGTAGGGTTGAGGGGATGTATGTTTGAGAGTGCTATTCATCAATAAAACTGGGCCAACATCCCAGTAAATGTGGAGGAGGGTGTTCTAACCTGCCAGCCTGGCTATCCACGTGCCTCTGCTGTCACCTCAGGCCTGCCTCCGGTGTGTTCCAGGTTGGGGGGGGGGGGGGTGCGGGAATTGGGCAGGCCTGTCTCCATTCCACCCCCACGACATGGAAATATAGTGGGCAGCGGCCTTCTTAAGAAAGGTGAGTCTGCTGGGTTGGGAAGTTTCTCGAAAAGGCCTTCCCACAAAAATCTGATTTTTGGGGCAGGATTTTCCATGCGTCGGGTGAGCTCACCGCCGCCGGTGATCAGCCAATAAAGGCCCGCCCAGCATGGATCATGAGTGGTAGAGTTGAGCGCTACCTGTGCGGGCGGGGGGAGGAGGGAGAGTCGGGCGAAAGAGCGCTTCAAAAAAAAAGCACGGAGCTGCCTCAGGGAGATTGAAGCAATTTTAAAAAAAGTAAATAAATACATTAAAAATTTAATAAAACATGTCTCCTCGTGAATGTGCCACATGACATGGGACATGTTTTTATTTTTTGAAGAAAGCTTTCATTTAATTTGTAAAAGTTTTAGGAAGCCTCATCCCATTCGCGGATGAGGTTTCCCAAAATACGTAAAGGCCGTTTGGCCTTTTCACCTGCCTGCCAACCATAAGGTTGGATGGGCAGCGTAAAGTTCAGGCTATATACCTGATTAATGGCCTTAATAGGCCTATCAATTATAGGCGTGCACATAGCCAGTGCGCGCCTGCTGAACAAAACATCGCGTGACTTCACGATGATGTCGGGATGCACACCTGATGTCATCGCGTGTCATTTAACGTTCCGGCGTGTTGGGTGCGTGCCCTTACGCTGAATGGAAAATTCTGCCCTTCAGGTGTTCATATCGATTTGTAAGGATTATGTATTATATTAAATGGTGTAATGGACTGAAATATAGGGGAATTGATATTTGTGTGTCATATTGAAGTGTAAAGAAACCTACATAAATGGGAGACTTGTGGTGTTTTTATTTATCTGGGCTATGAAGGAGATAATTTTACAATAAGAGCTAAGGTGCCTGTAACAAATTTGGGAGTGTGGTAAAGGGTTGATTATATTCAATCAAGTATATTTCAGTAAGGGATAAAGTAACTGATTACAAATACATTAACAGTTTGTCATCCATCTCTGAGCTCTGCCCTAACATCACCTACATCACCATTAAAGCCCTCACCCATAGTTTCATTACAAGTCTTAAATTGTCTCATGCACAGCTCATCGACCTTCAGTTTATCCCCTCCCTTTCCACTACATGAACTCCCACTCATCAGCACATGCCCTCTGCCACATTAAGTCTTGTTCACCTATCACTTCTACCTTCCCCAACCTCTATTAACTCTGCTCCTTGGCACAATGAATTCCCACTCTCCCATCTCATTTATAAATCCAGCCATAGTCTCCCTCCACTCTGGCTGCGAAGCTTTCTCCAACTCTACATCCCAACTCCCCTCACTTCACCAGCATTATGTTGAAGGCCTGTCAGCTGAAACACATATTATTGAACCTTAAAAACACTGACTACCAGTGTGAAACATTGACACTTGACATGTATGGAAAGCGTTTAGGAAGTGTGACACCAGCCAGTTTTTAATTTCAAGGAGAAAAGGAACTTTTCATAGGCTGAGGAATGAGGAAGGCTAGAATTTCTCAGAGATTTGAAAACCTGTCTTAAATTTAAGACTAATAATTCCATGCTGAGCCGAGGGGTAAGTATTAGATTGAGATCTAAGTCTGCCTCTGACAGATTGTGGGCTCTGCCTCCGAAAAGTAAAGACAACTGTGCATGATTGAAGGGTAAGAGCTGGCATTAGAATAGGCTTTGATAAGTTGAAGGGAATGGAAAAAAATATCCGACTTAGGGTGGAATTTCCCTCTGGCAGCAGGTGGGATAGGTGGCGTGTGCAGACAATATGGTGCAATCGGTTTCATGACGGTGGGAAGGCAGGTTGCGATCGTCCGCTCAGCCTGCCAACGCTGGCCGCGTTTCCCACCAACAGTCATCGGGGAGCTCATTGTAATACATCAGCATATCATTAAAAGGCCATCCTGCCAGGCTCTTGGACACCCATCCGATCGTCCGTCCACATTGGCGGGAAAGCCACGTCGACATGTTTCACAACAGCACGCAGGTGACGTGCACTTGGCGGCTTCACTTTGGGGGAACTGAGGAGAGTGAAGAGCATCATTTTCCACAGCTCACCAGGGTCGCCTGTTGCTTTGCAGGTTTCAGGCGCGCCAGGAGGGCCTGGGTACTGTGACGCCCTGCCTCAGAGCTGACTGTTTTCGGAGGGGGGGAAAGTGTCCGGGGAGCAACTGCTGCCCATTCTCAGAAGTAACTGTTGCTGTTGCCGGGAGATGGAGGGGTTGGGGAATCTGCTCCCCAGCCTCGGAGGCGACTGTTGCTGTTGTCGGGGGCGTGGTGGGGGGGGGTCAACTGCTGCCCTGGTGTTTGATCCCGCGCACAAGACATCGAGGTGGGGGGAAGGGAAGGTAGGGGGGAAGTGGCCATGCAGTAGGGACACCCATATAAACTGACCATTCCTCTTTAACTGAGACAGTTCAGGCAGAGCCACAGTGATATGATTGGGGCCAGGCTCCTAGCCTGCTTGCCCATGCAAGCAACATGGAGGCACCAAATTGTCACCGAGCACTCCAGACCTTTCCACCCCCCTCCACCACCCCCATCTCCTCCCCACCCCTCCAGCGGGCACAGACTGTGAGTCCGCAGCCACTTTAACTGGACTGTGAAGCACGTTGTACAACCTGCTCGACAATGCTGGTCGTGTAGCGGTCACTGCTGGACACACTCGCAGCCCCTTGCAACCTCAGCGATATGGTTAGGAGCAGTCACTTCCATGACAGGCAGCAATCATAAGCGCTGGGTGTCACCCGGCACCAACCAGCCACTGCTCGCTGTCACTCCTGGGCAGCCTGCGGGAGCCCCAGCTGCCCCTTCTTCCCGAGGTTGCTGCTCCTGCCTTTGCACGGCAGGTGCCTCAGTCGCTCTTTGCTCCATCTTCTTTGCTCTTTGTAGGCCATCAGGTGGACAGCTAGGTCACCAGGCTCCATGCTCCTGACGTGGTCCTCCAGTGGCAGGCTGACAGGGCAGCCATGCAGCGCATTCATCTGTGGCCAACTGAGGGGTAGCCAGCACTCTCCGGGAAGCATTAAGGGGTCATCAGGAGAGGTGCTAAGTTCACCCATGCTAACCACGTCTCTCTCTTTTTCATGCCAAAGGAGGGGTGATGGCGGGAGGGCAAATGAGAGCCCACTTTCCACGGAAACGGTGTGTTTCCCGGGGATGCATAAATAATGAGGTGGGTTTGGGACAATACAGTGTGAAAACCCGCCAACCCAGCTGGTGGGTAAAGTGTCGTTATATCCACCCGCTACCTCACTTAGTGCAAATCTAGGAAAATTCCACCCTTAGTTTGGATTATCAGAAGAGAAAATTGTAACTGTAATTCCACTTTTAAAATATTAGTGGTCATCCTGCTAATTGAGGAACTATTAAAGTATTTTTTGTGGAAGATTTCTTTGTCATTATAATTATTCATAGAGTCATTGTGACCCTTAGATTTCATTGAGATTGAAATGAGAAGCATCACAAAGAATTTCAGAAAAAGTGAACAGAAGACCTTTTGTATCTCACTGAGCTGAAATTAAAAAGTAATACATGAATAATGTATGCATGGTTTTAAAAAAAACTCTGCAGAATGCAACATTTTTAATGGAAGATTGAATTTCTGTCTCCATTTTGTGGTAACACTATCAAGACCACTTATCTTTTTGTTTAATTAGAAGTAGGTCTGATATTATTAGTCCCCCAACTTCTAGGACAGATAAAAGTCACTCAGACAACTGGAGACCTTATTTAAGTTATTCGTAGGAACTTGTCTCTCAAGGTTTGCGCTGAAGGTTTAATTACTCTTAATGATATCATTGATGGCCAGCAAAGTGATTTCATGAAACATAGACATCTTGGCTCTGAATCTCCTTCCCTGCCCCTTTGGCCATGCAGGCAGTTCTTGCCAAGGAGGGTTTTAAGGTTCAGATAATTTGCAGAAACCCGGATGATACCCAGGTACAGATTTGGAATGTGTTGCATCACGTCCTGCACTGGTTTGCGAAACGCCAAGACATCTTTGTTGCTGTGTTGGGTGGTTTGGATTTTGTTTGCTGTGGGAGAGCTTAAAAGTGCTGGAAGAAAAATCAGTTATCAACAGGTCCTGTTTTCGATGGAAACTGGAACTGGTCCAATTGAGCTACTCTCAGTTGGCCAGCTGAGCTGCTCCCAGTTGACCAGATGCGCTACTCCCAGTTGTCCCGTTCCCAGTTGACCAATTGAGCCGCTCCCGGTTGAATTATTTCTGCTTGAGTTGTTAAGCTGGTTCTAGTTGTGATCAGTCAACCTAACTAAATTTACTAACCCTGAGTGATCAACTCCTCTGAAATAACAAAACACTTCGACCATGGGACCAGGTATAGGGTGGGGTATTGGTGATTGTGAGAGCAGGGGGTGGGGGCTTGGTAAATGTGAGGGCGATTGTGGGGGGGGTGGGGTGTGGTGGTGGTGGTGATGGTTAAGAGGGATGGAGTTTCTTTTAATTGAAACCAGGGGCAGGGGTTACAACTTATATTGTTGAGACCTTCTGCTGGCCGGCTCACTCAGTTGCAATGCCACTTGAGTCAGTGGCTCAGCGACAGGAAACAAAGGGTAATGGTCAATGGATGTTTTTGCGAATGGAAAACAGTTTCTAGTGGTGTTCCACAGGGCTCAGTGTTGGGCCCTTGCTGCTTGTTGTATATATTAATGATTTAGAGTTAAATGTGGGAGGCATAATTGGGAAATGTGCAGATGACACAAAAATTGGCCGTGTAGTTGATAGTGAAGAGGGTGGCTGTCGACTCCAGAATGATATCAACATCTTAGTTGAGTGGGCGAAGAGTGGAAAATGGAATTCAAACCGGAAAAGTGTGAGGTAATGCACATGGGAGGACAAACAAAGGTAGGGAATGAATACTCAATAAATGGGAAGCTTTTGAGAGGGGTTGAGGAAGTGAAAGACCTTGGAGTGCATGTCCACAGGTCCCTGAAGGTAGCAGGACAGGTGGATAAGGTGGTGAAGAAAGCATATGGAATGCTTTCTTTTTTTGGGCAAGATATTGAATACAAAAGTAGAGATATAATGGTGGAACTGTATAAAACCCTGATTAGGCCACAGCTGGGGTTTTGTGTACAGTTCTGCTGACCACATTACAGGAAGAAAATAATTGCTCTGGAGAGAGTGCAGAGGAGATTTACGAATTTTGCCAGGGCTTGAAGATTGCAGCTATGAGGAGAGATTGGATAGGCTAGGGTTGTTTTCTTCTAAAGAGGAGGCTAAAGGGAGACCTAACAGGTGTACAAAATTATGAGGGGCCTAGATAAGGCAGATAGGAAAGACTTAGTTTGCCCCAGTTGAGGGGTCAATTACCAGGGGGCGCAGATTTGAGGTGATTGGTAGAAGGATTAAAGGGGACACGAGGAAAAACGTTTTGACCCAGAGGGTGGTGGGCATCTGGAATTCACTGCCTAAGCTGGCAGTTGAGGCTGAAATGCTGAACTCATTTGAAAGGTACTTGGACCTGCATCTGAAGTGCTGTAACCTGCAAGGCTATGGACCAGGTGCTGGTAAGTGGGATCAAAATGAGCAGCTAGTTGCTTTTTCTCTCTTTTTTGGCCAGCAGGGACACAATGGGCTGAATGGCCTCTTTCTGCACCGTAACTTTTCTGCGGTTCTATGGTTCAAGCTCACCCAGCAGTCTCCCAGGTTCAGTTTCCACAAGCTGACCTGGAAAATAGGGAAGGAAAAGCATCCCTTATGGGATAAGCAGTCAACGGGCGATCCCTTAAATTGTTGGACAGCTCGTCACCCTGCAACTAAGTATTCAAAAACTTGCGAAAGGGAGAATCTAGAAAATTAATTCATCCACTCCATTCACATATATAGCACTAATAAATGAACAAAAATGCCAATTTTGTGCCCGTGTGCGCTGTAGTGAACTACAACTGAATTTTCCATTGAAAATGGGACTGGAATGTAAATTTCAAATTTTGCTATGATGAGACAAAAACACAAAGCACACAAAGCAAAAACAGTGCAGCAACCAAAAGATAAACATAGTTAAAGTGCAGGAATGTTAAGTTGCCGCAGTTAATGAAAATACTGAACTTAAGCATTATTTACATTTACACATTGAATGATTCACTAGATTTTTGCCTCTTATTGAGGTCCTGAATCTTCTCAGATATTATTCATTTTTTTCAAGCTCTTTCTTGAAAGCGTCCATCCCTGGGTCTGGAGGTGATGAGTGAAAGATGCTGTAAAGTAAGAAAAAAGGCTTTAAGCTTGAAACTAGTCAGGGGCTTC
Organism: Carcharodon carcharias; assembly: GCF_017639515.1. Classification (NCBI taxonomy): domain Eukaryota; kingdom Metazoa; phylum Chordata; class Chondrichthyes; order Lamniformes; family Lamnidae; genus Carcharodon; species Carcharodon carcharias. The sequence goes on from NC_054482.1 coordinate 21,288,088, forward strand.
CAAAACAGGTGATAAAAGGCCTCCAAGCCAACCTTCTGCCGCAAGAAATTGCATCCTCTATGCTGCCTGTGATAAAACAGCTTGCCGACTCATTGGGCCCACAGATGCCAACAGCCAAAAGCTTGATAAATGATGAATTTATCCTTTGGCTGTTTATCCTTATTCCACATTCCCTCTGGTATCCCAATTCTTCCCGGCAGTTTTACATGTAAGTAAAATCAGGGACATGCTCAGTGCCTTATGTATAAAATTAGAAGATAATGCATGCTCAGAATAACTACAAACTCTACATGAGGTTATTCAACAGTTCAGTCTCAATGAAGGACAAGTCATTAGTGATGGAGGCAAGCTTAACAGTACACCCACCGCCATAATGATCTATCGCTTTTTGCTGAAATCAACATTGATTATCAAATGTTTTGAAAATTAATTCTAAGTCATCAATTGCAATGTACAATTGTTCACTGGCCTCTTAGTGCTCAATATCAGGGGCTTGCTAACTCTGCCTGGGCGGTGCTGGGGGTGCAAGCATCTCCAACACTCTTTCCTTATGTGGTGCTGGTGCATCACCTCGCCTTGCAACCTGGTGAAAAATAATTTGCATCATTCATAGATCAGCATTGGGAATCCATTGCACAAATCCAATTCAGTCTTGCATCTGTTTCCAGCTGGATAGAGCTGTGCTAGTCACGAAGGAGGTGTACTATGCAACATTAAAATAACAGTTGTATTTCACCTATTTTTGACAGTTTCACAACTCCCTCCTGTGGCTTATGGTTCACAGCCTCCAGCTGCCTTTCCTTGGACGGGGAGGCTATCAAATCTTCCTGGTAGCCATTCTCTCCCCATTTGTTGCTCTCAGGCCTTTGTTGCAGGCAGACTTCTCCTTAATTCCACCAGAGAGACGATATTTTTGAAATAATTTAGCTTTGATTTGAGATCTCAAAAACCATTTTCAATGGAAATCAGTGAGAAGATATTCATCCTGGCTGCATTTTTGAGTGCTTCCTTCATCCTGCCAGTGCCGGGGGGTATCATCACCACTGCTACTGTCCTCAACAGTGCTGTCCACAATCTTTGGCTCCCTGAATCTTGGGCTGCTCCGTACCTTCCATTTAATCTCTTCACGGGTGTCTATGGATAAAGAGCAACTTAACAGCATTACACGGTGCACTTTACATGTACCTGTCTAGTCGTTTGGAGCATTATATCGGGCAAATGGTTTCCGAGTGCTCTAAGATTCACAAATCGTCTCGCCTTTATCGTGAAAGGAAGTTTCCTTACTTCTTTGCAATCTAACCATAAGCGTGAAGATGAGCTTAGAACTTGAAATCCACTTTCCCCTCTACCTTTTGTAGCTCACCCTGTTTGATGTGATCCATTGCACCCTACAGGGATTTCTGATCAGTTGCTTATGTGACGCTGTGCAATTCGACGGGTGTGCTGTTGATCGAGGGATTAATTAAGGCAAACTCAGACAGGCATTGAAGAATTATGTGGAAAGGGTCGGCCTGTGAAAAAAGGAGCACAGATGTTATTTGAATATTTAAAGGGTGATATTAAAGCAGTTCCATCGCCTCAGGCCTGTCTCCAGTAAAACTGTCAAATTCCTGCCCCCACCCCGCCGGGAAAATTCAAAAAAACAAAATTTCCCCCCTTCACCCAGAATGCACCACCTTCTGCAGGGGCTGGGACACACGCCGCTGATTGACAAATACTGTGGCCAATCAGCAAGCAACTTTTTTTTTATTTCCAAAGCTGGCCAATCAGAGTGTAGCGGACAGGAGATCCTCCAGCTGCGTTCTCTCTCCCACTCCTCCCCAGGATTTGCCCCACCCTCCTCTCCCACTGCTTCCCAATATATTCTCAATCACCGAATCTCTTGTTGGGCCTCACACTCTCATCCTGATGGCACATCTCCCAAGATGCTCATTCTCACGAAGGGCTCGGAAGGTGCCATCGGAAGGAGGGCAAACGGCTGAACAAGAGATTCGATGATCGGGACCAGGTCGGGGAGTAACGGAGAGGGCAAGCCGTGTACAGGGGAGGCCAGGAACAGCCATAAATGGGAGTGGGAGCAGGAGGGGTTGTCAAGTACGGGGGAGAGAGGGAGATGGTCATTCCTGGCAAGAAGGAACAGATGGCCCAAAGAGGGGAAGATTAGCAAGGGGGTATCTTCTCCCGTATTTTAATGTTTACTTATATTCTTCATCCCTTAAGTTCGTTTGTTCATTTCTTATGTTCATCACTTGTATTTGTAATAGTTGTTTAGCGTTTTGTACCATTTATATCTGCCACTTTTTCAACTCATGCTCTTAACTGATGTCCATGCAGGTTCTACCATTATCCATTCCTGACAGGGGTTATCAGATAATGTGAAGTTATTTACTAATCATCAATAAACAAGAGGATAGAAGGAATGCTGCCACTGAGTTATGATTGACACTGGATCATGATAACTAAGATACTCATAATGGAATGGTCAATCCCATAATGGCCTTTTTTCATGCTTCTCATTAAGAAAAATGCTTTTGATTTTTTCTTCCTATCCTGAGACGTTTTCGATATAATACAGTTTACATTTTGCCATTATGTGACCCTTCGAGTTTGACTGTAACTAAAAAAAATCAAAAATCTTGAAATGGTTAAATGCACAGCATTAATAAACTTGTAACTTTGGAACACATTTATATATGTGAGGTGAAGAGATAAATATCATTGTACTCTTTGTAACACGTTGTAAACTTGATGTGAGGATGTGTACTGACACATCAATGTCTTTTTGCCTTGCACATTTACTCAGGTACTCTTTTGACTTTAGTCAGTCCAGTTTGCTTGAACTGGTACAGTTTCCAGTTCAAAGCATCATTGAAACGGCTACATGGCAACTGGTTCCACTTAATTCCAACTCATTCCAGTTTGCCTGTCAACTTGTTCCAGCAGAAGCCAACTGGTTCCAGTAAGATTCAAATAGTTACAATTGAAGTCAACTGGGCAAGTGGAATCACTACTGCTTTCCCATCTTAAATGCCAGTTATTCCAGTTGTATGCAGTTGAACCAGGAAACAAATCAAATGGTTCCAGTAAGATTCCAGTGTCCCCATTAAAGCCAACTGGACGAGCCGGGATACCAACTGATCTCCAGCTATGATCACCAGTTATTCCAGTTGCATTCAGTTATTTCCAGTAAAATTCAGCTATGGCCAGCTGATGTAACCAGCTAGCTCCAGCTGATTTTTCCTCAAGGCTGGTGATGATGGTCACTCTATTCTAATTGATGCCCCTCCCGCACCCCCCACCCCAGTCGTGTGGATGTATTGGATAGCCTGTGGAGTGGTGAGGTCAGGGAATGTAGATTTATGAACAAAATTGCATATTTGAGTATAGTTTTGCATACCTGTCATCACAATGAAAACACACAGTGTTTTCATTATATTGGCAAAGCTGCTGTAAATTTATGTTCAACTTTTATTGCATAAAATGGGTAGTCGTTCATGCATTCACGTAAATATTCAGGCACATTCTGACAACAATTGTCTTATTCCCTTCATAGATACAATGGATTTTAACTTGCACCACTGAAGAAAAATTGGTTCATTCCATTAGTTTTCTACACAGTGATGAAAGTTTAAGTCTGTCCCAAAGGTAAAAGAAGCAACTATTCTCTCCTTTGCAGGTGTTTGGAATCTCCAGGCGCAATGTGTCCTTGTCTCACGTCTCAGCGAGCAGCTGCACATTGAATTGTTTTGATCTCACTAGTTCTTTTCTGACATGCCTGCCATCTTACTTTAGATCAAGGACATACGCAACTACTTAGTGCCTAACCCAAACCCTGGGATTTAGATACTTGATGACATTCTGAATAACAGATGGGCCGACTTTACCCTTTGCCGCCTGGCACAAACCAATTGGAGGCGGAGTTAAAATTTTGCTGGTGGAGGACTGCCCCACCAAACTTCTCATCCACCAACATGTTTCTTCCTATCTTTCCATGGAGCCTGAATCACCCATCTGACCCAGGCAGGCGCCTTGTGAATTCATTTCAGTCTTGGAAATTAATAGGATCCCAATGGAGGTTTAATAACCTACTAGGCTGACTGCCCATCATTGATTCCTCATGTAGTAAAACATGATGGAAGGGCAGATGAAGCTCTTTGAACTAAGTACTAAAAGTATTTTTGTGTGGTCAGGAGGATCAAGAGTGTACCTCAGGCCTCTGCTAGAATAATATGAATCTCTGCCATGCCCAGGCTCCATCCCCACCTGGTGATCTCAAATCCCACCCCATGTGGACCTCCTTTTATTGCCCACTGAGGTTAGGCACTAGGCCATCCTGATATTGCAAAAGCCAGATGGAGGAACACAGCATGTTAATGATGCTCAGCTTCACTAATGCTCGCCAACATAAAATCCACCTGAGAGCCTTTCATGCCAACCACTTTATCAATTTTATCCATGGTTTTGACCTCTGGATGGACATATTCCTAGAGGTATCATCACTTGACCTGTTGCCTCCAGACACCCTGCCCCCAAACTCCTGTTATTGGCCATTGCCATGTCCACACTCACCATGCACTGCCTCCACCTCCACCATAATTGGAAAGTGAACGCTCTGCTGATTACTTGATTGGAAGACTCTTGACTGCCAGTCAAATAGCCTTTCACTTTCTCCATATCCTATATTTTTATAACTATATTTAGTAAAAAAAAAGTTCAACATTTAAAGAAGACACTTTTTTATTGCCGCTGTGACTTTTGCCACCAGGTTGCCCACAGCAGCATCCGAGAGATTAGTCTTCAATTCTTGGGATTTAAGGAGCGATCCTAGTGGGTTGGAGACACTAATTCTACCCATTACTCTAAACTTTAATTTTCAGAACTTGGGAAAAGCAATGATTTCATGCAGTGTTTTTGTTGCAAACTTAATTGCACAGAAACCTAAAAATACCAAGGGCCTCGTTTCCAGCGAGTTAATCTTCTTAATCCAATTATTAAGAAAATGTTTTCATTTAGTAGCACAATTTAGCTATTTTAATGGCTCTGTGGTAACTATGTGTAATTACCATGTGGCTGTCATTAAAATAATTATGACGTCAACTGGCAGGATGATTTCAGCCTGCATCCTTCCCGATATTAATTCAGCTCCCTCACAGTAATTTAACGAAATAATACCGCCAGCATTTAATGCTCAAAACTGTTGTAAAAGATTACATGAAACAAAAATTGTAAGGGTCCCGACAGTTAATTATATTCTTCTCTGAGTGAATTTGAGAAAGGCTCTAGCACTCAGTTCTCTAAGCAGAATGTTCTTGCTCAGAGAACAGTAATATTGGAATGCCTAATTGATACCTTTGATGTATTAGAACAATAAGATTGCTTTATTCAGTCGCTGCAATCATTAATGTTGCTGAGGTGTTTGGTCAGGCTGGTAATTGGATCATCAGAGTTGCTAATGATCACAATGCCCAAATGGATCGAGTTTATTAATATTGTTATTCATCTCGATGTTATATTTTCTTGCTCTATGCTAATTTTTTTCTGTTATTTATACTTATGGCTGTACAAAACTCTGTTGAAATCCATAATTTGGAAGAATAGGCATTGACAAATATACAACAGGACATTAATAAGTATATTGAATGTCACGATTTTACGGTTTTGTAGTATATATTTTCATGGGTTCAGAACCACCGGTTGCTCCTTCAATAGAGCCTGTGTCCCCTACAGCCTGAAATGCGCTTATTTGGCCCAATATGTAGATGAACAATAGCATGACCTAGGAATTATTAGAGAGGATCCTTACTCACTGCAAATGTATCATACGAGCTACAGCACATGCATTCTTATTTTTTATGGAAGGGAAACTGAAAGGCATTCAAGGGAAAAGTAGTGGAATGATAATATTATTGGACGACTAATCCAGAGGCCCATACTACTGTTCCAAAGACACAAGTTCGAATCTTACCATGGTAGCTGGCAGGACTTAAATTGAATTCATTAACGAATCTGGAATAAAAAGCTAGGCCTGAACTTTCAGCTTGGCGGGCGGGCGGGATTGGCGGGCCTGGGATTGGCCGGGATCCGGACCCGCCGGCCACGATCGCCCCCGCCCCCCCAGCTGCGAGTTCACGACGGCTGGCCTATCAGTGGTCAACCAGCGTCAAACGCGCGATGAAGAGCTCAGCGCTGCCGGGCTGGGGGCGGGAGGAGGATGGGCATTGACGTCAACGTGGGCACAGGCCAGCACTGACAGAAAGCTCCCTGAAGGCGGAGAGCTGCCTCAGGGAGCCGGCAACCCGAAACACCAAAACGAAGGTTTTCAAAAGCTGAAAAATAGTACCCCTGCGTCACAATCAGTCGCCTGAAAATTTAGCTCATGAAGATGCGGTCCACAGAAATGTCTTTCTATTTCATTTTGTTCGGGGAAAATTGGAGAGTCCCTTTCCAGGTATTTCATCATGGATATCTTATCCCACCTGTGGATGAGGTTTGATGAAAAATGCAAAGGCCGCCTGGCCGATTTGCCCGTCTGCCAACCGTAAAGTTGGACAGGCCACGTAAAATGACAGACGATTGCGCCATTAATGGGCTTAATCCCCCTCTTGATTGTCAGCGGGTGTGCTTACGACTTTTACGAGCTCCTGCCGACTGAAATATCATGCGGGATGATGTCAGCCGCTCGCCCGACATCATCTCGTGCGATTTCATGCCCAATTGGGTCAGGTGCGCACCCGCCCGATCAGCGTAAAATTCAGCCCCTCATCTCAGTGACCATGAGACTACTGGATTGTCGCAAAAACCCCATCTGGTTCACTAATGTCCTTCAGGGAAGCAAATTTGCTGTCCTCACCTGGTCTGATGATTCCAGATCCAGCAATGTGGTTGACTCTTAACTGCTCTCTGAAATGGTCCAGCAAATCACTTAGTTGTATATTGCCCGGATGAGTGCAGCTCCCACAACACTCAAGAAGCTTGACACCATCTAATACAAAGCACCCTGGTTGATTAGCAGCCCGTCCGCAAACATTCACTCTCTCCACCATCGATGCACAGTGGCAGCAGTGTGTACTATCTACAAGATACACTGCAGGAATTCACCAAGGCTCCTTCGACAGCACCTTCAAAACCCACGACAACTACCATCTAGAAGGACAAGGACAACAGACAGATGGGAATACCACCAACTGGAAGTTCCTTTCCAAGTCATTCGCCATCCTGACTGGAAATATATCGCCGTTCCTTCATTGTCGCTGAGTCAAAATCCTGGAACTCCCTTCCTAATAGCACTGTGGGTGTACCTACATTACATGGACTGCAACAGTTCAAGAAGGCAGCTCACCACAGCCTTCTCAAGGGTAACTAGCAATAGATGATAAATGCTGGCCCAGCCAGAGAAGCCCACATCCCATGAATGAATTAAAGGAAATATATAACCGCTACAGTAAAGTCAAATAAGAATAAAACTGGATAGACCACCAGTGTCAATCAAGACACTGAAACCAACACAGGTACAGTTTGTCCAGTCGACCTGTTCACTAACATCTGGGGATTTGTGCCAAAATGAGGAGAGCTGCCCCACAGATGGTGCAGAATTTTCCCTCCATCGGTAGGGGTGGGGGGGTGGAGTAAGTTGAAGAGTGGGTGCACAGAGGCACACCTCTGATTAGCGCCCCCAATTGGGGGCACGCCGCCATTTTACATGGGTGAGCCAATTAAGGCCCGCCCAGTGTGACGTCCGCATGGAAGTCCTGTGCGCTCCCTGTGCGGGTGGAGGGGAATTCCCTCAACTAAGAGTGTGCTCTTTCACGCATGCACATGAAAGAGCGCACTCATGTCCCTGAGGCTGCACTTAGCCTCAGGGAGATCAGCTGCACATTGAAAAATACTTAAAATAGAAAAAAAAAATTCCCTGACATGTCACTTCATGTGACACTGTTACATGAGTTGGGACATGTCCATAACTTTTAAATACAGCTTAATTACATTTTTAAAAACCTACATGAAACCTCATCCCGCTCATGGATGAGGTTTCATGTTTTCTCTAATGCCCGCCAGGGCTCCTGGCCTGCCCGCCAACCTTAAGGTTGGACGGGCAGGTCCATTAATTACTTTAATGACAGGTCAGCGGGTGCACAGCTGATTTTGCTGTGGCCCCGCCTACCTGAAAATTTAAATGGGGCACAGTGACATCGGGAGTTCCGCCTGATGTCACCGCACGTCATTTTACCTGTCGGCGAGCGGCTCCGCCACCCGCTCAGTGACTGGAAAATCCTGGCCATGAGTTAAGCAATAGCCCCACATAGTCATACTTACAGAATCATAATTTTAAGCCAATGTCCCAGACACCACCATCATCACTCCTGAGTATATCTTGTCCCATGGCATCACACATCTACTGGAGGTGGCAGCGCAGTGGTATATAGTAAGGAAGGAGTTGCCCTGGGAGTCCTCAACATTGATTCCAGACCCCATGAGGTCTTGTGGTATTAGGTAAAAAATAAGCAAGAGAACCTCCTGCTGATTACCACCTACTGGCCTCCCTCAGCTGATGAATCAGTATCCCCCCATGTTGCACACCACTTGAAAGTATCACTGAGGATTGGAAAGGCACAGAGTTAAACATGGGTGGGAAACTTCAATGTCAATCACCATGAGTGGCTTGGTAACACCCATATTCACCGAACAGGCCAAGTATCTGTCAGACCTAGCCTGCAGCAGGTGGTGAGTGAAACAACAAGAGGGAAAAACCTACTTGACCCAGCCCTCATCAATCTACCCTTCATAGACTCATTTATCCATGGCTGTACTGATAGGAGTGACTACCACACAATCCTTGTGGTTACAAAGAGTTGTCTTCACACTGAGGATACCATCCATCATGTTCTGTGGCACTAGAACCATGGTAAATGGGATAGACTCAGAACAGTTCAAAGCTGGGCATCCATGAGGCGCTGTGGGCCATCAGCAGCAGTAAATTGTATTCAAGCACAATCTGTAACCTCACAGCCTGGCCTTCACTCTACCATTGCCATTAAACCAGGGGTCAATCCTGCAGGAGAGCAGGCGTAGAGCAACATTAAGCATACATAAAAATGAGGTGCCAACCTAGTGAAGCTACAGCACAGGCTTTACATGCATGCTGAACAACAGAAGCAGCATGTTAAGGAACAGGACTAGGTGATCCAAAAGCTGATAGATCAGACCAAAGCTCTGTAGTCCTGCCACATCCAGTCATGAATGTTGGTGGACAAATAAACAACTAACCAGTAGAGGAGACTCTGCAACATTGCTATCTTTAATGATGTAGGAGACCAGCACATCAGTGCAAAAGACAGGGCTGTGACATTTGCGACCATTTTCAGCCAGAAGTGTTGAGAGGATGATTCATCTTGGCCTCTTCCGGCGGACCACAGTATCACAGATGCCAATCTTCAGCCAATTCGCTATCAAGAAACGGCTGAAGGCACTTGATACAAAAAAGGCTGTGGGCCCTGACAACATCCCGTCAGTTGTACTGAAGACTTCGGCTCCAGATTTGGCAGCACCACTAACCAAACTACAACACTGGCATCTAACCAACAATGTGGAAAATTGCCCAGGGCTATCCAATCCACGAAAAGCAGGATAAATCCAATCCGGCAAATTACCACACATCAGCAAAGTGATGGTAGGAGTCATTGAAGGTGCTGTCAAGTGGCACTTAATCAGCAACAACCTGCTCACTGGTGCTCAGTTTGGTTTGTGCCATAGCCACTCAGCTCCTGACCTCATTATAGCCTTGATCCAAGCATAGACAAAGAGCTGAATTCACCAGAAGTAAGGTGAAAGTGTCTGCCTTTGATAGCATTTGACCGAGTGTGACATCAAGTAGCCCTGGCAAAACTGGGGTCAATGTGAATCAAGGGGAAAACTCTCTGCTGGTTGGAGTTATACCTAGCACAAAGGAAGATGGTTGTGGTTGTTAGAGGTCAATCACCTCAGTTCTAGGACATCACTGCAGGAGTTGCTCAGGATAGTATCCTAGGCCCAACCACCTTCAGCTGCTTCATTAATGACCATCCCTCTATTCCAGGGTCTCACAGTTAAGTGCACTCGCTGATGAGTGCACATTGTTCAAAACCATTCACAATTTCTTGGATTCTGAAGCAGTCCGTGCCAGGAAGCAGCAAAACCTGGACAACATTCATGCTTGGGCTGGCAAGTGGCAAATAACTTTTTTTTATTCTTTCATGGGATTTGAGCATCGCTGCTAAGGTCAGCATTGCATGTCTGTCCCAAATTGCCCTAGAGAAGGCGGTGGGTGAGCTGCTTTCTTGAACCGCTGCAGTCCAATGTGTTGTACTTACACCCACAGTGCTGTTGGGGAGGGAGTTCCAGGATTTTGACCCAGCGACAGTGAAGAAATGACAATATATTTCCAAGTAGGATAGTGAGTGGCTTGTAGAGGAACTTGCAGATGCTGGTGTTCCCAAGCATCTGCTGCCTTTGTCTTTCTAGGCGGTAGAGGTTGCAGTGTTGGAAAGTGTTATTGGAGGAGGTTTGGTGAGTTGTTGCAGTGCATCTTGTTTATAGAATGCGATCAAGCAGATTTCTCTGCCCTGGATGGTGTGGAGTTTCTTGAGTGTTGATGGAGTTGCGTTCATCCAACCAAGTGGAGGGTATTTCATTACTCCAATAAAAGGGAATCTAAACGTTTTCCTTTGATGTTCAATGGCATTACCATCGCTGAATCCCCCACTATCAACGTCCTGGGGTTTACCATTGACCAGAAACTGAACTGGACCAACCATATAAATACTGTGGCTATGAGAGGACGTCAGACACTGGGAATTCAGCAGTGAGCAACTCACTTCCCGACACCCCAAAGGCTGTCCACCACCTACAATGCACAAATCAGGAGTGTGATGGAATACTCCCCACTTGCCTGGATGAGTGAAGCTTCAACAGCATTCAAGAAGCTCAACACCATCTAGGACAAAGAAGCCCACTTGTTTGGCACCCCATCCACCACCTTAAACAATCACCCCCTCCACCATCGACGCACAGTAGCAGCAGTGTGTGTCATCTACAAGATGCAATGCAACAACTCACTAAGGTTCATTCGATAGCACCTTCCAAACCTGCAGCCTCTACAACCTAGAAGAGCAGGGGCAGCAGACATATGGGAACACCACCACCTGCAGTTCCCCTCCAAGCTAGACAACAGCCTGACAGGGATCTATATTAGCGTTCCTTCACTTCTGGTCCAAGAGCACAGAGCTCCCTTCCTAACAGCCTGTGGGTGTACCTACCACATGGGTTGCAACAGCTTAAGAAGGTGGCTCACTGTCAAAGGCAATTAGGGATGGGCAACAAATGCTGGTCTAGCCAGCAACACCCACGTGCTGTGAATGAATGAAAAAACGTTGATTATTATAGGTACAGGTTTAAACCCAATAGCTGGTTTATTTTAAGAAAAAGGCATGAACAAACATATACACTTAATGTTGGCGATGCAAGTCCCGCCCACTAGCTGGAGAACTAGTGCAAACTTTTCTCTAGGAGGCTTGATGCAATTGCCAGGTAATCAGGTGTTTTGCTAGACAGGGTTGGGCCTCACATTGGATTAAGCTGGGGATGGAAATCCCACCCCTGAGAACTGCCAGCGTATTAGAATGCCACCGGGAGCATTGGACACTGACGGTAATACACTGGAGCCTTCACCAGATATTGTCACTGGATGCCTGGAGAGAGTAAGCGGGGGCCGCAGCAGTGGGAGGTTGCCGACCAGGTCGGGAGGGCAGTAGAGGGGTCGGACGCAAGGCCAAGGTGGGTAGCTTTCAGTTGGTACCCCTCCCTGATGCTGGTCCCTCAATCGTTCATTGAGTGTCTTCGTATGAGGGACCCCCAGGTAGACGACTGGCAAACATGATAGGATTTGCTGGGGTGGTTTCTGGAGGCACAGGAGACCTGTCCCAATATTATGTAATTCCTGACTTACCATTAAGTCCCCGTGGGCTGGGTGGTAAATTGGATTTAAGTGGCTCCTTAACAAGCCGAATGGACATCCTACCACCAGTGGGGAACTTTCCCGCATTGACCCCCTCCTGCGGCACTTAGCTGCTGAACAATTTTCCCTGCAGCAGGGAGCACGATTTTCCTGACCCACTCACCATCTTGCCTGCTTCAGCAGGCTCCATGGTTTTTTTACGGTAACAACAGTCAATTTTCTTTTGCTTTTCAATCATGGAAAATAACAAAAGCACAGTTTATCAGCTGTTAGATAAACATATTGCGAGCTGAATTACTCAAAGCCACTTTGTTCAGATTTTTTTTTCAAGACACAGTCAGCATCCTACCCACGGGAACATTATGTTCCTGGTGGGGGAAAAGAATTCTCGTTTTGTATTTAGTTGAATTAACCAAGCAGGCAATCAAAATTAACTCCCATAAACAGAACTCCTAATTTTGGAGGTTTGAGCATAAGACTTCCAAACTTCCATTTTCAGCTAAATTGCCACTCTGTGAATGGAATGAAATGGTGCCCAATCCTCCCTGGTGATTTTCTCACAGTAACAAAACAATGGTCCAAGTTTTCTGGTCTCCGGATCGCCAGAGACAGGACATACATTGGAAGATGCATATCAGGACCTTGGTCCACAGGCATATGTGGGGATTGCTCAGGATGTTGAACATTCTGCTGGGTTGACTCTGTGCTGCCCGCGACCCTCTGTGAATATCTCTGACGCTGAGCTCGGGGCAGAGACTCGGGCCAGATACGCGGGACTTATCTGCATACTTACCCAGGAAATGTTAGACCGTTTAATACCTGGTCTAACAGCTGTGTGACTCAACCAAGCACCACAACCAACCCCTGAAAACACCCCCACACCAACCACCTAACTACTGTCCAACCACCCGACTACTCCCCGACCCGACTAACACTCTGATCCCCTAACCCAACCTGACTGCCCCTGATCACCCAACTACTCCCGACCCAGCGTGACTAGGTCCCGCCTGACCTGACTACCCCCTGACTACCCGATTATCATCACCAACCACCCGACAACTCCCATCACCTAACCCTCTGACTGCCTGACTAACCCCCAACCTGACCCAACAAACCCCCGATCATCTAACAAACCCCAACCTGAGTCGACTATCCCCCCAAACACCCAACTAACCACCCCCCAGCCCCAGACCTGATTACCCTTCCAATCAGACCCTACCATCCTTCAACCACCCAATTACCCTCCTGACAAGGCCCAAATAGCCCACATCCGCCTGACTACCCCACTGACCATACTCGACTGCTTCTGGCCCGAACCAACAACCCCTAACTACCCCCAACCCACTTATCTACCTCACTGACTTACCCATCCACCCACCTCAGTCACCAAGTAACATAACTGCATTTGACCGTCAGCTTGAGCTCTCCAATAACAATATACCTGAGGTTAAGGCATACAAACATATGAATTAGGAGCAGGAGTAGGCCATTCAGCCCCTCGAGCCTGCTTCACCATTCAATAAGATCATGGCTGATCTGATTGTGGCCTCAAATCCACTTTCCCGATCCTTGTTAACCTTTGACTTCCTTGTTAGACAAGAATCTATCTACCTCTGCCTTAAAAATATTCAGTGACCCTGCCTCCATTGCTCTCTGGGGAAGAGAGTTCCAAAGACTCGCACCTCTCTGAAAGGAAAAAATTTCTCCTCATCTCCATCTTAAATGGGAAAGCCCTTAATTTTAATCGGTGTCCCCTAGCTCTAGTCTCTCCTGCAAGGGGAAACATCCTTTCAGTGTCCACCCTGACAGGTCCCATCAGGATCTTATATGTCTCAGTAAGGTCCCCTCTCATTCTTCTGAACTCCAATGGATACAGGCCCAGCCTGTCCAATCTTTCTTCATAAGATAAACCCAACATCCCATCCTAGGTATCATTCAATTGAACCTTCTCTGAACTGCTTCTAACATGTTCATATCCTTTCTTAAATAAGACCAAAATTGTACGCAGTACTCTAGATGTGGTCTCGCCAACACACTATACTACTGTGGCAAAACATCCTATACTGTACATGAAGAATATCTTCAACTGCACAGTAACATTGGTATGAACTATATATTCAGCTGCACTAACAAAATACTATACCAGTTCTACCTCTGTTTGCAACTTGGTGTTTTTCCCCATACAATATATGTTTATGCCTATCTCGTCTTTAATGTATGTATTATTTTTTGTTCCAGCATTCAGCCATGCGATCCATTCTTTGGATGGAGCTACAGTGAGGAGCGACTTTGCATCAGTGCTGGAGGAATTTGGCAACCACTACATCCAGGAGGCACTGTATGGATTTGAGGAGACATGCACCATTTGGTTTCCAAATCGTTCCGTTCAGAGACAGCTGAGGATGGAATACCAAGATATTAGCAAAGGTCAGTCTTGGGATCTGAAAACCAAATGAACAATTTGAGGTCAAAGAAACCTTTGTTTGAGGGCTATCAGGGTCAGATGAATTCCCAGCTGTTTGCTTAACACAACTTGAGTTACACCATGCAGTTGTTTCACCAAATGCATGTCTTTTAATAACATGTATGCACATTTGGACAGTAGAGCTATCTCAAGTGATTTCTTATCAAATGCAGTGTAATTTTTAATTGCAAGAGCCAACAGAGTGTTGTGTTGGCACCCATATAACACAAGTAATATATTACAAAATAATTCTCTAGTTTGTTGTAGACCAAGTTAACTTCTGAGAGTATTTGACTGTTTGTGGCATTGGAGCTATTTGCACTGAACACAAATGTGGTGGCACAGTAGGACTAGAAAGACCTATGTGGTGGGGATATTTGTAATTGGGACTATTTGATGGTACCATAGGGCCGTGGAGAGCTCTTGTGTAGTGGTGAAACCTTTGTACTGAGTACAATGTATTATTACAATAGGACTCTGGACAGCCCTGAATGATCACCTCATCCTGTTGTGCTCGCCAAGGTACTTTGACAGTCGATATTCAGCACTGTATGGTGGAATGATGTTTTGTGAGAGAGCCTTTTGTGGCAATGGTCTTACTGGGGGAAAAAAAACGGAATCTAGGGTGGAGTCTTGTGGTGACATTGGGGGCCTTGCCTACCGACTGGAGAGCTGGTGAGAGACCCATGCTGCCTCTTTTCAGGAAGGCCCACCAAACCACACGTCAATCATGCAATAGAGCAGCTACCAGCAGGCCTTGCTCTGGAATCAAGAGCCCGAGAGTGGAAGTCTTGTCTAATGAGAGTTGCTGGCTAATCAGAGGCTGGCAGCTCTTATGCTTCTCACTGAGGAGGCTGTGGCTGCTGCCGGCAGGACACCCCAGGTGTCCCAGGATCGCAGAGAACCCAGGCTATAGGTAAGTAACGTGGGGAGTGCAGGGGAGCAAGTGGTTGGTTACACGAGGTGGCAGTCACAGGGAAAGAGAGAGGCAGGGAGGTCGGAAGCAAGGGCAGGGGTTGGCTCTCAGTGGGCCCTCCCCCTTCCTGATGTCCAGTCCCTCGATCAGGCAGAGGGAGCCCTTCCCGCATAAGGTGACTAGTAGTCTGCACAGGTTCGCCTATTATGCATGGCTGCATGGCAACAGACCCGCTTGTAGCTAGGTTAGTCCCTGTGGTAGTGGGTTGAGGCTTTTAAGTGGTCATTAAAGGACCTCAGTTGGTGGTGGGAAAGTTGGCAATAGGCCTTCCCGACCAGAACTTAACTCTGGTGGAGCCAGAAAGCCGTATGTCACCACACCGCCTAAGTAAATGCCTTTCCCACCTCCAAACTCACCACCAGCGAGAGCTGAAGTTTCTGCTCTTTTCTATACCAAGCCCTACAAGTTTTTGTTTCGTAATGATCTTTCATTCAACATCAGAGCTACGAGCTATGATGTTATCTTTCCATGTAGAAATGTTTTCATTTTGTTTCTCAGTGAAACTCCAACATGAAAAGTCCATTGGTAAATGCAGAAGTGCTGTGATGGCAGGTTTGTTACCTGTCATAGGAATGATAGCAGATCTAGGACGTATTGTTGTTGTTGTGGTTGGTACATAAGTGATTCATTGAGGTGTCTTACAGAGTCAACCATTTTTCCACAAAATGCCTGGGAAATATTCAGTTCATAGGTGTATTAAAGCAGAATGACAGACTGAGGCCTGTTATTTCAGGCCTCCATGCCCGTACTGTGTTAAACCAATTTTCCTTGTCTCAATAGCTTTTTGGGTGAGACTGCTCCAGATTTCCACTTCCTTTTTCGTGAGAGTGCGTCCTGACATCACCCTTGAATTTTAATGAAAGAATTATGCCATCTGCTTGTCTTCAGCAACTCAGCTTTGGCAAACATTTGGAATGCCATTGCCTTTCAACGTCCACCGTTGTTAAGGAGGTGAGGGAGGGATTTAAGTGGCTCATGAGTTGATTGAAATCACTCTTGGGATGATCAGCAAGACTGGGTCAGTGCGCTCGAGTTAAAATTTACCTCGAGAATTCTTTCAGGTACCGTTAAAGGAGCCAACCATGTTCTGCGGTTGCATCTGCCAATAAAACTTCAGCAGCAATTGTCCTCTTTTCCCCACCCCCTCCAGAAGTGGGCTTCCAGAAACCCAACCAAAAACTCACCCACGGTACCTGACCCAAGAAAATCCATCGTTCACAACTGGTTCTGACAGGATTACTGCCTTTGGAGCAAATTCGAGCACAGATGTCCTTCTGTGTACTGCCTCTTATGGCTTTGAGTTTTTTTTTTACCCACCTCAAGTACGGATGAAATATAATTTCTGTGACAGAGACTTGTTAGGTATCCTGCAGAAAGGCTTTGTCTTTGTCACGGTGCCCAATGCAATGCACCAGGCTTAATCCCGGTGGGAAATTTTTTGAAGGATGCGGTGAGGCTGCCCTGATCTGACAGGTCTGTGTTGGATTTTTTCCCCCCCCGTATCTACTAATCCATATTTTGCTTCAAACCCACCTCTCAGATGGAACCCACCTCTCAGATGGATCTTTGATTTCACATGTGGAACTGAAGAAGCTCTTCTTCTCTGTGTCAGGGGATTCTAAACTGTGACGCTGAAATATCTGGAAGCATGTCCTGTACGTGTACATTACAGAAAGACCTGAAGAGAGCAGACAAAATGTCACCATATCCCTGTTCTAATCACGGATAGTTTTGGGTCTGTGGATTCTCACCTTGAGTTGAGCTTTCTCATTTCACAGTTAAGATTTTGAGTAACAAAAGGTCAGCACAAGATTTCAAAGCCCTGATCTATTTTCCACCAAATTCCACTTCAATTTCACATCCATTTATGTGTTTAGAATCACCAAGCTGTGTGTTCTGTGTGTGCAGGCTGACACAGAAGTGGAAGTTTCAGGAAACTACTGTGGGTTTGCATTGTCCAATGAAAGAAAATATGTAGATTTGGGGGTCTAAGCTACAAGCTTCCTCCAAAAGTGCTTTTTAGTGTTTTTCCATGCGATGTGAGCATTGCTGGCAAGAGCAGCATTTATTGCCCATTCTCAATTATCCTTGAGAAAGTGGCGGTGAGCTGTAGTCCATGTGGGGGCATAGCAGAAAGAGGGTTTGACATAGGCAAAGCTGAATGGGCGTCACAGAGCGGTGAGGATGGCACAAGACAGACAGGCATGACATACCATGAAAATTGGTCTTCTTGTAGGAGTATCTAAAAATAGCAGCAGCAGTCCATGTGGTGCGGCTGCACTTGCAGTGAGTCAGAAAGGGAGTGTCAGGTTTTTGACACAGTGACAGTGCACAAAGAGCAATACGGTTTCAAGTCAGGATCATTTATGGCTTAGAGGGGAACTTACATCTGCTGCCCTTGTCCTTCTAGCTGGCAGAGTTCATGGGTTTGGAAGATGCTGTCAAAGAAGCCTTAGTGATTTGCAGAAGTGCACCTTCTAAATGACACACTGCTGCCACCATGTGCCACTGGTGGTGGGAGTGTAGGTTTAAGGAGGTAGATGGGATGCCAATCAAGTAATTTGCTTTGTCCTGGATGTTGTTGAGTTTATTGAGTGTTGTGGGAGCTGTGCTCATCCAGGCAAGTGGGGAGTCTTCCATCACACTTCTAACTTGTGCCTTGTAGATGGTGGACAGGCTTTGGAAAGCCAGGAGGTGAGTTACTCGCCTCAGAGTTCCCAGCCTCTGACCTGCTCTTGTAGCCACAGTATTCAAATGGCTGATCGAGTTAAGCTGCTCATCAATGGTAACCCCCAAGAAGTGGATAGTGGGGGATTCAGTGATGGTAATGTCAATGAATGTCAAGTGGAGATTGTTAGATTCTCTCTTGTTCGATGTGGTCATTTCCTGGCACTTGTATGGTGTGAATGTTACTTGCCATTTACCAGCTCAAGCCTGGATATTGTGCAGGTCTTGATGCATATGGCATGAACTGCTTCAGTATCTGAGGAGGTGCGAGTGATATTGAATACTGTGCAATCATCAGTGTAGATTTCCACTTCTGACCTAATAATTGAGGGAAGGTCATTGATGAAGCAGCTGAAGATGGTTGAGTCCTAGGACATTACCCTGAGGAACTCCTGTAGTGATGTCCTGGAACTGCGATGGTTAGCCTTCAATAATAACAACCATCTTCCATTGTGCTAGGTATGAGTCCAGCCAGAGTATTGCCCCTGATTACCATTGACTTCAGTTTTGTTATGGTTTCTTGATGCTACACTAAGTCAAATGTTATCAAATGATGTCAAGGGTCGTCAATCTCATCTAACCTCAGCTCCTTTCACCATGGTTTGGGGCAAGACTGTATGGGATCTAGAGTTGAGTGCCTCTGGCAGAACCCAAACTGTGCATCGGTGAGCAGCTTATTGCTGAATAGTGCCACGTTGGCACTGCCAACGACAATTTCCATAACTTTGCTGATGATTGACAATGGACTGATGGGGCGGTGATTGGTCAGATTGGACTTGTCCTGCTTTTTGTGAACTGGACATACCTGGACAATTTTTTGCATTGTCTGGTAAATGCCAGTGTTTTGGGTACTGTCAACTAGTCCACTGGATGCAGCTCAAATTCAGGACAGATGAGCAGGGACTCGAATACTAAAAGAGAAAGGGACTTCCCAGAGTACTTTTGTTCCCCCAGTTTAAAAAGAAAAATAGTAAGAAAATGTTTTTAATAAAATCAAAACACTACGGATGCTGAAAATCTGAAATAAAAACAGAAAATGCTGGAAAAACTCAGCAAGTCTGGCAGCATCTGCGGAGAGAGAAATAGAGCTAATGTTTTGAGCCTGAATGGCTCTTCTTCAGAGCACTGAAGAAAATATTTCTGATCATTTAGTAAAAATCACCAAGCTTCAGCCAGTTTGGGGAGCCTCAGGTGCAGTCCATCCGTCTTTGAGTCACTCTAGTCATATCACTAATGGATAGCCCAGTCATATATCCTGGAATGGCAATATAGAAAACTGTGGAGGTTATGACATGAAACCAACCTTGGCATTCCTCATTTGAATGGCACTGACCTCATTGCTTTTTGTCTGTGTGCAAACTGGTTGATATGTTTGCCAACTCATGATTAGTCACTGCACTGCAAAAAGTACATGAAGCAACTTGGAACATCTTTCAGAGAAAGAAAGGCTTCCATTTATTTAACGCCTTTCATGACCACAGGATGTCTCAAAGCACTTTATAGCCAATGAATTACTCTTGAAGTGTAGTCGTTGTTGCAATGTAGGAAACACAGCAGCCAATATGCGCACAGCAACGTGACAATGACCAGATAATCTGCTTCTGTGATATTGATTGAGGGATAAAATATTCACTAGGGCACAGTGGATAACTCCCCTGCTCTGCTTCAAAATAGTACCATGGGATCCTTCACATCCGCCTGAGCAGGCAGATGGGGCTTCTGTTCAACATCTCATCCGAAAGATAGCACTTCCAGAGACACAATAAAACAAAATAAAAATACAAGTGTTTCTGTTTGCGAGCTGCTTTGAAGCAGCAGAGCTTGGAGACCCATGGAAAACAGTTGAGAATGTGGGTTTCCCAAAATACCAGAAACAAATCCTGCTCTATTATTTTCTGCTCTGAAACAAGAAATTACGATGAACAAAAAGTAATTACTGAGATCTTTTTTTCCTCTAACATGTTGAGCTCCACATGTGGGTAACGCCATCTCCTGGAGATTTCATCACTTGACTCCCTGTCATCAACCACCCACTCCCACCAAGTCAAATAGCCTTTTTCTCATCATCGCCAATATTTTCACGGATAATAATTAAAAGTGTTCAAGAATTTTTTTTTAAAAAAAAGCTTGTTTAATTACTCTATGATTTTTTCTTGCCGCAGTGTTCAGGAAATTAATCTTGAATTCCTAATGACAATCCTAGAGGATTGGCAAGTCAGTAATAACTGAACTGTTGCAGTGGTACATCAGGGAACTGACATAAAGAATTAATAGCAATGGAAAAAAAATCTCTCTATGGGGAATAATGCTTATAAAAATCCAAATACTGTATTATTAACACATGATTGTTATTGGAGTTGGCTTTCTTCCTGTCTTAACCCTCCTGTTCCACCCACAGCCATGACTAAGCTGAGAGCACTGTTACCTCTGAGTCAGGAGGCAATAGGTACAAGTCCCACTCTAGGACAAGGGTGCAACAACCTACACCGGGCCTGTCCAACCTTTTTTGCGTGGGAGACCACATTTCCATTTTCTCCCCACCCCCCGGGGGCCGATGAAGGAGATTTTGGAAAGACAAAGTTGATTGAGTGTGAAGAAAAGAAGCACCTTGCTGAGCAAAATTGAAGCAATGCCAAAGCAATAAACTGATTTTTCTTTAAAAAAAAAAGAGTAATTAATAAAAATGACCATTAGATTGTGAGAGGGTGAGAGTGTGCACGTGCGGCTCACTCCCAATCTCGGGGTGGGGGAGGGGCAGAATTTTACATCCTGTGGGCGACCCGATCGAGCGTAAAATCGCGCAAGATGGCGTAGGGCAGAGTGTCCCTTCGTCATTGCACACTCACGTAATATTTCTCTTGGCGGGTGCGCGCAAAAGTCGGAAGCATGCCCCCTGACAATTAAGAGGGCAATTAAGCCCATTAACGGCACAATTGTCCCTGATTTTCCATGGCCCATCCAACCTTACAGTTGGCGGATGGGTGAACCAGCCAGGCGGCCTTTACAGTTTTCATCAAACCTCATCCAAGGGCGGGAAGAAGTCACTGTTATGGAATAAAATGAAAATAAAAATCTACGGACAGTATTTTTATGAGTTATGCTTTCAGGTGCTTAATTGGGATGCATGGATATTTATTTGTGGCTTTTTACACCTTTACTTCATCGTTTTGTAGGTCTGCCACTCCCTGAGTCCGCTGTCTGCCTTCAGGGATCTCTCTCCCAGCGCTCACCCACCCCCGCAGTGACATCACTGCCCTCCCTCCTCCCACTCCCACCCCGGCAGTGCTGAGCATTTCTGCGTTTCACGCTGGCTGGCCGTTAATTGGCCCAGTCAGTGTGAAATCACGGCCGGGACCAATGGTGATTGGTGGCCCATTTCCTGGCTGCTCCTGGGCCCGCCATTCACGCACGCCTGCCAAGGGTAAAATTCAGGCCAGGGTGTTTACTCACTCACCCTCCTCACTGTGAGAGTGAATGAGAGTATGCGTTAGTGTGTGGGGGTGAGGGTGACTGATAATCCAGAGACTGGGAGTGAATCAGGCACAATCACTTACTCTCTCCCACACTCTCTCTCACCTTCTCTCCCATGCTCTCTCCCACAGCCTCTCCCACTCTCTCACTCACTCTGTCACGTACTCTCACACACTCACTCACTCTCTTCACACTCACACAATCACTCACTCTTTCCCTCATGCACTCACTATCTTTCTCCTACATGCCTACTCATTCTCTCCCCCAAACGCACACACTCACTCACTCTCTCACTTCCTCTCACACACTCACTCACTCTCCTCCACACACTCACACAATCACTCACTCTTTCCCTCATGCACTCACTATCCGTCTCCTACACGCCCACTCATTCTCTCCCCGAAACGCACACACTCACTCTCTCCCACATACTCACACTGTCACTCACTCTTTCCCCCACACACACACGCAAACTCACTCACTCTTTCCCACACACACACACACAAACTCACTCACTCTTTCCCCCCCACACACACACAAACTCACTCACTCTTTCCCACACACACACATTCACTCACCCTCTCTCTCCCACACACACACACACACGCACACACACACACACACACATACACACACACACGCACACACACACACATACACACACACACACACACACTGCAGCATCTCGCTCCCCAGCCAGGCAGACTGTTTGTCTACCCAGGCCCGCCACACTTTCTCCCCTCCCCTGACCCCCCCTTCCATGGTCCCACCACACCTTCTCACTCCCCGGGCCCAGGCCTGCTGCACCTTCTCTCTCCTGCTACCACCCCCCACCCCCCACTCCACCCAGGGCCTGCTGCAACTTCTACCCCCCAAACTGGGCCCGCTGCACCCAGCGGCCCTCAGCACACTCACCGCCACTGGTGTTCGCTGCTGCTCCAGTCTGAGACTGTTTCCCTCCATATCAGCAGCAAATGTGGCAAAAGAACGGCTTGTGATTGGAGGAGCAGCCCCTTGCAAAATTTTGAATTTCACTTTCCTGTCCTACCACCATTTTGAGCAATGGCAGCGGGTGCCACACTAAGGGGCTTCGCAGGCCTGATATATACTGATGCCCCAGTGCAGTCCTGCTGGATTGCCAGAGGTGCCAATTTCCTGTTGAGATATTAAACCGAGGTCCCATTTGCCCTTTCAGGTGATGCGAGCACTATTTTAAAGAAGAGCAGGGGTGATATTCCTGGCCTCCTGATCAATATTTATCCCTTAATCAACATCACAAAAAACAGATTATCTGGTCATTATCACTTGCTGTGTGCAAATTGTCTGACATGTTTCCTACATTATTACAGTGGCTACACTTTAAAAGTATCCCATTGGCTGTACAGCACTTTGAGACATCTGGTGGCTGTGAAAACTGCTATATAATTACAAGTCTTTCTTTCTTTCATATAATTCCAGTCCCCAATTTATGCTAAGGCCCCCTGCTAAAATCAGTCAGTCCCGATATTTTGTTATGTCAGAGGGCTCTGCGCCTTAGTCTATATGGTGCCGGAGCCCAGATCTGGAGGTCCCATCTCTGAACCTAGTACCCACCATTATCCTTGGTGGGGGGTAATGAGGAGGGGAAGTATTTCATGCATCCATGGTTCACAGGGGCCTCTGCACATTTAAAAGTGTAGCTTTCTTGAAACAGAAGCCATCTTGGTCAGCCAGGTTCCTAAAACATGACTTGTGGGCTTAGACATTTAAGGAAAAGGTCTAAACCTGCTGGAATTATTTGTAGAGATAGAGGGAGAGGTCATTTGGGAGAGGTCAAGTATCTTTTGGGATTCTTAAAAGTAGGCATGAATGTGCATTTAAAAAGTGGATAAGGTCTTTGGAACTGTCAAGCTGTCAAGTCATTTAAATATCCTAACTTTAAATCAGCCAGCTTCCGGTTGGAAAAAAATCAGTGCTTGCAATTTCAATAGATGTTTGTTGATGTAAACCTGAGGACTATCGTTATAGGATTAGTGCTGCTTGACTGCTTCCACAACCTATCATTATCACAGTGGGAAGCCTATAAATTCACAGTTTGATTGACAACTCAGAGATTGTAAAAGGTAAAATGGGAAAGAGTTAGTGAGTTTGTGTGTGCGGGGGAAAGAGTTAGTGCCAGTGTGAGTGTTTGGGAGTGAGTGAGTATGTGACCAGATAATCTGTTTTTTGTGATGCTGATTAAGGGATAAATATTGACCAGGAGGCCAGGAATATCGCCATTGCTCTTCTTTAAAATAGTGCTTGTATCACCTGAAAGGGCAAATAGGACCTTGTTTTAATGTCTCAACAGGAAATTGGCACCTCTGGCAATCCAGAAGAACTGCACTGGAATATCAGTCTTTGATGTGGGATTATGAATACAAATGTTTGTTTTTATAAGGAATTAAATACTTGAAGGAAATGTTTGTTTTTATAAGGGATTAAGTACTTGAAGGGGTTTAAATGTGTTGAATGGGCTTCATCAGGGTGTTTTTTTAATATAATGAAGTCTGTAACAGCTACTTAGAACTTCATTTTATTTAATCTTAGCATGGTTCCTGATGTTTTCCCATTGTGGATGCTTGGTGAGTTGGCATGGAGGGTATAAGTGCAAAAGGTGGTTAAGTATGGAGCAGAGGTTAGTAAGAGCTGGCACAAAAATTGGCACAAGAGCTATAAAGAGCTATACAGCTGTGAGAGATCATGGGTTAGCGTAAGTTGGCATCGGGGCTATAAAAGGACAATGGAGATGAGTTGTGAGTTGGCACTAAGTTGGCCTGGAGGGTATGAAAGGTCTTGGGGTTGGATAGTGGGTCATAGGTTGGAATGGGGCATATGAGGGGCCATGGGAGTGGGTAGAGGGGCATAGGCTGGCATGGAGGGTGTGAGGGGCCCATGGGGATGAGGGCTTAGGGAAATGAGATGGCATGGGGGTGGCCTTATAAACAGCTCACCTTGAACCCTGCCTCCACATTGTTTCCATGGGTGGCGGGCCCAACTATAGTTTACACTCAGCAAACCACCCCACACCCCACCCCCGACCCGGGAAGAAAATCCAACTGTCGGGCACTTTCTCCCGAGTCAGGTTTACGGAGACAGGGACTTTCTTGACACTGCGCTCCTGACTTGGGATGGAAAATTCCAGCCCCAGTGATCAACTAAAGAGTGAAGGGATAAACATTAACTCTATTCCCTTCCCACCTCTTCCAGCTATGCTGCACGTCATGTAAGTGCATCAGTGAACTGTATGCCTCAGGCACCATGGAGACTGTATATTACTGATCGGATAATAATTTTATTGTCTCATTTCCTTTCACCTATTCACCCTGGCTGAGCAGCTACAATAAGGTTACCTCTAAAGCTGACATTACTGACTTCCAGTTCACAGTTGATGTTTGATGTGAAAAATAGCTGATAAAATGGAGGATTTATAAAATAATCTGAATTCACTGTGAAGTGAAAAATCTTTTATAAAAGCATCTACTTGCATCAAAGAGAGGGAGGAACGTATTATTAATAACAGTAAACAAAGCACAAATAACAAACTGCCTTTTTAAGCCAGATTCCCAACAGTGCTTTTTTAGTTTGAGAATGTTAGTGATTTATACCAATTTTAAAATAATTCTGGAATAGGTACGCTCAGCAGGTAGCTGTCTGTCTCCCCCCACAGTGTCTCCTATTGTGTGTGAGGTACCCTTCTAACACACTAATGACCTTCCTTGTTGATCTTTTGTCTCCTTAGACTTTAAATAACAAAAGAAAATGACAGTTTATACTAAACTGCATCACTCAGAGAGTGTCCAATGGCTGTTTCATTGTACAATCCATCAAGCAGCCCTGCAGTTATATAGCTGTAATTTATTTGGTGAGAGTGCAGCTTTCTAAGTAGGGTCTGAGGGAAAGGGGCACTTGTTCTGTGTTTCCAGCCAGGCATTCTGTTTGGTTCCATTCATCTTAAGCCTATAACGTATTTATTGTGACATTTAATATACTTTCAAGGATACATTACACATAATAGATTTTTAAGTTAAATTATGAGTCTGGCCGTGTCAGACATAAATATTTCCCGTTTTATTGGCTCTTGAGCATCACTTATATTCGGTAAGAAGAAAATTCAATTAAAGAATGTCCCCTCTCTTGCCTGAGAGATGTGGGAAGATTCAGTACTGAGCTGAGTCTGTGTCTGTCTGCATATCCCCGGGGGGAACAAACCCACAGAAAGGGGCATCGTGGTTGGGACTGTCTGCTGGCACTCATTAAACTTTTTGGACTTGGAGGCAGGCTCGAACTTTAAACCCTAGTGGTGGGCACCTGTGCCACTGCGGGTGCACCATGGGCACCCCACTAGCTGAAAAGACTCCAAACAGTGTCCTGTCTTAAGATAAAAGCAAAATACTGCAGATGCTGGAAGTCTGAAACAAAAACAGAAAAACGCTGGAAAAACTCAGCAGGTCTGGCAGCATCTGTGGAGAGAGAAAAAGAGTTAACATTCCGTGTCCATATGACCCTTCTTCAGAGGGTCATACGGACTTGAAACATTAAGGGGGATGGAGGGGGTGGGGTATAGTCTGGATAATGGAAGAATTTTCGCCATTGGTTTTATTTTGTATAAGGAGACAGTGTTTAATTTGTTTTAAAGAAGGTTAGTTTATCTTTCTTCAGGAGTCCAGGTGGAGATCATAGCCTGTCTATTTGCCCGCCCCCCTCCCCAACCCAATCCCTGCCCGGCAAGGTCAGGCCATTTGGGTCAATGATACATTCACTGACTGAGAAGCTGGAGATATGAGAACTCTCAGCATTGGAATTTCGTAATCCCTTCCTATTCCCATCCTTGTCCCTCTCAGTGGAGGCCAGCACAGGACCAGCCCCTCACTAGACACCCTGGAAACACTAGGGCCCAGCGTGCCAAGTCCTGGGACTTCCCAATGCACCCCCATTGGAGTCATGGTGGGGGTCTGCTGGAAGAGTTGCAGATTTTTGGACCCACTGCTCCTGCAGTAATGGTGCCTGTGAGTACATGTTGGGAGGAATCATGTCAGATTTGCACTAAGTGCGGTAGCGGATGGGTAAAATGACGTTTTACCTGCTGGCTGCAATGGCGGCTTCTTATGCTGTAGCGTCCCAAACCCACAGCATTAATAATGCATTCCTGGGAAACACACCACTTCAATGGTAGGTGGGCTTCGATTCGCCAAACACCTCCCCGCCGCCCCCCCCCCCCCCCCCCCCCCCCCCCGCCCCCACCACCAGGTCACCTCATCGCTTCATCACACCACGCATCACATTTAAAGTAGAACCGCAAGCACAGCTCTCAGTGCTTCCAGCCCAGGACCACTGCAAATAAGATATGGCCCCAAAAGGCAAGAAGACTGCAGCCCCCAGGTTTAGTGACACATCCCTCCAGCTTCTTTTGGATGCTGTGAAGGCTCGCTGTGATGTCCTCTGCCCCCACTCTGGCCGCAGGAGAGGCAACAACATTGCCACTCCAGCTTGGTAGGGCGAGGGCAGTGGTGATCAGCATCAATGCTGCACAGAAGAGGTTGGCCATCCAATGCAGATAGAAGATGAATGGTCTCACCTGTGCCACCAGGGTAAGGCATCCATCTCATCACTTTAAACTCAGACACTCACAAGCCCATCACACATTCACTGGCTTCTCACTCACTGCTAGCTCAAGGGACATCACCACTCATTCTCTCACACACACACCCTCACATCTCCATCTGGCCTCATCTCTTCTGGAGGCTGCCTCCTCAGCCCTCACCCTCTTCAAGCCACTTGCACAGATCAACATGTGCCCCCACACAAATGCTGGGATACCCCCTTCCCCAGTAAAGCCCTCAGCCTGTACCCTCTTCCTATGCCTGAGGCCACTTCTCCCCCTTCCCCAAGAAGCCCTAGCCCTGCAGTCATACAAAGCCACCCCCACCTAATGGCTGGTCTGGTAGGTAGAGACCTGCCCGTCAGCACCCCCCCCCCCCCCCCCACTAAAAGTGATGTGGTGCTGCCTGTGAAGCCTGGCGCTGATGACCACGAGGATGGCACGAAGCAAGGTGGGCAAACAAACCTCAGTCCCGAGCAAAGGGCAGCTCACCAGGTGCACGTCACTTACGTGCAGCTGTGGAACACATTGGCGTGCAATCACACCGACGTGGGTGGACAATCCAGTGTTGGGGGGATGAGTCCGACGGACTAGCCTTAGAATGATATGCAGATGTATTACAATGAAGTTCCCAACATCTGAGGGCGGGAAACAAGGCCCGCCATCGACAGACTGACCGGACGATCGCAAACTGGTTTCACAACATCCTGAAAGGGGTGTTGGCCTTCTCGCCATATTGTCTGCTCATGCCCGACACCATGGAAAATTCCGCCCGTTGTAAACTAACCTTGTCTATTTGCGCGTGTCTATGTCTGTAATCACGAGTCATAAAACCAGCTCCTACTGAGCTGCCCCCCTGCAGCTGTTCATCCAAGGGTAAAATGGTAGCAGTGGCTCCAGCAACCCATGCCCATCTTTGTTGAGGATGTCCCTCTGTAAGTACAAAAGTTAGACTTTTCATCCTTGGGACTCGGGACAAGATGTGCACAATGAGTAGCAAATCAGATTAATAAGGAGCTAGAGAGAGATGAGGTGAGCAAAGAAAAGTGAGTGCCACGATTTAATGGATGAAGCAGGTCTCTTATAAATAGATGATTGAAGGTTCAAAGCCCAGTGATGCCTTTAAAGAGAAAGTGTGGGAAATGTGACAAGTTAAATCTCTCTTTCAAAGAGCCTGTACAGGCATGATAGGGTGAATGACCTGCTTCAATGCAATAAGATTCTGTGAAAAATGTTGCTCCGTAAACAAAGTGCGAGAGAGAAAGGTCATGAAACAAAGACCTATGCAGTGAGGTAGAAAATGCATAAGAACAGCCATTATTATGCTACCAGGATTATTGGCACCCAAATGCATAAACTGCAAATTCATAGACTGCATTAAAAAAAGGATCAATTTTCGTCTCCAATACAGCCTGAAATGTGATGTAGGTGACTAATAAATATTAAATTAGCAAAAATTAGTCATGCCTGATTTTTAGTTATTTTGCCAGTCAGGTCTGGCGCGAGCAGCAGAAGCTACCACTCAAAGCAAATTCGTTAACGTATGCAAAGACATTCATAAAAGGTTTTTGTGCGATTTCCCATATAGCTGGCTTGACTCTAAGCCTAGCCTACACCTTGGAATTCAACCTGGCGTCCAGAGCTGGTGGGATGAACTTGTCAGGTATGAATACAGTGATCTTACGCCACTACTGGGCCACTTTTGTCATCTTTTTGTTGTTTCTTTCTTTCATGAGCCTCTGTGCTAGTTGACCCTAATTATTGGCTTTTTCGCTCCAGTGCCCCTTCTTGACAGCTATGAAAGCCCCCCAAGTTGCCATGTTCATGAATTAAAGGATTCCAGGCATGTCAGGTTGACCGAGAAGTGTTCCATGGCATACCACTGAATACTGTGCACCCACATATGCAAGGAGTAGTATGTTTCCTCACTTTAGCAGGTGTGATGATGGGTTTTTATATTCATTCATGGGATGTGGGCATCTCTAGCTAGGCTGGCATTTATTGCCCATCCCTAATTGCCCTTGTGAAGTGGTGATCTGCCTACTTGAACCACTGCAGTCCATATGGTGTAGATACACCCACAGAGCTGTTAGGAAGAGAGTTCCAGGACTTTGACCCAGTGACAGTGAAGGAACGGTGACATATTTCCAATTCAGGACAGTGAGTGACTTGAAGGGGAACTTCCAGGTGGTGGTGTTCCCATCTATCTGCAGCCCTTTTCCTTCTAGATGGTGGCTGTCTAAGGAGTGGGTTCTTGCAGTGCATCTTGTAGATGGTACGCACTGCTGCTACGGTGCATCAGTGATGGAGAGAGTGAATGTTTGTGGAAGTGGTGCCAATTAAGCAGACTGCTTTGTCCTGGATGCTCCATGAGTGTTGTTGGAGCTGCACTCATCCAAGTAAGTGGAGATTATTCCATCACACTCCTGACTTGTGCCTTGTAGATGGTGGAGAGGATTTGGGGAATCAGGAGGTGACTTACGCGTCACAGGATTCCTAGCCTCTGACCTGCTCTTGTAGCCACAATATTAATATGGCTAGTCCAGTTCTGTTTCTGGTCAATGGTAACCCCCAGGATATTGATAGTGGGGGATTCAGCGATGATAATGCCAGTGAATGTCAAAAGGCAATGGTTAGACCCTCTGTTGTTGGAGATGGTTATTACCTGGCATTTGTGTGGCAAGAATGTTACTTGCCTCTCATCAGCCTAAACCTGGATATTGTCCAGGTCTTTGTGCATTTGGACATGGACTGCTTCAATACCTGAAGAGTTACAAATGGTGCTGAACATTGTGCAATCATCAGCGAACATCCCCACTTCAGGCCACATGATGGAAGGAAGGTCATTGATGAAGCAGCTGAAGATATTTGGTCTGAGGGCACTGCCCTGAGGAACTCCTGCGGTGATGCCCTGGAACTGAGATGATTGACTGCCAACAACCACAACCATCTTCCTTTGTGCTAGGTATGACTGCAATAAGGGGAGAGTTTTTTCCCTGATTCCCATTGAGTCCGGTTTTGCTAGGGCTTCTTGATATCTCACTTAGTCAAATGCTGCATTGATGTCAAGGGCAGTCACTCTCACCTCAGCTCTTGAGTTCAACTCTTTTGTCCATGTTTGCACTGTCTGTACTGAGGTCAGGAGCTGAGTGACCCTGGCAGAACCCAAACTGGGCGTAAGTGAGCAGGTTATTGCAAAGCCAGTGCAGCTTGATAACATTGTTGATGACCCCTTCCATCACTTTACGCGAGTAAACTGATGGGGCGGTAATTGGCCGGGTTGGAAATGTCCTGCTTTTTGTGTACAGGACACACCTGAGCAATTTTACACATTGCCGGGTAGATGCCAGCGTTGTAGCTGTTCTGGAACAGCTTGGCTGGGGGCACAATCTTCAGTACAACTCTTCAGTACTATTGCTGGAATAGTGTCAGGGCCCATAGCCCTTTGCAGTATCCAATGCCTTCGGCTGTTTCTTGATATCACGTGGAATAAATCGAATTGGCTGAACACTGGCATCTGTGATGCTGGGGACCTCCGGCATTTTTGGCTGAAGATTGTTGCAAATGCTTCAGCCTTATCTTTTGCACCGATGTGCTGTGCTCTCCCATCATTGAGGATGGGGATATTTGTGGAGCCTCCTCCTTCAGTGAGTTGTTCAATTGTCCAACACCATTCACAACCGGATGTGGCAGGACTGCAGAGCTTAGATCTGATCCTTTGGCTGTGGAATCATTTAGCTCTGCCTATAACTTGCTGCTTATGCTGTTTGACATGCAGGTAGTCCTGTGTTACAGCTTCACCATGTTGACCCTCATTTTTAGGTATGCCTAGTGCTGCTCCTGGCACGCCCTCCTGCACTCTTCATTGAACCAGGGTTGATCCCTTGGCTTGGTGGTAACTATATATTGGGGATGTGCCAGGCCATGAGGTTACAGATTGTGGTTGAGTCCAATTCTGCTGCTGCTGATGGCCCACAGCACCTCATGGTTGCCCAGTCAAGAATTGCTAGATCTGTTCAAAATCTCTCACATTTAGGATGGTGGTAGTTTCACAACACAGCAGAGGGTATCCTCAATGTGAATATGGGACTTTTTCTCCGCAAGGACTGTGCAGTGGTTACTCCTACCAATACTGTCACGGACAGATGCATTTGTGCATTTGCTGCAGGCAGGTTGGTGAGGATGAGGTCAAGTATGTTTTTCCCTCTTGTTGGCTCGACACATAAGAGTGCTATAGAAATTCCATCAGCAATGTCTCCACTGCATCTTCTCGGTTCAATGGGAGGACCATTGAACAATCACTTCTGTTTTTCTTGAAGCCAGTTCCACCAGCATTCAGGCAAAGCTCCAGCAAAATCTACTTATGTGGACTGTGCCCAGATGACCGAACACCGCTTCCCCACTCGCGCTTGTTCTCTCAACTCTCAAATGGCCAGCATTCCGGGGGAGGACAAAGAAAACATTTTAAAGACACCCTGAAGCACTGACATTAATGACTGGGAGGAGCTTGCTGCCAGTTGTTCAAAATGATGACAACTTGTCCATCAAGTTGCATCACGCTTTGAGTCCAAAGGTCTTGATGATGAGGCAGAGCGGTGGCAGAGAAGGAAAGAAAAGGAAATAAATCCTGCACTCCGGATCCCACTACCTCATGGGGCAGGTGTCAATAGATCTGTGGGTCGGGATTCGGCTTGTTCGCTCACATGACGACTAATGGCAGAAACTCACAACCAGTCTTCCTTGAATCGAGGGACAGCCAACAACTATGACATGCACATGCTCTCTAGTGCCACAGGAAGATAGGGTGATCCCCCATTATTGCAGCCTTCTCTACTAGTTGTCTCCATTTCTTTAAATTGGAGTCATACCCTCTCATTGTTCATGTTGTCCCTGAATTTGGGTGAGTTTCTATCTGGCATTATGATTAATCACATAAATCATCTAACACATCAGAACTTAGTCCTGTGTGTAGATGGTCTTCAAAGTAGGATTGCACCAGTTCTTAACCATTTAGAATTGATGTCCAATGCTGGGATAAGGACGTAGGATTAAATGATGTAGACAATAGGAGCTGGTTCATGGACTTGCTATCCTTGTATCAGAACTACTTAAAGAAACACGAAGTGAGAGAGATGGAATGAAAGAAAAGCAGATAATAAGACAGAGACAATGACTTGGAGACATTGAGATAGCCGCAGAAATAAACCAGAAGAAGCAGAGAGTCACAGATGGAAAAAAGGCAGAGTGAAAGAGTCATTTGTAAAGATAGCAGGAAAGAGAGGTACAAACAGAAAGTGGGAAAGAGATACAGAAGATTGTGAGATGGTGAGACTTATAGGAATTAATGGAGATGACTCCCATCCTTTATCTCTCATCTTGTATAAAACTATTTTATCTGATATTATCTTTTATGGCTAAACTGCTTATAATAGCCAAGTAGTGTTGTGTATCCTTTACATGTTTTATCTGAGATAGGATTACATCACAAGGTTTCACTCTACATACTGCCT
The DNA here is from genome assembly GCF_017639515.1 of Carcharodon carcharias. Taxonomy (NCBI): domain Eukaryota; kingdom Metazoa; phylum Chordata; class Chondrichthyes; order Lamniformes; family Lamnidae; genus Carcharodon; species Carcharodon carcharias. The sequence goes on from NC_054482.1 coordinate 21,320,845, forward strand.
CAGTCAAGCAGCAATGAAACTTGAAAATAATGTATTGTAACTGAAGCTGAAGTGCATTTATCAGCATAATGACACAATTCAAATCATTGTGTGCATCTGAGAAGTTTTATTTTCCCCTCAAGTGCATGTAGGTCCATGTACTAGCCATCCCCAAAGTCAGAGTGGAAATGGATGTTTAGGTGTAAGATATTGGGCTTTAATTACATTTTAACAGGAAAAGACTGAATGGGATTGTGGAAGAAGGCAGTGATGGCAATCTCCCACAAAACAGTATAAAAACCTTCAGTAATGTTTCACAACCATCATCTGTTACATTACATTATTTGACAATATTCGGAACTGGGCCCAGAGGTCATAGAGGATAAGTTGTCCAATGTGTGAAAGATTGATAAATAACTGCTACTGTGATTCATTCGATACACAGCAACTATGACTGTTCCAGGACCATTTTTTACTTGGTCACATTTTATCATTACATGTTTACCACTCAGTTTAATTATAGAAATCTTCTAATACTTCACTTTCACATTACAATTGGGGAATTTAATCCGATCCTTTTAATTAGTCCTACTGTTTGTGAAAGTAAAACTTTCCATCACTGCAGCCCAGGTGCACTGTTAAATACATATCTTTGCGAAATGCTGGTGCCTTCATTGAAAGGTTGCATACAGTCAGCAGTGATCTGCTTATTGATCAGGAGCTACCCACAGTATCTTATCATAGCGAACCACAATAGTACACTTTCACCAATCACCTGCTCCAAAATAACCCGGCACCATCTGGGACCATGACCCAGTAATCCAGTGGAAAAGCTTTGCAAGGCTGATACTAAAACCGGGAGGGGGTACTATTAGGAAAGACTATGTAAACTGATAGTGTGTTCACTGGAAAAGAAAAGATTGAGAGGTGACCTGATAGAGGACTGTAAACTATGAAGAGGTTCAGTAGGATAGACATAGAGAAGAGGTTGCCACTTGTGGGAGAGCAGAGCTTGGGGCCATAAATTTAAGACGGTCCCAAATAAATTCAATAACAAATCCAAGAGAAACTTCTTGGTTAGAATGTGGAATTTTCTACCAAATTGAATGGGTGAGGTGAATAGCATAGCTGCATCCAAGGGTATGTTAGGTAAGTACATGAGGGGGAAAGGAACAGGATGCTATCTTGATGGGATAGGATGAGGTAAGGTGGTAGGAGGTTTGTGTGAAAGCATGAGCAGCAACATAAATCTGTGCTGTAAAGATTCGGTGTCATTCCATGTAAAGTATCAATGGGATTCCTTGAGGATAGAGCAGTGTTGTGGAGCATCTTAAATTGGAGTCCCACTAAAGGAATTCTTCTTGAGTTCTCTTCCTGAAGATGGGTGTGACCCACAGCACCATGACCTCCTGCACCCAGGGTAGGGGAGGAGACAGGTCCTGAATCCACTCATACCAGAAGATAGATTGAATCCAGTGCTGTTGGCACCAAGCTGATCAACATTAGCCATCCATCCAATTGCTGATTCCAACCACCCCCCAACCCCCCTTCAAGGAATCTGAGTTTCTGTGGCAACATTTACATGTATGTTGTTGTCTGGAGCTATGAATAGTGATGGTAGAGTCTCCAATTTCTTTCCATCACATAGCTGACCAGGAACCTCTCCCACTCTTAACAAATGCCATTGGATGCACCTTCGTTGGTCACCAAGTCCTGGAACAGGACTTGAATTCGGATCTTCTGGCTCAGAGGCAGGGACAGTACCCACTGTGCCATGAGACCTCCTCACTGAATTGATAGCTCACCTAAAAATCACTTACTTTTTCCGAAACCAAATGTATATTGGGCACCGCTAAGCAATTTACTGTTGTTATACCTATTCATCCTATGATTTGTGATGAGAGTTGGAGTGTAAAGCTGAGGAAGATGATAAACTAAACAGTCTGAATTGCTTTAAGGAGAGCACTTACTTTGCCTGTGGTACAATTGCAAATGAAATTACCAGCGGAGCTGTTATGAAGTTCAGAGCCGATTGGTCCGGCTGTCTGGTGCATTGGACTGTATTGTTGAGCCTGCCTGTCTCAGCGATAACCTAAACGCTGGCAGCAGAGGGGTAAGGTTGTGATAATAACAGTATTCTTTCCATTTTGTAAAATGATGTTCTACCATCGACGTGAGGTAGAGCGATGTACAAATACCACATTACTTCTTGGATTTGCAATACTGATTAACCTTTGGCAGGTCACCAAGAGATAACCAGCCTAATTCCGAATGGTCTTTTCTTTTCTAAATCCATACTGTTATCTGCTGTCCTTCTGAAATGAGAATTTAATGTTTTTTTTAAATTCTTTCATATCTCAAGTCTGCATGTCCTTGCTGTAATCTCTGATGGAAGCTAACTACATTCAGAGGCAAAGTTATGAAATGCACCCTTAGTTGATGTGGATTCTGATTTTGCACACATCAGCTTGACAGGTAGTCTAATCTTCAATTTAAAATGTCAACTTGTACAAGCTGCTATTCTTAGGCTGGATTTTTAGGCCACAGTCTGAGCACAGAGGTGAACAGACATGGATTTCTGCACGAACAGCTGGCATGATGGTTTGCTGTCACCATTCCCAACCTCGAGCCATTTTCCTGGATGTGAAATGGAGGGTGTGGCAGGGCTACTGATGTGCAAGAAGAGGGTAGGCAATTAAGGCATTTTGAGGCCTATTATCCCAGGCCAACTGGAATTTTTTGGTTGTCCTTTGGGTCCCTGGAGGCGTCGGGGCACAGCCCAGCTACCTGGAGGCCCCCTGGTACCGGCCCTGAACTCGGGAGGCCAGCGCTTCAAGCAAGCTTTAAGGCCCTCCCTTCATGTCTGGCTTCAGATGCAGCCGTAGGTCGGCCTGTGGCTCAGCCTCCACAATGTTGGCCTGGCTGCTGAGGCCATTTTTATTTTAAAGTTAAAAATGTTGAAGAGAGGCCGCCGTCATCTAGGGGGGCGCCCTTTCTCACACTTACCAGAAAAGCCAGACTGCTGCTTCTGCCAAACTTTCTATTTGCCTGCCAGCTTCGACAACCTGCCCACCATCCTAATTGGATGACAATCTTGTCCTCTGACCAGTAATTGGCCAGTTCAAGGAAAATCACAGCCAGGTGACTTTTCCACAAACCATGAAACCTCCCATTTGACCCTGACACCAGAGTCCTGAAGCCTGTGGGGGAAATCCTGCCCCACATCTCAATAAGGTAGCCCCAATGAAGTGATTTCTTAATATCTGCATTGTCATTTTTAATGAATATTGTCAGGGCCCATGGCCTTTGCTGTATCCAGTGCCTTCAGCCATTTCTTGATATCACATGGAGTGGATCAAATTGGCTGAAGATTGGCATCTGTGATGCTGGAGACCTCAGGAGGAGGCCAAGATGAATTATCCACTCAGCACTTCTGGCTGAAGATTGTTGCAAATGCTTCAGCCTTGTCTTTTGCACTGATGTGCTGGGTTCCTCCATCATTGAGGGTGAGGATATTTGTGGAGCCTCCTTCTCCAGTGATTGGTTAATTGTCCACCACCATTCGTGACTGAATGTGGCAGAGCTTAGACCTGATCCATTGGTTGTGGGTTCACTTAGCTCTGTCTATTGCATGCTGCTTCCACTGCTTGGCATGCAAATAGTCCTGTGCTATAGCTTCACCAGGTTGACATCTCATATTTAGGTATGCCTGGTGCTGCTCCTGGTATGCTCTCCTGCACTTTTCATTGAACCAGAGTATCTCCTGGCTTGATGGTAATGGTAGCGTGGGGGATATGCTGGGCCATGAGGTTACAGATTGTGGTTGAGTACAATTTTGCTGATGCTGATGACCTACAGTACCTCATGGATGCCCAGTCTTGAGTTGCTAGATCTGATCTAAATCTATCCCATTTAGCACAGTGGTAGTGCCACACAGCATGATGAAGGGTATTCCCAGTGTGAAGACAGGACCTCATCTCCACAAGGACTATACGGTCATCAATCCTACCTATACTATCATGGACAGACACATCTAAGACAGCTAGATTGGTGAGGACAAGGTCAGTTAGGTTTTAACCTCTTGTTGATTTCCTCACCACTCGCCTCAGGGTCATTCTGGCAAATATATCCTTCAGGACCTGGCCAGTCAGTCAGTTGGTAACGGTTCTATCGAGCCACTCTTGATGATGGATATTGAAATCCTCTACCCCAGAGTACATTCTATGCCTTTGCTACTCTCAGTGCTTCTTTGAAATGGTGTTCAACATGGAGAAGTACTGATTTATCAGCTGAGGTGGGGGAGTGGATGGGGCAATTGGATGTAATCAGCATGGTTTCCTTACCCACATTTGGCCTTATGCCATAAGACTTCATGGGGTCCAGAATCAATATTGAGCACTCCCAGAGCCATTCCCTCTTGATTATGTGCCTCCATGCCTGGTGAATGGTGCTGGAGGAGTTTGGCTGTAAGGAATGATTTGGTGAGTATGACGATGTCGGGCTGTTGTTTCACTGGAAATACTCAGTGGGTCAGGCAGCACCTGGTGAGAGAGGAGCAGAGTTAACATTTCAGGTCTCTCCTGATCTATGACCTGCCAAATATTTCCAGAAGTGTTTGTCTTTATTTCAGATTTCCAGCATTCACAATTCTCTAGCACTTGTGTTGCTTGAAGAGTCTGTGGGACAGCTGTCCCAATTTTGGCCCAAGTCCCAGGTATTAATGGGGAGGACTTGGGCGTGTCAACTGGGCCAGAGGTGCTTTTGTTACTTCAAGCACCTAGATCGATGCTGGTTTGATTCTTATTTGACTTTCCTGAGTGGCTGCTGGAACAATTCAGAGGGAAGTTCGGAGGCAACCTCATTGTTGTGGGGTTACAGTCATATGTAGGCCAGACTGAGTAAGGGGGTGGCAGATTTCCTTCCCTGAAGGTTATTAAAGAACCAGATGGCTTTGTATGACATCCAGCAGTTTCATGATCATCGTTACTGAGACTAGCTTTTTATTCCAGGTTTGTTAATAAATTGAATTTAAACTCTTCCAGCTGTTTTGGTGAGATTTGAACTCTTGGCTTTCAAGCTTTCATCCAGGCCTATGGGTGATTAGTCCAGGAACGTTACCTATGCTACTATCCTCCATGAACTCCCAGCATTTCTAGCCAGGCTTTATGGTGTTCGCATACCGGTCACGTTTTTGTTTGTTTTATTGAATCATTGAGGAGTGAAAAGCTGAATAACAATGGTATTACTTAACCTATCATTAGCCTATCATGATTCAATTAACTGATAGCAACAAGGAAATAAGCTGTCCCTTTTTTCCAATGGTCTACACACCTGCACATCCTTGTCCAGCTACAAAATAAGTGAAAAGGGTTTTGTAAATGCCTCCATGAATTATCAATTAAAATTGGATAATTATCTGAACTTATAGTAAAGTAAAATTTATTGCCTATTAAGTTAATTTTGGATTTCTTTTTAACTTTAATGAAATCAACATTCTTAAGGGTTTTGGCTAGGCCTGGATCTTTTTTTTAGTATTGTCTTGTATTATAGTGTCAACTTGTCTGAGCAGGAGCAATTTTACCCCTGGGGAGTTTTCTGGATTCAAACCCCACTCCAAGACTTTAGCACATCATTCAGACAGGAACATATGGAGTTTTGGAGGACCTGTGCTTTCCATGCAACTTTAAACCGAGGTCCCATCTAACTGTTGAGGAGAGTGTTAAGACTTCCTGTCGAAATGTTTTGATGAGGACCACAGAGTTCTCCTACTGTGTCTCACCCAACATCAGAAGACATTAGCCAGTCAATTATCTTTACTCTTTATAGGGCCTTGCTGTTTGAAAATCAGCTGATATGTTTCCCCACAAAACTTCACTTGAACAAAAAGTTTTCTGGGACACATTGTGGTTGTGAAAGAAAGAACAAAAATATGTTTTAGCTTGTAGAAAGGTACATAGTAAAGGACACAATCATAAGCATTGAACGAGAAATATGAGGACATAATAAACAATCTTTGCTTTTGAATAAGAATGGTTTTTTAAAAAATAAAAATGCATTTTTCTTCACGGGGATTGGATAGTGTCCATATCAACAAATCGGACCATTTGGAAGCTGAGATTAAAGATTTTCAGAAGCATGATTAGTTCAGTTGGCTGGACGGCTGGCTCGTGATACAGAGTGACAGTGTGGGTTCAATTCCCGTACCGGATGAGGTTATTCGTGAACTCGCTAACAGCCCCGCCTTCTCAACCTCACCCCTCACCTGAGGTGAGGTGACCTCTGGGTTAAGTTCACCACCAGTCGTCTCTCTCTAATGAGAGAGCAGCCTATGGTCCTCTAGGATTATGGCGACTTTCACTTTCAGCAGGACTGGAAACCATCAGATGTTACTTTCTCCCATTGCTGTCCACAAATCAAAGGCAGAAAATTCAAAAATCTTGCCCAGGGTGTATTTGTCCCTCAATAACTTCTGCCTCGCAAATAAACTGCCAAAACGCAGCTTCTACAAAGCTCCTCAAGTAACCTTCTGGCGCAAGCCTAGCTTTTATATAAAGCTTAATTTTCAATACTGTTCGCAACTACTTTTTTGAGCTAAGATGGATTTTCCTAGTGTGATTTCTTTAACTTGATTTATTTAACTGTTCCTAATACAATACTTGTGGAATATGCCAGGGTATGGAAACGAAATATGGAGTGAAGTCAGAGTGATCATTACTTTACTTAGCTTTTAAAAATATATATATTCACACTAACATCAATACATGCTCCAGGTGAAGTGCTAAAATCAAAATGCTCTCTGAGAGCATACCCCCCCCCCTCCACTTGAAAATAATTCTCATCCCTTTAGAACTCACACCCTCTTCAGTAATTTGTAAGTCAGTAATGCTGCTAACAATACTCCAGTGAAAGTGCTAGAATGTTACCTGTAGCTTAGTTTCTGAGGAGCCTGTGGCCCACTGCACTCTCAGTTTACTCCTTATCTTTACGTTTATATTCAGGGTTGTCAGTGAGTTGACAGCCTTTTTTTTAAAGGGGTTGGAGGGAGGCTGTGACAGCCTTTTGGAAGCTGCTGTTCAGCTTTTCCCAGTTTTCTAATTAGGTGTGCATGGATTTAGAAATTTCCAGACCACTCACTGAAAATACAATTGCCTCTGTCTGAAAGCAAAGAGTTGGCAGCTCTAGGGCGCATAGCTATAAAGAATATCTGCTCAAAACCAAATTCAAGTGCAGAGTCAGAGCACAAGAAGTTCTGGGGAAGCTACAGTGCTGGCAATGATCCTGCAGGGAGATCGTACCCAAATGCAGCTTGTGTTGCCAAATGTGTATTCCATCTGCCACTCTGCCATTGTTCCAAATGCATGCCTTGTTTAGTTAAAATGTGTACATACTTTCTATTCCAGCACCTGTGTGTACTGCTTGACCTAACTGACTTCAAGATGATATTCCTATAGTCAGGTATCTAGCATGCAAAAATTAGCCTCCCAAGCTCCCTCATTCTTTGGTTAGGATTGAGCTGTTTAGACATTGAAAGTTCCAAGTTCAACTTTCTAGTCTGTTCTATTTGGCTAAATTCAAATAGGGCAGAATGGGGACACTCAAATTGGCACCTGAGAAGAGGAATAATCAGCCAGGTTTCAGTCTTGAGTTGCTGAGCAACATCTTCTGTCTCAAATGCAATGCATGTTGCTGGAAAAAGAGCAGAATTATTTTCTGATGCTCCACATCCTTCCTTGATGCCCAGTGATGTTGTGGAGGGCAGTAGAGGGGGAGACAGGATTAGCTGAGGTGTGATGCTGCTCCAGTGGAAGAGTTTGTCAATGCTCAACATCATAATGTCCTCCTGAGCCAAGTAAGACCGACATCCCTTGAATCTTACCCCGGCAAGAGCCGGCACTTTCAAAGAATGAGAGGAGACTGAACAGGTTAAATATATTTTCACCGACGCTAATGAGAAACCTTGCTGATTCTCATGCCTGCATCAGGCACAAAATTACTTTTCATGTGAGTTTGTCAGTGATGCAGGATGAGAATTGTTTCCTGTCTTGAGATGAAAATGGTGAACAGCTTTGAACTATATCTTAGTGCTTCACAGAATAATATGTGCACACAACCCTACTTACCCCTCAAGTCAGTCACGCCAGCCCAGAGATGGTAATGGCTTTGTGACCTAATGCATTACGCTTTCTCTTGTTTCTCGCTGACCTTAAACTTAATAAAATGCTGGAAATGAAACACTTCATACCTGGAGAAGGGAGAGACGCTTTCACTGCAGCAAGACATAGAAGTTATATTTTGAACAGATATTTGTGGTCTTATTTCCCTATTTGCCTTCTTCAGCCTTCTATTTTTGTGTTAAATAAATTCTTGCAATATCCTTCTGTGTGATTTGGCTGATTATGCCTTTCAGTGTAAGATCACAGTAAGCACACAAAGACTAAAAATTTAAGGCAGTAAATTGCAAAGTACAATGGAGAAATAATCACAGTACATGTCAGTAGAAATATTACGTAGGGATGTATTTTAGCAGGAATGTTTTCGCTCATTATGGTAGATGCATTCAAAAAGACTTGAGGGGTGTTATGTATCAAGCTGTGTCTGAGGTAAAAACAGAAAATGCTGGAAGAACTCCACAGGTCTGGCAGGATCTGTGGATAGAGAAACAGTGAATGTTTCAGGCCTGTGACCTTTTGGCAGTGTCTAAGGAATGCAGACTGCTCGCATATCAAATGGCGCAGACATTTGCATTCCCCGATGTTTCAACTTGTTACAAAAGTGTACTGATTGTCCAAGAAATCACAGATAAAATGTGGTTGAACATCCAAACTATTTTTTTATCCCAATTCTGCAAATTTTTATGGTGTTCATAGATTTCAGACCATTCCTCCCTTAGCACTGACTGCCCCTCTATGCGTTCCATTTTCTGGTGTCTCTGTCATTTGATACCATCTCCTTTAAGCCACTACTTACACCTCCGTTGTCATATCAGCCGTAACATCCGATGGAGAGGCAATTGATTCGGATTGCCATTCCGCCCGTAGTTACTTACCTGGAAATCCAGGCAACCCTATCTCGCCCGACCTTCTAACTCAGGCTGGGCGAGATCTACGTCACGCTTGCTCCTGGGACCTAGTGTCGATGGCAGCTGAGTCGCAGGTAAGTAAGCCACATCCTCTTTTTTACGGCACCAGCTGCTGTAAACCAAGTAAATTTAAAGGTCCAGCCATGTTTAAAGGCCTTTGATAAGCCAGGGAGAAGATATATGTATGAGGTAAGTGGGTAGGATTTGAGGGGTGGGGGTGTTGGGTCAGGTCTGAGGGGGGTCAATGGTGGGAGGTTAGCCGTCAGGTCTTGGGGGGAGGGGAGTCGGGCCTGGCTGGCGGATGACAGGTGGGTGGGCGGGCATGGAAGTGTAAAGGGAGGATGGGAGTCGGGCCTAGCCGGTGGGGAGAGAAGTCAAGACTGGCTGTGGGGGACTGGGGTGGGGAACGCAGTCAGCAGTCGGGCCTTGGAGGAGGGATTTCCCATGGGGTGTGGGCAAGAGTACCATGGGAGGGTGGGGGGTAGTCAGGGGGAATAGGTAGTCCTGTGGGCGGATGGGGTGGAAGTCAGGGTGGGGTAGTTTGGGAGGGGTGGGGGGAGTCCCATGGGGGTGTCTGTACAATAGTTACCCAGATGCTAGAAGTGATTTTAATTCTTCCAACTTTTTCTGGGTAACTATTGATGTAACACAGTCAGAACCATCCAAAGTTTGCAATTTAAATCACAGCATTGGATGGTCAGGGTTTAACATCTCATCTGAAAGATGATGCCTTTGAAAACGGAGCACACCCTCAACACTGCACTGAAGTGTCTATCTGGAGCATGTGCTCGAGTTTCTTGAGCATGACTTGTCTCCAGTGAATCACAGTGGCACGACGTGAACATATTTTTGTCACCAGATATCATGAACATAACTACTCAGGGTATTAATTATGTTATGCGTGATTTTAGACCTATTTACAATAGCTAATTGTTTTCCTAAGAGTTTCTATGACATTTTTAAAGCATAAATCATTACAGCATCAGGAATCTCTGTACTAAGAATTTCCTGCATATGTTATAAGGTAAATATAATGCTAGCTTACACTTCAAACTTGTAAAGATTGATTTAGCCATAAACATGTCACCAACATTTTGTCCATCTTATGAAACTAACTGGACTTCAATGATAAGAGACAGAGCTGGAGGACACGTCTGACATGTCTGCTTTTAAGCACAGTGATTGCAACTTCCAGTGAAATGATTAACTTATATGGGATTGCCCAGTGCGACTAATGCTCAGATATATGGAGCCCTCTTCTATAATGGACTGACAAGTTGATGTTTGACACCAGCCTGAGGCCAGATACTGTACTAAGAGCAGAGCAGTGAATAACATTTTGCAGAAGAATAGATGAATGAAATTATTGGACTCATATTGATCGCTTGTGCTTTATTGTCAGTTTGTTAGGGGATGAACATTGGTGTGAGCTGTGCAACAGCATTCTAACTGACTGCTCCGGGCAACAGATGATATATTGTCAGTGGGGTACTATGAACTGACCGATCAGTATGGTTAACAGTCTTCCCACCACTGTCAGCTGGTATGTTGAAGGCAGGGCAGGGCTTATGGCCAAGCTTACTGCAAATAGTCCTTTTTATGGTGAGTAAAGTCTGTTTAGTCAGAAAACAGCGAAGTAGTCAGCCTATTTAAACAGCACACTGCAACAGTCTACAGAATTTATTTAAGAAGTTTCTATGAACTACAGCAAACAAAACTCATAACTGAAATTCAGCAATATCTCTCAATAAAAGCAAGGTGATTTCTCCAGCAAGATACAGTGAATGGGAGAATGGTGACATAATGCAAATTATGTGCATGAAGTCAATCCCAGTCACTTACAGCAGAGCAGCCTCCAGCCTTGATCGAGGTGGAAATCACCTTCATCTTGACTGGGAATAGTAGTGATATTAGTGGGGCTGCATGGTCCAATGCCATCACTGTGCTCAGAAATGGGGGTTGGGAGGTTGGGTTGAGGGGCCGTAAAATCAGGTGGGATGAAAAGGGTTGTCATGCCCATTGCCTCCAGGCAGCCTGTCCACCCTTGGGCCAGTTAATGCCCTTGAGTGGGAAATTAACGGCACCTCTGTTATTTTACCAGAAGTGGGTGCACATCGCCATCTGGGAGGCTGCCAGTAAAACCTGGCAGCCTACCTGCAGGTTTGGCAGTGGGGTCTCTCCTGATCTGGCACCCTTTGGCCCATGGTGTGGAGCACCTAGCGGCATGGACCGCCCCCATGGGTGGACACCCCCTCGTAAGCAACTGCCGACCCCAACCCCCCAAACTGCCCCTCAACCTACCCGATTGGCCTTGCTGATCCCCAACTTCACTTATTACCTGAACTCCTCCAGGATCTCTAGTTCAGGGATTGCTGCAGTCCCAGCGCTGGCCACCTCTCCTGGTGCTGTTGCTGGGACTGAAGAGTTACCGGCCCTCTTGGAGGCAGGACATCCTGACTCGGGAGTGGGACTGGGGGAGGCGGAAGCCATGACTTCAGGCAGCGAATTGTCTGAACCATGTAAAACAGAGTTGTGGATTCCAGACCAGGCAGAGGTGGGCTTGCCCCCTACTTTCCAGCTAGCAGATGGGGTCACCATCTCCACATTAAATCCTGGCTAATTTGCTTAACCAGTTTCAAAGCCTGGATATTGCTAATGCTACTTTGTTTCTATCTCTAGGGTGGAGGGGGGGGGGGGGGGGTCCATGCTGTAGCATTGTAATGTAGTGTACACCAAGTCCACTGACCATAATTAAGTAATATGATGCTCACTGCAAGGTTCTGTTCGAATTATAGTCTGCAACCTAAGCAAAAGCCCTCTGAGTTCCTTTTGTCTTTAGTCTTTCAACACAACCTCTAGTTTTACGATGTGATCAGATGGATAAGGTGCCACTGACAACTACTCAAAGAAAGGACTCTGAACAGCAGAAGCCATTGTCAGTACAGGTTGGTAGCAAGCTTGTAACTCTTGCAGATTCAAGTGGATCTGTCAGTAGAACAGTGAAAGTTTATAAATTCTGCAGAATTTTCGAAAGGGATAAAAATGTGTAGCCTTACTTTATGAGGAGTTTTATTTTGGTCGTTAAGCAACCTTACGAGAAAGGGAATTGAATCAGAGTTGGGAAGTCAGCCCTCACAGTCCTGTTATTATAGGGCAGTAGTGCAGTGTTCAGCAGTGTTATTTAGTTTGTGGTTATATATTTACTGCTTGTCTGGCAGTTTAGCTTCAAAGAGGTCAAATTCATCAGTTCCTGCGCCGCCTTGCCACTGTAATGAACAGCAAGCTGGCAACGTAAATATAATGGCACTGCTGCTTACTTGACATGATATACACCACTGGAAAATATTATGGCCTTATTTCTACCTCACCCCCTCCACCCATGCTTCATGCACACAAGTGCACAATAAGGGGTCTCTCTGTGCCTAATTTTGATGTCCTGGCTGCACCCACGGGGCAGGCCAGCCCCCTGGCCATATTTGCACGGGGAACCAATGTCAAAAACAGGAGAGTAGCTTCGGACTTCTCAGGCCGCCCGCCCCCTCCCCACCGGGCCTTGTGGACTTCAGGGTGCTGTTGCAGGACATCACCCAGAAGACCCCTGAATTCCAACGATGCTGCTGCGAAATGGAAAGAATATTCCCCTCCTTGCTAATGCGACCCCGCCTTGGGCTCTCCTTGAGCCCCTCGCAAATCCACTCAAGGAAGGTCCTGGTGCCAGCCCCACACATGCTATTGCTTGTCCCAGTGGCAGAGCTAGTGGTTCTCCATCCTGCTTTATCATCCAAGCGAGACTGAAGCTTACATCTATTGTAAACCGAGGCCCAGGCCTGCCCATTCAAGAAAGCCCCAGAGAGGAAAATTGGCCCTATGGTTTCCACTGGTGCCTCCAGAGGTACTGTTGGGATTCCTGGCAGGGTTTGCCATTTGTTCCTGGTGTCCGAAAGTTTAACGTGCTTGTATAACCGGCAAAATGAGGAGGGATGTTGCGAAATCTTTTGCGTTCATCCATTTGAGAGATGTCAGATTCAGGGAATGGGATCAGTTTTTGGAGCCAGTTGATGAAAGGCTGAGTAAATGGGGTCTATATTCTCCACAGTTTAGAAGAATGAGAGGTGATCTAATTGAGGCATTCAAGATTATGAAGGGGCTTTGACATGGCAAATACTAGAGAGGTTGTTTCCCCTGACTGAGGAATCTTACAGGGCACATTTGCAGGATAAGGGAAAGAACATTTCAGACTGAGGTGAAGAGAAAGTTTTTCACCCAGAGAGTTTTGAATCTTTGGAATTCTCTCATTCAGAGGGTTGTGGCAGGCATATTTATGGCTGAGATACACAGACTTTTGGTCTCTCAGGGAATAAAGAGATATAGGAAGTGGGCAGGAAAGTGGAATTAAAGTCCAACATCAGCCATAAACATATAGAATGGTGGACCAGGCTTGACAGGTCATATGGTTGTCTCCTGCTCCTATTTCTTACGTTCTTATGTTCTCTGCTTTGTTCCTCGCGTTGACATCGAGTGCCCGCAGGTCACAATGCTTAACTTCATCCTCAGTAGTTCACATATGCCATGCGTTTGTTTAATTTCCTACACAATCAAGCCTTGTTCCTCTGAGTGAAGTTGCCAATTATTGCTGAATTGTTGAAGATTTTCTGTGGTGAACCTGTATTCTTAGGAACTGGCTTCAGATTATCCAGGCTAATTATATTTAGGACATATTCCAGGTAGAAGACATTTGTCCCCTTAAAGGTTAGCTGCAAATTCCAAGTATTATGGGTAGGACTGTAACACTCTGGCCAGGGTTTTCCATGCCCATCTGCAACGGGCGTGTTCAGTCGTGTGAGTGGACAAAAGGGTGAGAAGGCCAAAAATCAGTTTCACTGCATGATGAAACCAGTTTGCGATCGTCCGCTCTGCCCACCGATGATGGGTTGTGTTTCCAGCCATCAGATGTCAGGAACCTCATTGTAACACATCAGCATATCATTATAAGGCCAGCTGACCGGACTCATCCCACCCCTGCTGGATCGTCCACCCACGTCAGCGGGAAAACATGCTGACAGGGACATGTGAGGGTGTGTGTGTGAGAATGGGTGGTGATGTCCCTTGAGCTGGCAGTGAGTGAAACACCAATGAATGTGTAATGGGCTTGAGTGTGTGAGTTTTGAATGATGGCATGGCTGCACAGATGAGATCATTCATCCTCTATCTACATTGGATGGCCAACCTCTTCTGTGTAACATTAGCACTGATCACCACTGTCATCACCTACCAAGCCGGAGGAGTAATTTCGCTGCGCCTCTTACAGCCAGAGTGGGGATAGAGGACATCACAGGGGGCCTCCACGATCTCCAAAAGGCGCTTGAGGGCTGCAGTCTTCTTCCTTTTCAGGGCCATGTCTTCTTTGCTGCAGTCCTGGGCTGGAAACACTAAGCGCGGCTGTACTTTATATGCGGTGGCTGGTGTGATGAAGTGACGAGGTGATGGCGCAGCAGGCGATTTGGAGCCTGTCCGTCACTGAAACAATGTGTTTCCCGGGAATGCATGTGTAATGTGGTGGGTTTGGGATGATATGGTGCGGAAACCCATCATCGTGGCCGCTACCACATTTAATGTAAATCTGGGACATTTCCGTTCCCATCTTCATTTGATAGCCGCAAATGAAGCTGAGTGTTCCTATTCCTTTGTAATGACAGGCAGCTGCAGAATCTAATGAGCTGAATTGGGCTAAATGGATGTCGCAGTAAATGAACCTAAAAGGTTTGGTTATCTCAAGTTCTGGTAGCTTTAATACCCATTCCGAACAGGTCACCTTGTTTCAAGCAGAAATAAACATCGACAATATGTTCAGTTTGCTTGAGTTATGTGGGTAGTATAAATATTGGGTGGATTAAATAGAGACATGGCCCAGGATTTGCAGAGAAGAAAATTAATCAGTACTTTTAGCAAGTTGCCTGGAACCATAAGCACATAATTTTGACACAGCATTCCTTATCCTTCATGATGGGAGACTTAACTGAAGTTTTATGTGTGCATGGGGATGACTGAAGTTACATGAATTTTCTCCCAATTAATTGTCTAATATTATTACATCCAATAAATCCACTAAAAGATTACTTTTTTTGCATTCCAGGTTAACCTATTAGGTTTGGTCGTGAACCTGAAAAGTAGACATTAACAAGGATTACAGTCAGTTAAAGGAAATAATAATGAAACATCTCAGTACCTTTAATCCCATCTATAAGGTCAACAAATACCTGATAGTGAACTGAGATGGAGGTAACAGTGCTTGTTTGCAATTACCCTGATGAGCACAGTACATAAAGTGAGCACACTGTCACTCTTGAGACAACACCATATCGTTGACTGACTTAACATAGTTTGGTCGCACCAGTGATGGGCCTGACCGTTGTGAAGTGACCCAACAAGCTGAGCTACATTGATTGTAACCTCTCAGGGCTTTGACAAGGCTTCACTTATAATATTTCCATGCAGTAGATTTAACACTGCTATGGCATTTCACCCGACATCATTGTTCACTATTTTACACCCAGTCGGGTCTGGTGCGTGCCAGCCCACAGGACATGAAATCCCGCCCATGGCGAGAGGACTAAGGATGGGCAGGGACTGTTGCAAAGCTGCACTGCCACCTTCAGAAGGAAATCTTTGCAAATCCTTTTCTCCTTTCGCCCACATATTCTACACGTGTTCAAACAGCCAGCTTGGTGCAGAATCGTCCCAGGTTTGTATTAAGTGTGGTAGCGGGCTGCCACAGCGGCTTTTCACGTTGCGTCATCCCAATCCTGCCACATTACTTATGCATTCCCACGAAACACGCCATTTCCATGGTGGGCGGGCTCTCATTTGCCCGCCACGCCATCATCTCGCCGCTCCATCGTGCCGGGCACCATATTTAAAGTCCAGCACATACATCTCAGCACTTCCAGTCCATGACTGCTGCAGGGAAGCTGTCCACGAAAGGCAAGGAGACTGCAGCCCCCAGATTGAACAACGCCTCAACGGAACGCCTTTTGTGTGCCGTGGAGACCCGCTGGGATGTCCTCTCCCCCACTCTGGCCGCAGGGTGGGCAGTGGTATGACCAACCAGGCTTGGGAGGCGGTGGCAGTGATGGTCAGTGCCAAGGCCTTTCAAAAGAGAACAGCCACCCAGTACCGCAAGAGGATGAAGGATCTCCTCCCTTGTACCAGGGTAAGTCACTCTTCTCATCACTCTCAACACACACTCAAAAACCCATCACACATCCACAGGGCCCTCAATCACTGCCAGTTCAAGGGACATCACCATTCACTTTCTCAAACTCATTATCACTGTCCTCATCCTGACCATGGGACCACTCACTACCTACACATGCCAGGCATTCGGGCAGGCCGGGGCCCTCCAAGTCTCGGTCCTCCAAAGGATGCCCGTCAATGTCATCACAGACAGGGTATTGCAGTTCGCAGGCTGCCTTCATCTCCACTGTGGATGTCCAGGGAGCACCAAGTCATAGCGGCAGGGTTAGGAAAGTTAAGAAGATGTAATTGCACAGCCTGAGCACGGGTGTTAATCACCTATATACACTGTTCACTATTGATCAATAAACTCCCAAGAATGTCTCCCTGCCAATGGTTCCTTGTTCTGATGAGCAGCGCTCGTGTCACTCAGAGGTGAAACCTTTCTGCACAAGATAAAGGCAAGTGTCTCAGTTCAGGTCCTCTTCCCTGTGCTCTGTGCAGCCTTCAGACCAAAGTGATGGTCCGGCCTCTCACTCCCTGGACACATTACTGATGCCTGCACCTCAGCGGTGCTGGTCATTGCTACCAGAATGTCGTGGGCAGTCATCACAGAGTTCTCTCATTCTCTTGATGTGCTATCAGCATGTTCAAGTTGGGGTTGCCACCTATCTCTTCAGCATCTGTGACCAGTGACTCTGTGCTCCTGAAGGGCTCAAGTGCTGAAGGCGAACAAAGGATCAGATGCTGCTAAAGTTTCATGGCTGCATCTCGATGCTATGACCCTGATCACAGAGCACAAGCGAGCTGCCCTCAGCCAGACAGGAGTCAGACATTCTCAGAGGCTGTGTGAAGATCGATGAAGTGTCCTCGCTGCATGTCGTCATCACCCTCCTGCAATCGAGTGACTATTAGGGCCTCCACTGTGCCTTCATGACAGGAGCATTCTCACAGAGGGTATTCACACTGCCATAAGCCAGGCTGGAGTCAAATGTTCACAGATGCGATGTGGGGATTTGTGGTGTCTCCTCACTGATGTCGTCATCATCCTCCATAAATCAAGCAGCTATGAGGGCCTCCCAAGCATACCTGCCTCATTTATCCAGTGCGAGGGCCTCATCCCCATCATTGTTGCCCTTGAGGGCCTCCTCATCCTTATCCCCGTCAACGTCCTCTTCATTGGACAAGACCTCCAGCTCCTCCATCTCCTCCTCAGCCAGCTGCTGTCCCCATTGGAGCGTCAGGGTGTAAAGGGCACAGGAGACGATGACAATGCGTGACACTCTCTGTGTACCATATTGCAGGGCCCCACTAGACCAGTCCAAATAATGGAACCTCATCTTCAGCATCCCGATGGTCTGCTCCACCAAGCTGTGAGTTGCAGCATGAGCCTCATTATACCTTCGCTCTGCTGCAGTCTGAGGCCGCCACATGGGTGTCATCAGCCACGTCCTCTGCGGGTAGCCCTTGTCCCCAAGGAGCCAACCCTGCAGCTTCTGTGGACCCTGGAAGACTTCTGTGACCAACTGAGGATGTAGGCATTGTGCACACTCCCTGGAAACCATGCGCACACCTGCAGGATGCATTTCTGGTGATCGCACACCAACTACACATTCAGTGAATGGAATTCCCTGCAGTTGATGTAGTTGACCCCTTGTTGTGATGCAGACCTGAGTACATCTGATCGCATCCTGCACCTGTGGGTAATCTGAGATCAGGGCAAATCCAATCGATCTTGCATTCTGGCTCCGGTTGGGTGCTGTGGGTGATGAAAAGCTCTGAAGTGCTTGGTGACACTTTGATCCCTTTGGGTTGCTTGAATGGGCAGATAGGCTAGAGGCCCGACTCCAATCATATCAATGGCTACGCTTGTCTCAGTTGCAGAGGAATGGTAACTTAATACAGATTTCTCTAGTGCATGGCCGCTTCCCTCATCTACCCTACTCCCCCACCCTGAATGCTTCTGCACTATATTCAACTGCAAGGCATCCCTTGCCCTCCCACCCCCCACAAGTCATCTCAACAGCAGGGTTGCCCTTGCACCCCTCCCCCCAGCAACAAGGCCCCTCAACCACAAAGCAGCCCTTGACCACACCCCCCATAATGCGCCTCAAGCTTGAAGTCCAACAGGCGATCCTGGTGAGCGCTGCACATCGTTACTGTGCATTCACCTCCGTGTTCCCCTCAAAGTGCAGCCCACCAAGTGCACACCTTTTTCATGCTGTTGTGAAACACATCAGCATGCTTTCCCGCTGACTTGGTCGGATGATCTACCACGGGGCAGGGGGAACGATTCCGGTCGGCCGGCCTAATAATGACATGCGGATGTGTTATAATGAGGTTCCCAACGTCCAATGGTGGAAAATGTGGCCCGCTGTTGGCAGGCTGAGTGGATCATCACAGACTGGTTTCACACTGTCGTGAAGCCAATGGCGCCATATTGTCCACTCACATCTCCGAACACACCCGACACCAGCGGGCACAGAAAATCCCAACCTTGGTGTCACCTAATCGTGCCTAATTCTTGATTTACTTTTGTCTTTTATATTACTCTTGAGTCCATACTCATAGTCCAAGGCTAATGTTCCCTCATAAAAGGAAATGTGCAGAGAGTGCAGGGAGAGATGAACAGAATATGCAATGAATTTAGATATGAAGGGCTTACCTAAATGCATCAAGGTTACTGCATACCTATTTTCAATACTGAATCTGCACTATGCAGAGCAGATTTTTAAATGTCAGTGATGCAATGCTCTGTATTTAAAAAGCACTAAGCAGTTTTGCTGCTGACTCATCTCCATAGATTAACGTAAAGTGAATCTATGCACGTACCAGAAACAGAAATAATTGCCACATTTTGAAACATGAAATGAGAGTGGGCGGGGGCTTGCAACCAACATCTTCAGTGAATGGCCAATCTTCCTTTCAATTGCGGGCACTCCAGCAATTACCTCAGCAATCGCTGGGGGCAACATATAACTATTGGCTTCACCTGATTAGCAGGTCATCGGAAATATGGAATTTTGGTTAGGGGCCTTTGCCTCCATTCGCTTGTCTGGATGAACCTTCAGGTAGGCCTTCAAATTTTCAAGGGGGAGACAGTGGTATGATGGTAATGGTATTGCACTAGCAATCCTGAGACCCAGGTTAATGCTCAAGGGATATCGGTTCAAACCCCACCATTGCAGCTGGTGGAATTTAAATTCAATTAATAAAATCTTGAATTAAATTGAAAGCTAGTCTCAGTAATGGTTCATTACTGAACCTTCTGGTTCACTAATGTCTTAAATCTGCCATCCTTACCTGGCCTACTTGTGACATCAAACCCACAGCAATGTGATTGACTCTTAACAGCCCCCTGAAATGGCCTAGCAAGACACCCAGTTCAAAGACAGTTCGGGATGGGCAACAAATGCCAGCAGCACCCACATCCAATGAAAGAATTTATAAAAAAATGGGTGCACCACCACCATCATACCCAACTTCACCACCAAACTCAAAGCTGATTTTGCTTGAAAGATCTGATGAGGCCGTTAAATTTGCTATCAGAGCAATAAACAGAAAATAAAAATGACCTTGCCTATCTTCAGAATTGTCTTCTCAATGGCAAATAATCAGTCATTCCACCCCACTGCCCACCACAGCTGGACAAATAAATAAATTTTATGTAAAAAGATGTGAAATGTTTCATTGACTCAACATCTCAGTTTGATGTGCTTCCTGCAGTAGAAAAATGAATGCAATAGTTTTAATTTTGAACCAATTCAAATTCATTGTGGAGTTTGCAATCAAATCATACTCAAACACAGACAAAATTAAGTATTGTCATACGTAGACACAATTTGACTTTTCCATTGAGAAAAATAAATAATAGATTGAATTCAAAAAATCCAGAAGTCATAATAGATTTGTAATCCGTATTGTTTGTCATGTTTGAAATGGATCTTACTGTTTCGCTTACATGCCTGCGTGTGTTGTGGGGTGTTGGTTACAGTTTGGTATGTCTGAAGAAGCCTTCATGGTCATCTGTAAGTTAACTGCAAGCCTTTATTGATTCTGATAAGTACTTACAAATATACAGTGAAGGGTACATGCTAGGAGTTGTCTCCATGTTTGCTGATACACATGGTTTCTGTCCAACTTGATCCTGTGTGTGGGTCATGTTATCTCTTACATCACTGTGTGGGCAGTACTGTACTCAGTCCCACATTAGCTGTGTATGGGTCAGGTCCTTATACTACACTTCCCCCTAAGTCTTTATCCAATGCATTTTAAGTGATTATAGCTTACCGCATATTTTACATTGTTATTACCACATTGTAATTACTGCATTATCACTACCCCATCTCCCCACTTCAAGTCCTTGAATTCAAAGGTTCAAGCTGTCTGGAAACCTTATAAACCTTCCATATCTCATTCACACTAATGTCGAAGGAGTGGTAGACTCTATCACTGCTGGTTCTATCTGTAGGTTTGGAGGTTGTTCTGGCATCTGGGTATGTTCTCATTTCTACCATTCCTTCGTGTTGAATCACACATGGTCAGTTTGGTTGTGTTGTGCTGCTTGGTAGTTGCTACCCTAACTTGTTTCTTGCAGAGGACGAACATTGTATTTGTCTCCTTGTTGTTTCTTTCGCTTCTTCCATCGTCGTGTGGGTCATCTCAATGTCCTCTGTGATAGAGGATGAGCATTCCTGTGACTAGAATGGGGTTTAGTGATAAGCTCACCTCTGCATTTTACTGTTCACAATGAACAGCTGCTACCAGGTTCCTACATCTTTTGTGGCTTTGACATGTTGGCTGGGACTAGCAGCTTATGGTCAGTGGTTGCAGTGTTGCCCTGCGGTACTGTTACCAGAGCTGGAGGTTGAGGCTCGTCAGACTGTCGGTAATTCTCTTTTACATCTTCCACTGGAGGCATCATGGTTACCTCCTGGGTGGTTGGCTGGTCTGACCATTGAAGATGTTCCAGTACCTGTAATGAGAACGAACAACTCTGCTCCTCAAAGAGAGAAGACAATTCAGAGCTGAAGTCCCAGCTTGAGTACACGGGAACTTGCAGTTCTGCATGATTAACAACAGTTATACATCAGCTCGAAGATGTGTTTGCCACCATACCTTAGTGCCTGTGACTGGAAGTCAGATTCCTCTGGGCCCATAGAGTGATTTGTCTGTTGTTCTAAGCCAGTGATCTTTTAGCCACTGTTCTTTGTCCAACAGGACTGGTATATTGGCTCCTGTGTCTAATTTAGCATTTCTTAAATGACCATTAATTGAAATGTCCATGTTCCAAAATGAGAAACCATGATCTTTGATCTCGCTCAAGAAGCATAGCTGTGCATCTTCCAGATTTGCAGTCTCAACCTTATGCGGAATCTTTGAGCCTTCTGTCTGTTTCAGAGTTTTTGCCCTCACAGTTTACTATTGTATCCAATCCTGTTGCACTGAAAGTATTGGGCTGAAATTGTAGGAGATTAATCTCACCTGTGGGGGCACCTTGCTCCACAGCATTGGCATGGTTGCTCTGCTGGCCAGCTCGGGTATTGCTTTTCCTGGCCTGGAGTGTCCTTGCGTCTTTGTTGCTTAACTGGCTGAACTGTGGGTTGGCCTCTGCACCATGGTTTATTATCCCCCCCTTAAAATGGTTCTGTGCTGCTCATGGAGTTCTTACTACCTAATTACCTGGATTTCCTTTTCCAGGATAAGATCTTCCTTTGCTTGCATGAGATCAAAAAGTGCGACATCAGCTACCCCTACCACTAGTCTGCCTCTGCTGAGCTCAGATTTTAAGTCTTCATCTTCACCAACTTTCTGCCATCCTGTATAGATCATTGATGAATGAATCGACAGATTCTCCTGGCTGCTGGACTTGCTGGTTAAATTTAGCTCTTTCAAGTATTTTGTTGCTTCTTAGCTTGAAATAAACATCAAAAGATTTTAGTACTTCTTCAAATGTAGCTGATGATTCATTAATTCCCTCTCTTGCAATAATATCTTCTGCAATCTGGCCTACCAAGTAAAGCAGCGTGTTAGCCTGCTTTTCTTCGGATTTTTTTATTTAAAACTTTTTATTTAAACTTTTTATTATCTAAGACTCTTTTCCTCCAAAGCCCCAATTTTGTGATTGACGTAGGCCTTAGATTTGTCCGAATTGAAGCTGAAGTGTGGAATTCTGATCCATGTTCAACATTTTGAAAGTGTGTGTTCTGCTTGAAGAGCTAACTGAATTTTAAGATGGTGTTGCCTTTCACTCAGAGACAAAGGAATTTCCTGCACTTGTTAGTGTTGGCGGGATCCACAACAATGGCGATAGCGCTCAGCAGGTAAAAAAGATGTTAACAATGGCTGCCTGCAGACTTCTCCTGTTCAGCGTTTTACCTTTCTGACTCACGAGTCTGTCAAATTCAAGCTTCTGTTTACCTTTTACTGAGCTGAACGGTTGCAATGTTCCTGAAATATTGAATTAACTCTTTCGCTTTTTCTTTCACATCTGTTGAGTTCGGACTCCAACTCGGGGATTGGGTTTCTCTCAAACTACACTTCTGATTCTGAATTACTTTAAAGGTTTCTCAGGACTCACTACAGCCTGGAATGTTAAAAGATTTAGCTCACCCTTGCAAGTGCTGATGACTCTGCACTCTGAAACTGGACTCCCAAAGGAGTTTCAATGAAGCCTCCTGCTGCAGTAAGGAATTTTAAATTTCAGCCTTCAGCTTCCAGGCCTTTCTTTGGAGCCTTCTCCTGGTGATTTTTCTTCTGTGCTTCTGTTTTTGATGCTTCCTTTCAGGTCAGAATGCTTGATTGAACTTTTTCTTCAGTCTTCCAGCATTTCGGTTTGTCTCTGCATTTTAGTGAGGTTTTGAGTTTTTTCCATGAGCTGCCACCATGTTGTAATGTGTTGGTTACAGTTCGGTAGGTCTGAAGAAGTCTTGATAGTCATATTTAGGTTAACTGTACTGTAAGTCTTTATTGACTTTTAGAACTACTTACAAATATACAGCAAAGGGTACAAGCTAGGAGCTGTCTCCAAGCTTGCTGGTACACACAGCTCTGTCCTATACTTAATTAACCCTATATGTGCCAGACCATTATACTACAGCTTGCACACGTGTCTTGAAGAAAGACACAAAATAAACTGAACTTGTGCACTTGAAATTTATCCTCTATCTTTACTTCAAATAATTTCACATCACAACCAAATAAATACAACAGAATAAAGGAAAACATAAAGTGGAAATTTAACCTGAATAAACTGGAGGTTGGCAGGTGAGGGTCAGGTGGGGAGGGTATGGTTGTTGGGTTGGACAGAGAGGGTGTGGTGGTTGGGTCTGTTGGGGAAGGTGCGGTGGTCGGGGAGAGTGCGGCTGTTGGGTTGGGTAAGGAGGGTGTGGTGGTCGGTTTGGGTGGGGAAGGTTCAATTGCCTGGCCAGGTATGCAGTTGTTGGGTCAGGTGGGGAGGATGGTCAGCTCGATAGGGAGGGTGCTGTATTTCGGTCAGGTAGGGGGGTTAGTGGTTTGGTTGGGTCGGGGGGTGGTAGCGGTCGGGTCAGGGGTGGTATGGTGGTTGGATCAGGTGTGGAGGGTGCGGTGATTGAGTCAGATGGGGGTTGTGGCGGTTGGGTCAGGTGGGGGGGCCGTGCTTCGGTGAGGTGGGGGGCTGGTTGTGTTGGGTGGGGAGGGTGCGGTGGTTGGGTCGGGCAAGGTGGTTGGGTCGTGCAGGGGGTGGTGTTTGGGTCGAGTGGGAGGGGCAGTAGTTGGGTCGGGTGGGTGGGGGTGTGGTGGTTGGGTCGGGTGGGTGGGGGTGTGGTGGTTGGTTCGAGTGGAGAGGGTGCGGTGGCTGGATTGGATAGGGGGGTGGTGTTTGGGTCGAGTGGGTGGGACAGTAGTTGGGTCGGGTGGGGAGGGTGTGGTGGTTGCTTCGAGTGGAGAGGGTGCGGTGGCTGGATTGGATAGGGGGGTGGTGTTTGGGTCGAGTGGGTGGGGCAGTAGTTGGGTCGGGGGGGAGGATGTGGTGGTTGGTTCAAGTGGAGAGGGTGCGGTGGCTGGATTGGATAGGGGGTTGGTGTTTGGGTCGAGTGGGCGGGGCTGTGGTTGGGTCGGGTCGGGTGGGGAGCGCGCAGTGGTTGGGTCGAGCAGTGGGATGGGGGTTGGGTTGCGTGGGGGCTGGTGATGGGTTGAGAGGGTGGGGCTGTGGTTGGATCAGGTCGGGGAGGGTATGGTTGTTGGGTAGGTTGGGAAGGGTGTGGTGGCTGGGTCGGGTGGGTGGGGTGTTGTGGTTGGGTTGGGTGGGTGGGGTGTGGTGGCTGTGTTGGGTGGGAGGGTGGTGTTTGGGTTGAGTGGGTGGGGCAGTAGTTGGATTGGGTGGGGAGGGTGCGGTGGTTGGGTTGGGTGGCGAGTGGGGGGGTTGTTTGGTCAGGTGAGGAGGGAGATGTTAAAATCTGAAGAATCTGTTTCCCATCCCAAGGAAGGGGGTTGGAAATTTAAATTTGATAATGAGGCTGTGAACTTCATTGTCATTCTGTTTTTCAATTTTATCTCTGGTCAACCAAATTTCCCAAAGCGTTGGGAAATCCGGCAGCTTCTTCCAGGTAAAGATATGGTGGATTCCAGATGAATACTGACCTCCTAGATCCTGGTGCCTGTCTGGGGAGCCTCCACAACTGTGTACCATGCCCCCACCCCTCCAGGTTATTTTACCCAAGGCCTCCAATCCCACCATGAGACCTCTGGCCTCCCCAACAACCAGGCCTCTGATATTCCCGCCCCACTACCATTGTGCTCCCCCACCCCCGCCATCACCACCACCAGGCCTCAGATTGCACCTCTTTCCCATCATCCCTCCCAGGCCTCCAAACTATCAACCCACCCCACCCCACCCAACGGGCAGATTTTAGTGTTTGCAGTGGAGGTCTCAGTCATCAGCCGGAGAACCGGCAGGATCCCTACTTCGCTTCCGTTGGTGAAGGCCTGTCTGAATTATGTGCCCATCAGGCACTTAAACAGCCGACGTTGGATCTTCCCTGGGATTAAGGGCACTGGAGATGAGGTTTCCGCCAGCAGCCAGCAGGTCTCCATTGCCCGTCAGAGCCATCGGGAGCAGTGGCTGCTCAGGGACCCACGGCCTCTGAGGGATATCAGGCCAAAGGTGTGAGGGCAGGAATGGGGGCTGCGGGGAGGATACCGCAAGAGAGGAGGAGGGGTCGGAAGCGAGGGAAGGGCCTTCCCCCTCCCTAAGGCTTTATCACTCAATCAAGCACCATGCCTTTAAACAAGGTTGAATCCCTATGGCAGTGGGATGAGGCCCTTAAAATGGGCATTAATTGCACACTTAAGGATCTCATTTGGCATCTCAGCAGGAAGTCCAGGAGATTAGACACCACCCCACCCACCCCCCCTCCCCCCCACCACAGCTTCATACACAATACACACCCAGAGGGGCCTTAAATTCTGCTCAAGGCCTCTGACCTAACCACCCCTGCCCTCGTCCCCATTCAACCCTAATCAACTCTTTACCCCATTTGAGTAGAGCTGGAAAGGTTAAATTAAGCATAGATTAGACTTGCATTTCCTTGCGTTTAAACGAGGGGTGGTCCGTTAAACACGCATAGGGCGATTAAAGGTTTTGATGGGGCAGGTACAGAGAAACTATATCCGCTGGTGGGGAATTTGGAACAGGGAGGCATAAAAGTAATGATGCAGCTAGGCTGTTCAGGAGCGAAACTAGAAAGTAATTCATCACGCAAAGGGTAGTGGAAATACGGAATTCTCCCACCAGAAAGATGCACTGGCAAGAAGAGTTGAACATTTCTAAACCTGTCAGAATTAAACCTTTTCAGCCATCATTCTGACTCTGTTAGGCGAATGTGTTGAGTATGTGCTGTGTGGTTTCAGGATACCCGTTTCACATTTTGCCAAACCAACCAGAAGGACTGTTTTCCGTCATCCTAGAAGATTGGTTTCATTGTCTTGTGAAATTATTGGAAGAAAAGATAGAGGATAAATTTTAAGCGCACAAGTTTATATTGTGTTTTAAAAACACAGATGTACATGCATATAAATCAGAACAACAAAAGAAAAATCCACTTCAAATATAACAAACAATACTGATTATGCATCCCTTACAACTCCTGTTTGTTTTTTACGTAATTCCAAATCATCTATTTTGTTTTGTTAAGTAGATGTATTAAAGTAGGAGCCAAGGTAGGTAAGTGGAGGTGAGATCGGATCTCCCATGATCTGAAAGGCTAAGTGGCCTATTCCTGTTCCTATGTTCATAGAATCATACTGGAGAGAGGGAGGCTATTTGGCCCATCATGACTGTTCAAGCTCTTTGAAAGAGCTAGTTGGTTAATCCCAATCCCCTACATCAAAGCATAGTAAGAGTTCCATCACAGAAGAAGGGAATTTGGCCCATCCTGTCCATGCCAGTTGTAAAAGTACTATCCCATCTAATCCTATCTTCCAGCTATTAATCTGTAGCCCTATTGCTCGTAGCATCTCAAGTGCATATCCAACTGTTTTCTAAACGTGATGTGAGTTTCTACCTCGACCACCTCTCCAGGCAGTGAATCCCAGGCCCCAACTGCCCCCCAGGTGAAAAGAAGTACTCCTCAGCTCCCGCCCCCTTATCCTTCTACCAGTTACGTTAAATTTATGTCCCTGCTTATTGGCCTCTCTGCTAAAGGATAAAGCTTCTTCCCATCCATTCTATTTATGCCATCATAATTTTACACACCTCAACTAAATCCCAACCCCACCACCCCCCAACCCCCCACCCCCCACCTCCCCCGGGCCTCCTTGAAAGAAAATAAATCTTTCCTCTTCAGTCTTTCCTTATAGCTAAAAATTGCTATTTCTGGGAACATTCTTGTAAACCACCTCTACACCTTCTCTTGTGTAGTTACATATATAAAGTTCTGACATAATCTCCCAGTTCTTGTATTCTATACCTTGGCCACAAGGAAACTATCCCCTTTTCCTTCTTAACCGCCTGATTGTGGTAATCTGAGGCACAATCCACCTTTAAGAGAATGTGAGCAGATTGACCTCATGACTATTACCCAATGGCTATGTAGTGCAGGCTACAACGTTCATCATTGGTTAAGAATAGGGTCTGTTGAGAAGCACACATTGTGTTCGTGCTCTGTTACTTGTGTAAATAAACAGCATGTGCTTCATCTTATATTGGTCTCTGCGTCTGCAGTATATTGTTTACCAACTCACCCACCAGTAGATAGGGGTGTAGCCGCATTCGCAAGCAAAGCGACCCAACAGAAGGAACATAACAACTGGCGACAAAGCAAAACACGACCAGTCGATGACTTCAAGGAAAGCCATGAAAATTCCACTGAAGTGAATCAGCCGTGTCTTGCAGGCCGATTGTGAGTACAGCCCGCATCATGGTCATTGAAGTTATCTCCCTCCAGTCTGCCACAGTTTGGCCGTATTGAACCGTTTGATCAGTCCACCGATGACTGGTCACATTTTATTGAATTCCTTGTGTTCTTCTTTTTGGCCAATGACATATCGGGGGAGGAGAAGAGGCGAGTGGTGCTCTTATCAACATGTGGCAGTAAAACGTAACAGCCTAATTCGTAGTCTAACGGCACCCAACGCCCCAGATTCCAAGGCCTTTGATGAATCTTGTGAAAAGCCATTTTCAGCTGAAACCCTTGGTAACAACGCAGCGTTTTAAATTCAATTCGAGGTGTCGCGCCGCTGGAGAGTCAGTCGCTTGCTATATAGCAGCCTTAAAACAACTGACAGAGCACTGTGAGTTCGGGATGTCGACTAATGACATGTTAGGGGACCGATTAGTATGTGGGATTAACAAAGACACCATTCAAAAAGGTTGTTGTCAGAAATGAATTTAGACTTCAGCAAGGTGCTGGAGTTGGCGCTTGCAATGGAAAGCACAGTCAGGGATTCGGAAGCAATCAAGGGAGCACAAAATGGCTCCGTCCTTCGCATTGGGATGGAGGCACCAGTTAGAAATGGCGCAGAAGCGCTGGGCTCTGCGGAAAGGCGGGAACCAGCCACCATTAACAGAGCAGCAAAAAGCAATGGTTTAACAGTTAAGACCCACATTAATAATGGCAGAATTGGAACCAGACAGCATGCAAACGAACGACAATTTAACATAACCGAGTGTTTCTACTGCCATGGAATGGGCACATTATGCGATATTGTAAAGACAGATTGAGACAAAATTGGAACCCCTGAAATCCACATAATAGAGAAACCAGAAGAAACAGAGTCAGATTATTTACTTGCTTACACAACTTAAAAATGGGTAAAACTGAGCCAATCTACGTGATAGTGGAAGTCAACCGAAAACCCACCCGAATCGAGGTGGAAACAGGGGCATCCACGACAATTATAGGGGAACATACATTCAAATATCTGAATGGAGGAGACCACTCACTAAATCTGGAAAATTCAGATGCCAAATTGAAGACATATACTGTTAATTTACCCCTAATAGTGGTAGCAGCGGGAGGGTCCAAATCTACCTGGTCGGAACTGGCTTAAAGAAATAAAATTGGAGTGTACCGCGATTTTTCAACTTAGAATGAAAGAGCTGCAAGAATTATTACAGAAATATGCCTCTGTGTCCAGGGAGGAGCTTGGGAAGGTTCAGGGGCTGGAAGCTAAAATCTATGTGGATTCCGGAGCAGCCTCCAGATATTTGAAGGTGGAGTCAGTCCCCTACGCATTATGAGAAAAAGCAGATTTGAATCGGACAGGCTGGAAAGGTTGGGAGTCCCACAACCTGTACAACTTTCCGAATGGGCAGCGTCCATAGTTCCAGTACTAAAGCCTGACCAGAGTGTGCGAATATGCGGGGACTACAAGTTGACCATTAACAAAGCGGCCAGGCTTGACGGCCATCCTATACCAAAAATTGATGAATTGTACGCCAAGCATGGTGCAAGTATATACGAAACTCGACATGAGCCACACTTACCAGCAAGTCGAGCAAGAAAAGGCCTCTTGGGATTTTGTGACTATCAACACATATCAGGGGTTATACCAATGTACCAGGTTACCCTTCAGAGTCTCATCAGCTTGCGCCATTTTCCAACGGACTATAGAAAATTTTCTTAAAGTTCTACCCCATGTTGTGGTTTATCCCGATGATTTCCTAGTAACAGGACTAACTGATGAAGAACATCTGGCTAACCTGGAAGAGGTATTGAAGCATTTCTCACAAGCATGTTTGAAAAGAGAAAAATGTATCTTGCAAGCAAAAGACGTGGTTTAACTGGGTGATAGGGTCGACTGGCAGGGCCTTCACCCAGTAGAAGACAAGATAAGAGCTATTCATGAGGCGCCAGCCCCGAAAAATGCCTCAGAACTCAAGCCATTCTTGGAAATGGTTAACAATTTTGGCCAGATAGGTGTGCAACCGTGTTCGTGGGCATAGCGACCTGACAGAAGGAACATAACACTGATCTACCTACTCTGCAACTCCGAAGGGTAACCTGGTATACTGGTATAACCCCCTGTGTGTGTTGATAGTCACAAATACCCAAGAGGCCTTTTCCAGCTCGACTTGCTGGTAAGCCTGGCTCATGTCGAGTTTCGTATACGCGGTTCCCCCTGCAAGCTTGGAGCACAGTAATCGGTCCCTCTGTTCCTCAACACTTCTCAGAATTTTACCATTTATTGTGAATGTCCAGGCCTTGCTTTGCAATCTCAAATGCATTACCTCACATTTCTCCAAACTGAATTAATTTGTCACTTTTCTGCCCATCTGACCAGTCCATTGGTATATGCCAGAGTCTACAGCTTTCTTGCTCACTAGCAACCGCACAACCAACTATTGTACTATCTGCAAATTTATTTATCATGAACCTAAGTCTTTACCATTGATATATACCATTAATAGCAAGGGGCCCAGTCCTGGGCCCTGCGGAATCCCACTAGAAACACTCCCCAGTGACAAAAATGCCCATTGACCATTGCTTCTTGCCACTGAACCAATTTTTGATTCAACCTGCCACTTTCCCTTGGATCCCATGAGCTTTTAATTTACTGACCAGTCTGCCATATGCGACTTTGTCAAAAGCCTCGTTAAAATCCATGCGGACTGCTTCAAATGCACTACACTCATTGACACCACAGTGTTGAATAGAAGAGAAGACTTCAAGCCACATTTTAACCAAGGGCATTAGGGAATGGGCATTAAAAGCTGGCCTTGCCAGTGAAGAAAAATAATCAAAAAGGAGTTAAGGCAGCGTTTGATATAGTATTGGCACTGGGTAATGAGCGTGAAATAAAGTATAATTTCCCAAATTGGTATTTACCGTCAGAATCAACACCAAAATACAAGTATCCTCTTTATTACAAAGTAAAGCTGAGTACAGTACTCACAGATCCAGGGGGATAATAAATCAGAGTTACTGAAAAGGATCATGTTCGAGTGGGAGGATAATGACATTTAAAAATGAATTTGAAAAAAAAACTTCTTGAACCCATTTCAATATTGAGGATTGTTCCTTTCGCTGAGCTGTCAAGAAGATACAAATTGTTACCAAACAATAGCATATGTCTTCAAATGAAACGGAATTGGAGAGTGTTCAGCTGTCAGAGAACAGTATACAACTCCAAACCTTGAGTGCCACATCTCAATCTGTTTACTTGTTCCTTGACAGTCCTATTCGGAGTGTAATTATCTCTTGATTACAATCCCACCATTGTTGTTGCTGCATTTTTATTCGTAAAGTCCTTTCAGTAATGTTGCATTCAATCAAGATGTGATGGATGCATCAGATGTTTATTCAGTTCATAGAGTAGCATTTTGTAATTAAGCACAACTCTTCCATCAATTACATTTTTAATTAATGGAAAATTTAAAGGACAATTGCCTTTGTGTTTACATCTGCCACCCCATGTGATGTGCCATTGAACAGGAACTGCTCCATAGAAAAAAACGCGGATGCTGGAAATCCAAAACAAAAACAGAATTACCTGGAAAAACAGAGTTGAAGGGTCATGAGGACTCGAAACGTCAACTCTTTTCTTCTCCGCCGATGCTGCCAGACCTGCTGAGTTTTTCCAGGTAATTTTGTTTTTGTTTAGGAACTGCTCCATGTTTTGTTCAAGAATTGTGCAGTTGTACTTGCATATAGATTACAGTTAGACAGATGAAAGGCATATATATGATAGGAATTCATTTTTAATTAGAAAGATCTGCCAAATTTATTTGACACGTGCTCTCCACACTTGTTCTCCTCCCTTATGATGTGTGTTAACTCATGGTGGGAGTGGCTTCTTGATGCCACCAGGCATGTTGTTTGCATGCCCCTAATGCATGGAAGAAGACTTGCATTTATTTCGGGTCTTTTATGACCTCAGGACAACTCAAAGCACTTTGGAGCCAGTGAAGCACTTTTTGAAGCGTGGCCACTGTTTCAGCGTAGCAAATTTGTGCACAACAAGCTCCCGCACACTGCGATATGATAAAGGCAAGATAATCTGTTTTATTTTTAGTGATGTTGATTTGAGGGGTAAATGTTAGCCAGCTGGGCACTGGGAATAACTCTCCTGCTCTTCTTTGAAATGGGACCATGGAATTTTTTTACATCCACCTGACAGGGCAGGACAGGGTTTGACTGTCACGTCCGAAAGACCAAACCTCCAACACTGCAGCACCCCCTCAGCAATGCACTGGGGAGTCAGGTTAGGTTTTTGTGCTGAAGCCTCTAGAATTGGATTTGAATCAGAACCCTCTGACTCAAAAGCAGGATTGTGGCTAGCTGTAAGCCCCAACTGACACTCCAGTGAGGAACCCTAGTGAGTGTTGGCAGGCTACCGAACATGGAGGGCATCACGATGACGTCTCACTCAATATCTGCAAACACTCACTTTCCAGCAGGGGGTAATATGAATTCCATCTCACAGTAGGAATCTTGGTTAATTGTTCAGTTCATAGTCTAGAGTGCTGTGGCCAATTGCAGTGCTGGCAGCCACAAGAAATCACACCTGCTTAGTGGGCACCAAGCTTAAGCCTTGAAAGTATGTGAGAGATTTTGTCTTTATATAGCAATGGGACTAGTTGTGCCAGTTCCCAAAACCAAGATATAATGTAGCCGGCTGCAATCTAAGAGGTGTCAAATGAGCCACGGATCTTAAAGAATCCTGGCAATATTTTCTTTCAAGTTGCAGCTATGTGCTCAAGTCGCCAGGTCTTGGGAGTTCAGCTCTCTCAACGCAGGCCTGACTTAGCGCAATATAGAACTGGATTTTGTGTCTTACTTATGGGGTTACTGTTGTTTGTCTCTGCTCTTATTGCCATGCTATTTGATTGGAGAGTCAAGAAAAGATGCTTCCCATTCTGTGGCTAGCTGTTAAGAATCTGATTGTAAATAAATGCTTTTGGCTGTGCATTCTCATGAACGAGACCTGGTTCCCAGGCCGTAATCTCAGGATGTGTTCTCCATTTCTCATATCAATGGTGTCTCTTGCTGACATTGCAAACAAAAACAAGTGCCAACTGGCAGCATCACAGATATTTAAAGGCATTCTTCATGTCTTTTAACATTCAGCCTTTTAAATAAGGTCTTTTTGTCAGACCACCTGCATCTTATAATTAAAGCCACAAACACCATTAGAATTACTATTTGGCTTTGCTTACAATGTTGAAAAATAATTACTGCAAATGCTAATACTGTGAAGATATCAACTGGCTGATATTCCGTCATGTTAAATCATTATAGTACTTTGTGCTATGTTAGTTTGCAATTCAGGAATTGTTCTGTATATACAATGACTAATACAAGTGCATGCAGTGTAAAGCAATGCAAATATCTGGCTGCAATACAACCACGGTTGCAGAATTGCACAGTTTAATTCCCAAAATGCTGATGGAAATCCTGGACTGCTTACAATACAAATTTAATTTGACTTGTTTAGGCCATTGCATTTCAATGGCCCCAAATGTGCTAATTTGTGCTGCATATGTGCTGTAATGTGTAATGCTGTGTAAAGATACACATGTGCCTGCCTTGTGGTGCGTCAAATTGTGTCTGCATTACCAATAGTGTAATGATTCATGCATGTCCTCAGGGCCATGTTCTGACTGGGTATAATTAACACTTGTCTGAAGTGACTTGTGATGCACTGACTGAAACGTGCCTGTGGTTTGTACCGTTTGATTCACGTTGTCTGCAGTGCAGTGCACTGCGATGCTTCACATGTTTGAAATGAAATAAAATGTGGTACTGTTTATTGTTTTGCAAGATGTGGGCAACGAGACCAGTCAGTACTTATTGCCCAACTCAAGTTGTCCTTGAGAACAACACAAGGGGTAATAGCACCTGTGATGCGCAACATGCTTCAGTGAACACTTCCCTGAAGAGTGCTAGACCTTTTCTATTTTCAGCATTGAAACATTAACAATTGGATCAATGCTGCAGGAGGCCACCAAACCTCTCACAGAGCAGCCACCCCTCGTGTCAGAACAGTCCTCATATGCAAAGCCCCTCACATAGGGCATGTCCTCATATTTCCAAACAACTCATCTAAGGCACAATCCTTGAAAGCATCTAGTCCCCATATGGACCCATTACTTATGCATGCAAAGTCATCACCCATCATAAAATATTTCCTTGTGTTCCTTAACCCTATCCACATCCCCCAGTGGGATGAGCCCCTCCAGTGCACCCTCCTCTTTGTAAGAGTTAATTTCAATCTATTTGCCTTCTCTTGAAGTCTCTTCCATGGATTCAGTATTATTGATTCAGTTGAGAATGTATGGTTGCTCAGACCACTGGGATGCAGGTCCCATTGAATCCACACCACAGCACGAGTTAACAGCTCTAAATGAAATGTCACCTCAACTTAACGAGACTATTTGAACAAAACAATTCCCTTCGAATCTTCACCTTCATTTGTGAAATAGATTTGGTTTCTCTCAGCAGAAGTGTATTTTTCCCTGTTGGCTTACCTCTTGTAATTTTGTTGGCGATTTAATGGTTAATTTTAGATTTTACATTTTTTGTGTGTCATTTTTAAATAGCTGCAACATTGAACACAATATCTATTTAAAAGCTTTTCAGCTGCCACATATGTATGGCACAGAAAGGATTGGATTCTGTAATGTGCTTAACCAAGTGTTGATGAAAAATGAGTTGATAGATTTTGAAATTCTGGGCAGTTTCTACCCAATTATGTCTGAAGAATGTTATTTTGACAAATGGCGAGGATGGAAAGTTCATAGAGCATTTTCATTTTTATGGGTAGTGTTATTCTATTCTGCTGTGGCTGCTGTAGATGTAGTCAGTGGTGGGTGACAAAGCAGTGATTGGGATAAACAGTGTGGAAGATAAGGTCACCGTGCAGTATTTCACAATGCCAAGGCTCTCCTCAGACTGGCAGAAAATGGATTTATTGCCTTGCCAACAGCTTGCTGCAGGTGATGTATGCAAAGTGCTTGGCAAGTGGAATCTGAAGTCTCAACCCAATTATAGACGATAGGGGACAAAAATCACACACGCTGCATTCCCCACCCACCCCCAACAACACACCTGGGCTGGGGACGTGATGCAGAAAAAGGCCATATCTCGTGAGGTACTTAGACTCTGCCATTTTAGGTGCCCTGTTGATATTAGCATTTGCACATTTTCTATGAAATGCTGTTGGGAGTTAATGTTTTATGAGCAATAAGTTCGTGTTTTAGAGCTGACAGATCTCTAGCAGTTTCCTCCCGGAATATTTCCCCAATATATAAATGACAAACATGCACACGCATTCAAGCTGACCTGCCCACATGCATGTCCATGACGACATGCACATGCACAAGAATTAAACTAAGGCCCAGAATTTCGCCGCAAGACTCTCCATCATAATGAAAATAGCAGAAATGATAGAAAATCCTATGTCCCATCCCCGAACACATTTCCTATTTTTTGCAGCGGCAGGACTAGAGTCAGGCTGGCATTCACACATGGGCAGTTTACAGAGGCAGCTGGGCACTTAAATCATCAGCAGCCTCCACTAAAGTGGGATTTTCGTAGGCCAGGAATATGAAACCAGGCATGTGCCCATTTGACCAGGTAGGGCTGATCTAAACTTGGTGGACTTGCTTGGAAGCCAGGTACCCCTTTGGGGTGGCAAGGTACCCTTTTGGATATGGTCCCAGGACACCTTTGCAATAGATAAGGCACCCCTTGGGAGAAGTAATTCACCCTTTGGGATTGTTAACAGTAAACATGATTGTGCATAAAAAGTGGATAAACTCATTGGAACTGTCAATGCTATCAAAGAACTGTTAAGTTGTCAAATAACTGTCAGGCTGTCAAAGAACTGTCAAAACTGTCAAGGGATTTAACTCTGCTGGACTTTAAATTTAAAAGAAAAGGTTTGGAGTTTAAAAAAAATCCATGCTTTATATTTCATTCTGTCTGTGGATATAAGCTTGAGGTCTTTCATTATAGGATTTGGGCTGCAATGACTTATTTTATAACCTAACATTATCAGGGGTGCCAGTTAAGTGAGCATTTTGATTGACAGCTCTGAGTGGCTACAGAATAGGAATGTTTGTTTTCATAAGAAATTAGTTGAAGGAATTCCTATGTATTGAATTTGTATTTAAGATAGTGACACACATATCACAATAGACACACAACTTTATTTTATGTCGGAATGACTCCTGAGGTTTGCCCATGTTGGATACTAGGTGAGTGGGCATGGAGGGAGTAAGGGCAAAGGGTCGTAGGTGGGGGGCCTGTGCTGGCACAAAATTGGCATAAGAGCCAAAAAGGGCCATGGGGATGAGTGGGGCATAGGGTGGCATAGAACGTACAGGACCCATAGGGGGCTGGTAGAGAGGCATATGTTGGTATAGGCAACATGAGGGACCATGTGGGTGGGTAGAGGGTCATAGATTAGTATAGGGGGTACGAGGGGCCATGGGCGTTTGGTGGTGGGCATGAAGTGGCATGGGTTGGCATGTGGAGAATATGGCGGGTGAGGGAGGGAGGGATGTTTTGTGTTTTGTGCTGGAGCACAGAGGCTGACCTTCTACCAGCCTGCCTCCACACCTGGCAGCCTCTGCATATGTTCCGGAGGAGGCAGGCCTGATTTCCTAGGCATGTTTTTTTCTCCTGTCTGATGTTTCCAAGGTAACTATCCTGATAAGTAATTTGGAATCCATAATCTAACCCAGAGTTGTAGACTTTTTCTGAGGGATCTGAAGACTGGGCAATTGCCCATCAGATGTTGAAAATTCTCAGGAAATTCTCGTGGAGTCCTTGCTTTGGGACTTCTGAGGGGTCCCCCAGCGCCACTTCCGGGGAACCTCCAAGGTACAGCCAAGCGGAGACCAGAGGATCTGGGTCATGACGATGACTGCACATTGAACTGTATTGTTGAATATATTGTAACATGTGTGCACTCATAATATCCACATCCATTGAAATCTAAATATCTCCTGTCCTCTAAGTGACGCAAATGCATTTAAACTTATATCATCCAAAGAATGCAATTATTTTTGATTCAGATGACACCATAGATTTTACCTCAAGCCCTGTTATCTTCATAAAATTCAAAGGAATATTCAACTCAACTCATTTCACATATCACCAGTTCAATCTCTATCAAAGAGAGGAGGAGGATTCACCTAATGGCCAAATACTGCTGGCCCAATACACAAAGTTGAAATGAACAAAAGGAACATTCTTCTGAATAATCTGCCTCTACTTGCTTCCAAATAAAGAATCAGTATTTTTCAGAACTGCAACTTAAAAAGCAGGTTCATTCTAATTTGTGTATTTGTTGTTCCTTATCAGCACTACATTACTATGTTGGGGTGTTTGTTCTCATTGTACCTGAGTAACCACAGAACAAATCACAGAGATTGTGGGCTCTTTCTGATCCACCACTTGCATTCATAATTAGAAGGGATACTTTTCTGAAAAATTTATTTCAATTAAATACCTAACATTTGTTCTGAAATACTGAGAATAACCCAGATTAGAATTTGTGAATTGAGATAATAAAGGGAAATATCCTCTGTTCTTACCCTCCTCACTTTAACCATTTATTATTCCTTTCAGAGGATAAGTGGATAAACTTTGCAACCAACAATCTTCAAGATATTCACCCAGAATATCATCTGGACTTCAAGTTACGAATTCAAAAGTTATGAATTGTTATTTGTAAGATATGTTTAGCTTGTATCGAACTTTGATTAGATCTTATTTTGAATATCGTGCATAGTTCCAGTCTCTGTACACTGGAGAAGGTGCAAAAAGGTTGACAATGGTGATACCAAAACAGAGAAGTTATAACAATCAACACAGAATGAACAGTGATAAAAACAAAAAACTGCGGATGCTGGAAATCCAAAACAAAAACAGAATTACTTGGAAAAACTCAGCAGGTCTGGCAGCATCAGCGGAGAAGAAAAGAGTTGATGCTTCGAGTCCTCATGACCCTTCCACAGAACTGAGCGAATATAAGGAGAGGGGTGAAGTATAAGCTGGTTTAAGGTGGGGAGGGGGGGCGGTGGTGGGGGTGGCGAGAGAAGTTGGGGGTGGGGGTGGTGTAGTTGTAGGGACAAGCAAGCAGTGATGGGAGCAGGTAATCAAAAGATGTCACAGACAAAAAAACAAAAGAACACATAGGTGTTAAAGTTGGTGATATTATCTAAACGAATGTGCTAATTAAGAATGGATGGTAGGGCACTCAAGGTACAGCTCCAGTGGGGGTGGGCTGGAAAGACTAGCGGGGCATAAAAGATTTAAAAATAATGGAAATAGGTGGGAAAAGAAAAATCTATATAAATTATTGGAAAAAAACAAAAGTAAGGGAGAAGAAACAGAAAGGGGGTGGGGATGGAGGAGGGAGTTCAAGATCTAAAGTTGTTGAATTCAATATTCAGTCCAGATGGCTGTAAAGTGCCTAGTCGGAAGATGAGGTGTTGTTCCTCCAGTTTGCGTTGGGTTTCACTGGAACAATGCAGCAAGCCAAGGACAGACATGTTGGCTAGAGAGCAGTGTTAGAACTCTTCTAGAAAAGAGGTGAAGTGATGACATAATAAAGATCTTTAAAATTATGAATTGGCTCAACAGGGTAGATGTAGAAAAAGGGTTTCCATTCAGAAGGGAAGAAAAATAGTTCAGACCAGT
The DNA here is from genome assembly GCF_017639515.1 of Carcharodon carcharias. Lineage (NCBI taxonomy): Eukaryota > Metazoa > Chordata > Chondrichthyes > Lamniformes > Lamnidae > Carcharodon > Carcharodon carcharias. The sequence goes on from NC_054482.1 coordinate 21,359,269, forward strand.
ATTCTAAATTCCCAGTTTTTACTGGTGTTCCATTTTAATGTATACAAGATATTGTAAATTTCCAGTTTTGCTGGCTTTTCCTCCTGGTCATGGAAGAGTCAGACAGAAGGTACCACTGATGTAAGATATATCTGTCTCTAATAAATGCAGTACGGAATTCAGGAGAAACTTTTTTGCTCCAAGGAGTTAGATTGCGAAACTTCCTGCCACATGGAGTAGTTGAGGTGAATTGTAATAGGTGCACTTAAGGGGAAGTTAGTTGAGTACATGAGGGGAATGGATATGCTATCAGGAGAGAGATGATATAGGGTGAAAGGAAGCTTGTATGGAGCATATTGTTATGACCAGCTGAGGATGGGGGCGAATGGCTTCCCTCTTTTTGTTCTCACCGTTTGACCTCAACAAATGTTTTGTTTGAAAAGGATATACTTGCCAATTTAGTGAATACTTGAGTGTTTACATGCTGTGGTCATAAAAGAACCAGTCAGACAGTTTTTATTGAGCTTAGCAAAGAAAGAATAGGCTAAATAATAAAATGCCCTCTGACTTTTGCGTGCGTATACACACACACACACACACACACTCACGTGTGGAAGGATCGATTGGCCACATTAGAGTCCATAAAAAGTAAAAAGAAATATACAGTCTGCAGCTTTGTGACTCGGCTGGTTTCAGACGTTCCTTCGGTGATGCTGATTCTTCTGATTTAAAGGTGTAGTTGGTTAATTTGCTTGTTCTTCTGGAGACAGTAGTGCTGGGTCGAATTCTTTTTAAAAGTCTCTGTTTACAGCAGGAGCATCCCTGAATGGCCACAGTCTGCTAATGGGGCTTAAAGGTTGCCAGGTGGGTTGGAGAGAGAGGGAGGCAGGAGGGATCCCCACTTGGATCTTCTCTCTTAGCTTCTCAGCTGCTTGTCCTGAGCCCTGCTGAGAAGAAAGTGTGCTTAAAACATACAAAAGCATTGGGTTGTCATGTGGCCTTCCCTCTCCAACGACCAAATAAGGCCATTGTCCATGTATTCCAATGGTAACTTGATTAGCTTATGTCTGGAAAGTTATCTTGGCCAGGGTCGCATTGTACAAGTGATTAGTCTTAATGGTCCTTCGCCAACAGTTCAATACCTCAGGCATTTGGGACAGGAGATGTAGGTCCTTCACATTTCCAAAGAGGTCATCAACTTTGGTGGGTTTTGCAGACTTGCTTTCATCATACCAATGGATAGGAATGTAGGATGTACAGTAATGCAAATTAGGATATCCATCTTTGGCTATGAGTTCAAGTCGCTTGAAAGCCAGTACGATTCTGATCTTTCAAAAAGTTCTATTTTTAACAGTGGAATCTAAATTCTGTTAGGAAGTGCTGCTGATAATCCTTTAGAATAGAATAATTAGAAGGAGAAGAGGCTGGTCAGTTAACACTCAGTGTTGTTAAAAAGATTGAATTGAACCTGAAGTTCAGTTCAGGTTTCTAGTCGGTGGATTAAGAATCATAATCTGAAATAAGTATGTCTTCACGACAATATACACATACCAATGGCCTGTTTATGAATTGTAAATTCTATGTAATTCTGTGCTTGGCATATGCACGTACCTTCCCTCCAGAATCTTAGCAAGCAATCATATTCTTAAACAAAGCCCAGCAAAGTCGCCCAAAGACAGTCTGCAAACTTGCCCTAAACCAGCAAACTCTCTGGTACATCATGCAGCAACTTGCCCAAAAAATGACAACGAATAAATTCCTGACCATGATTTGAGCCCTAGAAGGTGGTATTAGATGGGGATCCACTTTGCTTGAATCGCACTACGTGGTGGTTTCTGGCCAGCTGCTTAAGCCAGTCTAATGTGCTCTCACACAAAGTATGCAAGAGCTTAATTTACATTGCAAATGTTAATTAAATGGAAAAGATTTCACAAGAGATTGTCTGGTAATCTCATCGGAACTGTGCTGTGTGCTCATCTCACCCGTGTAAAATGGAAAGCAAAAACCAGGACAATTCTGATCTTTCAGAGAGTTCTATTTGTAGCAATATAATTTAAATTCTGTTAGGAACTGTTGCAGGTAATCCATTAGAATATAGTAATGCGAAGGCAAAGAAACTCAGTCCACATTTAGTAGGCTTCATAAGAAAGTCCTCATTTTGCAAGTGTGATGTGTGTAGTCACTGCTACTTAAATCTCTACTCCTTTAAGAATATGTTTCAGTTTGCAATCAATACGAGTTGCAGCTCACATGATTAACCCTTGGTTTGCAACCTACAAGATGTAACCTGCTCCTGTATTTTTTGAAAGATTAACACATCATTGCAAAATTCCTTTTCGTTTCTTTGATAGATAAACTGATTAATGCAGCCAGTCTCTCCTTTGTTTGCAACCACTAAATTGCTTGTTATTTATTATCATCTCCAGACTGCAGTTCTTGGGTATCTGAAAGAAACAAATGGGAGGGGCAGCATTGGGTTGGGGAGTGGCGTGGTGCCTGAAGCAAGAGTTCCACGGCCATCTGCATCTTACCAATGGTGCCTGGCAACAAGATGAAAGTGACCTAGGAGTTGCAAAGGGCTCAAGGCAGGAAGATGCTGTCATCATCAAAGTTCTCAGCAATGCTGGATAACATGAGCTCTATCACTGGTCCCAAGCCACCTCATCCTTAGGACTCAAGAGATACAGGCAACCTTGACCCCTCCCTCCCCCCCCAGGCCCCTCCACCCTCTACTTTGCTCCCATCTATTGTGTGTCAACTTGTCCTGCAAGACAGAGGGCAGAATTTCAGTGACTGTGTAACAGTGTATTTGGGTGATGTCCTTGCCATAGCTGAATAGCTGGAGGTATGTGGAGGCGGGGAGAGGTGGGTATGAGGCTAACAGCATTGTGAGGGTGAGTTGGGGCATCTGGATGTTAGACACGAGTCCTGAATGCTGGGCAATGCCGTTACTGAGTGATGAGGGTATGGTACATTGAATAGTATGAGAAATTGGTGTTGTGAATAGCAGATATCATGTGAAGATTCATTCATTGATCTTGACCACCCATGTAAGGTCAATAGACATCTTGGGGCCTTCTTGTTGCCAGGTCCTCATTCTCAGGCTCCAGGAGTTATACTCCCTGGACACCTCTCAATTCCTTCTGAAGGTAGTCTTTCAGAGATTCCTGGACTCCTGTGGAAATCGCTCCTCCTGCCCAGATTTTTTTATTCTTTCGTGGGATATAGGCATTGTTGGCAAGCCCACCATTTGTTGCTCACCCCAAATTGCCCTCGAGAAAGTGGTGGGAAGCTGCCTTCTTGAACAGTTGCTGTCCATCTAGTGTAGGTACCCCAAGTGACTTCCAGGATTTATGCCCAGTGACAGTGAAAGAATGGCGATATATTTCCAAGTCAGGGTGGTGTGTAACTTGGATGGAAACTTGCAGGTCGTGGTGTACCCATGTGTCTGCAGCCCTTGTTTTTCCAGATGGCAGTAGAGGTCATGGGTTTGCAAGGTGCAGTCGAAGGAACCTTGGCAAGTTCCTGCAGTTCATCTTGTAAATGGTGTCACTGTGTGTCTGTAGTGGAGGGAGTGAATGTTTATGTTTTTTTAATCATTTACGGCTGTGGGCGTTGCTGGCTAGGACAGGATTTATTGCCCATCCCTAATTGACCTCGAGAAGATGGTGGTGAGGTGCCTTCTTGAACCGCTGCAGTCCATGTGGTGTAGGTACAGTTGAACTGCTGCAGTTGGATGCCAATCAAGCAGGCTACTTTGTCTTGGATGGTGTCGAGTTTCCTGAGTGTTGTTGGAGCTGCACTCATCCAGGCAAGTGGAGAGTATTCCAGCACACTCCTGACTTGTGCCTTGTAGATAGTGGGACAGGCTTTGGGGGAGCCATAAGATGAGTTACTTGCTGCTGAATTTCCAGCCTCTGGCCAGTTCTTGTAGTCATAGTTTTTGTATGGCTGGTTCAGTTAATGGTAATCTCCAGGATGCTAATGCTGTGCAATTCAGCGATGGTGATGCCGTTGAATGTCAAAGGATAATGATTAGATTCTCTCTTGTTGGAGATGGTCATTGCCTGGCACTTGTGTGACACAAATGTTACTTGCCACTTATCACCCATGCCTGGATGTTGTCCAGGTCTTGCTGCATTTGGACATGAGCTGCTTCAGTATCTGAAGAGTCACGAATGGTGCTGAGCATTGTGTAATCATCAGTGAACATCCCCACTTCTGCCTTTTGGAGAGATGGTCATTGATGAAGCAGCTGAAGATGGTTGGGCCTAGGAAACTACCTCGAGGAACTTCTGCAGCAATGTCCGGAAGTGAGATAATTGGCCTCCAACAACCATCTTCATTTGTGCTGGGTATTACTCCAATCAGTGGAGAGTTTTCCCCTGATTCCTATTGACTTCAATTTTGCTAGGGCTCCTTGGTACCACAATTGGTCAAATGCTAACTTGATGTCAAGGACAGCCAATGTCACCTCACTAATTCAGTTCATCTTTTTCTCTTTTTTTGTGCCAAACCTTGACCACTATCAGCCCCACATCCGTCACCCTGAAATATTCTGTCTGTCCTGAGGTTCAATTTTCCATCATTTAAATTCCACTTCCATCATTTAAATTCCACCAATAGTATTTAGTGCACCTGCCTTTAAGAAGAGCAGACTGGCCACATGCTATTGTATCTACACAATGTTGAAACACCAAGCATCCAGCAATGCAAAGAAAAAGGAAGCAGTGTGGGACCTGCTTGGCTGCATGCAACAATTATGCTTCAAATTTACACCTTTTGCACCTTGATCGGAACTGACATGGGCAGATTGAGAACTGTTATCCCTTGCCCAAAAACTGGGGTACATGAATTTCTAGCCCAATGTCTCCTATTTTTAACCTCACATTATGTCTTCTAGTTATTGACTCACCGATCTTTGAAAATACTTTTTCCTTGCTTATCTGAGAAAAATCCTTCATAATTTTGAATACATCTGTCAGATATCTTATTCACTTTCTTTGTATTATTGTGAAGGGCTGTGGTCTTCCCTCATAATAAATACCTCTTAATAGTAATATAATTCTACTGAATTTCTCGGCTCATCCATTTTTTTAAATTTTTATCATTCAGTGTGCATTTCCTTTCCTGTCAAAATGTACCAGCTGGCATTTGTTCACATTAAATTTCATCTGACATTTATCAACTCAACCTATGAGCCCGTCTCTGTTCTCCTGAAGTAACCTTAGAATCCTCTTCAAAACTGATCATCGTCCATATTTATGCGTTTGAAAATTCTGAAGTGCCCTCTATCCAAGTGCCAAGAGCAACGTCCTTAAAATTAACCTCGTAGGGTACATCACTCCAAAGGAGATTCATTTCTTCATTCATTCACAGGTTTGGGCCAGCATTTATTTCCCATTTCTATTTGCCTTTGAGAGGGTGGTTGTGGGTCGTCTTCTTAAAGTGAAGCTACTCTCATTGTGCTGTTAGGTAGGAAGTTTCAGGATTTTGACAGTGATATATTTTCAAGTCAGGATGGTGCATAAAGGGGAACTTGCCGGTGGTGGTGTTCCTATGTGCCTGCTGCCCTTGTCCTTCAAGGTGGTAGAGTTCGTGGGTTTGGAAAGGGCTGTCGAAGAAACCTCCACAAGATGCTGTACTTTTTAAGAATTCATTCATAGTATGTGCGCATTGCTGGCTAGGTCAGCATGTATTGCCCATCCCTAGTTGCCCTGGAGAAGGTGGTGGCAATTAAAGATGTGCAATAAACTTTGGCCTAGCCAGTGATGCCCACATACCATGAATTAATAAAACAGAAAGTGCATTTTGTAGATAGCACACACTGCTGCCACTGTGTGATGTGGTGGAGGGACTGAACATTTAAAATGGCGGGTCTGGTCCCTACCAAGCGGACTGCTTTGTCCTAGATGGTGTTGAGCTTCTTGAGTGTTGTTGGAGCTGCACTCCTGAAAAGTGTGAGCTGATGCATTTTGGGAGGACTAACAAGGCAAGGGAGTATACTATGAATGGTAGGACCCAAGGAAGTACAGAGGGTCAAAGGGACCTTGCTGTACATGTCCATAGATCCCTGAAGGCAGCAGGAAAGGTAGATAAGATGGTTAAGAAGTCATATGGGATACTTGCTATCATCATTCGAGGCGTTGAATACAAGAGCAGGGAGGCTATGATGGAACTGTATAAAACATTAGTTAGGCCACATCTGGAGTACTGTGTGCAGTTCTGGTTCACACTATAGGATGTGATTGCACTGGAGAGGGTGCAGGGGAGATTCACCAGGATGTTGCCTGAGCTGGAGCGTTTCAACTATGAAAAAAGATTCGATAGGCTGGGGTTGCTTTCCTTAGAGCAGAGGAGGCTGGGGGGCACCTGATTAAGGTGTACAAAATTATGAGGGGCATAGATAGGGTAGATAAGGAGAAACCTTTCCTCTTAGGGGATGGGTCAATAAAGATGGCATAGATTTAAGGTAAGGGGCAATAGGTATAGAGGGGATTTGAGGATTTTTTTTTTCACCCAAGGGTTGGGGGTATCTTGAACTCATTGCCTGAAAGGGTGGTAGAGGTAGGAACCCTCACAACATCTAAGAAGTATTTAGATGAACAGTTGAAATGCCACAGCATACACGGCTGGAAAATGGGATTACAGTAGATGGGGGCTTGATGATTGATGCGGATATGATGGGCCAAAGGGCCTCTTTCCATTCTGTAAAACTCTATGACTCTATGATTCATAAGATGGAGAGTATTCATCACACTCCTGACTTGTGCCTTGTAGATGGTGGACAGGCTTTGGAGAGTCAGGATGTGAGTCACTTGCTGGAGACTATCCAGACACTGACCTATCCTTGTAGCTATAATATATATATGGTTGGTCCAGTTAGATTTTTGGCCAATAGTGACCCTGCCTCTTCCCCACCCCAGGCTTTTGGTGATGGATTTGCAGGGCACAATATTTAAACTGAAGCCATGTGCATAGTTCTCAATTCCTGCAGCCACGGACTGGTCTGGTGAAGACATGGCCCCAAAAGTCAAGAAGAGTGCAGCCACCACCCATCCCCCCTCCTGATTCAGTGATGTGTCCCTGGGTCACCTTCAGGACACTGTGGAGGTCTGCTGCGATGTCCTCTACCCCGGCTCTAGCTGCAGGAGCCAGTCCAGCTTGGGAGGTGGTGGCAGAGGTGGTCAGTGCCAATCAGAGGTCGGCCGCCCAGTGCAGAAACAGATGAATAATCTCATCTGTGCCACCAGAATATGGCAACCGTCTCATCACTTTAAACTCACACATTCACAAGCCCATCACACATTCACTGGCATCTTGCTCACTGCCAACTCGAGGGACATCACCACTCACTCTCTCACTCACACACACACACACACACACAGACACACACACACCCTCTCATCTCCATCTGGCATGATCTCCTCTGGAGACTGCCTCCTCAGCCCTCACCACCTCGAGGCCACTCGCACTAATCAACATGTACCCCCCACACACACACCTTCCCCAATACAGCTCTCATCCTGCAGCCCCTTCCCCTGCCTGAGGCTACTTCTCCCCCTTCCCCAAGCAAGCCCTCGGCCTGCAGCCTTACGGCTGGTCTGGCAGGGAGAGACCTGCCCATGAGGCCCCCTAAAAGTGATGTGGTGCTGCCTGCAAAGCCTGGTGTTGATGACTGCGAGAAGCAAGGTAGGCAAACAAACCTCGAAGTCCTGAGTGAAGTGCAGCTCACCAGTTGTGAAACATGTTAGAGTGCAACCATGCTGATGTGCCTGGATGATCCAGTGTGGAGGGATGATTCCGACAATCAGGGCTTATAGTGAGATGCTAAAGCTTCGAAATTAGGTTCCTGACATGCAGCAGTGGGAAACATGGCCCACAATTGATGGGTGGAGTTGATGATTGCAAACTGGTTTCACAATGCCATGAAACCCATTTTTAGCCTACTCATCCACCATGACACCTGACACCAACAGAGCTAGAAAATTCTGGCCAACGTGCCAATTTTGTCAAATTCAATGAAGAAATCTTCAGCTCCCAGATGCCTTATCTGCTGGCAGCTTGCATTTATCCTGGGAGGATTTTAATTGAGGTTTTCAGTTGGACCATCCACCAGATAGCAATGATATCCTAAGAAAAAGATTAGTGTTTCCTGAATTCCTGTGAAATATGCTTAACTCTTCTGGGAGCTGGTTATGGCAAAAGTGCACCACTGAATTGATGATGATACAGTTCAAAAACTAGGAGGTAGTTTGGCTTTTATTAATGTTCATAATATTACCTTTAGCTACCTAGACCCTAAGCTCTGGAATTCCTTCCCTAAATCTAAACCTCCCTGCCTCAGTCCTACTTTCAGGTACCCCTTGCAGCCTAACTCTTTGACCAAGCTTTAGGTCACCTGCCTGAATATTTCTTTGTGTGGCTTAATGTTAAATTCTGTATGATAATGTCCCTGTTAAGTGCCTTGGGATATTTTTACAATGTTAAAGCAGCTATATAAATGTAAGTTGTTGTAGTAGTGCATATTACTGAAGCTAAGACATTGCTCAGTTTACCCAGTCAGAAATGAATACTGCACTTTCTGAACCTACACAGGAGTTGTCAATAGACCCACTGCGCTTTATCTAATGAAGGTAATGCAGCTGTTTGATTTAATGGTCTAGAATTGCCTCTTGTTCTTATTGGAACCATATATATTATATATTTAATATAATATACATATATATTATCGCCTCTCTGAATAAGTACTTCAGCACTTTAAGATTAGCCAACATCCTACCTGTATCCTAAATATAAGAGGCATGACTTACTGATCAACCTGAAATAAAAACATTGAATTGTTCAAATTGTTCATTTTACCATTGTTTCTAATTTACATAAATGATGAAATTCAGAAACTCAATATAAAATGAACAAATTTACAGTTGACACCAAATTAGATGGGTCAGGAAGGGGCAGCTCCAAACTAGCAGAAATAGAAAACTGGGCAGAAAAATGGCAGATGAAATTTAATGCAGCCAAGCATCAAGTGTTGCACAGAAGAATGGTGTTGAGATAACTAAGGGAGAACCTGGAATTGTCCTCAAAGTTATAAACGATTGATTGCTAAACATGGCCAAACAATAGAAAGCAGAAGTCAGCAAAACCAATTGTATGTTGAACTCAATAGCCATAAAAGTAGAATATAGGGATTGATTCAATTTGATTATGCTTTGACCAGACAGCGTCCATTTTGATCATCAAGAAACAAGGGAGAAATTCAGCTGCTGGATGCAGTACAGAGAAGAGCATTTGGGTTAATCCCTAATGTTGGGTTGCGTTGTGAGCAAAGAATGGAGAAAGGAAGCTGCTGTGAGATGATCTTTCCTACATTCCAACAGTGACCACACTTGCAAAGTACTTCATTGGTTGTAAAGCACTTTTTGGTGGCGAGAGGTAAAATGTGAATTAAAGTCTTTCTTCTTTTACACTGTTAAGGGAATGGAAAAAAATAAATCTGAAGTATAGTTTTCAGTTAAATTCTTGGGGCAGAACAAAGGAACACAGGTCAAAACTAGTAAAAGTTAATTTTAGGACTGATAGCAGGCAAGTTTATCAAGGCATATATGAAAACGTGCACGAAAGTTTATCAATATGCAGGGCAGAATTTTGCCCTTGTCGGCAGGCAGGGGAGGGGCAGGCGATCGGGGCTGGACCGCGATTTCATGTTGGTGGGCCAATTAAGGTCCGCCCAGCGTGAAATGTGAGCGGCAGTGCTCAGCGCTGCCTGTGCAGGTCAGGAGGAGGGTGAGAGCAAACTTCACGCATGCACGCAAATGTGAGCTTGATAATCTCCCTGAGGCGCAGAGCTGCCTCAGGTAGGTGAACAGTTTCTAAGAAAAATAATAAAGATTTTAAAAATGTTACGAAATATATCTCCTCATGTGAGCAGGGACATGTTATAAATCAAATATAAAATGTTTTATTTTATTTTTATTGGCTGTTGGAAACCTCATCCTGCGTGTGGATGAGGTTTCCTAAAAAGTGCAAAAGCCGCTTGGCCTTTTCGCCTGCCCGCCAACTGTAAGGTTGGACAGGCAGTGAAAAATTTAAGTTAATTTTCTCTTTAATGGCCTTAATAGGCCTTTTAATTGTCGTGGGTGCACTGCTGATTCCCTCGCAGGCCCATCGACCGAAATATCGTGCGACTGTGCGTTGACATCAGGACGCTCGCCCGATGTCATCGCCTGTCATTTTACGCTCGGATCGATTAAGATGGGCCAAATAGCTTTTCTCAATTGTAATGCTCTTGTGATCTGTCAGGCAGTTCATTGAAAGACGAGATGAATTCTGTTTGCAGCCTTACCCAGCGAGAAATTCAAGCTCTTCCTACACATGGAGAATGCAAGCTAACACAGCAAATGGGTAAAAACAACAAACCTCATGGTTATTTTTGAATGGAAGTTCATTGATATGGCATCAACCATGTTCAGCAGGGGCTTTACTGCATGCACCTGATGCACTGGAATTTTTTCTCAAATCCCTAGGCTTGTCAGATTTTGCATTGACTTGTGCAGGCTGTCAAAAATGGTGCTCACTAGCTGTGTTTGCTAAACAAGGCTCATGCTCATCAATAAATGGCTACTACACAGGGAGATGCCCATCATAACTGGTTTACAGGCACTTACAGTAGTAGTCCTGCTATTATGGCCTTATTTACTGCCTCCATAATTACTTGGTGGGAATGTTTTTATAGCAATTGTGTTATATTTTATTTATGTTCTGCTGCCTCCGTTATTAATCAAATCCTTGTGATCTTGACAATTGGGGCCTCATTGCAAATGTGCAGTTTAACTGAGCTGGTGCGCTATGAAGATTTTTCTTTGCTATTTCCTGTCTTCTCTGACCCACAGGGATCTATTTTTTGTTATGGGCTCAGTAGAGAAGTACCCTGAAGATACAAGGTAGTGTTGCCATATTCGTTCCAAACTCCCAGTTTGAAATAGAACAACAATAGAAATTGACTCTCATCATTTCCAGACCCATGTCTTTGTTGCACCCAGGAAACATGAATCACTATATGAGGTTGGTTGTCAACATGCTCCTTTTTTCATCATGTCCAACCAATCGTAAAATCTTGAATAAAAACAGAAAATGCTGTAAATGCTAAGATCTTAAACATGTGGAATGCTTCTGTTACACGATTTCTCCATAATGGATTTAGGGGGAGGTGGTGAAGTAGTGGTATTATCACCAGGCTATTACTCCAGATACCCAAAAGTAGTGCTCTGGGGACCTGGGTTTGTATCCCACCATGGCAGATAGTGAAATTGAATTCAGTTTTTTTAAAAGTCTAATGATGACCATGTTGATTGTTGTAAAAACCCATCTGGTTCACTCATGCCCTTTAGGGAAGGAAATCTGCTGTCCTCATCTGGTCTGGCCTACATGTGACTCCAGACCCACAGCCATGTGGTTGATTCTTAAAAATGCCCTCCAAAATGGCCTAGCAAGCCATTTTAAGCCAAGTCAGTTCTCAAGGGCAATTAGGAATGGGCAATAAATGCTGACCCAGCCAGTGATGCCCACATCCCATGAACAAATTTTTTTAAATTTCTGTCTCCTATTTTTCATCCTCTGGAGAATTATGGTTATTATCACTTTTCATAAATGTTCGTTAAAAGGGAGGAGAAAAATAAAGACTTTATACTACACTTACTGTAGAATTGAAAACACCCAGGGAAATTATGGCCTCGCTATCCTGGGTTACACAGTACTATTCTCTAGATATGACAGCAATCCATTGAGGCAGAAGTTTGACCACATATGCCATCTGTTTTAATTAGCAGCAGTACAATGGGAACTCAAACATGGGGCCGACCTTTGCCTTTGGCGGGGTGCTCGGCGGGGCCGGTCGGGAAGTCGACCGCTGCCCGTGATCGGCACTGCACCACGCTCAGCGCTGCCTTGCGAGTGGGGGGAGGAGCTGCCTCAGGGAGATGAAGCGCTGTTTACAAAAAAATACATAAAGAAAGTAAAAATGTCAGAAAACATGTTTCCTCATGTGAGTCATGTTTTTAATTCAAGTGTTAAAGTTTTATTTTCTTTTTATTTGCTTTAGGAAACCCCATTCTGCCCGTGGATGAGGTTTCCTAAGAAATGCCAAAGGTCGCTTGGCCTTTTCACCCGCCCGTCAACTGTTAGGTTGAACGGGCTGTGAAAAATTGAGGACAATTGTTTAGTTAATGGCCTTAATAGGCTCCGGTACCCACCGGCCGACCTAACTATTGTGAGAATGCGCGTTGACATCGGCACACTTGACCGACGTCAACACGCTTTATTTCACGCTGGGCGTGTGCCTGCCCGCCAAGCGTAATTTTCTGGGATCATTTTGTAGATGTCCAGGAGAATTACCCATCCGGAGCCTTTGGTGGATGTAGGGAAGTGTACAGATTCTAAACAAAGACAGGCTTCTTTCAGAGTTAACGTGCTAAATCTTTTGAACAGCAGCTTTTAGATATTGCTCATCCTTTTCATTGTTTTTCAGAGCCCCGTTTAAGTACAGACCCAGGTTAGGCTAATGCTCCCATTCTTAACACTCTTGTAGTCTAAGATGGAAGAGGCTGTTTGGTAATCCAGCCTGTGTTTTTAGTTCGTTAACTTCTTTACATATCAACATTGCTCTCTTCCTTAATACTTAGGTTGATCATTCTCTTGAAGCCATTTACCAAGGGGCATGGAGAGCTTGTGACAGCTTGCCACTTTAATTGTTCTTTCTTGTAGGTGTTCTGAGCACCGGTTTAATATCAGGTTAATTTAGATCAATCCCAGTGTTATAATTATCCTTTGTTCATTATAGGCATTGATGGCGTTTTGCAGTCTCTGACTTTCACGCCAAAAGGTTAGCTTTTCACTGTTCTGGAACTTCTTGGATTGGCATTTGGAAATGTAAAGTATTCACTTGTTATTTAGATGCTAATTTATACTTACATTACCTTTTCAGCATTCTCTGTAACTTTATGGGGAGGATCATTGCATTTCACAGAAGAGAGGCATTCCATTAGAAGAGGTTTTGCCAGATCAATGAATTTCTTCCTATTTTGATTGAGGTTTATGCAGTGTCAAAAGGAAGAATACCACAATTTTAGGGTTTTACAGTTTGTTGGGTATTAGGAAAACAGGGAGTGATGGAAAGGGGAAAAAAAGAACTGCTGGAAGGTTGCTCAATCTCATCACATAAAGCCGCTCCTCATCTTTATAAAGGTAAAGTATTAAATTGTGAAGAAACAGATTTGAGAGAGACACTGAGCTAGTTAAGGTACTGGAAATTATTTCAGTGCTGCAACTAGGAAGTCTGGCAACAGTGCTCAGTAGTTTAATGTATCATGGCAATACACTCTTGGGAACAATTATTGTGCTATTGAGGTGCAAGCAAACCTGTTGATTGCAGGATCAAGCCATTTTCTGAAATATATTGCAACAATGGAGCAGTCCCATTTATGTGATAACTGGGATATCAACCATTTCATCCCATCCCCCAGTCTCAGCTCAATGGCCCAGAGTGTTTAGTGAAAATGTCTCATAACCAATTAATTTCTTTGTTCTCAAGTCAGCAAATGCAGCAGCTAATTTGGTCACCATGAGGTCCCAAAACACCTATTTGATGAGCTGATGGTCAGTTCATTTGTTTTCATTGCTGCTGATTGAAACTGGAACATTGGTCAGGCTACTGGGAGAACTTTCTACTCTTTTTCAATGGTTTCAAATATGCTTGCTTCCAGCTGAATCACTGGATCAGGTAGACATGACTGTAGTTCAATGATATGTCTCAAATGGAACTTATATATGTTGCTACAAATCTTCACTAGCTCTTATCTTGGGTTCAGAATCATTGATCACTTCTGTATGTGGACCTCATGTTCTCCATGAAATGGAGTGCACTTGCAGTTAAATGATAGCAGAACCTAGAGGTCAAAACAGTAAGATCCTCAATGTGCGTATAATAACATGTGCTGCCACATGCATTGCCTATCCTTTTGGAGGCATGTCACTAAGTACTGAAGTGCAACATGAAAGATATGTCATCTTTCAGAGGGAGTGTTAAATTAAGGTTCTATTAGACCATCCCCCAGTACCTTTTCAAGGAACAGCAAGGCTGATCATATCCACCACTCAACAAACAACACGAAAACAGATGAACCAGATTCTCATTTCATTGCTGCTTGTGGGATCTTGCTGTGATGTAAATTGGCTGCCACAATTGCCAAAATAACAACAGTGATTGCACATCAAATAGTAACTTATTTAGCTGCAACATTCTTGGGAGATATGTGAAAGACACTATATAAATTATTTGATAATTCATAAGAGGCATGTTATATATGGTTCCTTATTTATTGATACCTTTTAGACTTCATTGGTGTTTCCAACTATTTTGACATTTCTTTCTTTCTTTTTCATGCAATTCAAATAAATATTTGTTTTCGCTCTAAATTCAGAAAAGCCGTACAGCATTTTTTCACTTCCTAATACCAGCCAGCCTGTAGCTGTGACTTCTCTGAGCGATATTGCCAATTAGTGCTCAGCTAGGCATCATTTTGTACCTTGGAGTGCTTAGTTACAGGATTAAGGTTATTCACATTTATTTCATGTAGAGCCAGTACAGGAATCTTCGATATAAAGTGGTCTACAAAGTGACTTTCATTCAAACTAAACCTGATCTACCACATTGGCACTTTTCAGAAACTATGATTGGGAATGTCTTTGGTATTCATCCTGTATTATCCTAACTGTTCTATCATCCATTTATGAAACCCAGGGCCAGCAAGAGAAATCATGGGCACTGGTGCTTCTCTTGTTTCTGGGTCCCTTATTTCCCCCCTCTTTGGGGGCTTGTCCTCCTCTGAATGACAGGGATGAGGCCAGATCCTCCTCTGATTGAATTCTCATTGAATTAATGGAATAAATTCTCAGAGAGGAAGGTTCTATTCTAAAGCAGCAGCAGGGCTGATGAGACCTCGGATCCTGGTCACATTACAAGCCCTACTCCATAATACTGGAGAAGGCCAGTTCATTAACACAGTCATGTTCCGGTCTCTCTTTCCTTACACATTTACAAAAAAGACTCTAAATGTGTTATCAAAGATACAGAAAAACCAAATCATTAGAGATTTGTGGATCCTTCTAATGGGGGATACACGAGTTATCATTACTCTGGCCATGTATGATCACCCTAGTGGTCCATGGTATCTTATACAACCTCTCCTCTCATTCTCCAGCATTCCTTCCCAAATTCCTCTCTTTGCGTCTCCACCTCCTTCTCCTTTAAAAACGTTTCTAAAACCCATTTCTCTAACCAGTCACCTCTCCTAATCTCTCCTAATGGTTTCCTGTCCATTTCTCCGTTGACGTGTCTGGGAAAAACCCTAGAACATCTTTTTTTAAAAACATAAAAGATGTGATATAATTAGAAATGGTAGTTGATCATAGCTTTGAAAGTATTCATATTTATACTTAAGAAATACCCTCAGCTCAAGATGTTCTGCAATACTCTTCTCCTCATCCCCAGGTTTGATAATAAAGTAGGGATTTTTGGAATTTGGACTGGAGGGGCGGTTACAAGTGAACAGCAGAGAGGAATTGCTAGCAAACACAAGTCTTACAGAACACACAGAGCAAGGGAGTAAATCTGATAGTTGTATTGTTACCATACCTAACCTGTGCAAACTCTCAGTCTTCTTCAACTGTGGTGGCTTAACTCCCAGAGCAAGCGTGAAAGCTGACAATGAAGCCTGGGAAGCAACAACCCCCAGGAACTCGTGAGGACTATTTCCTGTGTGGGATAGGAAGCGACATGAAGGGCAGATGGTGAAGGGAGAACAGCAGCAATGGAGGAGCTGGGAATGATGGTGGAGAATGAGACTGGGCCCCTGTAGGGCATAAGCTCCGGTGTTTTGCACCTTGTACACCCCCTCGTTCTTCCGGGCCCTCGTGAAGCACAGAGCAAAAATTCACTTGAGTTAAATCGCAAGTTACATTAACACAGTGTGCTTTTGCTCACAGCTTTCAGCCCTCCCTACGCTAATGTATAATTGCCAGAATAAATGCACCAATATAGGGGCCTTATGGTGCAGTACCAAAAACAGCTATCACAGAAGCAAGTTATTTTGAAACTTACTTGACACTATTCACGTGCAAAATTGGGATTGGTAGCGCCCATTGTTTGGACATTACAGATGCTGACTGGGGATCAAAGTGGCAATCGATGCATGCACACTTCTGCTGCAAATTGTGGCAGACTCCATCTTGCTAAAGCACTAACAAGAGGTGCCCTTTGCCCAAGCCTAAAACAGGCATTAGTGCATTTGCATATCCAAATCAAGGGCCTAACTCCAGATTCTGGTCCCTGCTGCAACTCTGGTTTGTCCTGAAGCAGCCAGCACCTTTGTGGATCGCCTCTGGGAAAACCAACAGTAGACACCATGGAAGTAAATTAAACTCAGTATTTACCAAAATCATCACTTCTAGTCCTGAAATCTCCAACCTCATTCCCAATTCTGACCAGGCCTTCCCGACAGTACTCCCACATTCCACGATCTTCCTACCTGACCACCAACCCCCTACTCTCAGGGTCTGCGATCTCCTGACTGAACTCTGAGGCCCACCTTTTCATCCTCAAGACCCCCACAATCCAACCCGTTCACTTACATGGCAAATTGGAGTACAAACCAGGTGAGTTCCTGATGCAGTGCTGCCTACATCATGCTGAGGTCCAAGGCTCAAATTCTGGGGCTCCTTGGAGCTCCCCATTTGAGCGTGGGCAATTAGCACTGTAAGATGGCAAAAAAATAGTGCTGTTCAAATCTTGAGGCCTTCATCTTTGTCTGAGGCTAAGCAGCACCCTGGATAATTTCTTCCAATTCTGAAACTCCAGAACTGGTCACATGTACCTAATGAATATTTCCAGTCGCGTCTCAAGTTATTCCCCCACAGCACAATAAACAAGTTACTGCATTGCTCATTGCAGGTGCAGAACTGAATTGCCCCCCCACCACTGCCTCCCCACCCTCCTTCATCAATAGTGACTCATCGCTGTTAGAGATGATGTACTGAATATCTGTTGATGTCGGTGGCACAAATATTATTGTGCAGAATAGTTGCAGTTCAATGACTGAGTATATTTAGTAAAGGTGATGCATTCATTAAGTGTTCTGGTTGCTATAGAAACTGTCCTTTTGCTCTGATGAAAGAGGTTTATGTGCAAGACCATGGCTATAAGTTGTCATCCCTCAACAATTTGCACTGTGTATCTTTTTATATAGAGCTAGCAATAGTAATTTGTATACCTAACATGCATTTAGATTTTTGCTTGATTATGTAATTGCATAGTCTGAATTGAATTCCATTTAGAAATATTAATATGCCTTACACTGACAACATATTGATGCAGTGTACAATTGCCAAAATGCCCATTTCATCTGTCTTGAGGTTTCCTAAATCACAAGAAGACCTCCAGTTAAATGCCTAATGTAGTATTGTTGGTACAAAATTGTTCTACACTATTAAATATCACAATAGCCCATCTTTTGAAGAAATAACGTGTTTATGCAATTGATTGAAATCAGTCAAATTTCTCAACCAAGACTCATTGGGAAATTCGTCACCATTGATTACCACTGTATTCCCGAAGTAAATTACGTATTAGAAGGTTCATATCAAACACAGATGTACCTTTCATGTTTATGTAGAGGAGAAGATAAGGTAGAAGGAAAGTCTGAAATGATTGAGTTGCTAATTGATCCAAAGCAGCATTACAGCCAGGTTGAATATTTTCAATTTGAAAACCAGAGTTGAAAGCCGACTCTCAACTAGATTTCTGCTCTTTGCTTTTAGCTTCCACCTTCTTCCTTTCTCCTTCAACCCATAATCCTCAATATGTCCACAGGGGTTACTTAGGATATGTATAGGAAAGATAACACAGCAACGTGCCATTGGGCCCAATCAGTCTATGCTGGTACAGTATTCTATACATGAAGGAGGCGATGAACACATGTAAATAGCAGAGTAGATAACAGCATAAAAGTCAGTTGCTTTGTCCTATATTAACAGTTAAGTGAACTGTTTGCCAACATTGCCATGTTAATGCTGCCTCTCATTAGGAATTCAGGTTTACTATGGAAATGATCTTCAATTCAGTGGCATCAGTCTCTCCTGGAAGTGTTCTGACAGTTTGTCCTATATGACAGATGACTGTTAGTGTCCTTTACCTACTTGTGTGATTGTGTAACCTGGGGGTGTAGCAATAGTGGCCCCTTAAGACCTAAATTAGATATTCATGCCTTTGACATACTGTATGTTGTTTTTCAATCTCTCCAAAGGCAAACTGAGCAGAAGCTTGGTGAGACACAAGTGTTGATACTAGTTCATGAGCTGCTTTAGTTCACAGCAGCAGGAACGACGGACTCGTCATTCAGTCAGTGCCACTTACCTTTATGCAAAACCACAAAAAGGAAGAACAGGCCACATTATCCAGTAAATGGATCACATATCTAACTAACCGAGTGATTTCTAATTGTCCTCTGTGTTGCTACTGTTCCAGTGGGCAGAAGACTTTTCTGTTTTTCTGCTTGTTGGGCTCCATTTTACCTATTCCTGTACACAGACAAATGGATCAGAGAGTTTCCAACACATTGGCTAAGAAGTCAATTAACTAAAACAAGTGAGCAAGTTGCTTGTTTCGTTCCATCTTTGGGAGCTTGAATTAACGCATTAGCCAGGATTAATTTAGGTGCCTTTTTAAAAACAAAATGCTTGAGAATACAAAAGCAAAAAAATTGAAGGTGCTGAAAATCTGAAACAAGAACAGAAACTGTGGGAAATATTCAGCAGGTCAGACAGTGTAGTATAAAAAATCCTTTTACCCATCTCCAATATTCTCCCTGTCTCTCTCTGAACTTACTGCACTCCATTCTCTCAGGTCCAACCCTGACATTGACAAGGGTGGTGCTGTTGTTGTCTGGCGCACTGACCTCTACCTCGCGGAGGCTGAGCATCAACTCGCAGACACTTCCTCCTACCTCTCCCTGGACCATGACCCCACCACTGAACATCAAGCCACTGTTTCCAGGACTGTCACTGACCTTATCTCCTCTGGGGATCTCCCTCCCACAGCTTCCAACCTGATAGTCGCCCAACCTCGGGCGGCCCGCTTCTATCTCCTACCCAAAATCCACAAACAGAACTGCCCCGGTAGACTGATCGTCTCAGCTTGCTCCTGCCCCACAGAACTCATTTCTCGTTATCTTGACTCCCTCCTCTCACCCCTTGTCCAGTCCCTTCCCACCTACATCCGTGATTCCTCTGACACCTTACGTCACATCAACAATTTCCAGTTCCCTGGCCCCAACCGCTTCCTCTTCACCATGGACGTCCAATCCCTCTGCACCTCCATCCCCCACCAGGATGGTCTGAGGGCCCTTAGCTTCTTCCTCGAACAGAGGCCCGAACAATCCCCATCCACCACTACTCTCCTCCGTCTGGCTGAACTTGTTCTCACACTGAACAATTTCTCCTTCAACTACTCTCACTTCCTCCAAATAAAAGGTGTGGCTATGGGTACCCGCATGGGCCCCAGCTATGCCTGTCTCTTTATGGGGTATGTGGAACATTCCTTGTTGCAGTCCTACTCCGGCCCCCTTCCACAACTCTTTCTCCGGTACATCGATGATTACTTCGGTGCCGCTTCATGCTCTCGTCAGGACTTGGAAAAATTTATTAATTTTGCTTCCAATCTCCACCCCTCCATCATTTTCACGTGGTCCATCTCTGACACTTCCCTTCCCTTCCTTGACCTCTCTGTCTCAATCTCTGGTGATAGACTGTCCACCAATATCCATTACAAACCCACCGACTCCCACAGCTATCTCGACTACAGCTCCTCACACCCCGCTTCCTGTAAGGACTCCATCCCATTCTCTCAGTTCCTTCGCCTCCGTCGCATCTGTTCCAATGATGCTACATTCAAAAACAGTTCCTCTGACATGTCCTCCTTCTTCCTTAACCGAGGTTTTCCACCCACGGTCGTTGACAGGGCCCTCAACCGTGTCCGGCCCATCTCCCGCGCATCCGCCCTCACGCCTTCTCCTCCCTCCCAGAAACATGATAGGGTCCCCCTTGTCCTCACTTATCACCCCACCAGCCTCCGCATTCAAAGGATCATCCTCCGCCATTTCCGCCAACTCCAGCATGATGCCACCACCAAACACATCTTCACTTCACCCCCCTTATCGGCATTCCGTAGGGATCGCTCCCTCCGGGAAACCCTGGTCCACTCCTCCATCACCCCCTACTCCTCAACCCCCTCCTATGGCACCACCCCATGCCCACGCAAAAGATGCAACACCTGCCCCTTCACTTCCTCTCTCCTCACCGTCCAAGGACCCAAACACTCCTTTCAAGTGAAGCAGCATTTCACTTGCATTTCCCCCAACTTAGTCTACTGCATTCGTTGCTCCCAATGTGGTCTCCTCTACATTGGAGAGACCAAACGTAAACTGGGCGACCGCTTTGCAGAACACCTGCGGTCTGTCCGCAAGAATGACCCAAACCTCCCTGTCGCTTGCCATTTTAACACTCCACCCTGCTCTCTTGCCCACATGTCTGTCCTTGGCTTGCTGCATTGTTTCAGTGAAGCCCAATGCAAACTGGAGGAACAACACCTCATCTTCCGACTAGGGACTTTACAGCCTTCCGGACTGAATATTGAATTCAACAACTTTAGGTCGTGAGCTCCCTCCCCCATCCCCACCCCCTTTCTGTTTCCCCCTTCCTTTTTTTTCCAATAAATTATAAAGATTTTCCTTTTCCCACCTATTTCCATTATAAAAAAAAACCCACTAGAGCTATACCTTGAGTGCCCTACCATCCATTCTTAATTAGCACATTCGTTTAGATAATATCACCAACTTTAAGTTTAACACCTATGTGTTCTATTGTACTATTGTCGTTGACATCTTTTGATGATCTGCTTCTATCACTGCTTGTTTGTCCCTACAACCACACCCCCCCCTCCACCTCTCTGTCTCTTTATCTCTCCGCCCCCCACACACACACCTTAAACCAGCTTATATTTCAGTTCTTTCTTGGACTCGAACTCAAGTTCTGTCGAAGGGTCATGAGGACTCGAAACGTCAACTCTTTTCTTCCCCGCCGATGCTGCCAGACCTGCTGAGTTTTTCCAGGTAATTCTGTTTTTGTTGTGTAGTATAAAGGTCTGGTATATACAGGGTTAATTGAGACTGAGTACAGTACCACCCACACGGTGATGTAAGAAGGCACATGACCCAGAGCTAAGGTCAGTGTGGTGTTGGCCAGAGATCTAAGACTTAGACAAGGAGTTAGCACCTTGCCTGTACCCTTTATTTCATGTCTTGAGTCTATGAGTTCACTAGTTGAGCAAACTCAAATTGCATGCCTTCATGTACACCTGTTAGTTGATGCTCACTATCAATAACGTAGAGAGACTGACATAAGAACAAACTGTGATTGTTTATTGCAACAGAAGGCAGAACACTAAATGCTTGCATGCTCCCACAACCACCTCCAGCTCTAGACTGACAGTTAACCTGTAGCCTATGCTGTTCTTGATTGGTCAGTACTGTCACATGGTTAGTCCATTTGCATTCTCTTAAAGGTACATGGTACTCCACTTTACCACACTTCACTGTATATTTGTGTATAGTTATAAGCATTTAATAGATTTGCTGTTAACATACAGAAAACTATGAAGACTTCCTTAACAGACACGTTCTGTAACCAACACCATTAGAACAGACAGCATCTGTGGAGAGAGAAACAGAATAACATTTCAAATTGATGACCTTTCATCAGAATTGGGTAAAGTTAGAGATGTAACAGGTTTTGAATAAGTATGGAGGAAGTGAAATTGCAGACCTTCTGTTTTGTTCCTCACCCCCTGCTCTTTCCCTGTCACTGCATTTGCTTCCTCATGGTGCTAATTCATTTAAACACGACCTGGACTTGCACATGAGTATCCTGGAGATCCCACACTTTATTCCAACACTAAAGGACAGATTCGATACTAAATAGGCATCAGAAGGGTGAATATTAAAATTTAACTCATGTTCTGTGCAGGATATGAAAAAGGAAGGAAAGCAGAGATAAAGCTTTTCCAAGTTCACTGAAGCACAGCATAATGAAAAAATGACTGAATTGCTCATTATCATTATTGAATGCAAGATCTTTGACCAGTTGTTACTGTATCTATCCTATTATTATTGGCTCAGTACTGTCAGGGAGGATAGAGATCACCCATCATACAGATGGTAAAACGATTAGAAAGAAAGAACTTTAATTTATGTAACACTTTCCACAACTGCAAGGTGCCAAAAGGTGCTTCCCTGCTAACAAGATACTTTTCTTTCAAGTGTAGTAACTATTGTAATGTAGTGAAATACTGCAATCAATGTGCACACCCATAGCCCCACAAACAGCATCTAGATAAAGGCCAGATAATCTGTTTTTGGTGTTATTAGTTGAGAAATAAACATTGATCAGGACACCAGGAGAACTCTTAATCAAATAGTGCCATGGGCCCATTGGATCTTTTCCATCCTGGAAGAACAGTTTAATGCCTAAAGACAGCATCCCTGAAGTGTTAAATTTTGTGCTCAAAGTGACTGGAATTGATGTTAACCCACAACCTGACTGAGGCACAAGTATTGCTTAACTCCAAGCCTAGGTTAAGCAATAACCCTATTCCCATAGCATGCAGGAATAAATACAAATCAGCAACTGAGCTTTCTCAATAAAGATAATGCACCTTGCACCCTATTCTTTTAACTTGACGTAAAAGGATTTATGTCCCGGGCATTTTACTTACATGAACCTCACTGAGGTCATTAATAAAGATTATGAACAGCGAGGGTCCAGGACCAATCCCTGAGAGGCTCTACTGGTTAAAGCTGCCTAATTAGGACCATTACCATTGACAGATGCAGTCTGATTCCTATTATCTAGTAAATTAATAATCCAATTTGCATTGTCATCTTGGATCTAGAGAGACTATACTTTAACCACAATCTCCTGTGAGGGATGGAATTTTTTTTTTATTCTTTGGTTGTATTATATCCTTCCTTTCACTTTCACCCTCAGCTCTTGCATCCTCAAAATTTTTCAATAATTCCTTCGTGTGAGCTAGCTTTCCTAAACTATACCTTTCAAGGCTCCTGATCTAAATGAGAAGATTACTTTCTAGATATGCCAATTCTCAATAGCCGATGATGCAGGCAAACCTTACTGCTGTTGCTATTCCATGACTTAGTTGGACAAATAACAACTGTGACTGCACTTCAGAAGCATCTTGTTGGCCTTAAAGTGCTTTAACACATCCTAAGATCATGAAAGGTTCACATAAATGAAAGGTTATTCTTTAACTCTTAAATTGCAGTTGAGAGGTTTGCCTGCAACATCAAGAGTTAGCACAGGTGATCAGTATCCTCCCTGGGTGACTAGTTATAAAAATTGAACATATTGTGGCTTGGAATCATTCAGAGATGAACCCAATAGGGTTCCTATAACAGTTATTCTTGCATTTCATGTGACATTTTTGCGTACTTACAAAGCCAAAAAGTACCAAGAAAATTTGGAAAATGATTTCTGTTTGGCATTTCATACGAGCAAAACAGTAATAGAAATAGGGAATAGACCTATTAAATTGAATTAAAGAATATCCACTATTCTGAGATATGTTTCTATCTGTAGATTGTAGGCATAATACTTGGTTTGTAAGTAGACTTTAGTCATATTCTGGTGTCTGCTTAACATTTGTTTATTAGTATTACATCTAAACAGGTTACAGAGTAGACATGTTGTTCCTAGGCATAGTGTTCCAGCCTCTTTCTCAAAGTCTAGCATGATTGATTGATGTCAGTGATGCATCATCATCTGCATCATATATAGCATCTCCTGTCTGTTAACTTTTTATACTGCATCCACAATGTTCAATTTAAAATGTGGACCTCTCTTATGCAATATCCTTCATTGTTTTCCTATTAAGTTCAAACTGTGCACTCCACAAAGTGTATGCACTGTTAGTTTGCTAGAGAGTCTATTGCTCTTGGTTGACAGGATAGTGAGCTGATTAGGAATAAATTCACTGCTCATTGTTGGTAGCTTGAGATATTTGTGTATAAAGATGTAGATTTGACTATCCCAGCACTGTCTGGCCAGTCTTGCTCCCATTCTCCATCCACTTTCAACCACAGTTCATCCAAAATTCCATTGCCTGCAACAGTTCCTGCTCACCCATCACTCCTGTCCTTGCTGACCTATGTTGGCATCTGCCCCCACTGCACCCCTCCCCCCAAACAATTGAAACTTAAAATCCTCATCCTTGAGTTTAAATTCTTTCATGACCTCAATGCTCTCTGTCTCCGTAATCTCCTTTAGTCCTGCAAAGCATTCCAAACTTTCTGACTGCTTTTGTATCCCTCAATTTGCCCCACCATAACTGGCCACGGAGGCTCCACACTTCAGAATTCCCTACATGAACCCCTTGCCTTTTCACTTCCTTCTCTTCCCTTAAAAACAACCTTCAAAACACATCTCCTTGAACAGCCACACTTTAGGATCTCCTTCTTTGGCTTGGGGCACATATTTTTGATTACATCTCTGTGAAGCATCTTGAGGTGTTGTGCTACGTTAAAGGCACGACATAAGCACAAGCTGTTGTGGTAGAAGGGTGTACTCAATAAATTATTTTTTTCCTTATGAGTGCTGTTGCAAGGGGCAATATTTAGCCACCTCCCAAACAGATGTATTGCACCTCATGAGTTTAATATCAGTGATAATGGATTTATTTTTTGGATATTATAAGCAGTATTTTTATTAGTCTTTCCCAGGATGAGTGGTGCTGGCAAGGCCAGCATTTGTTGCTCATCACTAATTGTCTTTGAGAAGGTGGTGGTGAGCTGCCTTTCATAAGAACATTTAAACATAAGAAGTAGGAGCAGGATAGACCATATGACCCATCCAACCTGCTTTGCCATTAGTATGAACAGCTTCAACTCCACATTCTCGGCTCCTTCCTAAATCCCTTGATTCCCTGAGAGGCCAGAAATCTGTCCATCTCAGCCTTAAATGTATTCAACAATGGAACACCATTGGAATTCCAACCCTTAGAGGTAAAGAAATTTCTCCTAATCTCAGTCCTAAGTATCATCCTGTGCCCTATGTTCTAGATTCCCCAGCCAGAGGAAACAACCTCTCAATGTCCACCCTGTCAAGCCCCTTCAGAATCCTGTATGTTTCAAAGAGATCAACTATTCTTCTAAACACCAAAGAATTTAGACCCAAATTAGTCAGCCACTCATCGTAGAATGGCGCTCCGACCCCGCGAACCTTCACCTTTCTGAACCATTGCAGTCCATGTGGTAAATCCGCAATGCTGTCAAGAAGGAAGTTCCAGGATTTTGACTCAGCCACAATGAAGGATTGGCAGTATAGTTCCAAGTCAGCGCAGTGTGTAGCTTGGATGGAAAATTGCAGACGGTGGTGTTCCTATGCATCTCCTGCCGTTAACTGGCCTTCTAAGGGGTAGATGTCGTGGGCTTGGAAAGTGCCATCGAAGAAGCCCTGGTGGGTTGCTGCAGTGCAGTTTGTAGATGGTACACACTGCTTCCACTGTGTGTTGGTGTTGGAGGGAGTGAATGTTTAAAGTGGCACATGGAGTGCCAAACAAGCGGGTTGTTTTGTCCCGGTTGATGTCAAGCTTCTTGAGTGATGTTGGAGCTGCACTCATTCAAGCAAGTGGGGAGTATTTCATCACGCTCCTGACATGTGTCTTGTAGAAGGTGGACAGGCTTTGGGGATTTGGGAGGTGAGTTATTTGCAGCAGAATTCCCAGCCTCTGCCCTGCTCTTGTAGCCTCAGTATTTATATGGCTAGTCCAGTTCTGTTTCTGGTCAATTATAACCCCCAGGATGTTGATAGTGGGGGATTCAGTGAAGGTAATGCTATTGACTGTTGAGGGAAGATGGTTAGATTCTCTCTTGTTGGAGATGGTCATTGCCTGACACTTGTATGGCATGAATGACACTTATCAGCCCAAGCATAAATGTTGTCCAGGTCTTGTTGTATATGGACACGGATTGCTCAGTATCTGAGGAGTTGCAAATGGTGCTGAACATTGTGCAATCGTCAGTGAACATCCCCACTTTTTAAGTAGAAATAGGAAAGGGGTGAAATATAAGCTGGTTTAAGGTGTGTGACACCTAAAACCAGCTTATATTTCACCCCTTTCCTATTTCTACTTAGTTCTGTCGAAGGGTCATGAGGATTCGAAATGTCAACTCTTTTCTTCTCCGCCGATGCTGCCAGACCTGCTGAGTTTTTCCAGGTAATTCTGTTTTTGTTTTGGATTTCCAGCATCCGCAGTTTTTTGTTTTTGTTTTTATCCCCACTTTTTGACCTTATGATGGAGGGAAGGTCATTGATGAAGCAGCTGAAGATGGTTGAACCTAGCACCTGGCCTGAGAAATTCCTGCAGTGATGTCTTGGGGCTGAGATGATTGACCTCCAACAATCACAACCATCTTCCTTTGTGCTAAGCATGTCTCCAACCAGTGGAGAGTTTTCCCCCTAATTTCCAATGAATTTAATTTTGCCAGGTATCCTTGACACCGCACTCAGACAAATTATCTCAAGGGCAGTCACTCTCACCTCACCTCTTGAGAGTAATCATTTTGCCCATGTCTGGTCCAAGGCTGCAATGAGATCAGAAGCTAATTTGCCCTGGTGGACCCCAAACTGAGCGTCAGTGAGCAGGCTATTGCTAAGCAAATGCTGCTTAATAGCATGCTCGACGATACCTTCCATCACTTCATTGATGTTTGAGAGCAGACTGATGAGGCGCTAATTGGCCGGGTTGGATTTGTCCTGCTTTTTGTGTACAGGACATACCCGAGCAATTTTCCACATTGTCAGGTAGATGCCAGAGTTGTCCTGGAACAACTAGGCTATGGGTGTGGCTAGTTCTGGTGCACAAGTCTTTATTACTACTATTGGTATGTTGTCAAGCCCCATAGCATTTGCAGCATCCAGTACTTTCAGCCATTTCTTGCTATCATACGGATTGAATCAAACTGGCTGAAGACTAGCATCTGTGATGGTGGGGATATCAGGATGTTAAGCTGGGTCATTTACTTCTGGCTGAAGATGATTGCAAATGCTTCAGCCTTCTCTTTTACATTGACATGTTGGGCTCCTCCATCATTGAGGATTGGGATATTTATGGAGCCTCTTTCTCCAGTGAGTTGCTGAATTGTTCACCGCCATTCATGACTTTTTGTGGCAGGACTGCAGAGCTTAGACCTGATCCGTTGGTTGTGGGATCACTTAGCTCTGTCTATAGCATGCTGATTCTGTTGTTTAGCATCCATATAGTCCTGTGTTGTAGCTTCACCAGGTTGATAACTCATTTTTAAGTATGGCTGGTGCTCCTGGCATGCCCTCCTGCACTCTTCATTGAACCAAGGTTGATCCCCTGGCTTGGTGGTAATGGTAGAGTGGGTGACATGCCGGGCCATGAGGTTACAGATTGTGATTAAGTCCAATTCTGCTTCTGCTGATGGTCCACAGCACCTCATATGTTCCCAGGTTTAAGCTGCTAGATCTGCTCTGAATCTATTCTGTTCAGCATGGTTCTAGTGCCACAGAACATGATAGATGGTGTCCTCAGTGTGAATTTGGGTCACCCTCTCCACATAGACTGTGTGGTGGTCACTCCATTACACCAATACTGTCATGGACAGATGCACCTGCAGCAGATGCATTGGTGGGGGCAAGATTGAGTTGTTTTTTTCTCTCATGTTGGTTCCTTCACCACCTGCCACAAGCCCAGTTTGGCAGGTGTGCTCTTCATATCAGCCAGCTCAGTCACTAGTGGTGCTACTGAGCCACTTTTGGTGATGGGCATTGAAGTCCCCTACCCAGAATAGATTCTGTGCCCTTGCCACCCTCAGCCCTTCCTCCAAGTGGTGTTCAACATGGAGGAGTACTGATCCCTCAGCTGAGGGAGGGCAGTAAGTGGTAAACAGCAGGAGGTGTCCTTGCCCATGTTTGACTTGATGTCATGACATGTCAAAGAGCCCAGAGCCAATGTTGAGGACTACTAGTGCAACTCCCAACTGATTGTATGCCACTGTGCTGCCACCTCTGGTGGGTCTATCCTGCCAGTGGGAGGGGACATACCCAGGAACGGTGATGGGGGAGCCTCGGACATTGGCTGTAAGGTTTGATTCACTGAGTATGACTATTAAAGGCTGTTGCTTGACTAAACTGTGGGATGGCTCTCCCAAGTTTGGAACAAGCACCCAGATGTTATTAAGGAAAACTTTGCAAGGTTGACTGGGCTGGGTGTGCCATTGTCATTTTTGCAGCCTAGATTAATGCTGTGTGGTCCAAATGGTTTTATTCCTTGCCAACTTGCAGAACTTGCATATGTTATTTAGAGTGCTGTTTGAGTGGGAGCGCTTTGTACCATAGAAATCACTTAGAAGGCTTTCTCTAATGTTACTCTTCTAGATTATTTATTGGAGCCATGGCAGTGGATTGGTATCGGGAAATATTTCCTCTCATCCATTCTATTCCTAATTAATGAATTTTCTTTTAAACACTCTTTTCTAGTGGAGTTCATTGGAAAATATTTCTGTCTATGTACTACTGTTTATGGAGGTCTTGCAGGGTAGCAGGCCTGCATCTGAATCAGAAGCTGTGGATCCGAGACACACCCCAGCACTTGACTGCCAAGGAAGACAGGTTTTTAGCACAGCCAAGCAGGTTGATTATCAACCTGTAAATCCTTTCAATGCATGCCAATGGCTGATGGTAAGAGGAAAAACGATTTCTGGTCAGCCATTTGATGGGAAGAATGTTGGTGCCTCTACCATGATCATCCATAACTTCAGGTTACAAAACGCATAGAAGTGCATGTTGCCACAGCAACTCAGACTCCCTGAGTGATCTGTAACACACCACAATGCAACTGTTTGTACTATTCTATACTTTATAAATACTGGTTCAGCTTCAACTGGAGTACTGGGTCCAATTCTAAGCATTGCACCTTCGGAATGATATAAGGGCTTCAGAGTGGTCGCAGAAATGACTTATAAGAATGAACCAGAGATGAGGGACTTCAGTTATGAGGATAGACTGGGCAGCTGGAGTTATTCTCCTTCGAGAAGCATAGTCCTCATAGTAAAGAGGCCCCCAGGTAGCAGTGATCATAACTTGATTGAATTTTGCATTCAGCTTGAGGGAAAGAAGAGTGGGTCCAAGACTAGTGTTTTAAAGTTAATTAAAGGCAATTAGAAGGGTATGAAGATGGAGCTGGCTAAAGTGAAAGTGGAAATTAGGTTAAGAGAGAGGTCAGTAGAGATGCAGTGACAGACATTTGAAGAAACATTTCATAACACTCCGTAAAGATACATTCCAGTGAGAAAGAAAACCTTTAGGGGAAGGACACACAATCCATGGCTAAATAAGGAAGTTAAGGATAGTGTTAAACTGGAAAAAAAAAATTAATTCCATGAAGATTAGTGACAGGTCAGAAGATTGGACAGAATATAAAAAACAGCAAAGAATAACTAAAGAAATAATGATGGAGAAATTAGAGTGCAAAAAAAGCTAGCTAGAAATATAAAAACTGCTAGTAAGATAGTAAGTTGAGGCATTTAAAAAGGAAAAAAAGTAACTAAACTGAGCAGAATTGGTCCTCTAGAGAGTGAGTCTGAAAATTAATAATGGAAAATAACAAAATGTTGGATGCACTGAACAAATATTTTGTGTCTGTCTTCACTGTAGAAGACACAAATAACATCCCAGAAATAATTGTAAATCAAGAAGTGAAAGGGAAGGAGAAATTTAAAACAATTTCAACTAGCCAGGAAAGGGCTGTGAGAAAATTATTCAAACTAAAAGCTGACAAGTCCCCAGGTCCTGACGCACTTTGTCTTAAAGTGACTGCTGAGACAGTGGATGCATTGGTTTTAATTTTCTAAACTTCCCTCGATTCTGGAATGGTCCCATCAGGTTAGAAAATTGCAAATGTAACTCTATTTTAGAAGGGAGGGAGAGAGAAAACAGGAAACTACAAGCCAGTTTAGCCAGCATGGCGCTTAGAATATCTTAATGCAATCAAGCCGAGTCAATATGGTTTTTAAGGAAGTAACAAGCAACATGGATAACCAGTAGATGTGCTGTACTTGGATTTCCAGAAGGCATTTAACAAGCTGCCACATCAAAGGTTATTATGCAAAATAATAGCTCATGGTGTAGAAGGTATCAAATTAGCATGGATAAAGGATTGTTCAGCTAACAGGTAACAGACAGTAGGGATAAATGGGTCATTTTTGGGTTGGGAAGATGTAATGAGTGGAGAACCACTGGGATCAGTGCTGGGGCCACAACTATTTACAATTTATATCAATGACTTGGATGAAAAGACCAAATGGTATTGTTGCTAAATTTGCTGATGACACAAAGTTAAATAGGAGAATAAGTTTTGAAGATGACATAAGGAGTCTGCAAAGGGATATAGATAGGTTAAGTGAGTGGGCAAATATTTGCAGGTGGAGTATTATGTGGGAAAATGTGAACTTGTCCACTTTGGCAGGAAGAATAGAAAATACTTAAAGGGAGAGAGATTGCAGAACTCAGAGGTAGAGAGGGATCTGGGCATCCTTGTGCTTGAATCACAAAAATTTAGTATCCAGACACAGCAAGTGATTTGGAAATTGAATATTGTTGTTTATTGCAGTGGAATGGAATATAAACGTAGGGATGCTTTGCTACCATTGTAAGAGTGTTGGTGAGACTACATCTTGAGTACTGTGTACAGTTTCAGTTTCGTCGTTTAAGAAAGGACACAATTGCATTAGAAGCAGTTCAGGGAGGGTTCACTTGATTGATTCTTGGGATAAAGGGGTTATCCTATGAGGAAATGTTGGAAAGGTTGGACCTGTATCCATTGGAGTTTAGAAGAATGAGAGGTGATCTTATTGAAACACATAAAATCCTGAGTGGACTTGACAGTTTGAATGCTGAAAGGATGTTTCCCCTTGTGGGAGAGACTAGATCTAGGAGACACAGTTTCAAAATAGGAGGCCTCACATTTAAGATGGAAATGAGGAGATTTTTCTTTTCTTTCAGTAGGTCTTTAGTCAGCGGAATTCTCTTCCCCAGAGACCAGTGGAGGCAGGGTCATTAAATATGTTTAAGGCTGAGTTAGATAGATCTTTGACTGACAAGGGAGTCAAAGGGTATAGAATGTAGGCAGCAAAGTAGAGACCACAACCAGATCAGTCATGATCTTATCAAATGGAAGAGCAGGTTCAAGGGGCCAAATGGCTTATTCCTGCTCTCAATTCGTATGAGAAGGTTGAGCGGATTTGATCGGGGTGGTCAAAATCATGCGAGGCCTAGATCTGAAAACAAAATATTTCCATTGGTGGAGGGTCAAAAACCAGCAGATTGAAGGTGATTGATAAAACAACGAAAGGTGACATGATGCAGTAAGTGTTTAGGATCCAGAATGTGCAGCCAGAATATGGTGGAAACAGATGTAATCATGATTTTAACCAGGAAATTGGGTAAGCACCTGAAGCTAGAACTTTTCAGGGCTGCTGGGAAAGGGCTGAATTGCTGTTGCACAAAGCTGGCGCAGACTCGAGAGGCTGAATGGCCTCTTTCGCTGCTGTAACCATTCTACGATCATCCTGTATTGTACTGTTGATTACTTGGAATTATTTTCAATTTTTTTTTGTTTAGATGGTCTTGCTTATCATTTTTATGGTTGGCTACATAAGGTTATTTGTTATACAATATTGCTATGTTATGCAAGATTTAAAATGTGCAATAACCTTTGCCTGGACAAATTGCTGTGGCTCACCATTTATGAATGAAGATCATTCTCTGCTGTAGAGTTTTAAATAAATGAAACCTCAGGCTCCAATCCAGCCTCTTGCTATTATATCCTTCAAACCAGGTTCACTGCCTTCATATTAATTTGGCTTCTTGAATTCCTTTTCATTTTATTTGTAACAAAAATAAAGAAAATGTCTTGCATTTATATCACACCTACTATGTCCTCAGGGTGTCCCAAGGTACATTACAGTGTACTTTTAGTGCATTAGAAGTGTCTTCACTGTTGTTTTGTAGGTGGTAATCATAGATACAGAAGTCAATTCCAAATGATTATGTGCGGTGCCTCTATCCATAACTTTCATTTGTACTTTGGTGCTCTTATATTTTCACTCCTAGATTTTGTATATGTATTTCTATTTCTCCCTTTCACTCTCAGTGCCTCTGTAATTTATTTTTCTCTTTCCATGCCTTATGCTTGGTACATGCCTGAGTCTGTTGCACCTAAGGTGTTCACACATATTACGCAAAATAAGTGTCACGCTTGCACCTGATTAACTCCAATGTCATATTCATCGCACTGCAACAAATATGAGCTGGACAGGCATAGAATTACGAATGAAAAAATAGAAAGTAGGAATGAAAACCACCTGAACTGAACTTACAAAAGACTACCAATCAAAAATAGGTAGTCACCAAGTGCCTACAAAGAGAAGGAAGTAGAAGAATGGAATGATTCTCAACCTATTTAGTCAGTTCCTGTGGAACAGAATAATGCTTGTAATATAGCATATAAAGATCACAGCAAAGTCACTAAATGCAGCCATAAAATTGTCAAGTTCTCTAGGTCCTGCTTTTTCCCCCTTTCCACCCATACAGCACATTGGTAGAAGGAAAATGTAAGTGCCCTGCCTTCTTGCAGGCACCTTAGGTGGTAACATAGTGGGCTAGTAATCCAGAGGCCAGGGCTAAAGCTTTAGAGATGAGGGTTCAAATCCCAGTGAGGCAGTTGAAGAATTTAAATTTATTCAAATAAATTTGGAATTAAAAGCTGGGAGAAATTACAGGATGTTCATAAAAACCTATTTAGTTCATTGATATCCTTTCGTGAAAGAAATCTGCTGTCTTTACTTGGCCTGAGTACATGTGATTCCAGGCCCAATGCAACATGGGTTGAATCTTAACTGGCCCCTGAAATGCCCGATGAAACCACTATCAAAAAAGTTTAATAAGAATAAAACTGGATCGACAACCCAGCATTGACCAAGGCACTGAACACGACAATGTCTTCATCGCTGCTGGGTTTGGATCCTAGAGCTGCCTACCTAGCAGCACTCTGTACCCAGCAGTGCAAGGGTTCAGCTTACGTTTTAAGAGTTCCATTTGAATTCTCACATTCTGCCTTGTGTTGGCACCTATTAGTACAGTGAACCATGTGTTAGTGATAGTGTTTATGTATTTTTGTGACTCAGTGTGATCTGTGTTTTGCGTGCCTATGTGACTGACAATGTGTTGCCTCACGTCTATGTGTTCCATCTTGCATGTTTGCCACATGTGGTCAGCACAAAAGAAGTTCAGATTCAGTCCTTGGTAGTAATAGCCAGCTAAAAAAATATTTGCTCTCCCTCAACACGTTTCCTAGAAACCTCTTCCCTATCCTTTTAGTAACCATACCACACAACATTACATTTGACACTTCATGACCAACATTACGAGTCTTTTCTGATCTCAGACTTCATGTTCCAAATGTTTAAAGAAAAGAAAAAGCCAGTCATTTCTTTGTCAAAGACATTCCCTCTCATTGTCCCTTTGGATTGAGTTGGATTGCCACTCCGTTCACAAGTTCTTACCTTAAAATCCGGATGATCCTATCTTACCCAACGTTCTGACTCAGGCTGGGCAGTGCAGCATATTCCCGGGAACCAGCGCCGAAGGAATGTAGAGTCGCAGGTGAGTAAACTCTGCCTCCTTTCTTATGGTACCAGCTGCCGCATACCAGATAACTTTAAAGGTCCAGCCAGGTTTAAAGGTAAGTGTATAATGTAAGTGGGTAAGATCAGAGGGCGGCAAGGCATGGTCAGGTTGGTTCGGGCCTTGAGGGAGTTGGGTCGGGTCTGGCCTCGGGGAGGGAGTGGGTCGTGTCAGGCCTTCGGGGGTGGGGTGGGCTCAGGCCAGGACAGGCCGCGACAGGTTTTTGGGTAGGGTCGTGCCTTGCTGGGGGTCAGGTTGGGGGTTGGGGGAGGGGAAAGGTTTGGGTCAGGCCTTGCGGGGAGATCCGAATGGGCCTTGTTGGGGAGGGTTGGAAGGTTGGGCCTTGGGGGGGTCGGGTCAGGCCGGGCCTTGGGAGGAGGTCCGGTTGGGTCGTGCCTGGTGGAGGAAGTGGGGGGGAAGGGGGGTCAGGTGCAGCCTTGGGAGGGGGATGTGGTAGAGGGGAGGGTGTGAGAGTCGCTTGGTCAGGGGGAGGGGGAAAGAGCCGCCATAGGGATGGGGGCAATCCCGTAGTTTGGAGAGTTCCTGTCATTGGGGGTGTAGTGGGAGTACCATGGAGGGGTAGTCAGGGTGTAGGAGTATCCCAAGGGGGGCAGTGGTCGGGAGTTAAGAGAAGCCCCTGGGGTTCGGGGCTGTCGGGGGTGTCCCATGGGAGGTCAGTGTGGATCTGCACAAAAGCTATCCAGAAGTTAGAAGAGGTATTAATTCTATCTTTTCCTGGGTAACTATTGTCATAACACATTGGAACCATCTAAAGTTTGCAATTTAAATCTCATTTTCGGACAGTACCCAGTGCGCAAGAGGAGGTTTGCGTCATTGCCATGCAAACCTTACCTGGGAACTTCTAGGGGGCAGGGAGATTCCCCAGTGCATCTTTAGGGTCCCCCTCCAGTACGACACCCTGGAGTTTGGAAGTTACGGCCTTTGGATTATTCTCTCCTCCCCACATGCAGCAAGAAAACATGTTTTAATGAACCAATTCAAATGGGAAGAAATGGACAGGGTGACAGGTTTGGACAGTATTCATGTTGAATGCCTCAAAGTGACTTTAAGCAAGGTAAGGAAGCAGCAACATGAAATACTAACTTAC
The DNA here is from genome assembly GCF_017639515.1 of Carcharodon carcharias. Taxonomy (NCBI): domain Eukaryota; kingdom Metazoa; phylum Chordata; class Chondrichthyes; order Lamniformes; family Lamnidae; genus Carcharodon; species Carcharodon carcharias. The sequence goes on from NC_054482.1 coordinate 21,394,247, forward strand.
TTTGAATCCCTGCTCTGAGAATGACCTGCAGCATCCTGTCTGAGTTCTGCACACACACACAGTGTGCCTGAGTGCATTTGGGTGGTTTCTATCCCAGGGATAGGAATCCTAATGAGCTCAGTCACTTCCAAGGAATCTCACGTAACAGTGGCTCCTAAGATGGTTCTTTTGGGTAGATGATGGAGCAGGTGCTTCAGAAGCCTACAAAATAATCACATAGGTAGAGGCTGGATTTCACACAATGTAAGACTGCTGATGGTTTTATGCGAGATTGCAGATTATGGCATGCTGCTTTCATCCTTTTTTATAAAGGCTGTCAATCTAATGCCTCATGTGGCACATGTAAAGGAGGCAAAAGATATGCAGCGCTGGGTTTAAGTCTTTTATTTGATCTGGGACATTTGTTCCATATTAAAATATGAGTAAGGGTGAATGCGAGATTCACAGAGCCTGTCTCCTTTCAAAGAGTAATGAGGCAACTGTCACCCACCCTTTCCAATATCTTCATCAATGATGGGGTTGAGTAGTATTGCAAAGGATGAATCTGGAGAATCTGATTCAGGCAATTCTGAAAGTATTGCAGTGCTGCTCTTCACAGATGACATTGTGTTTTTGGCATAGTTGGCCTATTATGGTCTGGTCATTATATTGAAGAATATGGCACAGATATGATAGTACAGTGGTTATATTTTTGGTTGATGATCACCAGACTTGAATTAATAATCCCAGGAATGGAATTTCAAATCTCACCATGGCAGTTTGAGAGTTTTAACAAAAATCTAGTATCAGCGAAAATGGCCATTGCACTTTCAGATTGTCATCTAAACCTGGCTAGTTCACTCATGACCTTTACTTTGGTGTTGTCCCATTACTAACCTGCATCCCTACACTTGACTTGAGTAAGTGGGATATGGCTGTGTGTGGAGTGAGTGAGCACTATAGACTGAGCAAGTGGAAACTCTATTAATGGGTGTAACTCCCTCTTGAACATAGAGGTGGTCCCTCTATGTGTGGGACACCTGGCTGAGCAAAACAAATTGGCGGGGTGGGGTGCAAAATTGGATAGCTCAGAAATCATGTGCAGTTACCCCATGCCCACACAAACTTTGTGCCGACTGCTTGTTCCCATGGCTGAACACGCTGCCTGAATGGCTCAGGTGAAGGTCCAAGGTTGCGCAAGGTGAACACCGCTTAAAGCCAGTCTGCGCGCCTTAAAGGCAAAGCGCATTTTGGCTGCAGCAGGGACTGGAATTGGGTAAAAGAAGACTTGAAGGCCAGGAAGAAGCTTCAAAAATGGAACAGCCGGCCGGGGAGCATTCCAAGGATTCCTGATGCTATGCTGGAGGACTTGGTGCAGGAGATGGACAGGAGGAGAGAGGCCCTGCAGGGAGCCAAGAGGTTCTCCAGACATACACTAAGAAGCAAGTAGCTGTTGAGGTCGATGACATCAGTCTATCCCAGAGGAGCTGCATGGAGTATGGGAAGAGGTTTATGGAGCCCAAGTGAATGGTCAAGGCCAGTGAATACATCTTCATGTGCCATATTCTACCAACTACACTACTCGTGCGCTGCTAACTTCATGTGCCTACCAATGTTCTTTAGCAAACCTCACATTCATTGCCTCAACTCACACTCTCAGAATATGCACGGCTGCAGGCTTCAAACTCACCATCTCACAGCTTGCACATACTGCCAGTTATTCAACTGTGGCAGGCCCACCTTCTAACTACATTGCATCACATGCACTGACCCACTTTGCTCTTTTACAGGACAAAGGCTCATAATAGGCAGTGGAAGCTGACCAGCCGGGAGCAGGGTTTCTGCACCATCCTCTCCCCAGTCTGAGGTAAATTGCAGCACCCATACACACTGCTCCTAGTTTAGGTGGAGGTAAGACAAGTGCTCGCAGAAGGCTCTTAGTGGGTAAGGCTTCCTGCTGAGAGCTCTTCTCCTCAACCTCCCCCTCCTCCCTCTACCTCCCCCTCCTCCCTCTGTGACCACTCCCTTGGTAAATCGCAGCATCCAAACACGTTGCCCCTGGCTTAAGTGGAGTCACTGCTCACTGCATGTGCTGAGCCCCATGGAGGACATGGTGCTGGCCATCACGGGAGTGGCGGTCAATGAAGCTATGGTCAGCAGCATGACGGAAAGTGCCAGAGACAACAGTATGTTCCTGCCTAAAACCACTTCAAATCCTACTTCACCCGAGCCTGCAATCTGCTATGATTTACAGTCTGCAGGTGGTGTAACCATGCACCTCTTGCTTTCCCCTAATTTTCCCTCACGCCAACCCTGCCCTTGCGCTTTTATGCTTTAAGATACACAGAGACTGTTGTCTGGTCAGGCAGTGGTGCGGGAGGCTGAAGGACTAAACCAAGAAGAGAGTAAGGAGGAAGACACACAGTTCCTTGATCTGCAACTCACAGCCATTAGCTCAGATATTGGCAATGCATGTACTTTAGAAGGTAGCACAGAGCCAGAATCTGCATGTGGTGAATCACTGGGCATGAATGCACTGCTGCCAGGGCAGGGGGAAGGGATTCTACAGATGCCCGCCACCTGGAGAGTGGGGTTGCATAGTTCTGCAACAGAGGACTCATTTGCAGACTTTGATGTGGTGCTGTATAGTAATAAGTGAGGGGTGTGCCCGCAGATATACTTGGTATCCTGCCAGAGTCACGTCATCGCCCCTTCTGCTTCTCTCTGTTCCCCTCTCCTAACACAGAGAGCCCTAGTTACCTCCCAGAAGCTGTGATCGATGTTAGCTCTCTTAGAAATGTTAGCTATGTTACCTGTTCCAGCATGGAAGGAACTGATCCAAGGAAATTTGGGGCCATGGTCACTTTCACAGCTGCCGTCGACACCATCCCCTCCCCAGTCTGAGGTAAATTGCAGCATCCATACACACTACTCCTAGTTTAGGTGGAGGTAAGACAAGTGCTCGCAGAAGGCTCTTGGTGGGTAAGGCTTCCTGCTGAGAGCCCTTCTCCCCCTCGTCCTCAACCTCCCCCTCCTCCCTCTGTGAACAGCTTGTCTTCTTTGCTGACTCTGTTCCACCTCTCTCTCATGTTGTTACCCAAATAGAGCTGCTAATATAGCCCCCATGACTGGGAGCAGGTGGTGGACTCAGACCCCTTGTGGTGGAACCAACACCCTCCCCAGACTCAGCGCTGCCCTCTGCAGACTGTTATCAATTCCCTACACTTCCACAAACACAGCGTGAGCTGGTGGAAAGTGTTCAGCAACTAACCTACAAATTGTTGATGAGCCCTTTAAGTAGAGGGGCGGGGGGGTCCCTCATGCTGCTGAAAGTGCGTTCAGCTACATATGTTAGCTGGAGGGCCGAAGTCCACAATAGTTGGCCGGGTGTCGACTCAACATTAGACGCTGACTGGCATCAGGATCTGTCTACAGCTCTGCATATTTCCAGTGCATGCGTCTGCGCTAATGCCCTCACCAAGAAGATGCAATCAACATGGGCCATACCACAATTGGCGTGGATGCCATTTTGTTCATAAAGCAGCATCCTAACTGCTATGCTACAAAACTGAATTTTGCAGCCTAATCACGCTCTCTCTTACTTAACCCCTCCGTTGCTTTTCTCACACTTTCCCTTAACTTATGTTCACCCTCTCTTGCTCCTATTCTCTCTCTCTCTCACCCACCACTTATTTTTCTTTAACACTTTTTCTTACTCATTCTCTCATTCAGCATCTTTTAAGCTGCTCGTTCCCCCATGCTCCCATAAATTCTCTTTCTGCTAAACAATGCAGTTATTTATTTAGTTATTATGAGGTCTGCTTCCGTTAGATTTACGTTCAATCCTTCTCAATAAAATGAATTTTCTGGCCTCAATCTTAAGAGAGTGCAGAAGGAAAGCTGCATTATTTGGCCAAAATTCCATTCCCACACCAATTTCGAAAGTTTCCCCACATCATATTTTATAATTATGATGGTAAATGTAATTTACTCAACCGAAGCATTGCTTTTTCATGCATTACTGACTGCCCTGCTAAACAGTTACCCCTGGGCAATCTCCTGAATCCTAAACAGAAAAGATTGAGTTCAGGTTGGTTTAATATGTTCTAATGACCTGCGTTTGATGATCCAGCCCACACAAAATGTGGAAATAAATTCAGAATGTGTTGTTCATTTCTCCCATACTGGCATTGAATTTTAATTTCCTTTGCTTGCTTTTCTGTTAATGATATACATTTCTGATCTCATTTCTCATTAATTAAGACATCTGGTTACATCTTTGTAATTATTGTGCTTAATATTTTTCAAAATGCTGACATCAGGGTGCCAGTAGGTAGAAATTAATGAGGATTATCACTGTAATCGCTGACAGACGTTAAATAGATGATTGGGAAAAAAAATAATAATGGTGCAATCTGCAGTGGTCTCAGAACTAAATGCTAAATGCTTCCTTTTTCGAGAGGACACCCAAAGCACACCCAATTACTACATCGTCCCCTCAGTCACACAAACTACCAGCACAGAGGTTTAAAAGACATAAACTGGCTTCTGTATCCTCCACACTTCCTTGTACTTATCACCCACAGTGCAGACAGGAAAAAGCCATGCATGCACAATTTTACAATCTTAGCTCCTATCCATTGCATCCCCCAGGTTTCTAGTTCACTGCACACATTTGTGTGCTCATCTCTGTAGTATCTGTTCTGAAGTCAGTATTCAGCATCCAACATAGAAAGGGTGAATGTACATCCTTACCTCCATAGTCACACCAGCCCCTTTGGGGTCAGGTCTGTTAACAGATGGGGTGAACAGTCGCATACACACCTCAAAGTAACAAGGCCAACATTTATTGCCCATCCCTAGTTGCCCTTGAGAAGGTGGTGGGGAGCTGCCCTCTTGAATCGTTGCAGTCCATGTGGTGTAGGTGCACCCACAGCGCTGTTAGGGAAGGAGTTCCAGGATTTTGACCCAGCGACAGTGAAGGAATGGCGATATGTTTCCAAATCAGGATGGTGTGTGGCTTGGAGGGGAACTAGCAGGTGGTGGTGTTCCCATGTATCTGTTGTCTTTGTGGTAGTGGTCATGGTTTTGAAAGATACTGTCAAGGGAGCGTTGGTGAGTTGCTGCAGTGCACCTTGTAGATGGTACACACCGCTGCTGCTGTGCATCGGTGGTGGAGGGAGCAAATGTTTAAAGTGATGGTAGAGTTGTCAATGGTAGACTGTTTTGTCCTGGATGGTGTTGAGCTTCTTGAGTGCTTTTGGAGCTGCACTCATCCAGGCAAGTGGAGAGTATTCCATCACACTCCTGACTTGTGCCTTGTAGATTGTGGAGAGGCTTTGGGGAATCAGGAGGTGGGTGACTCGCTGCAGAATTACCAGCCTCTGACCTGCTCCTGTAGCCACAGTATTTACACAGTTGGTCCAGTTAAATTTCTGGTCAATTATAACCCCATGATGTTGATAGTTGGGGCTTTGGTAATGGTAATGCCATTGAATGCCAAGGGGTGATGGTTAGATTCTCTCTTGCTGGAGATAGTCATTGCTTGGCACTTGTGTGGTGCAAATGTTACTTGGTATATGGAATCTGGGAAATATAAGGCTACACTTAGATGACAGATGTGGTCCCAGACTGGTCTCCAGAGGGTAATACTCTCTCTAGTAGTCCTGTGTTAAAGCTCACTGCCAGAAGATTAGCTCGAGTGTGTTACAGGGATGAAGTGAAAAGAAGTGAATGCTGAGCAGGTGGAATTAAATGCAACTAGAAACATTGGAGCAGAGTCAGAGAATTTTCAAATGAGGGATTTGGCACGAGCAGAAGGGTTTTGAGAGCTGAGTCCCAGAAGTTAATTAAGATGAAAGGAACATTGCAAAAAAAATTTTAAAACAATGACAAGATTTAAATTGCATTTAAATATGGCCTTTCATAACATCTCAAAGTGCTTCACAGCCAATGAAGTGCTTTTGAAGTGCAGCCTTTCCTATAATGTAGGAAATGCAGCTGTATATTTGCAGACAGCAAAATCTCACAAACAGCAACGTGATGGCCAGATAACCTGTTTTTGTTGATTGAAGGATAAAATTGGTCAAGGCAGTGATCAATCCCTTACTTTTCTTCAAAATAATAGTATGTGTCCTTTTACATCTGCCTGAGAGGACTGACAGGACCTTAGTTTAACATCTCAGCTGAGAAACAGCACCTGTCAGTGTGGCACTCCATTAGTATGGCATTAGAGTGTCAGCCTTCAGTAGCAGCTGATTTGTATTGTGACTGCCTCTCATTAAGGTGAAAATAGTGTTAGAAAACAGAGATAGTTTAAGTAACCTATATTGATATTTGTGGTTGCTAGGAATGAGTTTTAGCTTTAACGTTTAAGTTTGATTTGTATTTCTATATCTCTGTTTAAGAAGAGGTCAAGTTAAGTTTTAATTTCATTTTAAAAGGTGCTTGCATTTCTAATGAGGTTTTTATGACTGTTGCAGCTAAGGTTATCAGACAAGAGTAGAAGAATTGGGCTTTTGCCTAGCAACAGTGGCCCAGAGAGGCAGGTCCCTCCTGCAGACATACACACAGAAAAAGTAGAAACAGCAGGTTTGATTTTGGAAGCTGGTTGAGTTCAGTTGGTTTTGAAAGTAGCTTCCAGGAGAGACTGGAGCAAAGGGGACAGATAGCTCGTCCCAAGCTGAAGAAAAGACCCCAAAATCCAGGGGAGTGTGACTGCCTATTGGTACATGAACTGTGTACTTACTGTGAACATTAAAGTATAAGATAGCTTTGTAACTTGTGTTATCCTTACAAATCTGTATATATCTGTAAAAGGTATAGTTGTGGGTGAGCGAGTATTGTAATACAGTTAATCTTTTCTTGTTGAATAAATGCTTTATTCTTTTGTTAAAAGTTCACCAGCTGACTCCTGTGACTCGGTTTAATAGCTACTCTCTACATATCTGAACAAACAAATTAAAAGTTAGGATCTATCAAGCTGGGTTCCACTCTGGGGCAGGCTTTTCCAGGGGTAACCTCAGCTGGGGATCATAACATTAGCAATGTAACTGTGCGGGGAGGAAATTCACAGGATGTGAAAGAGCAGATAAGACCAATAAGACAGAAATATTTCCAAATCTGAGCTCTTCTTAAGCTGATTTTTATGAACAAGTCAGCTTGCACTAGTTATGTCAGGATTTATCCTGTTAAAGATCTAAGATACCTGGGATATTACTCAAGCAATGCCTCAATTGTTTGTGTTCTGCTGTAATTATCTTCCAGACAGAATATTTGACAGGTAAAATCTTAATTATCACTTTTGTGCTTAGACAATAGCATAGAGCAATTCAAAGGCAGGGTTATTCTAATAACTGTCTGTTCTGATGGAATCACATTACAGAATTGCTAAGGTTAATTAAAATAAGGAAACTGATTCCCGATCGTATTAAAAATTATGAGCATTTTATTGCATTACTACAAAATCGTCCTAATTTAAAGTCATTGACTGATAGAGTACATTCTTGATGTTCAGATATGGCATATTGTAACATGACTTTCTTATAATTATAATTGTGCTGAAGGATTTCAAGAACTGCATCTGAATATTCAACACCAATAAGGTATTGAGGGCCTTCATTTTATGCATTGTCAACTCCTATTTTTTCAATTGAGTAAATGGTCTATATTTCAGACTACAATGCAGCTGACCACAAAGGTTGAAATGTTAGTGAGAAACTGAGGCCAATGAAGAAATCATGGATGGGTGATATCAACCTTAGAGTTTTGAACATTTCATGAATTGTGGGCGAAGGAAGATTGAGTGTGCTCTGTCCTTCTCATTGCTCCTCTTTTCAAAATTTGCAGATGATACCAAACTTGGAAGTATTGTGAACTCTGGGGAGGATAGTGTAGAACTTCAAAAGTATATCGACAAGCTATTGGAATGGATAGACAAGTGGTAGATGAAATCCAATGCAGAGAAGTTTGAGGTGATTCATTTTGATAGGAAGAACACAGGGAGACAATATAAGGGTAAAAATCTAAAAGGGGTGCAGGAGCAGAGAGACCTGGGTGTACATGTGCATAAGTCACAGAAGGTGGAATGACAAGTTGAAAAAGTGGTTAATAAAACATACGGCATCCTCGGCTTTAATAACAGGGACAAGGATTAGTACAAAACAAGGAGCTTATGTTAAACTTGTATAAAACACTTGTTCAGCGTCTAGTTCTGGGTGCCACACTTTAGATAATATATGAAGGCGTTAGAGAGACTTGAGGAAAGAGCCATGAGATTGGTTCCATGGATGGGAAAGTTCAGTTATGAAAATAGATTGGAGAGGTTGGGACTATTTATCATGGAGAAGAGAAGATTAAGAGGAAATTTGATTAGGGCCTGGGCAGAATAGATAGGAAAAAACTATCCCCATTGGCGGAAGGATCGAGAACAAGAGGGAAAAGAATAGATTTAAAGAAGCAATGGAGACACAGGGGAAACCTTTTTCTATACAGTGAACAGTGGGAACTGGAATGCGCTGGCTGACAAAGTTCAATCAAGGCATTCAAGAAGGGATTGGATTATTATCTGAAAAGGAAGGGCTATGGGGAAAATATGGGGGATGTACTAATTGAATTGTTCATTCGGAGAGCCAGCACAGACTCGACAGGACCACCTTCTGTGCTGTGACACTTCTATGATTCCGTATACTGATAAGGATAAGGTTTATAGAATCAGAGGGACAAATTTTCACAGAGATGGGAAGATTCCATGGAACTTTAAAAATGGCTGATGGCACCCGGCTGCAGAAGAATTGCCTCCATTTCTGACAGATCCAATTTTTGCCAGCAGGCGGAAGGGGCCAGTGTGTGACTCACATAAGAGGGAACCCAAACTCAGGAGGGTCATTTGAACTTAGTGCTGAGTTTAAGCAGATGCTGTTTTGGCTGTTGCAAGAGTCCTAATCCACAATGTGGGAGTCATGAATTGATGGACATACATGATCTTGAAGGGTGGATAAGCTCTGTTTAAGTGTCATGATGTAAAGTTTTTTTAAAACCCCTGCTCTTTAAACATGAGGAAAAACAGTCTGAAAATGTCAGTGAGAGTTCAAACAAATACTCTGCTGGACTCAAACACTTTGTTTGACAGGACATCTGGTGGAGGTTAGAAAAAAACATTACCATATTGTTGTACAGTTTCATTAAATGCCATTGTTGACATTTCCCCAAGGGTTATTATTATGCCATTATGAATGCTTAGCTGAGTTTAAAAAACTAAAATTACCTCAGCAGGGGTCCTGAGTTCACAATTTGATTGACAGTTTAAAGAAGCCATTGAAGGGTTAGCTGACTTTGATCCAGGTTCTGAACAGAAGTTTGCTTTTATAAGAATAAATCATTTGAGATTGAAAAGCTCTGGATGAGTTTCTTGAAAGGTAGATTTTTCATTATCAAGTGTGTATGAGTGAGAGCTGTTTTAGATTGATAGAAGTTTATTTCTTCTTTCATCACCACATGTCTCCTGAGGTCTGCCCATGGTGGATACTGGGGAGTGGCTATGGAGGTGGCATGAGTTGGCCTGGAGATGGTAAGAGGAACCATGGTGGGGGGGGGGGGGGGTGGGTCAGAGGCATGAATTTGCATGTAGGTGACATGGGATGGTATGAGGGTCCCTGGGGATTGGGGGAAAAGGGTGTGAGCGTGAGGGCCAGTGGGCCTAAAAGTTTCTAAAGAAACTGGGACAAGGTTCCAGAGAACTGATGTGGGTCTTCTAAACAGCTTACTTTGGCACTTCCCGCTCCTGTTGCCACAAAAACTCTGCTGCAGGGCTTGGCGGGCCTGACCATATTCCACCCCCACCTCTACAGAGTGATAATTTGGCCTAATGAGGCCCTTAATAGCGAGGTAGGTCTGCTGAGTTGAGAATTTTACCAATTCTACCAATCTAAAACAGCTCTCACTCATACACACAAGCTACCTGCCTCCATAACAAAAATCTGGCTCATACAGTCATTAAGGCAGAGAAGGAGGTCATTCAGTCCATCGAGTCCATACCAGTCCTCTGTCAAGCAGTCTAATCAGTCTCATCCCCCACTCTATCACTATATGCATGCAATTTATTTCCCTCAAATGCCCATCCAAATTCCTTTTGAAATCATTGATCGTCTCTACTCCCACCACCCTCATGGGCAGCATGTCCCAGGTCATTGCCACTCACTGCATAAAAATGCTCTTCCTCACATGTGCCCCCCCACCCTGCATCTCTTTCCTAGAATGTTAAATCTGCGTCCCTTAGTCCTTGTCCCATCAGCCAATAGGAACAGCTTTTCTTTGTCTACCTTATCCAAACTTGCCATCATCTTGGTACATTTTGCCTCAGTCTCCTTTGCTCCAAGGAGAACAGCCCCATCTTCTACAGCCTGACTTTGAATCTGAAATCCCTCATTCCTACAGCCATTCTGGTAATTCTTCCCTGCACCCTCTCAAGGGCCTTCACATCCTTCCTAAATTGTGGTGACCAGAACTGGAGGCAATACTCTAGTTGTGGGCTAACCAGACCTTGCTAAAGGTTCAGCAAAACTTACCATTTTCTTACACTCAAAACCTCTGTTGATGAACTCCAAGATCCCATGTGCTTTGGTAATCGCTTTCTCAGTATCTCCTACCACCTTCAAAAATCTATGCACATGAACCCCACCTTCTGTCCCTTTAAAATCTTTAGAATTGTGCCATCAATCTATATTGCCTCTTCCTATCCCTTCTACCAAAATGTATCCCTTCACACATTTCTGTATTAAATTCTATCTGCCACTTACCTGCCTATTCTGCTAGCCTATCTCTGTCCTGTTACATTTGTCCTCACTGTTTACTATTCCTCCAAGTTTCGTATCATTGACAAATTTTGAAATTTTACACTTCAATACAATATCCAAGTCATATAATGTATATATTATATATCTATGTGTGTGTGTATATACATGCATTATATAAAATATATCTATGTATCTCTCAAGAAAAATCTGTGACCCTAGCACTGAACCTTGGAGAACACTACTCTCTACCATTGTCCAGTTCGAAATGACTTACTCACTGTTTTCTGTCCTTAAACTAATTTTTTTTATCCAAGCTGACACAGACTTTCCTAGTCGTAGAGTGTCAATTTCATTAGCCAGCCTTTTATGTAGCACTTTGTTAAATATTTCCTTAAAATCCCTATAGACAACATCCATTGCTTTCTCTTCATCAACCTTCTCTGTTACTTAAAAGAAAAATTAAAATAGTCAAGTACGATCTGCCTTTTACAAATGCATCCTGGCTATCCTGAATTCACTCAAACCTCTCTAAGTTCCTGTCGATTTTTGTTCTCCTGATTATATTATTTCTAAAACCTTTCCCACTACTGATGTTAAACTGACCTGATGTACACACCACGTATCCAAAAGTGAGACAGTAACCCAAAGAGAGGTGTCCAGTATGTTACATTAGAGCTGCCTGAATCCAAGTCATAACATTAAGATAGTGATGGTTTATTAGGTTATGCACTGACTTTTCACATTTGGGAGCAGGGTTTTATTCTAGCGCACAATGATTGGATATAGGCATCCTACCTCTGCTCGCTGAATGGATCCATTATTACATATATTTCATAAATCCACAGTCCAACTTCAATGAGGAATCAAAGTGCACAGAAAATAATTCTTGTTTTTGCACTAATTGGTCTAAAACTCATATTTGTATTCAAGCACAGCGTTGAAAAGTGAACATGCTGTGATCTTTTCAATCCTGCTGTTATGAAAACATTTCCATGTAGAAAACAGTACCATTTAACTCTCTAGTAGTATGGTTACTAAAAAGATTATGGCTGTTTTCAGGTGCCCAGCAGTGATAGAGAGCTGGCTGTGGAGGAGAAGATAAGGAACCTATAAAGCATCGTTACCCCTTTTAAGAGAAACAAAATGCACAGAGCATTCTAGAATGAGAGGCCATAGTTTTAAGCTAAGGGGTGGTAGACTTAAATCAGAGATGAACTTGGCATTGGCCATCTTAAAACAGGAGAGGATAAAACAATGCATCAACTTTTACTTTTATCTGATGTTTACCTTTCGAGAGTTTTCTGATTTGCGTACCTAACGATAGCTTCAGATCAAGTCAAGCTGTAAGATAAACCTCCCTCTCTCTGTTCCACCAATCTGCCTCATGCCCAACCTCAAAACAATATTCAGTGGGTGTGGGATGGAGTTGGGCCTGCCACCCTTAGAAGCAGATTGGAGACAGGCACAGGGGTGGCCGAGTGCCAAGGCGGGCTATTTAAAAGACTCGCCTCAGTTCTTTGGCACTTCATCCCAGTTGTTTGTTTATATTTAAGGCCACTCCCACCTTCAGCCACTCCCCCTGCCACATCTATGCCAATGCATGCTCCATCCACACCCATGGTCCATCACAATCTCAATACTAACTTACATATCCATTCACCCAGTATACACTCTGTACAGTACCAACGAACCCTACAATAACAATGGCGTATGTGGAATTGCTTAAATAAACATCCAGTCATAATTTTCTTTTCAAATACCTGCTATGGCTACAATCCTATAAAAGTGTCAATCAGCCAGATCTTGAAAGTATTAATAACAGAAGCTATAAGCACTTGACACCTTTTTATCTTGTGCAATTAAACATTTAGCAAGTGACAAAAGAGATAACGAAAAATAGATTACTTTAACATCAAAAAGCCGCCAATCAGGCAAAGTTTTCCCATCTCCCAGCTGTGTCAACAAAGTAAAAACTTTTATGGGAATGTGGGCTCTCAGCTGGCTGAGAACCCAGACCCCCATAAAAGGACTACCTCTGTTGACACAGCTGAGGAGAAGGAAGACCTTTGCCTGGTTGGCAGCTTTATCATGTTGTAATAGGCTATTTTTTCTGCAATCTCTTTTGTCAATGCTTTTTTTTTGCATAAGACTAAAGTGTCAAGTGCTTACAGCTTCTGCTATTGATACTTTCAAGGTCTGGTTGATTGACACTTTTATAGGGTTGTAGAAACAGCAATTTTTTAAGCACACTATGGAAGGGTAATTTTTAAGCAGTTCCACACGCCACCCAGCATTTCCTATGTATTTGACCTGTTCCTAGGCTAGTACTTAGAGTGTTCATAGATCAGAAATCTTTTGTAAAAGGTGAAAGATTTATACAATAGGAAGAGAACCCTGAAGCTCTGAGTGAATTATTTGATCCTCCAAATTCTTTTTCAGGTATCAGCCTTGGCTCAAGGGTAGCACTCTCAACTATGAAGCAGAAAGATGTGGGTTCACACCTCATCCCAGACACTTGAGCATATAATCTAACCTGGCACTTGAGTGCTAAAGTGTCAGAGATGCTATTTTTTTTGGTAAACTGCATTAAACTGAGACCCCATCCCCTTGTGGATATTAAAGAATCCATAGTACTCTTTGAAGAATAACAGAACAGATCTCCTGCAATTATGACCAACAGTTAAACCTCATTAAGCACTGCCAAAAACAAATCATCCAGTTATTAATTTCATTGCTTCTTACAAGACCTATCTCTTCATAAATTGTAGCTGTGTCCCTGACATTATGGCAGTGACCACATTTAAAAGCTATTTCATTGATTGTGAAATGCTTTCACATCCTGAGGTTGTGAAAAGTTCCTTAGAAATGCAGGTTCTTCCTACTGTCTAATTTTCCTTCACTTGGTGACTCCCAGATGCTGATACAATGATGCCAAGCTCACTGTGTGGACAAACATGGTGAAAGGTTGTTATCCACCAATCTGTGACAGCATCCTTCGGTACACTGAAGAATTTTAACAATAAAATATACCTTGAGAGTCCCTTGCTCCAATCCAACCCCAAACATGTTGCTTGATTCTTAAGCAGTGTACATTCCCGATACATGAACAATTATAACACCAGTTCTCCTGTAGGTGCCAGGTATCAAAAGTTTGCACACAATTTTTTTTCTTTTTTTAATTCATTTATAGGATGTGGGCTTCACTGGCTGGGCCAGCATTTATTGCCCATTCCTAATTGCCACTGAGAAGGGGGTAGTGAGCTGCCTCCTTGAACCGCTGCAGTCCCTGAGCTGTAGGTGCACCCACAGTGCTGTTAGGGAGGGAGTTCCAGGATTTTGACCTAGTGACAGTGAAGGAACGGTGATATATTTCCAAGCCAGGATGGTGTGTGGCTTTTAGTGGAACTTCCACATGGTGGTGTTCCCATCTATCTGCTGTCCTTGTCCTTCTAGATAGTAGTGGTCTTGGGTTTAGAAGGTGCTGCCTAAGGAGCCTTGGTGAGTTTCTGCAGTGCGTCTTTTAGATGGTATACACTGCTGCTACTGTGCATCGGTGGTGGAGGGAGTGAATATTTGTGGAAGGGGTGACAGTCAAGTGGGCTGCTTTGTCCTGGACGGTACCAAGCTTCTTCAGTGTTGGTGGAGCTGCACTCATCCAGGCAAGTAGAGAGTGTTCCATCACACTCCTGATTTGTGCCTTGTAGATGGTGGACAAGCTTTGGGGAGTCAGGAGGTGAGTTACTCGCTGCAGGTTTCCTAGCCTCTGAGCTGCTCTTGTAGCCACAGTATTGGTATGCCTTGGCCAGTATTATTTTTGTGTGTGTATGTGTGTGTGTGTGCATAATTTCTGAATGAAAGTACTTATAAATACTGTAGATAATTGCTTCCAAGCATTTATCATCATTTGCTGATTTCTAACCCTGGTTGTCTAATGCAGATTATCTGGCAAAAATATGCTTTGCTAAGTAAATTGTTGCTATGACCAAAATGGACAAAGGTAGATGTACTGAGCTGAAATTGGTCTTTGCAAATATTGCAGTCAACCTAACCTTGTGTTAATGGAAGGCTCCCAGTGACTGCATTGAATTGATGTAGAGAGGCTGTTTTCTTCAGGAGGAGGTTAAGTGAATTATATTATAAATGATAAATTCCAAATACAGCAATTTAATATAAATGAATAATGAAGTCCAATGAAAAATGAATAGTCAAATTTCCTTCAGAGACACCAAACACAAATCCAGCTCTGCTATGTCTGTGGGTGGGTTTCAGCAGTTCCTGAGTAAATCCCCGGACACAGGAACTTGCAATGAAGTTGCACATATGACACCTTATTCTCAACCAGAATGGAGATAATTGGGCAGTTTCTCCAGGTGTGAGCAACTGGGATTGATTTATATACATAATTTGTATTATATAACTATCCTGCACTCACTACATTTGTGGGAAAAATCATCCTGCTTTTATCAAGAGAAGTTGCTATAGTTTCATTCATGAGTTCTGGTTGCAGTATTTTGTAAAGACTCTTTAAATAGACTCTGTAGACTGTCGTAGTGTGCTATTTTAAGAAAAAGACTTTGCTTGCTGGTTAAGTAGGCTTTCTCTGAGTCTTTCTGCAAGTCCAAACCCACCTCCAGCATTTTTTTTTTGACAAATTCACACACTAGTGTCAATTGACACTCTGCACCAGTAGGAGCTAAATAGTTTTCAAAGTGACTTGTTCAATCCTATAATTAATGCTTCTTATTGGCTGATGCAAATATACTCACAGCAGTCACAAGGTAGCCCAAAGATGTACTTACCACCTGTCCAGTTTTTCACGGCTGACTATTGGTTGACTGTTTTAACTAGCTGTGTATAATGGCCTTCAAAGTCAGGAAGGTCAACAACAACCCGCATTTATGTAGCACCTTTTAGATTGTAAAACCTCCCAAGGTGCTCTGCAGGAGTGTAATCAGATAAAAATGGAAACTGGGCCCCAGGAGGAGCTATTAGAACAGGTGACCAAAAGCTTTGTAAGTTTTAATGTGAGTCTTAAAGGAAGAGTGTGCTGTGGAGACTTTTAGGGAGGGGATTCCAGAACTTACATTCTAGGCAGTTGAAAGCACAGGTCAGTAACAAAATGATCAGGCAGCAACCTTTAATCACAAGGTTCAAACTCTGCCATTTTGCCAACTGCAGGAAGAGGACAGGCGAGTCACAAAAAGATCTTAGTGATCAAAAGCAGAAGTTCAGCTTGCAGCTGTGCTTAAAAAAAAATATCTATTTCAAAATGATTTATGGACTTAATTTCTGCCCAGTTAACTCAATAGAGACTTGTTCTCATTGCAGAAAATAGAGGCCATCACAAAGACATCTCACTATTTCCCACACAAGACTTAATCCATGAGAAATGGGACTCGTTTGAGCCTGGTTTATAGGCAATGTGATTGCCATTACGAACATAGAAACATATTGATTAGGAGCAGAAGTAGGTCATTTTGCCCTTTAAGCCTGGTCCACCAATCAAATGATCATGGCTGATCTGGTTGTGGTCTCAACTCCACCTTCCTGTCTGCCCCCCATAACCCTTGATTCCCCGTGTGAAAAATCTATCAAAAATCTATCCAACTGAGCTTTGAATAAATGTAATGACCCAACCTCCACTACCTTCTGGGGAAGAGAATTCCACAGACTAACAGGCAACTGAGAGAAAAAAACTCTCCCCATCTTTGACTTAAAAGGTGGATTTCTTATTCTTAAACTATGTTCCCTTGTTTTAGTCACCCCGACAAGAGGAATCATTCTCCAGGTAGCCACCAATAGAATTCCAAAATGGCCTCCCTGGTGCCTGTGTGCACTTGTGGGGTGAATCTTGCCTGATGCCATGTTGGTGAGGGTGTTAGCACATATGAGAAATGACGGTCTGCTGGAAGTATGCAGAACAATCAGATTTGAGGTCATGTATGCCATTTTGGAGCCCAATGCCCCAGCTAGCCTCTCTTAAACTTGCACAGCTGAACACACATTCAGCAACAGGAAGGACCTCCCCCTTCTCTACCCACATCCAGCACCATTTAAAGGAATCATCCGCTACTTTGAGGTTAGTTGCTGGATGTCGTTGTGATTCTGCAAACGTTTGGTGCTTTCTAAGATGGTTCCCAATTGTACTAATATAGTGGGAGTGATGTGACATGCACTGAAGGAGATCTTGCTGGCCTCAAGGCTTCTGCACAAACCCCATGCTTCCGGACATGGGTACCATTGTAGGCTTTCACCTTGGAACAAAACATGACTTGGAAAAGGAACAAAGGTCACACAGAACTGGACAAACTACTAGAAAAGAGAAGACAGAGAGAAGTGCTCTCAGCAGAAGAGCATATCTGTCCAGATGTTCATGGAATAACTCTATATAAGCCTCTGCGAGGAACAATGTGTGAGGTTTCTGCACTTCCTGGAGCGTGGGAAGGAGGATTAGGTATGAGGACACCATCACCTTTGATGGTTTCAGGTCTGCTGCTAGCTATGGCCTCAGCAATGGGCATCTCAGTAATGGCCAGCACTGTCTCTTCCATGGGGGTTATGACGAAAGCTTGTCCCTTTCTGGCTAGGTCCTGCTGCTCCTGCTTGTGCATCATCTTGTCCTGAACGAAAGATGGAAGTATGTCCATGAATGTCATGCAATCTTTTTAACTGAAGTGGCTGTCATGGTTGAATAGCAGGTAATGTGAGTAAATTGTGAAATGTGGGCGTGGAGCTTTGTGTGCGACGGTGCATTGAAGCATATGAATGTTAGGTAATAGCCTGATTAATAGACATTATTGGTAGCCTACACTCTCCCATGCTGTGCCATTCCTCACTGTTTCCCAGTTCATTTTCACTGCACAACTGCCAACATCTCCTCCAGCCACAATGTACCTTCCGTTTATGAAGTGCAATCTAGCTTTAAGAACCTAGTGCCAGCATTAAGTCACATTAGAAAGTTAGTATTTTGGAATCCTTGCTGAAACATGCAGTCAATCAACAGCATTGTTAGCACTGGCTGCTTTCTGCAATCATTCAAATGGTCAGGCAGCAGAAAGTTGGTGTGCGGCCTGAATTACATTGAACAGGTGCAGATCAATCCCTCATTGTGATCTCCATGGCTTTTTGGGAGTTTTCTATTTAGCCCCTAATATATCAGCAACTCTCTATCTGGCTGCTGTTGGTAGGAGAGGGAGGGCATCAGCCCCGAGTGCAGACACAGTTTATAAAGGATTATAAAGGAGACATACCATTCAAATTTTAAAGATGGAGCATTTAAGTTACAGAAAAATCACTTGACAATGCTATCACGTTTCCTATCCTGTAACTTCAGAACACTACCAGGAAATTGCAAAACACTGACCTTTATTTTCAGAATTCCAGTACAGAGAGTTAGAAGTTGAATTGATGATCAGTATGTTAATCTATATACTGACTGGTGATTAGATTCATAAGCTGTTGTGCTCTAGCTCCTCATCACGACTGCTCATCAAGATCCAATATAAGTCAGATTTCCTGAAGGGGGTTTTTTTAATGTTAATTCATGGTGTTTTGATGCAGTGTTGTTAAGATTTATCGATCACTCATTGACCTCCAATGTCATTATGTGTGAGAAGTCAAGTGCAAATGCAGTATTCAGGTCAAGCAAGAGTTAGAGTCAGAGGGCTAATGGAGCCAAGGAGAGACAGGCGCAAGAAGAGAGGGGGAAGATTGAGGGAAGAAGTGAGGAGAGTGGGAGATTGGGAGATGGAGAGAGAGGGAGCATAGAGGAAAGGGATTGCACAAGGGGCAAGGGATAGATGAGACAAGGTTAGGGGAAAATGTTTTTGTACAATAATTGTGCAAAGATAGGTGGAAGGCCAGAAGATTAGACAGAATATAGGAAACAGCAAAGAATGACTAAAAGACTAATAAGAAAGGAAAAAGTAGAGAATGAGAGAAAGCTAACCAGAAATATAAAAACAGATAGTAAGAGTTTTTATGAATGTTTAAAAAAGAAATGAGTTAACAAGAGTGTTGGTCCAACAGAAAGTGAGTCTGGAGAATTGATAATGGAAAATAGGGAGATGACAGATGAATTGAACAGGAATTTTGCATCTGTTTTTTCCATTGAAGATGCAAGTAACATCCCAGAAGCAGCTATAAACCAGGAAATGGAATTCGGGAAGGAGGTCAGGAAAGTTACAGTCAGCAGAGAATGGCACTGAGTAAATTGTTGGAACTGCGGCTGTCAAGAGCCTGGGTCCTGATGCACCTCATCCTAGGGTCTAAAAAGAAGTGTCTAGTGAGATAGTTGATGCATTGGTTTTAATTTTCCAAAACTCCCTAGATTAAAGGAAGGTCCCATTAGATTGGAAGATAGCAAATATAACTCCATTATTCAAAAAGAGAGGAAGACAGAAAGCGGGAAACTACAGGCCAATTAGCTTAACATCTGTCGTAGGAAAAACATTAAAAGCTATCATTAAAGAAGTTATAGCAGGGCACTTGGATACGCTCAAGATCATTAGGCAGAGTCAACATGGTTTTGTGAAAGGGGAATTGTGCTTAACTAACTTATTGGAGCTCTTTGAGGAAGTAACATGTGCTGTGGATAAAGGGTTGCCAAATTTGCTGATGACACAAAGATAGGTAGGAAACTAAGTTGTAAAAAGGCCACAAGCAGGCTACAAACAGATATAAATAGATTAAGTGAGTGAGAAAAGATCTGGCAGACGGAGTATAATGTGGGAATATGTGAAATTGTCCGCTTTAGCAGGAAGAGTAAAAGAGAAGCATATTTTCTAAATGGTAGAGATTGCAGGGCTCTGAGGTGCAGAGCAATCTGGGTGTGCTCGTGCATGAATTACAAAAAACTAATATGCAAGTACAGCAAGTAATTAGGAAGGTTAATAGAATGTTATCATTTATTGTGAGGGGAATTGAATGCAAAAAAAGGGAGGTTATGCTTCACTTGTACAGGGCATTAGTGAGACCACATTTGGAGTACTGAGTACAGTATTGGACACCTTATTTAAGGAAGGATGTAAATGCATTGGAAGCAGTTCAGAGAAGATTTATCAGACTAATACTTGGATTGGGTGATTGTCTTATGTGGAAAGGTTAGACAGACTAGGCTTGTACCTGCTGGAGCTTAGAGGAGTAAGAGGCAAGGATTGAAACATATAAGATCCTGAGGAATCTTGACTGGGTGGATGTGGAGAGGATGTTTCCTCTTGTGGAAGGATCTAGAACTAGGGGTCACTGTTTAAAAATAAGGGGTTGCCCATTTAAAACAGAGATGAGGTGAAATGTTTTCACACAGAGGATCGTGAGTCTTTGGAAAGGTAGTGGAAGCAGAGTCTTTGAATATTTTTATGGCAGAGGTGGATAGATTCTTGGTAAGCAAGGTTATCGGCATTAGGTGGATGCAGATTTCTGCTCACTGTCAAATCAACCATAATCTTATTAAGTGGAGGAGCAGACTCGAGGGGCTAAATGGCCTACTCCTGCTCCTTGTTCATATGTTTGTATGTTCATATGGGACAGGGTTGCCTGAAAGTTCTCCTGACAGGGATTGAAGTGCTGAAAGTTTCTGAGCCGGGGCAGGACACCCAAGACTCTATTTGTCTTTCAGCAAAGTGGGTTGTTTTCTTGGTTCCAACAAGTATCACTGACATTACTGCTCTTCAGTTGGGTGGGTGAATTTCTGAATGAGGTTCTTTATGAGAAATGAGGAGTAGAGCAAAACACTCCAAGATATGGGGAAAAGGAGAGAATGGGGAAAAAAATGACTCATCTTAGGGAAGTGGGGGGGCATTGCTGGTTGGCATTAAAACAAAGCATGTTACACATCCATTGCTAATAGATCTGATGAGGATAGTCACCACTTCAGCATAGGGAAGGACTACTAGAATGGGGAGAGGGGATCAAGAACTTATACTGGGGGAGTCCAGATGAAATTCCATCTACAGCTTAACTGTGGGCACCTGATGGAGTGGTTACATTTCAGCACCCGGATCACAGGGGATTCCTGTCGGAGCTTAGATCGCATCCCAAGGCAGAGCATAGCACTGACAGAAGAAGAAGGAAAACAAAATGCAGATGTTGCTTATTTTATGAACCCATCAATATATTAACTCATTCAGCAATACAATCTGCACCTACCACTGGCGATAGTCTTTCTGCAAACATCTGTACTTGCTCCATATCTCAGGGATTCACCTTGCATTCATCAATGCTTCCTTGTACTGCTAATATAGTCATCCAGTGACTGCAGTGTGTAAGTAGACCAGCAGTGATCAGAGCTAAACCGTGGTTTCTGATTAATTTTCCGTATTATTCAGTGCACAAAAATTTGCTTAAAAGTTAAAGAAAATTCTCAAAGTCCTTAATACAGAGGGCAAAAGAGCACACACAAAATGTGAAGAATTCGACACTTTCTGTCAACGGAAGACAAGTGCAGTTAGTTTCTCCAACAAATGGTCATTGAGCATGAAACCAAAGTATGTGGGCAGCTTTACATACACACCTTGGAGAAGCCTCAGCAATTATATAGAACAGGAACTAACTACAGTTCCTTCTGTCACTGAACTGCTTTTCTCTCGATGAGCTTTATTTCTCACTAATGCAAATTTTCTGTGTTTCTTATTGTGCGTAGCTTTCCCCAATGTGTCAGGCAGATAAGTGACGTTTTTATTTAAGGTACCTGATGAAAATCTCAGACTAAGCTCTCCCTGTGACTCTGGAGCATAAATGGTTTGGTGCCAGATTGTGATAGGAGGGGGTGGGATACTGGTATTTAACTTTGAACATGTGTCAAATAGCACCCCACCCCAATCCCATTACCGAACCTGCCTGAATTTAATTTCCATCTATTTCATTGAATATCGGCCCTCATTAGGTTAATCCCGATTTGTGTTGCATTCAGCCACAGCTGCAACTGCAGGTGACCTGAAGATGGCAAACAGACAATTTTGGTTCCTGCTCCCCATACTAACCCAGAAGTACACATGCTAAAATGAGTGCTTATGTAATCAGCTCATGTAGAAACATTTGGACACTATATTGATGCACCACATAGTCAAGCAGCCTGCCAGCACCCATTGCCTTGGCTAATTCAAGAAAATTGGTCACTGCGTGACCCAGGAGCAAGATGACATATCAGAGAAGAGTTATAGACAGGGGACAGGGAGAGGCCCCAGAGAGAGAGGGGCAAAGAAAGATGCTCCAAGCAGTAAAGTGCCGAGGTTGGCAGACTTTAAGTAATAAGGGCTCGGGAGAAGCCCTGGAGATCTAAGAAGGCAGCAGGAGGTTGGTGATTATGTGCTGTGGGCCGCTGGGGCAAAGGCACGCCTTTAGAACACTGGTGTTCTGCTTGATACAGTTGAACAGTTGAAGTTGTGCTTTTGATTTGGCGCTGGAGTGCAGACCCAGGAATCCAAGGGAATGGAGCCTCGGAGGGGCCAGATTTAAACACTGCTAGGTAAGCAGTAGTTGAGGCAGTCCAAACTGGACCTACATTTGGAGAGAATTCCAAGGCTAAATCTCAGAAGGTGAATACTGGAATCCCTTGTGAGGGAGATAGAGTTTCAGTGAGATTGGTTGACTCACAGTGCTTACTGACGTTAGGGTGGATTGCTGAGAAATCCATGGGAGCTGTCTTGGTCACATTTGCCACTTAATGTGTAGTTGGCATTGGACCACAGTTTGCCTGTTAATTCACATTTACCTCATATTAACCTTGAACGTTAGAATGTAAAGTAGATATTGTAAATTGTTTTGTCTTTCTGTTCAAAATCTGTGGAATCTTATGGCTTTAATATCTTAGCAGGTGTCTTGGATCTCACACTTTGTCTATGTTAAACAAGAAGTTACTAGTTGCTAACTGGATTGTACCAAAAACTTGGGAGTCTGGTCCAGGATCATAAGATAATGAACAAAAACCTTAACCAGTTTAACCAGTTTGGGACCAAAGTATACTTCCTCCCAAATTTTAGTTTGTGTTTTCTATATCAGACAGAAACGTCCAACTACACATTTGCTATTTTTCCTCATAAAATAATTGGTGAGTAAACTTTCTACTGCCAGGCTCATATCACCAAATAAATTGCTGATTGTCCACAATTTTCTGTCACTTATTGGTGGGCAAGGAATCTGCCTGGGTACAGACTCCAGGCAGTATACCTCAGGACTCTGGCTGGTTCATCTACAACACCTTGGAAGAGGCTTCTCCAAAGAACAGTTGGCCCCACCCTGAGCAAAGTGGTTCATGATGAAGAGAGCAGAGTTTTGGTTTCTGTTTGTAAACTCGATCAGGCAGATGTTTTGTGCTAGGTTCAATTATTCAGCTGTAATATTAACTCTTCAAAACATGGGTTTTGTTTTTTTTTCAGTATCGTTCAGGCTAATTGTTGATTGGGATTGATTTGGGACTTCAAATTAATTCTTAGCAAAAATATTCTGTGTGTTCTTAAATGTCTGATCACCAGGGAGTGCAACAGAAGGTTTCTGGGCTGCCAGCCAGGGCTCACTAAGAGAAATAGTTCACACAAAGATGCTAATGCACTGGCTAATTCAAGATAATGCTGGCAACAGGTGATGTTGCTAATGCTATGTGTGAGTGACAACTATTGCTTCTTCTTCCAAAGTGGCAAAAGATTAGATTGCATTGTGTATTTCTGGGAATAATTAACTCCATCAACGTTTCCTTCTTAGGTTTCAAAGGCGAGTGAGCTGTGCTAAACCTAGTGTTATCTAACCATTACCTTGTGATTTACTAGTATTGTGCGTTTCATTTCTCTGAACTTTGATTGTTCCTGGGACCGTGCTCACTCCAGAGACTTGAGCACAATATCCATGCTGGCACTCCTAGTCCAGTATTGAGGGCGTGCTGCTCTACCTGAGGTATCGTCTTTCAGGTGAGTTGTTAACCTGAGGCCCCAGTCTTATAACACTAATTTGAAGAGCAAGAGAGTTCTTCCCTGGTCTGTTTGTGGGATCCTACATTGCATGAATCAATAGCTGCTGTATTCCCTACATTGCAAAGTGACTACACTCAAAAAGTACTAAACTGGCAGTAAAGCACTTTATGAATGCAAGTCTTTCCTTCTTTCACTTGGGGTTCTTATTTTTTTAACATGCCATTTTATTCCTATTGGCTACTGATAAGTAAATGAGCAGCAGTGTTCTGTAGCTCAGGCCGCATTACAAGATAACGAAGGCTTACTGCCTTTAATCAGCCCTCATTTATGTAATCCTTTGCCAAGTGTTCGCCAAGTGAAGAGAAATTATTCTTGAGAGATATAACATCCCTGTTAGCATCAAGTTAGTGTAGCATGTGAGCTCATCTAAAATTACATTTTATTTCATGATTCATTCTGCACTGATATCATAACATGCACTTCAAACTGTTGGGAAACAATCCCAGTGGCTATTACTGCAATCTAGCACTCTGCTAAATTTTGTAATAACTAAGTCAATCTCTTACTGCACTGTACACAGGGAACCAAAATTATATGTAGTTTTCAGGTGAGAAGGGTTTAAGACCAGGAATAAGTGAACTGGAGCATACAGACATAATTCAATCCTCATTTTGATTTGTCCTCATTTTTGTCAAGTGCGATTATTTGATATTTAATATTTATAGTTATCTGGGAAGCAGAGTAGGTTGAAGCACAGGAGTTCCTCTGCAGTTTGGGCATGGAACTGGAAGCCACATAACAGATGCTACAGTGTCAGCCTGAACAGAAGGGCGGATTTACAACGTGACAAATTCATATAGGAAGTTTTCATTAAAGAGGAAAATGTAATGGTGAACAGTTAGCACAAAGGTGTGACAAAATATAACAAAAGAAAGGGAGGCTTTGTAGACAGGAGGTGCGCGCAAATACAATATTTTAATATGTTAGAGTTATGAGAGATAGCACTTTTTATTGGGGAAGTAGACAAAACGATGGCTTTGGGATCACAGCCAGACACCAGCAATGTTAAAGGTGTAAGATACCATAGATAAGAACCTCTCCAAAATTCTACTAACCTCTTGCCCCATTCATCATTCATGGTTCTTATCCAAGACAAGAGTCAACGTTAAATAGTTCGTATTCATCATCTCCTTTCTCATCCTTCTCATTTGAACTAATACATTTCTATCAGCTGTTACTGCCTTGGTGTTGCCCTGCTTGGCTGCAAGAGTGCTGTGATATTTGAATGGCAACTCTCCACCCCCCATCCCCCAACTTCAGTCCTTGGTTCCTGCTGCTGATTTAAAATATCTCCCTCTATCTGTCTTGCTGGTCTGTCTCTAGCTTTGAATCTGCGGTGGGAGGCTGCTGTGAAATGAGGAGAGAGAATTGCTGTTTAAATGTCACAATGCTCACTGTGCCAAACAGCAACCAGTAGTGGTCCACCCTGCTTCCTTGGCACTGAGATATTTAAATGGTAACCCTCCCTCCTCAGACCCAGCATTAGTCCTGTTTCATGCAGACCGTCTGGCATGATAGTTGGAGTCCTATCTACTTTAGCCGATCCTGCAGCGACTGTTGTGACCTCAGAGATGAAGTACTCAAATTGTGCCTTTTAAAATAAGGTTGATTAAAATCATTGCTTTCCTTTGGTGGTTGAGTATTATTATCAGCTCATTGGATACTTGCTTATTGTAACTGGCTGGTGACCTTTCATTTTTGCTTTTTGCCCTTGTTAGATCAGTGCACATAAAGAGAAACAGTATGAATTCTGACATTGTCTGGATATCATATTCACGCTGCCTTTCAATGCATTCAGCCTTCAAGCTATTTTGGATTTTGTTAAAACACAGTGGAGAGCACTATGCAAAAAGAAAGAAGGATTGCAAGGTCAGTGATGCAGTAAAGTTTGGAGTTGAAACAGTGATTATTTACTGACTTGCTGGGTATATAAATTCAGTGCAAGGTGTCTTCGCATTGCAGACTGGAAATTGAGGCTGAAATGTCATAACCCTTTCACCACACTCCCATGGCAACTCTAGAAACAATTCAGCAGTAGGTTGGCAACCTCGGCTGGGAGCTGAACCCTATGCCCACCCCAAACAAGGTCAGTCACAGCCAAGAGTGCAGGGCTAGATAAAGCAAAGGACAAAGCCTCCCTACGTTGGGAGTTCCTGCTCGTTAACCTGGAAGGGGGCCCATGAGTCAGTGGAGGTCAGTGCACCGGTTGGGATTTGGCAGACTCACATCCACAAGTGGAAATGTGGGCCTCATGATGGGCCCTGGTCAGGCAAGTAGCATGTACCTGCAAAGAGAACTAGAGTTTTTTTTTAAAAAAAGCTCAATTTTTCACGTGACAGGGGATGCTATTGGAGAAGACGGGTCAAGGCCATTAATTTCCCTCATACACAGTTACATTTTTCTCACTCAAGCTGGGTTTGAGTGCTGTTCCTATTCACCAACTTCCACTGTGCACCCATGTTCAAATCCTTAGTCACTCTTGATCCCATGTGTCACTCTGATGGACTACAGATTAATCCTGCCATCCTTGCCAGGATTTAACAGTGCAATGGCATGTGCTGTGAATGATGAACCTGACTGTCAATCAAAAAATAAACATACTGAGACTTTAAAGACATATTTGGATTTTCTTACTGGCCAGATGAAGACAAAATTTTACAGATCACATCCGTGGAGGGAAAAAGAAATCTTTCAGAAAAGCTGCCATTGCAGTTTGTTGCCTCTACATTGCTATTAATCACATAAGCTGTGTAGTAAAGTGGATGAGCAGACAGTTTTCAACCTCCTGGTGGATAGTGGGTCTACTGAAGGAGAGAGGGTCTTTTGGAACATATGGGGCCGTAAACACTCTGGAGATAGTCTAACCAGTTCCAAACTATGTGCTGAGTTACCTGAGTTTGTTAACAGTCACTTGAATGTAAAGTGAAAAACACGAATAACTACTTCCCTTGAGCTCCAGTGGCGATCATTTTGAAATCCCGTGCCCTGCTGTTCCTCAACCCTTCCCAATTCCTGCTCAGCTCCATTGCCTCATTCGTGCTCCACTCCTTTACATCCAGACATTATTGCTGTGCCTGTTCCCCTCATGGAATGCAATCAGGTTCATCATCAATACTATGCCCCAGATAAAATACAACATGGAAAATCAGCTTGTCTAAAATAATACACTGTTGTTTGGGTATGCACTCGTATTTTTTAAATTTTATACATGTAGATTATAATGCTGCTTAGTGTGTTATTTGTTATAACATTGTTAGAACACTCTGTACAAGATATGGCAATGGTTGGGGGGGGTGGTGTGTGTGTGCATTGTGTCAGCCAATTACATACAGCTTGGATCTCCAATATGTAGTGCTGTGTGAAACATTAAGACATTAAGAATCTTCCGTTCTGGAGTCTAAGTTCGGCAGCGGGTGCGGAAGTGGGAGAGTTTTCTGCTGGGGGGTGGGGGTGGAGGGTGGAATGGCTGACCATGTGTGATCTTGCACTGCTCAGATCATTAAATATGCATCCGCAAGGAGCTCGCCAATTCTTGAGACAAGGGTTGGCAGGAAGTCACCATCTCTGCCTTACCTCATGGGTACCATATTTAAAGGGCATCCAGACAGCAAGCACTATATCTTCCAGCTTTTCCCTGTCACTGCTCCACCCTTCCTCATTAACCCTTCCTCCCTTCCTTGGTCACCTGCCACACAACTTGCACTGCCAGCAGCCAGTCTCAAGCATACGCTGGCATTTATAGACACTCCTCAAAGAGGACAATGCAGCAGTAACTCACTGTTACTCATGGAAGAAGTCTACCCCACCAAGTGCACGCCACTTACGCGCAGTCGTAAAAGTGAACATTCTAATTTCTCGTTAGCAGGAACTTAATTTCGAGAGAGAACTTAATTCTGGCAAGCTGGTCTTTTAATGAACGTGCATGATATGCTAATACATGCAAAAGGGGGATTCATGCCATTGTTCGTTGGGAAGCTACACCCACCTTTTAAGTCCCAAGAATTTAATTGCTAAAGTTCACCCCGCTGTTGGGAAACTGATTTTTGACCTCATGCCAAAGCAGGTTGCCCTGCCTACCAGGCTTTCCACTGCCTGCGGGACTAGGAGATTCTGCCCTGAGTCTCAAACTCAATTCAAAATGAGATGTGAATTTCTAAGTCCCCAGTTGTCTTTGACATTTTAGCCAGGGGAGAATGAGTTGATTGCTGGGCATGTGCAGTTAGGTTAATTTTTCTTGTGGCCTCTTCCTTTTCTATCTTAATTTCACTGTTTATTTTCCCATAGCTGCCCCATGCTGCATTGAGATCTGGAGAGTAAATATTTGGAAGTTAGGACATCCAATGACTTGTAAAAGCCTTATGTAATAGTCCATGGATCCCAAAGCACAGGAAGAGTAATAAGTTGTGATTCAAGTTGAAAGGAATGGTGATGTCTCATCAGAGTGCAATTGAGTGCTGCAGCTATAATGAGTGAATACCAACACTGCTAAGTATGTCCTTTATGGATATATTTATTGGAAGCTTGAAGCCGTTTCTTATGGAAAGTAAAGAGTGTGAGACGTACCAGTCTGAGAAAAGGTTCTCCTGAATCCTCAATGCAACTGAGTCCATTGTAATACGTCATACATGATTTGACGTAAGGATCATGGGACTGCAAATCTCAAGAATGAATGGCATGATGATTGCCCAGGCATTTTGTGATCCTTACCATTCAAAAAGAGTAAACCACTTCAAAGTCACCAAAGGATTTGATTGACCCAGGGCTGGACTGCATTATCATTCGCAAAATATGGAATCAAAGACTACCTTGTGCCTGGACAAGGATTTTTTTTCATTGGGGGCTGATTTCTTGCCAATCCTGTCCATTAAGGTACAAAATCAATGAGGGGATTCTGATCCTATGCCGATCATCAGGCTTGCAGTATTATGACACAATTCAGCACCTGTTCTTTAGATGGGCTTCAGGTAGTCACTGCACAAGACCCAAGACACTTAAAATAAATGGAGGTACTTTTTCTGTTCCCCTTGAACAGAAATGGAGCTAAAGGTTTTGTAAGATTTGTGGAAAAACTATTTTTTGCTTATACAATATCTTTCACGTGCTTAGGGATCCCAAATCAACCAATTAATTATTTTTGAAATGTTAATCACTGCTGTTAAGCTGGCAAATGCAGCAACCAATATATGCTTAGCAAAACCCACAAATAGCCGTGAGCTGAATGATCAATTAAGCGGGTTTGCTGCTGGTGGTTCAGTGATAGTAGTTGGTGAGGAGACCAGAAGAACTCTATCGTTCTTTCTTTTGAATAGTGCCATGGAATGTTTTACAGGCAGATGAGGGTCCCTTCAGTTCAAATTCCTGGTGCGGGCCATTGCTTCTCATTAACAATGTAGATTATTAAGTCTCACCTGTTAGTCATCATTCTAATGTAGGTGCAGCTACTGGGACACAATCCACCAGCCAATTATACCGATAATGTCATCTCCTACATATAACTGTTCCCAGGAAACCGACGGTGCTTTTTTTTTTGCATTTTATATGCCTGCAAATCATTTCTTGTTGCTCTTGGCCCCACTTGTGCTGTCATTAGGGGCTACGAGTTTGGGAGACAGACACAATAAAATGTAATAGTGACAAATGATGTCCTTGAAACAAGGTCAGGCTCTTCTAGTTCTCCTGAGATAATCACACACAAGAAAGGAAAGTGAGGGAACAAGAGTGATTTGCCAAGAAAGGGCAAAGACATTTCTCAGAATTGAATCTAATAGTCTCTTACGTGCTCAGCAAAAGGTAGCTCCAGCCAACTCCAGGCAACTAGCTCATGAAAAATAGTGGTGTCTTAGTGGGGTGGGGCACTTTTTACTTAAAGACAAATGGTCAAGTTCTGATATTAATCTTTAGAAATCAAGAATTTATATCCCCTCTCATCCATAATGAGAAGTTTCATTTCTCTCACAACGCAAAGGTCACTTGCTGACTTCCCTAGTGTTCAGCTCATCAGAAACGATGCCTCCAGTAGATGTCTCTTTATAACTCAGTGTTGGGTGCTGTCAATGTAAACTAGGTGCTGGGTAAAAGGCATAAAATTCCCTTCCATCTGGAACTGCATGGTTCATGAATCTTAGTCTCAGTTCCAGTGAATGCAGTATACATGCTGTAGCATTTACATAGCATCTTTAATGCAGTAGGTCATCCCAAGGTACTTCACAGGAACATTAGCGTGCAAACTTTGACACGAGCTGCATAGAGAAATTAGGGTAGCCAGATGTCCAGTTTTTAGCTGGCCTGGACACTGTACAGTAATGTATGGCTTCATATTGATATTTTGACCTTCAGTCCACTTAGCTCAGACAAGCACTGGCAGGGGACCTGTACTTAATCCTTTCCCCATTTGCAGCAGCCTCGATGTGACAGGGATGCAAAAAACAGGCTTGTTTTCATAGTTTTCCCCACTGACCTCTGCCATTATCTGTCAAATGCCATCTTTGCAAAGATGTCACTCTCCACACATTGCCAACAGTGTTCGGTATCGGAGGCGTTCAGTGCTGGCCACCCTCAGAGATATTAGGACAGGTGAACAAAACCTTGGCTGTAGTGGTAGGGTTTAAGGAGCAATTTAAAGGAGAGAGTCGTGGAGAGGTTCAGGGAGGGAATTCCAGGTAGCTGAAGCCATAGCCGACAGTGGTGAAGCAATGGAAATGGTGGATGGGCAAGAAGCCAGAACTGGAGGTGGAGAAAACCGATCCTTTTTGTACTGCATGCCTGAAGTTAGTTTTTGTAAATGTGCAGAACACAACAGATGAAAAGGAGCGATTTTTTCACTCCCATTTCTATGACTTATGTATTATTCTTGTGTTTGTCTGCAAGCATGTGTGTGTGAATGCATATTATGTACATTCACTAAAAATAAGTAACACTGGAGTTGCAAAGAGGTCAGTCTGCATCGGTTAACATTTTGGGTGAGACCTTTTATCTGTAATTGCAGTCCATTTTCATTACTTTCTGTTTTCAGGCACCAGACTCACTTCACTCCCGACATTTAGTTGAGGGATTCCCAAGAGTGAGATACACACTGGAAACTAAAGAATATGAATTCTTTATCTGGAAAATGATTAATACTGGTGATTGTGGATAAGATTCACCTGACTTATATATAAAAGAATGAATACCACATAGGAGAGAATGCGTGATTGGTTTACACTCCTATGACTTGTATTGGAACAGCATTGGTCCCAGGTCCTGTTGGCTCTGCTGTTCATTAGATTTTCATTCTGTGGGTATGCTCAATCAGTGAACCACACTGAGCAACAGGAGACTATTGCATTCAAGAATTCATTACTGAATTCAATCATCACTCAATATCCCATACATAACTTCCTGGTTGGCCAACATGAATGTTAGTTGATATCTCTACCTCCCTCTCCCAATCTCTCCATGCCTCTCTTTCTCTCTCTCACTAACTCTCTCTACCCTATCTATCTATCTATCTATCTATCTCTCTCTCTCTCTCTCTTTCTCTTCCCCCAACTCACAGCTAAATTGTTTATTACCCTTAGCTATCTTGTTTCAGATTGAGAATCATATTTCATGCCTTCCTTACTCGATCTGGTCTAGTTCCACAAGCTGTACAGGGCATGTAACCAATTAGCAACCTGGGAATTTACCATAATATCTTCCTCATCCTTGGTTTGTAGAGGCATTTGCCAACTCATCTTGGCAGGATCATTATCCTCTGCATATGGAGTCATTTATGGCACAGAAGGAGGCCAATCAGCCCATCGAGTCCATACCAGCTCTCAGTGAAGCAATCTGGTCAGTCTTACTCCTTGCCCGATCCTCATAGCTGTGCAGGTTTATTTCCTCCAAGTATCCATCCAATTTCCTTTTGAAATCATTGATCGTCTCCACTTCCACCTCCTCATAGGCAGCATGTTCCAGGTCATTACCACTCGCTGCAGAAGAAAGGTTCCTCCTCACATTCTCCATCCACATCTCTTACCCAAAATCTTAAATCTGTGTCCCTCAGTCCTTGTACCATCAGCCAATGGAAACAGCTTATCTTGTCCACCTTATCTAAACCTGTCATAATCTTATACACCCCCACCAAATCTCCCCTCCATCTCCTTTATTCCAAGGAGAACAGCCCAAACATCTCCAACCTAACATTGAAACTAACATCCCCCGTCCCTGGAACCATGCTGCAAAATCTCTTCTGAACCCTCTCAAGGACCCCCTACTTTTGTTCTCAGTGTGTCTATTTATGAAACCCACCATCCTCAAGTGCTTTGCTGACCACTCTCTCACTATGAGGGCAGGAGTTATTTCAGTGAGCTTTCAGTCTGATAACACTTAGCAAGTCAATTCATGATTGGCAGAAATCCAAATGACTGATCTTGTAAGTGATGCTATGCTGGTTTACTTGATGGCCTTGGACCTGGGGGTGCTCCGGCATCTGGCCAGTACAAAGAAATATATGTGCAGTGATTGAGAGCACTAATCTAATCAAGTAGGTTAATCTGTGTAAATGGTTGCTGTGCATCAATTGTCACTGTTATTTAATAAAGGCTAATTAACTTCCTTTTATCATTAGCCATTTGCGGTGGGTTCAGCTGACAGTGGAGTTAAAATGTAGTTGACATTGAATTCGAACCTTATTCTAGGCCACAGGGAGTGGGATGGTTTCCCCATGCTGCAGCTGGGTGGCAGGTAGTTCTTAACTGCTATTTATTTCTTTTAAAGCAATCATAATTTCTTTCTCTATTTGCACGTTTAAAAAACACTGCCCATAAATATCACCATTTATAGCCACAAGACTTTCTGTGTCTCGTTTGTAATATTGTCCATGGAGGCCATAGCCACATCGGAGAGGTGGTGTCTGCAAAACAATGTGCTTATGGCCTTGCCTGACTGGTGGGCACTGCAGTGTATAAAGGTTTTCATTATTCATTTAAGAGATGAGTGCCTCACTGGCTAGGCCAGCATTTATTGCCCATCCCTAATTGTCCTTGAGAAGGTGGTGGTGAGCTGCCTTCTTGAACCGCTGCAATCCCTGTGGTGTAGGCACACCCACGGTGCTGTTAGGGAGGGAGTTCCGGGATTTTGATCCAGCAGCAATTCAGGATGGTGAGTGGCTTGGAGGGGAACTTCCAGGTGGTGGTGTTCCCATGTATCTGCTGTCCTTGTCCTTCTAGGCGGTAGTGGTCATTGGTTTGGAAGGTGCTGTCTAAGGAGGCTTGGTGAGTTTCTGCAGTACATCTTGTAGATGGTACACACTACTGCCAGTGTGTGTCAGTGGTGGAGGGAGTGAATGTTTGTGGAAGGGGTACCAATCAAGTGTGCCGCTTGACGTGGATAGTGTTGAGTTCTTTGGGTGTTGTTGGAGCAGAACTCATCCAAGCAAGGAGAGCATTCCATCACGCTCCTGACTTGTGCCTTGTAAATGGTGGACAGGCTTTGGGGAGTCAGGAGGTGAGTTACTCATCACCTCTGACTGCTCTTGTAGCCACAGTATTTATATGGCTCGTCCAGTTCAGTTC
This sequence comes from Carcharodon carcharias, assembly GCF_017639515.1. NCBI lineage: Eukaryota > Metazoa > Chordata > Chondrichthyes > Lamniformes > Lamnidae > Carcharodon > Carcharodon carcharias. The sequence continues at coordinate 21,427,517 of NC_054482.1, forward strand.
CTGGTCAACCCTAAACCCCAGGATGTTGATAGTGGGGGATTTAGCGATGGTAATGCCATTGAACATCAAGGCGAGATGGTTAGATTCACTCTTGTTGGAGACGGTCATTACCTGGCACTTGTGTGGTGCAAATGTTACTTGCCACATGTCAGTCCAAGCCTGGATATTGTCCAGGTCTTGCTACAGTTGGTCATGGACTGCTTCAGTATCTGACAAGACACGAATGGTGCTGAACCTTGTGTAATCATCAGTGAACATCCCCACTTCTGACCTTATTATGGAAGGAAGGTCATTGATGAAGCAGTTGAAGATGGTTGGGCCGAGGACACTACACTGAGGTGCTCCTGCAGTGATGTCCTGGAACTGAGATGATTGATCTCCAACAACAACAACCATCTTCCTTTGTGCTAGGTATGACTCCAGCCAGTGGAGAGTTTTCCCCTTATTCCCATTGACTCCAGTTTTGCTAGGGTTCCTTGATGTCACACTTGTTCAAATGTGGCCTTGGTGTCAATGGCAATCATTCTTACCTCGCCCTGGGAGTTCAGCTCTTGTGTCCATGTTTCAACCAAGGCTGTAATGAGGTCAGAGGTTGAGTGGCCCTGGTGGAACCCAAACTGAGCGTTAGTGAGCAGGTTATTGCCGAGCAAGTGCTGCTTGATAACACTGTTGATGATCACTTCCAACACTTTGCTGATGATGGAGATCAGACTGATGGGCCTGCAATTAACCAGGTTGGATTTGTCCCACTTTTTCTGCACCAGACATACCTGGGCAATTTTCCACATTGCTCGGTAGATGCCTTTGCTATAACTATACAGGAACAGTTTAACCAGGGGCGCAGCAGGTTCTGGAGCCCAAATCGTCAGTACTATTGATGGAATATTGTCAAGACCCATAACCTTTGCTGTATCCAGTGCCTTCAGCTGTGTCTTGATATGATGTGGAGTGAATCAAATTGGCTTAAGACTGGCATCTGTGATGCTGGGGACCTCTGGAGGAGGCCGAGATGGATCATTCACTCGGCAATTCTGGCTGAAGATTGTAGCAAAAGCTTCAGCCTTGTATTTTGCACTGATGTGCTGGACTCCTCCATCATTGAGGATGTGGATATTTGTGGAGCCTCCACCTCCAATGAGTTGTTTAATTGTCCACCACCATTCACGACTGGATGTGGCAAGACTGCAGAGCTTAGATCTGATCAGTTGGTTGTGGAATCGCTTTGCTCTGTCTATCACTTGCTGCTTCTGCTGTTTGGCATACAAGTAGTCCTGTGTTGTAGCTTCACCAGTCTGACACCTCACTTTCAGGTATGCCTGGTGCTGCTTCTTGCATGCCCTCCTGTACTCTTCATTGAACTAGGATTGATCCCATGGCTTGGTGGTAATGGTAGGGTAGGGGATACATGAGGTTACAGATTGTGTTTGAATTCTGCTGCTGCTGGTGGCCCACAGCACCTCATGGTTGTCCAGTCTTGAGTTGCTAGATCTGTTCAAAATAGCAAGGTTGCTGTGCCATACAACACGATGGAGGGTATCCTCAATTTGAAGACAGGATTTCATCTCCACAACGACTATTCAGTGATGACTCCGACTGATACTGTCATGGACAGTTGCATTTGCGGCAGGCAGGTTGTTGAGGATGAGGTCAAGTATGTTTTTCCCTCTTGTTGGTTCCCTCACCACCTGCCACACACCCAGTCTAGCAAGCTATGTCCTTTAGGACTCAGCCAGCTCGGTCAGTAGTAGTGCTACCGAGCCACTCTTGGTGATGGACATTGAAGCCTCCCACTCGGAGTACATTCTGGGCTCTTGCCGCACTTAGTGCTTTCTCCAAGTGGTGTTCAACATAGAGGGGTACTAATTTACATGGTATCAGCAAGAGGTTTCCTTGCCCATGTTTGACCTGTTGCCATGAGAATTCATGGGGGCCGGAGTCAGGGCAACTCCCTCCCTACTGTATACCACTGTGCCACCACCACCTCAGCTGGGTCTGTGCTGCTGGTGGGACAGGAATGTCTGGGACATTATCTGTCAGGTATGTTTCTGTGGGGATGACTATGTCAGGCTGTTGCTTGACTATTATGTGAGACAGCTCTCCCGATTTTGGCGAAGTCCACAGATGTTAGCAAGGAGGACTTTGCTGGGTTGATGGTGCCCAGTACGATGATGGGTGGTCTGCCCTGTTTCATTCCTTTTTATTGGCTTTTTAAGCAGTTTGATATAACTAAGTGGCTTGCTAGGCCATTTCAGAAGGCAGTTAAGAGTCAACCACATTACTGTGGATCTGGAGTCACATGTGTGCCAGATTTGCTTTTCAAAAAGGCATTAGATTGGTTTTTACGACATCATTAGATTTTTAATTATAGATTTTTATTGAATTCAAATTCCACCATCTGCCATGGTAGGATTCGAACCTGAAACCCCAGAGCATTACCCTGAGTCCTTATGTGATTCAGCCAGTGGAAGACAACTTGGGAATACGCTAACTAACTAACACCTGATCCTGCACCTAACTAACCAATTCGCATCCTGAAGAGGATTGTGCAAGAGCTCTTTCACAAACTGTATTCTGTATGTAAACCCCTGAGAAAGTCCCCCACAGGAACGCTCAAGAAGGAAGGCAGAAGATACATGTTAAAGGGAAGAGTCCAGGTGAACCAAGTCTGGTGACAATACCACTACACCACCACCTCCCCATGATAATTGGTGATAATTGGCATTCCTAATTGCATTATGATTTAATTATTATTTGCACAATGTTGCACTGTAATTATTTGTTGTTTGGTTATCAAGTTTTGTGATGAGCTAGGCCACTTGCCTTGATGGTTTCTGCTCTCATCTGGTAAAACTGGGGCGACCCTATACATTTTACAAGAAAGGTCCCACATGTCGCTGCTTGTGCATTGTAACCTTTTCCACTTAAGTTATCCCTTAAGCATTCCTAATGCCTTTTTAATTGCTTCTGTGTGAGATTTTGTGCTGACTAACGTGTGAAACTTTAATGATGGAATGGGATTCTGTCGAGACCCATGTTTTAACACAAGTCAGGGATCAGAGTGATTAGAAGAAATTTAGCTCTCTCCAGTTCTCCCAAGCATATGTGTTTCAGCTCTTCCTCCATCTTATTATCTCTCTTGAGTGAAACTATGATTTTAGTAGTGAGTCAGGATATGTTAAGAACAGCTTCTACAAGCACTGCCAAATCTGTGATCCTCAAGACCAATAGTCATGAAGAAACTTTCATTGTATGAAAAATAAAAGCAAAATACTGCGGATGCTGGAAACCTGAAACAAAAACAGAAGATGCTGGAAAAATGTCAGCAGGTCATTCATTGTATGAATCTGGGCTTGATTCGAATCCTTGAAGACCATTGTCTAGCCCATTGCAATGCACAGTTTCTTGACAGCCACAGTTTTCTCAGTTTTAGGCTTGCATGTTTACTTTTGCTATTCCACCACTTTCTAAAAATAGTTATTTAGTCACACAGCGCCTTACCTATAATACTCTATTTGCTGCAATATGTTCCGTTACTGTTTGGTTCCCAAGTCTGGATGGGTGTATTCCTGGAAATTTGATCATGTAACACTTGGCAACAGTTTGCAAATATTTGTAAGGAAAGGGTTAATGGACTGACGTGGTAACGGGATGGATACAGTACTTACTAATTATATCGATACTTGTTAATTGCAGTGGTACGCTGAATTGAATAGAACAATCTGAATTGAAATAGAACAGTTAATGACAGAAAACTGATTGAAGCCAGACAGGTAATCCAAGTGGGGCAGGAAGAAGTCCTTATGTGGCTTAGCCAGTGGAAGACAATTTGGGAATATGCTAACTAACCAACACCTGATTCTACATCTAACTAATCAATTTGCATCCTGAAGAGGATTGTGCAAGAGCTCTTTCACAAACTGTATTCTGTATGTAAACCCCTGAGAAAGTCCCAGACAGGAACGCTCAAGAAGGAAGACAGAAGATACATGTTGAAGGGAAGAGTCCAGGTGAACCAAGCAAGAAGAGCTCAGTCAAAGATTACTCCTAAGTGACCTACAGTCATCTCAGATTGACCACCTGATGAATAACCGTACAATTTGATTGAGACAATTTTGTTTAAAATTCCCAGTAAAGGCGTTGGATTTAGTGTGGGACTGTATCACTCGTAATTCTCGCTCTCCAAACTTAAGAAAGAGGTAAAATCACTGACATGTTATTGCGTTCATCATTAGTACCGGGAGCAGCCAATGGAGTTAGAGATAGGTGAGAGTAAAATATCAATTCATTCAGTTTTAAATTCTGAAGCTCTGAATCCAATTAATTCCACAATAAAATCTGGCACTTTTGATAGCAAAAACAAACTGCACACATTTCATTTTCAATTAATTAACTGTTCTGATATATAATTTACATATTAATTATTTTAGGTTTAACAGTGCTGTCATTTCAGCCTCAAGTAACTTTTCGATAAGAAAAGACTGGGACCCTCTATTCCACATGAGTCGAGAACAAATGGTTTACTCAATGCCAGAGGCAGACTAGCTAATGAGAAATCAGGAAATTTCTCAAGTGCCTCCATGAATAGTTCACTATCATCACTGAATGGTATTCTCTCTGATTTCTTCCAAACGCCACTCCCTCCACCCCACCACACCCACCAAGATTTTGACTCTCTGATCCTCCATTTTCTTTTTTACTTTCACTGCTGCAGAGGATGTGTAATGCTCCAGCTGATTTCTGGATGGGACCAGCTAACTGGCACAGAGCAGGGACCGAACTTGGGAGCTTTTGCTCTGAATAGGAAAGCAAAATTTTAATTTATTAAATTCCAGAGATGAGTTCAGCATGTGGGAGTATTTGAACTTAATAACTGAATGTGGAAGAATTTTCTTATCGAAAAGTTACTTGAGGCTGAAATGACAGCACTGTTAAACCTAAAATAATTAATATGTAAATTATATATCAGAACAGTTAATTAATTGAAAATGAAATGTGTGCAGTTTGTTTTTGCTATCAAAAGTGCCAGATTTTATTGTGGAATTAATTGGATTCAGAGCTTCAGAATTTAAAACTGAATGAATTGATATTTTACTCTCACCTATCTCCAACTCCATTGGCTGCTCCCGGTACTAATGATGACATGCAGCGTGGGAACACTCACATTGAAAGTATCACATGGGAAGATTTCCCCTATTTGCTACTTGTAGTGAAATCATAAATAGATTGTTTTTAAGTGCAGGTAACACTTTACCACAAATAATGCACAGGGGAAAGTATCCACCCACGCCCATCCTCCCAATATTGGGATAATTCTTCTTCTTATTCTTCTTGGACAGTCCCTCAGGATTGAGATTGACTTGCTTGCACTCCGCTGATAAGTCCAATGCATGATCTGCATACCCTGCCACATGCGGGTGGTGCTTGAAGCATCAGGGAGATGAGATGTTGGAAGGTTTGTGTACTCTCTCTGACACATCAACTTCACCTCTGCATCTCCTGGCAAAGTCATTCAATGTGTTCAGTGGCTTCTTGAATGAACGTTCTCCATTTTGGTCGGTCACAAGTCAGGGACTTCCTTGAGTCGACGGGGATGCTTGACCTCTTGGGGATGCTTTGAGGACATCCTCAAAGCTTTTCTGTTGTCCTCCTGGGAGTCTTCTGCCACAATTGAGGTTCATGTGGAGCAGTTGCTTTGAGAGTCTGGTGTCAGGCAAATTAATGACATTTCCTGTCCAATGGCAATTGAGTGATTAGTGCCTCCATGCTGGGCATGTTGGTTTGGGAGAGGGCACTGCCGCTGGACAACCTTTCTTGCCATTGGATTTGAAGGATCTTGTGAAGGCACCACGGGTGGTACTTCTCCAGTGCTTTGAAGTGCCTGATGTTGGTTGTCAAGCTTTCCGAAGCGTATAGGAGCCCGGGGATCATTGCTGACCAGTAAACCATGACCTTGGCCTGGGATTGAGATCCTGGTCCTCAAATACACTTGTCCTCAGCCGGCCAAAGGCTGAGCTGGCATATTGGAGGTGATGATGAAATTCATCATCTATGCCTGCCTCAGTTGAGAGGACGCTCCCAAGTTACGGAAAATTATCCCCATTTTCCAGTATCTCACCTTCGATCTTAACAGGAGAAAGTGTTTTGCTGTGGGAATTCGTTGGAAGAAGGCCTTAATTTTCTGGGTGTTTAGCGAATGGCCCATTTTCTCTTTGCTTCGGTGAAGGAGTCAACAATGTCCTGGAGCTCAGTTTCTGAGTGAGTACTTGTCTGCTGCATACTGAAGCCCTCTGGCTGAGGCTGGAGTGGTTTTGGTTTTGGTTTTGGATTGAAGGCGGCATTGGTTGAACAGTTTCCCATTTGCACTCTAGATCATCTCCACACCTGTGGGTGACTTGCTGGAGGTGAGGTAAAATATTGCAACGAGAAATGGAGAAAAGAGTTGGTGCAATGACACAGCCTTGTTTGACCCCAATTTTCACTGAGTCAATGTTTGTGGTGGTTCCATTGGTGAGGATCACGGCTAGCATGTCATCATGGAGTTGGTAGAAGATGGTGACAAATTTCTGAGGGCAACCAAATTTGAGATGGAAACTCCATAAGCTTTAGTGATTGACAGAGTCAAAGGCTTTGGTGATTTGGAAAAAGGCCATGTACAGCATTGGTGCTGTTCGTTGCACTTTTCTTGAATTTGCTGCATAGTGAAGATCATGTTTGTGTTGCCTGTCGATGGGTAAAAACTGCACAGTGATTCTGAAAGGAGTTCCTCAGCAATGGGAGGAGGCGATTGAGGAGGATCCTTGCAATGATCTTCTCTGTGGCCAGAAAGCAAGGAGAGACTCCTCTGTAATTACTGCAATCAGACTGGAATAATGTTTCCTCACTGAGCTGCCGGAGGCCTCCTTGTTATATGGGACCTTAGCTGATAGGTATCCTGACAATCTCAGCCAAGGCCTTTGTGATCCTGTGTCAGTGTTTTGGTCCAATTTAGGCAGATAGGTTGGAGGTATTTTCATTCTGCTCTTGTATAAGTAAAGGAAGACTTGCATTTATATAGCATTTTTCATGACCAGTGGATGTCTTAAAACGCTTTACAACTGATGAAGTACTTTTTGAAACGTAATCACTGTTTTAATGTAGAAAAAGCGGCAGTCATTATGCGCTCGACAAACTCCCACAAGCAGCAAAATGTGATAATGACCAGATACTCTGTCTCTTGTGATGTGGACTGAGGGATAAATGTTGGCCAGGATGTTGGGACACTGCTCCCTGCTCCTCTTCAAAAAATAATTGCACGGGAGTGTCTGCACTCGAGTTATAGCAAGAAGGGAGCCACCAGTCAATGAATGAGTGTCCTTAAGAAGCTCTTTCCTCTGTAATAACTCAGCAATAGAAACAGCTCATCTGTTTGTGCGATTGTGCCAAGTTAAATAAGATAATATCTGCAGGCAGCGCCAGTCAGTATGACCACACTGGATTAATACTTGGGCCAGGATTTTCGAGACGCGCCACAGGACATTCAGCGGCCCAGCCAAAAGTCCATTGACTTTCTGTGGGACCGGACAATCCCGGCAGTGGGCGAGGCAGGAAAATCCCTCCCTTAGCTTCCACTCCCAAAGGTGCTGCTGTCCTCCTCCAGTCAGGCTGCGCCTCAGGACTCCGTCATACCACAGGTCCTAACTAAAAATGAAGGAAAAGGAGAACTTCTGACTATACAGAATCTTAACAATCAATAAAGCACGGTCACCAAGGAGACTGTGGTCATTGAAGAATAACTGTAAAATGGGAGTGGGAATGATCCTACCAACTAACTCTGTTTGATATTTTTTTTTCAAATTCCCCTCAGTTCACGGCTCGATCAGCCCCTTCTCTGAGAGGGATCAAGAGAGGGGGCTCTGCAGCCCAGGATAAACTGAAGAAGCACAGGCCCCCTTGTCATTTCTTCATGACACATGCTGTGCTCGACCAACTGAACCAAAATTCTTTGGAGGGAATCAGAGAGCTTCTACATAGAAAACAAAATGTTACCTCCATGGACTTTCAGAGGGAATTAGAATAGGCTGAAAATTAGGAGATGTGGAGTTGGATTTTCTGCTGCAATTCCAACAGAGATGGATAGTGGGAAGGAATGAGGGGAAATTCTGTTACTGGGGCCTACCATTGCCTCACTGGCCTAACCTGGATTTCCATCCCACTCCCCTGCCAGGGCTGCTGCTAGGCATTCCTCTTATTCCTGTTCATGAAAATTATAGCAAGGGGAGCAGGTCCTGGGTTCTAGGTGGATTTTCCTGGTATATATCCCTCGTGATGCTGTAGTACTCTAGGATTGCAGAACCCAGTGGTCCTTGTTGCTTAACCACTGCAGCAACAAAGATGTTGTGTGCTCTCCCCTTCTACTGTTTTTGACACTGGCCTAGTGCCATATAAGATAAACCATCCGATTGGTTTGTAATTACCTCAGCCCAGATGCCCCCTTGCAGGAATCCCAAGGCCACGCTTGAAGTAACAAAGCCAGCTTGACTCCGCTTTGTTACCTCTAACACTGTTATCAATCTCCAAAACTGAGAGAAGGAGATGTGCTTGTCAGCCTTAACAAGGGAAGTCTGTGGGCAGAATTTTCAACACCAGCTGGCATCGGGCGTGTTCGTTGGCGTGAGCGGACAATATGGTGGGAGGGCCAAAAATAGGTTTCACAACATTGTGAAACCAGTTTGCAATCGCCTCCTCAGCCATCGATGGCGGGTCATGTTTCCCGCCCTCGGGCGTCAGGAACCTCATTGTAATACGTTTGCATATCATTATAAGACCAGCCCGTCAGAATCAACCACCCAGTCGGAATCAACCACCCACTCTGGATGATCCGCCCATGCTGATGGGAAAACACGCCTGCGCAGAACACGTCTTGATAAGTGTGACGTGTGTAGCGGGTGGTGGTATAAGTCAGCTTGACCTCTGACTTCTGAGCGGTTCGAATCGCTCCCATTCCCTGAGTTCTAGACCTTGGACTTGTTTGGGGGTTGTGACAAAGTGCACTGGTTTTGTTGCAAGAAAAACTGAGTTTATTGAAGTCAGAAATGAACTTATAACATTAGGATTACACTGAGATTATACAGGCCTACAAAGTACACTTAGTTAAGAATGGGGAACACACGGCATAACGAGGGAAAATCACACTACTAATCCCCTTACCCTTGTCCCACCCCCATAACCTAACTAAATTGAACTAGGAGAGGTCAAGGATCATGCTCACCAACCAGGGTTCCTTGACAGTTCGAAATCCAGCCAGGTAAGCCGGTTGCAGTTTTGGGGTACGCTCTTTGTCCTCTGGGGCCTGCCGTCCCCTTGTGGTCCTGGTCTGTGGAATCTGCGAAGGTTCTTCAGTTGGGTAGAGGGCGCGGTTTTAGGTGGTCAATCTTCGTGGAGGGCTGCGGTTGTGGCCTTGTTGTCTTCGGTTGAGCCTGCCACCCCGTGCCCCTCGCTGTGATGTTGCCTGCGGGCCTGCAAACCTCCAGATCTCCTTCCACCGCTTGGCTCAGCTCCCTGCTTAAACTCGGCTTCCACTGCTTCCAACTGGCCACCCTCCTACTAACTTCTCCTTCGTAACTGACTGGGCCAGTTATACTGTCTTTCGAATTTCTTATCGGAATCCAAAATAAGATTAGTTCTTTGTTTGATTTTGGTGGGCTTCCCCCGGTAATTGTTGTCTCGTTGTTTTTAATGGGCTCGCATGATATTTATCATTATCTTCCTGCCCCTGTAACTAGATTTGAACTGAAAGCCATTGTATGTGTGGAGTATTGATGGGTTCGCATAAGTGCATTAATTGTGCCTTCCTGCTTTAGTAGTTAGTAACGATTATTTATGCTAGATTTTGATGGGCTTTAGTTTTGTGTTACATGAAGTCTTTCTCTGGGTTGATTGTTTTAAAGGGAAGAATGCATATTCTGTCTCCTCTCGTCTGGTTTCAGCCAAAAAAAAAAACCACACTGCACTCAACAAGCCCGGGCATGTCCAGTTCTCGGCCCTCACGGGCCTAGTCTCCTGTCTGCAGGGTTCTACACTTAACTTAGCAGTTGAAAAGTCCAAAAGTCATACCCTTGTTGATGATATGAAAAATGTGGGAATTTTGAGAACCCTTCACGTGCAGATTCGGACTTTCCATCAGGCCTCGCTCCGATCACGGACATCCGAGCAGCAAATCATGCTGGAGCTCGACAGCATCGGGACCCTGGAGGAACGCCCATGACATGCTGGGTGGATCCTCATCGACATGGCTCTGCTGCGAAGCAGCTCAAGGGAGGTGGAAAGTCACCATTGAGAGTCTACTCACATTGGATGATGGTCAAGGGGGTGGAGAGGAAGGTCCAGCTGTGTTTGGGAGAGGAAAAAAGTACTTGGGGCGGGGTGGGGGGGGTGGGTGTGGCAGGAGAAGAAGGTCTAGGATTGATTGGGAGAGGGAGAGGTGTCAGGATGGGGTGAGGTTGGAAGGGGGGGCTGAAGGTTTTGGGGAGGGAGGAAGGAGTACGCGGGAGGGGGTTTAATGGTGGGGAGAAGATGGCAACTGGGGAGATAGGTGTAAGGGGGCTGGAAGGTGTAAAGGAAGGAGTTCAGAGGGGAGGAAGGAGTGCGGAGATGGTAGGGAGTGAGAGTGGTGGAAGGAGTAAGGATGGAGGAAGAAGAAAGAGTGTCTGAAGGACTCAGGAAGGGTTGAAGGGGGATGAGAGTCCGTGGCGGTAGGGAGGGCTAACTCACGGTGGTGGGGGGGAGTCGGTGGGGTGAGGAGAAGGGGTTCCATGTGGGGAAGGGGTTCCAGGGGGGAAGGAGTCCGGATTGGGGGTTTTCCAGGTGAACGCGCAGGGGAGCGCTCTAATGAGTCCATGACTGCCTCCTGGGGAGCAAACTGAGGGTGGGCCTGGTACGAGGGAATGGTGAGAATGACCGAGGGCAGAGTGAGCTGGTAGGGTGGGAGGGTGAGGGTGCGACAGTAACGGTAGAAGGGACAGTGCGAGTGGTTGGTAGGGACTCGGAGGCAGACACGAACCCTGGCGGCAGGAAGGAACAGGCTGGGGAGGTGAATGTGGATGGGGGTGGGATTTTCAGGAAGGAAGGGAACGTGCACATTCACCTGGACATTCCAGAAGGAAAAGCGTGGCTGGTAGGTCACGGATGAAAGGTGGAAGATGATGCCAGGGAGATCAACAGTGATGGGGGAAAAGGAATGGGTGACCAGGGGAAGGGAAAGGATGGGGGAGCGAAAGAAAAACTGTATCACCACCATGCTGGCTAAATCAAAAGTGAAATGAGAGTCGTGGTGGGTGAGATCAGGTGCTGCATGGGAGTGAGATCAGTGGGTGGGCGGAGATGGAGATCTGTCAGATGGACAAAGCGAACCCCAGCAGGCAGCATTGAAAATGCTTGGGACATTAAGATGGTACAGGAAGGATCCACTTGCGTAGAACAGGTGAGCCAGCTGTGAGCTGCTGAACTGCTAGTGGGGTGGAATGCAACGTGATCAAATTTCTTAACTTTTGAACACCTTAGACTTCTATTTGCCACCCTGACATTCACAGCAGGGGTGGTGACAGTCTGTGCAATGGTTGCCCTGTTACCTCTGGTCCTTTGTGTGGGTCTTCTGGACAGTCGAGGCCTTGGGGCACCCAGCTTGCATTGACTGTCCTCCTGTGGGCCAGCTGCTCCCTCTGCGGCAACAGAGGATGAGGTTGAGGGGCTCACAGGCAAAGGGGATTCGGAGGGAAAAGACAGCCTCTGAAATCCTGAGTGGATGACCCAGGGGTGTCCAACTGCTACTCTTCCTCCCTTCGGGTGCCTGAGGGCCTCGGCCTGAATCCTTGAGGGGAAGGAGCACCTGGAGAGATGTTGAGCTGCCCCATTTCCCTCTCGCATTGCCACTGCAGGAACTCATTTATGGTCCCTATGATGGAGTGCTGGTCTGTGCGCATCTCCCTGTTCTGCTGGACCAGGGTCTCCATGGCACCTGCCATCCTCCCCATGGAGTTCCTTGCACACACATGTGGGCACCACTTCATCAGAGAGAGCAGGCAGGCGCATTCCTCTGACTCACGAGCCACTCTGTTGAGGGCTTCCAACAGCTCTGCGTGATGTTCCCCCGCCTTCTGTTAACTCCCCAGGATGAGTTGGAAGGCCAAATCCAGAGGTTCGTCATCTGACTCCACCCTCACACATGCCTCTTCACCAGCAGTCCTCCAAGTGCTGGGGAGTTCGAATGAACCTGCCTCCTCCTGCTGTGGACGCGTGTCTGGGTGGTGACAACCAGATTGTGAACCCGAGCCTGTTCTAGTCTAGGTCCCACCGAGGTGTGTGTCTCTGCACTGGTGAAGAGTGTGGGTAAGCGCTGTGACGAGTCTTCAAGGCTGCTTATTTCCAGCTCTTCAATGGGGGAGGTATCCTCTTGGATAGAGCTGAGGGACTGGCTGGCTGAGGGTGTCAATCGATTGGCAGAGCTCCCTGTGAACTGAAGTAGAGATAATTAGTGCATGGCAGCAGAGTCAAAAGCAGCAGAGAGAGAACTCACAGTTGCATTGAGAGAAGAATGATGTCGTGCAGGATCCTCACTTGGGTGTTCACTGCTGACCTCACTGTCACCGCTGACATGGTCCACACCCTCACCACGCAGTGCGGTGATGCTCTCCTCAAAGTGAGTGAGGGGCCTAATGTGGGCCACTCCACTCCCGGTCTGGGACCTCTCCCTGCTGATGTGTGCCAGCTTCCCTTGCACGAAAACAGATGGAGAGAGTGTGGGCAGGATGCATGGCACTGCATGGAATGTTTGTGTGGTGAGCGGAGCCATGGACAGGATGAGGACAAGAGCTCCAGAGGATACACAGTTTAAGAATCAGTTATTGTGTGCTGTACTCTTCTTGTTATATAATACTGGCATTGATTGGATTTACATGGACTTCTTTGGATATATGGAAGAGCATTTTGAAGAATTTGTGAATAAATTTTGACTCCACATCATAAGGCATACTCGTGAGAAAACTGAGGATGCACAGCATCTGGCTTCACTAAACGGAGCTGGAATTGAAGGGGATTCGATATGGCTCTCAGTGGGAGTGACAGGGCACAGGATCAAACCCCAGTCAAAAACTGGGAAGTAAGGAGCACACGCTAGGGAGATGGTGGCATGATCCCACCAGGGCAGCTGGTGGGATTTAAATTCAATTAGTAAAAAGAAAAACATGGCATTGAGAGCTGATCCCGAGTAATGTCGACCACAAAATTCTCATCAATTGTCATAAAGGCTCATCTAGTTCACTAATGTCCTATAAGGAAGGAAATCTGCCATCCTTACCCAGTCTGGCCTACATGACAATGTGCTTGACTCTTAACTGTTCTCGTGGGATGGGCTATGCATGTTGGCCCTGCTAGCGAGGCCCACGGAGAATGAGTGATTTTAAAAACAATCATAGGACTGTGAGTGAGGGAACTAGGGCCAATCCTCCAGGATTGTGCTGGAGCATGAGCAACCCAGGAGAAAAATCAAACGGGGTAAAATTGTTTTTTTTTTCTCATTTTCATTGAGTACTTCTGTCGATTAGATTTAAAAATATGAGAAAGGGAACATTGGAAAAAAGGCTGTTCTCTCAGCAGGTGCTTGAGGTCATGTGATGAAGCATCCAGGAATTTGTCCAACCAGAGTTGACAATGCTCGGGAGTACTGGGATTGAAGGGATTTAAATTGCCAGGATGAGAGTTTTAAATGGGACAGGTTGTGGGATTGGGATTCAATATAGGTCAACGAGGGCAGGGAGATGGATGAACGGGGTTTTGTGTGGGTTGGAATGTGGGCAGCAGAAGTTTGTGTGAGTTGAAGTTGATGGAATGTGGGGGGTGGGTTGGGGACAGATAGATTAGGTGACCATTGAAATAGCCAAGGCTGGAGGTAACAAAGGCATGAATGAGAGTTTTAGGGAAGGTGTGCTGAGATAGGGGCAGGGATGAGCACTGTTGCTGAAAGCAGATTGTCTTTGTGAGAATACAGGGTGCCAAGCTCAACTCTGGGTTGAACAGTTCCAAAACATCTGATTCAATCTAAGGTAGTAACCGGGGAGCAAGGTGGAATCGAGTGTCAAGGGAACAGAGTTCATAGCTGATGGCTTCAATCTGCCCAGCGTTTAACTGGAGGAAAGTGCAACTCATCCAAAACTGTCTGTTGAACCAGCAGTCTGACAACACAACAATGAAGAGATCGGGATGAGTGTTGGAGAAGGAATGTTGAGTGTCATTGCTCTTATTGTAGCTTCACCAGCTTCCCAAGAGCATTATCAGGCAAAACTGTGGCACTGAGAACCATAAAGATGGCAGATGAATAAAAGTTTGGTCAAAGAGGTAGGTTCTAAGTGGTGGTTTAATGGAAGAGAGAGGGAGAGACAGAGAGTTGTTAAGGCTTAGAGAAGGGATTCCAGAGGCTTTGAGAGCTCAAAGCACAGCCTCCAATATTGGAACAATTGAAATTGGGATGTGCAAGGGACCAAAATTGGAAGGGCACAGAGATCTTGAACGGTTGTATTGCTGGACGAGATAGCTTGTAGTTAATGGTGCCAAGGGACTGCATGCAGATGAGGAAGAAGAGGGGACCATCAATAGATCTTTGGGAAACTTCAGAGGTAATGGTGTGGGAGTGGAAACAGAAGCCATTGCTGGAGACAGCATGAGCACAATTGGTTGGGTAAAAGTGAAGCTGGGGCCATGGTGGAGGAGTTGCAGGACAATGGTGTGGTCAGCCATGTCAATAACGTGGTGACACAGCAGTCACACAGGCTGAGGAAAAGTAGCACATATACTGAATGGTAATTGTGAATGAGAGAGAACTAGACGGGAGTGAAAGACAGGAATGGGGGACCTCAGTTGTATTTCAATTAACAATCTCATTAAGGAGACAAAGCAATGTGAAGGTTGCTGAATTTAAAAGCTAGCCTTTGAAAAATGCAAAATAATGTGGATGTTGGAAATCTGAAATAAAAACAGAAAATGCTGGAAATATTTGACCAGCAGGTCAGGTTTCATCCGTGGAAAAAGAAACTGGGTTTCTTCAAAATGGTCATCAGCCTAAAATATTAACTGTTACCCTTTCCACAGATGATCTGGTTAATTGTGTTAGATTCTTGTGAGCAGTGGCAGTGTATTTGTGCATGGAAATCAGTTGTGAGAGACTGCATGAGTGTGTGTGTGCATGCATGCCTGCATGTGTCTGTGTGATGTGTGTGTCTGTGTGTGCACGAGTATGTGTATGCGAGTGTGTGTGTGTGAGAGAGAGAGGGGAGTGTGTGTGTGTGTTTGTATTTAGCTGTAGGAGACTCAAAGTATAAATAATCATGAAGCAGCTGATCTAATCGAGTACCATTGATAACAGCCCATAATAACCAACTGTGGCAATGACTCTTCTCCCCAAGCTTTCTCCAGCTTTTATGTGTAAAACAGTTTTTTTTCACAGTTTATATTGAAATGTATTATCCTTTTGTGTCATATTATTAGAAGGCAATCATTATAGCTCCATTCAAATGCTCTCATTAAACAGAGTGCCTCACTCTTTAAGGCTTTGGAGTGTGGCAGAAGGACTTTTAACACATGACTCTTTTCAGTTTTAATTTAGAATTGAATAAAACAGAGCTGTGGAACTATACTCTCCACACAAAATCAAACTCACTGCTCAATGTTCCATGTGTCAATTCATTCCTTATAGGCACAGCACTCATTTCTGCTTTCCTTACTTCATTCTCTGATGCAACTTTCCCACCTTTGTTTTTTTTTTTTCTCAGAGAAATAATTTGTTCAGCCGTTTGTATTTGATTGTGGGGTGTGGTGTGTGCCTGGGTTACAGCAGCTGGACCTCAATGTGGACACAACTGACCTCAAGATACTTTTCAGAAGGGAATAGATTTCCCCTGCAAATTAGTGTGTAAATGTCTCTTCTCCTTCTTCTTAGACAGTCCCTTGGAATCGAGGATGACTTGCTCCCACTCCAGTTTGATGGATTCTGAAATGATAAGCTGGCAGATTTTGCTACATGTGGTGCAGGTGGGGTTTTGAAGGGTTGGGTGTTATTTGGAGCTCCCTCTGATGCCTCAAATTATCCTCTGTACATTCCCGACAAAGACCCTCTGTGTTTGGTGCCTTTCCTGAGTGAGCCTTCCCCATTTTCATTTGGTCACATGCCAGGGTTTTCCATGAGACGTTGAGGGTGTTTGACCCCAGTGCGCAAAACTTAAACCCTCGCCACTTTCCTGGAGACTCTGTCCTGGTTATGGTCAATCCTCATCATTGTCCTGAAGATTCTATCCTGGGCTAGGATTCCCAATTCCAGGGTCTTGGCTCCCGCGGTGCAAAGACTTGCGAGCCCCGATCCCACAGCAAAACACACATCAGTCGTGCCCTCCAAACGTAAATGGGTCACTTGGTTAAGAGGCATGTTCACCACCCAATTACTCGTAGCAGGTGCATGAGGAAGTGGGACCAGGTCGGGAGTGGGCCAAATTAAAGGGAAAGTGTCACTCATAGCTGAAGCGGCCGTTCGTGAAGGTTCTGGAGTGCAGAAGGTGAGAGGGCCTCTATGCAAAGTCTCCTGGGGCATTCTGCTCCCCGGCAACACTCACAGGTTGTCCCCGAAGCAGAGAAGCAGGCCATGAGATGAGGTTGTCAACTAGGCCGGTTAGCAGAGGAGTAGAGCAATGGACCTAGCTGCAGTGTTGGAAACACTTCAACACCCTCACAGGGACTGGCAGGGCGAGTGGCATGAGAGTCACAGACACCAGGCCTGCTGGATAGCCGTCACCAGACTACTGTGGAGATGAACATCCTTTGGACAATGAGAGGACCAGTCAGCATGGGAGAGGGGTGTAGGGCAGAGCCTCACTGTCCCACTAGCACAGGTCAGACCCCAAGTGCTGCTGGCCAGGAGGCTGGAGTGCAGTCTGTGATATTGTCAGTGCGTGAACGGCTGCAAGTGGAGAGGGTGGCCTTGTGCATCCTTGGCATCATTGGCATCGTTCTTCACTTTGCAGGGGAAACGAGAGATGAACGATACTGAGACAGAGAGGCACATCTGGAAGGAAAGCAGACACAGCTGGCAGTCCTCACTCATTACAGTTGTTGCAAATGGCCAGAGTGTCCACTGGCAGGGCAACAGGGGACAAAAAGACGAGGATGCGCCACAGGCAGGATGAAGTCATCTCAACATCTCCAGCTGCTGGGGAGGCATGCAGATTCTCCTCATTTCAGAAGCTACCCTGGTCTCAGCATCTGTTCTGTAGACTGATCTTCCCTCACTATCAGCTCTTATGTCTTCCACAGAGTCATGTAGAAAGCCGGCAATCATTGCGAGGGCACCAAGTCCCTGAGGATACCGAGGAGCAAGACACCTCGGAGACTGCACCATCATATCTTATCAACACACCGTCCACCAGCGCAGACACTCGCACCTCAGTAGAAAAGGTGGCACCAGATGTAATGCATGTCACTTAAATGGAGAATTTGTGTGGGGTTGGGCGGCAGGATTCAGCTGTGGCCAGTCTTCCTTGAAGGATAGAGGATTGGCACAGCCCTGCTCAAGGACCAAGAAGGTGCTAAGCCTGAGGAGTCTCGAAACAGATGGCCCTTCGGACCAGCTCTGGTATGTGTGCCCACTAGCTGGAGCTATCTGGAGCTCTGCAGAGTCACAGGATGAGAATAGAGGAGTCTGTCCAGCTCACGTGCTCCATAGTGACTCCGAGACCTACTTCTCAGTTGCATGCTGATGGGTGAAACATAAGTCAGGGAAGGACTGATAAGAGAGAGCGGCCACACACACAGTCTGCACTTCAGGTATCAGCCTGTCCTCTCTCTTTGACTATTCTGATTGACCTGCCAATGTTGCACCATAACATTCTGCCACTGTTTTGGTCAGCACCTCCTTCTCCAGTGCTCCTCTGTGATATGCTGCTGCCAACCTTCATCCTTCTGGGTGCCGATAACTTGAGCACCACCTCATAGTCTCTCAAGCTGGTGGCTGCCTCTGGCCCGACACTCCCCGCACTGACACCGCCTCCTCCCTCCTGACATGTGGCCACGGGGAGCCTGCCATCTGCAGCCTTTGAAAATCCAGCCCCTGGTTACCGTAAACCCTCCTCATGGAGCTGCAACCGCTCTTCCTGGCTGGAACAAATACTGTTCATGGCGCCAAGCAATTTATCTGAGTTTTAAGAAATGTTCTTCGCGGACCCGCGTGTCCTATCTAGTTAATTAATGGTAACCGTTGCTCAATCCCCATAATAGAGAGAGTCTGACAGCGCAGCATATTTGGTCTTTATTACTTTAAATGTTAATAGAAGATTGCAAGTGATTTTCATAACTCATCTCCCAATAATGCTGACAGCCAATTCTGATATCTGAGATTAACTGCAGTGGACAGTGCTTCAAGACCCTTGCATTATTGATCCTCATGTGCCTGTAGCTGTTCTTCAGATTCAGAAATGCTCTCAAATTAGTTTACTTTTAGATGATATGCCAAGTTGATTTTTTTCGAACAAAAGTTTCTAGCAAATTGTTTCTGTGGTGTGATGGGAGTTTCAGCAAGCTTGGCTTTAAAGATTAATACACCATTGCCACCCAGTGGTGAAGCGGCACTATACTGTCTTTGATGAGACCAGCAGTGTGGTAACAACATCAGGAGGAGATGAACGGCAGCTGGATTCATTTGACAGCAATTTCTTTCAGGAGGATGGGCTACACGAGAGTAAGTTTCACCCCAACGTTTGCATTGCCGGCCTCATCTCTTTCAGTCGTACTAAACTCCTCCTGGCAGGCTGCTCCTCCCAGGAATGACATGTTGCTTCACCTCCAGAACACTGGCCCGCATCTTCCGAGGAGAAGCTATCACGGTCGGAATGCCCCTCCGCTCCTACTTTTCTGTGCCACGCCGGAGCTCCGCATTCCTGCCCGGGAATTCCAACCCCGGCCTCTCCAGAAATGCGGAGCGTTCCTGAAGTGGGACTGCATCTTCATAGCACCTGGTTCACTTGGCCGGGTGGGGGGTGGGGGGGGGGGAGACAAGCCACGCCCCCTTTTTACAGCACTCGCTGCTGTATTCTGGTAAGTAAAGAGATTAAATGTCCCAAAGCTTCTTTAAAAAGTTACAGAGAGAAGTTGGTGTGTAAGCTAAGTGTGTAAATTAAGGAGTGGGGGTGGGTGAGGTAAGTGGGTAGGGTGAGTGCCTATTGGTACCTGACTGCAATTTTAACCAGACCTCCCAAGGGAGAAAAGGTGGTGAGCTTCCTGCCAGCCCAGCCCAATGAGGGAGTGGATTGGAGATAGAATTTTCTTGTGGTCCCAGGAGGAGGAGTGCCCTCGACCATGGCCCTACCAGAAGCAGCTCCCTCCTCCTCCAGCATGGATCTCCTCCAGCAGCAGCCCCCCCACTCCAGCAGGGACCCCTCCCAGCAGGGCTCTCCTCCAGCAGGGCTCTCGCCAGCAGAGCCCCCCCCCACCTCCAGCAGGGTTATCCTCCAGGAGCTCCCCCCTCCTAGCAGAGCCCCCTCCTCCAGCAGGGCCCCCCTCCAGCAGGGCCCCCCTTCCAGCAGGCCCCCCCTCTAGCATAGCTCTCCTCCAGCAGGGCTCCCCCCAGCACAGCCCTCCCCCCTCCAGCAGAGCTCTCTCCTCCAGCAGGGCTCTCCCCAGCAGAGACCCCCCCCACCACCCCACCCCACTACCAGCAGGGTTATCCTCCAGGAGCTCCCCCCTCCTAGCAGAGCCCCCTCCCAGCAGGGCCCTCCTCCAGCAGGGCCCCCCTTCCAGCAGGGCCCCCCTCCCAGCAGGACCCTGTCCAGCAGGGTTATCCTCCAGCAAGGCCCCCTCCCAGCAGGGCCCCCCTCCCAGCAGGACCCTATCCAACAGGGCCCCCCTCCCAGCAGGGCCCCCCCTCCCAGCAGGACCCTATCCAACAGGGCCCCCCCTCCAGCAGGGCTCTCCTCCAGCAGGGCCTGGCAGTCAATTCTGGCACTTACCTGCCCTTGCTGCACAGGATGGCATGTTTTAAATGAGACCCGAGATTGAAGATACACTGGGCCTTATTTTTTGGAGCACAGGTAGAACTTCTAATTCACCCATTGAAAACTAGTTCGCAGTAAACTGTTATCTTTTTATAGACTGTTATCTTTTTTCGGATTTAAAGGCATTACCAAGAAAAATAAATCTTTGATAATGGAAACATTTGTTTTTGTCCTGGTCTCACCGGCTCCCTGAGTATAACATCAAAATCAGAAAATGATATCATCTTTACTCACCCTGGATAATCAGAAAATGTCTATCCATTGAACAGGTATTGAATAATGATCACACATAAAGCCATTTGATGATGGTACAGTGAATATTATAAAAGGGGCTGTTGCAGTGAAGGATTGAGCCATTAACTGCGACTGACATTGCGGGGAGTGTGTAGTGCGCTTTCTTTGTTAAGCAGTACTTGTTATACCCAAGTGTTACAGGTGAATGTATATTACAAAGTTAATGTACTATATCGTGAGTGTTTGAAGGCAGCCTCATATCCTGCAGCTTTGTGCCCTCATGGCTTGCACATTTATTGTTGCATTATTAAGCTTTTTTCACCCACTAAGACTTGAAAATGCACTGTGGAATATTAGTAAAAACATGTTATCGTATTCACATGAAACCCCTTTGCCCAAAGCTTTAATTTATTTTAAATGTAGTTAAACACATTTACAGAGGAATTTCATATGGCATTGTTGTACAGTGCTCCATGCATAAATGGACACACCCAGAAGACGGACTCTTACAAAATTAATGGACGCATATTGAGAGACCCAAGACTTACATTGTAAAATATACAAGAGGTGCTCTGAAACCACACACAAGTTATGAACTATGAGCAGCCTTCAATGCACAGAATCTGGTTACAACTTAAAAAGACAGGGCACAGCCTGCTGTACTTGGAACATTCATTAAGTTAATTTCTGCCCTCAGGTCTTCCTCAGGACATTTTTATTTTGCCAGTCAGCACGAGACAGCAGTAGATTTTGTGAAAGAAATGGCTTTAGTGTAATGGGGAGCTCATTACCCAGGAGGCATAGTGGCAAAGAAATCTCTTTATAATCTCTGAAATTGAATGGAGGAGTTTCTCTGTCACTATGGCTGCTGGGTAATGAATTCCCCATTCCATTGAAATTTATTTACAGTACATACAGTGGCCATTTTGAAAAAGACACCTGCAAATAAAGGAAAGCGAAATCTAGTCCCTAATGTGTCCATAATTTGTACTGTAAAGTTGTACCGCAATTTCACAGTGCAGTTTCCATTCATAAAGTCTTAGTTATTAAGGGACAAGAATAATGAGCATCCATCACTGAAAAAAATGCTTTTTTCCATTCATTCTCCGAATGAGTCCAATTTTGCTCTCTGCATGTTACCCAAGGCTTTTCAAATACTCTGAAATTCTGAGAATACCACAGGTTATTCTTGATTAGGATTTGAGCTCATATCAGATACTTTAACTTGTGCTCATTGTGAAAAGTGTTTTCCTGCAGGCTTGCCCACACTCACTGTTAACTAAAATATTACCTTGTGCACAGAGTAATTTGGGATAACAAGACCTGAGCGAATAGTGAGGCCTTTTATTATTGCTAATATAATGGCCCATGTGCTAACAAAGACTGTTTTATGTTGCAGTGATGGTCCCTTTAAGAGCTAGATTTCTCTGAAAAATTTCTTGTAAGGCTCCTGGTTTCCAGAAACTGAACATGTGACCAAGCTTCTTGGGAAAGAAACAATAAAAAGTGGGTCAACAAGAAGTTAATTATAGGGGTGAGTAAGTCCCTGGGTATGCTTCTGTGTTAAGGCAGATTGGGTTTGGTTTATAGCAGTCTGGCTACAGAATAGGGAACATTTCTTTCCAGCAGAATTCAGTTGAAACTCTGGGTGCTGGCTAAAAGTGTTAAACTTCTTGAATGATGACTAACAATGAGTTAGATTTCTGGAAATATCCAAGCTGAGAAGAGAGAGCGAGAGAGAGACAATTTGATACAAAACTCAAGAGTTAAAGAATATTAGAACCAGGAGGGTTCTGACCCAAGATGGCTACGCATAAGACCCTAGCTATACCTGATTTAAATGGAGAGTCTACAACTGTGGGACAGTTGGAGGAGGTTTGAAGGGACAGTCCCAAGAAATCTCAACCCTTGAACAAATCTTTAAAACAGTTCTCAGACCGAGGGGTTGATCTTCCAATTTCTGCTAAGGATCTGACTTGAGTCTTTTGGTGGGGTTGTCAAATGGATGCAGAATGAAATTTGAGTTAAGAGGCTTGGTTTGGAGAATAAATAACGATGTTAGTTCTACTTCTAATATCTCTAACATAACTGACTATTTTAGAGTGTAATTATAAGTGTTCATGTTCTTTGATTTTTGTGTAGTAAAATTCTTTTGTCTTAAACTGTGAATCTTGTGGCTTCCTTGTTTTAGTAAATACCTGCATTTTTGGATTCTTAAAATATTTTTTAAAAAGTTTTTATATCTCTACTGAGATCATAACACTAAGCAACAAATAGAAATGCCACCACATCTTGTGCACAGATTGCGTGGTAAGATACCTTAGTCACTAGCTTTTCAACTTGTAAACTTGGCTTCAATGCAGCCCAAACTTAGGTTTGGAACACTGCTCAGTGTGCTGCCTGTAACAATTTTTGTCTCAGTTTGTTCCTGGTGAGTATTGGCCAAAAGTTCGAACGGTCCCTAATTCAGAGCTAATTGTTAATCTTATTCAGAAGGACTACAGTATGGCTACAGCAAGAAATGGAAAGAAAATGTCACAGTGATGCAGTAGGAAGTATTGTTCTGAGGTTGAGGCACATTGGCTCGAGCAGAATAAGCTTCATGCTCTATCCAGCTGTGCAAGAACTGACCTTGTGTGACTGCTACTGACAGTGGGTGCCTGAAATGGTCTGATTATACTTCCGAGCACTAAAATCACTCACCTTGATGAACACAAATTTTGCACTTTGATTCCGTCATTGAGCTTCTGTAAACATTTCATCCTTTGAGGCAAGATGGGATCTTGAAGGAATGGTTAACTTCCATTTTGAGCGTGATGATGTAAAACTAGTTAAAGAGATGCCATAACAAACTAATAAAAAACCAGAATCAAAATGTTCCATTTGCTTCCCGTTGTGTACAGCCAAGCAGTTAGTGAAGTGTCTCGATAAAGCAGTTGAAGCCCCAGAAAGTGTAAAGGACAAAGCAAATCACAACCAGGTTCACAATGAAGGGTTCCTTAATAAACTGTACATAAAGTATTGTTTTATTATTTTACTATAGCTACTTAAAACATTTATTATCTTGTATAGGTTAATCCAGTAGTTTACCTGTGGATTTGCTCCTTTTATCGCTGATCTTTTGAAATAACACCCATCACTGGATTTTTACTGTTCTCTTAAATCCTTATATGGAGACTCTGTAAATAATTCTGATTAGACCTCATCTTATCAGGCCTGGGCACCACTTTTCTGAAAGAACATACTGACCTTGGAGTGCAAGCAGTGCAGATTGACTTGGATAATACTGGGGCTAAAAGGGCTTAATAAATCACAGGTTGCACAGGCTAGGCTCATAGTCCCTCAAGTATACAAGATTAAAGGGTGATCTAGTTGAGGTGTTTAGGATGATTGAAGGATTTGATGGGGTAGATAGGGAGAATGTATTTCCAGAGTCCAGAGCAAGGGGACATAAACCTAAAAATAGAGCTAAGCAGTGCAGCAGTGAAGTCAGGAAAGGCTTCTTCACATGAAATCTGGAACTCTCCCCTCAAAAGGCTTTTGAGGTTGTGGAATCAATTGAAAATTTCAAAACTGAGATTGGTAGATTGTGGTTAGGCAAGGATATTAAAGGCTCTGGAACAAGGCAGGCAGATCGAGTTAAGGTGCTGATGGTCTATGGTTTAATTGAATGGTGGTTATTAGGCTCATTAGAAGCCAAGACCACAGTCTAATGTTAGGACTGAAACAGGTCCATAAAATTGTCTTATATGCTCCAACTGTGGCTCTGTGGATGAGTGCTGAGTCATAAAACCAGATATAATCCAGGCTCAATTTTTCATCTGTGTTTGAAGAGCTGAATGGCCTCTTCCTGTTCCCATGTCCCTACAATGCACTGATCACATTCTTTGATGGCATTGCATCAGTATCATGCACAAATGACAGAACATTGTACTTTAGGTTCATTCATGTGCATAGCCCAATTGTTATTAATGCAACGTTATAAAGATTTAACCCAACTAATGGAATGTTCCTTGGAAACATGACATTCTTTGTATAACAGTAATCCAAAGTATGGATCCCAATATCAACATGTGAAAGCTAAGAGCAGCAGTTTTGTTGCAGATTAGCTGAATGCACCACTTTGAGGAATTATTCAATGAAGTAGAAATTGGTTGAAAACCTGTCTTGATGATTGAAATCCTTCTGTTACCTCATATTTATAAGAACAGGAAGTATAGAGTGAGAGGATAACATAACAGCAATGCTAAACAAGCTGAGCCCAACACATCATCAAAGTAAGCCAGTTAATTTTAAAGTTAAGTACAATATAAGCCAAGCAATGGTTATCATCAAAAGAACCCCACCAAGTATCTGAGATAAGGCAGTGTACAGTTGAAAAGAACAGAAGATAAAACAGCATAAAATCCGAAAGTAATGGTTAGGTGGAGCGAATCTTGAGTTTTGATGATTGTACCAGGAACAGAAGACTGAGGCAGGTAGGGACTTCGGCAGTTTTGAGTTTTTGTGGGGAGGGGGAAATGAAAGTTTGAAGAATATAAAAACAATAAAGCTCTTACAGGTGATTGAAAATAATTGCAATGATCTTCAGATCAGCCCAGTCCCCTTTCTAATGCATGTGAATTGTCGATGCAGCACTGTCCATAACTTGGTACATCTTTGAAGTTGGGTTAGTACATTGTTAGGGCAAAGGAGGGGGGACTTTCACACTGCATCTGACTCATGTTCCACCTGTCCTGGGGGTTTTCACAATGGACAAAGTATTGTATGTCCCAGCAACTCTCATCCCTCACGTCGATGAACCAAAATCCTGCTGAAAAAGGAATTGGCATGTAGCAGGTTCACTGTGGTTGAAATAATGTGGCAATTGGGGAACTGGAGCCATAGGAAGAGCATCTTTGGTGGGGCTGTACAAATAGAGCCAAAAGGAGAAGTTGTCACTGATTAGAAGCCAGGACCACAGTTTAATGTTAGGACTGAAACAGGTCAGTAAAATTGGCTTATTCACTCCTACTGTGGCTCTGTGGATAAGTGTGCTGAGTCATAAAACCAGAGTATAACACAAGTTCAATTCTTCAATGTTTTGGATGATGTTAGCAAAACTAGCAATCTGAGTCTCTGTGTTCATGGAATATAAAGGAGAATATTTAACGACCCCCTGCTGGAAAGCACATTGTGTGGACAATGTGTTACAACCACCATAAGACCAGGTCTCTGCAGTAAAGAATTCAACAGATTAACTACCCCCTGAGGGAAGAAATTCCTCCTCACCTCTGTTTTAAATGGATGAGATTATGCCCTCTGGTCCTAGACTCTCTCACAAGGGGAAACAACTTCTCAGTATCTACCCTGTCAAGCCCTCTAAGAATCTTATATGTTTCAATAAGGTTGCCTCTCATTCTTCCAAACTCCAATGAGTATAGGCCCAACCTACTCGACTTCTCCTCATAAGAAAATCCCCCCCATACCTGGGATCAACCTAGTGAACCTTCTCTGGACTGCCTCCAATGTTAAGGGGACCAAAACTGTTCACAATATTCTAGGTATGGTCTAACTAGTGCCTTGTATAGGTTTAGCAAGACTTCCCAATTTTTATACTCCATTCCCTTTGAAATAAAGGCCAACCATTTGCCTTCCCTATTACCTGCTGAACTTGTATGCTAGCTTTTTGTGATTCAAGCACTAGGACCTCCAAATCCCTCTGTGCTGCAGCTTTCTGCAGTCTTTCTCCATTTAAATAATATTCAGCTCCTCTATTCTTTCTGCCAAAGTGCATGACCTCATATTTTCCCACATTATATTCCATCTGCCAAGTTTTTTCCCGCTCACTTAACCTGTCCACATCCCTCTGTAGACTCTTTGCATCATCCTCATCACTTGCCTTCCCATTTATTTTTGTGCCATCCATTTCCCTCATCCAAGTCATTATTGTAAATAATTGTGGCCCCAGCACTGATCCCTGTGGCACTCCACTAGTTATAGGTTGCCATCGTGAAAATGCTCCCTTATCCCAACCCTCTGTCTATTAGTTAGCCAATCCTCTATCCATGCTAATATACTACCTCCAACACCTGGGGCTCTTATCTTATTATGCAGCTTTATGTGCAGCACCTCGTTGAATGCCTTTTGGAAATCTAGTTATATTACATCTACTGGTTCTCCTTTACCTATCCTGCTTGTTACCTCCTAAAAGAATTCTAATAAATTTGTCAGGCATTATTTCCCTTACATGAAGCCATGCTGACTCTGCTTAATTATATTATGTATTTCTAAATGCTCTGCTATTCCATCCTTTATAATAGACTCTAACATTTTTCCAATGACAGATGTGAAGCTAACTGGCCTATAGTTACCCATTTTTTGTCTCCCCAGCTTTTTCAATAAGGGCATTACATTGGCAGTTTTCCAACCCTCTGGGACTTTTGCAGAATCTAAGGATTCTAGGAAGATTACTACCAGTGCACCTGCTATCTCTATAGCTACTTCCTTTAATATCCTAGGATGTAACCCATCAGGTCCAGGGAACATATCAGCCTTTAGTCCCATTAATTTCCCTAGTACTTTCTCTCTAGGAATAGTTATTGCATTTATTTCCTCCCCACCACCCACTTTTGCACCTTGATTATTTAGTATTTTAGGAATGCAATTAGTGTTTTCTACTGTTAAGACTGATGCAAAGTATTTATTCAACTCCTCTGCTATTTCCTCATTCCCCATTATTATTTCCCCAGCCTCATTCTCTAAGGGGCTAATGTTCACTTTGGCCTCTCTCTTTCTTTTTATGTATTTAAAGAAGCTCTTACTGTCAGTTTTTATATTACTTGCTAGTTTATCCTCAGTTTATTTTCTCCCTCTTTATTTTTTGGTCATCTTTTGTTGGTTTTTAAAACTTTCTCAATCCTCTGGCTTATCACTAATCTTTGCCACATTGTGTGTTTTTTCTTTCATTTTAATGCTATCCTCAACTTCCTTGGTTAACCATAGTTGGTTTATTTCCTTCCTAGAATCCTTCTTCCTCAATCTTTGTTGTGAGTCATAAACTATTTTCTTAAACGTCTGCCATTGTTCATCAACTATCTTTTCTGCTAAACTCCTTTCCCAGTCCACTCCAGCCAACTCTACTCTCATTCCTTTGTAATTACCCTTATTTAAGTTTAGCACAGTTGTTTCCCTCCCAAGTTTCTCACTCTCAAACTCAATGCTAAATTCCACCATGTTATGGTCACTGTTCCCTAGGGAATCTTTTACTCAGGTCATTTATTAAACCTGCCACATTACACATTAATGGATCCAAAATAGCCTGATCCCTGGTTGGATCCACAACATAATGTTCCAGGAAACTGTCCTGGATTCACCCTATGAATTCTTGCTTGAGGCTACCTCTGCCAATTTGATTTTCCCAATCTACAAGAAGATTAATATCATCCATGATTAATGTGCTGCCTTTTTTACATACTCGGTATCTCCTGATTTCTGCTCTGTCTGGCAGCATAGGGGGCCTATAGACTACTCCCACCAGTGTCTTCTTCCCCTTGTTATTTCTTACCTTCACCCATATGGATTCTACATCTTCCAATCCAAGATCTTTTCTTGCTATCGTACTTATTGCATCTTGTACTAACAATGCTACCCCAACACCCTTTCCTTCCTGCCTGTCCTTTCAAAAAGTCACATACCCATGAATATTTAGTCCCCAGTTTTGATGTCTTTGTAACCATGTCTCCGTAATGTCTATAAGATCATAGTTATTAACGTCTATTTGTGCCATTAGTTCATTTATTTTATTCTGAATACTATGTACATTTAAGTAAAGAGCAATTAATTTTGCCTTTTTACCATTTTTCCCCCTTTTTCTCCCTTTGACCCTATTTGCTGCTGTCTATTTATGTCTGTACACTCTGTCCTTTCCTGTCACACTCTGGGTATCATTACCTAAATAGCTGCCCTGCAAGGCTGCCATATCCTTTTGCTTTGTAAGCCTATGTATCCCCTCTCCAGAACCACCATCAACCCTCCCCAACCATCTATTTAGTTTATTTGATTTTCCAGGACACTGGTCCCCGCACAGTTCAAGTGAAGCCCATCCCATCGGAACAGCTCCCTCCTACCCCAATACTGGTGAAGCCCATCCTGCTGGAACAGCTCCCTTCTACCCCAGTACTGGTGCCAGTGCCCATGAACTGAAATCCATTCCTCCCACACTAATCTTTGAGCCAAACTTTTAACTTCTTGACTTTATTTGCCCTTTGCCTGTGGTTCAGGTAGTAATCCTGAGATTACTTTATAATTTAGCTCCTAACTGTTCAAATTCTTTCAGCAGAACCTCTGTTCCAGTCCTATCAATGTCTTTGGTACCAGCATGGACGATGTCAACTGGATCCCTCCCCTCCTTCTTCAAGTTCCTCTCCAGACCTGGGGAGACGTCGTTAACCCTGGCACCGGGCAGGCAACACAGTCTTCGAGACTCATGCTTACGGCTGCAGAGAACAATATCTATCCCCTTAATTACACTATCCCCTACCACTACCACATTCCTATTTCCTCCCCTACTTGAATGGCTCCCTGTATCACTGTACAGCGGTCAGCTCGCTCATCCACTCTCGCCCACACAGCTTGCTGCTTGGACAATTGCAGGGATCGAGGCTCCTCGAACGCTACCCCCTGGGTCCCCATACCTGCCTCACCAGCAGTCACACCCTCCTGTCCCTGATCACAGACCAAATTTGAATTACCTAATCTGAGGGGTGTGACTGTCAGCTGGAGCAATGTGTCCAGGTAAATTTCCCCCTCCCTGATGTCACGTAATGTCTACAGCTCAGACTCCAGCTCCTCGACTTGGATCCAAAGTTTCTCAAGCTGCAAATATTTACCACAGATGTGTTTGCCATGGTGTCCAGCAGCTCCCACATCACCCGTCTTGCCATCGCTATCGTATTTTATTTAATATATTAATTAATTACTCTAGTAATCCTGCTCTTTACACTTGAAGAGTCCCCCACTTTTTTTTACACTTTATTGTAATTTTTTTTACACCAATATTGATCTTATACTTAGTAAGCTATTTTTAAGAAAAAGAGAGAAAAAAAAAGACTAGAGACCTCAACACAAGCTAGAGACCTTACTTTACTTTAAAGACTAGAAATACTCACCAACCCTACCCACCAATCAGCTGCTTTCCCTGCACTTGTGTCACATTGTGGTTCTTGGCATCACTTCGCCGCTGCTGTCACTGCAGATAGGCCTCTTGATCCATGCCTTTTATCGGCTCCCACTCACGTCTCTTAGGAATAGAATAAACCTTAATCACTTACCAGATACTTGCCAATTAACCGGATTCTTCTCCTGCAGCAGAGCAAGAATCAATTCTTGGAGGCTGAAAAAGTTTAGGTAAAAGCAACCAAAGACCCCTTCCCCTTACTCTGCTTAACTCCCTGAAGCGCTCAACTCCGGCACTTTATCATAACTCCCTGAGGAACTTAACTCCAGCACTCTATCGTAACTCCCTGAAGAACTTAGCTCCAGCAATCTATCGTAACTCCCTAAAGCACTCAACTCCAACAATCTATCATAACTTCCTGAAGTGCTCAACTCCAGCACTCTATCATAACTCCCTGAAGCGCTCAACTCCAGCACTCTATCGTAACTCCCTGAGGAACTTAACTCCAGCATTCTATTGTAACTCCCTGACGCGCTCAACTCCAGCACTCTATCGTAACTCCCTGGAGCACTCAACTCCGGCACTCTATCGTAACTCCCTGAAGCGCTCAACTCCGACACTCTATCGTAACTCCCTGAAGCGCTCAACTCCGGCACTCTATCGTAACTCCCTGAAACGCTCAACTCCAGCACTCTATCGTAACTCCCTGAAACGCTCAACTCCGACACTCTATCGTAACTCCCTGAAGCGCTCAACTCCGGCACTCTATCGTAACTCCCTGAAGAACTTAGCTCCAGCAATCTATCATAACACCCTGAAGCACTCAACTCCGGCACTTTATCGTAACTCCCTGAAGAACTTAACTCCGACACTCTATCGTAACTCCCTGATGCGCTCAGCCCCGGCACTCTATTGTTAGTCACACAGTCAAGTCCTAAGTCATACTAAGTTGGCTACTTATATATGCTCCTCATACAAAAGGCCTATCTGAGTCACTTAATGAGGATGTAGTTTCAGCTGATTCTTAAGTAAGCTGTTCTTTCACTCGAACCCTTGAAAATACCCTGTTTAAGGCTGGCAACTACGGAATTTAAACTGTGAATTTCAGTTTAATGCCAACTACAAACTACAGACTAAATTAGGTTTGTACAAAGTACAAATTTAAACTTTCTTACCCAACAACTGCATGCACTCAGTCCTAGACTCCGGGCCTAAACCCCCATACTCCCAATAACAACAACAGGCGGGGTGTAAAATGTAAAACAGGTGAGGAACGGCTGAGTGTGGAAGAGTAAGGGAATTGGTGGGTGTGTGCCAAGGCTTCTGAAACCCTTGATGGAGGCCTCAAACCCCAGATAAGAAGCTATCGGTTCCACGATTGTCACTGGGTCCCTGTCCTTGGGGGCAACCACGTGAGGAGGGGTTAAAAATGACTCCCCTATTCTACCGCTCCAGGTCTGACTGTAACAGGGGTTTTTTTTAATGAATTTAGAGAGGGATTTGTTTTGCCAATACCGCAGGACCCCCACTATTTACGCTTTCAGATTGTGAAGAATTAGTCAGACAGGTTTTCTTAGGGTAAGCAAGGAACAAGATATTGAAACAATTTCCTGAATTAAATAAAATGAGGTAAACCACAACCACCATTCATATGGCACGCCCATTCCCTGCGTCCACACACAGCCTAGTACAGGTGGCAGAATATGAGGATAGGCTTAAGGTTTTTTTACAGCTCTTGAAGAAGATAAAGCAAAGAGACATACGGTTAGCTGTCCTTTGGCTGGTCTCGACGCAGTGATTCCATGCTGGGGCCACTTTGTTCAGTTATCTTCCTGAGTGCACTTGTAGGGAGCAGATTTCCAAGGGGAGAATTTTTCCTATGGTGGGTGGGCTGGGTGGGACCGGGCGGCCGGGAGGCGGAGCTGATCGCCGCCCACCTTCAGCTGCGTGCCGCCATTTTACGTGGGTGGGCAAATTAAGGCTCACCCAGCCTAACGCACGGCCAGGGCTCAGTGTACCAGTGCGGGCAGGGGGAGGAGGGAGAGTCAGGACCTGTGCTTTTTCGTGCATGCCCGCTAAAGCGCACAGCAAGCTCCCTGAGGCACGGAGCTGCCTCAGGGGGTTAAGCAGATAATAAAACTTTTCAATAAATAAAGTAAAAAATTATTTAAACATGTCCCCTCATGTGACAGTGTCGCATGAACTGGGACGTGTTTGCGAAGTGTGCAAAATTTATTTACTTATTTTATAAAACCTTCAGGAAACTTCATCCTGCCCGTGGATGAGGTTTCCTGAAAAACGCAAAGGCCGTTTGGGCTCTTCGCCTGCCCGCCAGCCTTAAGGTTGGACAGGCAACGTTCTTAACAAGGTTAATTGCTTATTAATGGCCTTAACAGGCCGTTGATAGTTCGGCAAGTGCACAGCCGCCTCCGGCTCGTGCCCACCAAAGTAAATATCGAAACGACGCGCGATGGCATTGGGATGCACGCCCAGTGTCATCACGCGTCATTTTACACGTCAACGTGCAGTGGCAATACTCTGCCCCATGTTTTATTCCCCAAAAAATCTCAGTTTCCAGTGGATTTCTGTTCATGGGTTGGTTACTTTGCAAATCCGGGCACAAGGCATTGAGAGAGAGAGGGGGAGCAAACAGCTTTTGTAGCCCTGTTTTCAGTTTAGTATTCTGCTTTCTCCTGCTTGGTAACAGTCTCCCAAAGTACTTGGCTGGCTGCTTTTCCCAGGGAAATTCTATTAATCCTGCAGCAGTTATTGTCTTTTAGAACAAGTAATTGCATTTTGATGTCTCATCTCAGAAACCTTTCAAAAGTTTCATGACAGTGTAAAGCCAACAGGAAATGGCATTTTTCATGCTCCCCAGGGGGGTTGTGTGCCTGTTCTTTCTCATCCTGCTTGGTGGAACGCAAGCTTGTATATTCGAACCATTTGGCCGTCTCCATTGTGTTAAAAAGATATGTTTATTTCTTAAAATCCAGGCAGAATAGAAAAGTTAGAAATTGTATCTTTTTTTTGAAAAAAGCACACCCTCGTAACAACTGGATAAGAACGATGTTTGGGCTCAGTGGTTTGGGCTCAGCTGTTTGCAGACGCAAGAATTGAGTTGCAGCATTTTTTGTTAATAGCAGCACAATTTCTAATTGGAAATGCCACCAGAGAGAAAATTATGGGGCTTCTGTGGAGTGGAGACAGACAAAGTAATGTTGTAGCTGTAGGAAAGGAGGGAGATGTGATACTCCAGCAGCAAGTGACTCATGGCAGTCACAAGGCTGTGAGTGGAATAAGTCAAACGTGCCCATTTAACATGAGAGAAGTGATCAGCTAATAGTTCATCGTGCTGTTCATGAGGTTCTTACGAGGTGCTTCATGCTGACAGGGAAAGGTCAACTTTTATTGCAGTACATTGTGTTGCATCAAAGAGATGTTTGAGATTTTGAAAATTCTGTGTCGCAGTTTCAATGGAAACCTGCAACACCTGACATTGGGTGGAAAGGAGGCCCAAAGCTTCAAACCTTCAAAAGAAAGCCTTTTCTTCTACTGCCTCCCTCAACCTCTAAAGCCCCTTGGGATGCCCTGTGAAGTACTTTTTAAATTGGAATCACTGTTGTACCTACATTGCACCACGGGGACTGCACTTCAGAAGTTTAATCGGCTGTTATTTGTATAAAGGTAGCTGGACTAGGATGGACTGGTGAAAAATCAGTGGAATCAATACTTGGCGGGGGAAGTGGATGGAGGGTGAAAAGCAGTTGTAGTGGCCCGCATTGTTTATTGTACATTTTCAGTCGAGTCCCTTCAATGAAAATCTGCTGTGATGGGATTGCATAAAGAATGGGTGGGAGGCAGGGAAACCCCTTGGACATCTGATCTTCATAAGAAAGCACATTTCTACTCACGAACAATGTTGCACCCAAAATTAATATTAGCATTCAATGGCTAGAGTTTTGCCATTGGCGAGCAGGAGGCCGATGCATAAAATGACACGGGATGATGTTGGGCGGAACCCCCGATGTCACCGCGCCCCATTTAAATTTTCAGGAAGGTGGGGGTGCAGCAAAATCAGCTGCGGGCCTGCCGACCTGGCAATGGCCAATTGAGGCCATTGACAGATCAATTAAAGTAACCAGTGGACCTGCCCATCCAACTTTAAGGATGTCGGGCAGGCTAGGAGCCTCGGCGATAAACAGATAAAACATCAAACCTCATCCACCGGTGGGATGAGGTTTCATGTAGGGTTTTAAAATTTTTAATAAAGTTATTATGTTAATTATGAACATGTCCCATCTCATGTCACATGAGGGGGACATGTTAGGGAATTTATTTTTTTCTATTTTTACTATTATTAAAAGTGTCAGAGATCTCCCTGAGGCAGCACTTAGCCTCAGGGAGATGTGTGCTCTTTTGTGCACATGCGTGATAGAACGCACTCTCACTTTTGGGGAATCCCACCCCCCCTCGCCCCCCCGCCTGCACAGGGAGCGCTTAGCGCTTCCCGCCGGACGTCACGCTGGGCGGGCCTTAATTGGCGGCAGTGCCCGCTACTCCGGCGGGGATCGGCTCCCCACCCGCCGGAGATTGGGTCAGGCCCACCCGCCCGACAGGCAGAAAATTCTGCCCAATGAGTTTAAAAGTAACGTTTTGTTCAGCAAGCAGGCAAAACAAAAAAAAGGTCAAAATTTTACAAGTTATTTCCAAATTGAATGTTACCCTCCCCTCCAAGTTTTTAAGGGGTAATAAGGTAATGAACTTTCTCTTCTTTTGGGATTAATATGTTTTCAGTCCACTGCCCTCCATCTGTTCTATTTCAAGTGTTTCTATTGAGTGCAGATTTGCCCTTTGCTATTCTTTCAATATTGTTTAAACAATTGGTGGGTATCCTGTTTCATTCTATTCTATTTTTAAGCTGAGACGAAAAGAACTAGGCTCCACTTAGGTCAAAAAGGGTAGGAAAAAGAATGCGATCATCCATTACATTGTCATGGTCACGTGACAGCAAGCTTGGGTTCCAAGAGCCTATTGAGCACAGAAGCTTGGAAGACTGCGAGAGGCAAGGGGAGCATTGAGGGCCCATGAGAATGGATTAAGATAGGACAATAATGCAAGGACTTATGAATTCAATATA
The DNA here is from genome assembly GCF_017639515.1 of Carcharodon carcharias. NCBI lineage: Eukaryota > Metazoa > Chordata > Chondrichthyes > Lamniformes > Lamnidae > Carcharodon > Carcharodon carcharias. The sequence goes on from NC_054482.1 coordinate 21,462,105, forward strand.
GTGAGGAGACAAGCAAGATGAAGGATGTATTGGATGGCATATTTGAAGTTTACAAGGAATATAACAGGACAAGTCAGAGAAGTAGTATCCTTAATTGAGGAAGGTAAGAAAGAATGCAATAGGGATAAAATTTGGCCGGGTTACAGGTGACAGGTCCTGTCCAGGAATGTGAGAGAGGCGTTAGAAAAGATTACCATGGATTGCTACAATGTTTTACCACTAGTTTATAACACAACCAAAACTCCCTCTTGCCTCTTGCATTAAGAGCTCAGTGATTCGAAATACTGCAGGCAATCCAAAGCATCATCCACCCTGCTAAGATTTGTAGTGTAAGATAAATCTTTTTACGCCTTTTGAAATCTCCATCCAGTTCTACAGTGACCATTCCCAAGTGTACCTTACAGAGTTGACAGGGCTAATTTCTGCCTGTGTAACTGCTGTTGTTTAGTTAGATGATGCAACTTACCATGAGTGGAATTTCCAACTTTGGAAAATTTCACACACAATGCTGGTTTCCTCCAAAGGCATTGAAGATTCACCCTTCCTCCAGACCCCAGGTGGTCAGAGTCGGGCCATGGTGAAATGAACTGAATCTCCTACTTACTGCTCCTGCCACCCACACAGACACACACTTGAATACACATGCAACCCATGCATGTTTTTGACTCTGTTTCCAAGACAGGATCAGAAGCAGTTGTGTATATATTGTAAATTTGTGTTGCATTCAGTGTTGCTTCATCACAGATCCTCAAATGCCATTCAAATCCACATTATGATGCGATTTGTGAAGGAAATGGTTTGTACCTGAATTGTTTTACTGTGGAGTGCAAGTCACTGAGCAAGATATTAACCTACTTGGCCATTACCTGATGAATTAATCATTACTCAGTCCCAGGGACTTCACACAGTCATATTATGCCCTATCGAGATTTCTTTTGAGCCAATTCTTCTTTTTTTTAATTATATTACAGTCCCCTAGGCTAGTTAAGTGTGCCTTTATTTACTATTGTAGCCTCAGGAGAAAGAGTTTACATTTATATTCAAAAGTCACAGAGCATCCCATAGTGTTTTGCAGCCCATGAATTGTAAGTGTAATCACTTATAATATAGCCCAATTGACAGTCAGTTTGCATAAGATCCCGCAAGCAGCAATGAGATGAGTAACCAGATAATCTGTTTTGATTGCTTCAGTTGAGGGACAATTATCAGTCAAAGACATTCAGTGTTTGTTGCATTCTCTTCATTGCTGCAAAGGGAGTTGGGACCTCGGTTTTAGTCAGATCTCATCTGAAAGCTGGTACCTTTGGCAATGCACCAATCCTTCAGCATGGTGATGGTGACTGAGACAGTACTGCATTATGAAAAAATGTTCACTGTTTTCAGAGAACCAGAACAAAATTGTGACGGTATTACTGATTTGTGTATCTGAGCAACAATCAGCTTCTCACAGAAAGGATTAATGGTGGGTATCAAAGCGTCCAACAGTGGACCTTATGTGTTTCTGTACAAGGGCCTGCTTAGTACATTGGATATTATAGCGACCAGGGCCTTCAGGGCTTTTACACCAGAATGGTGCACTCACGTATCATTCACATGATGTTTGCTCAAAGAAAATCTCTCCTTTCCTATAATTTTGACAGGGAAAGAGCCCTCATCCTTGCTAATTAGTTCCTTTGGAATTTGTAACAAATATAATTACACAGGCTCCTCAGCAGGCTTTTGTTTAGATGGTTTATTTCCCCTTGTACTCCGCCTTTCTACATCCCTAACGTTTCTGGAGTTATATTTGATACAGCCAAAATTGTCCATTTAAGATCAGTCAGGGTATTGAATTATTTATTTATTTATTCATTCACGGGATGTGGGCATTGCTGGCTAGGTCAGTATTTATTGCCCATCCCTAGTTGCTCCTGAGAAGGTGCCTTCTTCAAGAATTGCCTTCTTGAACCACTGCAGTCCATGTGGTGTAGGTACACCAACATGGAGGGAGTGAATGTTTGTGGATGGGGTGCAAATCAAGTGCCTGGTGCTGGATGATGTCGAACTTCTTGAGTGTTCTTGGAGCTGCACTTATCCAGGTAAGTGGAGAGTATTCCATCGCAATCCTGACTTGTGCTTTGTAGATGGTGGACAGACTTTGGGGAGTCAGGAGGTGAGTTACTAACTACAGAGTTCCTAGCCTCTGACCTGCACTTGTAGCCACAGTATTTATATGGCTAGTCCAGTTCAGTTTCTGATCAAGGGTAACCCCCAGGATGCTGACAGTGTGGGATTCAGTGATAATAATGCCATTGAATGTCAAGGGGAGATGGTTAGATTCTCTCTTGCTGGAGATGGTCATTTCCTGGCACTTGTGTGGCATGAATGTTACTTGCCACTTATCAGCCCAAGCCTGAATATTGTCCAGGCCTTGCTCCATATGGACATGGACTGCTTCAGTATCTGAGGAGTCGCAAATGGTGCTGAACATTGTGCAATCATCAGCGAATATCCCCAATTCTGACCATATGATACAGAGAAGGTCATTGATGAAGCAGCTGAGGAACTCCTGCAGTGATGTACCGGGACTGAGATAATTGACCTCCAACAACCACAACCATCTTTCTTTTGTGCTAGGTATAACTCCAACCAGCAAAGAATTTTCCCTGTGATTCCCATTGACTCCAGTTTTGCGAGTGTTTCTTAATCTCACACTTGGTATTCATTTAAAAGTTATTATGCTAATACAAGGTTGCCATCTTTCTTTGGGACTAACAGTAATTCAAATAATGGCTTGGAGACCCTGGGCACCATCCAATGAGAGAGCTCTGCTGAATATATTCCAATTCATTAGCTTGATTACGAGGTGGCAGAATGTGAACAATGCCAGTGAAACCATAGCCCACTGGTGAGTCGGTGCCTTCAGCAGAGTAGAAAAAAAAACCTAAGACAGAGGGAGCTTTTTCCTGCACTTATGACACAGAATCTAACAATGCACAAATGAAAACGAATGAAGATGCAACTCAAAGACTGAACATCCCATCATCAGGTGATGTCACCCGTGGCTCCGTTGGCAGTGTTCTCAGAATCACAGAATCAGAACCACACAGTGCAGAAGAGGCCCTTCGGCCCATCGAAGTCTCAACCTTGAGTTACAAGGTTTTGGGTTCAAATGCCACTCCCGGGGGTGGGGGGGGGGGGGGGGGGGGAATTTTTAGCTCGTTGGGCGGGTGTGCGTCCGGCCCGACCGAGCATAAAATAACGCGCGATGTCATCGGGCGAGCATCCCGACGACTTTGTACAGTTGCCCGATATTTCGGTGGGTGGGTGTGCACTGAAGTCAGCAACACCGACAATTAAAAGGCCCATTAGGGGCCATTAAAGAGGGAATTGAAATAAATTTTTCGCTGCCCGTCCAACCTTATGTTGGGCGGGCAGGCGAAAAGGCCAAGCGGCCTTTGCATTTTTTTAGGAAACCTCATCCACGGGCAAGATGAGGCTTCCAACAGCAAATAAAAATTTTAAAATGTAATTAATAAAGGCCCCTGCTAATGTGACAGAGTCATATGAGGGGACACGTTTAATAATATTTTAGAAATCATTATTTTTTATTTTCAAAACTGTCCACCTCCCACTGTGCCTCAGGGAGCGTTTCCAGCGCTCGCCCACACGCATGTACAAAGTTGGTGCTCGCCCTCCAACTGCACCACTGCCACCCCATCCCCCTCATACAGGCAGCGCCGAGCACTGCAGCGCACAGTTCACGCTGGGCCTACCAGCGTGAAATCGTGGTCTTGGGCAGAATTTTATGCCAGTGGGATTTTACGGTCCTGCCAAAGTCAATGGCCTTAAAATTCCGCCCAATGATTTGGCACTAAGGGAGTGCTGCACTGTTGGAAGTCCTGTCTTTTAGATTATCCCTGACATCACGGCCAATATTTATCCCTCAATCACCATCACACACAAAAAAAAACAGCTTATCTGGCCATTATCAGATTGCTATTTGTGTAAGTTTACTTTGCAGAAATTAGTTGCACCTTGTGCAACATTGCAACAGTGACAATACTTAAAAAGAAAAGCAAAAATACCTGCAAAAACTCAGCAGATCTGGCAGCATCTGCGGAGAGGAACACATTTAACGTTTCGAGTCCTCATGACCCTTCAACAGAACTAAGCAACAATAGAGGAGAGGTGAAATATAAGCTGCTTTAAGTGGGGGGTGGCGGGGGTTGGAGGGGGGGGAGCGGTGGCAGGGGTTTGTCGTGGGACAAGTGGAGCTGGATAGAGGGTCAGTGGTAGGTGGAAATAACCAAAAGATGTCACAGACAAAAGGACAAAGTGGTGTTGAAGGTGGTGATATTATCTAAGGAATGTGCTAATTAAGGGTAGAAAGCAGGACAAGCAAGGTACAGATAGCCCTACTGGGGGTGGGGTGAGGGGAAGGGATCGAAATAGGCTAAAAGGTAGAGATAAAACAATGGATGGAAATACACTTAAAAATAATGGAAATAAGTGGGAAAAGAAAAATCTATATAAATTATTGGAAAAAAACAAAAAGGAGGGGGAAAATCGGAAGGGGAGTGGGGTTGGAGGAGAGAGTTCATGATCTAAAATTGTTGAACTCAATATTCAGTCCGGAAGGCTGTAAAGTGCCTAGTCGGAAGATGAGGTGCTGTTCCTCCAGTTTGTGTTGAGCTTCACTGGAACAATGCTCCTGGCTCTCCCAGGGTTTCAGTGTTGTTGAAAAATGCTGTCAAGGGGTAGTATGGATCTGAATTCTAGAAAGCGTTTCTGATCAATTGATCAAAATACAGAAACAAAACCAGGTTAGACATGAATGAGTATAAAAAGGCACTGTCAAGGAAATAAACACCGTGGGTGGAAAACAGGGCCCTCACATTTCTTTAGATAATATCACCACCTTCAACACCTCTTTGTCCTTTTTTTGTTTTTGTTTTGAATTTCCAGCATCCGCAGTTTTTTGCTTTTAGCTTAAAAAGAAAAGCACTTGGTTAGCTGTAAAATGCTTTGGGATGTTTGGTGATCATGAAAGGGACTGTAAAAATGCGACTGGCTGTCTGGGGCTGCTCACCTGATTTGTAAGGTGTCACTTCCAACTCATGTATTAGAAAAGCTTGTGGGTGTTTTGAGGCCTCATCACGAGCAGATGAGAGGCTCATTATACCACCTAATTTCAGTTCGCCTCATGCAAATTAGTTCCAAGCTGAAATCGATGATTTTTCTGGCTCTGCTCCATTTTTACTGCTTACTTACATAGAACAGGCTCTGGAGAGATTTGCTGTTTTGGCCTTGGAGAATTTGCTTCTTAAGGAGTGGTTCACTGTTGGTTCTAAAGCCTTTTTGATACCTTCATCTGCATTGCTTTTATTGCACAGCTTTTCTTCCACTGTTTGGCTCTGATACTGATATCATAGCTGTCGAGATTATATTGACCCCCATGAATTAGTTACAAAACATTTTTCTCTCCTCCCCATTCCCCCTGCCCCCTGTCCAGTCCCACCCAGAATGCAGATGAATGGTTAATATCACCCCCACCACCCACACCCAACCCCGTCCAACCTCCCCCGGCCTCCCCCAACCCCCAAATCAATCACGTCTGCTTACAAGTGACTGGATTGATTATTATTTGCAAATAACTTGTAATTATTAACTATCTTTCGCACTGCATTTTGCTAGAAAAATCATTCTGCTTTTATCGGGAGCCATTGTTGCTGCTGTTCTAGTCATCACGGAAAATGTCTTTTTAAATAGACTCTGTTTGTTGAATCTATTGTTCCATTCCCCAGCTCTGTCCACATTGCCCTACAATTTTTTCCCCTTTGAAAATTATTGAACTTGCTTCCAACACCTTTCCAGGCAATTCATTCCATTCGCAATAATTCGCTGTGTAATTTATTTTTTCCTCATGTCGGATCTAATTCTTTTGCCAATCACTTCAAATCTGTGTCCTCTCATTATCACTGGAAATAGTTTCTTCTTATTTACTTTCCAACATTTGTTCTATCAGTTCTCCTCTTAACCTTCTCTGCTCTAAGGAGGACAACCCCAGCCTGCCCTATCTCTCACCTAAGGAATTACTTCCTTGCCTTAGAGTGGATGCAACAAAGGTTATTAGATTGATTTCTGGAATGAAAGGACTGTCCTATGAGGTGGGATTGAGTAGAAAGGGTCCATATTCTCTGGAGTTTAGAAGAATGACCCAAGGGTGATCTCTTTGAAACATATAAAATGTTTAAAGAGTTGACAAAATAGATGCTGAGGGGCTGTTTTCTCTGGCTGTAGAGTTTTGGACTAGGGTCACATTCTCAGCAGATGGGGTCCTCATTTAGGACTGAGATGAGGAGAAATTTCTTCACTTAGATGGTGGTAAGTCTTTCAAATTCTCTACCCATTGGGCGGAGAATGCTTAACGAATCTTGAGTATTTTCAAAAGTGAGATTGATAGATTCTTGCCCACCGTGGAATTAAGGGGTAGAGTGCAAAAGTGGATTTGTTGTAGGAATTCTTATTGAATGGTGGAGGTGGCTCATTGGACCGTATGGGTCTACATCTGTTCCTGTGCCTCATGTTCTGTCCACATCCCTGCTGACGTTCTAGCCTCTTCTACACCATCTCTAAGGCCTTTTGAGATCCCTTATAAAGTGAGGTGCCCAGATTTGAACACAATACCCATATTTTATAAAGACTTAGCATGACTCCCTTGCCTTTATGCTCCATGTCTCTATTTATAAAACCAAGAATTACACATGGGGCAGAATTTTGCCCTTGGCAGGTGAGCTCTGTGGGGGCGGGCGGGGGTGTTCGAGATGCCGACCGCTGCCCACGATCAGGTTCGGGAGGGGATTTCACGTTGGCGGGCCAATTAATGCCCGCCCAGCATGAAAGGTGGCTGGGGTAGCTCCGAGAAGGGACAGGCAGGGGTGGGGGCATGATGTTGGCCTGTTCCAATGGTGACCCACCGATCAATTCAGAAACAGCCCTGGTAGCCCCTGGAAGGCTGCCACGGAAGGACATCTCCTGTATTCTCGCTATGGATTCGATGCGGTGGGACATGACGGGCAGGAGGGCAGGTCGACGGGGCAGTCGGTCCCATGTTTCTCCAACGAGTGCCTCGCAGCCCTCCTGGGGGAGGTGGCTGCCAGGAGGGACATCCTTGTCCCAGAGATGGGAGGAGGAGGCCACCGCGCCTCACCAAGAGGGCAGGGGAGGAGGTGGCATTCCAGGTGAGTAGCCACGACGTGGCGAGGCGCACATGAGTGCAGTGCCGGAGGTGCTTCGATGATCTGCTGCACTCAGGAAGGGTGAGTACCATGTTGGCATGGGTCGGTGTGGAGAATAGTTAAGGGCTGGCCATCCCTTCATGGAGCTGAGTGGTGTTAGAGTGTGAGTGGCACCTGTCAATGACGCTGGACCCGGCCAAGGGGTGAGCCCTGGCTGCTTTGACTGAGTGCCTTGCGCCTCGAGATCCACAACTCGGATGTGCCCTGCGAGGTGTTCCTCAGGTGGAGTTGGCCAGGCTGCAATGGTGCTGCAGGTAGAGAGTGGACTAACTAATGCTCCTTTGTCCTTTCAGGAAAAGACGTCCCATAACAATGTTGAGAGGTCGCGGACTGGTGAGGGACCCCCACACCTCCTCATCCTCACCCGCTATGAGTAGGAGGCCCTGGAGCTTGAGTGGCAGCATGCACCTCCATCAATCGGCCGCAGTGATGCTGCTGTGTCAGACAAAGGTAAGAGTGCAGTGCACAGAGGTGAGAATGTCAGATGGTGCAACCATCCTAGTGTAATCTCTTCATTGATGTGAGCCTCAAAGCTGGAGTCCCCATTGATAATCGAAAGATGAGGGCACCATGATGCAGATCTTTGTTGTCTCACCAGGGTGCTTAGCATGTACAGTGACAGTCTGATGACTTTAACTAATGAAATGTCCTTCTTCTCCCTTTTAGGTTCACAAGCAACCAGTCGCAATGAGGACCCAGAAGGCCCACCTCTGACACTGAACCACCACACACCTGCGACACAACCTCTCTGTCAAGCAGACATCAGCTCAGATACCAGCACCTCGATGGGCATTAGATCGCCATCTAGTATCTTGGTGCACATTGGCGAGGGCACTTTACACTCGCTTGAGGTGAAGGCAGAGGCAGAGAGTGCCCAGGGCACCAGCAGTTGGAGGACTGCTGCAGACCAGGACAATGCTCAGTCAATGGCTGATTATGTGCCTCTGGAGTCATCCATTAAGCAGCAGATGCTGGAAGTCCAGCGGGGTGTGCAGGAGGATCTGGCGGAGATCCATGATGATGTATGTGCCATGGTCTCCGTTTGGGAGGAGTCCATGGGGAGCATGACCACTACGCTGACCCTCATGGCCGAGCACAATGCCTCTTTCATGGAGAGTGTGGTGACTCTCATGGAGAGGCTACTCCAGGGACAGAATCAGGGGTCTCTGGGGAAGCGCGGGACCTGCAAGCCCTCACACAGGCAAGGATCTCAGCTGGTCAATGTCCATGTGGGAGATGTATTGGGCACCCAGTATCCCAGCTAGGTGCCTGTCGATCAATGGTGAGCAGGGAGGTCCAAAGTGACCTCACATTGGTGCACAAGCTACCAGTCATCTCTGCGGGCTCCTCTCAGGGCACTTTGGATGACAGCAGCAGCTCCTCTGCCCCTCTGCCAGTGACCGTTGCCTCTGATGAGGCTGCGGTGACTGGGGAGATGCCAGGAGTGGCACTGGCCGCTCCCTCCCAGGCGGGGCCAGCACAGGCTCCACGGGCCAGAGGACGACAGCCAAGGTCATCAAGGCCAATAGGACAGCAGAGTGAGCTGGCTCCCTCCAATGCTGGTGCCAGCAGTGGGACAGCACCTAGACATAGCACTCGGAAATGTAAATATAAAGCACCTTAAGCACAAGACGGGCTTATCACGGGTGATATTTTGATCCCCTATTTTGCTTTAACTTTTTTAATGGTGTGATAAACAACAGTGGTTAATGTTTAGTTGAGCAATTTGTCACGTGCAACATTAAATGAGATTTTATTTTGTGCTATTGTCCTCAGTATGTTTCATTTGTTCTGTAGTTCCGGGGTAGGCTATTATGTAATGATGGACGTGTGTCTCCTGAAACTTTATTGCACAGGCACAGAGTGTATGTTGGTGACCAAGGAAATGGCCCTCTCTGGGATCGAGTAAGGAGCCTGCAGCCCTGGTATGTGGTGATGTTTCTTATTTGGTAGAGTAGCTGAAGGAGCATTGGATCAAAGCATCCCGGGTGTCCCTGCCTCCCTGGAGGTTGCCCAGGTCAGTGTCTATGCCATCAGCGTTCTCCTGACTGTGCTTATACCCGGACCCAGTGCTGAACTCATCATCAGTTGTCTGTGCAGCTGCATCAACATCCTCTTCCTCCATTGGGCCCCACTTTCCAGTGCCAGATTGTGGAGAGCGCAGCATGCAACCACTATCAGTGACACACGCTCTGGAGGGTACTGCAGTGCGCCCCCTGAATGGTTCAGGCATCGGAAATGCATCTTGAGAAGATCAATGGTCTTATCTGCCACCGCCCATGTGGAGGCGTGGCTCCTATTGTACCGCTGCTCAGCCTCTGTTCTTGGATGGCAGAGAGGGGTCATGAGCCACCTTTTCAGGAGATAGCCCTTGTCACCCAGCAGCCATCAATCCAGCCGGGCTGGCGCACTGAAGAGCCCTGGCACCTGGGAGTGTCTCAGGATGTAAGCGTCTTGGGAGCTGCCTGGGTACCTTGCACAGACTTGCAGAATCTGCATCCTGTGATCACACACTATCTGCACGTTCAGGGAGTGGAATCCCTTCCTGTTGATGAAGACACCGGGCTCACCCGCTGGCGCCTTGATGGCCACATATGTGCAGCCTATAGCACCCTGGATGTGGGGGAACCCAGCAATTGCTGCAAAGCCTCTGGCTCACTCAGCCTGGCTGGCCTGGTCTGTGAGGAAATGAATGAAAGTCAATGCCCGCCTGAACAGAGCGTCTGTCACCAGTTTGACGCAACTGTGGACAGCTGATTGGGAGACTCCACACAAAACCCCCACTGAGCCCTGGGAAGTGCCGGAGGCATAGAAGTTGAGGGCCACTGTGACCTTCAGAGCCACTGGCATGGGTGTCTACCCACACAGTCAGAGCTGATCTCAGGCCTGATCCTCTGAAAAATAGAGGCCACTGTCTCCCTGGAGAGACCGTGCCCCCTTCGGCATTGCACCTCGGACATAATGAGGTGTCTGCTTCGCCGCCTGTAAACCCTGGCAGCGGGATAGTGCTGTCTTCTGTGGCCCCTCCTGCCTTGGATGCCACCTGGCCCTGCCCCCCTTGTGCCTGCGTCTCTCCTCCCACAGGTCATTCCCCTGGAAGCTGCCACTCTGCTCCTTCTCAGAGGAGGAGCCTCCAGTAGAGACCACAAACCCCATTACCAGGGTAAGGGAAGGCTGCCTGAGACCTGGAAGGGCCCAGACAGTCTGAATCCTCCGGGGGCCTGGAAGACAACGATGAGTCCTGAAATGAAGCCTGGAAATGATCAGAATGCAGCTCTGAAGTGAGATGAAGCTGTCCAGTTCACATAAGCATCCAACAGCACACAATCTCCAAAACTCCTCACTACTCACATTGACAATGCTGCTGACCCTTCTTATTCCGTCTGTGGATGAGCTCTTGCAAATTGGGGCCTGCCCTGTTTTGCTCGTGCGACGGCCAAAAAATCACACAGGCTATGTAAACTCAGAGACAATTGGTGTGTCAAGGGCCTTAACTGGCCTCTTAAATAATGGCAGGATCACCTAATTCTCCCTTGCTTGCCTGCCGAGTGAAATATTGCAAGAGTGCGGGTTGACGTCAGGACGCTCGGCCAACGTCAACGCACGTTATTTCACGCTCGAGCAGGTCGGACACGCACCCGCCCGCCGAGCGGAAAATTCTGCCCAAGATTTTTAAATGGTCTCCTCTACAGCTCCTGCCACCTTCAAAGATTTGTTTGCCTATACCACCAGGTCTCCATGCTCACGCATCCCTTTTAAAATAGCATCCTCTGGTTTATATTCCCTCTCATTCTTCTGATCGAAGTGTGTCACTTCACAGGCTTCTGAACTAAAATGCATCCCATTTAACCAGCCTATCTATCCTCCTGAAATTTATTACTATCCTTCTCATTGTTCAATACATTTCTGAAATTGGTGTCAACTGAATATTTGAAATTATGCCCTGTATCCAGCTTGGCCTTTTCCTTCATAGGAATAGAAATAGACCATTGTTATCATCTACCCACATTAAGTTTTCTTAATGCCATGCTGTACTCTCACCTCAATAACTTTTACTGTAAACTATCAATTCAGTTTTCTCTTGAATTTGTGGACATGATCTGCCTCCACAATCACCTTGAACAATCTGTTGTGTGTGTTCATTTCTGTTAAGTCTTACATTTTATGGTAACTTTACTCCTTTTGAGCTTGAGTTAATGCAGCTGGTTCGTAATTTTGAGACAAAAATGAAGCATTTTGGTCTAATATTTGGTTTGGCATTGCATCCTTTAACACTTGAATGATGTCGTATTGGGCTAACGATTGGCTTTATGCACACAAATCATATTCTAACTTTCAACATGGGACAATCAGCGGAACCAATAGTTGTTTTTTTGTGAATTATTTATGCAAAGAGGTGCAAAGTCATTCAATTCAGCTACACTTGAAAAAATCTCAAGAGGTGTTTGCATGTTGGATTGGCAGCTTCTTTTTTTAAAGAAAAGAATATATAAATTTGCGTGATCTAGGCCCCTTTTCTGAAGATATTTATCAGCCCGTCTTTCTCATATTCAGGCAACTGTCTGAAACTTTTGAAGATAAGTTGCCTTCCAAAATATCCTATTGGTAACAAGAAAAGGACAAGAAAGCCGGCATAAGTGTGTGGTCAACTGTTCACTTAAAATGGCTTGTTTGCTTAAAAAACATTGATTAATATATCATTCACATGAATTAAGGATAGACTTTATTACTCCTATCATGGTTTTTGTACAACAGTTGTGAACTCTTCACCTTCTGTCACATTAGCTAAGCTTAACTAATATAATAATATGTGTTGTATTGCTGCTACTCTTCACTTGTTCTATTGTCAATTAACATTTTTGTTAGGCAGCCTAAACTTCAATGTCGAATTTTAGTGTAGAGTTATTCTGCCACCTTCTGATGAGGAGGAGGATTACCTGATAAAATCAGCAACTAAAATAAATTGAGAAATGTTCTTTGTCCATTTCTTGGACAGACAGTGGGAGGAATCTTGTTCAGCTCTCGGGAGTGGGAGGCAAGGTGGGCGGGGGAACTTAATTGAATGGGAGGCCAAAGATCAGCTTCCTGACAGCAGGATGAACTTTTGCAATTAAGTTCAGGGACGTTTGAAGACTTCTCGAGCTTCCCGAAGGCAAGCATCTGCAGGTCATGCATGCTCATCAAAAGGCCAGCTCGCCAGAATTAAGTTCCCATTCCCAACTAAGTTATCGGCAAGTGAACAACACGTGCCTTCAGATTTACAACTGTATATAAATGGCGTGTAGAGGTGAGGTGGCATACTCACTGGACTTGGAGTGAGAAGCCACTGTTTTTTCTCTCTTTAGGGAGTATTGTTCAACAAGGCGATGATCAGGTGGTGGCAGTCTAAGGGGCATGAGGCAGGGAGACCGGCCGAGGGAGGGAGGGAGGGAGTCCGGGGTAGGGATGAAGCCTAGAAGGGAAGGTGAGGGTGCAGGAACATGAGAGGAAGGGAAGGGCCTTGCATTTTGGGTATGGGGGTGACGGGGGTGGGGGGTTTCTGGGCAGGGATGGTGGAAGATAGATTATTCCAAAACGCTGGGTTGGTGTCGTCTACGTGGTGGGCTCCTGGGAGTTGAAGCAGAGGAAACAGTCATGGTGAGAGAGGGTAGTGGGATGCGGTAGGCTGGCAGGCCCAGGGTCATGGTTGGTTAGCGGATTGTCTCATGGAGGGTTGGGGGCTCATGAAACAGACAAAACAGTTGGCTTGGATAATGGGAGGAGTCAGAGTCAGGGTGAGCATAGGGTCAGTAACGGGCATAGGCTCAGAGGGTAGAGGAGATGTGGAGGGTGATGATTATAGGTTCAAGGGTAACAGAGGGGAGAGGAATGGTTATATCAGGTGGGTCAAGGATGATGGGGAGAGGTTGGTGGATGTCAGATGAAGGTATAAGATGGTGGAAGGGGTCTGGAAAATTACGCATGCCATTTTCTCAAGGCTCTTCCTCACAACACAAGTTGCTCTGTACTTGCGAACCCTCGAAGTAGGAGGATGGTCTTTTCAGGTGGTTGAGTTAAAGGTGAGCACAATTGGTTGACTAAAGGGACACCCTAATAATCATGAGGCAACTGCATGAGAGCCATGCTCAGTTGTGTTCTCCTCTCTACAGTGAAGCTCACACACAGTAGGTTTGATCCTGGACTTATGGGTCTCATAACATTGAGATTCCAGCAAAATCAGGGTCTGAAGTAAAATCTGCACTGAAGGGCAACTCAAGTTGACTGAGGTGGGCCAGCGGGGTGGGTGGGTGGCAGTGGGGGTTGGTGTTGTGGGGCGGGGGTGGTGGCGGAGATGAAAGAGGGGAAGGAGGAGGTGTTGTACTTTGCTGATAGTGCTGATATCCTTTGCTACCAACCATGCTGTATTATGGTACACGGTGGTGTCTCAACAATGAGATCTTGAGACTTGCACATTTAAACACGAACCCTTTATTGTTAACCTTTAACTATTCACAGATCCCAGGTTACTACCATGCATGGTGCTGTTCCCTCCATGGTTCCAAAGTGCTCTTTCTAAACTGTTCTGAGTCTATTACCATGCGACTCTGTACATCACACCATGGGCGGTGCTATTCTCCAATCCCATGTTAACCCTTGCTCTGCTGAGCACCTTTACATTACAATGGCATGCAGGCAACTCATACAACATCCCCCTTTCTTTGCCAAAGAAAACTTTCTTTCCAATGGTGTATAACTATTTGTCACACAATCTTTACTTGCTATCCTTGCTCCCCCATCTCAAGTCTCTGGCTTTATAAGTTCAGATCGTCTTGGGGCTTGACAGCTCTTCCACTTCTCAGTCATTCAGGTTTGAGGAAAGGTAGTAGTACTCTATGTTTCGCGTATTGATTATCTCCATTTGGTTCGCCCTTTGCGTTTTTCTTTATTAACAACTTGTCTGCTTTTTTCAGACACTGTTGATTTGTTCTATTCCTTCCACAGAGAATGTGCACTCCATTCGTTCATAGAGTGAACTCGAATATTATTTTTCCGTAGTGTCTGCCATGTTCTTGCTGGGTGTATACTTTTTGCAACTGGAACCTTCATTTTCACTTGTTTCACAATTTCAGCCAAACATTTGTTTGCTGTTTTACTTTCAAACCATTTTGCAAGCTTATTAATCTTTTCATTCAGCTCAGTGGTTCACAGCATGTCTGAGACATCCACTGCCCTTTCTCCTTCTACCTCCTTGTGCTTCAGTGTCAGATTTATATTTTACGACTTTAGTTCTGTCTTATCATTCTCTCTCTGCAACAGAACTTTGCCCTTGTGCTTCATTTTGTTTTTACAGTTGACCAGGTCTGTCTCCGGCAAAGTCTTAGTCTGTTTCAGTTCTGTAATTGTCCAATTCATGACTTCATTATCCGTTCACAGTTTGGAAAGTTCCTTTTAATGCCTCTTCTTTTCCATTCAACTGCATCTTCAGCTCTTCAGTCGATTTCTTGTAGCTTTTGGCTTCCTCCTAGAATGTTGAACATTGTGGAGTCTTCTCTGCCAATTGGTTCTTCAGTTTGTTCAGAGTGACATTAAATTCATTTTCCTTCTCTTCATAATTTTACAGAGGAATAAACTTTGACCTAAGCGATTCTTGTAACATGTGAAGGTCTTTCAACATATTTTCCTTATCTTTGCCAAGCTCGCTTGTTTCATCTTGAGCTTTCCAGTAATTCAATAGAGTCCCTTCAAGTTTCTTCTGTTGTGATTCCATTCTGCTATTTATGACAGCCTTCATTTCTTCATGTTGCTGAATGGTTAGGCATTCTTTTTGCATGATATTGAAGGAAACTCAATTGTTCTTTCAACTGTTTATTTTCTTGTTGACCCTTTTGCCAACTCAGTCTAGGCTTCAGTGCATTGTTTCATTGTTACTGATGGTTCAAACACAGCTTTCTCTGGAGTAGCCTTCCATGTTCCTTTTAGCTCCTCATGTATTTCCATGGCTACAGATTGATTCTTCAAGGAATATTTCAGGGTTGCAACTTCCTTGTGTGCCTTTTCTGCCTGCTGATTTTCTGGCTGTACATCTGATTGAGGTTTACCAGCTCTTGCTTTTATTTGCCAACTGTGGAATTGAACATCATTATTTCCTCCTGGTACCTTTGCGTTGTCTCTGAAATTTGTTTTTTTTTCAAATCTTGAACAGTTTGGTTCATTGAAGACTTCAGCTTATTGTGGGTTTTCAGAGCTAAATGCTCAGCTTGAATCTTGTGCTTCAAATCTTCCAGTTCAGCTCTGATGTGAACATTTTCCTTTGGAACAGGTTCATCTACTTCTTGAACATTTTGCTTTCCTTCATTCACAGCCATCTGCTCACTCTGCACTGTCATCTGTCTCCCTTGTTTTGCGGTTTTCTGTCGCCCTTGCTCTGGAGTCTTTTGTTGCCCTCCATCATCTGCAGTCTTTTGCTGCCTTCTCTCTGAGGTCTTTTGGTGCCCTGTATCTGGGATCTTTTGTTGCCCTTGCTCTAAAGCCTTTTGTTGCCTTTGGCACTTTATTGAGAGTTGTCTTCTCTCTGGGGTCTCTTGTTGCACTTGGTGGAGTTGCCTCTCTCTGGGGTCCCTGGTTGCCCTCAGTACTTTATTGGGGAGCGGGGGGTGGGGCTGGTGTAGACCTTCTACTAGGGCCTGCGTTCTCCACAACTTGGAATTTAACCTGTCAAAGCCATTTAGTATCTCATCAAATGTTGTTGATATTGATTTATACATTGGCTGTGGACTAGTTCACCAGCAAATGAACCAAACATGAATAGAAACTTATCAACTTGTGCTTCTTATGATTTCTTATTTTATCCTGTAAGTCTCTTTAAACCAAAAATTGTCTTCTGCTAAACTCCCACTCTTGGGCCAGATTTAGCCTTTTCCATAGCACAAATGCATCGGGCTCTTCTAATTTTCCATCCACGGCCAGTTTCTCCTACCTCTCCTGCTTTAAGAGTGCAATAACCATTTTTTCCTCTCTCAGGCTGCAGTTGCTAGGATACAGTTGACTTCCCTCTGTCTTTTTTTTTTGAGTCTTGTTGCATGGGAGATGTCTGGTGCAATTCTTTTAAAAAAAAACATTGCAGGTTTGTATTTTACAATAAATGTATCAAGCCAGGTAAAGAGTGTTCCAGCTTGAGCACTGCACTGGGCTTGGAGCTTATCTACCCCTTTGCTTTAATTTGGGAGAAATTCTGCTCTCCTCATTTTGAAGTGAGAGTGTTTGAAGCTAATTCCTTTCAGTTTAGAGTGCTTTTAAAACTAAGAATTCTGCATTTCTGCAATGCTTGGAAGGGTTGTACTCTGTTGGAATTCTGTTGGAACTCTGCAAGTACTTTTAAAACAGCAGTAATTTGTTCCTCTGCACAAGAGGCCAGGAACCAAGATGAAAAGGGTTCCCTTTCTCTTAAACTCTGCAGGCTTTTTCCTTTTTTCACTCCGCTGTGCAGGTCTCTCTCCTGACTCTGCCAGCCTTTTTTTTTTAACTGCAGTGCAGCGTGGCCACCGCTGCTGCAATCTGCTGCGGCCTGGGATTGTTGCTTATTCTGTTATATGAGTACAACTACTTTTTTGTATTTTTGCTCACCGTCTCATGAACTGTGCAACTCAGGTTCTTGCAATTTTCTGTAATGGACTTCCACTCTGGTGGATTGCTCACCTCCAAGTCTGTAGTGAAACTTCTTCAATTTTTTTCTTCGATTTTTCTTTTTAGGTACACTTCTCTCGAGTTAGGTTTCAGTTGCTTGTGGTGTTTCATACCTTGAGATGCTCTTCTGAGTTCATGCATTTAGCTACCACCTTTCATATCACTGTGGATCACCACATCGGATTTTGGTACTATCTCTAACGTGATATCTTGCAGAAGCAACCACCGCTTCCAACCATGTTGTGCTTTGCTGATAGCGCAGATATCCCATCACTCCCAACCATGTTGTATTATGGTGTGCAGTGGTGTCTCAATGATGAGATCTTGAGACTTATATATTTAAACATGAATTCTTTATTGTTAACCTTTTACTATTTACAGATCACAGGTTACTGTCATGCATGGTGCTGTTACCTCCATGCAGACTGGTTCTAGACTGTTCTCTCTAGACTGCTCTCTGAGTCTATTACCATGTGACTCTATATATCATACCGTGAGTGTGCTATTCTCCAGTCTCATGCTAACCTTTGTTCTGTGAGCACCTTTACATTAGAGTGGCATGCAAGTACATCATACAACAGGAAGGAGGCAGGAGTTAACTTCCTGGAGCCCCGTGTGGGGGTACAAAAACAACTTGCTGGTTTAGAACCTTGAGGGTTCTGGGTAGATGGTCGTGGCTGATAAATAGGGTGGGTTGTACGTCTATGATGGCAAGGTAAGGGTCTCTTAATATGTCTCAAGGATGATGGAGGGAAGCCCATAGTCTTTGAGGGAGGATGCACGGACATGGCTTTTATTACTCCGGTCAGTGCTGTAGTCTCTATGCGCATGGATGCATGAATGAAAGGAGAACTCATCTGTGGTTCTCCAGGATGGACTTCACCATGGGCGGTGGGGGGGTGGTGAGGGCAGGGGGTGATCTATGTCAGCTATAGGGCTTCCCATTAGCTGAAATGCTTAGAGTCATAGGGACAGCTTCAAAGAATATCAATCACTGCAATTTGTTCATAGATCACCTCAGACATACATGTTGATTTGTGTGGAAGACATTGGCATAATGATAATGTCACTGGACCATGGGTTTAAATTCCGCCCTGGCAGCTGGTGGAATTTATCTCAATTAATAAATCAGAAATGATAAAGTAATGGTAAACATGACAACTATCATTGACTGTCATTAAAACCCAGCTGGTTCATTAATGCCCTTTAGGGAAGGAAATCTGCCATCTTTACCTGGTCTGTCCCACATGTGACTCCAGACCCACAGCAATGTAGTTGACCCTGAAGTAGCCTAGCAAGCCACTAAATTCAAAAGCAATTAGGGGTGGGCATCAAATGCTGGCATTGCCAGCTACGCCCACATCCCGTGAATAACTAAAGATAATAAAAATGCTGGCTCCAGGCAACCCTGAACTTCTACTAGCTGTGGTCTGCTGAGGAGGAAGCAGTGGAGACATCGACTTCCTGCCCGCCCTTGCAGCAAGATTCGCTGTGCTCCTCGTACATGCACATCCAATAAGCCGAACGGCACAAAATTGTGCGTGGCCATACGTCCCGGCCCTTCCCAACTTATACTCTACCCCGGAAGGTTCTGCCCTGTGAAATTGCTGGGATATCTGAGAAAGTGAAAACACTTTTTTTTGGAAATAGTGAGCTGGAGCTGACAGGCTGAAGAACAGATACTAAAAAAGTAAATAATGTTTGAAAAAAAACGTAAAAGGAACCAAAAAGTGTGGCAGTGATATCAAACATTTTTGCGTTCAGTTTATAAATGCTCCTTGGAATACTAAATAACTTTTCCTTGAGCCACTGTTTTTCCATTGTAAACCTTCGCAGTTTCCACAACTTCTCAAATTTGAGTGTCATAACCAAAAATATGGAAAGACTTGCATTTATGCAGGACATCTCAAAACTGATAACAGCAAATGAATTTCTTCTTTGACGTGTTGTCAATCTTGTAATGAACAGGAAACACTGCAGTCAATGTGCGCACAGCAAGCTACCACATACAGCAATGTGATAATGACCATACAACCTGCTTTAGTGATGTTGATTGAGGATAAATATTGGCCAGAGCACCTGGGAGAACTTCTGCTCTTCTTTGAAATAGTGCAATGGGATTTTTTATACCATCTGAGTGGACAGACAGGACCTCAGTTCCATGTCTCATCTGAAAGGTGGCTCCTTTGACAGTGCAGCACTTCACCAGTATTACATTGAAATGTGAGCCTAGATTTTTGTGACCCAGTTTCTGTGGTGGGATTTGAACCGATAAACTTCTGACCCATGCTAGGATATCCCCAGTGGTGATCAAAATTGTATTTAATCTTTCTTGTGAGGTGGAACACAATTTTGTACAAGGCCCTTATTGATTCCTGAGATTTATGATTTACCCCTCTGATGTTACATCCTTAAATAATGTTTGCTTGAAAGACTGGATTATCCCTTTTTATGAGTTTGGGTATCCATCTATTCCCAGGGGTTTTTCTTCACCTCCGTCCTCTCTTCGCATACTTGTACATTGTTAGTCATTTTATGAAGCCTTCTCCTCCACCCATAAAGGTACTAATGCATGCCTGGGTCCTCCACTACCAAGTGATTGCCAATGGGTTATTTAACATGCAAACATATGAACAAGGAGCAGGAGCAGGCCATTCAGCCCATTGAGCCTGCTCTGCCATTTAATAAGATCATGGCTGATCTGATAGTAACTTCAAATTTATATCCTGCCTACCCCCAAAAACCTATTACCCCCTTGCTTACCAAGAATCTATCCACTCTGCCTTAAAAATATTCAAAGACTCTACTTCCACCACCTTTTCAGGAATAGCGTTCCAAAGACTCATGACCCCCTGTCACATGTTATTACTAACCAAGGTGAGATTAGCCAGCAGAACATAGACCAAGAATAAAACCTGCAGTCAGCAACTCGCTATGACTCGGTGTTGTGTGGTAATTTCACCACACCATACAGTGTCTGTAGCTGAGAGGATGTGTAATGTCCGTCTGTGCCGTCGTGGATTCTGAGGTGTGTTGGTGTACCTTAGGGGTGATTTCCCCCCACCTCCTCGCAGGGCTTTGTTAGTCCTGTAGTAAGAATAGCCTAATAGGTGGGAATTCTTCAAAGGAATGGCCATAGACCATGGTACAGAATATTGGTCCTGCAGTGTGTAGCATCGTCTGTCACATGGATAACTTCTGGAGAGCTCTGATGTCCTCTGGTAACACAGTGGTTACCACGGCTGCACGGAGTTCCTTTGTGCTCATTTTAATGTCGTCATTAACTCATGAAAAATGTAAATTGTACACCAAGGAATTTTACACAGATGCATTCATCTGTGCATTACTGGAGGAAACAAAATCTCTAGCACTTTGGCGTAGAGGAAATTGGCTGTTTCTATGAATAACACTTAACATCTTGCAATTTCCCAGGGCAGGAGAGAAATTGAAAATTCACTATCTTTTATAGATATAAATAAATATATGTATATATCTTTATTCGAAAACTAAGTCATTAATAGCTTGCTAAGCCAACAGAAATCTTATTTTAATTAGCAATGTCTTGGATCCTCTGATAAAAGAGCTGACAAGCATGGAACAAAAAAATAATCAGGATTCCTGGTCACATTTTGCGCAGCTTGCATCAGCCTTTCACCACCTGACTCTTCATAGCCCTGAGTTATTTTTCAAAAAGAGATTCCTGAAATAATTCATCACCAAATAAATGCCCAAAAAATGACGGAATTGGACCCAGCCAACTTCAGAAGGGAATAAGATTTATTTTTAGTTTTCCACGAGTTGGAGGAACCTGGGAATGAAAACGCAATGTAGATGATTAGTTTTAATTGGTCATAATTTATGCTAAGTGCAAGATTGATTTGAATTCCCTCTACTCGCAGTTCTGATATGCTACATATTACTTGCCTTGCAGTTAGCATCTCCATTACGAGCCACTGCTGGGACTGAGCACTGCTAATGAACTGATTTCTGCTCCACATTCCTGTAATCCTTTTTGGGCTCAGCAGAGAAAAATAGTATCAATTATTTTGGAATGGGTGGGGGGGAGGGGCGGGGTGGTGTTCCATCATCATGCAAACAGTTTTTTAATGAATGTCGTTAGGTTTGAATCTCTTCTCATTTGTAACATTCAGCCCTTTTTCTCCCCCAATGACAGCTCAGACAGATGACCACCAGGAGACTTTCTGTAAACCCCAGCTCGTGTCTGTTCTTGCGTTACAAATTGGTGTTAATAAAAAAAATTTAGTACCTTCCATCTTTCCACAGCACATGGATATTGTCACTGACTGTTATAAGATAGGTCCCTCTGGTGGGGAGGGGATGGGGGAATTCAGCTGCACCGATGTCCCCGGCCCTGCCATTGTGAAAAGTTCCATGGTTCACCAGCTCATTCTGTTAAAACATAAACAAGGCGTTACCTCTCCTGTTAGACCTGTATCCACCAGCAACAGTGTACAGTTGGCAGACCATTGTTACACTGCAGACTGATCTCTCAGGTTAGTACAGAGGTGCTCGCTTTGGTGAATGGGCCTGCTGTCCCAGCAGCTAATTTTTAGCATTAGAAGTTAATTAATAGGACGATCCAAGATCGGATAAAGTCTGTATGAAAGTTTTGCAAGTTTGTTTATGGTCTAATGAACAGTCACCCCCAAACACAAAACGCTGGTTTCTTCTCTTCTGTGCCATCAGATATTAGCTGAGTCCAAGAGACTGCTAGAAAGGCTTAACGAAACTACACATAGATAGATATATATGCCTCCTCTTCCTGGGAGTATTACAGTCACAGGGTATTCCAATGTGACCTTAATCCCGGCTCGGAAAACAGGTGTGCAATTGACTCAATTTCGTTTCCACCATAAAAGGATGTTAGTGATTTCCTGCTCTCATAGTCATAAAGACTGGAGATTAGCTTCACAGGGATCATAGCATTCCTCAATTGTGAACCTTGACAGCGAAGGCTGGCCTGATGTCTGTTAAGGGGATTACATCGAAAGCTCAATTAGCTGATCTAAGTGAATACTGGGGTTGGTCAGAGAATAGTAGCCTTAACAAAGAGAGGGTAGAGCTGATCTTAACCACAGTATCAGTTACGACTCAGTGATAAAAACAAAAAACTGCGGATGCTGGAAATCCAAAACAAAAACAAAAACAGAAATACCTGGAAAAACTCAGCAGGTCTGGCAGCATCAGCGGAGAAGAGCACAGCTGACGTTTCGAGTCCTCATGACCCTTCACCAGTGATATAACTCTTGCCTGGGGGAGTACTACACTGTGGGAGGTACCATAAAGTGAGGCGTTTAACCAAGGCCTGTCTCATACGGGCCTAAAAGATTCTGTGGCACAATTCTGAGAACAAGGGAATTATCCCAGTGTCCTTGATTGATATTTATCTCTTAAGCAACAGCTTATCTGGTCATTATCATATTGCTGTTTTGGGAGCTTGCTTTACACAAATCGGTCATCATGTTTTCGAAATTACAAAAGTGACTACACTTCAAAAGTACAAGATGGGATTTAAAATGCTTTGGGACAACCTGAGGTTGTGAAATGTGCTATATAAATACAAGTCTTTCCTTTTTCTTAATGCCACAGATCCAAGGATGAGGAAAAAAGAATCAGCAGAGCTTCTGGCTCCTGGTCACTATCCAGTTCTTAAAATTCATTCACGGGGTGTGAGCTGGGCCAGTATTTGTCACCTATCCCTAATTTCCCTCGAGAAGATGGTGAGCTGCCTTCTTGAACCACTGCAGTCCATGTGGTGTAGCTCTACCCACAGTGCTGTTAGGGAGGGAGTTCCAGGATTTTGACCCAGTAACAGTGAAGGAACGGCGATATATTTCCAAGTCAGGAGGCTGAGTGACTTGGAGAGGAACTTGTAAGTTTTAGTGTTCCCTGGATCTGCTGCATTTGTCCTTCTACAGGCTGGAGGTCAGGTAGATGCCAGTGTTGTAGCTCTACTGGAACAGCTTGGTTTGTGGTATAGCTAGTTCTGGAGCACAAGGCTTCAGTACTAATGGCCAAATGTTGTCAGGGCTCATAGCCTTTGCTGTATCCTGTGCCTTTAGCCTTTTCTTGATGTCATGTAGAGTGAATTGACTTGGCTGAAGACTGGCATCTGTGATGCTGGAGACCTCAGGAGGAGGCCAAGATGGATCATCCACTCTGCACTTCTGGCTGAAGATGGTTGTAAATGCTTAAGCCTTGTCTTTCGAACTGATGTGTTACATAAGCACATACTTATGAACATACATATGAACTAGGAGTAGGAGTAGGCCACTCGGCCCTTCGAGCCTGCTCATCCATTCAATAAGATCATGACTGTACAACTGAAGCATAACCTCCCGCCTACCCCCAATAACCTTTCACCCCCTTGCTAATCAAGAATCTATCTAGCTATCCCTTAAAAATATTCAAAGATGCTGCTTCCACTGCTTTTTGAGGAATAGAGTTCCAAAGGCTCACAACCCTCTGAGAGAAAAAAAATTCTCCTCATCTCTGTCTTAAATGAGCGACCCCTTATTTTTAAAAAGTTCTAGATTCTCCCACAAGATGAAACATCCTCTCCGCATCCACTCTGTCAAGACCCCTCAGGATCGAAAAGTCACCTCTTACTCTTCTGAACTCCAATGGATACAAGCCTAATCTGTCCAGCCTTTCCTCATAAGAAAACCCGCTCATTCCTGGTATTAGCCTAGTAAACCTTCTCTGCACTGCTTCTAATGCATTTATATTTTTCCTTAAATTAGGAGACCAATACTATACATAATATTCCAGATGTGGTCCCAGCAGTGCCCTGTACAACTGAAGCATAACCTCCCTACTTTTGTATTCAATTCCCTTTGCAATAAATGATAACATTCTATTAGCATTCCTAATTACCTGCTGTACCTGCATACTAACCTTTTGTGATTCATGCACTAGGACACCCAGATCCCTCTGCATCTCAGAGCTCTGCAATCTCTCACCATTTGGATAATAAGCTTCTTTTTCATTCTTCCTGCCAAAATGGACAATTTCACATTTGCCCACAATATGCTCCATTTGCCCACTCACTTAACTTATCTATGGCACTTTGTAGGCTCCTTACATCCTCTTCACAATTTTCTTTCCCACCTATCTATGTGTTGTCAGCAAATTGAGCAACTATTCCTTTGGTCCCTTCGTCCAAGTTATTTATATAAATTGTAAACTGTTGAAGCCCCAGCACTGATCCCTATGGCACTTGACTCATTACATCCCACCAACTAGAAAAAGACTCATTTATGACTACCCTCTATTTCATGTTAGCTAGACAATCTTCTATCCATGCCAATATATATTACCCCCTACGCCATGAGCTTTTATTTTCTACAGTAACTGTTGATGTGGCACCTTATCAAATGCCTTCTGGAAATCTAAGTACAGTACATCCACCAATTCCCCTTTATCCACAGCACATGTGACTCCTTCAAAGAACTGCAATATATTGATTAAATATGATTTCCCTTTCACAAAACCATGTTGACTCTGCCTGATTGCCTTAAACTTTTATAAGTGCCCTGCTACAACGTTTTTGATAATAGCTTCTAACATTTTCCCTATGACAGATGTCACCAGTTATCTGAAGTTTCTTGCTTTCTGTCTCCCTCCCTGTTTGCATAAAAGAGTCATACTTGCTATTTTCCAATTGAATGGAACCTTCCCAAATAGAGAGAATTTTGAAAAATTATTTCACTAGTCACTTCTTTCAAGGCCCTAGGACAAAGTCCATCGCACCCTGGAAATTTGTCAGCCCAGAGCTCCAACCATTTGCTCAATACCACTTCTCTGGTGATTGTAATTTTCCTGAGTTCTTCCCTCCCTTCCATTTCCTGGTTTACAGCTATTTCTGGGGCGTTACTCATTTCCTCCGTAGTGAAAACCGATGCAGCACACCTGTTCAATTCATTTGCCATCTTCTTACTTTTCATTATTAATTCCTCAGTCTCACGCTTAATTTATTAACCCTTTTCTTATTTAAATATCTATAGAAACACTTATTATCCATCTTTATAATGGGCTTTATAACTGTCTTTATGCTGGGCTCCCTATCCTTGAGGATGGGGATATTTAGGGAGCCTCCTTCTTCAGTGAGTTGTTTAATTGTCCACAACTATTCACGACTGCTTGTGGCACGATTGCGGGGCTTATATCTGATGGGACCTAATATTCTCATCATAGGCCTGATGGAATCACTTAGCCCTGTCCATCACATGTTGTTTCCACTGTTTAGCATGCAAGTAGTCTTGTGTTGTAGCTTCAACAGGTTGACAGCTCATTTTAAGGTATGCCTGGTGCTGTCTGTGGCATGCTCTCCTGCAATCTACATTGAAAGGGAATTGAACCCCCAGCTTGGTGATAATCATAGAATGGAGGATATGCTGGGCTATGAGGTTGTGGATTGCTGTTGAATGCAATTATGGTGCTGCTGATGGCCCACAGTGCCTCATGGATGCCCAGGTTTGAATTTCTAGGTCGGTTCTGAATCTATCCTATTTAGCATGGTGGTAGTTCCACACAACACGATGGGGGAGTATCCTCAGTGTGAAGACTGGACTGCATCTCCACAAGGACTCTGAAACGGTCACCCTTACCAATAATGTCATGGACAGATGCATCGGCGACAGGTAGATTGGTGAAGATTAGGTCAAATAGGTTTTTTTTTCTCTCTTGTTGGTTCCCTCACCACCTGCGGCAGACCCAGTCTAGCAGTAATGTTCTTCAGTACTCAGCCAGCTTGGTAAGTAGTGGTGCTACCAAGCTGCCCTTCATGATGGGTATTGAAGTCCCCCATCCAGAGTACATTTTGTGCTGTTGCTACCCTCAGTGCTCCTTCCAAGTAGTGTTCAACATGGAGGAGCACTGATTCATTAGCTGAGGGAGTGCGGTAGGTGGTAATCAGCAGGAGGTTCCTTTTCCTATGTCTGACCTGATGCCATGAGACTTCATAGGGTCTGGTTTCAATGTGAGAACTGCAAGAGCAACTCTCTGCCAACTATATACTACTGTGCTGCCACCTCTGGTGGGCCTGTCCTGTCAGTGGGACAGGACATACTCAGGGATGGTGATAGAGGAGTCTGGGACATTGGTTGCAAAGTCTGATTCCGTGAACATGACTGTATCATGCTGTTGCTTAACTAGTCTGTGGGACAACTCTCAATTTTGGCACAAATATGGAAATGTTAGAGACTGTTTGGTGTAGATGTTTTTGTTATTGTTATTGTTCTTAGATGTTGTAGTTGTGGATGTGGGCTCACAGCTAATGCTGAGGCAATGCTATTAGCAAACTGTATCTTTTTTTGAACATTACTCAAACTATTTATTTCACAGATTCAGCATGAGGCTGTACATAGAACTATATCGCTTCATGCTCTGTTGTCATGTGATCTGACATCACTGATAATGTCGACTATATATTTACATATTTAACATTAACTCTTTGTCCTACAATGTTGGGTGATGATAGCAATCCCATCTATAGTGTTTAATTGGCTTTTCAAAACTCACCATCTCAGCTGACCAAGGAAGGCTGGTCACCTGGGCAAGGTACCAGAGGGCTGCTGGAACCTGTGTATCTGAAATCCACAATGAATCATCATCTTCAGGAAACAGGGGGAAAAAAAAAGAATGTTTCTTTCAATGTGGATTCTTCTTCTCAGGAATAGCCCTCAAACTGGACCATTTGCACTCTGCTCGGTGACCAAACTGTTGACTTTCTGATCTGCCCTATTTCCCTATCCTTTTCCCAATGACTAAAGGGAGGAAGTTAAAACAATTGTGTTCACTGGAGAAAAAGTACTGGGAAAACTAACGGGACTGAAGGCTGACAGGTCCCCTGGGGCTGATGGCCTGCATCCTAACCCCTTAAAAGAATTGGATGCAGAGATTGTGGATGCATTGGTTGTAATCTTCCAAAATTCCCTAGATTCTGGAAAGATCCCAGCGGATTGGGAAACCATAAATTTAGTACCTCTATTCAAGAAAGGAGGTAGACAGAAAGCAGGAAACTGTTGACCAGTTTTCCTAACATCTGTCATTGGGAAATTGTGGGAATCCATTAATCAGGAAGTAGGAGCAGAACATTTAGAAAATTATAATACAATCAGGCAAAGTCAGCATGATTTTGTGAAAGGGAAATCATGTTTGAAGAATTTATTAGAGGATGTAACAAGTAGGGTGGATGAAGGGTTACCAGTAGATGTTATGCACAGGAGAGACACAGACTGAAACTCACTAACTTTCGTACCCTTCTGCCCATAATAAGTGTGGTTTAATTTCTGATAAGGCTGAAGCGTGTTCCCAAAGCCCCATTTGTGTGTGGGTAAGTGATGGCGTAGTGGTATTGTTGCTGGGCCAGTAATCCAGAGTCCCAGAGTAATGCTCTGGGGACCTGGGTTTGAATCCACCACAGCAAATGGTGGAATTTGAATTCAATAAAAATATGGATGTCTAATGATGACCATTCTATCATTTTCGATTGTTGTAAAAATCCAACTGGTTCACTGATGGGGAAATCTGCCATCTTTACCTGGTCTGGCCTACATGTGACTGCAGACCTAGACCCACAGCAATGTGGTTGACTCTTAAATGCTCTCTAAAATGGCTTAGCAAGCCATTCAGTCATATGAAATGACTACAAAGTCACAAAAAAGGAATGAAACTGGATGGACCATTGGGTCCAACCAAGGCACTGCACCCTACAAAGTCCTCCAGCTGGGGAAGAGATTTTGGAGAGCTGTCTCACGGACTAGACAAGCCTGACATCGTCATCTTCATGGAATCATATCTTACAGGTAATGTCCCAGACACCAGCATCACCATCACCATCCCTGGGTATGTCCTATCTCACCAGCAGAACAGACCCAGCAGAGGTAGCAGCACTGTGGTGTACAGTCAGGAGGGAGTTGCCATGGGAGTCCTCAACATGAACTCTGGACCCCATGAAGTCCCATGAGCAAAAGAGCTCACTCCCGGCTCAGGGAATCTCTCCCCCCACCGCCTGTACAGGGAATGCATAGCGTTTCCTGGTGCACAACGCGCTGGGCCGGCCTTAATTAGCCTGCCAACATTAAATGGCGGCGCACCTCCAATTGGGGGCGCCGATCAGGAACCCACCCATTCACGCCTGCTCCCGCCCGCTCCCGTACAACCCCCCCCCCCCCCACTCCCCCCCCTCTGCCAAAGGGGCGGTGGTGGAAATGCTGCTCA
The DNA here is from genome assembly GCF_017639515.1 of Carcharodon carcharias. Lineage (NCBI taxonomy): Eukaryota > Metazoa > Chordata > Chondrichthyes > Lamniformes > Lamnidae > Carcharodon > Carcharodon carcharias. The sequence continues at coordinate 21,490,292 of NC_054482.1, forward strand.
TTATATATTCATGAACCCTTTCCCCAGAAAGGTTTCTCGCTACTTCACACAGGGCACATGCACCACAAGAAAGAAACAGTAAAAGGAAGGAATTTCACTTCTTTGAATACTAAAAACAAAACAGGATAGTTAATAGTTCAGGTGTTTGTAAGAGTTCAGTGAGAGAGGCTTTTCCACTCAGGACCTGAAGTTCAGACCAGTCCAAATAGCTTAAGACAGGTTTTCATGGAGTTTATTCTGAATAAGACATGTAAGCAAGTAGACAGCCTTGATAATATTTCTAGCCAGAGGACTAGTTTCCCTTCTCCAGGCAAACTCAGGAGCTCTCGGAAGCAGGCTTCCAAGGAGGTTTTCAAACTTCAAGCCTTGTGGCTTGGTAGAAGGCGAGATGTTATAGCCTGATTTCAGCAGTGATGTTCCTTCTGATGTTACTTGTACAGTCTAATCTCTGGAAGCATGACATTATAATAAAACACTTTCAAAGATCAAAATGTTTCAGTCATGTGAGACTGGCCATTGATACTGAGTGGAAAGCAATAGATAATCTGTTCATATTAACGAACTTAGTTTCCAACTCCCATGGTCAAAACCATTGACATACACTAGAGGCATTTAAGGGTCCTTAGCAGTTCCTTGTGCATAATCAGTCTCATTAGCTCTTCTTTGTCACTGGCAGATCTAGAGTCAGAAAGTCTGATGGCTTGTTATCCTTGTTGTTCTGATGTAAGTCCCTGTCAAAGGCAGGTGCAACATTCAACCAGGGTCTGGTTTATGCATTTTTATTGTAATTCACCATTTAGAAGCTTCCAGAAGCTTGTCCAACTCGTAGTTCTAACTGTCAGGTGACCTGTGGCGGCCACCTTAAAAATATATAGTCTCCTTCTTAAAGAGGGCACACAGGCTTTTAAAGGTTTGCAATGTCCTCATGTCTGCTTGTCATAACAATGCCACATAAAAGGTTACTGCACAAGATAAAATCTTATGGTGCTTGGGGTGACATATTAGCGTGGATAGAGGATTGGCTAACTAACAGGAAACTAAGAGTCATGATTAATGGGTCATTTTCAACTTGGCAAACTGTAACTAGTGAAGTACTGCAGGGATCAATGCTGGGACCTAAACTATTTACGATCTATAGTAATGACTTCATAGGACCCTGGTTTTGAACAAATTCTTGCCACCTCAGCTGGTTGCCACATACTTTTTGTGGAATCTTGGATGTGAACTTGTTGTCCCAGTTGTAAAATGGGCAATTCTATACCTGCATTTTTATCCTGCATATTGGTCATCTTCTCTTGTTGTTTTAAAAGTTGCTGTGTAGTTTCTGAGAGAGTAGAATGGGTAAGAGCAGGTAAATTGGTACACACTGGCCTGCCAAACATGAGCTCTGCTGGTGATGGAATAGTTGCACTTAAAGGTGTTGCTCTCAGTTTTACTTTGCAATGTGTAGGTCTTGCCTGGTCTGTCTACATTTGAGAATTAAGGATTTCACCATGCAAATTATTCATTCAGCTAGGCCATTAGATCAATGGTAATGAGGAGAAGAAGTCATTTGGTCAATATTCCACTTCTCACACATACCTTGAAATGGCTTACCAATTAATTGACGACAATCATTTCTAATGATCTCCCTAAACACACCAAATAAACTGAAAATAGAACTTAGAGTGTGTGCGACAGTTGTGTTTGATGTATTGTGCAATTGTTGAATAATTAGTTACTTCTAAAGTATTCGATGGTGACAATGAAGTCAGTACCATGGACTTGAAAGAGTTCGGATTTGATTTTGAACAAGGATGGGTAGGAACTTCATGTGGAATCAGTGGTTGTTTGTGTTGACTTGGCATTTGCCTTTGACATGCCTCGTACTTTTTGACAATGACTTCAATGTCATTAACCATACCCAGTCAATGAACAGTCTCTCTTGCAAATCTTCTCATCCAATTTGTGCCCATGTGCGAGTGATGAAGTTGTTGAAGAATATCAGGTCACAAAGATTCAGATATGATGACCTGTCTGCCTTTAAAAATGATTCCCCGGGAGATGCCTAGCTCATTGTGATAAGGCCAAAATGGTCTCATGTTTGTGAACATGCTGAATTGAATCAGGCCATCCTTCAGTTATGGTTTCCTACAGTTTCTGTAATGTAGAATAATTCACTTGTTTCTTGTAGCTGCTGGCATGTAAGTTGCACAAAATATACCAGATCAACTGACAGACTTGCATTCTCTTGCAAGTGTAATGTTGTAACTCCCTTGAAACTTAATTTTGTTGTAACATTCTGGATATTTCAATAAGATAAAAGCAAAATACTGCAGATGCTGGAAATCTAGAACAAAAACAAAAATACCTGGAAAAACTCAGCAGGTCTGACAGCATCTGCGTAGAGGGATACAGTTAAGTTACATACGGATTCAAAACGTCAGTTGGGTATTTCAATGTTAGGTCATGGACTGGGGTGATAGAAGTCGTTTCTGAGATTGATCTGCCTTATGAGGTCTGACTGATTTAATGGACTGTTACTAGTGTGAGGTCATGACATGCTGGTCAACCTGCAATCGCTGGACCTTTAGTTTCCATCATGTAGAACATCTGTGATAGCCTGAAGAATTGATTGTACTTGCACTCCAGGGCTATGAACCCTGCGCATGGTGAACCATTCTACACTGAAAATTTCACAGTACTAAATATTGTCCTTCCACATCTGTGGATCCATGTCCTTTAGAATTCACAGAGGTAGTTTGTTGGCACCTGCTGTTGTGTCAATCTTGGCCAATAGCGAATAGTTACTAACTTTCTTAGGACAGATAATTCAAAATCTTAGCAAACACTTTGGATGGTTTGATGGCATTTATGTTTTCCATGAGACTGATGCTTTGAAACATGTCTTTACCGCTCTTCATCTCATCGTGCGCATCATCGTCATATTCTGGTTTGTCAATCACCTCATGTATATGTTTCTGATGGGACACCCATGGTCATTCTTCTTGCCTGAAAGTACCCATTGTGTACGATCTGTTTGGATCAGTGCATGGTTTTTTGTAGCTCCATCAGCTTTTGCTATAGTGCATCTCCGCTGCGATGGCCCTGTCTGCCACATGCCTTCCAGAATTGCTGGAAAGCTGGGCATTTCCTTGGTGCATGCAGAAGGCCATACCTTCCACACGTCTTGCTAGGTTTGGGTGTTCTCGTGAGCACATCAACAATTGAGGTTGTACGTGGGACCTGCAAGCTTTGTTAACCTGCGAGGATCACTTCATATTTATGTCCATCCTTGAGTAGCTCTTTGATGCTGCATGTTTTGAGCTTGTCCATTAGATCTTCCTGGAACACGTCGATGGGAGTGGATGCGATCGCCAACTCAACCAATTCTGTCTGCTAGCTCTGCGTTTGAAAAATCACAGCATGTACCCTTTCTTTGCATCTGCAGATGAAGTGGTCTATGGATTCTGTAGGCTGTTGTCGAAATGACATGAGCTTTACCCGATGACTACAGAAATTTAACCTGATTCTGAACCGGTCTTTAATGTAGTCCATATCTTTTGGGGATCTTTTAGTACTTCTGCTGTTAATCCTGTGTAGACCTTCATTCCCAATTGTTAGGTTAATTTTTATGGGTTTCCTGTCTGGTTCAGATACACCTGAATCAAGAAACCAGAGCTCTGTAAGCTGTTTAAACATTTTGAATTTGGATAGTAGGTCAGCTACTTCCCAATTCAAACTGGGGAGCTTTGTGGACATTCTGACAATGTCCCTTCAACCTTCCTTCTTCTGTAGTAGCTGGGATAAATGGCACCATAGCCACTTTCACACGCTTTTCTGAAGCTCCGCCCACGAAGACAAGCAGGAATGCACCATGGAGTAATGACATCTTTGCATTTTATTCAATTTGTTCTTTAGCAACTCCCAAAGCCGCCTTATAATCATAATCTTCTCTGGCCCGATTTTTGTGATGATTTTTTTTTGTTTGACTCTCCCTCGCTCACTATCCATTAGGCCCACACCCTGGTCACTCGCCTTTCCTGACAGAGCTAACCTGGCATTGGTGCTCTCAACACGCTGTCCCACTCAAGCAACTGATAGGCTATACACTGCAATCTCACCTTGAGGGATCCGTCTGCTTACCAGCTCTTTATTTGAGGTCTTCAAAGCTTTTCTGCGCCATTGTCTACTGCATTTTCAACACTCTTTTCTGCGCCTTTGTTTCAGTCTGACCAAAACACCGAGGCTCTTCTCATGCCAGGCAGCACGATTTAAGGCTGTTCACCATGTTGTGTTATTATAATCAGCACCAATCGCTCATAGGGATTTAGTAAACATGTTGTGCATTCATTTATAAGGTTAGGCACATGAGGACCTTTATACATAGGTATAACACTTGAAGGCATCAGAGCTGTGTGTCTGCTCTGCTCAAAGCAAAAGTGAAACTAAGACTGGATCACATACACATTTCCCTTCTAGAAATGTCATACTGATATCCCTGAAAGGCATATTTCAACAGGCACCATCCTCGAATCGAGAGATGGCTGATGACGACAATGTTTTCAATGCTGCATCTGAGCGTCAGCCTAGATTTTGTGCTCAAATCCTGGATTGGGACTTCAATCCACACTCTTCTGAGTCAGAACTGAGAACTGCTAATAACTGAACCACTGCTGCTGCAACAATGACCAGCATGAATATTAAAGACAAGTATATGTTTTGTTGTGTGGTCTGGGTCTAGACTGAGGTTTTGGGGATTGCCTATGCTCCCAAGTACTCAAGTCTGTAGGTTCTCAAAACCATTATGCTTGATTTACACATTTGGACCTCTTACTTCTCAGTCATGTGATCTGATATCATTATTACTCCAGCATCACGTATGCTTCGATGTTAACCCTTGACTCTGCATCTCCCCCCAAGTCTTTATCCCTATTGTATTTACATCCTCCTCTATCTCCTCAAGTCTCAGACTTGACTAGGTTAGTCTCAAGATTAGTGCCTTGACCAACATCTCTGATCTCATTCTGATCTCCTTTTGAGGTGTAGGATATTCTGTCAGTGTAAGTGTTCTTCTCCTGGGTGGCCGTAGAGCTGTAGTAAGTCTTTCTTTTTCATCAGGATCTGAATAGTAAGCCCAAGTTTCAATGGGCTTACTCTCTGAGGATATTAAGGTGCTGCAGTTTCTCCTAATCTGTCTCAATCCTTTACAATCTTGGTTGTGGAGTTTTTTCAATCATTGCACATTCCCTTTGTTGGCCTTGGACCCATAGTCTCTCCCCAGACGTCATACAGGTAACTCTATGGTGCTCTATGTGATTAAAGTTCCAAGCCTGGTTGCTTCTCTGTTCTTCCTCATGCTGTTTTACCCTCTTGTGGTTGTTCGTGGTGATATTGGGTTTGAGTTTTTGTGCTTGGCTGCTTACAGCACATAAGACATGAGAAATCATTTCTTCTATGGAGTGAGCAATGCCTGGCCACCTGATTGATTCCTGTGCTCTTGCACAACATTTTGCTATTTCTAGATGATCTTTGTGAAGTCTATGAAGAATATCAAGCTGAAGTGCTAACCGTGTGACCGTTCTCTCATTGAAGACTAATAAATCGTCAATGACTAAGAGGTTCTTGCGCTGTTCAAAGTACAGCCATAGTGTTGGATTCATGGGGATATTGTCTAGCCATTCTTCCAGACAATATTCTCGAATTTGGAGACATGTTTCATCTTGTCACTAGGCTTGTTTTATTTCCTGCAACTCTTTTGTAGGCGTTGGTAAGTGCTGAGTGATTAAAGATGTATATCCTCCTCGATGAAGAGTAAATCCCCTTGTTTGGTTCCTTCTGATGGTATTTGTGACAGTGTGTCGGCTGTTGTTTGATAATTCCCTTGCAAATACTCGCTGATAGAGTCATATCTCATCAATGTTAACCCTGAACCCCTGGCTCCTGGGGGCATCTTAGCAATTTCTTTCATGTTCAGAAGGCAACTAGTGGCACATGGTCTGTTTTGATTTTGACAATCCCATAATATATCTGAAAACTTTTCTCATACCCATGTTGCTGCCAATGCTTCTTTTTCTATCATGTCACATCATTATTCTGTTTTTTTTTAATGAACTAGGGGCATAGTAGATTGGTCTATGCTTGCCATATCTCTGCACTTGAAATAAAACTGTGCCCAGGCCTGTAGACGATGCATCTGCTGCTACTATGGTTAGTAATTTGGGTCATAATATGCCAAGATTTCAGAAGAGATTAGAAGTTATTTAATATTTTCAAAAGCATTTTGCTGGTCTACATTCCAGCAGCACTTGTTGACCCTATATCAACAGCTGTCTCAAGGGCTTGTTAACCTTTGCTAAACTTGGTAGGAACCGGCTACTTGGTTGACCATCCTGAGAATCTTTGAACCTCAGTTATGTTCCTGGGCTGTGGAAATCCTCAGATTACTTTCATTTTTTTGTAGGTCACCTGTGATTCCAATGGCTTGTACTATGTGACCTAGAAACTTGATCATAGGTTTGGCAAACTGACAACTTTCATTCAATGTTGAGCCTGCATCCTGTAAGACTCTCAGGACTGCTCTGACTTTGTGATCATGCTCTTCTCTCGTGGACCCACATTTAAATATACTGTCCATATAACATATCACTCCTCTCATGCCTTCTAGATTGTGAGACATTGTTCTCCGGAAAATTTCTGGAGCAGACACCATACCAAAGGGCAATCTATTGAAACAATAATGACCGAATAATGTTACTAACGTGGTCAGCAATTTGGATTCTTTGGCAACTGCCAAAATCCAATTTGGTAAATATAGTCCTCTTGGCTACTTGGCTAGTTTGGCAAGGCTGTCATCTACTGAGGCTATCGGGTGGATCTGACATTCCGCTGATTTGTTAATATGAGGTAAATCTATGTAGATTCTTATAGCGACATTTGGCTTTGGGACCATAACCATTCCTGAACACCATGTTGTTGCCATGGTGACCGGTGAGATAACCTCTTGCTGCTGCATCTTTTTAGTTTCACCCTTGACTTTGTCCAAGTGTGGGTGAGGGTCTTTCCTCAGTGTAAAGAGGCAAATTAATTTAGCATCAGCTCATTGGGTGATATGCTACTTGATCTTTAAATTCTCTGGGACTAAACAATTTTGGAAACTCATTTCGAAACTTACTGCTGTAAGTTGCTTCATCCATTTTATAGATTAATTTCAATGTTAGACATGCCTTTCACTTAGTAGAGAGCACTCTTCATTTTGAATGATATAGACAGAGGTTCCAAGATTCCTTGGTCTTTACATTTCAGCATTGCCATGAGTTGGTCTTTCACTTTTAAAGTCCCACTAGGAACTTTTAACTTGACGGATGAGGGTTGCAGTGTAAAAAGTTTGAGTCATATGACTTCATCTGATAAAACAGAAACCCCTGCTCCTGTGCCTAGTTTAAACTCTGTGGAGTGTCCATCCACTTTGAGTTTAATACTCCAATACATTTTTCAGCATTATTTACCTCCCCCAGGAAGCTAAGTTCCTTTGCTTGTGGTTCTTTCACTTCCTATATGTGGAATTTTCTCCCTCCTTTTAGAGGTTTTCAGCATTTTTGAGTGGCAAAGTTTTGAAGTGGCCTATTTTGTTTCCACAGTTGGGCACTCGGCAAACTGCACCAACCACCACCACCAACCCCCCCCCCGCCCCCACCACCCACCCACCACCCCCCCACCAGCTGGACATTTTTCTCGCTTGTGCAGTTCCTTCCAGCTGCACCAAAGACATTTCAAAATGGCGGTTGATATAATCCTTCCCCATTTTGGCAGGCTTAAACCTTGGTGCTATTTCTCCCAAATGGCCTACAAACTGACTGGCCTTACTTGATCGTCTCCATGGGACCTCTCCTTTCCCGTGGTCAAACACCCAAATCTGTTTCCTGAGTTCTGTTTGCCTCGCAATCTGTATTGCTTTAACTAGTGTTAATTTCTCTCTTGTCTGTAAGAGATATGATAATGCTTTGCTAGGACCCCGACTACAATTCTGCATGAAACAGCTCTTTCTTTATTATTCCGTAATCACATTTCCCTGCCAGCCTACAGAGTCTTTGATGAGGAGTCCATGCTTTTGCCTGGTCTTTGCTTTCTTTTATTAAGTTAAGCCCTCGCTATTATTAAATTTCAACAGACGTTGAAATAAGAGTCAAAAGCTTGCAGGACATCTTCATAAGAAGTTGCTCTCACAATATTCCAACATCTTGGTGAGTCTTAAAACTCTTTTCTTTTGTCCTTCCTTCGAGGATCGCTTTTCTTGTCAGCCCTGTATCTTCTTTTTAAGGTTCGCTATGTCTTTTATTCGCTGCCACCATGTTTTGTTGTGTGGCTGGTGTCTAGACAGGGTTTTGGGGATTTCTACTCAAACAAGATATGCTGCTCGAGTCTGTAGTTTCTCAAAACTGTTTAGACAGGAGAGGGATTCATTTAAACACACCTGATTTCTCCTCTCACCGCCCGCCCATAAACAGAAAGATGCTTTTGATTTCTGATTTCCTCCTTCATATGTGGGGTCATATTTTCCCAACACCTCAGCTTTGATGTGATCCCAGTTCTCTATTAATAACCCAACAGCCAGCTCAAGATAGCGTGGACTAAAAGGGTTAGTTTATTTTTGAACAAATTCAAAACACAGGAGGAGGGTGTCACTATGAAGTCCCTGGTACATTCATGTAAGAAATGAGGGACAAGGGAAAGAAAGAGGTACAGGACAAAGACCGCAGAAAAACATAAGAATTATTGTTTCACGTGTGTCCAGAGTTCAGAATCAAAAGTCCAATGGTGTATTCCTTCTGAGGTTAGCAGGCTGAAGCTGAAGCAAATTCTGGGTAATCCATTTTTCCGGTAGCAATGACTTCCACGATGGGAGAGGTACATAGAGATATTAGCCTTGTAGGCACTGGTATAGAGGTTCAGAAGTTCTAGTAGAAAATAGTGTAGGGAAGCCAGGTATTCAAAAGCCTGGACAGAGCCCTTTTTGTGCTGTTGCCTGCTAGATGGAAAATGGCAGTCTGCCTTTTTTCAGCTCCACTAGGCAATATTATAGGTTCCAGCAGCTTGGGGAGGTGTCATGTGACATGACTCCCACTTCTCCACCTTGGTTTGGATAAAGGATGTATGCTCCTGGTCAGGATCTCCAGACGGTTAATGTTTCAACCGTGAATATGTTCAACAGAGGTTTCCCGGCCCTTTTGTCCTCGCAGAGATTGTCTCTATTTGTCAGCAGCCTGGCCTTAGAAATGTAAAGGGCTTTTGTTCAATCCTGGGGATTTGATTGCTGCTGTCTCAGGGGCATTACTGCCTCTTTGGAGGTAACAAGGTTGCTGCTGTTTTGAAGGCCAAAAATCATTTTATGTGGTACCATGGCCAGTCATGGCTTCAGTCAGTTAAAAGCCTTTGTCCAGTTTTAAGAAAATAATTTTGTAGATTAGCCAGGATAAAATATATATATTTTATAAAAAGCATAGAGTGAAGTCTTAGCTCAAGGACAAAGCCATTATTCTTCATTTACAGCCAATATTTACACATTTGGATCCCTACATGAAATTGGAGCTCCTCCTCCTTCCAGATCTCTTATTTCTCAATCATGTGATCTGACATCATTATTACATCAGCATCATGTATGCTTCTGATGTTGACCTTTTACTCTACAGTATATATTAATGTTATGGACCTTTTATTTGGTTGTCAGGGAAAATGTCAAGTGATTGAATTAATGGGATAAAATCTATTATGGAGAAGATATTATGGAAAACAAACAAACAGTTTTTCTCTCATTCAATGATGTCTCAATTAAGCCAGTTCTCGACTAAGCTAGTTCACCTAATGATCAGGGGAAAATATTTTCATTCCATCAATCTTAGGCGAATTCAAACCCAGATCCAAGAGGTGAAAGTACTATGTTCTTAATCTGATGTGACACTTCGTCTCATTGTAGAATAGAACTTTACAATGTATTGAATCTGAAGTGATCAATGACTCTTCAGGAAAATAAAACATCAGCTTTCAGAACTCAGATTGTCAAATGTGCATTTGATGAAGGTCTCGAAAGGACACATTTTAGTAAAATTATATGCATAACTCCCCAGGGCAACTAAGTCAATTAAGCATATGTTCTTATAGCATGCCTGCAAAGTTGTGAAGAATGTGCTTAACTGGGAGAAGACAAATGCTTCTTAATAGTAACACTACCCATTACGGGTAATGGATCATGAATACATGAATAAGTGAATAGGCTTCTCGTCCCACCACCACCCGCTCCTCAACCTATCTCCATCAATCACTTCACACTTTGCAGTGCTTATCTAAAACTCTTACAACAGCGATCATCTTTCAAAAGGACCTCATTAGCTGTAAAGTGCGTTGCAACGTCCTGTGGTCATGAGAGCCGCGATATAAGTGTAATTCTTTATTACATCTACTACATTCCCTTGTCTTCTCTCTCTTGTTACCTCATCAAAGAATTCAGGTTGGCCAAGCAAGACTTTTCCTTTTGAAATCCATATTGCCTATTTATTATAATATTTTTTGTTTTCTCTATGTTGTTCTATTTTCTCCTTTACTAGCAATTCTATTATTTTCCCCATCACCAATGATAATCTAAATGGCCTATAGTACCCTGGACATGTTTTCCCTCCCTTCTTAAATATAGGTATTGTGTTAGCTATCCGGCAGCCCTCTGACACTAAATGAATTATGAAATGTCTGTGACAGTGCCTCTGTTATCTGTGATGTAGCTTCTGCTATCTCTTGCCTGGATTCTTTTAAAATGTGCAAGCACAATCTGTCTGGACCAGTGGTTTTATCATTTTAGTTTATTTAATAATTCTTCTTTTTATTTTAAATGTGGTTATCATTTCTACTCTCATTTTCATACGTACTGTCCACCTGACCTGGTAAATGCTGAAGCAAAGTAACTATTTAATATTCCTGCTGCTTTACTATCGCCGCCTGTGATTTTATTCTGTCCATTCTTTAGTGTTCCTATTCCCATCCTGATTTTCCTTTTTAAATTTATTCATCTGTAGAACATTTTATTATTTTAATTTATGTCTGTTGATAATTCAATTTTATAGCTGCTCTTTGCCTTCGTAATTGTTTTTTTTTTACTGACTTCTCTCCCATTTTCTCTTTCTATATTTCCTTATAATGCTCTATTACTACTGTCCATGTACTTCTTGAATGCCTTTGTCCTTGCCTCTCAATTTTTTCCTAAGACTCAATTCGTTTAATATTGCCTACTAATCTTTTCCCATAACCTCCCTCTTTGCATCTTGCATTAACTTATTCAATTCCCTCCTGTACTTTACATAATCATCCTGGTTATTAACCTTTGTGATCTCTCTAAATGAAATTATCGACTTATTATAATTTGTGGACAATTTTTAACCCACTAGGGATTGGTTTTCACCTGATTGACTCGGACTATGTGGCTACCTAAATGTGACATTTGTTATGATGGAGAAGATGACGTGTGCCAGGTGGCCCAAATCCACAAGTGAAACTTGGTCACGCTATCACAATGGTTTTGCAATTTGTATTTATTATGAGAAGATGTGTGCACTGAATTCAGAAGTAATGAGTCTACCAAGAGCTTTGGAGATTTTGAATATTAAATAAAAATATTTATTAATAAAATAAAAGATTTCAAGGACATACATAAGACTACAATTACTACGATAACAAATCCTAAAATTCCTAATTGACCTGACTCCTAGTTACACACCTTTTAAGGCAACATTCCAAAATAGATTTTAGACTTAAAACAAGACCAGCAAGTTAACACACTTGACAGTGGAATTCCAAATGGCTTCCCGACCTTCAATTACTTTATGTAGCAGACTTAGCTACAAATGGCCGGAGGCTTCTTGATGGCTGTTTCACACACTGCTGGTCATGAGGGAACCAACAAGAAGGAAAAACATACTTAACCTCATCCTCACCAACCTTCTTGCCCCAGATGCACCTGTCCATGACAGTATCGCTAGGAGTGACCACCGCACAGTTGTGGAGACGAAGTCACGCCTTCACATTGAGGATACCCTCCATCGTGTTGTGTGGCACTACCACTGTGCTAAATGGGATAGATTTCGAACAGATCTAGCAACTCAAGATTGGGAATCCATGAAGTGCTGTGGGCCATCAGCAGCAGCAGAATTGTACTCGAACACAATCTGTAACCTCATGACCTGGCATAGCCCCCCACTCTACCATTAATATCAAGCCAGGGAATCAACCCTGATTCAGTGAAGAGTGCAGGAGGGCATGCCAGGAGCAGCACCAAGCATACCTAAAAATGAGGTGTCAGCCTGGAGAAGCTACAACACAGGACTATTTACGTGACAAACAGCATAAGCTGTATGTGATAGACAGAGCTAAGCGATCCCACAACCAATGGATCAGATCTAAACTCTGAAGTCCTGCCACATCCAGTCGTGAATGATGGTGGACAAGTAAACAACTCACTAGAGAAGGATGTTCCAGATCTCCATCCTGAATGCTGGATGAGCCCAGCACATCAGTGCAAAAGATAAGGCTGAAGCATTTGCAACAACCTTCAGCCAGAAGTTCTGAGTGGAGGATCCATCTCGGACTCCTCCGGAGGTCCCCAACATCACAGATGCCAGTCTTCAGGCAATTTGATTCACTCCACGTGATTTCAAGAAATGGCTGAAGGCACCGGATACTGCAAAGACTATGGGCCCTGTCAATATTCTGGCAGTAGTACTGAAGACTTGTGCTCCAGAACTAGCCAAAATGGTCCAGTCCAGCTAATACACTGGCATCTACCCGGCAATGTGGAAAATTGCCCAGATATGTCCTGTACACAAAAAACAGGACAAATTCAACATGGCCAATTACTGTCCCATCAATGTACTCTTGATCATCAGTAAATAATGGAAGGGGTCATCAACAATGCTATCAAGCAGAACTCGATTAGCAATAACTTGCTCACTGATGCCCAGTTTGGGTTCTGCCAGGGCCACTCAGCTCCTGGCCTCATTACAGCCTTGGTTCAAACATGGACAAAAGAGCTGAACTCCCGGGGTGAGGTGAGGGTGACTGCCCTTGACATCAAGGCTGCATTTGACCAAGTGTGGTATCAAAGAGTCCTAGCAAAACTAGAGTCAACAGGAATCAGGGGGAAAAGTCTCTGCTGGTTGGAGTCATATCCAGCACAAAGGAAGAACATTGTGGTTGTTGGAAGTCAGTCATCTCAGCTCAGGATATCACTGCAGGAGTTCCTCAGGGTAGTGTCCTCGGCCCAGCCATCTTCAGCTGCTTCATCAGTCTTCCTTCCATTATAAGGTCAGAAGTGGGGATGTTCACTGATGATTGTATAATGTTCGGCACCATTTACGATTCTTCAGATACTTAAGCAGTCAATGTCCAAATGCAGCAATATCCAGGCTTGGGTTGACAAGTGGCAAGTAATGTTCACACCACACAAGTGTCAGGCAATGACCATCTCCAACAAAAGAGAATCTAACCATTACCCCTTGACATTCAATGGCATTACCATCACAGAATCCCCCATTACCAGCATCCTGGGGTTACCATTGACCAGAGACTGAACTGGACTAGCCATATAAATACTGTGGCTACAACAGCAGGTCAGAGGCTAGGAATCCTGTGATGAGTAACTCACTTCCAAACTCCCCAAAGCCTGTCCACAATCTTCAAGACTCAAGTCAGGAGTGTGATGAAATACTCCCCACTTGCCTGGATGAGTTCAGCTCCCAAAACACTGAAAAAGCTTGACACCATCCAGGACAAAGCAACCTGTTTGATTCACAAACATTCACTCCCTCCGCCACTGATGCACAGAAGAAGCGGTGTGTCTCATCTACAAGATGCACTGCAGAAATTCAGCAAGGGTCCTTCGACAGCACCTTCAAAATCCATGGCCACTACCATCCAGAAGGACTAGGGCAGCAGACAGATGGGAACACCACCATCTGGGAGTTCCCCTCCAAGTCACTCATCATCCTGACTTGGAAATGTATTGTTGCTCCTTCACTGTCGCTGGGTCAAAATCCTGGAACTCTCTTCCTAGCAGTACTGTGCATGTACCTACACTACATGGACTGCAGGTTCAAGAAGGCAGCTCACCACCGCCTTCTCAAGGGCAACTAGAGTTAGAAAATAAATCATGGCCTAGCCAGCGAAGCCCAAATCCCATGAATGAATAAAATAAATCATGGCCCTCTCCTCACATAGCCGTTCATTCTGTTTTACCTATGTTTCCCCCTCCTTAATATGTATATTCTATTGTTCCATATGTCTTTGAAACTGTATCTTCCTCATAATATAAAAACTTTCTTGTGGCCAATATTGTCAGTGACCTTTGGTAAAAATAAACACACTCCTTAGCCTTGCTTATCTGACTAGTTGTAAACAAACTAACATGCCTTTGAAATCCAAACAAACCCTTCATTTACCTAAAAATGCAAATCCCCTTCACACCTTACATACTAAACCTATACCCATGTTTACTGATTAGCATTTCAAGCACATTTCTACACCTAGCTTCTTTTGATGATTTTTAGCTTGCCGTCTACTTGACTCCAAATGGAATTAAAATACACAGACAGAACCACCTATCCCTACTCCCATAAACCTACTTTACAATAACCAGAAAAATATTGTGAAAATTATTATACTTTTGTCACACACTCCTTTGTTCATCGCTTTACAACAAACAATTTCTTGAAGAAATATTTGAGTTAAAATATATCAGTAAACATATTACGCACCGCCCAGTACTAAAAGGCCAGACTATGCAAGGTTGCTTTAAATGGTATTCGCTTACTATTTCGACGACTTCCTTAAAATGCAAGGAATTAGTTCTTCTCTAAAACCTCATTCTCAGTTGAGTTTGCTTGTGGCACTTCCTGCTGCATTTTCAATGCAGAAGTTGCTTACAATGCTGCTATTTTGATTTTATTTTCTGCCTCCTGACAACCTGTTTGCTCAGTTATCTGCGTACTTATATAAGGTATTTTTCTCCCCATAAGTTCCTCTGGCAGATTGCTGAAGCGTTTATTGATATAACACTGCATCAGCGCAGTTTAATTTCCCATTGTCAACTCTTCAATGGCAAACGGTCACTTTCCACGTCCTGTGCCTGACTAATCATCGTCATCATTCCCCTCAGCAACACAAAATAAAATGTAAGCCCAAACAATCAGTGTGACACCTTAATCTATACAAAGCATTGACTCACCACCCTCCCTCCCGTCTCGTGAGTATTTTTTAAATTTCCTGCCTGTTATGATATGGATTGCTGTGATGCACTCTGGATATTTGTACTTCTGTAAAAAAGAGGCGAAAGCACCCTCCATGTTGTCCCTCTGCCATGTACACAATTTATCAACAACAGCTGCAAATCTTGACCAAGCTGAAGAATTTGATTCTGCCTTGATATCATACAACATTTGAATAGAAGTACACCTGGATTTATTTGAAGTGTGACATATCAGCCTCTTCACCGCTCTTTTCCTTACACTCCCTCATACATACGCATACACCCTGCCAACAAGCTATAGTTATACAGTTCATTTAAAGGGTGATGGGGAATGAAAAAGGGCTAGATGTCACAGGATGGAGTTATCTCTGAATTTAGGCTATGAAACATAAAGTAGAACTAATCTAATCCGGTCAACTAATGCCCCATCAATTTAGTGTCAATCATCAGCAAAGTGATGGAAGGTGTCGATGACAGTGCAGTCAAGCAGCAGTTACTCAGCAATAACCTGCTCATCGATGTTCAATCTGGGTTCCGCCAGATCCACTCTGCTCCAGACCCCTTTACAGTCTTGGTCTAAACATGGGAAAAAATGAACTGCATTTCATAGGTGAGGTGAGAGTGACTGCCCTTGACATCAAGGCAACATTTGACTCAGTGTAACATCAAGGATCTTGAGGAAAACTGGAGTCAATGGAAATCAGGGGGAAAAATCTCTAGTTGGAGTCATACCTAGTGCAAAGGAAGATGGTTGTGGTTGTTGGAGGTCAAAGATCTCAGTTCAGGACATCTCTCCAGGAGTTCCTCAGGGTAGTGTCCTCAGACAACAATCTTCAGTAGCTTCATCAATGGCCTTCCTTGCATCATAAGGTCAGAAGTGATGATGATCACTGATGAAAGTGCAATGTTCAGTACCGTTTGGAATTTGTCAGATAATCAAGCAGCCATTTGCAGCAAGACCTGAACAATATTCAGGCATGGGCTGATGATGGAAAATAACATCTGTGCTAGGCATTGGCCATCTCCAACAAGAGAAAGGGTCTAACCACCCACCGTTGACGTTCAACGATATTACAGTTGTCGAATCCCAGAAACTTAACTGAACCAGTCACATAAATAAATACAAAAGGAGGTCAGAGGCCAGGTATTCTGTGGCGAAACCTCTTGACTCCCCTAAACTCTTTCCACCATCTATAAGGCATAAGTCAGACACTTACCTGGATGAGTGCAATTCCAGCAACACTCAAGAAGCGTCTGTTATGATCCCAGTGGGGATCCGTTAACCAAATTTACCGAACGACCCTAAAATGAATAAATTGCCAACAGAATTTCACTTTTTGGTAGCTTTTACTTTAATGTGAGTCAAAACCAACGTAGAAAGTCTTGAATTAACAGGAGTAGCACAGTCAGTGTGAACTATGAATGACATATAGAATAACAGGGGCAGCCCACTCTAGAGCCCCACTTTCAGTCACAAGCTCTCACAAGCATGATTCCAGTCTCTTTCCTTCAAGGATGAAGCTGATTCTCTGTAGACAGAAGCTTCCACATGAACAGGACTGTGCAATCTTTCCTTTATTGCACATTTCTTTCCAGAACCTTTTCCAATCCCAGCGCCCATTGGTTATGGTAGCATGGATCTTCCAGAACTACCTATACTTTTGCAAGGTATGGCTGTTTCTGGGTGTTCAATCACTTGGAAGAAAAAGAAACATTTCTCCAACTCGGCTTGCTGATTGTCTTCTGCCTCCAGCTCTCCTGTCTTCTTCTTTGTGTCTTTTCACACAGCTTCCATATTTTAACTTCCTACTGGTAAAGCTTCCCGGTCAAGGGTCACAAGGTCAATATTCCTTCTAATCCAAGAATTATAATTGATCCTATTACAAGCGATACAAACTTTTAAAAGTCCTTCTCAAACACTGAAAAAAATTTTACTGGTTCCTCAAACATATTAGAATAATAATGACAAATTTTCCTTATTGTCACGGTTTCACACTTGTTCCAGGGCAAAACAGCCAGCTTGATTGACAGCCCATTCACCAGCATGATCATTCAATCCCTCCTTCATTGGTGCACCATGGCTGCAGTGTACCATCTACAAGTTGCACTGCAGCAACTCACCCAGTCTCCTTCAACAGGACTGTCAAAACATACTACCTCTATTCTGTAGAAGGAGAACAGCCACTGGCACAATAGGAGATCTTCAAGTTCTCCTTCAAGTCACACACCATCCTGACTTGGAAGTATGCCGCTGTTCCTTCAATGTTGCTGAGTCAAAATCCTGGAACCACCTCTCTAACAGCACTGAGTTACACCACACAGACTGGTGGTTAAAGAAAGAAGCTCACTAGAACCTGCTCAAGGGACATTAGGGGTGGGTAATAAATGCCAGTCTTGCCAATGATGCACACATCTTGTGAATGAATATAAGATATTGGAACACATGTTTGCAGTGTAAGGTGTGCAGCTGTCTGCACTGCTGTCTACCAGTAACATTGTTGACATCACCTAGGGCAGTTGTGGTAAAAACGGTTTGGAGACAGTAGCAGCATGTGCTGTGGAGGCTTTGAGGACTAAACCTTATGATCCAGTAATGACTAGCTTAAGCATGCTTCACGAACAGTTACAGGTGTAAGGGAAGCTGTCAGATGTGCTGTGGAAATGGTGAGAAGGTACCCTCCAGCATTTTTCTGGAGTAACACCAAAACAGATGGTTGGCTCTCAAGTCAGCAGTAATTCTCAAATATCGCACAGCTCTGCAAAAAGAGACACTGACAGTGCCTCTGAAAGCAGAGACTCAAATAAAAGGATCCCTAGCAATGATTCATGTAAGTAGTGCTCGTCACAGATTTCAGTCCTGAGCGTTCTGTGTCCCACAGTGTTGATTACTTGACTATTGAGCTACACATCAGCAGCATTGTTTCAACTGAGGAGCACATAATGGTAACGCACATAAGCAATTATCATATGGTGTACTGGCGGGATAGTGCATCTCAAAATACATGAAGTAAAAGCAACACACAAGCTGAAACAAAATGTAATACCATCCAGCCGATTATTCTTTCATTGTGCAGAAAGTAAATGATTAGATGTTCAGAAATAAACCTCACAGAACATACACAGCACTTTCCAATTTTACAGATAAAGAGGCTGTTCTGTGATAGTAAATCTTTGCACTTGATATTAATAGTGCAGTGCTCAATTCCAGAGTTCAGAGGTCAGAAGCAAGCAATTAAATCTTCCTGTACCTGTCTCCCAGCCTTCAGCGGCATGCCCACTGTTGCTGTTCAGTGGTGAAATATACAGGCAGGGATATGTGACAATTACTTAGAATTCAAAGCACAAAAATAGGCTGCAACCAGTCAATGCTGGTGTTTATGCTCCACACAAACCTCCTCCCAACTTACTCATCCTATCAATATCTATCTATTATCTCTTTTTTTAATTACCTCATTACCTAACTTCCCCTTAACCATTGCTACTTATTGCTGAAAAAAATACACATTTTGTTGAAGCTTTTCATCTTGCACGCATCAGGACCATTCACACGAATACCAAATTGTAAGGGGAACAACAATTTATACTGCATGAGAAGAGACTACTGATAGGTTGGCAAGTGGACTCTGATTCGTAGAGGTGTTGCCATGGAGAATGCATCAGTTAACTGTTAACTGACAGTTAAATGCCAAGCTTTGTTTAAATTCAAACCAGGCAGGTTGACTATGATTAGTCAAGGCATTGCCCTGGGGAACGAACCAAGGAATGACTGTTGCCTATTTTGTTTGGCTGAAGAAGGTGCACTGTGTGTACATGTTCTTTCTGTCTGCAAAGAACAGGGCCCTATGTGTGTTTGCAGCTTCTAGCAGGCCACAGTGAGTGATAATCTTAAATTGGTTGTCAGTGTAATTCTTAGCACATTCACACCATTATGAAACCAGCTTGCAATCGTCTGCTCTACCCATCAATGGTGGGCCATGTTTCCCACCGCCATACATCGGGAATGTCATTTCAATACAGTTGCATCTAATTATAAGCCCTGCTCACCGGAATCATCCCCCCCCCACCCCCCCATGTCAAATTTACCAGCTACATCGGCGTGACTTCTGAACAACACACTTCACGACTGCCTTTAAAAGGTGTGAACCTGGCGACCTGAACTTCAAGAGGAACTCAGAGGTGAGTGCACACAACCTTGTGCAGCACTCATGAGCATTGCCTGTACGGCATCAAGGAAGAGGCGCTGCACATTCGCAGGAGGCACAGGTAAATTGCTTCTTCCCAGCTGGCTTTCAGTGCGGTGCCAGGGCAAGGGCTCCAGTGCGGATCAGACCGGGTTGGGGGGGTGGGGGCAAGGCAGCGCAGACAGACTGATGAAAATACTCAAGCACATGCCTGGGGGAAAGTGGGGGTGAGGGAAGTGGCCACCCACTGGGAAGAGCTTGTCAAAAATGAGCATTCTTCCACATCTGAGACCATTCAGGCTTGGAGTCGGGCCTCTGAAGCTTTTCTGCCCACTCAAGCAATGCATAATGCATGAAAGTACCGGCAAATGCTCCAGAGCCTTTCACCGCCTTGGGTGTAAACTGCAAACTAATGTGCATTTTAGGGGACAGCAGAACAATTGGCCAACTGGGCAAATTGTAGGATCCCCTTGCGGAAAGTGGCCATGGCACAGTCACTGGTGGAGGTGCTCACAGACCCTTGCAGTGTCTTTAGTAAGGTTTGGACCAGTAACCGTTATTGTTCAAGCTAACAGTGCACCCTTGCAATGCAGGTTAGGAGAATGCTGGGGCCTGAGCTAAGAGCACAGCATGCAGTCCAGTGGCTGAAGCTACTGCCAGATGGTCAAGTGGAGTGGGACGGAGGTGGGTTGGGTTTCAGACAGCATATGAGCGCATTACACACTGGCCATCCAAGTTGTGGCCAGTGCTTTCCTGCATGTGTGAAGGGGCCTTGAGGCTTAACAAAGAGAGGTTCTTAGTACACCTATGCTAACCCACGCTTCTCTCTCTTTGATCCTGCAGGAAGAGAACATCAGGATCATGGAGCCTGGTGATTTAATGGTACACCTCTTGGCTTACAGGGACCAGAGAAGAAGAAGAGAGTGGCAGAAGCACCAGGCTTGGCAAAGGGAGGAGCACCTCCCTCAATATGAAGGAGCGTTAGGATCTGCCACACACAAAGCTGAAGAAGCACAGAGATCGGTCACTCGTAGGCACCTCGCTAGACCCTGGGTCCATAAACGGCATTTGTCATTCCTGTAGATGTCTGAGAACCAGTGTCACCGAAGACTGCAAATGTCTAGGGAACTGGTCAGTCACATCTGCCGCCTGCTGCAAGATTTGGTGCCAAGGGGACATGAGGGGCATCCATTGCCAGTGGCCATGAAAGTGACCGTGGTGCTCAATTTTCACACCAGTGGCTCCTTTCAAGGTTCCTCAGGTGACCTGTGTGGGATCTCGCAAGCCTCCAAACACGTGTATTGAGGAGGACACGGACACCATCTTTTTGAAGACACATAACTTTGTGCATTTCGCCCAAGATCAGCAAAGCAAGGGAGCAAGAGTGCTGGGATTTGTGCAAATCTCAGGTTTTCCACAGGTGGAGGGTGCCATCAACTGCACTCATGTGGCGCTTAGATTTCCGTGGCAAGAAGCAGTCAACTACATCAACCACAAGGGCTTCTGCTCACTGAATGTTCAGCTGGTGTGCAACCAGCACAGACACATCCTACAGGTCTGCACACAATTCACAGGGACTATCCACAACTCCTACATCCTTAGCAGGTCTTAGATACCTGACATCTTCCAGGGTACAAAGAGGCTGCAGGAATGGGTCCTAACATGGCTGATGACACCCATGCGGTGACCTCAGACTGCAGCAGAGCAACGGTACAACAAGGCTCATGCTGCAACCCGGACTTTGGTGGAACAAATGATAGGTATTTTGAAATGAGGTTCCAGTGCCTAGATAGGTCTGGAGGAGCGCTACAATACAGTCCCCAAAGTGTTTTTTTTTAATTCATTCACGGGAAGTGGCTTCACTGCTTGGGCCAGCATTTATTGCCCATCCCTAGTTGCCCTTGAGAAGGTGGTGGTGAGCTGCCTTCTTGAACCCCTGCAGTCCATGTGGTGTAGGTACACCCACAGTGCTGTTGGGAAGGGAGTTCCAGGGTTTTGACGCAATCTATTTCCAAGCCAGGATGGTGAGTGACTTGGAAGGGAACTTCCAGGTGGTGGGGTTCCCATCAATCTGCTATCCTTGTCCTTCTGGATGGTAGTAGTTATGGGTATGGAAGGTGCTGCCTGAGGAGCCTTGGTGAGTTTCTGCAGTGCATCTTGTAGATGGTACACACTGCTGCTACTATGTGTCAGTGGTGGAGGGAGTGAATGTTTGTGGATGGGGTGCCAATCAACTGGGCTGTTTTGTCCTGGACAGTGTCAAGCTTCTTGAGTATTGTTGGAGCTGTACTTATTCAGGCAAGTGGGGAGTATTCCATCACACTCCTGACTTGGACAGACTTGGGGAGTCAGGAGGTGAGTTACTCATCGCAGGATTCTGAGCCTCTGATCTGCTCTTGTATCCACTGTAGTTATATGGCTAGTCCAGTTCAGTTTCTGGTCAATCGTAACCCCCAGGATGTTGATAGTGGGGAATTCAGTGATGGTAATGCCATCGAGCATCAAGGGGTGGTGGTTAGATTCTCTCTTGTTCGAGATGGTCATTGCCTGGCAGTTGTGTGGCACGAATGCTACTTGCCACTTTTCAGCCCAAGCCTGGATATTTCCAGGCTTTGCTGCATTTTGACATAGACTGCTTCAGCATTTGAGGGGTCACGAATGGTGTTGAACATTGTGCAATCATCAGCAAACATCCCCACTTCTGACATTATGATGGAAGGAAGACATTGATGAAGCAGCTGCAGATGGTTGGGCTGAGGACACTACCCTGAGGAACCCCTGCAGTGATGTCCTGGAGCTGAGATGACAAACCCCAACAACCACAACCACCTTCCTTTGTGCTAGGTATGACTCCAACCAGTGGAAAGTTTTCTCCCTGATTCCCATTGACTCTGGTTTTGCTTGGGCTCCTTGATGCCACACTCAGTCAAATGCAGCCTTGATGTCAAGAGCAGTCAACCTTACCTCACCTCTGGAGTTTAGCTCTTTTGTCCATGTTTGAATCAACGCTGTAATGAAGTCAGGAGCTGAGTGGCCCTGGTGGAACCCAAACTGGGTGTCAATGAGCAGGTTATTGCTAAGCAAGTGCCGGTTATTAGCACTGTTGAAGACCCCTTCCATTACTTTACTAATTATTGAGAATAGACTGATGGGGCGGTATTTGGCCGGGTTGGATTTGTCCTGCTTTTTGTGTACAGGATATAGCTGGACAATTTTCCACATAGCCGGCTAGATGCCAGTGTTGTAGCTGTGCTGGAACAGCTTGGCTTGGGACGCGGCAAGTTCTGGAGCTCAAGTCTTCAGTACTATTGCCGGAATATTGTCAGGGCCCATAGCCTTTGCAGCATCCAGTGCCTTCAGTCATTTCTTGATATCACATGGAGTGAATCAAATTGGCTGAAGACTGGCATCTGTGACACTCGGGACATATGGAGGAGGCCGAGATGGATCATCCCCTCAGCACTTCTGGCTGAAGGTTGTAGCAAAAGCTTCAGCCTTATCTTTTGACTATCAATGATGGGCTCCCCATCATTGAGGATGAAGATATTTGTGGAGCCTCCTCCTCCAGTGAGTTGTTTAATTGTCCACCACCATTCACGACTGGATATGGCAGGACTGGAGAGCTTAGATCTGATACATTGGTTGTGGAATCGCTTAGCTCTGTCAAGCACTTGCTACTTGGCATACAAGCAGCCCTGTGTTATAGCTTCACATCTCATTTTTAGGTGTGCCTGGTGCTGCTCCTAGCATGCCCTCCTGCACTCTTCATTGAACCACGGTTGATCCCTGGCTTGATGGTAATGATAGAGTGGGGGATATGCTGGGCCATGAGGTTACAGATTGTGTTCGAGTACAATCCTGCTGATGGCCCACAGCACCTCATGGATACCAGTCTTGAGTTGCTAGATCTGTCTGAAATCTATCCCATTTAGCACGGTGGTAGTGCCACACAACACAGTGGAGGGTATCCTCAATATGAAGGCAGGAATTCATTTCCACGACTGTGCGGTGGTCACTCCTACTGGTACTGTCATGGACAGGTGCATTTGCTGCAGGCAGATTGGTGAGGATGAGGTCAAGTATGTTTTTCCCTCTTGTTGGTTCCCCGACCACCTGTTGCAGACCCAGTCTTGCAGCTATGCCTCTTAGGACATGGCCAACTCGGTCAGTGGTGGTGCTACCGAGCCGCTCTTGGTGATGCACATTGAAGTCCCCCAACCAGAATGTATTCTGCACCCTTGCCACCCTCAGTGCTTCCTCCAAGTGGTGTTCAACATGGAGGAGCATTGATTCAACTGCTGAGGGAAGGCGGTACATGGTAATCAGCAGGAGGTTTCCCTGCCCATGCTTGGCCTGATGCCAAGAGATTTCATGGGGTCCAGAGTCAATGTTGAGGATGCCCAGGGCAACTCCCTCCTGACTGTACGCCACTTTGCCGCCACCTCTGCTGGGTCAATCCGGCCAGTGGGACAGGACATAATCAGGGATGCTGATGTCTGGGATGATTCCGTGAGGATAGGTATGTCAGGCTTTTGCTTAAATAGTCTATGAGATAGCTCTCCCAATTTTGATACCAACCCCCCAGATGTTGGTAAGGAGGACTTTGCAGGGTCGACAGGGATGAGTTTGCTGTTGTCGTTTCTGGCCTCTAGGTTGATGCTGGAATCCGTCCGGTTTCATTCGTTTTTTGAGAATTTGTAGCAGTTTGATACAACTAAGTGGCTTGCTAGGCCATTTCAGAGGGCACTTAAGAGTCAACCATATTGCTCTGGGTCTGGAGTCACATGTTGGTCAGGCCTGGTAAGGATGGCAGATTTCCTTCTCTAAAGTGAACTGGATGGGTTTATTTTTTAAGGTCACCATTAGACTTTTAATACAGATTTTTATTGGCTTTGAATTTCTCCATCTGGTGGGATTTGAACCCAGGTCCCCAGACCATTACCCTAGGTCTCTGGATTACTAGTCCAGTGACAATATCACTACGCCATGACCTCCCCATGTGTCGTACATCATCTCCACTTGTTGTGTGCTTCCTATCCCAGCACTACACCGGGGCGAGGATCTGGCTGAGGAGGAGATGGAGGAGCTGCACGTATTCTCCGATGAGGAGGACATCGGAAAGGATGAGGGTGATGAGGTCCTCGAAGGTGAGCATGCTCGGGAGGCCCTCATAGCCACAGGATTCGTGTAGGATGATGATATCATGCACTAAGGACAGTCCTGACAACCTTACCTTACATCTGTGAATGTTTGATTCCTGCGTGGCTGATGGCAGCGCACATATCTTCAGTGCTCAGACTCATGTCTTCAAGGTGCGGGTATGATTTAATGTAGTGGCGGCCCATCACTGTGGTCTGAAGGTTACATACTGCACAAGGAAGATGCCCTGGACTGGGACACCTGCCTTTATCTTGTGCAGGAACCAAGATTTCACATCTGAGTGACACGAGCACTGCTCATCATAACAAGCAGCCATAGGCACAGAGACATTCTCCCGTGCCCAGGCTGTGCAACTAATTCCCCTGAACCTTCCCAACCCTGCCGCTACAACTTGTTGGTTCCCTGACACCCACGGTGAAGGTGGAGGCAGCCTGCTGACTGCTACACCCTGTCTGTGATGTCCTTGGTGGGCGTCCTCTGGAAGGCTGAGACCTTGAGGGCCTTGGCCTACCTTCAGGGTCTTGCTGTGTGGCAGCGGCACTGTCCTTGTCCTGTGGAGCTGGAGCTGCTGGGATCACAGGAAGAGAGGATTCGGATAGGCCGGACACTCCCGGAGTCACTTAGCTGGATGGCCCCAGGGTGTGCATCTGCCGGTCCTCCTCCCTATGGGTGCCCGAGGGCCCCTGGCTGACTCTTGAGGAGAAGTGGAAGTTGAAGTGAGATCGAGCTGCCCAGCACCCCTCTCACGTTGACATTGTTGGAGCAGTGCAGGACCAATGTCCGGACCAAGGTCTCCATGGCAGCCGCCATCCTACCAGTGTTGACCTCAGTGTATTGCAATGCTGGCGCTATCACCTCAGCCTGAAGGCAGACAGATTCCTCCATCGTGCCTTGCAATCTGAGGAGTGCAGCGGACATCCCTTCCTGACCTTTGCAGCTCCAGCAACAGAGGTATGACTGAGTCCAAAGACTCGTCACCTGACTTGGACTCAGCAGGTTTCTAGCCTCCAGCAGTCCTCCAAGTGCCGGACACCTGGGAAGTCCTTGCCGCTACCTGCTGTGGATCAGACACTGCAATGTGCTCACCAGATTGTGACCCCGAGGCTACTCTAAAGCTAGGTCCCACCGAGGCGTGTGCTTCTGTGCTGGTGGAGGGTGTGGGTGAACGCTGTGACGGATCTTCAATGAGGGTGTCGTCAGATTCTTCTTCTGAAGTGTCTTCAGGTCTTCAGTTGAGGACCTGGTTCATGGACAACTTAGGCTGTTTCCCTGATGTGCCTTCATAAGCACGGAGAGATAATTAGTGAATGGTAGGGGACTATGGTACGGGGAACTCCTCTCTCACAGCAAGGTTGTCTGATGGATGTTGCACTCTGGATCCTCACTTGGTTGAGCACCACCGTCAACATAGAAATGGTCCAGATCGTCACCGGCCAGCTGGTTGTCTCTATTTTCAAACTCTGTGAGGATCTTGATGTCGGGCATTCCTCCACCAGTCTGTGACCTCTCCCTTTTGTTCTGTGCCAGCTTGTCCTGCATGAAGACAGGTGGAGGGAGTGTAATCAGGACGCCTGCCAAACCAGATGAGAAAGATGCCTGGCATGTGTGGTTGGTGAGAGGCGTCATGGACGGGATGAGGACACAATCCGCAGGGCGGCTGAAGATGTGTGGGAGAGAGTGAATGGTGATGTCCCTTGAACTGGCAGTGAGTGAGATCCCTGTAGAGATGTGATGGGTGTGTGAGTTGAGAGTGATTAGAAGTGTGAATTACCCTGGCGGAATGGAGGAGACCATTCATCCTCTTTCGGCACTGGGTGGCTGTCCTCTTTTGCAGGGCACTGGCCCTGACCACCTACTGCCACCACCTCCCATGCTGGATTGCTGGTCTTCATCCAGGGGGTATAGGACTTCATGGCGAGCCTCCACGGTTTGCAGTGGGTACTCCAGGGAGGAGTCGCGAAATTTGGAGGCAGCATATTTCCTTCCTTTGGCAGCATGACATTCCAGCAGCTTCTGATCCCTTCAAGAGAGCTAGCTCTGTGCAGGGGCACCCTTTAAATATGGCACCTGGATTACTGAAGGCCTGAGGTGATGGCAGGGCTGGAAATCAGAGGCCTCCCCACCAGCGATCCGGCATGTTTAACCCAGGAATGCATTATTAATGAGGGGGGTCACGCCAGGAATGGGACAATATGATGCGAAAACCTGCCATTGCAGCTGGTGGGTAAAATGTTCTTTCTCCGGCCTGCTACTGCACTTTGTGCAAATCTGGGACAATTCTGCTCTATGCTTTGAGTTTTGCCGGCACAGGCTGGTTGGGTACAGTCAGTACTTTGCCTGTTGCAAACAGCTGAACAGACATGCTGTTTAATGCTATCTGCCAGTCTCTGGGATGTATGGCCTAGAATCACATTGACACTGAAATTTACATAACATATTACTCGCTCATGCGATAGGCAAAATGTCTTATTGACTTGACGGCAGCATCCTGTTTATGGCAATACCATTCGCGTTGCTACTGCATTGTAGCAGCGTGAAACAGCTAAGTTCACCTGTTGCTCACATTTTTGAGATACCTTAGCCTTCCAGGGTAATCTGAGGCAGAATGGACTGAAAGTGGTGGCCTTAGGCCAATCCACGAGTTTGCACAATATACAGTGAGCAATGATCTGATCAGGGTAGCTATTATCTAGTTACCTCAGCCACTCTATGTGGGAGTAGTTTCCATGTTCTCTCTGTGTAAAGGAGTTTCTCCCAAATTCCTTTTTGGCTTTATTAGTGACTGTCTTATATCTATGAATTGTTAGTTTCCCCACAATTGGAAAAATATCTATGTCTACCCCTTCAAACGTCTTCATGATTTTATATGGAGGGGACACAAGGCTCAGTTGGCTCTTTGATGGAACTGTGTGCTGAGAGGAAGCTGTGCCATCAGGCTCTGCAACAGTTGTGTCCTTCACTCACACTAGTTGTGCACTGCAGATGGTAGACGAGTAGGTGACTCAGTCAGGTTAGAACGTCTATTCGATTTAGATGTCTTTAGTCACATTGAATGCAAAGCTCTGCTACCATAGGGAAGCAGATTCTTCCCGTGATCTAGGACATGACCTTGTGCGTGAAGTAACTGATCACAGGCTGAACAGTGATCCCCCTTATCAATTGATTATGATTCAGAGCCAGCAGAATATACCACACTGCAAACCATATGATTCAGGCTAAAAACTGCTGATTACTCTATAGCAAGTTAGAGAAATAATGGAGAAGCTACAGGCCCCGTTCTGCAGAACTTAAAAACAATTCCAAGCCAGTCAAGCATCCCAACGTTTTAGCGGTACTGTGCAGTAACTTTAATAACTTGGATTGCATCTCTTCCTGAAAAGCTTTTGTATAAATCACTTAAATCACTTCACGGATCTGTGCACCCATGGCCCATATAATGGTGCAGGGAGACGGAAATGGGGGAATGTGGGACACCAGCCCCAGTTATACGTATTCCTTTCTTTTAATTTTGAGCTTTTATAAAGGAAGGTAGACAGATTCCATTCCCAATTAGTCAAAAATGATCCACTGTGGCGCATCTATTAGTCAAATTAGACTTCGGGAGTATTGAGTTGGCCTTTGAGCTCATCTACCTTTTTGACAAAGCACAACTGTGAGTCTGATTAACAAGGCTGCCTATTGAGACAGCCATCAGTTAATGGCCCTTCAATTGCCAATTGAAAAGAGGCAATTTACAGTTGATATCCTTAATGCTGGCATGGCAAGCTGATGAGGTGGGTAATAAAACAAACTGGTTACTCAGGTTATACATAATCAAATAGGACATTATAGCAAAGAGATCATGCTAGAACTTTATTAATCACTGCTTATCCATAGCTCTCCAGCTGAGGCACCATAAAAAATAATAGCATAGTAATAGTGAGGGATTTCAACTTGCCCATCATTAACTGGGTTAGTCATAGTGTGCTAGGTTGAGAGGGAGTGGAATTCTTAAAATGCACCCGGGAGAGCTTTTTAAGCCAGTACATAGAAGATCCTACAAGAGAGGGGGCGGTCCTGGACTTAATTTTAGGGAATGAAGCCGGGCAAGTGGTAGAGGTATCAGTGGGGTAGCATTTTGCAGATAGTGATCAAAACTCCATTAGATTCAAGGTTGTTATGGAAAAGGACAAGGATGGGCCAGAAACCAGAGTTCTAAGTTGGGGCAAGGCCGATTTTAATAAGATCAGATATGATTTGGCCAGAGTGGACTGGGAGCAGCTACTTTTAGGTAAATCTGCACCAGAGCAGTGGAACTCATTCAAGAAGGAAATAGGGAAAGTACAGTGCCAACCTATTCCAGTAAAGACAAAGGGTGGGGCCAACAAATCCAGGGAAACCTGGATGTCGAGGGATATACAGGATTGGATAAAGAGAAAAAGAGAGGCTTATGGCAAATGCCGAGGGCTCAAAACAATGGAAGCCCTAGAGGATTATAGAATGTGTAGGGGGGAACTTAAAAAGGAAATTAGCGGAGCAAAAAGAGGGCATGAAAAAACATTGGCAGGTAAAATAAAAGAAAATCCAAAGTTATTTTACAAGTACTTTAAGAGTAAGAGGATAACTAGAGGAAGAGTAGGGCCCATTAAGGACCATAGTGGTAATTTGTGTGTGAGCCGGAAGACGTAGGTAGGGTTCTAAATGAATACTTTGTGTCGGTGTTCACAAGTGAGAGGGACAACGTGGGTATGGAAATCAGGCAGAAGGAATGTGATATAATTAAAGAAATTAGCATAGAAAGGAAAGAGGTTCTAAGTGGTCTGGCAGGCTTAAAAGTAGATAAATCTGGAGGCCCGGATGAAATGTATCCCAGGCTGTTGAGTGAAGCAAGGGAGGAGATAGCAGGGGCGCTGGCAATAATTTCCAATACCTCTCTGGCCACAGGAGAGATGCCAGAGGACAGGAGGACAGCCAGTGTGGTACCATTATTCAAGAAGGGAGGAAGGGATAAACCAGGCAACTACAGGCCAGTCAGTCTAGCTTCAGTGGTGGGGAAACTATTGAAAGCAATTCTGAGGGACATAATCTATACTTGGAGAGGCAGGGATTAATCAAGGACAGTCAGCATGGTTTTGTTAAGGGGAGGTCATGTCTGACCAATTTGACTGAATTTTTTCGAAGAGGTGACCAGGTGTGTAGATGAGCACAATGCATTTGACGTAGTCTACTTGGATTTCAGCGAGGCTTTTGATAAGGTGCTGCATGGGAGACTGATAACGAAGGTAAGAGCCCATGGGATCCAAGGCAATTTGGCGAATTGAATCCAGAATTGGCTGAGCGACAGAAAGCAGAGGGTGATGGTCGAGGGGTGTTTTTGTAACTGGATGCCTGTGTCCAGTGGGGTTCCACAGGGATTGGTGTTGGGTCCTTTGCTGTTTGTAGTATATATAAATGATTTAGATTTGAATGTAGGAGGGTTGATCAGTAAGTTCGCGGATGACATGAAAATTGGTGGGGTGGTAAATAGTGAGGAGGATAGCCTTAAGTGCAGGAGGATATGGACGAGCTGGTTAGATGGGCTGAACAGTGGCAAATGGAATTTAATCTGGATAAGTGTGAGGTGATGCACTTGGGCAGGGCAAACAAGGCATGGGAATACACGATGAATGGTAGGACCCTGGGAAGTACCGAGGATTAGAGAGATCTTGGTGTGCTTGTCCACCGGTCCCTTAAGGTAGCAGGACAGGTAGATAAGGTGGTTAAGAAGGCATAGTGGATACTTGCCTTTATTAGCCAAGGCGTAGAATATAAGAGCAGGGAGGTTATGCTGGAACTGTATAAAATGCTGGTTAGGCCACAGCTAGAGTATTGTGTGCAGTTCTGGAATCCGCATTATAGAAAGGATATGATTACACTAGAGAGAGTGCAAAGGAGATTTACCAGAATGTTGCCTGGGCTGGAGAGTTCTAGTTATGAGGAGAGATTGGATAGACTGAGATTATTTTCCCTGGAGCAGAGGAGATTCAGGTAGGACATGACTGAGGTGAATAAAATTATGAGGGGCATAGATAGGGTAGACAGGAAGGAACTTTTCCCCTTGGCGGAGGGATCAATAACCAGGCAGCATAGATTTAAGGTAATGGGGCAGGAGGTTTAGAGGGGATGTGAAGAAGAACTTTTTCTCCCAGAGGGCAGTGGGAATCTGGAACTCACTGCCTGAAATGATGGTAGAGGCAGAAACCCTTATACCATTTAAGAAGTATTTGGATGTGCACTTACAATGCCATGGCATACAAAGCTATGGGCCTAGTGCTGGAAAATAGGATTAGAATAATTAGGTGCTTGTTTGACCGGCACCGACTCAATGGGTCAAAGGGCCTTTTTCTGTGCTGTAGACTTCTATGACTCTATGATTTATACTTCAGGAAAGATGTAAAGGTCTTAGAAAGGGTACAAAGGAGCTTTTCTAGGATGTTTCCATGGCTGAGGGGTTTCAATTATGAGGAAAGGTTGGAAGAGTTTTGAGTTCATAGAGTGTATTCAGAGCAATTTCTCAGAGCAGTACATTCTAGCACCAACCAGACTATTCCAGAATTGGTAACTTGTAATGAGATAGGATTAATCAATAACTCACAGTGAAGGAGCCTCTCATCAACAGCAATCATAATATGATAGAATTTCATGTTCAATTTAGAGGGGAGAAGTGTGGGTCAGAGACTCGTGTTTTGAACCTAAATGGAGGTAATGATACAGATATGAAGGCAGAGCTGGCTAATGTGAACTGGGAAGCTAGGTTAAAATGTCAGACAGTAGAGATGCAGTGGCGGATTTTTAAAGAGATGTTTTAAAGAGATGTAATAACTCTCAGCAAAGATTTATCCCAGTGAGAAAGAAAAGATCTTCGAGAAGGATGCATCACCTGTGGCCAAATGAAGAAATTAAAGATTGTACCAGATCGAAGGAAACACTGTCCAAATCTGCAAAAGTTGGTGGTTAGTCAGAAAGTTGGACTGAATTTAAGATCTAACAAAGAAAGGCTAAAAAAAAGAGAGAAATTGGTGATTGAGAAAAAGCTGGATAGAGACATAAAAATAGATAAAATGAGTACAAGCATTTAAAAAAAAATAGCAATTAAAACTAGTGTTGGTCCTGTAGAGAGTGAATCTGGGGAATTACTAATGGAAAACAAGGAGATAGTGGAGGCATTGAACAGGTCTTTGGTGTCTATCTTCATGATAGAAGACTTAGAAAACTTCCCAAAGATACTTGAAAATCAAGTGGTGAAAGAAAGAGAGGAAATTAAAACAATCACCATCATCAAGGAAAAGGTGCTGGGAAAACTATTAGACCTAAAGGCTGACAAGTCCCTGGGGAACAGATGACCAACATCCTAGTGTCTTAAAAGAAGTGGCGACAGAGAAAGTAAAGACATTGGTTATAATCTTCCAAAATTCCTTGGATTCTGGAAGGGCCCCAGTGGATTGGGAAATAGCAAACTTAACATCTTTATTCAAGAAAAGGGAGAGAACGAAAGCAAGGAACTGTAGGCCAGTTAGCCTACCATCTGTCATTGGGAAATTGCTAGAATCCATTATTAAGGAGGTTATTGCAGGATACTTAGAAAATCCTAATAGAATCAAGCACAGTCAACATGGTTTTGCGAAATAGAAGCCGTGTTTAACTAATTTATTAGAGTTCTTTGAGGAAGTAACAAGTAATGTGGACAAAGGGGAACATGTAGATGTGGTGTACTTAGATTTCTAGAAGGCATTTGATGAAGTGCCACAACAAAGTTTGCCACACAAAGTAAGAGCTTATGGTGTAGGAGTAACATATTAGCATTGATAGAGAATTGAGAGGTTAAACAATTAGCCCTGGATCTCTCATTGTGCTGGCATTTCAATATTGTACAATGCAGAATAGCAAGTTATTCAGTGGATAATCTATTCTAATGCACCTGAAGACTTTTTCACTTTTAACATTGTTCTTACACTTGGACAGCTTGCCAGTTGCCAGAAGTGATAATCTGGCAACCACCAATCACAGTCACCACTTACTTTAGTAAGCACAGATATAACTTGGGCTACACAATTTCATGATTAACTCTAAAGGATGAAACACCATTTTTACTCCCCATTTATACTCTTCCTGCCTCTGACCCATGCAAGCGTGATTTAACTGTGCTTCCAAAATATGGGCACCTCCATAGACTGGTGTGCAGGGCATGATTTCAAAATTTGCAGATGATACAACGATTGGAAATGTTGTCCACTGTGATGGGGATAGTCTTAAACTTCAAAAGGACATAGACAGGTTGGTGGACTGGGCAGAAAGGTGGCAGATGAGGATCAGTGCAGAGAAGTGTGAGGTGATTGGTTTTGGCAGGAAATATATAGTGAGACAGTATAAAATAAAGGGAGAGGCTCTAAAGGGGGTGCAGGAATAGAGGGACTTCTGTGTATACGTGCATAAGTCATCAAAGATGGCAGGGCATGTTGAGAGAGCTGTTAATAAAGCATATAGTATCTTAGGCTTTATTAATAGGGGCATTGAGTACAAGAGAAAGGAGGTCATGTTGAACTTGTATAAGGCACTAGTTAGGCCTCATCTGGAGCACTGTGTCCAGTTCTGGTCACCATACTTGAGGAAGGATGTAATGGCATTGGAGGGAGTACAGAGGAGATTCATAAGAATGATCCCAGGAATGAAGGACTGTAGCTATGAGGATAGATTGGAGAGGTCAGGATTATTTTTCTTGGAGAAAAGAAGGGTTAGAGGAGACTTGGCAGAAGTATTAAATATCCTGTGGGGTATGAAGAGGGTAAATCGTGAGAAACTGTTCCCGCTCAAGAGAATATCAAGAACTAGGGGGCACAGATTCAAATTAATTGGCAAAAGAAGTAAATGCGATGTGAGGAAAAATTTTTTCACCCAAAGTGTGGTTGGAGTCTGGAACAAACTTTTCAAAGGATGGTGGAGGCAGGTTCGATTGAGGTATTCAGAAGCGAATTGGATTGCTACCTGAAAAAAGAGAATGTGCAAGGTTACAGGGACAAGGCAGGTGAATGGGACTAGGCGGAATATTCCCTCAGAGAGCCAGTGCAGACTCGATAGGCCAAAAGGCCTCCTTCAGCACTGTAAAGATACTGTGTTACTGTGAACCAGAAGTTCTAGGATTGTTTGGCTGGCAGGAAACCAAGAGTAGGGATAAATGGGTCATTTTCAGGTTGGCAAACTAACTAGTGGAGTGCCACAGGGATCAATGCTGGGTCCTCAACTATTTACAACCTATATCAGTGACTTGGATGAAGGGACCAAATATATGGTAGCTAAATTTGCCAATGACAGCAAGATAGGTAGGAAAATAAGTTGTCAAGAGAAGGTAAAGAGTCTACAAAGGGATATGGAAAGATTAAGTGAGCAGGCAAAAATTTGCAGATTGAGTAAAATGTGGGAAAATGTAAGCTTGTCCACTTTGACATGAAGACTAGAAAAGCAGTATACTATTTAAATGGAGAGAGATGGCAGAACTTAGTGGTACAGAGGGATCTGGGTGGCCTGATACATGAATCACAAAACATTAGTAGGCAGATACAGCAAGTGATTGGGAAGCCAAATGGAATGTTGACTTTTATTGTAAGGGGATGGAATATAAAAGTGGGGAAGTTTTACTGCAGCTGTACAGGGCCCTGGTGAGACAACATCAGGAGCACTGTGTGCAGTTTTGGCCTCCTTATTTGAAAAAGGGTATAATTGAGTTAGAAGCAGTTCATAGAATGTTCACTCAATTCATTCCTGGGATGGTGGGCTTATCTTATGAAGAAAGGTTGGACAGGTTCAGAAGAATGAGAAATGATCTCACTGAAACATATAAGATCCTGAGGGGAATTGATAGAGTAGATACCAGCAGAATATTCCCTCTTGTGCAGGAGACGAGAACTAGGGGACACAGTTTAAAAATAAGAGGTCTCCCTTTGAAGATGGAGATGAGGAGAAATTTTTTTCTCTTTGAGGGTCATTAGTCTGTGGAATTATCTTCCCCAAAGAGCAGTGATGGCTGGATCATTGAATTTATTCAAGGCAGAGTTAGACTGATTTTTGATAGACCAGAGAGTAAAGGGTATTGTGGCAGGCAGGAAGGCGGAGTTGAGATCACAACCAGATCAGTCATGAACTAGACATGTCAACTTGCCTCAGTTGGTAGTGTTCTGCCTGAAGATTCTAGGCTCAGAGTCCACCACAACCTTAAGTACATAATCAAGATTGACACTTACATGCAGGGGAAATGTAACATTGTTGGAAGTGCTTCCTTTCAGATGAGACCTTAAACTGAGGGTGCAAAAGATCAATTGCAGGGTTTGAAGAAGTGGAGGGAGTCTTTCCAATGGCCTGGCCAACATTCCTCTCTCAACTGACATTGCCAATAAGAGATTATTAGGTTGCCCGTTTACTTGCTGTGTGTAAATTGGCTGCTGCATTTGTCTACATAATTTTACCTAAGTAATCTACCAGTAGCATAATGCTTTTGCACATCCTGTGAATGTCATAAAACGCAAGACCAATTCAAGTTATTTCTTTACCTCAGTTTATTTGCTCCCCAACCTCCATTATATAGAGAAATATGGACAACTCCTCCATAAGCCATATTTACAATGTTATTAATACTGGTAGGCTACAAATTTCAAACTAACAACATGTTGGTCTGTAATTTGCAACTAGCATCAGAAAGAGGTGGCCCGCAGGAGTTCGAAGAAATGAATACATACTTACCTGCCCTTGAAAATTACGCTGACCCTTCCAATCATTGGAGCTGCTTGGAGTGAGAAGACTCCTCGCAAGCCCCAGCAAAGTGCAGCTCTGGTGGATTCAAGGGGGCCATGTTCCGTTTTTATGGTACTTAACTGCCATAAAGCAGCTAAGTTTAAAGGGCCAGGAATATTGACAGGCCAGGGAGAAGGTAAGTGCCTAAGATAAATGGAAAGGGTTTGGGGGGAGTGGTGTGGAGGACAGTAGGTTTGGGGATGGAGGGGTCGGGGGTCAGAGCTTTGGGAGGTGGGGTGGTCAGAGGTCAGGGAGGTGGGGGAGGGGTCAGAAGTCGGGAAGATGGGGGGGTCGTAGGTCGGTGGCTGGTGGAGGTGGGGGGGTCAAAAGTTAGGGAATGTGGGGGTCGGAGGTTGGAGGAGGTGGGGGGTTGGAGGTTGGGAAGGTGGGGTGGGTGGGCTGGAGGTTGGGGAGGTGGGAGGGGAATCCTTGTGGTGAGTTGTCAGGGATGTGGGGGAGTCCCGTTAGGGGTGTGGGGGAGTCCCGTTGGGGCTGGTTTGGGTGTTTACAATAGTTAGACAGAAGTTAGAAGAGTTTTTAATTCTTCTAAATTTTTCTGAGTAGCTATTGGTGTAACCCTTGCGGAACCATCCAAAGTTGGCAATTTAAATCGCATTTTCGAATGGTTCCCAGCGCACTTCTGGGCAATTGCCTTGCAAGCCCTTAACTGGGAACTTCCGAGAGGGATTCCCCAGCGCATCTTTGGTGAGCCCCCAAAATCCGACACTGGGAAGCTCGGAAGTTATGGCCCATTATATTTTGGAGGCTCCTGTGATCTGAAAAAAGCAGAGATCACTGATCTCCCACAGTATACTTTCCTCTCCCAGGCTCCCTCTTCCTGCTCCTGCTTTGAATATTTCACATAATCTTTTGCTGAGATTTTTATTTGTTCTTTCATGGGATGTGGGCATCACTGGCTAGATCAACATTTATTGCCCATCCCTAATTGCCCTTGAGAAGATGATGGTGAGCTGCCTTCTTGAACCAATGCAGTCCATGTAGTGTAGGTGCTGTTGTATTATCGCACAGATCTCAGAAAGACACTATATCTTTTAAGAAAGTTGATGACATCATGACATGTGATACTCTAATATGAGTTCTCCATCTTGCTCTCTATACATTCCATTAATTGTCGGTTGGTCAGTTAGCAAGCAGCTGGTCAGCCAGTCAGTTAGTCAGCCAGTCAACTAAGTCTGTAATGTATTAGTAATCCAAATATATAACCCAGACTGTGTATGTAAGTCTGAAATGCCATATTAGTGTAACTAGTTGTTAATAAACTTTCAGATATCTGACTCAATATGAACCCAGCTCTTTGTGGTATATGTTATGTGGGCTAACATACAGAAAACCACAAAGCACATCATTTGGCAGCAAGATAAATGCACCAGGTACATCCACAGTGCTGTTAGGAAGGGAGTTTCAGGATTTTGATGCAGCGACAGTGAAGGAATGACGATATAGTTCCAAAACACCAGGGGAGGGTTTCCCTCCTGATTCCCATTGACCCCAGTTTTGCCAGTGCTCCTTGATGCCACACTTGGTCAAATGCTGTCTTGATGTTAATGGCAGTCACTCTCACCTCACCTTTGGTGTTCAGCTCTTTTGTCCATGTGCGGACTAAGGCCCTAATGGGGCCTAATGAGGTCAAGAGGTCAGTGGCCCTGGTGGAACCACACTTACCGTCAGTCAGCAGGTTGTTGCTGAGTAAGTGCTGCTCGATAGCACTAACAACGACCCCTTCCAACACTTTGCTGATGATCGAGAGTAATCTGATGGGGCAGTAATTAGCTGGGCTCTGCTTTTGTCGTGAATTCAGGATTTGTCTTGCTTTTTGTCGACAGGACATACCAGGGCAATTTTCCACATATCTGGAGCACAAGTCTTCTGTATTATTGCCAGAATATTGTCAGAGACCATAGCCTTTGCAGTATCCAGTGCCTCCAGCTGTTTCTTGATATCATGTGGACTGAATCGAATTGGCTGAAAACTGGCATCTGTGATTCTGGGGACCTCCGGAGGAGACTGAAATGGATCATCCACTTGGCCCTTCTGGCTGAAGATTGTTGCAAATCCTTCAGCCTTGTCTTTTGCACTGATGTGCTGGGGTCCCCTATCATTGAGGATGAAGATATTTGTGGAGCCTCCTCCTCCAGTGAGTTGTTTAATTGTTCACCACCATTCACGACTGGATGTTGCAGGACTGTAGAGTTTCGATCTGACTTGCAGGTTTGGGATTGCTTAGCCCTGTCTATCACTTGCTGCTTATGCTGTTTAGCATGCAAGTAGTGCTGTGTTGTAGCTTCACCAGGTTGACACCTCATTTTTAGGTATGCCTAGTGCTGCTCCTGGCACACCCTCCTGCACTCTTCATTGAACCAGGGTTGATCCCCTGGCTTGGTGGTAATGGTAGAGTGGGGGATATGTCAGGCCATGAAGTTACAGATTGTAGTTGAATAAAATTCTGCTGCTGCTGATGGCCCACAGCACCTCATGGATGCCCAATTTTGAATTAATATTTCTGTTTGAAATCTATCCCATTTAGCACGGTGGTAGTGCCACACGACACAATGGAGGGTATCCTCAATGTGAAGACGTGTCTTCACCTCCACAGGGTCTGGGTGGTGGTCATTCCCACTGATAATGTCATGTACTGATGCAGCTGCAACAGATAGATTGTTGAGGACAGGGTCAAGCAGGTTTTTCCCTCTTGTTTGTTCCCTCACCACTTGAAACAGACCCAAGCTAGCCGTTATGTCCTTTTGTCCTTTAAGACTCAGCCAGCTTCGTCAATAGTGACGCTCCATTCTTGGTGATGGGCATTGCAGCCATCACCTAGAGTACATGCTGTGCCCATGCCCCCATCAGTGCTTTTTCCAAGTGACTTTCAACATGGAGGAGCACTGATTCATCAGTTGAAGGGTGGGTGGTGGGGTGGGGGGGTGGTGGTAGGTTAGGGGGTGGTAGGTGGCAGTGGTAGTAATCAGCAGGAGGTCTGCTTGCCCATGTTTGACCTTCCTGGGTCTGGAGTCAATGCTGAAGACTCCCAATGTTGGCAACTCCCTCCTGACCGTACGCAACTGTGCTAGGTCTGTCTTGCTGGCAGAACAGAACATATCAAGGAATGGTGATGGTGGTGTCTGGGATATTGTCTGTAAGGTATGAATCCGTTAGTCTGACTATGTCAGGCTGTTGCTTGACTAGTCAGTGGGACAGCTCTCTGACTTTTGGACAAGCTCCCAGATGTTAGTCAGGACGACTTTTCAGGGTTAACAGGGCTGGGTGCTCCATTATCATTTCCAGTACCTGGGTCAATGCCAGGCAGTCCATCCAGTTTCATTCCCTTTAGACTTTGTAGCCCTTTGATACAACTGTGTAGCTTGCTAGGCCATTTAAGAGTCAACCACATTGATGTGGGTCTGGAGTCACATGTAGGCCAGACCAGGTAAAGATGGCAGATTTCCTTCGCTAAAGGGCATTGGTGACCCAGGTGGGTTGTTATGACAGTCAGTTATGGGTTATCATGTTCACTATTACTGAGATTATCTTTCAATTCCAGATTTACTAATTGAATTTAAATTCCACCAGCTGCCATGGTGGGATTTGAACCCATGTCCCTGGTGGATTAGCCTGGACCTCTGGATTATTAGTCCAGGGACATTGCCACTGCCTCCTGAATGATGTTAGATATTCAGCAAAAGCAACTACATTCATGCTCTGGGGCAAAAATCTCCTTTGTTCTGTTCACTAATATAATTGCTGTGGTGCTGGTTCACCAGTTCTACATCTGACCTAGAGTTAAGTACTCACTTCTCAATTATTTCCTGCATTTCTGTTTGATTTTTTTTTTTCAAAATTGACTTTTGAGAAGATCTCAACCGGTAAAATATACTTTTTCATAATTAATTTTCAGATAGGAGCAAACCTCACAAGCAGCATGAAAAATGGCGGAATATTCAATTAGCGTTTTTGACACTGCCATCGATGCATACCCGGTTTTCCTTTTGTTTAGGTTAGCAAATGGAGGAAAATATGATGGAAAGAGGCAACTATTTTGAGTGCAGGGAGAGTGAAGTAGCTAAGATGGGTGGCAGGCTGCATGAGCATGTTTATTTTCAAAAGAATGATACAGGAAATTTGACATGCACTCCAAGAAGTGTTATGAGCTAAGCACCTACCAGGTCAGTCTATGGGCCTCCACACAAATACACAGGGGGGGATTTTGACATTCATAGAAAAACCTACTTACATAGAGAATGGGATTAACACAGGCCCAAGCTTAAAAGGGAAACTCCAGCTAGTGCCCAGATGACTATTTTAATAATGTTTGGGATTATGTGCTATAGATGGCCGATCACTTTCTCTTGAGATCCAATTGCATCTATTTTTAGTCAGAGGCACTAAGCCCACTTAGGGGTCCATCTTACACTTGCAAGTCAGGGACCGCCAAAGTTTTCATATGTATTTTGCATTAGTGTCACAGCAGAGGTTAGAAGTAGGAGACAGGAGTATATAGGAAGGATGTAAAAAGCTACTACTATTCAAAGGGACACTGAATTAAAAGAGTAAATGGGAGTAAAAGTAGTGAGGCCTCGAAGCACATATGGTTAAGGAAGAGCTATCAGAAGCACAAATGATAATTTTATAAAAAAAAACCTTTGGTAAAAGGCAAATTTTACAGCCCAGTCCCCAAAAGGGGAAAGCTAAGTTATAGTTTAACTCACCTCACCTCTTGTGTGGGTAGACTTCGAGAGGGGGGATTTCTCATCCGCAATCCTGCTCAAGTTCACTGTGCCAGAAGGGAAAGCCATTCGCCACTCCTTTCTATTCAGGGCGGCAGTTGTTTATCTCTCCTGTCAGCCCCACATACTACTGCCCCTCGGTGCCACCATATGGAAGATAGCTGTAGTCCCGGGGAAGTGGAAGGGAAGTCCAAGAGATCTCATTGTGCAAGCTGAGGGCCTTGTGGTGGTCAGTTCTCATCCCAGTTCTTTTCTACTGAAGGTTTTGGTCGTAGCCAAGAACTTAGGCACAAAGTTTGATTCAAATCTTTAAGGTCCCTCGATGCCCTTTAAGGTGAAACTGTGATTTCCCTGCTGCAGAATGCCATGGGTCCCTCAGTTACATGGACAAGTGCAATCTTAGTGGCAGCAATCCTGAATGCGTCCCATCCCAGGAATATGGGTCAGGCTTGGGGAAACTCAGGAGAGACACACAGGAGCTCCTCCCTGTAGGAACTCTGCCCCAAAAAGGAGAATTCCACATCTTGAATCCATAATATAAGATGAAGTTAGTGAACACTAAGAAAGACATAGAAAATCAGCAGCAGTCAATGTAGATTTGTGAAGGGTGTGTGATGCTTGACTAATTTAATTGAATTCATCAGGAAAATCAGAGTGTATAAACAAAATGAATTTGATCAGTGTTGACTGTACAAATGTTGAAAAGTTTCTTGATAAGATGCCATGTAGGCGATGCAATGGGAGTTTTTTTTACTCTTTCACAGGATCTGGGCATCTCTGGATTGGCCAGCATTTATTGTCCATCCCTAATTGCCCTTGAGAAGGTGGTGGTGAGCTGTCTTCTTGAGCGTCTGCAGTCCCTGTGATGTAGGTACACCCACAGTTCTGTTAGGGAGGGAGTTCCAGGATTTTGATTGTAGCAGGGTGACCGAGTTGTGCTATTAATCATCTGCAGACACTTCTTGGTTGGAAACATTGAGTTTAAGAACATAACAAGAACCTAAGAACTAAAAGCAGGAGTAGGCCATTCGGCCCCACCATTCAATAAGATCATGGCTGATCTGCCCCAGCCCTCACCTCCTCTCTAGTGCCAGATCGTCATAGCCCTCAGCTCCCTGATATTTCAAAAATCTATCTACCTCCTCTTTAAATACTTTGTGATCTGAACTCCACAACTCTCTGAGGTAGAGAATTCCAGACATTCACTACCCTCTGAGAGAAGAAATTCCTTCACAATTCAGTTTTAAATGAGTGCCCCTTATTTTGTAACAATGTCCCCTAGTTCGAGATTCCCCCACTAGTGGAAACATCTTCTCAACATCTACCCTGTCAAGCCCCTTCAGAATCTTGTACATTTCAGTAAGATCACCCCTCATTCTTCTAGACTCTAATGAATAAAGGCTTAACCTGTTTAGCCGTTCTTGATAAGTCAACCCCTTCATCCCAGGAATCAGCCTAATGAAACTCTTTTGAACTGCCTCCAATGTATATCCTTTCTTAAATACGAGAACCAAAACTGCACACAGTACTCCAGGTGTGGCCTCACCAACACCCTGTACAGTTGTAACAAGACTTCCCTATTTTTAAACACCAACTGCCTCGCAATAGAGGCCAAAATTCCATTTGCCTTCTTAATTACTTGCTGCACCTGCATGCTAACTTTTTGTGTTTCATGCACAAGAACACCCAGCTCCCTCTGTGCTGCACTTTTTTTGGAGTCTCTTTCTATTTAAATATATGTATAGCTGAGTTAAAGGGGGAGGAACATAGTAATTATGGTTTTATTTAGTGTCCAATGTACCTTTAAGAATAATACTTGTTAAGGAAGATCACCTGATTTGTAGTAACCACTAGGAGAGTAGTGTGGGCTACCTCAGCAGTCAGTGCAGAGATAGAGTTGAAGTGAAAGTACACATATAGTTGCTGCTGAGTATAATGTGAACCTTGTTCTTAAAAGAAGTGGCTGCAGAGATAGTGGAAGCATTGGTTGAAATATTCCAGAACTGACTGGATTCCAGGAGGGTCCCAGCGGATTGGAAAACTGCTAATGTGATGCCCCTGTTCAAGAATGCACAATATTCAGCGCCATTCGCGACTCATCAGATACTGAAACAGTCCATGTCCAAATGCAGCAAGACCTGGACAATATCCAGGCTTGGGCTGACAAGTGGCAAGTAACATTCACACCACACAAGTGTCAGGCAATGACCATCTCCAACAAGGGAGAATCCAGCCATCGCCCTTTGATGTTCAATGGCATTACCATCACTGAATCCCCCACAATCAACATCCTGGGGGGTTACCATTGACCAGAAACTGAACTGGACTAGCCATATAAATACTGTGGCTCTAAGAGCAGGCTACAAGAGGCTAGGAATTGTGCGACGAGTAACTCGCCTCCTGATTCCCCAAAGCCTGTCCACCATCTACAAGGCACAAGTCAGGAGTGTGATGGAATACTCCCCACTTGCCTGGATGAGTGCAGCTCCCACAACATTCAAGAACTTGACACCGTCCGGGACAAAGCAGCCCACCTGATTGGCACCATATCCACAAACATTCACTTCCTCCACCACTGACGCACAGTAGCAGCAGTGTGTACCATCTACAAGATGCACTTCAGGAATTCACCAAGGCTCCTTATACAGCACCTTCCAAACTCACGACCACTGCCACCTAGAAGGGCAAGGGCAGCAGATAGATGGGAACACCACCACCTGGAAGTTCCCCTCCAAGTAACTCACCATCCTGACTTGGAAATATATCACCGATCCTTCACTGTCGCTGGGTCAAAATCCTGGACAGCACTTCCTAACAGCACTGTGGGTGTGCCTACACCACATGGACTGCAGCGGTTCAAGAAGGCAGCTCACCACTACCTTCTCAAGGGCAACTAGGGATGGGCAATAAATGCTGGCCCAGGCAGCAAAACCCACGTCCCGTGAATGAATTTTAAAAAAAGTTGCCAAGGAATCACCAGTTGGCTTTTTCATGCCTGCCTTGAATGTATGAACCGCCCTTTCAGCCAGTCTGTTTGAGGAAGGGCAGTATTAGACCATAAGACAGAGGAGCAGAAATTAGGCCAATCGGCCCATCGAGTCTGCTCCGCCATTCAATCATGGCTGATAAGTTTCTCAACCCCATTTTCCTGCCTTCTCCCCATAACCTTTGATCCCCTTACCAATCAAGAACCTATCTATCTCGGTCTTAAATACACTCAATGACCTGGCCTCCGCAGCCTTCTGTGGCAATGAATTCCATAGATTCACCACTTTCTGGCTAAAGAAGTTTCTCCTCATCTCTGTTGTAAAAGGTTTTCCCTTTACTCTGAGGCTGTGCCCTCGGGTCCTAGTCTCTCCTACTAATGGAAACATCTTCCCTATGTCCATTCTATCCTGGCCTTTCAGTATTCTGTAAGTTTCAATCAGATCCCCCCTCATCCTTCTAAACTCCATCGAGTATAGACCCAGAGTCCTCTAACATTCCTTATATGTTAAGCCTTTCATTCCTGGGATCATTCTTGTGAACCTCCTCTGGACCCTCTCCAGGGCCAGCACATCCTTCCTGAGATACGGGGCCCAAAATTGCTCACAATATTCTAAATGTGGTCTGACCAGAGCCTTATAAAGCCTCAGCAACACAGCCCCGCTTTTATATTCTAGTCCTCTCAAAATAAATGCC
Organism: Carcharodon carcharias; assembly: GCF_017639515.1. Classification (NCBI taxonomy): domain Eukaryota; kingdom Metazoa; phylum Chordata; class Chondrichthyes; order Lamniformes; family Lamnidae; genus Carcharodon; species Carcharodon carcharias. The sequence continues at coordinate 21,534,118 of NC_054482.1, forward strand.
AACATTGCATTTGCCTTCCTAACTACCGACTCAACCTGCAAGTTAACCTTAAGAGAATCCTGGACTAGGATTCCCAAGTCCCTTTGCACTCCAGATTTCTGAATTCTCTCCCCATTTAGAAAATAGTCCATGCCTCTATTCTTCCTACCAAAACGCATGACCTCATACTTCCCCATGTTGTATTCCATCTGCCACTTCTTTGCCCATTCTCCTAACCTGTCCAAATCCTTTTTGCAGCCTACCCACCTCCTCAATACTACCTGTCCCTCCACCTATCTTTGTATCATCTGCAAACTTAGCCAGGATGCCCTCAGTTCCTTCATCTAGATCATTAATGTATAAAGTGAAAAGTTGTGGTCCCAACACTGACCCCTGCGGAACTCCACTAGTCACTGGCCGCCATCCTGAGAAGGACCCCCTTATCCCCACTCTCTGCCTCCTGCCAGACAGCCAATCTTCTATCCATGCTAGTATCCTGCCTCTAACACCATGGGCTCTTATCTTACTGAGCAGCCTCCTGTGCGGCACCTTGTCAAAGGCCTTCTGGAAGTCCAAGTAGATAACATCCATTGGCTCTCCTTTGTCTAACCTACTCGTTACCCTCTCAAAGAATTCTAACAGATTTGTCAGGCATGACCTCCCCTTGATGAAACCATGCTGACTTTTCCTGATTTTACCATGCACTTCCAAGTATTCTGAAATCTCATCCTTAATAATGGACTCTAAAATCTTACCAACGACCGAGATCAGACTAATCGACCTGTAATTTCCTGTCTTTTGCCTCACTCCCTTCTTAAACAGGGGGGGTTACATTAGCGATTTTCCAGTCCTCTGGGACCCTCCCTGACTCCTGAAAGATCACCGCTAATGCCTCCACTATCTCTTCAGCTATCTCCTTCAGAATTCTGGGGTGTAATCCATCTGGTCCAGGTGATTTATCTACCTTCAGACCTTTCAGTTTTCCTAGCACCTTCTCCTTGGTAATGGCCACCATACTCACCTCTGCCCCCTGACTCTCTTGAACTTTGGGGATGTCACTCGTGTCTTCCTCTGTAAGTACCTATTCAGTTCCTCCGGCATTTCTTTGTTCCCCACTACTACTTCTCCAGCGTCATTTTCCAGCGGCCCAATGTCCACTTTTGCCTCTCTCTTATCTTTTATATATCTAAAAAAACTCTTGCAATCTTCTTTTATATTACTGGCTAGTTTACCCTCATATTTAATCTTCTCCCTCCTTATTTCTTTTTTAGTTGTCCTCTGTTGGTCTTTGTAGGCTTCCCAATCCTCTGCTCTTCGCCGCATTGTCTGCTTTCTCTTTAGCTTTTATGCTGTCCCTGACTTCCCTTGTCAGCCATGGTTACCTCATCCTCCCTTTAGTATGCTTCTTCTTCCTAGGGATGAATTTTTGCTGAGTCTCCCAAATTACTCCCAGAAACTCCTACCATTGCTGTTCCACTGTCTTTCCTGCTAGGTACGGTGCTGTTTTCACATGAATGACACCGTTGAGGCTGATAAGCCATTGAATCTCAGCACTCGTAAATGCTGTGCCGTTATTGGAAGTGACTACTTCTGGTGGCCTGGGAATGACGTCGTTTCTCAATTGTCGTGGCTGATGTTGGTGACTCCACCTCTTATACATCCAATCATTTTGAATGGGCATCGACAATGAGCAGAAACATTGTTCTCAGGAAAGTCCAACGTAGTCAATGTGTAACTGCACCCAGGGTCTACCTAGCCACTCCCATGGGTGTAACAGAGCTGTCGCTGGCAACTTTTGTAGTTGCTGACATTGCACACAGTGCTTTACTAAACTTTCTATTTTGCCATCCATCCCAGTCCTCCATAGATAGCTGCGTGCTGTGGTCTTCATTCGGAAAATTCTTGGATGGGCACTGTGTAGCTCAATTAAAAATGGCTCTCTTCCCTCTGGAGGAACTATCACTCATGCTCCCCACAATAAGATGCCACCCTGACTGGTTATTTTGTGTCTTCTGTTGAAGGTTTCATTTTGTCAGATACGGGCTCTTGTGACCAACCATATAGCACTTGTTCTCGTACCTGAGATAGGACTGGGTCCCAACTTGTCCAGTCTCAGATCTGTCGACCACATACCGGCGAGGAATCTAAGAAATTTAACAATAAAGCAAGTTCCTGTGAAACTGGGACATGGTCATCATTTTCTTGTGAAGGCAAACGACTAAGGGCATTGGTGTTTGCGATTTGATTGCCAGGCCTACGTATGAAAGTATATTTGTATGCTACCAGAATTAAAGCCCATTGTTGTATTCTTACTGAGGCTATGGGTGGTATAGCCTTGCCTTCACTAGACAATCCTAGCAATGGTTTGTGGTCTGAAACAATTGTAAAATGGCGGCCGTGTACGAACTGGTGAAATTTCTTGATACTAAAGATGATGGACAGGTCTTCTTTATCTATCTGTGAGCGTCCCTTTCCTACTGTGGTGAGCGTTCTTGATAATAACCTATTGACCGTTCGATGCCGTCGTCCATCCAATGAGAGAGCACTGCTCCCACTCTGTAGGGAGATCCACCACATGTCAGCACCAATTCTTTAATCTGGTCATAATGCACCAATGGATTGGACGAGTGCAACAATTGTTTTGCCCTTATGAAAACTTCTTCTGGGGCACCCCCCAAGACTATCGTTGGTTCTTTTTCAGTAGAGAATGCAGGGGGGCCAGCACTGTAGACAAATTGGGTAAGAACCTAGAAATGACTTGAGCTCTGAGGTGTTCTTTGGTGCAGGTGCCTCCCTTATGGCTCTTACTTTCTCCTCAACCAAGTTGAGTCCCTTTGAATCTACAGGTGACCCAAACAGATTAGTTCCCTCACATGCACTTTTCTTTTTGTAGATGCGATCTGGCTTGCAAAAAATGTTTTAAGACTTCTGCTAAGTTTGCCAAATGCTGGTCACTGATACATAGTTTAAATAGCCTATAACCTGGGGCAGTCCCCGCAGTAAGCTTTCCATTGTTCCCTGAAAGATGGCACAAGCGGAGGAGACACCGAAAGGCAAACATGTATATTGGTACAACCCGTTGCGGGTATTAATTGTGACAAATTCCCTGGAGGCATTATCTAACTCAAGTTGTTGATAAGCATGACTCATGTCAAGCTTTGTGTACTTTGTCCCTCCTGTCAGCTTGGCATACAGGTCTTCAATTTTTGGAATAGGGTGCCCGTCCAGTTTGGCTAAATTATTAACCATCAGTTTGTAACCTCCAGAAATTCGGAAGCTTTGGTCGGGCTTAAGGATGGGGTCTCTGGGTGCTGCCCATTCTGAGAACCGAACAGGCTGCATAACGCCCAGTTTCTCTAGTGTGTTCAGTTCAATGTCAGCTTTTTCTCACAGGGCTTATTGCACCAGTCTCACCTTCATGAAGTGAAGAGTTGCTTCTGGACCCACATTAATCTTGGCCTGCAGGCTGTGGATTTTCCCCAATTCACCCTTGCTGATGGTGGCGTACTTTCTAAATAGCTCTGATAACCCACTTGCTCTTAACTGGAAAATTTCAGCCCACTCTAACTTAATCTCCTTTAACCTAGTTTGCCCCAGGAGGTTTGGCCCTTCACCTGCTACCGCCATCAAGGGTAGTTGTGCCGATTGGCTTCAATAATGGACAATTTCTCTACTTCTGCCTTTTATTTGAAAGTCTTCACCTGTATATGTTTTTAGCTTGGTGGCTGTTTCATCTAAACTTAATTGATGTTCACCATTATTCAAGTATCTGAAGGAATGTTCCCCAGTTACTGTAGTGGAAGCTCCCGTGTCCATTTCCATTCTAACAGGTTTGCCATTTACTTTCACTGTGACAAATATTGATTCTGTCTTTCCAACTTTCAGATTGAACAACGAGTAAATGTCTGAATTTGGTGTTTCAGGCTCTTCTACATTGGAGATTTCATTGGGCTTCTTCTTCTGTCTACAATCCGGCTTGAATCTTTCCTTGCACTGCTTCATCATATCTAACATTTCTATGACAATAGTAGCATTTGATTTTTTTAAACTGCCAATCACTAAAAGATTGATTGTTTCCACCTCAATTAAGATTATTTCATGATTTCGCTGCTAACTTATTTTTCTTTATTCTTTGGCTGGTGGGGGCTGTTCCCTGCATCTCGGCAGAGTCTCGCTTTGTCGTGCCTCTTTCGGCCAAGGTTTCCCACCCGATGTGGAGGATGGCGCCATTTTGCACACCCTATACTGCTTTTGAATCTTTTACTGCACTTTCCATGGACAGCGCTTTCTCTAGCGCCTTCTTGAAATCCCGATTCACTTTGGACAATAATCTTTTCAGAATAGAGTCCTCTTTCACACCACATACTAAATGATCTCTGACCATATTGTTCAGAGTCATACTGAACTCGCAATGTTCCATTAGCTGCTTCAAATTTGCCATGTACCATGCAACTGTCTGACCCGGGGCTCTGCTTTGCAAATTCAACCTGAACCTCTGCATCATGACTGAGGGCTTGGGTTGAAAATAACCCTTCATGAGGCCCAGCAATTCATCAAAATCTTTCCAACCTGGGCATTGGGTCCCATCAAACTTCAAATCCAGCTGTAGGTTTTGCTCCCACAGGTACTCAAGAGGATCACTTGCCTCTTCTCTTCTCCCGTAATCTCATTCGCTTGAAAAAAGAACGTGAGGCTTTCTATGTATTGAGACCAATCGTCTGTGACTGGTTCAAAAGGATCAATTCTCCCAAATTGGGGTATCTTGAGAGGGGATAATTTCTTCAATTCTAACAGAGCTTCCTACTTACAACCACTGCCGATTTCTTTTTAACTTGATTGCTTCTGTTCAACCCTGTTTTACCCCGTCACCAGTTTGCTTTAGGGTGGCCGAGTTATGCTATCAATGATAGAGTTGATCTGCAGACACTTCTTGGGTGGAAACATTAAATTTATTCACAATATACTCAGCAGCAACTAAACATGTGCTTTCACTTCTACTCTGTCTCTGCACTGACTGCTGAGGTAGCCCGCGCTACTCTCCTGTTGGTTATAACAGATCAGGGATCTTCCTTAACAAATATTATTCTTAAAGGTAAATTGTACACTAAATATAACCATGATTACTGCATTGATCATGGAAAATGAAGGTGATATAGCCCCATTAAGTATGTAGTCTTGAAGAGGAACTTGTAGATGGCGGCGTCCCATACATCTGCTTGTCTTATCCTTCTAGGTGGTAGAGGTCATGGGTTTGGAAGGTACTGTCGAGTGATCCTTCGTGACTTGCTGCAGTGCATCTTTTAGGTGGTACACACTGCTGCCACTGTGTGTCGATGGTGGAGAGAGTGAATGTTTAATGTGGTGATGTGGTGCCAAAACAAGCAGGCTTCTTTGTCCTGGATGGCTTCAACCTTCTTAAGTGTTGTTGCAGATGCACTCATCCAGGCAAGTGGGGAGTATTCCATCACACTCCTGACTTGTGTCTTGTAGAGGGTGGACAGGCTTTTTGGGGAGTCAGGAGGTGAGTTACTCGCCACAGGATTCCTAGCCTCTGACCTGCTTTTGTCGCCACATTATTTATACAGTTGGCCCGGTTCAGTTTCTGGTCAATGACAATCTTCAGGATGTTGATAGTGGGGGATTCAGCGATGGTAAGGCCATTGAATATCGAGCGGGGATGGTTAGATTCTCCCTTGTTAGAGATGGTCATTGCCTGACACTTGTGTGGTGCAAATGTTACTAGCCACTTATCAGCCCAAACCTGGATGTCATCAATATTTTGCTACATTTGGACACGGATTGCTTCACCTTAAGCCTTAAGGACATGGGTGACCCAGGAGACAGAAAGCCAACTATAGTTCTCATTGGTTGCCTTTCAAATTGGGATGTTTGTAGCAATATGCATGGTGGGTGGGAGTGAGAATTTGGTGTGGAAGGGGAAGGAGATTCTTCTTTTTGCCTTTAACACTTGCAGTGGTTTGTGTAAGCTTGAGGCAGTCAATAGTTTCAACTGGAAGGTTATAACTCCTATTTACCAAATCAGTAATTTAAGAGAAGTCTGGCGATAGAGGGGTAGAATGATCGGAGATAGATACTGTTCTGTGCAGCTGTGACCGGGAGTTCCGAAGGCTGTGTTGCTTATGCAGTGTCAGAGTTAAGACACCTCACACCTCAGGGAGCGTGGAGGGTGAGGGGGATGATCCAATTGGTGTCGTCATCCTTATAGGAACAACATAGGTAGAACCAGGAATGAGCTTCTGGAGGGAGTTTGATGATCTAGGGTACAAATTAAAAAGCAGAATCTCACAGTGGTGATCTCCGGATTACCATATCTGAGCCACATGCAAATTAGCATTGGGACAAACAGATTAGAGGTTTAAACGTGTGCCTGAAAGATCGTTGTGGGAGGTATGAGTTTCAATTCATGGGGTTCTCAGCACTAGTACTGAAGAAAGAGGGGGATGTTCCATTGGGATGAACTCCACCTCACGTGGGTTGGGATCAGCACCCTAGTGAATCAAGTAAATTGGGCAGTTGATAGGACTTCAAATTAATTAGAGGGATGAAGGGTTCAGATAAGGGTAAAATTATAAATCTGAAAAATTCTGATTGTAAAACAGAGTTACAATTTGGGCAAGATGAAGCAAATTGCACCAGGAAGAGACAGAGAGTCTAACACAGTAATGGGCCATAAGCGACTAAGGCCACAAAAAGGAAAATAGTAAAATATTAAAATGAAAGGCCCTAAATCTAAATGCAAGAAGCATTCGTAGCAAGGTATGGAATTGGTGCCACAAATAGAGATAAATGGGTTTGACCCAGTAGCCATTGCAGAGTGTGATCGCAGGGTGACTAAGGTTGGGAAATATTCGAGGTTACATGACTTTAAAAAAAGATGAGCAACATGAAATTGTAGCCCTGATAATGAAGGATGAGTAAGAGGCAGTAATGAGAAAGAGTCATAGCCTCACAAATCAGGATGTAGAATTAGCACAGGTTAAAACTAAGAAATAACGAAGCAGGAAACACTGATGGGGATAGTTTAGAAGCCACTTAACAGTAATGTACTGTTTATACTCTGAACAGAGTATAAATCAGGAAATTAGAGGAGTATGTAACTAAGCAATGCAAAATGAGGAGTGGGTACCAGAGTAAACCTGAGTCGGATGATGAATGTTGTTCCTTTGGGCTTCATTTGAAATTCTTCATAATCCAAAACTGAATGAAAATTGGAAACCTGGTTACAGTTTCAAAACATTATTACCTGCTGCAACATTCTCCAGTTCAGTCTCTGCTTGCAAAACTTGTGTCTTTAGCCTTTTCCCAAGGAAGGCCGTGTCAAATCAGTTATCAAACTGACACACTCTCGGATGCTGTCTGTTTGTTAAGGGGTTGCCTCTAAAATTACACACTGAGTGGGATATAAAACATGGATTCATTAAAGCAAAGGCGCTCTATAAATGTCTGTGCATTCCATTTACTTCCCTTGGAATGAAACCAAATGGATGCCATACTTGTTTTATTTGAAAATGTTCTTAGTGATTCTTCTTGAAACCAATAGTAATGACTAATAGAGTCACATTAAGGGACATCATTTAGCTCTTTCCAGGTATAAATCTTCTGGTTAGATCTTTTTGCTCCAGGATTCTCACTTGATTAAGTGTTTGACTTTATATTATTTCTCTATTGGTTTCTGACAGCCCTGTTGGTAAAGGAATTATACAGTTGGGTCAAAAACTCTTCGGTCAACACATTTTCGGATGCTTCAAGTGTGTCCATCTCGTTTACTCCTTCGATGTCCCAATGATTCTGTCCATTGGTCTGTTTGTACCAAATATAACCCTAGCTATGCTTGTTCATTGATGCTACCTTTATATGTCCATGTATTTGTGGTTTAATTTCTGCAGTGCACTTTGCCATAAGTGCTGCAAGACTCTTGTATTTCTCTTCAAATTTTGGCTTTTCTTTCTGTGCCACACCCTCTCCAGATCTTCAGTTGTCCTTCCCTTTTATGACGGTGGGATTTTACAGTCCTGCCAAAGTCAATGGACTTTAGAAAGGCTTGCCGCATCTCCTGGCCCCACCCTCATTGTAACAGGGCCATACAATCACGCCCCTTGTGTTTCTTTCCAGTTTTGTTTTTTTTTTCTCCATGCCACACCCTCTCCAGGTCTTCAATAATCCTTCCTCAATCAATACTTAAGCTGTTATTCTCTTTCCCCTCTCATTTAGGGTCTCTCAAACTTCTTTCTGCATAATTTCTGTGAAAGGGTCCATTTTCCATACTCTTGTCCCTCTTGCAAAGCCACAACCCACTGAGCAATGCCGCAAATGCTCACAAACTGAAAAAGTCTTTAAGCCTTTGCCTTGCTCACATACAACTGAATAACGTTCACCAACTCTGTATCTGCTGCTTCCTAATACTGTCATAGGTCTAGGATGGGTGTCATTCTTTTGATTATCTCCTCTTTTCTGCTTGGACAGTGTTGTCCTATGTCCAGCAATTTAAACAGTACTTGTCATTCTAGTCAGGTATGATACAAAGCCCGATTATCAAAGGTTTTTAGGGCAGAATTACATTACTGCAGCGGACAAAGAATAAAAATTGCTGGAACATCACAGCAGGTCAATTAGCACATGAAAGGGCAAGGCATTTAGGGCAGGGGGGGAAGGAATTTGTCCATCCTCACTGTTTGCCCTGATGAAGGGTCACACTTGAAATGTTAACCTGTCGTTCTCTTTGCAGATTGTGACTGATTCGTGCTTCCAGCTTTCCTGGTTTTTATTTCAGATTTCGCAGTGCTTTTGCGCTCCATTTAACTTGTATTGCACTGTTTACTCTCCTTCAATTTGTTGAGCGCAGTTTTGAACCGCTGAAGGTTGGCTCAGGAAATCTAAATGGAAATCTAGTGTGAGTGCGAGGATACTTCTGCAAAGTTGGATTTGCAGTTGACCAGTTGAGCATTAGCATTGAATTTCACAGTTTTGTAATTTTGTGCTAAACTTCAATAAGTGAATCAGAGCAGAAATCACGGCATAACTGCACTGTTGTGCATGCTGATCTCGACAGGCCAAGTAAAGTGGCTTGTAAGCCACTTAACCAGAGGCAAGGCCCCTTTAGATATTCCATCCTTGTAGTCAGCAGCCATTAATTGAGCAGCACGTCTTTGCCCTGAAGGCAAACACTTCATTAATATGGATCTTGGTGTAGTTTTAATGAAGAAAAGAGATATTCCTTCCCCAGAACGTCAGTGTTTAATGATCTTTTTAATGGGCATCACCTTGAGTGGTGCAGGCTAAATTGCCATCACCCGCTGGTGACCCACTGCTTTGCTGTGCCCTGTAGTGCTGTGCCAATCCAATCACAATGCACTGTGGTTCTTCCTTGATTCTTGTGAATGTCAGTGTTCCTCAGAGCAGTTGACAGGTTCCAATATGCCATTGACTATTAAGGGCATTAGTCACGTGGACACGGCACTTATGGGTGACTACAGCAACACAATGATTTGTCCTACTGAGCTCTTAACTCAATGCTTCATGTGCACGCTATGCTTAACAGGTCACTGCTACCTCTTCCAGACGTGTCTCTCACTCATTCCGTTGATTCTTGGGTTTGGAGGAACCAGGAAAAGACGTGGAGGATTTTTGGCTGTGGGAAGCAAGGTTTTGTGAAACCCTGCAGCCATCAGCTGCCAATATGCTTTGCTGATCTGCTGCATGTAAACAACCTTGCTAAACTGTGAAATCGTGTGAGGCTCTGTGAAAAACTAAGCTCAGGCCAAAGACTTTATTGTTTGTTGAAAAAAATTAAACGATGCAGCACCGAACGATTACTAATTTCCATTCTCAGAACAAATTCAAACATGAATGAGCCATTTAATTTCGATTCCCAGTTCTTTGTGAATTTTCCTGCAGGTATCCTACTTTTCTCCACAAAATCACTGGAGTATATTCTGCAAACCTTCTCTTTCTCAAGAAGTGCATCAAGTAGCTACTGCTGCATGAAGAATTAAAAATCCTGTGTCCAATGCGTATTTGGTACATCTTGGGTTCTCAGTGATTTAATCATCATTCTGGAATGTACATAAATGTTTAAATGCAATACTGTGAATGAAAACCAGAAAACTGCCCACACCTGTAAGATGGCCACACCTTCAAAATACCACGTTTCCCTTGAGGAAAATACTGTGACTGACCCAAATCACCACTCAAATATTTAGGGAACTAAATGTGAGCAAGTCAACAAGTGCCAACGAGGGGTAAGAAACAAACAGAAACCGAGCAGCCAATCTCCTCAATTATTTGTTCAAAGTTACTATTCACTAACCAACGAGCAACAAAACCGGCCAATCAAACAATGCCCGTAATTTCTTCACCTGATTTCATCCAACATACATACCCCTTTCTCTCTCCACTGTATGTTTCCAACTGGGAACAAACATTTAGGATGCAACACACAAAATTGCATCATTCTGAAAAATAAAATTGCACAATTACCCTTAAAACTGGTTGATTTGTGTTCTGCAAATAAGCCCCATACATAATGGAAATTACCTCCCCAAGAGCATTCAATTTAGAAGTAGCAACTCGATCCTTGCGCACTTTAAGGCAGGAAGGTAGAGTGAGGAATTGGCTGGCAATGGGGAAGTAACAACCTGCAATGGAGGACGATCCACAGGAGCACACTGGAGGTTTGATGCTCTGAAAGGGTCACTGCCAATGGGGGTCTTGATCTCCACAACCCCATTCATATCTACAAAGCAGTTATACACTGCTCCCCCCCATTATGTTGCCACATCTCAGTGCCCCATACTGATAGACTATTCCCATATGCTAAATGTTTCTCCTCAGTACTGCTGCATCCTGTGACCCCCTCCACTCTCCTCCACCTACACACTGCTTCCCCCACTCTCCGTTTTCAGGACCTCCTATCTAGATATACAAACTCCTACTCTACATTTCTGATGATCCCTGATCCCTGAATGCTCCCAGACCCTGAGTCCTCCTTCCCCAATGCTCCCAGAATCTGCTCCAGCATTCCTTGAATTTCCCTCTCCTGCAGCCTTGGAAACTTGAGACCCTGCAGTGGCCTCCCCCCCCCCACCCGAGTACCTAGTACCCTACCTCTACTCACCCTACAAAAATAGTGCTGGAGGCCTCTTCCCTGTACTGTGCCCTCTTCTCAGAGCCACAGGTTCCACAGGGTCACTCTTGCTGCTGGTATGATAGCATTGGCCAGAATCTTCCATTCTGGAGTCTAGGTTTGGTGGGAGGCACAGAGTGTGGGAGTGATGAGTGATTTCTACTGAGGGTGGGAGGGGCTTGGGGGGTGACTGGATGGCTGACCAAGTGCGACCTGGTGCTGTTTAGCTCCTTAAACATGTACCTGCAAGGAGCTTGACGATTCTCATGGCAAGGGCAGGCAGGAAGTCACCGTCCCCATCATTACCTCCGAGGGTTGAAAGTCCGGGCACCATATTTAAAGGGCGTCCAGACAGCCTGCGTTATCTTTTCCACCCTCTCCCGGTCACTGGTCCACCCTTCCCCGCTAACCCTTCCTCCCTTCCTTGGTCATACCCCACGAAACTTGCACTGCCACCACTCAGTCTCCAGCAAGGGCTGGCGTTTACAGACGCTCCCCAAAGAGGACAATGCAGCAGCAGCTCAGCATTACTCATGGAAGAAGACAACCTCGGCAGGTGCCCGCCACTTATGTGCGGTTGTAAAAGTGAGCGTTCCAATTTCTCGTTAGCGAGACCTTAATTCTGGCAAGGTGGCCTTTTAAAGAGTGTGCATGACACACTAATGGATGCAAAAGGGCTTCCTGACGTTGTTCTTCAGGAAGCTTGACCCACGTTTAATGTCCTGAGAATGTCATTCCTATAGTTCATCCTGCCATCAGGAAACTGATTATTTTTGCCTCAGATTAAGCTCCCTGCCCACCAAGCTTCCCACTGCTGGGGTGGATAGGGTGGCACCAGAAGATTCCTCTCCATGTGTCTGTTACAGCTCACTAGGTAGTCTGAGTTGCTGTGGGAACATGCACGTTGTCATCTGGAGCTATGAATACTGATGGTAAAGACCCCAATTACTTTTCATCCCATGACTGACCAGGAACCTTTCCTGGTTTTAATACCTACCATTGGCATATGTTGGAAGGATTTGTAAGTTGACAATCAGTTTGGCCACATTATGCACACACCTTCCTTAGCCTTCAAGTCCTGGAGTGGGACTTGAACCTGGAGCTTCTAAGTCAAGGGCAGTGACTCTACCCACTGCACCACAAAATCACCTTCTCTGGTAGTATCACGTGGTATAAAATCCTCAGCTTATGAAAGCTCTGATCAACTGTCAACTATGTTAAGAAGATCTACCAGTATCATAGCAGAGTTGGGGGTGCAGTGGTATTGATACTGGGTTAGTACTCCAAATACCCAGGGTATGTCCTGGGGACCAGGGTTCAAATCCTGCCATTGTGGATGGTGAAATTTGAATTAAAACTCTACTGATGGCCATGAACTGATTGTTGTAAAAACACATCTGGTTTACTAATGCCCTGCATGTGACTCCAGGCCAGATGTGATTGACTCTAAATGGCCTGGCAAGCCACTTGGTTCTCAAGGGCATTTAGGGTTGGGGCACTAAATGCTTGCCCAGCCAGTGATCCCTCAGCCATCTGATTAATCTTGTGTTTTTCAACTTGCAGCTTTCACAATTTTCAGTCACGCTTCTATATTTAGTATTGAAACAGCCTATGTAAACATTTCAAAACAATCCTTTTGTCAGCAGTTGCTCTCTGTCCACTGGCAGGTGACTTTGGATATGTTGTTTTTATTTCAAGACCCTCAGCTCAATCTTATGGGCTGGATTTTATGTGGATGGAGTGGGGGGAAATGGGGTCCTGGCCATGCCTCTCCTGCGCTCCCAGAATTTTCTGTGGCTGCTTCTGCTCGAATACTTCACTTCCCCAGTTTGGAGGTTGGCCCTCAGCCTGTAGTAAGAGGCCCACCAACATCCTGATCCTTGTGGCAGCTCAGTTCTCTGCTCACATTCCCTCCTGAGCCCTTGAGCAAACGTGTCCATCGCCTTTCGCTCAGATTCCATTTTTCTTGTTTCTAAAAATTCCATTTATTTTATGATCCAACTTTTTTATTCACGGCACAGCCCAGAGCCTAATAAGAAATGCTGCTGCTGCCCTGCTCTGGGGGAACACAATACACAATACACATAACCAGCCAGAGAATTTGCAGAGAGTGACTGCTGAATTATTGACACAGAAAGATAAGAAGATTTCAATTTTCAAAATGTTTCGTACTTTACAAGCCATTAAATGCATCTTTTTTAAGCAAATGGTACTGCTGAGGGAAGCTGCTGTCCACCCCAGGGTTAAAGGGACTTGGGCTGAGGTGCCTGGGCCAAGTTGGATGTCCAGCCGCTCGTTCAAATGTAGGTCTTTGAGACTTAATAGAGGAAGAGAGTACTGGGAATGAGTTCCGCCACTAATGCCTTCGGCAAGAATTACTGATCCCACCGTGTGAGGTGAGGAGAGAAAATTTTAATTTATGATCAGAAAAGGAGCCAGGGCTTTATGAGGAAAAAAATAGGCAAAAAATATGTGAGCCGTGGGCAAATGCTGCAGAGCCACTGAGACAGGTAGAACAAAAAAAAAATCTGTATTTTATAAAATGTAAATAGCCTAAAACAAAAGGTGTTATGGAGGGAAGAACGAAACAAAACCGCTGAACCATAAACTGATTTTGTTAAGTGGTGAGTAAATAGTTCACAAATATTATTTCAGAACCATCAAGCAAAGTCTGGGAACTTGCTGTGGCTCAATGGTCTCACGCTCACCTCTGTGTTGGAATATTGTGTGTTCACGTCTCAGTTCAGAGTCTCGAGCACATGATCTGAACATCTGTTCAAAAGATAAGGCTTGGACTGACAAGTGGCAAGTGACATTGGCACCACACAATTGCTGGGCAATGATCGCCTCCAACAAGAGAGAATCTAACAATCTCCCCTTTCATTCAATGGCATTACCATCACTGAATCCCCCACATTATTAACATCTGAGGGTTACCACTGACCAAAAACTGAACTAGAGCAGCCATATACATACTGTGGCTACAAGAGCAGGTCAGAGCCTGGGAATCCTGCAGCGAGTAACTCACCCCAAAGCCTGTCTGCCATCTGCAAGGCACAAGTCAGGAGTGTGATGGAATACTCCCCACTTGCCTGGAGGAGTGCAGCTCCAAGAACTCTCAAGAAGCTTGACACTATCCAGGTTAAAGGAGCCTGTTTGATTGGCGCCCCATCTACCACCTTAAACATTTATTCCCCCACCCCTCCCCCCACCAACACACATTGGCAGCAGTGTGTACCATCTACATGATGCACTGCAGCAACTCACCAAGGCTCCTTTGACAGCACCTTCCAGACCTACAACTGTGACCACCTAGAAGGACAAGGACAACAGAAGATGAGAACACCAACAAGAGAACACCTGCAAGTTTCCCTCCAGCCACTCACCATCCTGACTTAGAAATATATCTTCACTGCTGCTGGGTCAAAATCCTGGAAGTCCCTTCCTAACAGCACTGAGGATGTACCTACTACACTACACTGCAACCCTTGCAAGAGCATGTCAACTGGTCCCTAATGACAAGGGACTCAAAGCGTGATGCAGCTTGATGGACTGGACAAGTTGTCACCATTTTGAACGATTGGTAGCAAGCTCCTCCCGGTCATTAATGTCAATGATGCTGCACTTCAAAGAGAGCTTCCGAGTGTCTGTGAAATGTTTTCTTCTTCCCACCACCACTCCCCCCAGAATGCTGGCCATCTGAGAGTTGAGAGAACAGGACCTGGCGGGGAGATGACTTTCAGTCATCTGGACACAATGACCAGTCCATTGAAGTTGATTTTGCAGGAGTTTTGACAAGGGACGCAACACCATATTAGCTGCATTAGCTCAGCCTCGTGTACAAACTACAGCAGTGAGTATTTGACAACGTCAACAAAAGTCCTAGTGTATGGAGCAGCTGCAGTCACACGCTCCTGTACTGCAGTGAGACCTGACCTGTGTATCAGTGACTCATAAGAAGGCTACAGAAACTCTGTCTGCAATGCTTGCTCCGCATCCTCCTGATTCACTGGGAGGACTATTAAACAAACATTAGTGTCGCCCTTGAAGCCTGTCCCACAAGCATTCAGGCACAACTCCTGCAAAACCAACCTCATTATCTCTTCGCCTGCACACAAGAAACAATCCCACACTGTTAGTAGTGGCCCTCAGGGACCTGCCATGGGTTTCACTGTCCCGTGTACTGGGATTGAGAATACAGCTGTTGCATGTTAATAAACACATATAATAATGTGTATTTACATGCATCCGCATGCTCTATTGTTGTCTGTAACCAAAGTTGCTTTTTCTGAATTAAGTGAAACTTGAGGGTCAGTGTTCAGACTCTGCACACATAACGAAACTTTCCTTCAGTTCTCCTGTATGAATAATGCAATTTGAGAAACAAAGATTACACAGAGCTGTCAACCTTGAGGAAGTGTTTGGACTGAGATGTACAATCACTATGAGTAGCACCCATACAATTCCTATCAAACGTGTGTTTCAGCTTGTTTTTAAGTCAGTCTTTTACCTGGCGATATATTTCTGAGACTGAAGGTTAAATCTCAATGCCAAAGGTAATCAGGTGAGAAACAGCAGTTTATTTTTCTACAGCATTCCACACGTAATGCGTAAATGTCTCCGGGCCCTTAACAAGGCAGTAAACTGGTGACACTGGGCAGGGTTGTGGGACAAGGTCACAGGCCCAATCCAAAAGGTCAGAGAAGAGTTTCTAACGCAGATACTGAAGTGAAGTGAGAAAGGAGAGAATTCAGGGCACGAGAATGTAGCGACTGAATCTATTTTCTTTACCACTTGATCTTCTAATACACTGAAGAATGAGTATGTGTAAATACAATCCAAAAGGCTGTGTTTTACTCAGGAAAACAACATTTCAGATTTGATGTCTGCTCGCCCATGTTTGCGAATGGAAATCAGCTTCGCATTTCCAATTCTGTCCTCACCTCTGACTGAAGCTGCTCTGCTCTGATCTGCAATTGAGGCACGATTGACTCACGACCTTGCCATCAGTTCCCTGGAGCAGTAGCTTCAAGTAGATTTGATTTTAAAGTAACTTAACAGCACAATTTTGGAACAAAACAGTACCAATCCATATTAAGCTGCCTATGAGGCAGTTGTGCTGTTTTGGCACTGATGTGAGTGGACAGCTATCAAATTGGGGAAAGTTGAGCCCAGAACCACACCTTCCTCTTTAAACTCTTGTATTTAACTCTGCTCACTGTCCTCCAACAGCTTCCTTTCCATCGCAAATTCTTCTCCGCTTCTCTCCTCAAGGTACTAACTTTTACTAAGCACCGACCACCCCCAGGCAGCTTCGTGTGTGCTTATAGTGGGAGCATCTGCAAGGGGTTGTCTGCAAGGGCTTAGGTTCAGTCCTGAGCTTCCTGTATCTCGGTTGGGTGAATCACCTCTTTGCCACTTTGGAACCTGCTGTGCGTGTGCCTCCCTCTCTCTCTCTCTCTCTGCCTGGACTACCTCAGTTCCCTGCTCCGGGCTGCCAATCCCTTAGACTCATTTTCAGACGTTTTGTGAAGGGTTGCAGGGAAGCAGCGTTCACCACACTGAGAATTACATACATAGGATTATATATGATAGACAGCACAGAAACAGGCCATTCAGTCCCATCAGTCAATGCTGGTGTTTATGCTCCACTCGAGCCTCCTTCCATCTTTTCTCATCTACATCTACCATCATAACCCTCTATTCTCTTCTCCATCATATGCTTGTCTAGTTTCCCTTTAAATGTATCTATACTGTTCATTTCAATCACTCCCTATGGTAGCGAGTTCCACATTCTCACCACTCTTTGGGTAAAGACGTTGCCTCTGAATTCCCTATTCGATTTCTTGGCGACTATCTTATTTTGATGTCCTCTAGTTATGCTCTTCCCCACAAGTGGAAACATTCTTTCTGTATCCAGTCTATCGAAATTCTGAAGTTATATCCTTGGTAATGTTATGCTCTTGGAGTTTAAACAGTTACTATAAATGGAGTTGCTCTTGCAACTTGTTCTGAGAACACATTGACCTCAGAGCAATTAATTGTGGAAATTATCAGAAATGGAAAAGCATCTATCAGGGGATCTAACTCTATTTGTAAAGTCATTAGCAATTATTCCTGCAGTGTATTAGTTATTGTAACATAAGGTCACGGTGACTGAGTTCTAAGGAGAGCTTTGGTCTCCTGCTACTTGTGTTGACATTATGACATAAAATTGTAGTCAGCTGGATTGAATTGTATTGATGTGAGGCTTGTGGCGATGGAGATGTTGTTGGCTGTGCACACATTCCTTATTCACAAACAGGTCCTTCAGGACCTTTCTTAAAAGCAGCTTTCTACAGAAAAATGTACAAAGTCTTAACATCTGTTTGTGGTTATTTTAAATATACTTTGGACATTGAGTCCTGAGGTCGTTATTGAGGGAGTTGGCTCCGAGCAGCTCCTGAGCCTGATGGTGAAGTGATTTAAATTAACACTTGCAGTGGAAGTGACCTGATCATCGAAGCAGCAAACATCACCGGCGTCATTGTTTAAACTGATAGTGTCCTCTCGAGGTGGATTGCACTTGTCTCATTTGGCTGGCACCTGCATGGTGACTGTATTTACTTTGCTAAAAATGACTCTGTTACCCTAGCAACAAAATTGTGAGCCCAAGACAAAAGGCATGTGAAGATTAAATTTGGAGGCTATCTCTGAAAACACTCGGGAGTGTTGGGGGGGGGTGCTCTGAGTTTTTGCTGCTGCCCAACATTGCATCCAATGGTAACATTTTAAAAGGGGTGCAGGAGCTGAGGGACCTGGGAGTTTATGTGCACGTATCCTTAAATGTAGCATGGCCAATTAAGAAGATTGTTGAAAATGTGTATGGGATCCTCGGCTTTATCAATAAAGGCATAAAATACAAAAGTAAGGAAGCTATGCTGAACATTTATAAAACATTTGTTAGGCCTCGGCTGGAGTGTTGTGTTCAGCTGTGGGCACTACACTTTAAAAAGGATGTCAAAGCCTTGGGAGATGATGCAGAAGAGATTTACTGGAATGGTACCAGGGATGAGGGCCTTTGGTCATGTGGACAGACTGGAGAAGTTAGGGCTGTTCTGCTTGGGACAGAGAAGGTTAAGGGAAGATTCAATAAAGGTGTCCAAAGTAATGAATTATTTTGATAGAGTCGCTAAAGAGAAACTGGTTACAGTGGCAGATGGATCAAGTCCAGGAAACACAGATTTAGTGGAATTGGCGAAGGAGCCAGAGCTGAAAGAGGAGATTTTTTTTTTATGTGCAGTGAGGAACTGTCTGCAAAAGTGGTGGAAACAGATTGAGCCGCTACTATCAAAAGGGCAGTGGATACACAACTGGAGGGGGGAAAATTGCAGGACCACAAGGGAAAAGCAGGGGAGCTGGACTAGGGGTAACTCTTTCAAAGAGCAGGTACAGACGTGATGGGCCAAATGGCCTCTGTATTGATTCAAAGTTCTCTGTAGTTAGGTAAATGAGGTTCGCTTCCATAGGGTGAGGGCATCCTTATCGGTCAAACGCTACTTAAGTGGACGGGTGGGATTTTCCGGTCTCACCAGCAGTGGGCATCGTCTCAGGCAGGACTGGAAAATCCCAGCCGATTGCTCAGAAGCTTGGCTTGGAGAGTTTCAAACAAATTAATGGGTTTCTTTGCCTGAAAGCTAGCTGACCAAAAAAAAAGACAATTAAGAGACAGGGTGGGGTGGCGGGGGGGAGGTGGTATTCTCTTCTTTGGGGCAGGGTGGGTCCTCCACCTACCCTCCCTGCTCCAGCCTCAACCTGTTTTGCTAGATTGGGTCTCATTGCCTATGAGGGGCACCCAGCAGTCAAAGGGGGACCCTGCCGTTGTGAATAAAGAAGCTCTGGTGGTGCAGCAATGGGGACACCCCATTACCCTTACCTGAAGGCCCAAGAAATATACCTTCCAGCTAAGGACACAGGAATCAGGAATCTTGGCTGATTTCCCTCTTATTAATACAAGGGTACTGAGGGCAATCAAACTGTCCAGGGACTGGCCTGGCTGAGAGCAGATCAGGGATTAAATCTGGGACTTCCTGGTCTATATGGCTCTTAACTATGCAGTTTTTGTGTATACCCACTAGAGCAACAATATGGACAGCAACTTACATTTATAGAGCATCTTTAACATAATAAAACATTCCAAGGTGCTTCATCGGAGCGTTATGAAGAAAAAATATTCACCAAGTCACATGAGATATTAGGACCAAAAAACAATTTTAAAGTTTCTTAAAGGAAGGCAGAGAGGCAGATTTGTTTAGGGAGGGAATCCCAGAGTCTAGGCAGCTGAAGGTATGGCCACCGGTATGTTGATATGAAGGAAATTTGGTATGCTCAAAAGGCCAGGCTTGGAGGAGCACAGACACCTTGGAGGATTTCAGGCTGGAAGAGGTTATTGAGATTAGGATGGGTAAGGCCATGTAGGGATTTTAAAACAAGGATAAGGATTGTAAATTCAAAGCATTGCTAGACTGGGAGTCAAAGTAGGTCAGCCAGAATAGGGGTGAGTGAATGGGACCAATGCAAATTACAATGCAAGCAGCAGAGTTTTGGATGACCTCAAGTTTACAGAGGTTGCAAGGTGGGAAGCTGACCGGGAGACCGGTGCTTAACTTATCCCTCCTTTTCCCACTTTTCTTTTCCTTAAAGCATTAACTTCTGGCTATGGTGTGGCTACTTAGGCAACATATGCATTCTAGTGCCTCAGCAAAAGGCTATCATTCACATGTGGCCTTTGCACATGAGCAGCAACAGGCTTCTTGACCATGAGGGCATTGCATTTGCACCCAATTCCACCCTCGCTCAATCCCAAACTTTCAATGGGTGTTGCCAGTTAACGGTCAGAGACAAGAATCCTGACAAACGGCATGTTCCCAACTCTAGTTCAGAGATTATAGCACGCTGGCTGCCCCTAACCTCTTGAGAAGCTGGGGACCGAATCTTGGACCTTCCATGTCAATATTTGGGGAAGGGGTGTCATGTGTAGCTGTTTAGGGAAGGGTGAGGGGGATTGTGGCAGTTGAGTAGGGGGTGGTGTATTGAGCCAGAAGGGGGTTGGTGGGGTGGGGGGGGGCGGGGGGGGGGGGGGGGCAAAGGATCCGCTGTGCATTTGTCCCCCAGACTTTGCTGATCAAATACGTGCTTCATGTTCAACAGTGCTGAGGATACACTGTGCAAGCTGAACCCAGTCGTATGTGGTCCATGTACATTTGCAGCATCTGAAACATTATGCTTTTGTAAATCTCCCTCTGCCCAGCTCTATCTCTGTTCTCTACATTCCCTCAGTTGCTACAAGATGACGTTACTTTTGTAGAAACCATTCGACAAAGTGTCTCTTTCTCTATTAGAAGTGCCAGTGATTCATCTCAGCACCATTTGAATGTGTTCAAAAAAAGTCACAAAAAAAGCCTCTGCAAATTTAAGAAAGGTGAAAAATAGATTTCATCACGAAGGAGAGAAACTGAGACATTGTACCATAGTGACATCTGGTGATGAATGGCTGAATAATGCTGTGTGATACCCTTGACTATAGTGAGATACAGCATCCAGTTCTCTGGGACATGGTGGACAAGCTCAGGTATCAGTCCTGGGAAGAACTATTCCTGGCTATGGAATGGTGAAGCATGAGAAATTCACCATCAGTAACTCTCCACATACTCCTGTCTCTGCACAGAATTGTAGATCTGGATTTTTAAGAATACAAAAACATTAGAAATAGGAACAGCAGAGGACCATACGATCTATCGAGCCTGCTTCATCGATCAATACGATCAAGGCTGGTCTTCAGCTCCAACTCCATTTTGCCACCCACTCCCCACAACCCTTAATTCCCCCAGACACCACAAACCTGTCTCTCTTTTCTGGTCCCTGTAACCTGCTGTTGGGTTTGGCATGTCCTGTGCTGACCCAGTCAACTCACAAAGGCAATTCTGTTCCTCATGCCCATGGATGTAGTTTGACTTCAATTCCCAGGCCCTGCACGTTCCCAGTCAGTCTATTCCCATGTCAAGTCATCTTTCATTTTGTTTTAGAGGCTGTTTGGCTTCATGCATCATTGGCGAAAACGTTGAAAGAACCAGTTTGACTGAGATCAATCCCACTCATGTGTACACAGAGAAGTGTTTGTGTAGTGTAATGTGGTAATAGAATGGCTATGCCAATGAGTGATGTCGACCATGATGTGACAGCCATGTGGTAGACTCACTCGAGAGAGAGAGAGAGAGAGAGAGAGAGGATGGAACACTTTATATATGAGGGACAGACTTACTCTGTAACCTATCATATATAGTGTTCATAAACCAGTTACAGTCTTTCTAGATAAGATAGGCCACGTATACCAGAAACCAGGGACCATGCCACCAGTATATGAAACAGTTTGGTCCTCATTCCCAAGCACTGGACAGGTCGGTGCAACCATGTTTTTCAGGCCTCACAACATCCTGATTTGCTGAGTGGGGTCATTAACTTGTCCTTGGTGGAATTTTATGCCAGGAAAGGGGCGGTGGGGAGGGGGGGAAAGGAGAAGTGCAACTGTAAAGATCTGCAGCCATGGCACTGCCATTGGCATGAAGGAACAGGGGCTAAAAGGCCGTCAGCATGAAGATCCCAAGGCATCCTTGACAAATGCAAACAAGACTATTCGCCTCTGTGGTGCCTGCTTTGTCTTATAGCCTGTTCCCCTCAGAACTGAGGAATGCCAAGTACAAGCCCAACGACTACCTGTCTTCAGGCATCCATGTGCGTGGGACTGAAGTGGCGAGCGAGAACACCAACCAGTTTCATTCCCATGGGAGCGGTTAAGCTTCATTGAGAGACCCAGAAACCCCAGGGGCATGCAGCAGCGCCGCTTAAGAATTCTTGAGGCCACGGACTACAAACGTCCAGGGCACCAGCACATCCCTTACACCATCCACCCCTCCTCCCCCCGCCACCCCCAGCTGCTGCAGAAAGTGTCAGTAATCGTGTTGCATCAGATCTGCCAACTCTGCCTTGCCCCCTTCCAAAATTATTTTCAAATGTGAGAATATTGTGATCGAGTGGTTATATGCAGTTTTCCTGTTATGGGCAGCGTTACTGGGGGCTTCAGGCTGTATTTTCATGGAACCCTGGTGAGGGACTGCTGTCTATTCGGGGTGAGAAATTGTTAAGACAGTGCACAGAGGTCATTGGGATATGATTCTGTCCCCACTACCTTCCCAGTGAACTTAAACTTCATCGGATGGGACATTCAGTCACGGAAGGACTCAAAAGTTACTGTTACCCTCTGTATTTTACTCTGCTCGCCCCCTTCTGCCTTTGGTGAATCTGGCCAAAGCTCAACAACCTAGTAGTATTTTCCCTTTCTGTAGGACTCACACAGCACCAAACCTGGGAATGTGCAGCAATTTTCAAGCTGAGATAACAATGTTGCAGCCGAGCCTAATTAAACATGGCATATAAAACACCGCTAAAAGCTCCGGGTAAATTAGTAGATAATAAAACTCTGCCTGTGACACTGAGTCTTGAAAGAACCCAGAAAGAATGTGATGGCATTTGCTGCGTAGCTGTGTATCAATGCATCTGACCCGTTCAAGTAATTTTGCATAGAATTAACAATCTCAGTGTGGGGACTCAACCCTGTTACGTTATCAAAGGGTGAATGGCTGTGGCCTTGCAGTGGTGGTGTGACTGTAGACAGTGCCATGAAGGTCATGTTATGTGACCTACTATTACAGTGAAAGCCTCGCTCTAATTATCCTGCACTCCCACTCTCCATCCTTATCCTCCCACTCGCCACTCTCAACACTGAAGAAAAACCAGGCCTACAGTGCAAGAGGTTTTCCCATTTCCAGTACTCTGCCCTCGCCTACCCCATCCCTCCTCTTCACCCTGTTCCTCTCCCTCTCTCACCCTTTCTCTTTCTCTGTCCTCCCCCTTCTGCTATTCACCCCAGCTCTTCATTTGCCCCAGTTTTTCCAACCCTCACAATCCTCTTCCTGTTGTCCCTCCCCTTACCCTTTCCCCTTCCTCGACCCCTTCCCCTCTTCTGCACCTCGATCCATTTGTTACCCCCTTGCCCTTTAACCCTGCTTGGTTTGAACGCCGCTGGCCATTTCCCTGTGGGTCTTTAAAATGTGGTTTTGCTCACAAATGCTGACTCCCCTTTACCAAAGCTCCGAGAGACTGACCCGCATTTTAAATGTCAATTCTTTATAAAACGCGGCTGGAATAAGCGGCAGAGACTTATGTCCCATGGGTGGGTGCGCGCCCGGTCTGATCGGGAGTAAAACCGCGCAAGGAGATGTCGGGTGGGGGTCACGCCAACAATTAAGAGGGCGATTAAGCCCATTAATGGCGCAATTGCCCCTGATATTCCGTGGCCCGTCCAACCTGCATTTCCATCAAACCTCATCCAAGGGCGGGATGAGGGTATCCGTGATGACAGAACGTTAAAAATAAGTTCTGTGGGGCGGCATTTTTATCAGTTGTATTCTCAGACGATCGGTTATGATGCTTGGACATTTTTTTTTTCTTTTGCAGCTTTTTTCAACCTTTATTTTAGCTTTCTTGGGCCTTCCGCTCCTTGAGGCCACTGTCTGCCTTCAGGGACCTCTCTCGCAGCCGCCCCCCCACCCCCCCGCAGTGACATCACCGCCCGCCCGTGAACTGGCCCAGTCAGCGTGAAATCGCCGCCGATGTGGGGGGGGGTGGTGGGTGGGGGCGGTGGTTGCTGATTGCAGTCAGGGGTCCGTTTCCCTGGCCACTCCCAGCCCTGCCGATCGGGCCAAAGGTAAAATTCAGGCCAAGATGTTAGAGCAGCTGCAGCTGTTAACGTGATTTCACTGTGGACTCAGGAGTTAGAGCGCTTGGCCTTGGCTGGTGGTCCGCTTGAAGGCAGACGAGGGACGGTTGAAAGGGAAACATCAGATTTCAGCGGAGGAATAATTGGCAGAATTGGACTTCTCTGGTACGGAATTAATTGAGCTACAGCAAAGGCCCACCGTTCCCGGCGGTGCTACCTTCCCACGAAACCTCACAAACGGCGAAGTCTCGAACAGTGAACGTGCTTTCCCACGGGGCTGAACCAGATAGAGGTGAGGTATTGCTTTGGGCAGCCATTCAGCTCCAGATTGTGGCGCAGTACCTGTATCCGACAGACGAGGGGGCCTCTGTGCAATACACCGGTGAAGCTTTCAAAGTGAACACAGCCATTATCGCAGCGAGATTCGGATATTCCCGTGTTAACCCCTGTGTTCAGGCTGCACTCCAGTTGCAACCATTCCGGTCTCTGTTCTGTTATGGCTGTTGTCCCCCCCGCCCCCGGGGAAGGACGAGAGATGGAGAAGGAACTGTGGATGAGCGAACGTTACTCATGCGATGCGTGGTGCTGTGTACAAAGTTCAAACCCAGAAGGCAAAAAAAACCGTTCGGACCGGTATTCTCATTTCCCAGTTTTACTGGTGTTACATCTTAAGGTATACAGTACCAGCTCGGACCAGTATTCTTGCTTCCCAGTTTTTACTGTTCTTTTTCCCATCTGGGAAGCGTGGGTAAATGAAAAAGCGAACCAGGAAGTTGCAAGTGGTAGGACTTTATTGTAAATGAGAGCCACTGGGTGACAGAAGGAATGTGTTAACTAAAACCCACCCAAAAAGGAGCAGGGCGTTATACTGGAACGTATCCAGCCTTTGGTTATTATCGTCTTGTAAACCCATGTATGTTGACAGTTCGATTAGGAGAGATCAAATTAAGAGCTGTGTTTGCTTTAAATAAACATCATAAAACCACTGGTGTTCTCAGTATGCAGTGCAGTCTCTGAAAACTGTATTGTTGTCTAATTTCATGTAGGATCCTGACCATTAATAAATTGTAACTCTTAATGCAGGCTTATATCCTATTTTCTGTGAGAATGTTAAAATAGAAAAACAAAATACTCACACGTTCATGGAGAAAATCTTTAAATATCTTAAACATTGGAAACAATCTGAAAATGCAATTAATAATTGTAAAGTTTAGCAATGCTGGGGTTTTACAACAGCCATTACTTTCCTTCTGATTCACCTGCCAGGAAACTTTCATTTTCACAACAGCTCTCTCTTTGTGGACCACATCACCACAAGAGGTAGGAGCAGAAGTAGACCATTCGGCCCATCGAGTCTGCTCTGCCATGCAATGAGATCATGGCTGCTCTGATAATCCTCAACTCCACTTTCCTGCCTTTTCCCTGTAACCCTTGATTCCCTTACTGATTAAAAACCTGTCTACCGTAGCCTTGAATATACTTAGCGACCCAGCCTCCGGTAGGCAGTTTGATATCTTTCACCCTAACGCTACGAGATATCCTACCACTTTCAGTCACAAATATACTGTGTGTGTGTGTGTGTGTGTGTGTATTTGCGTGTGTGTATGTAGGTATGTGTGTGTGTATGCATGTGTGTGTGTATGCATGTGTGTGTGTGCACGTTTGTGTGTGTGTGTATGTGCGGGTGCGCTTGTGTGTGTGTGTACGTGCATGTGTGTATGTGTATCTGTGTGTGTGTATGTTATCTGT